>NC_037092.1:55426572-56897197 GCF_002994745.2 Rosa chinensis
TGTTTTCTTGCATGGTATTATTTGAGTATTATGCAGGTGGTATGAACAGTTATAAATATTTCATATTGACGCATTGTTTATGGTGTTTATTAATTCGGAAAACAATTTGTCGAGAGTGTAGCATGCACTCACTTTAATCTTAGCAATTATCATTATCATTTCATTTTAGAAGTGAAGCTTTAGATGTTATTGTCAGCAAACGTCTTCCATTTGCTAATGCAACCAATAAACTTTAAAGTTGTACAGTATTTTGAGGAATAAGACTTGCCGCTTATTCACGTACACGCCGACTAATAAAATTGAGCACTGAAGTTTACACATGTTGCATTACAATATCTCCAAATCTAACATCCGTCGGGCAGCTTACGGGCCTTTTAAGAAACATTACTAGAAAATAGGTATTCGAGACCGATGTGCAAATTGGGCGCTTAATTATAGGTGTGTTGTGTTCTTCGATGTGCATGTATTGTGAAAATGCAAAATGTAATAATTTAAACACAAACAGTAGAGCCATTTTCTAAAATGAAGAATAAAATTTATCATATAATAAAAAAATATCGCGTATTTCATATCATATCATGTCTAGTAACCAATTTAATTTTTCTAATTCGACGGAGGAGAAGCAGGTGAACGTGAGATCGCGGCACATAGATTCCAAAGTTTTTCGCTACTTGCCAAAGCCTGTGCTTTGTTGACACTGGGATGACGTACATCGTGATTTCGCTCTGCGATGATATCGTGGCATGATTTTCCCCATGAGACAAGATCACGACAACAAGCATCAGTCACAACCGTACCTTGATAAATGCTTTTCTCTATTTCCTCTCCGCACTTAGGGGGGAACTTTTCCAAGCATTCCTTTACGGGCTTGGTCTCGTGTTTGTCTGAATTGTCGATGGCAACGCACTCCGTCCAAATTTGTTCGCCCTTTGCCAAAGTTTGAGCTTTGTTTGCACTAGGATGAAGTGCCACAAGGGACGTGTTGAGGAAGGTATCGTGGCATGGTTTACCCAACTTTACAAGATCTCGACAACAATCATCACTCAAAAATCCATTATTGAAAATGCTGTTTCCTACTTCGATCCCGCACTTTTCAGTGAACTGTCTTTCACAGTCTTTAAGATTTGCTGGCCCCTCCAGTGTTGGGGTTGCAAAAGCATTTGATGTCACCTGCAAGAGAAAAATCACCAAAAGATGGCACCTGCTTGGTCCGGCCATAACTCCCTTTGCAATGTTATGTGATTACTCACGAATGTGTTTTCTGGTAATGATCGCTTTGTTGGAGTTTAGTTTCATGTGATAATATATTTATAAGGGAGAAAACATAACCGCATTTAAGACTCAAATGAGTAAACGCTTGTGCGCTCTTTCAAAGAAGTAACGTGTTTAACTGCCTCTCGGCTTTAAATAAGAGAGTTATATTTAAACAGTGCGCACGTGTTTCGATAGCTCGGTTATGTTTAAATGATTTACCGCTAAATTATCAAGTTTTAAATGCAGATAAGTATTCAACAAGTGGTCATTATATATTACACTATTTATGTTTCAGATCATTTAAATTCTCAAAATTCTAGACAATTCCACAATTAAAATATGTTTAGGAAATAACTGTGGACAAAAAATTAAAAGGGCTTGTTCAAGCACGGCGCAAAGCACGAATGGACCGACTGGCCGGATTAGCCCATTTGTCACCCCGAATCTTTGCGTTATGGAAAATTAATTTACCACTTCTAAATTCATCATGTATGATTTTATCCTTCTTCATAAATTCAATGATTTCCGGTAAAACAAAAAATAAATTACTGTGATACTGTCAACAAGAAAAAATTGACTCTTCTTAAGTTGTTTTGGAGAAAAATATCCTACTCAGTATTTTTTTTGTTTTCAACTCTGACCTTGTAGATTTTAGTTGAAGCAGAAGTAACTTTTTGTAGATGAAAAAGAATTAGGGCTCCTCATGTGATTGATTTGAGGAGTGGTTAAAGAATGCACTTAAAATAAAGCAGTGATTTGATTTTTGGGCAACGAGTGATCTCCTCATGTCTATGTAATAACTAATTAATGTAAAAATGTTATATAACGCTGCACAGTCACTAAGAAAATAATGGTAAAGAGTTATTGCGCCAATAGTTAGTGAGTAATGCGTGCACGTCATTGGTGTAAGTACGACTTTAATGAAACTTTGCAAAGCATGCGGCGAGAGTTACATGTGTAACTTAACTTTAACGTTCTATCGAATGTCTTAATTGCATCAGCCACGATGTTTGAAATTGGCGATTGCTATAAAAAATTTAGAACAGTTATTGTTTCCGGGGCTTACGACTACTGTCGGGGTCCGGAATCACGAATCTGTCTTGTCTCATTTCCTTCTCTTCTCGCAATCTGTCCAACACAACAAAAGTCAGAGAGAAACCGGGTTTGCCGGCCTAAAACTCTTTAACGCTTAAGTCAGTAATGGTTGATAATGTCGAGAGAAGAATTAGATCAGAGATCTTATCTGTTGTAGAAGATTTTTGGCTTTATATAAGCGCTGGAGGACGTTGAGTCCTATTCAATTCAGATGTAGGAGAGGCATGCTCCTCTGTGAATATGTCCACGCCGGGGCTGGGCCAGCTTGACCGGTCACGTCGTGGTGGTTCCAGTGGGTCCCGCTAGTGATTATTTGGAAATAAGTCTTGTTTTCTTGCATGGTATTATTTGAGTATTATGCAGGTGGTATGAACAGTTATAAATATTTCATATTGACGCATTGTTTATGGTGTTTATTAATTCGGAAAACAATTTGTCGAGAGTGTAGCATGCACTCACTTTAATCTTAGCAATTATCATTATCATTTCATTTTAGAAGTGAAGCTTTAGATGTTATTGTCAGCAAACGTCTTCCATTTGCTAATGCAACCAATAAACTTTAAAGTTGTACAGTATTTTGAGGAATAAGACTTGCCGCTTATTCACGTACACGCCGACTAATAAAATTGAGCACTGAAGTTTACACATGTTGCATTACAATATCTCCAAATCTAACATCCGTCGGGCAGCTTACGGGCCTTTTAAGAAACATTACTAGAAAATAGGTATTCGAGACCGATGTGCAAATTGGGCGCTTAATTATAGGTGTGTTGTGTTCTTCGATGTGCATGTATTGTGAAAATGCAAAATGTAATAATTTAAACACAAACAGTAGAGCCATTTTCTAAAATGAAGAATAAAATTTATCATATAATAAAAAAATATCGCGTATTTCATATCATATCATGTCTAGTAACCAATTTAATTTTTCTAATTCGACGGAGGAGAAGCAGGTGAACGTGAGATCGCGGCACATAGATTCCAAAGTTTTTCGCTACTTGCCAAAGCCTGTGCTTTGTTGACACTGGGATGACGTACATCGTGATTTCGCTCTGCGATGATATCGTGGCATGATTTTCCCCATGAGACAAGATCACGACAACAAGCATCAGTCACAACCGTACCTTGATAAATGCTTTTCTCTATTTCCTCTCCGCACTTAGGGGGGAACTTTTCCAAGCATTCCTTTACGGGCTTGGTCTCGTGTTTGTCTGAATTGTCGATGGCAACGCACTCCGTCCAAATTTGTTCGCCCTTTGCCAAAGTTTGAGCTTTGTTTGCACTAGGATGAAGTGCCACAAGGGACGTGTTGAGGAAGGTATCGTGGCATGGTTTACCCAACTTTACAAGATCTCGACAACAATCATCACTCAAAAATCCATTATTGAAAATGCTGTTTCCTACTTCGATCCCGCACTTTTCAGTGAACTGTCTTTCACAGTCTTTAAGATTTGCTGGCCCCTCCAGTGTTGGGGTTGCAAAAGCATTTGATGTCACCTGCAAGAGAAAAATCACCAAAAGATGGCACCTGCTTGGTCCGGCCATAACTCCCTTTGCAATGTTATGTGATTACTCACGAATGTGTTTTCTGGTAATGATCGCTTTGTTGGAGTTTAGTTTCATGTGATAATATATTTATAAGGGAGAAAACATAACCGCATTTAAGACTCAAATGAGTAAACGCTTGTGCGCTCTTTCAAAGAAGTAACGTGTTTAACTGCCTCTCGGCTTTAAATAAGAGAGTTATATTTAAACAGTGCGCACGTGTTTCGATAGCTCGGTTATGTTTAAATGATTTACCGCTAAATTATCAAGTTTTAAATGCAGATAAGTATTCAACAAGTGGTCATTATATATTACACTATTTATGTTTCAGATCATTTAAATTCTCAAAATTCTAGACAATTCCACAATTAAAATATGTTTAGGAAATAACTGTGGACAAAAAATTAAAAGGGCTTGTTCAAGCACGGCGCAAAGCACGAATGGACCGACTGGCCGGATTAGCCCATTTGTCACCCCGAATCTTTGCGTTATGGAAAATTAATTTACCACTTCTAAATTCATCATGTATGATTTTATCCTTCTTCATAAATTCAATGATTTCCGGTAAAACAAAAAATAAATTACTGTGATACTGTCAACAAGAAAAAATTGACTCTTCTTAAGTTGTTTTGGAGAAAAATATCCTACTCAGTATTTTTTTTGTTTTCAACTCTGACCTTGTAGATTTTAGTTGAAGCAGAAGTAACTTTTTGTAGATGAAAAAGAATTAGGGCTCCTCATGTGATTGATTTGAGGAGTGGTTAAAGAATGCACTTAAAATAAAGCAGTGATTTGATTTTTGGGCAACGAGTGATCTCCTCATGTCTATGTAATAACTAATTAATGTAAAAATGTTATATAACGCTGCACAGTCACTAAGAAAATAATGGTAAAGAGTTATTGCGCCAATAGTTAGTGAGTAATGCGTGCACGTCATTGGTGTAAGTACGACTTTAATGAAACTTTGCAAAGCATGCGGCGAGAGTTACATGTGTAACTTAACTTTAACGTTCTATCGAATGTCTTAATTGCATCAGCCACGATGTTTGAAATTGGCGATTGCTATAAAAAATTTAGAACAGTTATTGTTTCCGGGGCTTACGACTACTGTCGGGGTCCGGAATCACGAATCTGTCTTGTCTCATTTCCTTCTCTTCTCGCAATCTGTCCAACACAACAAAAGTCAGAGAGAAACCGGGTTTGCCGGCCTAAAACTCTTTAACGCTTAAGTCAGTAATGGTTGATAATGTCGAGAGAAGAATTAGATCAGAGATCTTATCTGTTGTAGAAGATTTTTGGCTTTATATAAGCGCTGGAGGACGTTGAGTCCTATTCAATTCAGATGTAGGAGAGGCATGCTCCTCTGTGAATATGTCCACGCCGGGGCTGGGCCAGCTTGACCGGTCACGTCGTGGTGGTTCCAGTGGGTCCCGCTAGTGATTATTTGGAAATAAGTCTTGTTTTCTTGCATGGTATTATTTGAGTATTATGCAGGTGGTATGAACAGTTATAAATATTTCATATTGACGCATTGTTTATGGTGTTTATTAATTCGGAAAACAATTTGTCGAGAGTGTAGCATGCACTCACTTTAATCTTAGCAATTATCATTATCATTTCATTTTAGAAGTGAAGCTTTAGATGTTATTGTCAGCAAACGTCTTCCATTTGCTAATGCAACCAATAAACTTTAAAGTTGTACAGTATTTTGAGGAATAAGACTTGCCGCTTATTCACGTACACGCCGACTAATAAAATTGAGCACTGAAGTTTACACATGTTGCATTACAATATCTCCAAATCTAACATCCGTCGGGCAGCTTACGGGCCTTTTAAGAAACATTACTAGAAAATAGGTATTCGAGACCGATGTGCAAATTGGGCGCTTAATTATAGGTGTGTTGTGTTCTTCGATGTGCATGTATTGTGAAAATGCAAAATGTAATAATTTAAACACAAACAGTAGAGCCATTTTCTAAAATGAAGAATAAAATTTATCATATAATAAAAAAATATCGCGTATTTCATATCATATCATGTCTAGTAACCAATTTAATTTTTCTAATTCGACGGAGGAGAAGCAGGTGAACGTGAGATCGCGGCACATAGATTCCAAAGTTTTTCGCTACTTGCCAAAGCCTGTGCTTTGTTGACACTGGGATGACGTACATCGTGATTTCGCTCTGCGATGATATCGTGGCATGATTTTCCCCATGAGACAAGATCACGACAACAAGCATCAGTCACAACCGTACCTTGATAAATGCTTTTCTCTATTTCCTCTCCGCACTTAGGGGGGAACTTTTCCAAGCATTCCTTTACGGGCTTGGTCTCGTGTTTGTCTGAATTGTCGATGGCAACGCACTCCGTCCAAATTTGTTCGCCCTTTGCCAAAGTTTGAGCTTTGTTTGCACTAGGATGAAGTGCCACAAGGGACGTGTTGAGGAAGGTATCGTGGCATGGTTTACCCAACTTTACAAGATCTCGACAACAATCATCACTCAAAAATCCATTATTGAAAATGCTGTTTCCTACTTCGATCCCGCACTTTTCAGTGAACTGTCTTTCACAGTCTTTAAGATTTGCTGGCCCCTCCAGTGTTGGGGTTGCAAAAGCATTTGATGTCACCTGCAAGAGAAAAATCACCAAAAGATGGCACCTGCTTGGTCCGGCCATAACTCCCTTTGCAATGTTATGTGATTACTCACGAATGTGTTTTCTGGTAATGATCGCTTTGTTGGAGTTTAGTTTCATGTGATAATATATTTATAAGGGAGAAAACATAACCGCATTTAAGACTCAAATGAGTAAACGCTTGTGCGCTCTTTCAAAGAAGTAACGTGTTTAACTGCCTCTCGGCTTTAAATAAGAGAGTTATATTTAAACAGTGCGCACGTGTTTCGATAGCTCGGTTATGTTTAAATGATTTACCGCTAAATTATCAAGTTTTAAATGCAGATAAGTATTCAACAAGTGGTCATTATATATTACACTATTTATGTTTCAGATCATTTAAATTCTCAAAATTCTAGACAATTCCACAATTAAAATATGTTTAGGAAATAACTGTGGACAAAAAATTAAAAGGGCTTGTTCAAGCACGGCGCAAAGCACGAATGGACCGACTGGCCGGATTAGCCCATTTGTCACCCCGAATCTTTGCGTTATGGAAAATTAATTTACCACTTCTAAATTCATCATGTATGATTTTATCCTTCTTCATAAATTCAATGATTTCCGGTAAAACAAAAAATAAATTACTGTGATACTGTCAACAAGAAAAAATTGACTCTTCTTAAGTTGTTTTGGAGAAAAATATCCTACTCAGTATTTTTTTTGTTTTCAACTCTGACCTTGTAGATTTTAGTTGAAGCAGAAGTAACTTTTTGTAGATGAAAAAGAATTAGGGCTCCTCATGTGATTGATTTGAGGAGTGGTTAAAGAATGCACTTAAAATAAAGCAGTGATTTGATTTTTGGGCAACGAGTGATCTCCTCATGTCTATGTAATAACTAATTAATGTAAAAATGTTATATAACGCTGCACAGTCACTAAGAAAATAATGGTAAAGAGTTATTGCGCCAATAGTTAGTGAGTAATGCGTGCACGTCATTGGTGTAAGTACGACTTTAATGAAACTTTGCAAAGCATGCGGCGAGAGTTACATGTGTAACTTAACTTTAACGTTCTATCGAATGTCTTAATTGCATCAGCCACGATGTTTGAAATTGGCGATTGCTATAAAAAATTTAGAACAGTTATTGTTTCCGGGGCTTACGACTACTGTCGGGGTCCGGAATCACGAATCTGTCTTGTCTCATTTCCTTCTCTTCTCGCAATCTGTCCAACACAACAAAAGTCAGAGAGAAACCGGGTTTGCCGGCCTAAAACTCTTTAACGCTTAAGTCAGTAATGGTTGATAATGTCGAGAGAAGAATTAGATCAGAGATCTTATCTGTTGTAGAAGATTTTTGGCTTTATATAAGCGCTGGAGGACGTTGAGTCCTATTCAATTCAGATGTAGGAGAGGCATGCTCCTCTGTGAATATGTCCACGCCGGGGCTGGGCCAGCTTGACCGGTCACGTCGTGGTGGTTCCAGTGGGTCCCGCTAGTGATTATTTGGAAATAAGTCTTGTTTTCTTGCATGGTATTATTTGAGTATTATGCAGGTGGTATGAACAGTTATAAATATTTCATATTGACGCATTGTTTATGGTGTTTATTAATTCGGAAAACAATTTGTCGAGAGTGTAGCATGCACTCACTTTAATCTTAGCAATTATCATTATCATTTCATTTTAGAAGTGAAGCTTTAGATGTTATTGTCAGCAAACGTCTTCCATTTGCTAATGCAACCAATAAACTTTAAAGTTGTACAGTATTTTGAGGAATAAGACTTGCCGCTTATTCACGTACACGCCGACTAATAAAATTGAGCACTGAAGTTTACACATGTTGCATTACAATATCTCCAAATCTAACATCCGTCGGGCAGCTTACGGGCCTTTTAAGAAACATTACTAGAAAATAGGTATTCGAGACCGATGTGCAAATTGGGCGCTTAATTATAGGTGTGTTGTGTTCTTCGATGTGCATGTATTGTGAAAATGCAAAATGTAATAATTTAAACACAAACAGTAGAGCCATTTTCTAAAATGAAGAATAAAATTTATCATATAATAAAAAAATATCGCGTATTTCATATCATATCATGTCTAGTAACCAATTTAATTTTTCTAATTCGACGGAGGAGAAGCAGGTGAACGTGAGATCGCGGCACATAGATTCCAAAGTTTTTCGCTACTTGCCAAAGCCTGTGCTTTGTTGACACTGGGATGACGTACATCGTGATTTCGCTCTGCGATGATATCGTGGCATGATTTTCCCCATGA
Source organism: Rosa chinensis (assembly GCF_002994745.2). NCBI lineage: Eukaryota > Viridiplantae > Streptophyta > Magnoliopsida > Rosales > Rosaceae > Rosa > Rosa chinensis. The sequence goes on from NC_037092.1 coordinate 55,435,360, forward strand.
GACAAGATCACGACAACAAGCATCAGTCACAACCGTACCTTGATAAATGCTTTTCTCTATTTCCTCTCCGCACTTAGGGGGGAACTTTTCCAAGCATTCCTTTACGGGCTTGGTCTCGTGTTTGTCTGAATTGTCGATGGCAACGCACTCCGTCCAAATTTGTTCGCCCTTTGCCAAAGTTTGAGCTTTGTTTGCACTAGGATGAAGTGCCACAAGGGACGTGTTGAGGAAGGTATCGTGGCATGGTTTACCCAACTTTACAAGATCTCGACAACAATCATCACTCAAAAATCCATTATTGAAAATGCTGTTTCCTACTTCGATCCCGCACTTTTCAGTGAACTGTCTTTCACAGTCTTTAAGATTTGCTGGCCCCTCCAGTGTTGGGGTTGCAAAAGCATTTGATGTCACCTGCAAGAGAAAAATCACCAAAAGATGGCACCTGCTTGGTCCGGCCATAACTCCCTTTGCAATGTTATGTGATTACTCACGAATGTGTTTTCTGGTAATGATCGCTTTGTTGGAGTTTAGTTTCATGTGATAATATATTTATAAGGGAGAAAACATAACCGCATTTAAGACTCAAATGAGTAAACGCTTGTGCGCTCTTTCAAAGAAGTAACGTGTTTAACTGCCTCTCGGCTTTAAATAAGAGAGTTATATTTAAACAGTGCGCACGTGTTTCGATAGCTCGGTTATGTTTAAATGATTTACCGCTAAATTATCAAGTTTTAAATGCAGATAAGTATTCAACAAGTGGTCATTATATATTACACTATTTATGTTTCAGATCATTTAAATTCTCAAAATTCTAGACAATTCCACAATTAAAATATGTTTAGGAAATAACTGTGGACAAAAAATTAAAAGGGCTTGTTCAAGCACGGCGCAAAGCACGAATGGACCGACTGGCCGGATTAGCCCATTTGTCACCCCGAATCTTTGCGTTATGGAAAATTAATTTACCACTTCTAAATTCATCATGTATGATTTTATCCTTCTTCATAAATTCAATGATTTCCGGTAAAACAAAAAATAAATTACTGTGATACTGTCAACAAGAAAAAATTGACTCTTCTTAAGTTGTTTTGGAGAAAAATATCCTACTCAGAATTTTTTTGTTTTCAACTCTGACCTTGTAGATTTTAGTTGAAGCAGAAGTAACTTTTTGTAGATGAAAAAGAATTAGGGCTCCTCATGTGATTGATTTGAGGAGTGGTTAAAGGATGCACTTAAAATAAAGCAGTGATTTGATTTTTGGGCAACGAGTGATCTCCTCATGTCTATGTAATAAATAATTAATGTAAAAATGTTATATAACGCTGCACAGTCACTAAGAAAATAATGGTAAAGAGTTATTGCGCCAATAGTTAGTGAGTAATGCGTGCACGTCATTGGTGTAAGTACGACTTTAATGAAACTTTGCAAAGCATGCGGCGAGAGTTACATGTGTAACTTAACTTTAACGTTCTATCGAATGTCTTAATTGCATCAGCCACGATGTTTGAAATTGGCGATTGCTAGAAAAAATTTAGAACAGTTATTGTTTCCGGGGCTTACGACTACTGTCGGGGTCCGGAATCACGAATCTGTCTTGTCTCATTTCCTTCTCTTCTCGCAATCTGTCCAACACAACAAAAGTCAGAGAGAAACCGGGTTTGCCGGCCTAAAACTCTTTAACGCTTAAGTCAGTAATGGTTGATAATGTCGAGAGAAGAATTAGATCAGAGATCTTATCTGTTGTAGAAGATTTTTGGCTTTATATAAGTGCTGGAGGACGTTGAGTCCTATTCAATTCAGATGTAGGAGAGGCATGCTCCTCTGTGAATATGTCCACGCCGGGGCTGGGCCAGCTTGACCGGTCACGTCGTGGTGGTTCCAGTGGGTCCCGCTAGTGATTATTTGGAAACAAGTCTTGTCTTCTTGCATGGTATTATTTGAGTATTATGCAGGTGGTATGAACAGTTATAAATATTTCATATTGACGCATTGTTTATGGTGTTTATTAATATGGAAAACAATTTGTCGAGAGTGTAGCATGCACTCACTTTAATCTTAGCAATTATCATTATCATTTCATTTTAGAAGTGAAGCTTTAGATGTTATTGTCAGCACACGTCTTCCATTTGCTAATGCAACCAATAAACTTTAAAGTTGTACAGTATTTTGAGGAATAAGACTTGCCGCTTATTCACGTACACGCCGACTAATAAAATTGAGCACTGAAGTTTACACATGTTGCATTACAATATCTCCAAATCTAACATCCGTCGGGCAGCTTACGGGCCTTTTAAGAAACATTACTAGAAAATAGGTATTCGAGACCGATGTGCAAATTGGGCGCTTAATTATAGGTGTGTTGTGTTCTTCGATGTGCATGTATTGTGAAAATGCAAAATGTAATAATTTAAACACAAACAGTAGAGCCATTTTCTAAAATGAAGAATAAAATTTATCATATAATAAAAAAATATCGCGTATTTCATATCATATCATGTCTAGTAACCAATTTAATTTTTCTAATTCGACGGAGAGGAAGCAGGTGAACGTGAGATCGCGGCACATAGATTCCAAAGTTTTTCGCTACTTGCCAAAGCCTGTGCTTTGTTGACACTGGGATGACGTACATCGTGATTTCGCTCTGCGATGATATCGTGGCATGATTTTCCCCATGAGACAAGATCACGACAACAAGCATCAGTCACAACCGTACCTTGATAAATGCTTTTCTCTATTTCCTCTCCGCACTTAGGGGGGAACTTTTCCAAGCATTCCTTTACGGGCTTGGTCTCGTGTTTGTCTGAATTGTCGATGGCAACGCACTCCGTCCAAATTTGTTCGCCCTTTGCCAAAGTTTGAGCTTTGTTTGCATTAGGATGAAGTGCCACAAGGGACGTGTTGAGGAAGGTATCGTGGCATGGTTTACCCAACTTTACAAGATCTCGACAACAATCATCACTCAAAAATCCATTATTGAAAATGCTGTTTCCTACTTCGATCCCGCACTTTTCAGTGAACTGTCTTTCACAGTCTTTAAGATTTGCTGGCCCCTCCAGTGTTGGGGTTGCAAAAGCATTTGATGTCACCTGCAAGAGAAAAATCACCAAAAGATGGCACCTGCTTGGTCCGGCCATAACTCCCTTTGCAATGTTATGTGATTACTCACGAATGTGTTTTCTGGTAATGATCGCTTTGTTGGAGTTTAGTTTCATGTGATAATATATTTATAAGGGAGAAAACATAACCGCATTTAAGACTCAAATGAGTAAACGCTTGTGCGCTCTTTCAAAGAAGTAACGTGTTTAACTGCCTCTCGGCTTTAAATAAGAGAGTTATATTTAAACAGTGCGCACGTGTTTCGATAGCTCGGTTATGTTTAAATGATTTACCGCTAAATTATCAAGTTTTAAATGCAGATAAGTATTCAACAAGTGGTCATTATATATTACACTATTTATGTTTCAGATCATTTAAATTCTCAAAATTCTAGACAATTCCACAATTAAAATATGTTTAGGAAATAACTGTGGACAAAAAATTAAAAGGGCTTGTTCAAGCACGGCGCAAAGCACGAATGGACCGACTGGCCGGATTAGCCCATTTGTCACCCCGAATCTTTGCGTTATGGAAAATTAATTTACCACTTCTAAATTCATCATGTATGATTTTATCCTTCTTCATAAATTCAATGATTTCCGGTAAAACAAAAAATAAATTACTGTGATACTGTCAACAAGAAAAAATTGACTCTTCTTAAGTTGTTTTGGAGAAAAATATCCTACTCAGTATTTTTTTGTTTTCAACTCTGACCTTGTAGATTTTAGTTGAAGCAGAAGTAACTTTTTGTAGATGAAAAAGAATTAGGGCTCCTCATGTGATTGATTTGAGGAGTGGTTAAAGGATGCACTTAAAATAAAGCAGTGATTTGATTTTTGGGCAACGAGTGATCTCCTCATGTCTATGTAATAAATAATTAATGTAAAAATGTTATATAACGCTGCACAGTCACTAAGAAAATAATGGTAAAGAGTTATTGCGCCAATAGTTAGTGAGTAATGCGTGCACGTCATTGGTGTAAGTACGACTTTAATGAAACTTTGCAAAGCATGCGGCGAGAGTTACATGTGTAACTTAACTTTAACGTTCTATCGAATGTCTTAATTGCATCAGCCACGATGTTTGAAATTGGCGATTGCTATAAAAAATTTAGAACAGTTATTGTTTCCGGGGCTTACGACTACTGTCGGGGTCCGGAATCACGAATCTGTCTTGTCTCATTTCCTTCTCTTCTCGCAATCTGTCCAACACAACAAAAGTCAGAGAGAAACCGGGTTTGCCGGCCTAAAACTCTTTAACGCTTAAGTCAGTAATGGTTGATAATGTCGAGAGAAGAATTAGATCAGAGATCTTATCTGTTGTAGAAGATTTTTGGCTTTATATAAGCGCTGGAGGACGTTGAGTCCTATTCAATTCAGATGTAGGAGAGGCATGCTCCTCTGTGAATATGTCCACGCCGGGGCTGGGCCAGCTTGACCGGTCACGTCGTGGTGGTTCCAGTGGGTCCCGCTAGTGATTATTTGGAAACAAGTCTTGTCTTCTTGCATGGTATTATTTGAGTATTATGCAGGTGGTATGAACAGTTATAAATATTTCATATTGACGCATTGTTTATGGTGTTTATTAATATGGAAAACAATTTGTCGAGAGTGTAGCATGCACTCACTTTAATCTTAGCAATTATCATTATCATTTCATTTTAGAAGTGAAGCTTTAGATGTTATTGTCAGCACACGTCTTCCATTTGCTAATGCAACCAATAAACTTTAAAGTTGTACAGTATTTTGAGGAATAAGACTTGCCGCTTATTCACGTACACGCCGACTAATAAAATTGAGCACTGAAGTTTACACATGTTGCATTACAATATCTCCAAATCTAACATCCGTCGGGCAGCTTACGGGCCTTTTAAGAAACATTACTAGAAAATAGGTATTCGAGACCGATGTGCAAATTGGGCGCTTAATTATAGGTGTGTTGTGTTCTTCGATGTGCATGTATTGTGAAAATGCAAAATGTAATAATTTAAACACAAACAGTAGAGCCATTTTCTAAAATGAAGAATAAAATTTATCATATAATAAAAAAATATCGCGTATTTCATATCATATCATGTCTAGTAACCAATTTAATTTTTCTAATTCGACGGAGAGGAAGCAGGTGAACGTGAGATCGCGGCACATAGATTCCAAAGTTTTTCGCTACTTGCCAAAGCCTGTGCTTTGTTGACACTGGGATGACGTACATCGTGATTTCGCTCTGCGATGATATCGTGGCATGATTTTCCCCATGAGACAAGATCACGACAACAAGCATCAGTCACAACCGTACCTTGATAAATGCTTTTCTCTATTTCCTCTCCGCACTTAGGGGGGAACTTTTCCAAGCATTCCTTTACGGGCTTGGTCTCGTGTTTTCTGAATTGTCGATGGCAACGCACTCCGTCCAAATTTGTTCGCCCTTTGCCAAAGTTTGAGCTTTGTTTGCATTAGGATGAAGTGCCACAAGGGACGTGTTGAGGAAGGTATCGTGGCATGGTTTACCCAACTTTACAAGATCTCGACAACAATCATCACTCAAAAATCCATTATTGAAAATGCTGTTTCCTACTTCGATCCCGCACTTTTCAGTGAACTGTCTTTCACAGTCTTTAAGATTTGCTGGCCCCTCCAGTGTTGGGGTTGCAAAAGCATTTGATGTCACCTGCAAGAGAAAAATCACCAAAAGATGGCACCTGCTTGGTCCGGCCATAACTCCCTTTGCAATGTTATGTGATTACTCACGAATGTGTTTTCTGGTAATGATCGCTTTGTTGGAGTTTAGTTTCATGTGATAATATATTTATAAGGGAGAAAACATAACCGCATTTAAGACTCAAATGAGTAAACGCTTGTGCGCTCTTTCAAAGAAGTAACGTGTTTAACTGCCTCTCGGCTTTAAATAAGAGAGTTATATTTAAACAGTGCGCACGTGTTTCGATAGCTCGGTTATGTTTAAATGATTTACCGCTAAATTATCAAGTTTTAAATGCAGATAAGTATTCAACAAGTGGTCATTATATATTACACTATTTATGTTTCAGATCATTTAAATTCTCAAAATTCTAGACAATTCCACAATTAAAATATGTTTAGGAAATAACTGTGGACAAAAAATTAAAAGGGCTTGTTCAAGCACGACGCAAAGCACGGATGGACCGACTGGCCGGATTAGCCCATTTGTCACCCCGAATCTTTGCGTTATGGAAAATTAATTTACCACTTCTAAATTCATCATGTATGATTTTATCCTTCTTCATAAATTCAATGATTTCCGGTAAAACAAAAAATAAATTACTGTGATACTGTCAACAAGAAAAAATTGACTCTTCTTAAGTTGTTTTGGAGAAAAATATCCTACTCAGTATTTTTTTGTTTTCAACTCTGACCTTGTAGATTTTAGTTGAAGCAGAAGTAACTTTTTGTAGATGAAAAAGAATTAGGGCTCCTCATGTGATTGATTTGAGGAGTGGTTAAAGGATGCACTTAAAATAAAGCAGTGATTTGATTTTTGGGCAACGAGTGATCTCCTCATGTCTATGTAATAAATAATTAATGTAAAAATGTTATATAACGCTGCACAGTCACTAAGAAAATAATGGTAAAGAGTTATTGCGCCAATAGTTAGTGAGTAATGCGTGCACGTCATTGGTGTAAGTACGACTTTAATGAAACTTTGCAAAGCATGCGGCGAGAGTTACATGTGTAACTTAACTTTAACGTTCTATCGAATGTCTTAATTGCATCAGCCACGATGTTTGAAATTGGCGATTGCTATAAAAAATTTAGAACAGTTATTGTTTCCGGGGCTTACGACTACTGTCGGGGTCCGGAATCACGAATCTGTCTTGTCTCATTTCCTTCTCTTCTCGCAATCTGTCCAACACAACAAAAGTCAGAGAGAAACCGGGTTTGCCGGCCTAAAACTCTTTAACGCTTAAGTCAGTAATGGTTGATAATGTCGAGAGAAGAATTAGATCAGAGATCTTATCTGTTGTAGAAGATTTTTGGCTTTATATAAGCGCTGGAGGACGTTGAGTCCTATTCAATTCAGATGTAGGAGAGGCATGCTCCTCTGTGAATATGTCCACGCCGGGGCTGGGCCAGCTTGACCGGTCACGTCGTGGTGGTTCCAGTGGGTCCCGCTAGTGATTATTTGGAAACAAGTCTTGTCTTCTTGCATGGTATTATTTGAGTATTATGCAGGTGGTATGAACAGTTATAAATATTTCATATTGACGCATTGTTTATGGTGTTTATTAATATGGAAAACAATTTGTCGAGAGTGTAGCATGCACTCACTTTAATCTTAGCAATTATCATTATCATTTCATTTTAGAAGTGAAGCTTTAGATGTTATTGTCAGCACACGTCTTCCATTTGCTAATGCAACCAATAAACTTTAAAGTTGTACAGTATTTTGAGGAATAAGACTTGCCGCTTATTCACGTACACGCCGACTAATAAAATTGAGCACTGAAGTTTACACATGTTGCATTACAATATCTCCAAATCTAACATCCGTCGGGCAGCTTACGGGCCTTTTAAGAAACATTACTAGAAAATAGGTATTCGAGACCGATGTGCAAATTGGGCGCTTAATTATAGGTGTGTTGTGTTCTTCGATGTGCATGTATTGTGAAAATGCAAAATGTAATAATTTAAACACAAACAGTAGAGCCATTTTCTAAAATGAAGAATAAAATTTATCATATAATAAAAAAATATCGCGTATTTCATATCATATCATGTCTAGTAACCAATTTAATTTTTCTAATTCGACGGAGAGGAAGCAGGTGAACGTGAGATCGCGGCACATAGATTCCAAAGTTTTTCGCTACTTGCCAAAGCCTGTGCTTTGTTGACACTGGGATGACGTACATCGTGATTTCGCTCTGCGATGATATCGTGGCATGATTTTCCCCATGAGACAAGATCACGACAACAAGCATCAGTCACAACCGTACCTTGATAAATGCTTTTCTCTATTTCCTCTCCGCACTTAGGGGGGAACTTTTCCAAGCATTCCTTTACGGGCTTGGTCTCGTGTTTGTCTGAATTGTCGATGGCAACGCACTCCGTCCAAATTTGTTCGCCCTTTGCCAAAGTTTGAGCTTTGTTTGCATTAGGATGAAGTGCCACAAGGGACGTGTTGAGGAAGGTATCGTGGCATGGTTTACCCAACTTTACAAGATCTCGACAACAATCATCACTCAAAAATCCATTATTGAAAATGCTGTTTCCTACTTCGATCCCGCACTTTTCAGTGAACTGTCTTTCACAGTCTTTAAGATTTGCTGGCCCCTCCAGTGTTGGGGTTGCAAAAGCATTTGATGTCACCTGCAAGAGAAAAATCACCAAAAGATGGCACCTGCTTGGTCCGGCCATAACTCCCTTTGCAATGTTATGTGATTACTCACGAATGTGTTTTCTGGTAATGATCGCTTTGTTGGAGTTTAGTTTCATGTGATAATATATTTATAAGGGAGAAAACATAACCGCATTTAAGACTCAAATGAGTAAACGCTTGTGCGCTCTTTCAAAGAAGTAACGTGTTTAACTGCCTCTCGGCTTTAAATAAGAGAGTTATATTTAAACAGTGCGCACGTGTTTCGATAGCTCGGTTATGTTTAAATGATTTACCGCTAAATTATCAAGTTTTAAATGCAGATAAGTATTCAACAAGTGGTCATTATATATTACACTATTTATGTTTCAGATCATTTAAATTCTCAAAATTCTAGACAATTCCACAATTAAAATATGTTTAGGAAATAACTGTGGACAAAAAATTAAAAGGGCTTGTTCAAGCACGACGCAAAGCACGGATGGACCGACTGGCCGGATTAGCCCATTTGTCACCCCGAATCTTTGCGTTATGGAAAATTAATTTACCACTTCTAAATTCATCATGTATGATTTTATCCTTCTTCATAAATTCAATGATTTCCGGTAAAACAAAAAATAAATTACTGTGATACTGTCAACAAGAAAAAATTGACTCTTCTTAAGTTGTTTTGGAGAAAAATATCCTACTCAGTATTTTTTTGTTTTCAACTCTGACCTTGTAGATTTTAGTTGAAGCAGAAGTAACTTTTTGTAGATGAAAAAGAATTAGGGCTCCTCATGTGATTGATTTGAGGAGTGGTTAAAGAATGCACTTAAAATAAAGCAGTGATTTGATTTTTGGGCAACGAGTGATCTCCTCATGTCTATGTAATAACTAATTAATGTAAAAATGTTATATAACGCTGCACAGTCACTAAGAAAATAATGGTAAAGAGTTATTGCGCCAATAGTTAGTGAGTAATGCGTGCACGTCATTGGTGTAAGTACGACTTTAATGAAACTTTGCAAAGCATGTGGCGAGAGTTACATGTGTAGTGGGGATCATCAGAGTTTTCTTGGTTGTTGATTTGAGGTTACGAAAAGGAAAGCTTAATCTAAGGAAGAGTTTGATAAGTTTTGAGATTGTGGTATTAATCAATTGGTGTGCCTTTTCTAACCGGCATGAAATTTCGAGGGCGAAATTTTTATAAGGAGGGGAGAATGTAACATCCCGTATCTTAATTTATCCGTTTACTAGTCATTTGGACGGTAAACGACAACTATTTTCACTTTTACTATCGTTTTGGTACTTTTAGTGGCCATAAAAGTTGACTTTTTGTTCGGGTCAAAATTTGAGAAAATTTCCTTCATGAAAGTTGTAGAGGACGTTAAACCGAGCGCGTGCATATGTGGTACGTAAAAATCGGAGTTCGTATGTGAAAGTTATAAGTGAAAAGGTGAATTTATTATTCATGGTAACTCTCTATATATAAGGAAACTTACCGAGGTAAGTTCCCATTTTCAGAACTTACCCTGACCCTCTCTCTCCCTTCTCCCTCTTCCCCCGCGTCGCCCTCTCTTTTTCTTTTTCCGATTTCTTCACCGTCCGGCGTCCGATTGATGTGATTCCAGTTGTCCTTGGACCGTCTCTTCCTCCTCTATACGATGGTATCAGTGGGTATCGGTGATTTGGCCGGAAAACCCCGAATTTATGCAATCATTGTTACTGTAGCAATTTGCTTCTCCGGTGAAATTCTCCAGTTTTCGGCTATTTCCGGCGGGAAAATTGGTTCTATTAGGAGCGCCTCGAGTCACTGATCATATTCCCTCAAGACTTCTAGCTGAAATTTCCACGTTTGGAAGGTGAATTTGAAGGATTTCCAAATTGGTGGGTTTGGAGATTTCCGGGTTTGTGTTCATCGGCAAAATTGGAGTACTTCAAGGTATTTTCTCACTTGGTCACAGTTATGAAAAATGCTTAGAATGTTGAGATGATTATGTGGTTGAAATTTGGTGGCCGGAGGAGGAGTTGGCCGCCGCATGAACAGTTCGGTGCGTGAACAGTGGTGGCGTTTAAACAGTAATTTAAATTCTATTTTTTTTAGCCCATTAAATCCTATAAATTGTGTAGAGCTTGTATGTGAAGTTTGGTAATTTTTGGGGAAACTTGGAATTAATTATGAATTTTTGAAGTTTAGGGTTTCGATTATCAAATTACGAGAATCCGACCGTCGGATATCTCTCGGTTCTGCCTTGGAACCTTTAAATTAACGAATTGGTATTAGTGGTATAATTTGGGCTGAATCCGAGAAGAATTGGGGAGATGATTTATGAGGATTCGATTTTGAGAATCGTATTTAATTAGAATAGTTATTCACGGAATATATTTATGTACAGGGCATCGTACCGAGCTATTGCTCGATGACGGAACTCGAATGCATGATCGTCGGAATAGTACTGTGAGTGGACTTTTGTTTTTAAGTGAATGATGCATGCATTTATTTCTTAAAGTAATGCTCTAGTTATTTATTATATTACATTTTGAGCATATAATTGTTTTCGGATTCCTGATTTTGATTTATCACGAGGAATTACTTTCATTGATGAGTTTCATGAAGTGATTATGAATTATTCCGGTTGTGATTTTTGGATATTAATTTTGTTATGCCCGGATTCGAAACTTTGAATTATGTTGTTTTTCAACAAAGTATTTTCCAAAATGAAATATTAGTTCATTATTGAACTTCCTTGCTTATTCATTATTGACCCGAGAATATTTTGGCGTGTGGGACACGCCGTTGAGTTATTGATCTTTCCTATTTATTTATCGACTTTCGATTTTGGCATTGGGAATGCCTTGATGATGATTTTAGAATTGGTTTTGTTTCGGTTTACGGGGGTTACGATTTATTATTATTTCTCGCCTTTTTGCTATTGATTTGGAGATACTTTTGGTGTGTGGGACACGTCGTTGGAAATTCTTTTACGAGAGATGGGGGAAGCCTTATGTATTTTGGATTTACTGGATTTTCGGTTATGTTTCCCTGTGCCATACTAAGGGGTGATTTTATCATGCTAGCATTGATTTTTCCGCCTTTGTGGCGCGGTGATGGGATCACCGTAGCCCTCCGCCTTTGTGGCACAGGTTACTGTCTCTGTGACAGTAATTCTGTAGCCCGGTATCCTATCGCTACACTTAGTGGCGTAAGGGTATATTACGGGAGTAATGGGAGTACTTTAGCCTGGGAGGCTATCACCCGAGCCTGGGAGGCTCATTCGTATGGCTATCATCTTCCCCTACTTATACTATTTTTGACTAGCGGGGACTACTCTGAGTTTTCTTAACCAGCGGGGCTGGTCTTATATTTTCGAGTATTGAAATTTCAATCTTTTACTCTGTTGTTGTGGCTAGCGGGGCTAGTCGGTTTTCTGGAGTTCAACGTTTTTCGGATTACTTTCTTAAGTGTTTTATAAATGTTGCATGCATCCGGATTTTTTTTATATATCGAAAAATGTGGGAAAGTATGAAGTTTTATTTTGTTTTATTCATATTAAATTATTTATTTTTGTCCACTCACGCTAACGTGTTTTAAATTACTTTTCCCCTGGGCCCTTCGGTTTTCAAATACCCAGTTTGCAGGCTAGGTTAATTGAGGTCGGGCGTACATGGAGTCAAGGCATAGCCAACAGCATTGCTTCCGCGTACTCATTCTATTTCTGTGTTCTTTACTACCTAATGGAATAGTATTGCTCTGATAACCTGTGAAATTAATCTTGTAATGTGGGTTGAGATTGTTATTTGTGAAATTGGAAGTTGATGTTATTTGGGGAGCAGGGTGGCACCAGGAGAATAAGGATGGATGATTTAGAAGTGTAAATGTTTTCTACAGGTTTTGGGTAGTCCCTTTTTAGGGGAAGTTCTACCAAATTTTTGGTAGAATTTCTTCTAAGGTGGGCCCCGCAGGGCCTCTTCGGATTTCGGGGTGAAATTCGGGGCGGGTCTTGTCTGTTGGTATCAGAGCATTAGGTTGTCAGATTCTGTAGGCTTGTTTCTATCCTGTTACCTTACATGCTTGATGTTACACAGTACCTCCCGAGTGATGGCCCAACTGCAGCGGTTCCCCATCATTTACTCTTCGGTGCTGATGTATTCATTAAGTGTGTAAGGTACATGTCTAGATGGTGTTCCTTTAGGTGCTATGCCTCTTGTACGCCGACCTCCTAGGGTTTTTGTTGCGTAGCGAATTGTTCGCATGTTTTGCACATTTTCCCTACTGATGGTAGAGTAAGACTACTCTACCATTTCGAGTTGTGCTACGAGGTGATTCGAGGAAATGTTGTGGTTATTTCTTCCTTGGTGCTAGTAAGTTTGTTGGGCAACGGTTAAGGTGCGAGAATGGAGTTTGATTTCGTGTTTGAGTGATTGAGACGAGCGACTATAGATTTGGATCGTCTTCGAATACCTAAAATCATAAGGGTTATTTGAAGTGGGACTAATAGTAATAGTGGTTTTGATTTGAACCGAGTTTCGGGAAATGTGTCACGTAGATGTGGTGGATGTTGCGAACATCATTTTGGAACGATACTTTGCAATTCACAAACAAAACGGGATTGGAAATTCCTCCATTTGGTCACCATGGGTTGTTGACCTGACCATGACTTGTGGACATATTGACAGGACCCGCCCCGAATTTCACCCTGAAACCCGAGGTGGCCCTGTGGGGCCCACCTTAGGGATAACTCTACCAAAAATTCGGCAGAGTCACCTCTAAAATGGACTACCCAAAAACCTGTAAAACACGCTAAACACTTCAAGCAAACCAACCTTATACTCCTGGAGCCACCCTGCTCCCAATTACCAACAACTCCACTTTCACAAAACACAAAACTCAAAAATACTAATCCCAAGGTTATGCAGAGCAATACTACTATACACAGGGATATAACAGAGGAGTAAAGGATCAAGTGATCCAACACTGCGGAAGTAGTGACAACTATGCCTCAAATGTCATGTACGCCCGACCTCCACTAATTCGTCTGCAAACTGGGCATTAGAAACCGAAAGGCCCAGGGGAAAGTAGACGAAAAACGTTAGCGTGAGTGGACAAAAATAAACAATTTAAAAGAAAAAAAAAGATTTCATACTTTCCCACATTTATTCTCTTTAATAACCGATGCATGCAACAATTAGAAAAATACATTTAGCTTTAAATCCAAGAATTCCAAAACGATAAATCGACTAGCCTCGCTAGTCACCACATTCGAAAACTATATCGTAAAACCGAAATCTCATTTCTCAAGAGAATAAGACCAGCCCCGCTGGATACAGTGAAAATCGAACTAGCCCCGCTAGTCAAGCAACAATAAAATATGGGGAAGAAGTTTCACCATACGAAAGAAGGGAGCCTCTTAGGCTCGGGTCGGAGTGTCCCACACTCTGGAGCATCCCATGCTCTGCTCTTACTCACCCACAAACACATAGTAAGCAGGGAGGAGTACTAATAGGCTAGCTAGCAATAAATATATATATAACGACCCAGGTATGGTGGGTAAAAACTAATAAAATCTCATAAATCTTTAAGGCTTCCCCATGTCCCACGAATAAAGAAAACACGGGTACGATTCCCAACCGAACCCGGAAATTCTCGTAAAGTCGTATAAATTAACAGCATGTCCCACACGCTAAATAAATAAATAGGTTGTCAATGAGGCATTCCCAATGCCAAAACCAATGATCAAATAAATAAACACGAAAATAATTCCATCGAAATCCCATTTCAAAAATCTTTCCAAAAATCTCAAATCCACGAATAGGAATATAATATAAATAGCATAATTCCGGAAATCACCTCGGAAATAATTCGTCGAAAATCAACATCAATTATAAATTCGAATCCGAGCATAACAACTTAATAACCGAAACTCACAACCGGTATAAATTATAATTATTCATGAGAATCATTATTTAAAAGCAAATCCATAAGATCATTTGCAATCAACTTTATATGCTCGGAAAATAATATGTTAATAAAATAGAACAAGCTTTAATAAATAAATGCATGCATCACTTATTTAAAACAAACGTCCACTCACAGTACTATTGGGCAACCACGCAAACGAGTTCCTTCATCTATCCGTAGCTCGCGACATTGCCCTGTACACAATTATATTTCCATAAACGGTAATCCGATAAAATAATTACGAACTTAAACGAAATCCGAAAATCCCTATCTCCAATACTTCTCAAATTCAACCCAAATCTCTTCCACAATTCTAATTCCTCAATTTACATATTCCATAATGAAAACGAGGGAAATCCGACGGCCGGATTTCCCATACTTCCACCACAAAACTCCAAACTTCGAAAATTCACAAACAATTCCAAACTCCTCCAAAATTCACCAAACTTCATATATAAGCTCGAAGATAAATATAGAATTTAACTAGCTAAAAATTGAAATTTATAAACTACCCTAGCCGCCGCTACCGCCGCCCACAGTGGCGGCGCCGCCGCCACCACCTCCGATGGCCACCAAAATTTGGCAGTAGCACCTTCTCAACACACCCATTAATTCTTTCAACTGTGACTAAGTTAGAAAATGAGCGGAAGTACCTCAACAATTAAAGAGAAGTTTGAACCCGAATTGTGAATAGTAACTCAGAATTTCAAACCTTCGATTCGACCTCCACACTGCAAATCGTGGCTCAAGGCTAGGGGCAACATGATCCTTGGGAAAAACCGCTCCTTCGACGCCGGTTTGGTGGCCGGAGATGGCCGGAATCGCCGGAAATCGACGAAAATCCCAAACTGCTACAGTAAACTTTTACGGGCCGATGCCTCGTTTTCCGGCCAAACCGCCGTGAGCTACCACCACAGGTGCTAAGAGGGGGCGGAGGCGAGTCCAAAGATGTCGGCTTTATGCCACCAGGTGGCCGGAGGAGGGAGATGGCCGGAGTTGCAGAGAGAACCGAGGAGAGGAAGAAAAACGCGGGGGAGGAGGAGGAGAGAGAGAAAAAAGGAAAGTTACCTGCCAACAGTAAAAATTCAAATATATACTACTTACCATGAACAGTAATTTTCACATTTTCGCTTATAACTTTCGCATACGAGCTCCGATTTTTACGTACCACATATGCACGCGCTCGGTTTAACGTCCTGTACAACTTCCATGAAGAACATTTTCTCAAATTTTGACCCGAACAAAAAGTCAACTTTTAGGGCCACTAAAAGTATCGAAACAGAATAAAAAGTGAAAGTAATTGTCGTTTACCGTCCAAATGACTAGTAAACAGGTGAATTTAGGTTCGGGACGTTACAATCTCCCCTCCTTATAATAATTTCGTCCTCGAAATTTCATACTGTTAAAGTAGAGGTAGCACACATATACTAATCTGCAATGCAACATCCTCAACGAAGGTAGTACTCAGATCATAACAAAGTGGGGATGATATCGCACGATCGATATGCAAGTCTGCTAAACTCATGTAGAAACTAACTTTAGATCTAGTCCAAGAGGTGGCCAAATAAAATAAGGGAATCGACATTTAAAAAGGAACAGTCCTCAAGCAGAAATATGACCAGTCACTGTAATCTTGAATACCGCATAAGGAATAATCGTCTCGCCCGTCAAGAAAGCCAAGATGTGGAAATAACGATATAACCCACTACCAGAATGAACTTCTTTTCATAGTCCACAAAAGACTAATCAAAACAATATCTCATCCAATGTTTCCAAAACCTTGAAGCTTGTCGACTTAACCTTGGTCAAATTTTTCTCTTACAATCACAAGTCAACTACTTTGACAACCCCAAAGATTTTTCCTATAATCCCAACTACCCAAGCAAATCAAAACATGCTTATAGATTAGATAGCACATGGTATTGACATCACAAACCATTCGGTCGAAATAGTAGCATTCATAACCTCTTCAAATACGTCACACAGTGAAGATCCACCCCATTCTCCAATAATATTGTGATAATATATCAATTCCATACTTAATACATTTCCCTTCGTACGTGCGTTCATGGGGGTAACCCAACCGCTACTAATATGCCACAAAATAGTCGTTGTTAACCAACAAGTCCAAAACAATTAACTTAGCTACCCCAAAACAACACTTGAAATTTCTCCAAATCTGATCCAAATCTTGTCCAACAGGAAAAGAAATTCAACATTTAAAAAGGAAAAATCCTCAAGTTGGAATCTGGTCAGAGGCAACAATCCCAACAAAATTCACAGCATCCCTTGTTGACTCAACAGTTTTAAAGTATAGATATGCCCTCAAGCATTACCAAAAACTCTTAGCCATTGCTAAGCAAAAATTCGTAAAAACTCTTTTGCTCAAAACAACCAGGAGAGAAAGTCGAATAAGTGCCCAAATAGAAAAACTCACAAAGTCACTTAATTAAACAAATAACACTTTGTGTACCACAGAAACGGAGTCTACTTCCCAAGATAGGAAAATATGATATCGAAGAGGTTCATTGTCTGATGTTACAAGAATCAATGGAAATCAGTTATGTCAAACCGCGTTGAACTTGCAAGTACTAGAATATAGCCAACTCCTTTTATTTAACTTAAGGCCAAAACTGATAAACAACAATTGCCCTTACCAAAAAGAGGATAAGATAACCACGAATCCACTCCTCAATCGACGCTTAACTTATAAAATTTCAGCTACAACAAGAATTCATATGACTTCCCTGTGCTAACCAAAATTGCACCAAAAACTTTCCAAATCTTCTCACTAAGAATTATTCCAATAACATAACTCAATCATAGAAGCTCAACAAGTAGTACTTAAATATATATTGAACCCATGATAGAGCATAAGCCCAATCAATTTATTTCAATTCAACTCCTACTTCCTGTTCAAGTCGTCTTAACTTTAGATAAGTGGTGACCGGATTTCACTCATACCAACAACTTCCTATACATTTCCAATTAAAGGTCACCAGGGTGGCAAAGTTCGCTCATTTCCTCCAAAGAAATCCATTACACATAACCGATTCAAGTAATAACTAATTCCTCAAGGTAGCTAACACAATTCACAAGCTCTTTCCCGAACAATCCTTAATATAAGACAAAGGACACCCGTCCAACAGCTTGTGTCACACCAATCGATATCCGGATCCTAACGTGGTCCCACCACAATAATGATCCACTTTGCTCAAATAATCATCACTGAAGTACGTCACTTAAAAACATGCTACAATACCTTCCACCCAAAATAACAAGAGTCCTGATCAAACCTTGACTTAAAATATTTCTGGAGCTAACTGAAAACTTATTTCCTTAAAGTTATTCCACCAACCGCTAATATCTTATCACAACCCATCCGTCAGGCAAAACTTTCACCAAGAACCTATCACAATTCAACCTTCAAGGCTCCATGATTCAAAACTCGAATCAGATTCCATATCACAAAGTAATTCTGTTTGAACTTCTAAGAACACCGAACTATGTCACTATCACTATTCCCCAGATTTACGTACAACCGTTTCACTCATAAATGGATAAGCAAAGGAATCCATTTGAATAATACCACATACGAAGAGTTGATTCCAACTCTCCCAATTATTTACCGACCAAAGTCGTAACTCTATTATAAAACCTTAAACATTCTTCCGATTCTTGCACTTCAAGCACATATCAACTGTAAAAGCCCATTCTTGTTAATCTCCCTACTTGTTACCATCCAAGACTCAGGTAGATAAAACTATAAGTCGTGGTATCAAAAATCAATTTCTTTTATTCCGAGCAAAACTATGCTCATACACCTTGGTTAGGTACGACTCAAAATGACAATTTCTAAAAATCTCATCCTACTTATATCTCTCAATTACTGTCATCACTTCTCACTTGCCATCATCAGTGACCAAAGTCACTTGAAAACAAATACTCTAGCCATAACAACCCAGAATAATTATTCAATTTTCTCTGTAAATGGTTTCCAACACTGAGGTTCCCAAAGAACCACCAAAAACTTCCAATAATATTTCAAATGTTACTTAACAACCAATCACATCACAAAACATCTTTCCCGAAACTTGGTTCAAAGTCAAAACCACCATTATTACCAAGTCCATTTCCACCCACAATTCTGATTTCCGAAGCAATCATATCATCCAGAGACAGCCCAAAGCTATTGTCGCTCGTCTCAGACACTCAAACACAAACTCGAACTCCGGTTTCCGCACCTTAATCCCTGCCCCAACAAACTTGTTGGCATCAAGGAAAAGACAACTACAACATTTTCCTCGAATCACATTTCGTAGCACAATTCGA
The DNA here is from genome assembly GCF_002994745.2 of Rosa chinensis. Classification (NCBI taxonomy): domain Eukaryota; kingdom Viridiplantae; phylum Streptophyta; class Magnoliopsida; order Rosales; family Rosaceae; genus Rosa; species Rosa chinensis. The sequence continues at coordinate 55,454,075 of NC_037092.1, forward strand.
AACTGTAGAGTAGGTTTACTCTACCATCACCAGGGATAGGCGCAAGATAGTTAACCAATCGAATACGCAAAGAAAACCTTAGGAGGTCGGCGTACAAGAGGCATAGCACCAGAAGAGAACCAACTAGCTTTGTACCTTACACACTTGATGAATACCACAGCACCGAAGAGCACACGATGGGGAACCGCTGCAGTCGGGCCATCACTCGAGAGGTACTGGGCAACACCAAGTATATAAGGTAACAGAATATAAACGAGTCTACAGAACCTAACAACCTAATGCTCTAATACCAAATTGACAGGACCCGCCCCGAATTTCACCCTGAAACCCGAGGTGGCCCTGTGGGGCCCACCTTAGGGATAACTCTACCAAAAATTCGGCAGAGTCACCTCTAAAATGGACTACCCAAAAACCTGTAAAACAAGCTAATCACTTCAAGCAAACCAACCTTATACTCCTGGAGCCACCCTGCTCCCAATTACCAACAACTCCACTTTCACAAAACACAAAACTCAAAAATACTAATCCCAAGGTTATGCAGAGCAATACTACTATACACAGGGATATAACAGAGGAGTAAAGGATCAAGTGATCCAACACTGCGGAAGTAGTGACAACTATGCCTCAAATGTCATGTACGCCCGACCTCCACTAATTCGCCTGCAAACTGGGCATTAGAAACCGAAAGGCCCAGGGGAAAGTAGACGAAAAACGTTAGCGTGAGTGGACAAAAATAAACAATTTAAAAGAAAAAAAAAGATTTCATACTTTCCCACATTTATTCTCTTTAATAACCGATGCATGCAACAATTAGAAAAATACATTTAGCTTTAAATCCAAGAATTCCAAAACGATAAATCGACTAGCCTCGCTAGTCACCACATTCGAAAACTATATCGTAAAACCGAAATCTCATTTCTCAATAAAATAAGACCAGCCCCGCTGGATACAGTGAAAATCGGACTAGCCCCGCTAGTCAAGCAACAATAAAATATGGGGAAGAAGTTTCACCATACGAAAGAAGGGAGCCTCTTAGGCTCGGGTCGGAGTGTCCCACACTCTGGAGCATCCCATGCTCTGCTCTTACTCACCCACAAACACATAGTAAGCAGGGAGGAGTACTAATAGGCTAGCTAGCAATAAATATATATATAACGACCCAGGTATGGTGGGTAAAAACTAATAAAATCTCATAAATCTTTAAGGCTTCCCCATGTCCCACGAATAAAGAAAACACGGGTACGATTCCCAACCGTACCCGGAAATTCTCGTAAAGTCGTATAAATTAACAGCGTGTCCCACACGCTAAATAAATAAATAGGTTGTCAATGAGGCATTCCCAATGCCAAAACCAATGATCAAATAAATAAACACGAAAATAATTCCATCGAAATCCCATTTCAAAAATCTTTCCAAAAATCTCAAATCCACGAATAGGAATATAATATAAATAGCATAATTCCGGAAATCACCTCGGAAATAATTCGTCGAAAATCAACATCAATTATAAATTCGAATCCGAGCATAACAACTTAATAACCGAAACTCACAACCGGTATAAATTATAATTATTCATGAGAATCATTATTTAAAAGCAAATCCATAAGATCATTTGCAATCAACTTTATATGCTCGGAAAATAATATGTTAATAAAATAGAACAAGCTTTAATAAATAAATGCATGCATCACTTATTTAAAACAAACGTCCACTCACAGTACTATTGGGCAACCACGCAAACGAGTTCCTTCATCTATCCGTAGCTCGCGACATTGCCCTGTACACAATTATATTTCCATAAACGGTAATCCGATAAAATAATTACGAACTTAAACGAAATCCGAAAATCCCTATCTCCAATACTTCTCAAATTCAACCCAAATCTCTTCCACAATTCTAATTCCTCAATTTACATATTCCATAATGAAAACGAGGGAAATCCGACGGCCGGATTTCCCATACTTCCACCACAAAACTCCAAACTTCGAAAATTCACAAACAATTCCAAACTCCTCCAAAATTCACCAAACTTCATATATAAGCTCTAAGATAAATATAGAATTTAACTAGCTAAAAATTGAAATTTATAAACTACCCTAGCCGCCGCTACCGCCGCCCACAGTGGCGGCGCCGCCGCCACCACCTCCGATGGCCACCAAAATTTGGCAGTAGCACCTTCTCAACACACCCATTAATTCTTTCAACTGTGACTAAGTTAGAAAATGAGCGGAAGTACCTCAACAATTAAAGAGAAGTTTGAACCCAAATTGTGAATAGTAACTCAGAATTTCAAACCTTCGATTCGACCTCCACACTGCAAATCGTGGCTCAAGGCTAGGGGCAACATGATCCTTGGGAAAAACCGCTCCTTCGACGCCGGTTTGGTGGCCGGAGATGGCCGGAATCGCCGGAAATCGACGAAAATCCCAAACTGCGACAGTAAACTTTTACGGGCCGATGCCTCGTTTTCCGGCCAAACCGCCGTGAGCTACCACCACAGGTGCCAAGAGGGGGCGGAGGCGAGTCCAAAGATGTCGGCTTTATGCCACCAGGTGGCCGGAGGAGGGAGATGGCCGGAGTTGCAGAGAGAACCGAGGAGAGGAAGAAAAACGCGGGGGAGGAGGAGAGAGAGAGAAAAAAGGAAAGTTACCTGCCAACAGTAAAAATTCAAATATATACTACTTACCATGAACAGTAATTTTCACATTTTCGCTTATAATTTTCGTATACGAGCTCCGATTTTTACGTACCACATATGCACGCGCTCGGTTTAACGTCCTGTACAACTTCCATGAAGAACATTTTCTCAAATTTTGACCCGAACAAAAAGTCAACTTTTAGGGCCACTAAAAGTATCGAAACAGAATAAAAAGTGAAAGTAATTGTCGTTTACTGTCCAAATGACTAGTAAACAGGTGAATTTAGGTTCGGGACGTTACACATATTGTTGTTAAAGTGAAGGAAATTGATTTTTGTGGCTCTTTGTGTTATGAATTGATTTTTTTTTTTAAAGTTTTCGATCGTAGTGAGTATGGAGTGAGTATGGAGATGGATTGAAGTGAGTTTTGAAGCCATTTTGTGTTTTAAGTTTAAGTAGGCGGGACACTTAAAGTTTTGCAATGGAGTTTGATCTTGGTCGGTAAATAATGGAGAGGATTAGAACCAACTCTTTGTAAATGATATTGTATGTGGATGTATGTCTTTGGTTTGATTTTAGGTGAAATGGTTTAACGCAATTTCGGGGATTGATTGTAGTGACATTGTTGGGTATCCATAGTGGTTCAAGTGAATTACCATGTGATACGGAGTTTGATTCGGATTCTGAAACGTGAAGTCATAGGGAGTGGATTGTAGTAAGTTCTTAATGGAGCAATTGATTGATGGAATGGTTGAGATTTTATAAGAGTTGTAAGTAGAGTAACTCTAAGGACATGGGTTTTCCCAGTTGACTCAGGAAGTATTTCAGGTCATAGTTTGACCGGAGTTCTAAGTCATATTTGGAGTAAAACTTCTTATGGGTTGAACTTGGAAATTTGATCGTAATGTGGTGGGACCACTGACGGATCCTAGTATCGTTAGAGGTGATACATGATGTTGGACGGGTGTCCTTCATCTTAAAACTGGTGATGTTGCCAGGGGAGGATGGCCTTGTGTAGCTAGAATTTGGATTGTGGAACCAATTAAAAGCACAAAAGGGAGTATTGAGGTTTTGAGAGGTTTCAGAAATCAAGGACATTCAGATGGTCTTACGATGGTTGCGATCACTTTTATCGCACATGAGGGTATTATTAAGTGTCATTGGATATCCATTTGCGTAAAATTGTTGAACTTGGGATCAAGAAATAGTCGTAGTGACGCCACGGGGTGTCCATAGTAATTCAAGTGGAAGTGCTAGCTAGGTGATGTGGATATGATCTTAATTTAAAATCTTTGAGTTTTGGCGAAGGTTTGGTGGTATTTTTTCTTTGCGGGGCGACGATAGTCAACAAGTTTCGGTTTCTGGTAGCATTCAATGATGGGTTTCTCGATAAGTCTTTCGGGGTACTTTACGTTCACGTAACATGATGCGCTTTTGCTTACTTATCGAACCATTTACAGGTTGCTTCGAACATAAGGTTTTTCAGTCACGAATGGAGGTAAACCTTTCTTTTGGGAGGATTGAGTTTAGCGGGGTTGCTATGGAATCGATCAAATTATTATGACTGGCATGATTTCAGTTGAGAATCGTTCATTTCAAGTATTGAGTTTCTAATCTAGTTGGTCAACTCTTGGATCAGATTTGGAGCATCTACTGGTGTTGTTGGAGACATCGTAGTCCATTAAAGGATTTGGTACATACAGGGTTGGAAAATTTCCGCAATGTCGTATCTGTAATGAAATTGTCATAAGGTTTTGTCAGACGGTTGGTTGGAGATGTTTCTACTTGAGGCTGGTGGAGTAGTTATAAGAGAGAGTCTTCCTAACTGAATAAGAAAGCTATTTTATTTTGGATTGATCAAAATTCGAGTCTAGCATCTAGCAATTCAGATTGTGATGCTCTCGGTAGTGAGAATTACCTGGGTATATGAATTAAGAATATCATTTGGGGCAATAGAGATCAACGAGAACGATATGGATTCAACCAGATTTCAGATCTATGACTATTAAAGAATTGTAGCGCTAAGAACAACTTTAGTGTGATGCATCTTCTTTCGGACTTGAGTCGTCGAGCTGGAGTAGAGTTAGTAGTTATAATTTTTTGCTTGCACCAGATTTCTGAAGACGTGGTACATGATATGGCAGTTAAGTGAGTACTAACTTGTGAGAAATAGTAGCAGTTTTGATTGGAGACATTGGTGATTAGTAAATCTCTTGAGACACCTTTGATTTAGAACAGTTTTTCACATTATGATATTTATAAAAGTATTCGAGTGAGGTGTTATATGTGTGGCTAGCAAGGTAGCTATCAAATGAGTTTTCCTAATCGACTCGGAACGTCATCTCAAGGCCGGACCAATGATTTTTGTCAGGTATCAGAGTAGCACAGCGGAAGTGTATTGACCCCATAACCTACTTGATTAAGAACTTATAGGTTCGTTCGAGTTGACCTTTGTATGTTTGACAACTATGGGATCTTTATGTGAACGACCATCGATTAGGAATTTAAGCACAAACAACCAAGGAAGGAAGTGCTGTGTTGTGGTAGCTAAGGAAGTTATTTGTCTTGGAATTGCCGATTAGCAATGACCCTCTTGCGATTATCATAATATTGTTGGTGACCGGGTTGAATCTTCACCAAACGACTTTTATGACAAGTTACGAATGCTATAATTTTAACAGAGTGGTTGGTGACGTCAATACCATGTGTTATCTGGGCTAACCATTGAAATGAATTTTCTTTTACACCGGAATTCATGTGCTTGCAAGTTTATGGTGCAACATGGTTCAGCTAGTCAAGTGATTTGACTTTAGACGTTGATAATTTTGGATTATGAGCATGTTTTCCTTGCTTTTGTAGTGGGGATCATCAGAGTTTTCTTGGTTGTTGATTTGAGGTTACGAAAAGGAAAGCTTAATCTAAGGAAGAGTTTGATAAGTTTTGAGATTGTGGTATTAATCAATTGGTGTGCCTTTTCTAACCGGCATGAAATTTCGAGGGCGAAATTTTTATAAGGAGGGGAGAATGTAACATCCCGTATCTTAATTTATCCGTTTACTAGTCATTTGGACGGTAAACGACAACTATTTTCACTTTTACTATCGTTTTGGTACTTTTAGTGGCCATAAAAGTTGACTTTTTGTTCGGGTCAAAATTTGAGAAAATTTCCTTCATGAAAGTTGTAGAGGACGTTAAACCGAGCGCGTGCATATGTGGTACGTAAAAATCAGAGTTCTTATGTGAAAGTTATAAGTGAAAAGGTGAATTTATTGTTCATGGTAACTCTCTATATATAAGGAAACTTACCGAGGTAAGTTCCCATTTTCAGAACTTACCCTGACCCTCTCTCTCCCTTCTCCCTCTTCCCCCGCGTCGCCCTCTCTTTTTCTTTTTCCGATTTCTTCACCGTCCGGCGTCCGATTGATGTGATTCCAGTTGTCCTTGGACCGTCTCTTCCTCCTCTATACGATGGTATCAGTGGGTATCGGTGATTTGGCCGGAAAACCCCGAATTTATGCAATCATTGTTACTGTAGTAATTTGCTTCTCCGGTGAAATTCTCCAGTTTTCGGCTATTTCCGGCGGGAAAATTGGTTCTATTAGGAGCGCCTCGAGTCACTGATCATATTCCCTCAAGACTTCTAGCTGAAATTTCCACGTTTGGAAGGTGAATTTGAAGGATTTCCAAATTGGTGGGTTTGGAGATTTCCGGGTTTGTGTTCATCGGCAAAATTGGAGTACTTCAAGGTATTTTCTCACTTGGTCACAGTTATGAAAAATGCTTAGAATGTTGAGATGATTATGTGGTTGAAATTTGGTGGCCGGAGGAGGAGTTGGCCGCCGCATGAACAGTTCGGTGCGTGAACAGTGGTGGCGTTTAAACAGTAATTTAAATTCTATTTTTTTTAGCCCATTAAATCCTATAAATTGTGTAGAGCTTGTATGTGAAGTTTGGTAATTTTTGGGGAAACTTGGAATTAATTATGAATTTTTGAAGTTTAGGGTTTCGATTATCAAATTACGAGAATCCGACCGTCGGATATCTCTCGGTTCTGCCTTGGAACCTTTAAATTAACGAATTGGTATTAGTGGTATAATTTGGGCTGAATCCGAGAAGAATTGGGGAGATGATTTATGAGGATTCGATTTTGAGAATCGTATTTAATTAGAATAGTTATTCACGGAATATATTTATGTACAGGGCATCGTACCGAGCTATTGCTCGATGACGGAACTCGAATGCATGATCGTCGGAATAGTACTGTGAGTGGACTTTTGTTTTTAAGTGAATGATGCATGCATTTATTTCTTAAAGTAATGCTCTAGTTATTTATTATATTACATTTTGAGCATATAATTGTTTTCGGATTCCTGATTTTGATTTATCACGAGGAATTACTTTCATTGATGAGTTTCATGAAGTGATTATGAATTATTCCGGTTGTGATTTTTGGATATTAATTTTGTTATGCCCGGATTCGAAACTTTGAATTATGTTGTTTTTCAACAAAGTATTTTCCAAAATGAAATATTAGTTCATTATTGAACTTCCTTGCTTATTCATTATTGACCCGAGAATATTTTGGCGTGTGGGACACGCCGTTGAGTTATTGATCTTTCCTATTTATTTATCGACTTTCGATTTTGGCATTGGGAATGCCTTGATGATGATTTTAGAATTGGTTTTGTTTCGGTTTACGGGGGTTACGATTTATTATTATTTCTCGCCTTTTTGCTATTGATTTGGAGATACTTTTGGTGTGTGGGACACGTCGTTGGAAATTCTTTTACGAGAGATGGGGGAAGCCTTATGTATTTTGGATTTACTGGATTTTCGGTTATGTTTCCCTGTGCCATACTGAGGGGTGATTTTATCATGCTAGCATTGATTTTTCCGCCTATGTGGCGCGGTGATGGGATCACCGTAGCCCTCCGCCTTTGTGGCACAGGTTACTGTCTCTGTGACTGTAATTCTGTAGCCCGGTATCCTATCGCTACACTTAGTGGCGTAAGGGTATATTACGGGAGTAATGGGAGTACTTTAGCCTGGGAGGCTATCACCCGAGCCTGGGAGGCTCATTCGTATGGCTATCATCTTCCCCTACTTATACTATTTTTGACTAGCGGGGACTACTCTGAGTTTTCTTAACCAGCGGGGCTGGTCTTATATTTTCGAGTATTGAAATTTCAATCTTTTACTCTGTTGTTGTGGCTAGCGGGGCTAGTCGGTTTTCTGGAGTTCAACGTTTTTCGGATTACTTTCTTAAGTGTTTTATAAATGTTGCATGCATCCGGATTTTTTTTATATATCGAAAAATGTGGGAAAGTATGAAGTTTTATTTTGTTTTATTCATATTAAATTATTTATTTTTGTCCACTCACGCTAACGTGTTTTAAATTAGTATGAAGTTTTATTTTGTTTTATTCATATTAAATTATTTATTTTTGTCCACTCACGCTAACGTGTTTTAAATTACTTTTCCCCTGGGCCCTTCGGTTTTCAAATACCCAGTTTGCAGGCTAGGTTAATTGAGGTCGGGCGTACATGGAGTCGAGGCATAGCCAACAGCATTGCTTCCGCGTACTCATTCTATTTCTGTGTTCTTTACTACCTAATGGAATAGTATTGCTCTGATAACCTGTGAAATTAATCTTGTAATGTGGGTCGAGATTGTTATTTGTGAAATTGGAAGTTGATGTTATTTGGGGAGCAGGGTGGCTCCAGGAGAATAAGGATGGATGATTTAGAAGTGTAAATGTTTTCTACAGGTTTTGGGTAGTCCATTTTTAGGGGAAGTTCTGCCAAATTTTTGGTAGAATTTCTTCTAAGGTGGGCCCCGCAGGGCCTCTTCAGATTTCGGGGTGAAATTCAGGGAGGGTCTTGTCTGCTGGGCCAGCTTGACCGGTCACGTCGTGGTGGTTCCAGTGGGTCCCGCTAGTGATTATTTGGAAATAAGTCTTGTTTTCTTGCATTGTATTATTTGAGTATTATGCAGGTGGTATGAACAGTTATAAATATTTCATATTGACGCATTGTTTATGGTGTTTATTAATTCGGAAAACAATTTGTCGAGAGTGTACGTTTCGGCATGCACTCACTTTAATCTTAGCAATTATCATTATCATTTCATTTTAGAAGTGAAGCTTTAGATGTTATTGTCAGCAAACGTCTTCCATTTGCTAATGCAACCAATAAACTTTAAAGTTGTACAGTATTTTGAGGAATAAGACTTGCCGTTTATTCACGTACACGCCGACTAATAAAATTGAGCACTGAAGTTTACACATGTTGCATTACAATATCTCCAAATCTAACATCCGTCGGGCAGCTTACGGGCCTTTTAAGAAACATTACTAGAAAATAGGTATTCGAGACCGATGTGCAAATTGGGCACTTAATTATAGGTGTGTTGTGTTCTTCGATGTGCATGTATTGTGAAAATGCAAAATGTAATAATTTAAACACAAACAGTAGAGCCATTTTCTAAAATGAAGAATAAAATTTATCATATAATAAAAAAATATCACGTATTTCATATCATATCATGTCTAGTAACCAATTTAATTTTTCTAATTCGACGGAGGAGAAGCAGGTGAACGTGAGATCGCGGCACATAGATTCCAAAGTTTTTCGCTACTTGCCAAAGCCTGTGCTTTGTTGACACTGGGATGACGTACATCGTGATTTCGCTCTGCGATGATATCGTGGCATGATTTTCCCCATGAGACAAGATCACGACAACAAGCATCAGTCACAACCGTACCTTGATAAATGCTTTTCTCTATTTCCTCTCCGCACTTAGGGGGGAACTTTTCCAAGCATTCCTTTACGGGCTTGGTCTCGTGTTTGTCTGAATTGTCGATGGCAACGCACTCCGTCCAAATTTGTTCGCCCTTTGCCAAAGTTTGAGCTTTGTTTGCACTAGGATGAAGTGCCACAAGGGACGTGTTGAGGAAGGTATCGTGGCATGGTTTACCCAACTTTACAAGATCTCGACAACAATCATCACTCAAAAATCCATTATTGAAAATGCTGTTTCCTACTTCGATCCCGCACTTTTCAGTGAACTGTCTTTCACAGTCTTTAAGATTTGCTGGCCCCTCCAGTGTTGGGGTTGCAAAAGCATTTGATGTCACCTGCAAGAGAAAAATCACCAAAAGATGGCACCTGCTTGGTCCGGCCATAACTCCCTTTGCAATGTTATGTGATTACTCACGAATGTGTTTTCTGGTAATGATCGCTTTGTTGGAGTTTAGTTTCATGTGATAATATATTTATAAGGGAGAAAACATAACCGCATTTAAGACTCAAATGAACTAACTGTGTAAACGCTTGTGCGCTCTTTCAAAGAAGTAACGTGTTTAACTGCCTCTCGGCTTTAAATAAGAGAGTTATATTTAAACAGTGCGCACGTGTTTCGATAGCTCGGTTATGTTTAGATGATTTACCGCTAAATTATCAAGTTTTAAATGCAGATAAGTATTCAACAAGTGGTCATTATATATTACACTATTTATGTTTCAGATCATTTAAATTCTCAAAATTCTAGACAATTCCACAATTAAAATATGTTTAGGAAATAACTGTGGACAAAAAATTAAAAGGGCTTGTTCAAGCACGGCGCAAAGCACGGATGGACCGACTGGCCGGATTAGCCCATTTGTCACCCCGAATCTTTGCGTTATGGAAAATTAATTTACCACTTCTAAATTCATCATGTATGATTTTATCCTTCTTCATAAATTCAATGATTTCCGGTAAAACAAAAAATAAATTACTGTGATACTGTCAACAAGAAAAAATTGACTCTTCTTAAGTTGTTTTGGAGAAAAATATCCTACTCAGTATTTTTTTGTTTTCAACTCTGACCTTGTGGATTTTAGTTGAAGCAGAAGTAACTTTTTGTAGATGAAAAAGAATTAGGGCTCCTCATGTGATTGATTTGAGGAGTGGTTAAAGAATGCACTTAAAATAAAGCAGTGATTTTATTTTTGGGCAACGAGTGATCTCCTCATGCCTATGTAATAACTAATTAATGTAAAAATGTTATATAACGCTGCACAGTCACAAAGAAAATAATGGTAAAGAGTTATTGCGCCAACAGTTAGTGAGTAATGCGTGCACGTCATTGGTGTAAGTACGACTTTAATGAAACTTTGCAAAGCATGCGGCGAGAGTTACATGTGTAACTTAACTTTAACGTTCCATCGAATGTCTTAATTGCATCAGCCACGATGTTTGAAATTGGCGATTGCTATAAAAAATTTAGAACAGTTATTGTTTCCGGGGCTTACGACTACTGTCGGGGTCCGGAATCACGAATCCGTCTTGTCTCATTTCCTTCCCTTCTCGCAATCTGTCCAACACAACAAAAGTCAGAGAGAAACCGGGTTTGCCGGCCTAAAACTCTTTAACGCTTAAGTCAGTAATGGTTGATAATGTCGAGAGAAGAATTAGATCAGAGATCTTATCTGTTGTAGAAGATTTTTGGCTTTATATAAGCGCTGGAGGACGTTGAGTCCTATTCAATTCAGATGTAGGAGAGGCATGCTCCTCTGTGAATATGTCCACGCCGGGGCTGGGCCAGCTTGACCGGTCACGTCGTGGTGGTTCCAGTGGGTCCCGCTAGTGATTATTTGGAAATAAGTCTTGTTTTCTTGCATGGTATTATTTGAGTGTTATGCAGGTGGTATGAACAGTTATAAATATTTCATATTGACGCATTGTTTATGGTGTTTATTAATTCGGAAAACAATTTGTCGAGAGTGTACGTTTCGGCATGCACTCACTTTAATCTTAGCAATTATCATTATCATTTCATTTTAGAAGTGAAGCTTTAGATGTTATTGTCAGCAAACGTCTTCCATTTGCTAATGCAACCAATAAACTTTAAAGTTGTACAGTATTTTGAGGAATAAGACTTGCCGCTTATTCACGTACACGCCGACTAATAAAATTGAGCACTGAAGTTTACACATGTCGCATTACAATATCTCCAAATCTAACATCCGTCGGGCAGCTTACGGGCCTTTTAAGAAACAACATTACTAGGAAATAGGTATTCGAGACCGATGTGCAAATTGGGCGCTTAATTATAGGTGTGTTGTGTTCTTCGATGTGCATGTATTGTGAAAATGCAAAATGTAATAATTTAAACACAAACAGTAGAGCCATTTTCTAAAATGAAGAATAAAATTTGTCATATAATAAAAAAATATCGCGTATTTCATATCATATCATCTCTAGTAACCAATTTAATTTTTCTAATTCGACGGAGGAGAAGCAGGTGAACGTGAGATCGCGGCACATAGATTCCAAAGTTTTTCGCTACTTGCCAAAGCCTGTGCTTTGTTGACACTGGGATGACGTACATCGTGATTTCGCTCTGCGATGATATCGTGGCATGATTTTCCCCATGAGACAAGATCACGACAACAAGCATCAGTCACAACCGTACCTTGATAAATGCTTTTCTCTATTTCCTCTCCGCACTTAGGGGGGAACTTTTCCAAGCATTCCTTTACGGGCTTGGTCTCGTGTTTGTCTGAATTGTCGATGGCAACGCACTCCGTCCAAATTTGTTCGCCCTTTGCCAAAGTTTGAGCTTTGTTTGCATTAGGATGAAGTGCCACAAGGGACGTGTTGAGGAAGGTATCGTGGCATGGTTTACCCAACTTTACAAGATCTCGACAACAATCATCACTCAAAAATCCATTATTGAAAATGCTGTTTCCTACTTCGATCCCGCACTTTTCAGTGAACTGTCTTTCACAGTCTTTAAGATTTGCTGGCCCCTCCAGTGTTGGGGTTGCAAAAGCATTTGATGTCACCTGCAAGAGAAAAATCACCAAAAGATGGCACCTGCTTGGTCCGGCCATAACTCCTTTTGCAATGTTATGTGATTACTCACGAATGTGTTTTCTGGTAATGATCGCTTTGTTGGAGTTTAGTTTCATGTGATAATATATTTATAAGGGAGAAAACATAACCGCATTTAAGACTCAAATGAGTAAACGCTTGTGCGCTCTTTCAAAGAAGTAACGTGTTTAACTGCCTCTCGGCTTTAAATAAGAGAGTTATATTTAAACAGTGCGCACGTGTTTCGATAGCTCGGTTATGTTTAGATGATTTACCGCTAAATTATCAAGTTTTAAATGCAGATAAGTATTCAACAAGTGGTCATTATATATTACACTATTTATGTTTCAGATCATTTAAATTCTCAAAATTCTAGACAATTCCACAATTAAAATATGTTTAGGAAATAACTGTGGACAAAAAATTAAAAGGGCTTGTTCAAGCACGGCGCAAAGCACGGATAGACCGACTGGCCGGATTAGCCCATTTGTCACCCCGAATCTTTGCGTTATGGAAAATTAATTTACCACTTCTAAATTCATCATGTATGATTTTATCCTTCTTCATAAATTCAATGATTTCCGGTAAAACAAAAAATAAATTACTGTGATACTGTCAACAAGAAAAAATTGACTCTTCTTAAGTTGTTTTGGAGAAAAATATCCTACTCAGTATTTTTTTGTTTTCAACTCTGACCTTGTGGATTTTAGTTGAAGCAGAAGTAACTTTTTGTAGATGAAAAAGAATTAGGGCTCCTCATGTGATTGATTTGAGGAGTGGTTAAAGAATGCACTTAAAATAAAGCAGTGATTTTATTTTTGGGCAATGAGTGATCTCCTCATGCCTATGTAATAACTAATTAATGTAAAAATGTTATATAACGCTGCACAGTCACAAAGAAAATAATGGTAAAGAGTTATTGCGCCAACAGTTAGTGAGTAATGCGTGCACGTCATTGGTGTAAGTACGACTTTAATGAAACTTTGCAAAGCATGCGGCGAGAGTTACATGTGTAACTTAACTTTAACGTTCCATCGAATGTCTTAATTGCATCAGCCACGATGTTTGAAATTGGCGATTGCTATAAAAAATTTAGAACAGTTATTGTTTCCGGGGCTTACGACTACTGTCGGGGTCCGGAATCACGAATCCGTCTTATCTCATTTCCTTCCCTTCTCGCAATCTGTCCAACACAACAAAAGTCAGAGAGAAACCGGGTTTGCCGGCCTAAAACTCTTTAACGCTTAAGTCAGTAATGGTTGATAATGTCGAGAGAAGAATTAGATCAGAGATCTTATCTGTTGTAGAAGATTTTTGGCTTTATATAAGCGCTGGAGGACGTTGAGTCCTATTCAATTCAGATGTAGGAGAGGCATGCTCCTTTGTGAATATGTCCACGCCGGGGCTGGGCCAGCTTGACCGGTCACGTCGTGGTGGTTCCAGTGGGTCCCGCTAGTGATTATTTGGAAATAAGTCTTGTTTTCTTGCATGGTATTATTTGAGTGTTATGCAGGTGGTATGAACAGTTATAAATATTTCATATTGACGCATTGTTTATGGTGTTTATTAATTCGGAAAACAATTTGTCGAGAGTGTACGTTTCGGCATGCACTCACTTTAATCTTAGCAATTATCATTATCATTTCATTTTAGAAGTGAAGCTTTAGATGTTATTGTCAGCAAACGTCTTCCATTTGCTAATGCAACCAATAAACTTTAAAGTTGTACAGTATTTTGAGGAATAAGACTTGCCGCTTATTCACGTAATCGCCGACTAATAAAATTGAGCACTGAATTTTACACATGTCGCCTTACAATATCTCCAAATCTAACATCCGTCGGGCAGCTTACGGGCCTTTTAAGAAACAACATTACTAGGAAATAGGTATTCGAGACCGATGTGCAAATTGGGCGCTTAATTATAGGTGTGTTGTGTTCTTCGATGTGCATGTATTGTGAAAATGCAAAATGTAATAATTTAAACACAAACAGTAGAGCCATTTTCTAAAATGAAGAATAAAATTTGTCATATAATAAAAAAATATCGCGTATTTCATATCATATCATCTCTAGTAACCAATTTAATTTTTCTAATTCGACGGAGGAGAAGCAGGTGAACGTGAGATCGCGGCACATAGATTCCAAAGTTTTTCGCTACTTGCCAAAGCCTGTGCTTTGTTGACACTGGGATGACGTACATCGTGATTTCGCTCTGCGATGATATCGTGGCATGATTTTCCCCATGAGACAAGATCACGACAACAAGCATCAGTCACAACCGTACCTTGATAAATGCTTTTCTCTATTTCCTCTCCGCACTTAGGGGGGAACTTTTCCAAGCATTCCTTTACGGGCTTGGTCTCGTGTTTGTCTGAATTGTCGATGGCAACGCACTCCGTCCAAATTTGTTCGCCCTTTGCCAAAGTTTGAGCTTTGTTTGCACTAGGATGAAGTGCCACAAGGGACGTGTTGAGGAAGGTATCGTGGCATGGTTTACCCAACTTTACAAGATCTCGACAACAATCATCACTCAAAAATCCATTATTGAAAATGCTGTTTCCTACTTCGATCCCGCACTTTTCAGTGAACTGTCTTTCACAGTCTTTAAGATTTGCTGGCCCCTCCAGTGTTGGGGTTGCAAAAGCATTTGATGTCACCTGCAAGAGAAAAATCACCAAAAGATGGCACCTGCTTGGTCCGGCCATAACTCCCTTTGCAATGTTATGTGATTACTCACGAATGTGTTTTCTGGTAATGATCGCTTTGTTGGAGTTTAGTTTCATGTGATAATATATTTATAAGGGAGAAAACATAACCGCATTTAAGACTCAAATGAACTAACTGTGGAAACGCTTGTGCGCTCTTTCAAAGAAGTAACGTGTTTAACTGCCTCTCGGCTTTAAATAAGAGAGTTATATTTAAACAGTGCGCACGTGTTTCGATAGCTCGGTTATGTTTAGATGATTTACCGCTAAATTATCAAGTTTTAAATGCAGATAAGTATTCAACAAGTGGTCATTATATATTACACTATTTATGTTTCAGATCATTTAAATTCTCAAAATTCTAGACAATTCCACAATTAAAATATGTTTAGGAAATAACTGTGGACAAAAAATTAAAAGGGCTTGTTCAAGCACGGCGCAAAGCACGGATGGACCGACTGGCCGGATTAGCCCATTTGTCACCCCGAATCTTTGTGTTATGGAAAATTAATTTACCACTTCTAAATTCATCATGTATGATTTTATCCTTCTTCATAAATTCAATGATTTCCGGTAAAACAAAAAATAAATTACTGTGATACTGTCAACAAGAAAAAATTGACTCTTCTTAAGTTGTTTTGGAGAAAAATATCCTACTCAGTATTTTTTTGTTTTCAACTCTGACCTTGTGGATTTTAGTTGAAGCAGAAGTAACTTTTTGTAGATGAAAAAGAATTAGGGCTCCTCATGTGATTGATTTGAGGAGTGGTTAAAGAATGCACTTAAAATAAAGCAGTGATTTTATTTTTGGGCAACGAGTGATCTCCTCATGCCTATGTAATAACTAATTAATGTAAAAATGTTATATAACGCTGCACAGTCACAAAGAAAATAATGGTAAAGAGTTATTGCGCCAACAGTTAGTGAGTAATGCGTGCACGTCATTGGTGTAAGTACGACTTTAATGAAACTTTGCAAAGCATGCGGCGAGAGTTACATGTGTAACTTAACTTTAACGTTCCATCGAATGTCTTAATTGCATCAGCCACGATGTTTGAAATTGGCGATTGCTATAAAAAATTTAGAACAGTTATTGTTTCCGGGGCTTACGACTACTGTCGGGGTCCGGAATCACGAATCCGTCTTGTCTCATTTCCTTCCCTTCTCGCAATCTGTCCAACACAACAAAAGTCAGAGAGAAACCGGGTTTGCCGGCCTAAAACTCTTTAACGCTTAAGTCAGTAATGGTTGATAATGTCGAGAGAAGAATTAGATCAGAGATCTTATCTGTTGTAGAAGATTTTTGGCTTTATATAAGCGCTGGAGGACGTTGAGTCCTATTCAATTCAGATGTAGGAGAGGCATGCTCCTCTGTGAATATGTCCACGCCGGGGCTGGGCCAGCTTGACCGGTCACGTCGTGGTGGTTCCAGTGGGTCCCGCTAGTGATTATTTATAAATAAGTCTTGTTTTCTTGCATGGTATTATTTGAGTGTTATGCAGTTGGTATGAACAGTTATAAATATTTCATATTGACGCATTGTTTATGGTGTTTATTAATTCAGAAAACAATTTGTCGAGAGTGTACGTTTCGGCATGCACTCACTTTAATCTTAGCAATTATCATTATCATTTCATTTTAGAAGTGAAGCTTTAGATGTTATTGTCAGCAAACGTCTTCCATTTGCTAATGCAACCAATAAACTTTAAAGTTGTACAGTATTTTGAGGAATAAGACTTGCCGCTTATTCACGTACACGCCGACTAATAAAATTGAGCACTGAAGTTTACACATGTCGCATTACAATATCTCCAAATCTAACATCCGTCGGGCAGCTTACGGGCCTTTTAAGAAACAACATTACTAGGAAATAGGTATTCGAGACCGATGTGCAAATTGGGCGCTTAATTATAGGTGTGTTGTGTTCTTCGATGTGCATGTATTGTGAAAATGCAAAATGTAATAATTTAAACACAAACAGTAGAGCCATTTTCTAAAATGAAGAATAAAATTTGTCATATAATAAAAAATTATCGCGTATTTCATATCATATCATGTCTAGTAACCAATTTAATTTTTCTAATTCGACGGAGGAGAAGCAGGTGAACGTGAGATCGCGGCACATAGATTCCAAAGTTTTTCGCTACTTGCCAAAGCCTGTGCTTTGTTGACACTGGGATGACGTACATCGTGATTTCGCTCTGCGATGATATCGTGGCATGATTTTCCCCATGAGACAAGATCACGACAACAAGCATCAGTCACAACCGTACCTTGATAAATGCTTTTCTCTATTTCCTCTCCGCACTTAGGGGGGAAATTTTCCAAGCATTCCTTTACGGGCTTGGTCTCGTGTTTGTCTGAATTGTCGATGGCAACGCACTCCGTCCAAATTTGTTCGCCCTTTGCCAAAGTTTGAGCTTTGTTTGCACTAGGATGAAGTGCCACAAGGGACTGTTGAGCAAAAATCTGCACACAGTGAGCGTAAATGTCACCCAACATAATTTCACTCGTATTCATTTAGTGAATAGAGTTTTTATTATTTCGGGTTCGACCCATTCAAGACAGAATGTGTCTCTTAATTACAATCCCCTTTACAGGGAAACACCCTTTGATTCCATTTATGAAGAAACCAATTGATGGGATGTGTGTTTTGTTTATTTTTTTTGCGGCTGCACCCGGATATTTGAATGGGTTGCCTACGTACCCTTGGAGAGGGATCAAGCCACTCGTAGTTCAAGAATTCCAATGGGTGAATGACCCATTGGAGGGTATTGCTTTTGGAATGTGAATAGTGTTTGGACGAATTTGGTGTAAGTGAACCAGGGATTCGATTTGTTTTGGATTTGTTTGGAAAGGTTGTGACGTTTCCTGGTGTTTGGCGGAATTTGACTGATGAGGTCAGGGTTTCGGATTGGATGAACCAGGGAGTCATGGATTTTATTTGGAAAGGCTGTGACGTTTCCTGGTGTTTGGCAGAATTTGACTGATGAGGTCAGGGATTCGGATTGGATGAACCAGGGAGTCAGGGATTTTGTTTGGACTTGCGGTTGCATCTAGTGGGTCGCTAGATTGCCTACATACCCTGTAAAGGGATCAAACCGTTGTAGTTCTTGGGTTTGTATTTCTGGGGTTGGAAGAATTTGACTGGAGTCAATGATTCAATTTAGGACTGGCTGAATTTTGACTGGTGGAGTCAAGGATTCTGTTTGGACTTGTGGTTGCATCTAGTGGGTGTTGCTAGATTGCCTACGTACCCATTGTGGGGGATCAAACCGACCGTAGTTCATAAGAATTTGTATTTCTGTTGTTGAGAAAATTTTTGGTGTCGACGGATGTATATATATTTATTTTTGAATCCGTCGAATGTATTTCTTCTGCAGACACCCGAATTTAATTTGGGCACTCGATGTATTGAATCTTTTACTGGGCCGTATGAATGGGCTTTCAGGTTGTCGACAAACGAATTTGGCCAGGCCCGAACATTGAGATGAACTGTCTTGAAGTGGGCTTCGATATTTGTAGGTGGCTGGTCCACTGGACACCCATCTTCTCCATCTACACCCAATTTTAAGCCCAATAAGGGCCTTGCGCAAATCTGGAAATCCAAGCCCAACTTTGTTGGCCCAACTTGTATAACCAAAAGAAAAGCTCCAGGCCACACATTAATAACTCGTTCTTCGAGTCTCGATGAGGTTGAGAGAGTTTAGATCATCAGCTCGAGTTAGAGGTCGAGTCGAAGACTGGCATGGATTTCAATTCGACTTTGGAAACGGAGACGTCCTCTTGTACTCTGCATAAAAGGGAGGTCTCTGTCGTCTGATTCAGCACCTGTTCTCCTAAGCGAAGAATCTGAGGCTTCTCACCTGCGTAGAGAAAGAAATTGGGTAAAGCTTCTCTTTCTTGTCTCGTCTCCACTGGGCTTTCAGTATTCTCAATACTGACAAAATTCCCAATGTTTTTGGCTGCTGTAGGTTCAAATCTTGTTCCGGTGGTTGATCGATTTAATTCGCATGCAAGAGCAAAAGCTGGGGTGACTCTCCAATCTGGTACGACCGGCTTATGTGCACACATAATCAATTATATTTGGCAACATTTGTCTTGTTGCTTATGACATAAAGCAAATTCCAGATTGAACCATTAAAGCCATGTTTTTGTCTTCTTGTTAGCATGATTCCAGAAACAAAAGCAATTGAGTTTATCACTATATTTGTTCCCAGCTTGCATCCACGGCCTCAGAGAAACCATATAATTAAACCTTGCCATCATTTGTCTTCTAGTTCAAGTTTTAATGCTTGTTAATTTAGACAATTAATATGGCCTCCATTATGTTTGGTCTCCACCGTTTCAAGGAGAGCTTTGCTGACCATGTATAACAACAACTAAAGTTTGACTTCATTTGATCACACCACCGAATCAGAAACAACCGCTCCAAGTTTTGTTTTAATTGTCCGTACCGCTCACCACCGCTTTAACAAAGCATTACTTTAAACATTCTTTGTTTTGCTTCTAAGCATCTGAGCCTTGTCTTCTAATTAACTTGCATCCACCACTCTGACAATTGCTTTTGTATTTCTATGCAGGCCTGAATTGTTCCTCCACCAAGCTTTTCACCGCCAAGACATCATTTTGTTTGATATTTAGCTTGGTGTGTTTTTCTTTGGGTTTTGTATGGCTTGTTTGGAAATAGTGTGAGGCCATTTTATTATCATGGTGAATAGAAAGACAGAAGGCTGGAAAGCTCTTTGGTGGTGGCTGATATTGTCGATTTTGTAAGAGAGTGAATGTGGCGTCTTGTGCAGATTTTAGCATTGGAACTCGACCGTTCCTGAACGACCATATGTTCCAACGCTTGAAAACCGCAGCAGCCAAGTGCGTTAAGACTCGGGCCGTTCATGAACAACCATATATGTCTTAACGCAGGAGCAGATCACTGTGAAGGTTGGCCGTTCATGAACGACCATGTATTTCTCGGTAGCTTGAGAGAACTTCAACAAAAGAAGGAAGGTTGTTGATAAACAGCCTATCTTTTGTTGACAGCAAGCAATCTGGACGGTATATTTCCCTGCCAAAGAAGACGAGAATAGCATGGATGCGTTGTATACCTGAGCTTCAGCTTGACTTGATTTCACTCTCTGTTTTGGCGGATCTGCTTTGATTTCACTCTCTGTTTTGGCAGAGCTTTAGCTTTTTGCTTGCTCAATATTTCTCTCTCCCCCTGTAGTGTTTTTTTCCTCCTCCCCTCCTCTCTTCGTTGTAAGCCTTCTTTTATAGACTTAATGATCAGCTGGTTATGAGGATTGGTTTAATTCAAATTTGAATCAATCCTTATCAATATGTGGATGACTCTCTAATTCAAATAAGATGACCAACCACCGTAAAGCTTGGGGTTACACCAGTCTTCCTCGAAGTTGTTCAAGATAATAGAGTCCGATTTGATCATATTTTATTTGTATCTTGAGCTGATAACAATTTGAATTTTTGAATGGCCTAAGCCACCGAATTGGTTGAGAGTGTCCCAAAGCTATATGCCTCTGTAAATTTTCTGTCTCAACAGGGACGTGTTGAGGAAGGTATCGTGGCATGGTTTACCCTTTACAAGATCTCGACAACAATCATCACTCAAAAATCCATTATTGAAAATGCTGTTTCCTACTTCGATCCCGCACTTTTCAGTGAACTGTCTTTCACAGTCTTTAAGATTTGCTGGCCCCTCCAGTGTTGGGGTTGCAAAAGCATTTGATGTCACCTGCAAGAGAAAAATCACCAAAAGATGGCACCTGCTTGGTCCGGCCATAACTCCCTTTGCAATGTTATGTGATTACTCACGAATGTGTTTTCTGGTAATGATCGCTTTGTTGGAGTTTAGTTTCATGTGATAATATATTTATAAGGGAGAAAACATAACCGCATTTAAGACTCAAATGAACTAACTGTGTAAACGCTTGTGCGCTCTTTCAAAGAAGTAACGTGTTTAACTGCCTCTAGGCTTTAAATAAGAGAGTTATATTTAAACAGTGCGCACGTGTTTCGATAGCTCGGTTATGTTTAGATGATTTACCGCTAAATTATCAAGTTTTAAATGCAGATAAGTATTCAACAAGTGGTCATTATATATTACACTATTTATGTTTCAGATCATTTAAATTCTCAAAATTCTAGACAATTCCACAATTAAAATATGTTTAGGAAATAACTGTGGACAAAAAATTAAAAGGGCTTGTTCAAGCACGGCGCAAAGCACGAATGGACCGACTGGCCGGATTAGCCCATTTGTCACCCCGAATCTTTGCGTTATGGCAAATTAATTTACCACTTCTAAATTCATCATGTATGATTTTATCCTTCTTCATAAATTCAATGATTTCCGGTAAAACAAAAAATAAATTACTGTGATACTGTCAACAAGAAAAAATTGACTCTTCTTAAGTTGTTTTGGAGAAAAATATCCTACTCAGTATTTTTTTGTTTTCAACTCTGACCTTGTGGATTTTAGTTGAAGCAGAAGTAACTTTTTGTAGATGAAAAAGAAGTAGGGCTCCTCATGTGATTGATTTGAGGAGTGGTTAAAGAATGCACTTAAAATAAAGCAGTGATTTGATTTTTGGGCAACGAGTGATCTCCTCATGTCTATGTAATAACTAATTAATGTAAAAATGTTATATAACGCTGCACAGTCACTAAGAAAATAATGGTAAAGAGTTATAGCGCCAATAGTTAGTGAGTAATGCGTGCACGTCATTGGTGTAAGTACGACTTTAATGAAACTTTGCAAAGCATGCGGCGAGTTACATGTGTAACTTAACTTTAACGTTCCATCGAATGTCTTAATTGCATCAACCACGATGTTTGAAATTGGCGATTGCTATAAAAAATTTAGAACAGTTATTGTTTCCGGGGCTTACGACTACTGTCGGGGTCCGGAATCACGAATCCGTCTTGTCTCATTTCCTTCCCTTCTCGCAATCTGTCCAACACAACAAAAGTCAGAGAGAAACCAGGTTTGCCGGCCTAAAACTCTTTAACGCTTAAGTCAGTAATGGTTGATAATGTCGAGAGAAGAATTAGATCAGAGATCTTATCTGTTGTAGAAGATTTTTGGCTTTATATAAGCGCTGGAGGACGTTGAGTCCTATTCAATTCAGATGTAGGAGAGGCATGCTCCTCTGTGAATATGTCCACGCCGGGGCTGGGCCAGCTTGACCGGTCACGTCGTGGTGGTTCCAGTGGGTCTCGCTAGTGATTATTTGGAAATAAGTCTTGTTTTCTTGCATGGTATTATTTGAGTGTTATGCAGGTGGTATGAACAGTTATAAATATTTCATATTGACGCATTGTTTATGGTGTTTATTAATTCAGAAAACAATTTGTCGAGAGTGTACGTTTCGGCATGCACTCACTTTAATCTTAGCAATTATCATTATCATTTCATTTTAGAAGTGAAGCTTTAGATGTTATTGTCAGCAAACGTCTTCCATTTGCTAATGCAACCAATAAACTTTAAAGTTGTACAGTATTTTGAGGAATAAGACTTGCCGCTTATTCACGTACACGCCGACTAATAAAATTGAACACTGAAGTTTACACATGTCGCATTACAATATCTCCAAATCTAACATCCGTCGGGCAGCTTACGGGCCTTTTAAGAAACAACATTACTAGGAAATAGGTATTCGAGACCGATGTGCAAATTGGGCGCTTAATTATAGGTGTGTTGTGTTCTTCGATGTGCATGTATTGTGAAAATGCAAAATGTAATAATTTAAACACAAACAGTAGAGCCATTTTCTAAAATGAAGGATAAAATTTGTCATATAATAAAAAAATATCGCGTATTTCATATCATATCATGTCTAGTAACCAATTTAATTTTTCTAATTCGACGGAGGAGAAGCAGGTGAACGTGAGATCGCGGCACATAGATTCCAAAGTTTTTCGCTACTTGCCAAAGCCTGTGCTTTGTTGACACTGGGATGACGTACATCGTGATTTCGCTCTGCGATGATATCGTGGCATGATTTTCCCCATGAGACAAGATCACGACAACAAGCATCAGTCACAACCGTACCTTGATAAATGCTTTTCTCTATTTCCTCTCCGCACTTAGGGGGGAACTTTTCCAAGCATTCCTTTACGGGCTTGGTCTCGTGTTTGTCTGAATTGTCGATGGCAACGCACTCCGTCCAAATTTGTTCGCCCTTTGCCAAAGTTTGAGCTTTGTTTGCACTAGGATGAAGTGCCACAAGGGACGTGTTGAGGAAGGTATCGTGGCATGGTTTACCTAACTTTACAAGATCTCGACAACAATCATCACTCAAAAATCCATTATTGAAAATGCTGTTTCCTACTTCGATCCCGCACTTTTCAGTGAACTGTCTTTCACAGTCTTTAAGATTTGCTGACCCCTCCAGTGTTGGGGTTGCAAAAGCATTTGATGTCACCTGCAAGAGAAAAATCACCAAAAGATGGCACCTGCTTGGTCCGGCCATAACTCCCTTTGCAATGTTATGTGATTACTCACGAATGTGTTTTCTGGTAATGATCTCTTTGTTAGAGTTTAGTTTCATGTGATAATATATTTATAAGGGAGAAAACATAACCGCATTTAAGACTCAAATGAACTAACTGTGTAAACGCTTGTGCGCTCTTTCAAAGAAGTAACGTGTTTAACTGCCTCTCGGCTTTAAATAAGAGAGTTATATTTAAACAGTGCGCACGTGTTTCGATAGCTCGGTTATGTTTAAATGATTTACCGCTAAATTATCAAGTTTTAAATGCAGATAAGTATTCAACAAGTGGTCATTATATATTACACTATTTATGTTTCAGATCATTTAAATTCTCAAAATTCTAGACAATTCCACAATTAAAATATGTTTAGGAAATAACTGTGGACAAAAAATTAAAAGGGCTTGTTCAAGCACGGCGCAAAGCACGAATGGACCGACTGGCCGGATTAGCCCATTTGTCACCCCGAATCTTTGCGTTATGGAAAATTAATTTACCACTTCTAAATTCATCATGTATGATTTTATCCTTCTTCATAAATTCAATGATTTCCGGTAAAACAAAAAATAAATTACTGTGATACTGTCAACAAGAAAAAATATACTCTTCTTAAGTTGTTTTGGAGAAAAATATCCTACTCAGTATTTTTTTGTTTTCAACTCTGACCTTGTAGATTTTAGTTGAAGCAGAAGTAACTTTTTGTAGATGAAAAAGAATTAGGGCTCCTCATGTGATTGATTTGAGGAGTGGTTAAAGAATGCACTTAAAATAAAGCAGTGATTTGATTTTTGGGCAACGAGTGATCTCCTCATGTCTATGTAATAACTAATTAATGTAAAAATGTTATATAACGCTGCACAGTCACTAAGAAAATAATGGTAAAGAGTTATTGCGCCAATAGTTAGTGAGTAATGCGTGCACGTCATTGGTGTAAGTACGACTTTAATGAAACTTTGCAAAGCATGCGGCGAGAGTTACATGTGTAACTTAACTTTAACGTTCCATCGAATGTCTTAATTGCATCAGCCACGATGTTTGAAATTGGCGATTGCTATAAAAAATTTAGAACAGTTATTGTTTCCGGGGCTTACGACTACTGTCGGGGTCCGGAATCACGAATCTGTCTTGTCTCATTTCCTTCTCTTCTCGCAATCTGTCCAACACAACAAAAGTCAGAGAGAAACCGGGTTTGCCGGCCTAAAACTCTTTAACGCTTAAGTCAGTAATGGTTGATAATGTCGAGAGAAGAATTAGATCAGAGATCTTATCTGTTGTAGAAGATTTTTGGCTTTATATAAGCGCTGGAGGACGTTGAGTCCTATTCAATTCAGATGTAGGAGAGGCATGCTCCTCTGTGAATATGTCCACGCCGGGGCTGGGCCAGCTTGACCGGTCACGTCGTGGTGGTTCCAGTGGGTCCCGCTAGTGATTATTTGGAAATAAGTCTTGTTTTCTTGCATGGTATTATTTGAGTATTATGCAGGTGGTATGAACAGTTATAAATATTTCATATTGACGCATTGTTTATGGTGTTTATTAATTCGGAAAACAATTTGTCGAGAGTGTACGTTTCGGCATGCACTCACTTTAATCTTAGCAATTATCATTATCATTTCATTTTAGAAGTGAAGCTTTAGATGTTATTGTCAGCAAACGTCTTCCATTTGCTAATGCAACCAATAAACTTTAAAGTTGTACAGTATTTTGAGGAATAAGACTTGCCTCTTATTCACGTACACGCCGACTAATAAAATTGAGCACTGAAGTTTACACATGTTGCATTACAATATCTCCAAATCTAACATCCGTCGGGCAGCATACGGGCCTTTTAAGAAACATTACTAGAAAATAGGTATTCGAGACCGATGTGCAAATTGGGCGCTTAATTATAGGTGTGTTGTGTTCTTCGATGTGCATGTATTGTGAAAATGCAAAATGGAATAATTTAAACACAAACAGTAGAGCCATTTTCTAAAATGAAGAATAAAATTTATCATATAATAAAAAAATATCGCGTATTTCATATCATATCATGTCTAGTAACCAATTTAATTTTTCTAATTCGACGGAGGAGAAGCAGGTGAACGTGAGATCGCGGCACATAGATTCCAAAGTTTTTCGCTACTTGCCAAAGCCTGTGCTTTGTTGACACTGGGATGACGTACATCGTGATTTCGCTCTGCGATGATATCGTGGCATGATTTTCCCCATGAGACAAGATCACGACAACAAGCATCAGTCACAACCGTACCTTGATAAATGCTTTTCTCTATTTCCTCTCCGCACTTAGGGGGAACTTTTCCAAGCATTCCTTTACGGGCTTGGTCTCGTGTTTGTCTGAATTGTCGATGGCAACGCACTCCGTCCAAATTTGTTCGCCCTTTGCCAAAGTTTGAGCTTTGTTTGCACTAAGATGAAGTGCCACAAGGGACGTGTTGAGGAAGGTATCGTGGCATGGTTTACCCAACTTTACAAGATCTCGACAACAATCATCACTCAAAAATCCATTATTGAAAATGCTGTTTCCTACTTCGATCCCGCACTTTTCAGTGAACTGTCTTTCACAGTCTTTAAGATTTGCTGGCCCCTCCCGTGTTGGGGTTGCAAAAGCATTTGATGTCACCTGCAAGAGAAAAATCACCAAAAGATGGCACCTGCTTGGTCCGGCCATAACTCCCTTTGCAATGTTATGTGATTACTCACGAATGTGTTTTCTGGTAATGATCGCTTTGTTGGAGTTTAGTTTCATGTGATAATATATTTATAAGGGAGAAAACATAACCGCATTTAAGACTCAAATGAACTAACTGTGTAAACGCTTGTGCGCTCTTTCAAAGAAGTAACGTGTTTAACTGCCTCTCGGCTTTAAATAAGAGAGTTATATTTAAACAGTGCGCACGTGTTTCGATAGCTCGGTTATGTTTAAATGATTTACCGCTAAATTATCAAGTTTTAAATGCAGATAAGTATTCAACAAGTGGTCATTATATATTACACTATTTATGTTTCAGATCATTTAAATTCTCAAAATTCTAGACAATTCCACAATTAAAATATGTTTAGGAAATAACTGTGGACAAAAAATTAAAAGGGCTTGTTCAAGCACGGCGCAAAGCACGAATGGACCGACTGGCCGGATTAGCCCATTTGTCACCCCGAATCTTTGCGTTATGGAAAATTAATTTACCACTTCTAAATTCATCATGTATGATTTTATCCTTCTTCATAAATTCAATGATTTCCGGTAAAACAAAAAATAAATTACTGTGATACTGTCAACAAGAAAAAATTGACTCTTCTTAAGTTGTTTTGGAGAAAAATATCCTACTCAGTATTTTTTTGTTTTCAACTCTGACCTTGTAGATTTT
The DNA here is from genome assembly GCF_002994745.2 of Rosa chinensis. Classification (NCBI taxonomy): domain Eukaryota; kingdom Viridiplantae; phylum Streptophyta; class Magnoliopsida; order Rosales; family Rosaceae; genus Rosa; species Rosa chinensis. The sequence continues at coordinate 55,481,152 of NC_037092.1, forward strand.
AGTTGAAGCAGAAGTAACTTTTTGTAGATGAAAAAGAATTAGGGCTCCTCATGTGATTGATTTGAGGAGTGGTTAAAGAATGCACTTAAAATAAAGCAGTGATTTGATTTTTGGGCAACGAGTGATCTCCTCATGTTTATGTAATAACTAATTAATGTAAAAATGTTATATAACGCTGCACAGTCACTAAGAAAATAATGGTAAAGAGTTATTGCGCCAATAGTTAGTGAGTAATGCGTGCACGTCATTGGTGTAAGTACGACTTTAATGAAACTTTGCAAAGCATGCGGCGAGAGTTACATGTGTAACTTAACTTTAACGTTCCATCGAATGTCTTAATTGCATCAGCCACGATGTTTGAAATTGGCGATTGCTATAAAAAATTTAGAACAGTTATTGTTTCCGGGGCTTACGACGAGTAAAACTACTGTCGGGATCCGGAATCACGAATCTGTCTTGTCTCCTTCCCTTCTCTTCTCGCAATCTGTCCAACACAACAAAAGTCAGAGAGAAACCGGGTTTGCCGGCGTAAAACTCTTTGACGCTTAAGTCAGTAACGGTTGATAATGTCGAGAGAAGAATAATATCAGAAATCTTATCTGTTGTAGAAGATTTTTGGCTTTATATAAGCGCTAGAGGACGTTGAGTCATATTCAATTCAGATGTAGGAGAGGCATGCTCCTCTATGAATATGTCTACACTGGGGCTGGGCTAGCTTGACCGGTCGCGTCGTGGTGGCTCCAGTGGGTCTCGCTAGTGATTATTTGAAGATAAGTCTTGTTTGCTTGCATGGTATTGTTTGAGTATTATGCAGGTGGTATGAACAGTTATAAATATTAAAGATTGACGCATTCTTTAAGGTGTTTATTAATTCAGAAAATAATTTGTCGAAAGTGTACGTAATTATTAAAAAATCTTTAATTTCGGCATGCACTCACTTTAGTCTTAGCAATTATCATTATCGTTTTATTTTAGAAGTGAAGCTTTAGATGTTATTGTCAGCAAACGTCTTCCATTTGCTAATGCAACCAATAAACTTTAAAGTTGTACATCATTTTGAGGAATAAGACTTGCCGCTTATTCACGTACACGCCGACTAATAAAATTGAGCACTGAAGTTTACACATGTTGCATTACAATATCTCCAAATCTAACATCCGTCGGGCAACTTAGGGGCCTTTTAAGAAACACTACTAGAAAATAGGCATTCGAGACCGATGTGCAAATTGGGCGCTTAATTATAGGTGTATTGTGTTCTTCGATGTGCATGTATTGTGAAAATGCAAAATGTAATAATTTAAACACAAACAGTAGAGCCATTTTCTAAAATGAATAATAAAATTTATCATATAATAAAAAAATATCGCGTATTTCATATCATATCTCTAGTAACCAATTTAATTTTTCTAATTCGATGGAGAAGAAGCAGGTGAACCTGAGATGAATAATATGCATGATGGTGTTCATATTATTGTTGAATCTGATTTTTTAGGAAACAACATTGTGGAAAAAGATGTTTTCTATTGTTTGAAAAGTAATGAGCTTGATGTTACATTTTTGAGTCAAGCATGACTCATTTTAGATATATTGGTCTTTGTACCAAGGGTCACAGATGGTGAGCAGGGATTGGGAAAGCTGAAATTGGATGTTTGTAACGTTTTAGGTCTCGTGCGACTTACTTAACGTTTGACTTTAAGACCAAACAGGGTCACAGATGGTGACAGGTCGCAGATGGTGACCTTGATGTTTGATTTTATGATCAGACGGGGTCTGAAGATATTATGTCACATATGGTGACAGGTCGCAGATGGTGACCTTAATGTTGATTATAAGACCAGACGGGGTCTGAAAATTACATGTCACAGATTGTGACAGGTCCCAGATGCTGACCCAGGCAGGAATATGGTAATCACGTTCGTGGCCGGATGAGTGGTTACGATTTCAGTAGAGCTATAGTCTGTCTGCCAAAATAACTTATGGGAGTAACAGTCGGGGTTGCTGGAGACTCATAAGTATGTAGTTTAAAGGAGAGTTCCGAGAGTATTCTTCTTTTATTGTCTATATGAGACTTGAATTACTTCTTGATGGTTAAGTTAGCAAATAGAACATTGTCATGGCGGTGATTTATGTTGTCCTTTCGATGGAAAGGTTATGGAGTGTTAGAAGGAATCATGGTTGCATGGTTTCCTTAAGCTAAAGTGTGTGAGTTGTTGATTCTGTTCATGAGTTACTCATTTGAGATTTCATAAGCTTACCGGGTTTGTTGTGTGGAAACCCGATGCACCATTTTATAGTGTAGGAGTTAATCCTGCAGGTTAGGGTAATCGTGGCTGAAGCAGAGGTGGCTTGTTGGCAGCCGAACGGCTAGGAAGCAAATTTTGTTGGCTTTGCCATTGTTATGACTTCTGCTATGTAGTAAGCTCTGAGGAGCATTTACATTTTATTTTGTGATGACAATTCAATTCGTAAGTTTTGTAATATATGACTCTGTGGAGCGGGTCAATATTTGAAATTGTGGGTTCAGGACATCAATATGTACTTGCTGTAAAGGAAAGATGTCTCTATGTATTTTGTATTGATGGCTGAACGATCGCGCATGTATAATTATGGGATTATATATCGATTTTTATTTGTGTTAAAAATCAGGGGCATGACAGGCATGCTCCTCTGTGAATATGTCCATGCCGGGGCTGGGCCAACTTGACCAGTCACGTCATGGTGGTTTCAATGGGTCCCGCAAGTGATTATTTGGAAATAAGTCCTTTTTTCTTGCATGGTTTTATTTGAGTATTATGCAGGTGGTATGAACAGTTATAAATATTTCAGATTGACGCATTCTTTATGGTGTTTATTAATTCGGAAAATAATTTGTCAAGAGTGTACGTAATTATTAAAAAATCTTTAATTTCAGCATGCACTTGTAAAAGTAAAATTGAGATTGGAATTGGTCTACTCATTTCATTTCATAGCCCGTTTATATAGGGAGAGAATTACAATGGAAATATCAATTACAATGATGACATTAAATACTTATTGGTCTGTAATCCTTGTTGATTGATGGTAATTGCTAATTCCTTGATTTTCTCTCCGTCAACCACTTTGACGAAGGCACATAATGTGTTTTTCCTTTAACACTCCCCCTTGTGCCAAGTGAAAGATGAAATGGTGCATGAGTTGTTGCCTCACTAAAAACCTTGCCAAGTAACAATAAAAACCCTGTGGGACAAAAAATACACCTTGGTCGAAGGAAAAGAGCACAACGCACGTTTTACATTTGAATATGACAGGTGTGTGTTAGACTCCCCCTGACGTCTATACCTCCCTCTGATACTTACATTAATCAGGGGAGCTTAGAAAGTCTTTGTATTCCTATGCTTTTCACATGTTTCTCAAATATGGCCTTAGGCAGTGATTTGGTGAACAAATCTGCCACATTCTCCTCAGACCTTACTTGATTCACTTGAATCTTGAGGAGGGTCTGTTGTTGCTGATTGTAGAAAAACTTTGGCGATATGTGTTTTGTATTATCACCCTTGATATATCCTAGCTTCATCTGTTCGATGCAAGCTGCATTATCTTCATAAATGCAAGTAGGCACTTCAGTGGTAGAACTCAAACCACTAGTCCCTCGAATATGTGTGATGATCAAGGTTCTAAAAAACGCTATGCGGTAGTCGGGCGGTGACCCAGGGACTAGCGCCGAGGGGCCTAGGCGGTTTTTTTTTTTTTAATTTTTAAATTATTTTTATGACATATAATAATATAAATAACAATATTTAAAGTCTAAAAATTAAGGATTAATTTCAGTTTACCCCCCTGAGGTTTGGGGGTGAAATCATTTCACCCCCTCAACTTTCAATTTTGAATTTTTACCCCCTAAACTTTTCAATTTCAATCAACCGTGTCTAATTTTTACTGTTCCGTCCAAATTGGACGTTAAGTTTGACTTTTGAGGGTTAAAATGGTCATTTCAACATAAAAAAATAAAATAAAAATTCTGTTTTTTTTTTTTTCTGCTTTTTAGTTTTAAGTTTTTTTTTTTTTCTGTTTCTTCATTTTTTTTTTTTTTATAATTTTTTCTCCAACCTATATACCACAAGTTATAATAGGTTTATAAAAACAAAAAAATACTCTAGGTAGTTGAAAGCCGCTCGCTGGTCTACGATATTTGTGACATATCTCCGATAAAGTGAAGAATTTAGGATATATCCCAAATAAAGTGAACAAATATTTGTAAAAAATAATTTTACACTTTATCTGTAAATAAATATCTGTATATTCCCAATAAAGTGAAGAAATATCTGTGTAAAATCATTTTTGGTCTGCGATATTTGTGATATATATCCAATATTTATCTGTAAATAAATATCTGTAAAAAATGATTTTACACAGATATTTCTTCACTTTATTGGGGATATATAGATATTTACAGATAAAGTGTAAAATCATTTTTTACAGATATTTCTTCACTTTATTGGGGATATATCCTAAAATTCTTCAATTTATTGGACATATATCACAAATATCATAGACCAAAAATGATTTTACACAGATATTTCTTCACTTTATTGGGAATATACAGATATTTATTTACAGATAAAGTGTAAAATTATTTTTTACAAATATTTCTTCACTTTATTTGGAATATATCCTAAATTCTTCACTTTATCGGAGATATGTCACAAATATCGTAGACCAGCGAGCGGCTTTCAACTACCTAGAGTATTTTTTTGTTTTTATAAACCTATTATAACTTGTGGTATATAGGTTGGAGACAAAATTTAAAAAAAAAAAAAAAAAAAAAAAGAAACAGAAAAGAAAAAAAAAAAAAACTAAAAAGCAGAAAAAAAAAAAAAATTTATTTTATTTTTTTATGTTGAAATGACCATTTTAACCCTCAAAAGTCAAACTTAACGTCCAATTTGGACGGAACAGTAAAAATTGAACACGGCTGATTGAAATTGAAAAGTTTAGGGGGTAAAAATTCAAAATTGAAAGTTGAGGGGGTGAAATGATTTCACCCCCAAACCTCAGGGGGGTAAACTGAAATTAATTATAAATATAAAAATAGTCAAAATATATAATAAATTAGGGTTTACGACCGCCTAGAACCGCCTAGCCCGCCTAGTCCCCACCTAGCACCACCGCCTAGCCCGCCTAGGCGGCCGCCTAGTTGCCTAGCGCCTAAGGGAAATGCCTAGGCCAAAATCGGAGCGGTTCCTTGCCGCCTAGCGCCTAGGCCGTTTTTTAGAACATTGGTGATGATAGCTCCTAACCATACACACTCACGAACCGCCTCATGTAGAGCAATGATCTCTAAGTGGTTCGAGGAGGTAGCCACAAGGGTTTGCTTGGTTGATCTCCAAGATATCACCGTTTTCTCAATGGTAAATACATAACCAGTTTGGGAACTACCTTTATGTGGGTCAGAGAGGTACCCAGCACAGCAAAACCAACCAAAACGTCATTTGGCGTTTCAGTGTAGTGAGTGGCGCTTTCACCATCAACATTTCCTTTAGGGATTGCAGTTCCATCTGCGGTCCCTCTTGTCTCTCTGTAGGGAAAGAACAGTCCCAAGTCAATGGTTCCTTTTAGGTATCTGAAAATGTCCTTGACACCATTCCAGTGAAGCTGCGTTGGCGCTGAGCTAAATCTAGCTAACAAGTTCACTGAGAATGCCATGTCTGGTCAAGTACATTGGACTAAGTATAATAATGCGCCTATTGCACTTAGATAGGGAATTTCAGCTCCCAACACCTCTTCACCATCTTCCTTTGGACGAAATAAATCTTTCCTTGCATCCAAACTTCGACCGATCATGGGAGTGCTAGCAGGATGCGCTTTGTCCATGTTAAATCGCCTGAGCATCTTTTCGACATACGCGGACTGGTGGATTAGTATTCCATAAACTCGGTGTTCTAGTTCAAGGCCTAGACAGAATCAAGTTTCTCCAAGATCCTTCATCTCAAATTCAGATTTCAAGTAGCTCGCGGTTTCTCTTATTTCATCAAGAGTACCTATTATGTTCATATCATCGACATATACTGCTACAATTGCAAATCCAGAACTTGTTTTCTTTATGAATACGCAGGGGCATAATTCATCGTTCTTATATCCCTTCCCAATCAAGTAGTCACTTAGACAGATATACCACATCTGCCAGGATTATTTCAATCCGTAAAGTGAGCGTTTCAACCTAATTGCAAATGCACTCCGTGGTTTAGAGTCACTTGACTTGGGTAATGTAAGGCCATCAAACACTTTCATATATATCTCTGAATCTAGATCCTCATAGAGATATGCAGTAACCACATCCATGAGCTGTATTTCTAGTCCTTCATAAACTACTAAGCTAACTAAGTAGCAGAATGTTATAACGTCCATTACGGGAGAATATGTCTCCGCGTAGTCAATTCTAGGGCGTTGTGAGAAACATTGCGCCACAAGGCGAGCCTTGTACCTCAGGACTTCATTCTTTTCATTACGTTTTCTGACAAATACCCATTTATATCCTACAGGCTTTACACTTAGTGGGGTTAGCACTACAGAACCAAATACCTGTCTCTTTGTCAGAGAATCTAATTCTGTCTGGATTGCTTCTTTCCATTTAGGCCAATATGCTCTTTGTTGACATTCTGCAACAGAGCGTGGTTCGATATCATCGTGCTCTATGATTTCTTGAGCAATAGTGTATGCAAATACATCATCAATGTGTATAGAAGATCTTTCTATCAACTCATACGCAGTCTCATAATCCATTGAGATTTCTTTGTTCTCTGAAATCATTTCAAACATCGGAGAGTCCTCCAGTATTGATTCATGGACAAAACTATAATCAGAGACAATCTCATGAGAGGGATTCTCTACATTAATGATTAATGGATCGGTTTGTGCCTTATTCGCCCTCTTCTTCCTTGGGTGAGTGTCAATCGAACCAAGTGGCCTCCCCCTCTCCCTTTGGGGAGCCACGGCCTCAACCACACCTCCACTAAGTGTGGTTGCAGTGCCTCTATATGCGGCACTGTGCCCCTTGTTGGGGACTTCTAACCTTGCAGGCACATTTGCAGCTGGTATATGTGATCTCGTCACTTTTGCGATATCATAAACGCATCAGGCATCAAATCTGCTACGTTCTAAAGATCGATTATTCTTTTCACTTCACTTTCACATTGTGAAGTTCGGGGATCAAAATGAGACAGAGTGGGGACAAACCATAACAATACCTGTCGTTCCCTTAGAAAATCCTTTTTCCTATCTTCCCGGCCCTAACGACGGAAATCAAAGTGACAATCCGCAAATCTAGCGGTAAAGAGATCGCTTGTCAAGGATTCCAAGTAGTGGATAATTGTTGGGGATTCGTGTCCAACATAAATACTTAATCGTCTCTGAGGACCCATTTTGGTGCATTGTGGGGGCACAATAGACACATATACTGCGCAACCAAATATGCGTAAGTGTGAAATGTCAGGCTCATATCCAGTTATCAACTGGTACGTAGAAAATTGTTAGCTAGTAGTGGGTCTGAAACGAATAAGTAAAGCTGTGTGCAATATTGCATAACCTCGTGCAGATATTGGCAGGTTGGTGCACATAACCAATACCCTAGCCACCATCTGTAGCCTTTTGATGGTGGCTTTTACGAGACCATTTTGTGTATGCACATAGGGTACAAGATGCTCTACATCGATTCCAATATACGTGCAATAATCATCCAATGCTTTTGATGTAAACTCTCCAGCGTTATCAAGCCTTATAGACTTAATAGGGTGATCAGGATGGTGAGCCTTTAAGCGTATAATCTGTGCTAGGAGTTTTGCAAATGCAGCATTTCTTGTGGATAATAAAAAGACATGTGACCAGCGTGTCGAGGCATCCACCAGAACCGTAAAGTACTTGAATGGTCCGCATTCTGGATGGATAGGTCTACAGATATCTCCTTGTATCCTTTGTAAGAATGGAATGTTTTGTTTTGTATCTTTAGCATAGGAAGGTCTCGATCCTGTTTTTGCTAAAGAGTTGGCTTTGCAAAACGAGTGATGTGCCTTTGAAATAGTCAATGAGGCATAATAGGATGGAGGTAGTGCTTCTGGTACTTTAGAAGGCAATGGCTGCATTTGAGCAATACTAGGACCGACACCTTGCAGTGTGGCAGGTTTTTCTCCCATTTTATTTATCACTCGAAAGAAGGGATGTCCGTGTGAGTTCTTTAAAATACGGATCATCATGACACGACTGGGGTGCCCTAGGCGGTCATGCCAAAGCCTGTATGAATCAGTGTCCCACATTTCATTATTGGTGACAGCATATGATTCAATGATCCGAATCGTAGTGAGGTACAATCCACTAGATTGACTCATAAGTTTCCCTAAAATGCTTTTCCTTCCACATTCATTAGAGGTAATATAAAAGTATTCAGTTCCATTCTCACAGTGTGTTTCTACATGATAACCGTTGGCACGAATATCTTTAAAACTTAACAAGGTTTGATTAGCTCTTGGTGCATATAGAGCGTCTGTGACTTGAAATGTTGTGCCATTAGGCAACAAAAATTTGGCAGTTCCTCGCCCTTTATTACTTGTGATGATCCAATCATCATAGTCACAGAGGAATTATAGGCTATTAATTCAATGAATAATTTCTTATTCCTTAATATGGTGTGGGTAGTCCCACTATCAACTAAGCACTCAAGTTCTCCTCGATTCATTCCTACAAATAAATGGGAGGTATTGTTAATTAATTTGAAAATATATCTCATATATATTCTTTAGAGTATTTCTATTTGCGTAGAATGGTATTCTTTTCATTCTAATAATTTTTTTCTCTAGATGTATTGCTTTACATCTTTAAAGTGCTATTTCGAACCATGTAAATCTGTGTAGTAAATAAAAGTCGAACAAATTCATTGCTTTAGAATAAGATCCGAAATTTATTAATGAGCCAATGATAATCAAATTAAGGTTTTGTTCATAAATCTAATTTATCAACTCTTTCCTGTTTGACTGAAGGGTTCATCGGTGCCCTTTGCACCTTGTTTCCATGGCCACTAGGGACAGCACCACCATCTCTGCGCCATACATTGGGAGGGCCTCCACGGCCCATACCATGACCTCCACATCCCTTGCCACGTGGTGCATTGTTGCCACATGGGTAGGGATCAGCACATCCAAATCCCTTTTCTTTGGGGTTCTTTCCACCTTTCATTTTTCCATAATTAGCCTCGGGAATTTTCTTTGTCCCAGTGGGCCTGGCATTGTTGTTCAAGAGATCCTGATTATGCCTTTCAGCCACTTGCAGTAGGTTGATCAGCTTATTGAATGTGGTGATTCTTTTGTTGTCATATTCCAGCCTATACTGGTTTGCTAGTATAAGTGCTGAAGTAGGATAAATGGAAAGAATCTTCTGGATCATATCATCTTCTGTGAGTTCTTGTCCACAGAAATTTAGACGTGCCTTTAGGCGCAACATGTCCTTGTTGAAGTCATTGACCCTCTTGTAGTCAAGCAAGCGGATTTCATTCCACTGAACGGTCAGTTATGGGAGCAAGATGTCATGAATATTCCCAAAACGTCCCTTAAGGGCATGCCACAGTTCTTTGGGTGTCTTCAACTGAAGGTGTTCCCAGCATAGGCTAGGATCAATATGTCGCCTCAGAAACATTAAGGCATTTGCTTTCACCTTATTAGACGGTACATCATCTTTGGGGTTGGTAATGGTGGTAATGTAGTCTTTTGCCACAAAGACAGTTTCTACATCGGAAACCCAATGGTGGTACTCAAGTCCTTCTGAGTCCAAAATGTCAAATTCAGGTCGAGTTGGATCAGCCATCTACATAAACAAGAGGGAAGATATAAATTACGCAGTCATAAAGACATCCACGTAAATTATTTTCTAAAAATATGAACTAGCAGACTTCAAAACCAAGATTCATAATGGTCACATTTTTTTCGATGCTACGTGAAAATACTTTATCACGGTAAGTATGTATTTATAATGCGCATGAATTTTCATTATTATGGCAAAACGCAATTTTTGTATAGCATTCCAAATAAGGAATAATCATAGCACGTAATAAAGAATAAAACATAGCATATATAAAAATAAATTACATAGCATGCTCAAAATTCACAAATATACAACAAAATATATGCTACACAAAATGATAGCAATAATATATCATGCGTAAAATAAAAATCACGAAACAAGCTTAAAATTTCATAATAAAAACTGAAAATACTAGATGGAACAATAATTGTACAGAACTTTTCACATAGGAATTTATCTAACGAAAATATAATTCATAACACGGAGAATTGCTGACGCAGTGTAAACCTCTCCATTGAGGAAACTTCACTGCGTGGCTTTTAACGTAGCCAACACGAAAAGGTAATCCAATATGAAACACTAGAGTTTACAGAATACAAGTAGTGTTGTTCTCAACAAACACTTTCACTTAGCAACACATGCTAACTTGTTTTACAACCGTTCTAACTTCTAATCCACAAATCTAGATAATCTATCTTCAACTTTCCTTGCTCTCGAATGAATCACTGATCTTGAGAGTAAATATGAATGATTATGCAATGGAAATACACGAAACAGGTAAAGAAGGTTTTTCAAAAATGATTTGAACAAGTAGTTCAAAAGTGGACGATTTTATGCATACAAAAACCCTACATAGAACTCTAGTTTTTGAGACCTTTTATAAGGGAGAAAACACTCCCCCTTAATCGAATCTTGTCTTAATTATCAATTAAGATAAATATAGGAAGGTTTTAAAACTGTTTTTGAATAAACAATTGAAACTTTCCTAACCAAGATCAATCAATATCTCAAATTGATATGCATGATAAAAACTCTTTAATGCAAATGAGAATATTGAATCAATCTAACCAATATGTATATCAATTAAAATCATGCAAAAATGATATGGACTGAATACCATATTTGAACTCAAGATCAGTGAATCAATTCTGCTTGATCTTCTCTTCATGATCTGATTCTGTGATCTTCCTCTTTGTGATCCAAGTCCACTTCATCTTTTGTTTTCCTTGTGACAATGGGAAATCATGCATTGAATGGTTATAGCCCAATATACTTACAATCTCCCCCTTTGGGCATTCCCATTCAACTCATGATTTTTCATCTTTTACCCTGCATGTTAGTTTTCACAGATAAACACTAATCACTAAACAAAGAGTGCTACTTGGATTAAGGAATCAGTTTCCATCCTTTTCCAGATCCAAGTTGCCGAAATAAATTACTTAGAAATAATAATAGAAAGCATCCCAAAAGTATATGTGCTTATGCACTTACAACTTCAAAAGAAAATAACTTTTGTCCATCAAAAATTAAAAATGCAGAAAAACAGAAATAACAAAGAAAAATCTTTACTTCTCCCCCTTTGAATGGGAGGGCACGTCAAACTCCTCAATAAGCTTGGTGACAGTGTCTAGAAACTCCTCTTCATCAATGGAATCCGAGCTCTCCTCTGGTGCGACAGGCTCCTGCATGGCGTTGGATGGACTGTGAGCGTCAAACCCCCAGAAGGGTGGTCAGAGCATGACGAGTACGAACCAGAAGGGAATGCATGTCGTCCATGTCTGTAGTGAGGCAGGCAATTCGCCAGTCAACCACCATGATCTGGTCACGGAGACTATCCAGAGAGACAGGAGGAAGAGCAGCAGAAGAGGTACCAGAAGATGAGAAGCGAAGAGGAGGGCTCCGATTGCGTGCACGCTGCATGCCGGGATGGAGAATCCCGGCTCTGGCAGCGGCCTGACGGCCTTCCTCTGGAGGAGGCAGGCGGCGATGTCCACCAAGTCGAGTTGTTTGCTTTGTGCGAACCATGGTGAGTAAAACCAGTTAATGAACGAACCTGCACACAGAGACAACCAAGAGTAAAATCCGAGGGAGACAAGAGAGGCTATATATGGAATAGTTAGGTTTAGGGAAAACCAAAGAACACACCGATTGGGATAGCGTCTCAATTGAAGAGAGAAGTTATGACAATTTATTTTTCCTAGAAGTACGCATGCAGAGAACGTCTCCCCCTCAACTTAGGCATAATCATTATGGAAATTAAGTACAGTCAGATGGCCATCAAGGAAGGAAACGAAGAGACAAAAGACAATCGTAGAATCGGCAATTATATCAGATGATCGTTTCCTTTGCTAAGAATCAAGACAATGAATGCATAGGTCATATCGAAGAGAGAAAAAATAGCATAGTTTAATCACAGAGAGCACAAATCATGTAGTGAAGTGAACATAGTTCAAAGTATGGAACATGATGTATTCTATCAACAAAGAGAATTGGTACTCATATTCAGACCTTAGAGAGTAACTCTGTGATAAAAGTGAGTATAACCAGTAAGTGGGGCTTAGAAACACGTTTAGTGACAGAGAGAAAGAGTGAAATAGGAGATCGAAACATATGAACTAAGCTCATGAGATCTCCTTAGAAGGGGTAGGAAACATTGTTCCCAAGCACGTATTTTATTTAAGTCATAGACCGCTTTTATTTAGTGACAAGTAGTACTCATGTAACAAGACTCTTCTCAGCAACTCCCAGAACAGATATTCTTAGGGTACTAAACATAACAAGGATGCTCCATGGAGAGAGTCTCGAGTAGTTGTCTGCATATTTTATTGTACGTGCAAATATCACTCACCGACTCGTTTCTTGCAAACCTTAGAAAGTTCACCACAACTAAGGCCTGATTACTCAGAGAGATGGGATGTAGTTATCCATTCTCGTTTCTTACAAATCCTAGAAAGTTCACCACAACTAGGACCTGATTACTTTGAGAAGAGGGAAGGGATCATTTGAGCAATTCAAGTAGTTCACTTATTTCACCGAATCTCTCTGGATAGTAAACAATGAGCAGGCCACCACATATGCTATAAGTGAAAGTGCATATGAGGATTTGCTGAATAAGATATTAAACATGAGTACACAATTTTTGTCCAGAATAAGGCATGTCAACAAAGGATACATAGCGGAAAGTATGTACATTTCACTAGTGAATGTGGTCAAGGGATACTAAGATCACAAATTTCTCAAACAACAGTGGACAGTCATTCTTGTGCCTTAGTGCTTAGAACATATCCCAAGTGCATTTCTCAACATCTCAAACCTAGCAGTGTCAAGGGGCTTAGTAAACAAATCAGCAAGTTGATTTTCAGTGGGCACAAAGCTTAATTCAAGTATGTTTTGTTCAACCAAATCCCTAATAAAATGATATCGAAGATCAATGTGCTTTGTTCGAGAATGTTAAACAGGATTCTTAGTAATGTTGATGGCACTGGTGTTGTCACAAAAGATAGACAACTTACCTTGAGAGATGCCATAGTCATGAAGCATTTGCTTCATCCAAAGCATTTGCGTGCAACAACTCCCAGCTGCAACATACTCAGCTTCTGCAGTAGAAAGAGAGATGCAATTTTGTTTCTTGCTATGCCAGGCAACCAAATTGTTGCCTATGAAGAAACATCCCCCTGAAGTACTTTTTCTATCCTTTAAGTTTCCTCCCCAGTCAGCGTCAGAATATCCTGCAATTTCTATGTTAGTGTCAAAGGTATAAAAAATGCCACAGTCAATTGTACCTGAGATATATCTGATGATTCTTTTGACAGCCTCCAAGTGTGATTCTTTGGGATTTGCTTGAAATCGAGCACACACTCCCACACTGTAGGAAATATCAGGTCTACTGGCAGTTAGATATAGTAAACTTCCAATCATGCTTCTATAGAGAGTGGAGTCAGTTGATTTTCCATTTAGATCCTCGCTCAGCTTTGTAGTGGTGCTCATAGGATTTGTAACCATCTTCTTGGATTCAAGCCCAAACTTCTTGATGAGATTCTCCGCATATTTGGTTTGAGAGAGAAAGATACCTGTATCAAGTTGCTTTACTTGCATTCCAAGGAAAAAGGTTAGCTCCCCACACATGCTCATTTCAAATTCACTTTCCATGACTGATTGAAATTCATTTACAAGATATTTAGACGTAGAGCCAAAGACAATGTCATCAACATACACCTGAGCTATGATAAGATCATTTTTCACATGTTTTACAAAGAATGTTTTATCAATTGATCCTCTTGAGTACCCTTTTTCCACCAGATGGGTGGATAGCTTTGACCCATACAAGGCTTTCTTGAGTCTATAAACATGATTCAAATTATGTGGATCTTTGAAACCTTGAGGTTGTTCCACATAGACTTCTTCCTGCAAGACACCATTTAGAAAGGCAGTTTTGACATCCATTTGAAACAACTTGAATCTTAGGTGACAAGCAACAGACAAAAGCAATCTCACTGATTCTAACCTTGCAACAGGGGCAAAAGTTTCATCAAAATCGAGACCTTCAATCTGTGAATAACCTTGTGCTACTAGTCTAGCTTTGTTTCTGATTATGTTCCCTTTTTCATCACATTTATTTCTGAAAATCCACTAAGTGCCAATTATATTGCAGTTTCTAGGTCTTGGTACCAAGTACCACACATCATTCCTAGTGAACTGATTTAATTCTTCCTGCATAGCACTAATCCATTCATCATCTAGTAGAGCTTCCTTGACATTCTTTGGTTCAATTAAGGAAACAAAACCACACTGAGATATAACATTCATTGTTATTTGATTTTCTGTGATAAAACAAAGTAAGGCATTACCTCGACTTACCTCATCTACACTTACCTGTGGAGCAGTTTAGCTTCTAGTTTTGAGACCATCAGAGATTTGTCCAAGAATGTCTTGACGAGAATGATCTTTTTGGACTTGCTTGAACCCTCTTTTCATTTGAAGAGCTGGCTCGAAGATATTGTCAGCATTCTCTTCCTGTTCATCAGTAGTTGGTGAGTCTTCTGATTCTGATCTAAGAATAGGTGATGTTTCTGCAAAAATTTCCTCCTATCTAGTGTAGTAATCATCAATAGACACGTTAATAGATTCCATAACAATCCTAGTTCGTTTGTTATAGACTCTATAAGCACGACTATTAATAGAATATCCAAGGAAGATACCATCATCACTTCGAGCATCAAATTTTCCTAGTTGCTCTCGATCTCTCAATATGTAACAAGGACTTCCGAACACACGAAGGTGGTGTATGTTTGGTTTCTTACCTTTCCACAGTTCATACGCTGTTTGGTCAGTTCCAGGTCTCAAAAAGACTCTATTTATGGTGTAACATGCAGTACTGATTGCCTCAGCCCAGAAGTTCGAGCTTAGGCCAGCAGAGTGCAACATTACCCTTGCCATGTCTAACAGCACTCTATTTTTACGCTCAACTATTCCATTTTGCTGTGGAGTGATCGGGGCTGAAAACTCATGGGAAACACCTAACTCATGAAAGTAGTTAGCAAAAGCAGCATTTTTAAACTCAGTTCCATTATCTGACCTTACTCTTACTAAGCACATGTTGGTGGACTGTTTTTCAACTATCATTCTTTGGTTGAGACCCTTGAATGATTCAAATGTTTCAGCTTTGTCTTTTAGGAAATTAACCCAAGTGTACCTTGAGAAGTCATCAACTATCACAAGTATGTATTTCTTACCTCCAATGCTTTCTGTTTGAGCTGGTCCCATGAGGTCCATATGTAGCAATTCCAATACTCTTGTGGTAGTGGCAGAGTTTATTGATTTATGAAGAGATCTGGCTTGCTTTCCGGTTTTGCATTCTCCACATATCTTGTCAGTCTTACCGTTTAGTGCTGGTAGACCTCTAACACATTGCTTAGTGGATAATTTGAGTAGATCCTGATAGTTTACATGTCCCAATCTCCTGTGCCATATTTCGAAGGTTTCTTCGACAGATCTCACAGACAAGCAATCCTGTACATTTAGAAGTTCATTAGATTGAATGTGATAACAGTTATCTGAAGATCTCTTACCTCTCATAATATTTTCTCCCTTTTTATCAAGAATCACACATCTTTGGTTGTTGAACCAAACATCCTCATAATCATCCGCCAAGTGACTGACACTTATTAGATTTGCAGTTAAACCCTCAACATACAAAACATTTTTTAGATTAGGAATTCCAGGAGTATTGACTGTTCCTCGTGCAAGAATTTTGGCTTTTCTTCCATCACCAAAGGTAACTGAGCCAGTAGTGCTTTCATCTTCGAACGAGGTGAACCAAGCTTTGTCTCCAGTCATGTGTCTGGAACAACCACTGTCCACATACCAGAAATCCTTTCGCTTGTCTACCAATGCAGTGAGTGCTACCAGGCAAGTTGCTTCAATATATGTTGAAGGGTTATCTGTACTTACACTTGTCATGAGACATATATCACTAATAGAGTTAGTTGAATCAAAGTGATTAGAATGAGTCATATTCAAATCCTTTCTAATCCAGACAGGTTTATCTCTATTTTTCATGTTTGCTTTAGTAATTAGGTTAGCCAATTTGTTGATAAACTCTTTCTGCTCTTTAAGCTCACAATGTAAAGATTTTACAGATAGCTTTTCTTCACTAAAAGGAATTGACTTATGTCTCTCAATGCATCTCGGTCTGATATGTCCTAATTTACCACAGTAATGACATGTAGGAATAAAGGATTTAAAGGTTGAGTACCTGTTATGATCAGTCGAAAGCATTTGGTTCATTCTTACTTGAGTGACATTCTGAGAAGGTTTTGGTTCCTTGTCAGCCCGTGTGATATTATCCTTGATGACTTGGGTGACTGGATCACTTTTCTCCACTTTTGAACTTGACTCTCTCACAAAGTGTGTGCCTTTGGAGCTTTCTCCAGAATATCCAAGTCCGAATGTATCATGGTGAGCTTTTCCGGAGCTGAACAGTCTAGATACTGTTGCAGAGCTTATTTCAAACTTTGTGAACTTCTCTTGAGTGGACTTCAGCTCTTCCTGCAATGATTCATTTTCAGTTAGCAGATTTAAGTTTAGAGAATGTTGTCCCTTTACCTCAAGTTCAAGAATCTTGATTTTGTTTTTCAGTTCATCACATTGTATCTTCCAGGTCTGGGAACTTTTGTCACTTTGTGAGTTCTGCAGCTCTTCTATGAATTTGTTCCTTTCTTGTTCCCAAGTGTTTTGAGAAGTCCTCCATTTAAGCTCCAACTTCTCATTCTTAGCCTTCAACATTACAATTTCATCTTCCAAACCTGCATTTTTGATTAATGTGGCTTTTGACGCTTTATAGAGTTGTTTGCAGCAGACATTAGTCTCATCATCTGAGAATTCTTCATCACTTTCAGATTCCAGTGAAAGGGACGACATGAAGGCAACATTTTCAATCTCCTTATGTTCATCATCACTCCATGTCGAGAGGAGGGATTTATTGTTGCTATTTCCATGCTTCCTGTTACCACAATCAGTAGAAATATAGCCATAGCCACCACATTCATAGCATTTTATTCTTCCAGATTTATTTGATCTAAAATTTCCTTTGATGTTGTTATCATTGTTAACAACATTTTTCTTGGGAGCTGTGAAATTTTGAGATGAGGATTTATTTCTAAGGAATTTTTTGAACTCTTTGGTCAGAAGAGCAAGATCAAGTGATTCATCTTCCTCTTCTTTCCCTTTCACAGCCTTGAAAGCCACACCTTTGGATTTCTTTTCAGGTTTTAGTCTCAGTTCATAAGTTTTCAGATTTCCAATGAGTTCATTCAAAGGGTATTCATCAATGTCAAAAGAATCCTCTATACTAGTGACTTTAGAGTGAAACTTTTCTGGTAAGGCTCTAAGTATTTTCTTGACTACCTTATCTTCATCAAAGGGGGCACCTAGACTACGACATTGACCAGTAATCTTTAGTATTCTACCATGGAAGTCATCCACAGTTTCATCATCTCCCATGGTCATAGTTTCAAATTTATATATCAGACCTTGCAGTTTTTGTGCACGAACCTTTTTGTTTCCTTCATATGTAGTCTGCAGCAAATCCCAAGCTTGTTTTGCAGTGTCGCAGTGACTAATCCTCAGCTTTTCACGTTCAGAGAGAGCAGTGAAAATGCTATTTTTGGCTTTGAAGTCGGCTTGAAGATCACGTACTTCTACGTCAGTCCAGTCCTTTCGTGGCTTAGGAATAGAGATTGATGAGCCCTCACCTTTAGCTGGGATTATTGGTGTCTTCCAGCCATTTTCCACGATGTTCCATACATGTTCATCTTGCGCATACAAGTATGATTTCATGTATATCTTCCATTGAGTGTACTTTTCACATCCTCCATCAAACCATGGAGGACTATTAACAGATCCACCAGCAGCCCTATCTCGATGTTGTTCCATCGTCCCTGCAATCTACTAGAATATTCTAGAACCTGCTCTGATGCCAAATGAAAATACTAGATGGAACAATAATTGTACAGAACTTTTCACATAGGAATTTATCTAACGAAAATATAATTCATAACACGGAGAATTGCTGACGCAATGTAAACCTCTCCATTGAGAAAACTTCACTGTGTGGCTTTTAACGTAGCCAACACGAAAAGGTAATCCAATATGAAACACTAGAGTTTACAGAATACAAGTAGTGTTGTTCTCAACAAACACTTTCACTTAGCAACACATGCTGACTTATTTTACAACCGTTCTAACTTCTAATCCACAAATCTAGATAATCTATCTTCAACTTTCCTTGCTCTCGAATGAATCACTGATCTTGAGAGTAAATATGAATGATTATGCAATGGAAATACACGAAACAGGTAAAGAAGGTTTTTCAAAAATGATTTGAACAAGTAGTTCAAAAGTGGACGATTTTATGCATACAAAAACCCTACATAGAACTCTAGTTTTTGAGACCTTTTATAAGGGAGAAAACACTCCCCCTTAATCGAATCTTGTCTTAATTATCAATTAAGATAAATATAGGAAGGTTTTAAAACTGTTTTTGAATAAACAATCGAAACTTTCCTAACCAAGATCAATCAATATCTCAAATTGATATGCATGATAAAAACTCTTTAATGCAAATGAGAATATTGAATCAATCTAACCAATATGCATATCAATTAAAATCATGCAAAAATGATAAGGACTGAATACCATATTTGAACTCAAGATCAGTGAATCAATTCTGCTTGATCTTCTCTTCATGATCCGATTCTGTGATCTTCCTCTTTGTGATCCAAGTCCACTTCATCTTTTGTTTTCCTTGTGACAATGGGAAATCATGCATTGAATGGTTATAGCCCAATATACTTACAAAAACATAAGTAATAAGATATAAAGTGTGTTTAAACAAAATTATAAATCATGCTTAAAGATAATCATAGAAAACATAAATAACAAGGCAAGCTTGAAATGATCAAAATTATCTAACTAAACATGATCAAAAGTTCTAATTATAAATAATTAAATATACTAGAGTATGAAATTAAATAAATAAAAGAGAACATACTTGGTTTAGAGAAAATAAAACAATCCTAGCGCACGCGCGTGTTGATACAGACGTGCGTAGCGATATTTTTGGATTTGAGGAAAATTGGGCCGCTTCCTCTTGCAGTAGGCCACGAGGCCTTGTTTTTTCTCTTGTTTTTTTTTTTTTTCTCTCTGGGCCGCAGGTCTTTTGTTTTTTTTTTCTTTTGTTTCTACTGGGTTGCATCACCACTTAAGGCCCATCTGTTTTTTTATTATTATTATTTTTTTTTTTGAGATTAGGCTGGAATTCTTTCTTCTTTGGGCCGGACCTTTTCTTTGGGTCGGCTCACTTGTTTTTTTTTTTTTGTTCTCTTTTCGCATCTTCCTCCTTCTGCTCTTCTTCTTTTCTGATTTGCAGATGGGTGTTGGTGTGGAGGAGCGCCGGCAAGTAGGCTGATGGGCACGGCTAGGCGCTGCTGATCTACAAGTAGCCCTGTCGGAGGTAGCGACTAGGCCAGTGCTCTACGCTGGGCTGGAGACCGGTGTGACAGCGCCGGTGGAGATGCTGTTGTGCTCTCGTGCAGAAGCTGGACCGCGCGCTGGTTTCTGAGGACGGTGCGTGGAGGTGGGCTGCTGCAAGGCGGGGAGGAGGCCGGACGGAAAAACAAAAATGGAGCAGGTGGGAGGGATGTAGGACGGTCTAGATGAATTTTTTTTTTTTTTTTTTTTAATGGGGGCAGCAGAAAAGAAGAAGAAAAGAGTTTCCTGCTAGGGTTTTTTTTGTTTTTCAAAGGTAGGATTTGGAATTGGTCTACTCATTTCATTTCATAGCCCCTTTATATAGGGAGAGAATTACAAAGGAAAGATCAATTATAATGATGACATTAAATGTTGATTAGTCCGTAATCCTTATTGATTGGTCCGTAATACTTGCTGATTGATAGTAATTGCTAATTCCTTAATTCCCTCTCCATCAATCACTTTGACCGGTCACGTCGTGGTGGTTCCAGTGGGTCCCGCTAGTGATTATTTGGAAATAAGTCATGTTTTCTTACATGGTATTATTTGAGTATTACGCAGGTGGTATGAACAGTTATAAACATTTCATATTGACGCATTCTTTATGGTGTTTATTAATTCGGAAAACAATTTGTTGAGAATGTACTTAATTATTAAAAAATCTTTAATTTCGGCATGCACTCACTCTAATCTCTGCAATTATCATTATCATTTTATTTTAGAAATGAAGTTTTAGATGTTATTGTCAGCAAACATCTTCCATTTGCTAATGCAACCAATAAACTTTAAAGTTGTACAGCATTTTGAGGAATAAGACTTGCCGCTTATTCACGTACACGCCGACTAATAAAATTGAGCACTGAAGTTTACACAAGTTGTATTACAATATCTCCAAATCTAACATCCGTCGGACAGCTTAGGGGCCTTTTAAGAAACATTACTAGAAAATAGGCATTTGAGATCGATGTGCAAATTGGGCTCTTAATTATAGGTGTATTGTGTTCTTCGATGTGCATGTATTGTGAAAATCCAAAATGTAATAATTTAAACACAAGCAGTAGAGCCATTTTCAAAAATGAAGAATAAAATTTATCATATAATAAAAAATATCGCATATTTCATATCATATCATGTCTACTAACCAATTTAATTATTCTAATTCGATGGAGAAGAAGCAGGTGAATTTGAGATCGTGGCACATAGATTCCAAACTTTTTTGCTACTTGCCACAGCCTGTGCTTTGTTCACACTGGGATGACATACATCGTGATTTCGCTCTGCGATGATATCGTGGCATCATTTTCCCCATGAGACAAGATCACAACAACAAGCATCAGTCACAACCGTACCTTGATAAATGCTTTTCTCTATTTCCTCTCCGCACTTAAGGGGGAACTTTTCCAAGCATTCCTTTACGGTTTTGGTCTCGTGTTTGTCTGAATTGTCAATAGCAACGCACTCCGTCCAAATTTTTTTGCCCTTTGCCAAAGTTTGAGCTTTGTTTACACTAGGATGACGTGCCGCAAGGGACGTGTTGAGGAAAGTATCGTGGCATGGTTTACCCAACTTTACAAGATCTCGACAACAACCATCACTCAAAAATCCATTATTGAAAATGTTGTTTTCTACTTCGATCCCGCACTTTTCAGTGACTGTCTTTCATAGTCTTTAACATTTGCTGGCTCTTCCAGTGTTAGGGTTGCAAAAGCATTTAATGTCACCTGCAAGAGAAAAATCACCAAAAGATGGTACCTGCTTGGTCTAGCCATAACTCCCTTTGCAATGTTATGTGATTACTCACGAATGTGTTTTCTGGTAATGATCGCTTTGTTGGAGTTTAGTTTCATGTGATAATATATTTATAAGGGAGAAAACATACCTGCATTTAAGACTCAAATAAACTAACTGTGTAAACACTTATGCGCTCTTTAAAAGAAGTAACGTGTTTAATTGTCTATCGGCTTTAAATAAGAGAGTTACATTTAAATAATGCGCACGTGTTTTTATAGCTCTTTTATATTTCAATGATTTACGGCTAAATTATCAAATTTTCAATGCGGATAAGTATTAAACAAGTGGTTACTATATTATACTCGATGCTAAAAGGCAAACCCCAATTTTTAAACAAAATTTAAAATCAATATATAATTTCATAATTATACATGCGTGATGGTTTAGCCATCGATATAAAATAATTTGAAAACTTTTTCCTTTTAACCCAAGTACATACTTGTACCTACATGTACGTTTGCAAGTATAATTAGCTATAATGAGCCATGCTCATTGTATCGCCAGAGGTACCGACTCCCACCAAAGGAGTGACCTGCGAAGGCACGGCCAGGCGGGCTACCGCTCGAGCCCTGGATAGCATCAGAAGCTCCAGACGCTGGGAATCGAAGCACATCAGTCCCACATCGAAAACAAGAAGAAGATCAACCTTCTCCTCACCTATAAAAGGTTCTCTCCTCTCTCCTCATTAATTACGCATTTACTACTCATTTATTGTTATGCTGCCTATATGCATTGACTGACTTAGGCATCGGAGAAGTGAAGACCGGCCAACGCGGTCTCCCTCTGACGTCCTGTCTCTCGTGTGACAGCTAGCGGAGGCTATCAAATCCTCAGAGTAGCGGTCCGCCCACCGGACCCGCTTTAAAAGAAAGATCGGCTACCGCCGGACTTTGAGCATTAACATTGGCGCCGTCTGTGGGAAGTCTTGAACTAAAGATCATCCCGCCACAATCACCATGACTAACGGTAGTAAGGGAAACGCTGAAGAGCAGGCAGATCAGTCCGCCATTCCCCAACCCACTAGCCCAGCGGTAGGCATCAACCGCGCGCTATTCACCACCCCGGCAAACCCCGGTGGTGAGACAAACCCAAGTAGCAGCCGCCCTCTAGGCCAGAACCTCGCCTCTCTATATGAGGTGGCACTGGCGGATCTTCACAAAGCAAACAGAGAGCGTGAACGAGAATGAAAAGAAAAGGCCGAGGCCCAAAAGCAAGTGGCCACGCTTGTGTCACGCTTTGACGAGCTAAAGAGAACGCTGGAGGCAACCGCCAACCCGGCATGAAGCGAGCAGTCACGGAGCACCAGGCACAGCCGACCTGGTACCGGCGCATTGATGCCAGCACCAATCGTGCATATGTAGGTCCCGCTGCGCCCACCAAAGCTAGCGGGAATGGGGCCGCCCCCTGTGCCCCAGCTAATGTTGGAACAGGAGGCCGAGTCATCAATGCGCACCCACCGCTCGAGACCTAGGGCAAGAACCGAGGGAAACCCACCCGCTCCCAGGCGAGGATCAGTTCAGCAGAGTACCCGGCTAGGCCCCGCCGGCGATGCAACCGCTCAAATACTGGAAAGGATGCAACAGTTGGAACAAAGATTAATCCGGGCGGAATCAAGCTCCCCAGCGCCAATTTCAAATCCACTTTTCGCGTCCAGGCCAGGACCATTCACTGCTGCAAATTTGCTGGCCGTCAGACCGGCGTACGCAAAGACTCCAAAAATGTCACATTACAGCGGTAAGACTGACCCCTTCGTCCATATGGACACCTTCAAGAAGGTCACCAACAACAAAGGATTCGACAACGCCACACTGTGCCACTTGTTCAGCGAAACGCTAGATAATGAGGCAATGAATTGGTTCTTCGAATGCCCGCGGGGATCCATTGACTCATTCCAGGCATTGTCACACGCTTTCCTGTCCGCCGGGCACCACAATACAAGCCAACTGTTCAACGTCAAGCAGGGTACGGAGGAAACACTGAAGGCATTCGTCACAAGGTAGCGGGCGGCAGCATCTCAATGCCGTGATCTTGATAAAACAATGGCTGCGGCGGCTTTTAAGCAGGGACTCCTCAAAGGGCCATTCCTCTATCACCTCAACTACAATCATCCAAATGCGGTATACGACCACCTCATGAGTGAGGCGGTCATTCATGCCCAAGCAGAATTCATCACATATGGAGAAACCCCACCGCTACCAGCAGCACTAGCAAAGTCGACGCAACCCTCCTCCAATCAACAGGGGACCGCTAACAAAACCTCCAACACACCGCCAACTGACAAAAAGAGGGTGTGGCAGCAGGGCCAATACCAGAACAAGCGACAGAAGGACCAACACTACAAGGGAAACCGCCCATCCCATGGGGACAACTGCAACAAACATACGGAGTCTTCCCAGCGGTATGCAGTATTTACAGTCCTCACGGCCTCGTATGAAGAAAAATACAATCAGTGCAAGGATCAGATCCCACCGCAGCCCCCGGGAAGATACCCAAAAACAAGAAAGCCAAGAAACACTGGCAGGTGGTGCAAATACCACGAGGACAGCGGTCACAATACCAACAACTGCAACGCTCTCAAAACGGCCATTGAGACCTTGTACCGTGATGGCAAGATGGAGCAATTCAAGGTGCGCTAACCACCACCTGTGATCGCTGACATTGAACCCTTGGGCCACATCAACACCATTAACGGGGGTGCTCCAATCACCAACATGTCCTACAGGGCAAGAAAGCGTTATGCGCGAGCTAATCACCCAAAGGAAGTCTGCAACATCCGCTACGAAAGATCCGCCAAACTCCCAAAGTCTGGTTGGGAGCCTATTACCTTCTCAGAGGAAGAGGAGCGCGGAGTACATCTGCCCCATGATGATCCTTTCTTGATCGACGCCATTCTCTGCAAAATGTCAGTCGGAAGAATTCTGGTTGATAGTGGATCCGCTGTCAATGTTATATTCAGTGGTTGTTACAACGACCTTAAGCGGAACAGAAAATTACTCCAAGATCATGAACCACTGCTCAGCTTCTCTGGTGACGTCACGCAACCGCTGGGTTCTGACTATATGCGGCTGGTTATCGGTACCAGTCCATGTATGGCGGAGGTACATACGGAGTTCATAATTGTCGATTGTTTCAGCTCATATAACGCCATCATTGGCCGGCCAGCACTCAACTAACTCAAGTGCATCATCGCCGGATACATGCTGCTCATGAAGTTCCCCACACCCAACGGCATAGGCTGCGTCAGGGGAAGTCAGCAGTTGGCATGCGAGTGTTATTCAACTACTATAGCACAATTAACCCGCCGCCACGAGATCCTAGCGGTAGGCAGTCAGGCACCGCCACCAAGTATTTTTGAGGACCCCAGGGATGACGAAAAGAAGTACGTAAGGAAGGAGCCGGTCAACCCAGAAACATCATTGAGGGTTGTCAGCATCTCTGACGAGCACCCTGAGCGGACAGTCCGCATAGGCGCTCAACTAGACCTAGAGCTAGCGGCGGAGCTAACTCAGCTCCTACGTGACAACGCTACGGTCTTCGCTTGGTCATATGCAGACATGCCAGGTATCTCCCATGAAATCATCACGCACAAGTTGAGCATCAAACCATCCTTCTACCCTATCAAGCCGAAGCGAAGAGCCTTCGACGAAGACAAATATCGTGCTATAGGAGAAGAAGTTGCCAAGCTACAGGGCATTGGGTTCATCCGCCAAGTCATCTATCCCCAGTGGATCTCCAACCTAGTTATGGTCAAAAAGCCTAGCGGCAAGTGGTGAATGTGTGTTGACTTCAAAAATCTCAATAAGGCATGCCCGAAAGACAGTTTCCCACTACCCCGCATTGATCAACTGGTCGATGCAACCGCTGGACACGAGCTCCTCAGCATGATGGACGCTTTCTCCGGCTATAATCAGATCAGGATGCACCCCGACGACCAGGAGTGCACCACCTTCACCACCGACAAAGGCCTGTATTGTTACAATGTGATGCCTTTCAGTCTGAAGAACGCAGGGGAAACTTATCAGCGACTGATGAACGCCATGTTCGAACAGCATCTGGGCAAGATAATCGAGGTCTACGTAGACGACATGTTGGTCAAGAGCATAAAAGCCAGCGGGCATGTGGCAAACCTCAAAATCATAATAAC
This sequence comes from Rosa chinensis, assembly GCF_002994745.2. Classification (NCBI taxonomy): domain Eukaryota; kingdom Viridiplantae; phylum Streptophyta; class Magnoliopsida; order Rosales; family Rosaceae; genus Rosa; species Rosa chinensis. The sequence continues at coordinate 55,506,938 of NC_037092.1, forward strand.
CATCCTCTTGGCCTATGGTATGCGCCTCAACCCAGAAAAGTGCTTCTTTGGCGTCACCGCCAGCAAATTTCTGGGTTATATTGTCAATGAACGAGGCATCGAGGCCAACCCTGACAAGGTACAAGCCATCCTCGACTTGAAGGACCCAGAATGGAAAGTACACATCCAATGCCTCCAGGGCAAGCTAACCGCCCTGTCTCGATTCATCTCCAGACTGACCGACAGGTGCGCCCCATTTTTCAAAGTCCTTAAAACAACCCACAAGAAAGTCATCGATTGGAACCCAGAGTGCTAGGCGGCGTTCCAGGGCTTGAAGGAATACCTGGCGACAGTTCCACTACTTTCCATTCCTGTGTAAGGCGAGACACTTTACATATACCTAGCGGTATCGCAATCAGCGGTAAGCTGCGCCATCGTCAGGCGGGAGAACAAGGATGAACTCCCAGTGTTCTATGCCGGCCGAGGCATGAACGGAGCGGAAACTAGGTACCCTTCCTTGGAACAACTTGCTCTCGCACTAATGGTTGCCGCCAGACACCTCCGCCAATACTTCCAGGCCCACACAATCCATGTGTTAACCAATCAACCACTTAGACAAGTAATGCAGAACCATGAACATTCGGGGCACCTCAGCAAATGTGCCATTGAGCTCAGCGAATTTGACATTGATTACAAACCAAGAACCGCCATGAAGGGCCATGCGGTGGCAGACTTTATCGCTGAGCTCACCGAGCATCAGCCCGAATCCAAAGACAGAGCACAACCACGAACGGAGATGGTGGTATCTGAGGAACAATCTCCCTGGCAGTCAGGCTGGAACCTGTATGTGGACGGCTCCTCTTGTCCCAAGGCCAGCGATGCCGGAATCATCTTAACAGGTCCTTAGGGGCTGAACGCGGAGTACGCGTTAAAATTCAACTTCAAAGCTTCTAACAACATGGCGGAATATGAAGCACTCATTGTCGGCCTACTCCTCGCCATTGATTCAGGGGCCGACAGTGTCAACATCTTCAGCGACTATCAGTTGGTCGTTAACCAAGTCAACGACAGTTTTCAGGCTAAGGGCCAGCAGTTAGCGGCATACTTAGGGTACATCAAGACATTGCTAAAAAAATTCAAGCTCCATACCATCACACATATCCCCAGGGTAAAGAACGCCAAGTGTAACGCCCCAAACCGCACCTCACCAGCTTGGGCACGTCACAATGCCGCGGGGCTCTAAAATATAAACCAAAAGCTCGATTCACATTCTAGAGGACCGCTAGGCATTTTGTTAGAAAACTTTTTGCAAAACACAGCGGAAGCTTCCGATATTTTTGAGGTGAAAAACTTGAGTTGCTGAAATCTATTTCACTCATCCAGTACTTGGATAAGGATCACACGAGGTATGAATATCAATTAAAGAGAATTCAACTAAAATTGACACGATGCTAAATAACCACAAGTTCCGAAACACGGAGTTCGAGAAATAGAATCTAAAACAACATCCCAATAATGATTTACCGAACTTGTTCCGCACACCCAGCTCCGTCCGCTACTGTCCCGTCACCAGTGCACAGTACCTGCATCCATACTGTTGTACGGGGTGAGCTTTCGTCCTCGCTGCTCAACAGGAACTCTACCTCAAATAGACTCAAAACCAATAAACAAATATTTGGGCTGCCCAGTATGAAAACATATTTAAACCAAATATTTAAAAAAACGACAAACTTTAATGATTTTCAACTTGAAAACCGATGCATGATGCTTAAATAAATACGGCGCCAAATCCAAGTATTACCTGATGGCCGGTCCCATAGACCCACTACATGACCTTACCTCAAATTAATTTATCACCAGGTAAGCGTAGCGAGAGTGTCCGCTACCTAGCTACACACACGGATCGGGTCGTCATTGCGATCGCTCACCGTCCTACCGGTGTAACTAACCCTCCGGAGGTTTTGGGGATCGAACCCAAGGAAGTCAGAGCCACCCTTCGCTCTCAAGCCATCACACATTTTCTCACGATTTGGTTAGTATGTGTTGCATTTGAACTTAACCAAACCGTACCACTTAACATGCATCACTTTAATAACAATAAATATATAAGAAAATCACTAACCGAGTAGAGTCCTGAATCCCCTACCTGGATTCCGATGCTTTCTCTCACGTATTCCGAGAGTCGCGAACCTTCTGTTCCTCGGGTAACTGGAGTCCTAGATTTCGACATTTCGACCGTTAATATCACATTGACCAATTATATGAAATCTCGACGATTAATAAATCGCCCAACCAACTTTTCCTGGTTTGACCAGGAGTTGAACAAGGGTTGACCACATTTGACCATTTGACCATCTTTGACCAATCGAGATAGATTCGATAATTACCTAAATTATCGAACATTGACTTGAAGTTACGTTATCGACCAAACACATCTATTGAGTGCACCCGATTACTAAGGCCACCCAATATATACACATTTCTTTTCTTTACTCACTAACATTTTTACAAAATGCTTATGCAAACCAATGTTATAACAAATTCCCAACTTCATGAACAATTAAATTCGAGTATCCTTTAACAATTTCGTCACATAGTAATCGAAATTACTATGGACACCCAACCAACCTTATTCCTTTCTCAATTAAGGTGTGCCCAAAATACTAAGGGCACCCAAGACCATAACTTGACCATTTTTTTCAAATTTTCCACAATCAATTCGAATAACCTGCCTTGGCAACACAAACTTGCAAAACCAGAGATAATCTCAAATCACCAAACCACACATCAATTCAAATCAAGTCATTACTAACCCACTCTGCACAAGCAAACAACATAGCAATCAATCCCAATCCAAAGTTTCGATACCAGTAGCTAGCGGATTCATCAACACAAAATCGAGAAGCTTTCAATTTCTTCAATTTCACATACACTCAAATTCCAACAATTTTTAGAGAACAGAACTTTGATTCGAGGTTCTGCATTATACCTTTGAAAGCTTTGATTCGAAAACTGTTGCCTTGGTGTTCAAACTCGGTTCTCCGGGATAAAGTCGATGATAAACTGCTGATTCGATGCCCACAACCCAGCGAGTTCTCGAACCCAGTTCCAAATCGTGGTCAGCCTTCGTCAACAGGAGCAGAGAAGCCAGAACGAACCAAGAAAAGCCAGAGAAGTCGCCGGCGTCAAAGAACAGCGCCGGAACCGAGATGAACCCAGATTCGAAATTGTCAAAACTTGATCGAATTGAAAAACTAAGTATGCTGGGGTGTAGAGCATGACGAGGAGAGGAATTTTCATACCACAGACGGCCCAAACGGTGGCCGGAGTCGCCGGGAACTGCAGAACTCGCCGGAGATGTCTCGGAGATTCCAGGCGTCGAGTCTCCTTCTCCGTTCATTGCATGGATGATCTAAGGATTCAGGGAGGTAGGCAATGCAGAGACGAAGAAGATGGTGTCCATTTACCGACTGGAGGTGGCCTGACGGTGTAGCGTCGACCGGGTTGAGGTGTCGGGTCAGAGAGCTCCCTCTCTCTCTCGATCATTCTAGATCTTCCCTCTGATCAAACACCTATATATATATATATATATATATATATATATATATATATATATATTCGTCCAAATAACAGTGAACGGCCACGATCAAGCGGTGAATGGATGGATGGCCAAGATTGCACCGCAGAAATTTCTTTTTATTTAAATGAATTTCCATAATTTCCAAACTTCGGAAATTCATTATAAACACTTCGGGTGTCCGAAAAATTCCCCAAAATTTCCCACGAACTTGTCGTGTCGTATACTTTATTATCCAACTCCTAGATTGAGGATTTCACTTTATGAAAATTTCTGAAAATTTCCTTGAGCATCTTGACATTTATCGGGATCGTTGAATAATTTCTCGTACGATCTCCGCTAGGCTCGACATATTTTTCCAGGGCTCACAGTTCCACCCCCCTAAAAAAAATTTCGTCCCCGAAATTTCCTGATTGGTCAAATGGTCAACAATACTTTACTTTTCATGACGGACTCCAGTACCCATAAGCTTTCCAATTTCTGATTTCTTGTGGTACAATTCGACTATTACTAGTAATACATATCAACACCGGAGCTAGCATTTCTCTTTACCAAGTGTTCCTCAGTTATCACCAACAGGATACACTTTGCTCCGCTATTTTTCACCTTTCTGTAACCACAAGACTCTTGTTAGAACAACTGGACTGAGTCATTCACAATCTCATTACTCTCCTCATAACACTGCCATACTTGGCATTTCCACAGACAATTTATGTCTATACCAAATAAAACTGGGTAAGTACCAACCCTGTTACCCTAACTCAATATTGTCACTGCTGGCAACTCATAGCCGATTCACGTCTCCATCCAATTCCCGCTTATCACAAGCACACAGTTATCCGGGAATTTGGATTGAACAGGAGACATACTCAACCACCTGTAGGTGAAATCACGACTAGCCATGGGTAAAATTATGTTCCCATTGCGGAACCTATGTCAACTATGAGAGCAAGTCGACGTAGTCGCCGCGACTCATAGCTTCTGGCGACCATTAACGTCCAATGGAAAACACTCTGTTAACAATTCATTGGTCGTCACTAACATGGAATTCGCGATTCATCGTGGAAGACATATCTGTCCTCAAAAGGACAACCACACGCGGAGCTGGCTGAGTATCCGTCTTTTCTAGCCAAGCTATACAAGAAAAACACGACGAAACCTAACAGCCGATTTCCAAAAGTTATTCCACGAATTTCCATGTGACAACACTTGACGAATTTTCTCGTAGTGCACCCGAGTTCGTTACGTATTCGTTTATGACCGCCATCTCGGCTAACTCATCCATTCCACGAACTCAAAAGTGAAGCACTCCTTCCAACCGCGCGGACGATATGCGTCGTGTTACCAACATCGAATCATGTTGCCCTACCGGCAACAGCCACGTGCCAACGGATCTTTGGACACTAGTTCAACGAACTGATGATCAGTCTTGAAAATGAGATTCAACAAGTGCTTCCGTCACTATCTAACGAAATTCGAGGATCACCGTCAAAGGTTTACCTCTTAAAGACTGAAGGCTCACATGCTTCCACACATAGCACAGCGTTGATTTCGAAAGCATCGCCAGAATAAGAGGAGCTAATGGTTAAACAATCATGAACAACACTCACAACGTACCTGACGTCAAAACACCTTTCTAGTCTACACATTATCAAGACCCTGTTAAGCCAAATAGCTAAGTACACGCAATTCGCGTTTCTCATGGTGATGACGCAAGCTTTCCACCCTTCATTCTTTGTACGTCTCCTTCTTGCCTTTCGGTTGCCAATCGTCTAGTATCGTAGAGAATATCCTCCCTTACTACAGTTTACATTGGACTTGACTTATATGGATAAGCAACTGAAAACAATGCTCAAAACTTCGTTTTGCAAATTTCCTAAGAAAAGGAATTTGAGTTCTAGGAAATCTCAAATGATTTCCAATACCACAACTATAAACTTCCAAGAAGGGAAGAGAAAGGAAGTGAAAATTTTTACCAAAACAACTTGCAGAAGAGTTTCCAAATTTTCCTTTCTCGTAAAGCAGATTTGGAAAAATTGCCACGACTTCATGTCCAGTCGAAAAGAAGTGAAATTTTCCAGATCATTGGCAAAGATGCCAAACATTGTTATGTTAAAATTTCAAAATTTCGGAGCTCTAGAAGTCATTAGAAATTGATTCCAAATTTGCTACAACAGAAAGTCAGCAAAACTTTGAGATTAAAAAAAATCTCAGCCTTGAGACTGATTCGGAGGGTTAAAATTCCCCACCTTTGGGTGAAATTTGTTGGAATTGAAAACAATTTTAAAAATAACTTTGAAATCACTTTACTCGAAATACTTTTGCAACCCGAAAAATCTTTTCAAAACACAAGATTTTCTAAACCTCGGAAACAACTCAATTGGAGAGGTTTCAACTTTGAACTAGCATGACTTCAACTGCAACCAGAACTTTAATAAGGTTGGAGAATCGTAAAACAACATCAACGAAAACAAGGAGATCAAAGTCAACGTAACTATTAGAAGGAAGAAATACTCGCAGTCTTTCTAGGATCCTTACCGGTAACACGCATTGTTGTAAATGGCCAAAATCCCAAAGAGTCGTCTGCCCTTCCTTGCAAGACGTTTGACTTGATGACCTTCCACTGTTGACTTCGGCAAATGGTGGAGCTCCGAACGAACTCAACCACACAATAGTTAACACACGTCGATATCGACCAAATTTGTCGATACCTAGAGCCGAACCATTTGGTCCACGGAAACAAAGTAGCCTTGTTTCCTCGTACGTACGCCGATCTCGACGTCCAAAAACTCGAGTCAACTACGGCCATAAGTGACATGGAGTTTCTCTTTTTCCTTCTTCCCTTATGACACGCTTCAGGTCCATGCTGAATCCGCATTATCTTGTTTAAGCATTCCCGAGGAGGTCTACACACCTCAAAGTATAACATAGGGTGACCTTAGTCAAACCCATAAATCTTCTAATCGCGTACCTTCCTCAGCTACCCCAAAGCAACGCCTTATATGGTACCACTCACCGAAACCATGCTTCCAGATTTTAAAATCCTAAAATTTCACAAGCAACGTCAAATGGCGAGTACTAAAAATGCACTTTTCCTTGACTCATACCCTTGAGGCACGAGAAGCGTCAACGAGTTGCGCTCGACAGGTTCTTCCTGGAATAATGATTCAAATTCCTCGAGAGTTGTCAAATGACATTTCAAGTCTAACATGAGAGCAACAATTAACATCACTCAGACAACTAAAAGAATTCACAAGACAGTTGTCCAAACATCCACTATGCTTATAGGGACCCAAAGTTTGTCGTTCACGTACCTTTTCCTTTTTACTTTTACCTCATATTGGGCCCACATAATCTTTCTGGCGGTCTGTGCACTGTGGAGGAGCTTTGGGTGGCAATACTCATTCAGATTCAAAAAACAAATAAAAGGATGAACAGTAACTGGACTCGATAAAGATTACGAGACAGATGCAACATCGAGTCTTACCAACAATATTTCAATGAACAGGATTCACGTGATTATGCAAAATTTGGAAGTGAATCCATAAACCAATTCAACACAGCGTATGAACATACAACAGTTGGACTTGCAAAGATGATGAGACAAATCACAATAATCGAGTCTGTGGAAGCAATCAAGTAAACTAGACTCGACAGGATATCCAAAGAAGAATCAATCAGCAAGTCCAACTTCAATAGCAATAAGCACAATTTTTAACGAACCAGATTCATTGAACAAAGCGATGGCAAACAACCAAATCGGTAAGTGAATCCAACAATATAACAACATTCAAAAGTATAGGAAATCACGCAACCACAATTTCAATTTCAAAGACAAGTCGGAACATAAGTCAACCTTTCGAAGAAGGGATAACGATTTTCGGATTAAGGAATCCAAAAAAGAAAACAAACAATAGTTCCGACTGACAACACGTCGAAGTTTCGAAGAATAACTCCAGAGTCATCTATTTATCGCAAGTTGTATACAGTAATTAACAACTTTCAACCGCGATATACATTAGGGGGATCCGGTGGCCAGTCGGGCCCTAAACCGCGTGAAGAGTTGTAATTATATGAACACACACTAGCAACAATCATTTCTCACTACGAAGGAGTGAACCGGAATTTCATGGTAAAGAAATTCCTAAAATCTCCCACGTAACCGGAAATCAAGACTCTAGACAAACTTCGAAAAACTGTTTAAATCAGTGCAAGGTCCTGTTCAAAAACCTCAAATGTAAAAACCCACGTTAAAGTTAAACAACGATTTCCACTAAAACTTGCCGTTTTTCAGCACAAAGCATATTTCCGACCAAACAGATTTCAAAGTCGGTACGGGTTTAAACTCGTAAAAAGTAAACACTGAAATTCAAAACTTTTGAACAGTAACAGGAAGTAAATCTTTTTCTTTACCAAATCACCTTTCAAAGCACTTTCGCTTTTGGCACCCCTTTTTCTAAATCTCTTTTCGGAAGCACCTTTAAAACCCGCTCGTGAACTGTTTTTCGAAATCCTTTTTCCGGAAACTTTCACGAACGTTTTTCGGAACTCAGTCTTAAAAACCGAAGTCAAACATTTTCAAAGTCAAAGGTTCAGAAACACGTTCTTGAACAACCAATCCTCGAGTTGACTGTTCAAAAGAATCTACAAAAACTTTTTCGGGTATCAGAGGTCGTATATTGTGGAGAATCGAAAACTTGGAAGCATTGCTCTGATACCACTTTCTGTAACGCCCCAAACCGCACCTCACCAGCTTGGGCACGTCACAGTGCCGCGGGGCTCTAAAATATAAACCAAAAGCTCGATTCACATTCTAGAGGACCGCTAGGCATTTTGTTAGAAAACTTTTTGCAAAACACAGCGGAAGCTTCCGATATTTTTGAGGTGAAAAACTTGAGTTGCTGAAATCTATTTCACTCATCCAGTACTTGGATAAGGATCACACGAGGTATGAATATCAATGAAAGAGAATTCAACTAAAATTGACACGATGCTAAATAACCACAAGTTCCGAAACACGGAATTCGAGAAATAGAATCTAAAACAGCATCCCAATAATGATTTACCGAACTTGTTCCGCACACCCAGCTCCGTCCGCTACTGTCCCGTCACCAGTGCACAGTACCTACATCCATACTGTTGTAGGGGGTGAGCTTTCGTCCTCGCTGCTCAACAGGAACTCTACCTCAAATAGACACAAAACCAATAAACAAATATTTGGGCTGCCCAGTATGAAAACATATTTAAACCAAATATTTAAAAGAACGACAAACTTTAATGATTTTCAACTTGAAAACCGATGCATGATGCTTAAATAAATACGGCGCCAAATCCAAGTATTACCTGATGGCCGGTCCCATAGACCCACTACACGACCTTACCTCAAATTAATTTATCACCAGGTAAGCGTAGCGAGAGCGTCTGCTACCTAGCTACACACACGGATCGGGTCGTCATTGCGATCGCTCACCGTCCGACCGGTGTAACTAACCCTCCGGAGGTTTTGGGGATCGAACCCAAGGAAGTCAGAGCCACCCTTCGCTCTCAAGCCATCACACATTTTCTCACGATTTGGTTAGTATGCGTTGCATTTGAACTTAACCAAACCGTACCACTTAACATGCATCACTTTAATAACAATAAATATATAAAAAAATCACTAACCGAGTATAGTCCTGAATCCCCTACCTGGATTCCGATGCTTTCTCTCACGTATTCCGAGAGTCGCGAACCTTCTGTTCCTCGGGTAACTGGAGTCCTAGATTTCGACATTTCGACCGTTAATATCACATTGAACAATTATATGAAATCTCGACGATTAATAAATCGCCCAACCAACTTTTCCTGGTTTGACCAGGAGTTGACCAAGGGTTGACCACATTTGACCATTTGACCATCTTTGACCAATCGAGATAGATTCGATAATTACCTAAATTATCGAACATTGACTTGAAGTTACGTTATCGACCAAACACATCTATTGAGTGCACCCGATTACTAAGGCCACCCAATATATACACATTTCTTTTCTTTACTCACCAACATTTTTACAAAATGCTTATGCAAACCAATGTTATAACAAATTCCCAACTTCATGAACAATTAAATTCGAGTATCCTTTAACAATTTCGTCACATAGTAATCGAAATTACTATGGACACCCAACCAACCTTATTCCTTTCTCAATTAAGGTGTGCCCAAAATACTAAGGGCACCCAAGACCATGACTTGACCATTTTTTTCAAATTTTCCACAATCAATTCGAATAACCTGCCTTGGCAACACAAACTTGCAAAACCAGAGATAATCTCAAATCACCAAACCACACATCAATTCAAATCAAGTCATTACTAACCCACTCTGCACAAGCAAACAACATAGCAATCAATCCCAATCCAAAGTTTCGATACCAGTAGCTAGCGGATTCATCAACACAAAATCGAGAAGCTTTCAATTTCTTCAATTTCACATACACTCAAATTCCAACAATTTTTAGAGAACAGAACTTTGATTCGAGGTTCTGCATTATACCTTTGAAAGCTTTGATTCGAAAACTGTTGCCTCGGTGTTCAAACTCGGTTCTCCTGGACAAAGTCGATGATAAACTGCTGATTCGATGCCCACAACCCAGCGAGTTCCCGAACCCAGTTCCAAATCGTGGTCAGCCTTCGTCAACAGGAGCAGAGAAGCCAGAACGAACCAAGAAAAGCCAGAGAAGTCGCCGGCGTCGAAGAACAGCGCCGGAACCGAGATGAACCCAGAAACGAAATTGTCAAAACTTGATCGAATTGAAAAACTAAGTATGCTGGGGTGTAGAGCATGACGAGGAGAGGAATTTTCATACCACAGACGGCCCAAACGGTGGCCGGAGTCGCCGGGAACTGCAGAACTCGCCGGAGATGTCTCGGAGATTCCAGGCGTCGAGTCTCCTTCTCCGTTCATTGCATGGATGATCTAAGGATTCAGGGAGGTAGGCAATGCAGAGACGAAGAAGATGGTGTCCATTTACCGACTGGAGGTGGCCTGACGGTGTAGCGTCGACCGGGTTGAGGTGTCGGGTCAGAGAGCTCCCTCTCTCTCTCGATCATTCTAGATCTTCCCTCTGATCAAACACCTATATATATATATATATATATATATATATATATTCGTCCAAATAACAGTGAACGGCCACGATCAAGCGGTGAATGGATGGATGGCCAAGATTGCACCGCAGAAATTTCTTTTTATTTAAATGAATTTCCATAATTTCCAAACTTCGGAAATTCATTATAAACACTTCGGGTGTCCGAAAAATTCCCCAAAATTTCCCACGAACTTGTCGTGTCGTATACTTTATTATCCAACTCCTAGATTGAGGATTTCACTTTATGAAAATTTCTGAAAATTTCCTTGAGCATCTTGACATTTATCGGGATCGTTGAATAATTTCTCGTACGATCTCCGCTAGGCTCGACATATTTTTCCGGGGCTCACACCAAGGCTGATTCACTGGCAAGACTAGCAACCGCCCAGCCACACCAAATTCCAGCGGACACAAGGGTAGAGTGTCTGGACAAGCCAAGCATCACAAAAACCCTTGCGGAGATCTTCAGCATCGAGGCCAATCCTAGCTGGATGGACGAAAGTATTAAGTACAAGCGCAATGGGACATTGCCAGAGGATAAGGTCAAAGCGCAACAGCTCCAGCGGAGAGCAACCCGCTACAACATACAGAGCGGCAAACTTTACCGCCAAGGATTCACTCACCCCAACCTCTGCTGTCTAACCCCAGAGGAAGGAAAGGCCGTGCTGGCAACGATACACGGCAGAGAATGTGGAAACCACTCGGGCGCCAGATCCTTGGCCAATCGCACAATGTGACAGGGCTACTTCTGGCCTACACTCGGTGACGACGCCCGGCAGATATCGAAATCTTGTCACAAATGCCAACAATATGCTGATCTTCCACATGCCCCGGCGGAACCACTATTGATCATCATCAGTCCATGGATTCACTCCACATGGGGCCTTGACCTGATGGGAAAATTCCAAACCGCAAAGGGCCAGTTCAAATACATCATTGTTGCTATCGACTACAACAGCAAATAGATAGAAGCGAAGCCCCTGACGACAATAACTACAGCCAAAGTAATTCACTTCCTCTGGAAAAACATCTACTGTCGCTACGGTGTCCCGCATACAATCATCACAGACAATGGCACATAGTTCAATAACAAGGAACTCATCTCTTTCACCTCTAACCTGGGCACCAAGATGCGTTTTGCATCAGTCGCTCACCCCCAAACCAACGGCCAGGTCGAGGCGGCAAACAAGATAATCAAGAAGCTGTTACAGAAGAAGCTCGATAAGGCCAAAGGTTTGTGGGCGGAGAAGCTCCCGGAAGTTCTATGGGCCATCAGAACAACCCCAACTTCCGCCACAGGTGAAACCCCCTTTTGTATGATGTTCAGAATTGAGGCTGTCTTGCCTATCGAGGTAACCCAACCAACCGCTAGGGTCGAAGGCTACTGCCCCGAGACCAACAGCAACAGCGTCAACCTCGACAGGGATCTCCTAGAGGAAAAACGAGACGCAGCCCATTTGCACAATCTCCAGAACAAGCAACGAGTATCGCGTTTCTATAACGCCAGGGTCAAAGCCCGCAACCTCCAACTGGGGGACTGGGTAATGAAGGAAGTCATACCACCACCAACAAAACTCCGCCCAACTTGGGAAGATCCATACAAAATTGTAGAAGTCGTTAGCCCAGGCACCTTCTACTTAATGGACAAGGATGGCGTCACAACGACCCCACCCTTGGAATACCAAACACCTTCGATATTACTACAAATAGTCATGCCGCTACCCAAGAGCATCTTGACTTAGCTAAATATTTGTTCAATATTTAGCTAAGGGAAGCTACCCAAAGGGTACGACCCCGCTTTTGTAAACACTGTTCAGACAGCTATCAATGAAACAAGGAATTATTCAAACCATTGTTACCAAGTCTAGCACTAAGGGTAACTGGCAACGCCAGTCAGCGGACCACGTCCGCTACACTGTGCACTTGGACCAATTTTAATTCCTTTAATGTTTCATTCTTTGGCAAAAGCAAAACTGTCAAAACTCTAGCGGTACAGTCGTCATCACAAAAACAAAATAGGAGCCTAGGTTCCGAAATTTCATATATCCCAAGAGTTGATTACATCAAATGTTTATGCCTCAGCGGCTACAAAAAAAAATTTCTACTCCTAATTCAGGGGTTGGCGGGATTGGCTCCGCTACCTTCAGCATCTCCACCAGCGGCCTGCGGCGGATGAGAACGGCTTGTTTGGTTGGACCCTCGGGCTATAGGACTGGGGGTCTCTATTATACAATCCACCCGGGTATGGGCCGCCAAGAACCCAGCATGAGACACCTCAGACTGGGTGGGAGTCCGCTGAGAGTCGCCCTCCTTAAGTCCGCCACTCTCCCCACTACCCGAGCAGGCACCTTCAACCTGACCAGGGGTGGGTGCAGGAGCAATACTTGTTGTCGCCGGAGCTTCCTTCGCTGGCGCCACGACCAGCATCGACGCCTTCGCCCAGTCGATAGCGCCCTTCTGCTGCAGCATTTCAACATTAGCTAGGGCACCGGCCTTTACCGCTTCGGTCAGCGCCTTCTTGTACTCCGCTGACTGCTTGTATGACTCAATAGCGGCGGCTGCAGGGCGGCTCCCCTCAGCCTCAAGGCGAGCGACTTCACCCTCAAGCCGTTTAACCTCGGCTTGTCTAGTGGCAGACTCCCGCTGAAGGATTCAACCTTCTTGTCTTTGGCGGCCACCCGGTCTTGCAGCAGGGACATATCTTGCCCCAATTTGGCGAATTGTTCATTCCGCTCCAGGTCCCTCTCAATGGCAACAGCCAACTTGCCACGAGCGTCTGCTGCATCACAGTCGGCCTTTGTCAAGCGCCACTCCACATCAGCCAACCGGTCCTGGGCCTCCCCCAAGTCCCTCTTCAGGCCCGCCACCTCCTCCATGAGCTCCCTCTCAACTAGGGGCTGTTTCGACGCCGCCAGGAACATCTCATGCAGCCCGACGGAGATGTGCCCAAATGCCTTGCTGAAGGGCGATTGGTTAACGGCGGTCGACCGCACAATCCCCTCCAAACCGCCGAACCCCAGCCGCTGGCAAAGGTGATAGAGGAACTCCCGCTCACCGTCATTAAGGAACTCGGCGTACGCGGCAAACGAGTCCAGCTCGCTCGTGCCCGCCGCTTTCCCCACTTCAGCAGGAGCCTCGGGCGGAGCCTGCCTTGCCTTCTTCGGCTGCTCGCGGGCTCCAGTAATCTCCACGACTTCCTCCTCTTCCCCACCGGAGTAGGGTTGACGGCGTTTTCGCTGAAGCACCCGCGTGCTTCCAGCGAGGGCAAGCCTCGAGCCCCCCGTCGGCCGCTCCAACCCCGCTATTGTGACACCCTCCGCTGGGCGTACTGCTTTCTTCTGCACCTCGCGCCGTATGGCCGACGCTCTCTCTTTCCGCGGCGCCGTCTTCCTTACCGCACCAATCGCTGCCTGGGCAGCAGGCAGCCCGTCACCGCCAAGATGGGAGTGGTGCGGCATGGACAGCACCACAGGAACCTCGGACGGGCTCAGCGCCAGCGTCTCTGGGTCCACCACCGTCTTCTGCGCCGCCAGACCGGAAGCGTACATGGCCTCCAAGAAGTTGTCGATCTCAGCACGGTCCATGGCTTTCGCGAAGGCGTCACGGCTCGCTCTGTTCCCCGGCGGAGTTTCTACAAAAAAAAAAAAAACAACAACAAAACGGTCAACATGGAACAATCTCTTTAAAGGTGAGGCATGGCGGAGAGTGCTTACCAACGGCACGAGTCAGTTGTTGATTGACCAACAGCTCCCAGCCTGTAAGAAGACGAAAGTCCAGCAAGTTGCGATTCCACCAGCAACCTCTGATGCGTGCCACGCGGCACTCTTCTTCTTGAGTCAGGTTGTACCGCAACCCCGCTGCACAAAAAAAGTCATTATCAGTACAGAGTACTAGGCTGTGTAAAAAAAAAATTATAAAAAAAAAAAATAAATAAAAAAAAAAAAAACTCGCCAGTCATGTTCAGCGGAGACGACAAACGACCTCGAATGGGCTGAAACTCAGACTTAATTCTAAACGTCGGCTCCCCCTCGTTGGACCCCGCCTGGTATTCCCACCCCGTCGTGGCAACACAGAAGGTCCCCCGCCAATACGACATTGAATCCCTCAGGTTCTCGATCAGCTTGGGCGCTCCTTGGCGACGACTGAGGTTTACTTGCCCTCTGCAACCCTGGCGCTTCATATACACCAGTTTGTAGAAGTGTAGTACCTCCGCCACGGTCGGTCCTTCGCAACTGGACAACCGCCACAACGAGTTCAGCGCCAGCATCAACCGCCACATGTTGGGGCAGACCTGCCCAAAGGCAATGCCAAACTCGCACACCAAGATCTGAAGATTGGGCACCAGCGGGAAGGTTACTCCCTGGTGGAATATCGCCTCGTGCACGGCGGCAAACCCCGCTGGAAGAATTGAGGCCTTCTCCTACACCGTCGGCGGGCGTAACTTCACCACGCCGGGTAACCGAAACATCTGCTTCAGCCGGTTGACGGCAACAACAGTCATCCTGCCTCCCGCCTAGTCGACCGGGGTGTCGTCCTGGAGGACCCACGCTGACTCGGCATCCTCCCCCGCTACATCTCCCCCGTCAGCAGAGCCACTGGCGGCACTATGGCTTGCTAGCCGCTCATCGCGTATTTGTTGGGCAACGGCGGCCTCCCCGGCCCTAGAACTTTCTGGACGAGGATCACGACCCATACCTATGTCCCAGGGTATGGTTTGTAGCGTCTCAACCTCTAGCGGTTCTGGCAGTGAGGTTCCTGCAAGGGCAGACGGACGCAACGAGTCAATAAAAATTCTATCCGCCGCGCCGATTGACACTTCAGATCCGGAATCCTCACTGCTTGAAATCTCTATAACGTCGGCCATCCCAAAACCCTAAAACCCAAATCAGTTAGCTCACACAAAATCTAACCTATCCCTATATCAGTTAGTACCCAAGAACATCAAGAACAGTTACCCAGAAAATACCAAAACAAGAACAAACACTCAAACCCAGATTCGACCATCTAGCAAATCCCTAAAAGTTCCCAACTCCGTCAAACACAGCAACCCATCCCCAAACCCACTCTCGCACCCTCACAGCACATCAACGAAGAACATATCACAGAAATACCTAAAACCCAGAAACTCGCCATGGCAGACATCCAATGAAACAGGGATACAGATCAGGGTACCAACCTCAACGATGGAGTCTCTGGTAAGGGTTTGAGCACTTGTCTTCGAGGCCGGAGTTCGTCGGTTTCTCCACGTATGATGACTCAGCAATATCGCCTCAGCCTTCTTCTCCGATCTCAGACGCAGAGAGCTTGAAGACGACGAGTGTAGTTCAGAGATTAGAGCAAAGTGTCAAATATCGCTAACTTCCCCCCCCCCTTTTATGTCAACGTCAAACAGTTCTAGGCAGTCCATTGAAAAACGACATCAAATGTCAGCCATACACGTGTCCCACGACTCCAATTACTCTCCGGATTAACCGAAGTGTCACCTCGGTTACGAGATCCATCATTGGTTCGCATTAATGGCGAGGAGACGGCTAGGCGGAGGAGACACGCCTCCGCACGCTAACCCTCTAGGGGTTCGCCACGTGTCAACCACCATCAGACGAGGCGTCTGATGGAAGCCACCACTTTTGGGAAGAACGCGCCAATCGTCGGAGGTGTCCGCTGGGGAAACCCCCCTAGCGGCACTTCTCCCTTGTCACCTTCCAAGTGACGAAGTCCCCACTGAGCGAAACCCCGCTAGCGGAACTTCTCACTTGTCACCTTCCAAGTGTCGAAGTCCCCGCTGAGCGATACCCCGCTAGCGGAACTTCTCACTTGTCACCTTCCAAGTGTCGAAGTCCCAGCTGAGCGAAACCCCGCTAGCGGAACTTCCCACTTGTCACCTTCCAAGTATCGAAGTCCCCGCTGAGCGAAACCCCGCTAGCCGAACTTCTCACTTGTCACCTTCCCAGTGTCAAAGTCCCCGCTGAGCGAATCCCCGCTAGCTGAGCTTCCACCCATCAACTTGCAAGAGATACACAGCCTCTGCTACACGCAACACTGCCGGTAGAGCCCCCTCTATCTTGCAAACCCCGTACTTTGTTGAGCCCAACACCGCTCAATAAAACACCGCCAAACACGTCCACGCGACGCTGTTTCCTGCTACAACTAGCGGGGGGTATCCGCCAGCGGCGAATCCCGAGGCTACGCCTCACTCTGGCAACGACGGCCACGATGCGTTACGGTCAGATCGTCCCTACGGGACACGGGGACTAGTCAACAGTCTACGACGACCCTGATCAGGTACGTTGACCCCCGTCACTTGGGTACTAAGATTGGGCTCGCTACCCAACACCCTCTGCTCCGCGCAGCTTCCCCTCAACAAACAATTTGCCGACCATCCGGAGGTCCGTCTTGGCTAGGGAGTGGGGGACTCCCTGGCGGGCCTAGCAGGGGCCCACCCGAAAGGGTATAAAGCGTTTGCTCATTAAATCCATGGTTGACAACGCACTGACGCTAATTATGCTTTTGCAAGTCTAAGCGGAGATAACGCTTCACACCGCCGATCAACTCCCCAACCAAGATTGCCCTCCTTGACTGGGGACTTGGGGGACTTGTACCTACATGTACGTTTGCAAGCATAATTAGCTATAATGAGCCACGCTCATTGTACCACCAGAGGTACCGACTCCCACCAAAGGAGTGACCTGCGAAGGCACGGCCAGGCGGGCTACCGCTCAAGCCCTGGATCACCCCCAAATCACCGCTGACGCACCGTCACGCGCCGCGTCAAGATAGCATCAGAAGCTCCAGACGCTGGGAATCGAAGCACATCAGTCCCACATCGAAAACAAGAAGAAGATCAACCTTCTCCTCACCTATAAAAGGTTCTCTCCTCTCTCCTCATTAATTACGCATTTACTACTCATTTATTGTTACGCTGCCTATATGCATTGACTGACTTAGGCATCGGAGAAGTGAAGACCGCCCAACGCGGTCTCCCTCTGACGTCCTGTCTCTCGTGTGACAGCTAGCGGAGGCTATCAAATCCTCAGAGTAGAGGTCCGCCCACCGGACCCGCGTTAAACAAAAAATCGGCTACCACCGGACTTTGAGCATTAACAATACTGATGCCCTGAACCCACAATGTCAATATATACTCGCTCCAAAGAGTCATATATTACACAAGTTTATAAATTAAATTGCCACAACAAAATAATAAGTAAATGTTCCTCAGAGCTTATTACAAGCGGAAATGTCACAAAATTGGCTTCCTATCCTAAAGTTGTAGCTATCAAAACCAGCTTCAGCCACGATTACCCTGACTTGTAGGATTAACCTTACACCATCGAATAGTACAAACTCGGTAAGTTTATGAAAGATTGTATGAGTAACTCAAAACATTACCCACCCAACTCTCACCTAAACGAGGAAAGCCTTTCAACTTGAGAAAAAGAACACATACCATGCTTCCCAAAAACAATATGCTTTTCCCCAAAAAAAAAAAACATCAAAAGTCACACCGTGACAAAAACATATTAATTAAAACTCTGACAATTAGATATGCCTTTCCCTAAACAAACAACAAAAGTCAACCCGTGACAAAATCATATTAATTAAAACTCTGATAATTAAATATGATAAACAAGTCCACCCTGGACATTTAAAAAGAAAGAATCCCTGAAACTCCCTTTTAAAACACGCACTCATGAACATCAAGTAGCTCCCCGCTACTCCCCATGAATACAATGGCAACACACTAGAGCTCTAACTTCTCGTAACCACTCGCCCTGCCAAATGCATGATTCCCGATATATATGTCTGAGGTTACTCCTAGCGACCCCAGATTCTCAAGCCCCCGACCTTCAGATCAAAACATTTAAAAGCAGTTACTCATAACCAAAATGTTACTCAACTCTCAAAGGAGATGTCACCATCTGTGACCCCCAATGATCAATCCTCCTCAGTCATCAGATCAAAACATTAAGCAAGTCACTCTGGACCCAATATGTTAAACCAAATCAAAAGGAGATGTCACCCCGTGACCTCCGAATCCTCAGACCCCCAGTCATCAGATTCAAAACATTAAGCAAGTCACTCTGAACCCAATATGTTAAACCAAATCAAAAGGAGATGTCACCACGTGACCTCCGAATCCTCAGACCCCCGGTCATTAGATTCAAAACATTAAGTAAGTCACTCTAGACCTAAAATGTTAAATCAACTCAAAATGAGAAATCACAACCCGTGACTCTTAGATCTTCATAACCCCGGTTGTCTGATCAAAACATTTCAACTCTCGTTAAAGAAACTCACACCAAATTGATAGGAGCATTTTAATGTGACATTTTAAGCGTTATTTCCTCGTATTTACTTAGTTATTTCCTTAAATAAATCCTTCTTCTTTAGGAAAGTTTCTATTTTTAGGAAGTTTCTATTTTTAGTAACTTAGCCAAAGTTTCTATTTTCAGGTCCTATGGAGCAAATGAAGCTGAAATGAGCTCAAAAGAGAAAGAAAAGCTAAGAAACATTCGAGAAGGTTAAGACAAGGCACAAGGGCTGCAAAAATGAGCTGAAACGAAGAAATGAAGTTTTCCTGGTCCAGCCAGGAAATCTTGATTCAACCAAGAAATTATGTTCAATCAGAAGAGGAAACTTTGTCAAAGCAAGACTCCTGAGCCAACCAGGAAGTATGATCGAAAAAATGAAGAAAAATGGCATTGGGAGAAGAATCCTGGAGGCACTAAGAGACCTTATGGCTTGGAGTTGACACATGAAGGCCCAAGAATCTTCTAGGTTAATGTGGATTTCGGCAATATGGTGAAAGCCCAATCAATTTGGGTTGATGGACGTAAAAAGAGTGATTTTTGGAAAAAAAATCTCTTATTGCCGTGAAAATTAAGAGAGGATCATAGAAGATGACGTTGAAGATATTTTTGGGGGATTAAACTTGATTTTACCGTGAAAATGAATGAAGATAATGTGGAAATCAAGAAGAAAATCAGGATATGACGTTAAAGATAAAGCTTTGGAGAATTTCAAGGGATTGTGGAGAGTGTGCAACAAGATAAAGTTCAAAACAAGTCTAGATTCGTTGTCCAGATTCATTCCTAATTTCCCTCAAGATATTTTAGCCAAAATTAGTGAATAAAATCACAATAAATCCTTGAAAATTCGGCAACAATATATTAGGGACTTATTTTGAAGGTTTTTGATTTGTTGGATGACACAACATGGCTAACATGGCGCTATGTGATTGGTCGAAGCTGTGTGGCATTGTTGGATAATTCTTTGAGAAATTAAAAGAAGATTCATGAAGGTTGAAGTATGCTTGGCCATCCCCTATATAAACCCCCTAGTGCTAGACGTTTGAAACACCATTCTCCCCTCAGAAATTCCCACAACGTCAGAAAGCTCTCTCTCCCTCTCCATTCTTTAGTTTCAAGTCCTGCATTTTCAAGCAAGGAGAGGAAGAAGAAGAAGGAGCCGTGAAGATCCTAGCCTCCATCATCCACCTTGAAGCCGTGAAGCCTTGAAGACTTGTTTCTAAGATTCAAGAGTCCAATTCATCTCCATCTTCACTCACAGTGTAATTCATTCTTTTTCCTTGTTACTTCTTTGGTTTCCTTGTTTGATTTCGTATGAATTTGTTTCTAGTTAGCATAAACGTTTAGGGCAAAGTTTAAGCCCAATTCTATGCTTGAATAAAGATTTCAAATTCTTATAGTTGTGATTCTAAGTTGCTTTTGTGAGTTTGTTCGATTGAATTTGCTTGATTGATATCTTTTATATGTGTATATTAATTGGTTCGAAATTTTTAGGGTTTGCATATAATTGGTGCTAGATTTAGGTTAACAATTCACCTAATAGTTTTGTAACCCTAAATCAAAAGTAGTAAAGGCTTTAGACAAAAGTCGAATTCAATTGAAGAGGATTGCAAATAGATGAACTTATTGATACTAGGTTGTGCACTCAAGTTGATATCATTTCTCTATGCTTCTTGCGTTGAACATGTGTTGATTAGCTAGCTTTCTAGACTTTGTTTACATGTTTAATAGGATTAGTTTAAGTGCTTTCACTTAGATTAATTGCTTAAGGAAAGTAAAATATGGGAAATCATATGCTTCGAATGTTTCACATGATCAACTTCTCTCTCATGACTTAGATGATCAATTTTAGGGTTTGAATCGAGTTTGATTACATGAAATTGGTTTTGATCTTTGTTTCTTACGTTTCCTCTTTGTATATATGTTTTTACATTTTCTTTACTTTGTTTATTTTAATTTTCAAAACTCTAATGTTAAAACCCCCCTTGTTTTGTTATTTTATATGTATCCTTTGTTTTATTTTCGTAAATATTATACTTTGTATTTGTTTTAATTCTTTATTTGTTTTACAATGACAGGTGTACCCTCAATGCCCGGATTTGAAAGATCCCTATTTACCGTATACTAACGATGATATTTTTCAGGGTTAAGTTGGATGCTACTTTTAGCATATCACAAATCTTGATACTTTTCAAAACGATAGAAATTCCCAATTCCCAACACATTGTCTCCCGAAAAGCCAAGCCTAAAAATAATAGAATAAAATCCATCAATTTATATTGCTTAAATCACCGATCAACCCATAAGAATATATATATAGACACACACACACACGTAGTCATTCACTCAGGAATGTCACTAATACCAACTATAGTTTACAGTTAATTAAATAACTCTAAAAAAGATAAAGGTAACTCCGTTCATAAATAAACATTGTGAGATTACTCACCTCTGAATCATGCTGTGTCTTCTATACAGAACAGAGTAGAACAACCACAAAATATCCGTCCAAGAATACTTTGTCAAGTACCTAATCACATACGGTCTCAACTTAGTACACCAATCACAAGCGATTAAAGTCCGAAACCCTCATTTTGAACTACAATCCCCAAAAATAACGTCAATCGAGGTGAAACCTCATCTAAGACCATCTAAAGTCTCCGGAATACTTCTACGATCGATATGCCAAAGTTACAAGTCGATCGGACAATTGAATCCACACAGATCGAAAACCGAATAGTTCAAAATCACAAAAACCCTAACATGCTCATACGATCTCCAAAATGAAGTGTTATTTATTGAAATACTCGTACCGATGCGGTCTACAACTTTCGTGAATGAAGTTTTCGGAAAAAAACCCAACGTATAAAAAATCAACCTTTGCGCCCCCCTAAAATGACGCTTCTTGAATAATTATTCATCCGAAAATGATTCCACTCCATTCCCGAACAACATACTCGTACCAACAACCACTGAATTAATTCTGGAAAATTCTTAGAAAATAATAACGATTTTTTAGGGTATTACACCCCGAAACACTGTTCATTACTGTTAAATGAATCGATGGGACAATTTTGCCCTTTTATTTTGCAGAATTTACCTTTTTGTCTTTTTTTGCCGCAAGCATTGTAGTTGATCTTCAAGTTATATGCAATTTTCCTCTATATATTTCACACCCCTGCAGAAAAAAAATATTTGGTGATAAAAAGAGTTATTAATAAATAGGGATAAAATCTGTTTAGTCCATGTATTTTGCATCTCTCATCATTTCAATCCCTGATATTCTAATTTAATCTAAAAACTCCCTGACCTCATAATTTCCCTCCAATAGGTCCCTTCCGAGTCAAATTAGGAGTTGGCCTTGGGTGAAATGCCCAATATACCCCTCTGTTATTTCTCCATTCCTTTTTTTTCCTTTTTAATTTCTTTTTTTCCTTTTTTTTGTTTTTTCTTTTTCCTTTTTAATTTCTTTGTTCCTTTTTTTCTTTTTCTTTTTCTTTTTCCTTTTTCCTTTTTAATTTTTATTTTTTTTTCCCTTTTTCCTCTTTCTTTTTTCTTTTTCCTTTTTAATGACCATCGTATCCTACTGCATCGGTAGCGCCACGTCGGCGAACCAATCCAGATCGACCCGAAACCCTAATTCTTGTTCTCCACACCGGCGGCCATTTTTCTTTTCCATCACTATTCTTCTTCTTCACTTCTGGTTTTTGTCAACTTGGCCATCAAAAATCACAATTTCAACCAGACCCAAAATCCAAAATCACCATTTTGAGCAAGACCCAAAAACCTCAGGGTCTGAAAAAATGGTAATTTTCAGTGAAAAGTTTCCAAATTGAGGCTTGATGTGGAGAGAGAGTGGGATTTGAGTGGGAGAGAGAAAGAAGCAGGCTGTGAAAATAAGAGGGGAGTGGTTTAGCGGAGAATTTCCTAGCTAATTGGGATCTGCTTGTATTTGCGAGATGGTGTCGGCGACGATGGAAGCGAGGGCGGATCCGCTAGGAGACAACGGAGGGAGATGGCTTCAGAGAAGGTGAAGAAGTGATCGATCAGCCCCTACCCTCTTGCTTTTGCTCGATGTCCATCTCTGCACCGCCAAGCTAGGTCTTTATAGGGTTTGGTTTCAATTTGGGAAGAGAAACAGATGAGTTGTGGAGTTTGATCAAAATGGAATTGGTGGGTTGAGGAAGGAGAAAGTAGGCAGAACGAAAAGAAAACAAAAAAAAAACAAAAAAAAAAGAAAGAATAAGAAAAAATAAATTAAAAAGCAAAAAGAAGAAAAAGGAAAAAAGGAAAGGAGAAATAACATAGGGGTATATTGGACATTTCACCCAAGGCCAATTCCTAATTTGATGCGAAAAGGACCTATTGGAGGGAAATTGAGAGGTCAGGGAGTTTTTAGATTAAATTAGAATGTTAAGGACTGAAACGATGAGAGAGGCAAAGTATAGAGACTACACTTTTTTTTTTTGGTTACAAGCGGGGCCTAAAAGACCCAAGCAAAAACAACAAACAAACTAAGATTTAGAGCAGGAACATCTCCTTACTCTAGAGACAGCAGAGATGTCATCAAGATAGGCCTGGGCAGCATGAACAGGAGGGCACTCAAAAATGATTGGACCAAGCTCATGATTGATGCTGTTCTTAGCCAAAGAGTCAGCCGTCATATTGCACTCTCTGAAAATGTGAGAGAGGTGAGCATTCCCCATAGCATCCATAATATTTGAGCAGCCCTTGAGGAGATAACCAAGAGGGTGGAGAGAGAATTCAACTTTCTGCATTAGCTACACTAAAATGGCAGAGTCAGACTCAATTTCAAGGTGAGAGATATGAAGGCTCAAGGCAAGTTTAAGGCCATAGAGTAAGCCCCAAGCTTCAGCATCAAGGATCTCCCCAATTCCCAAATTAACTTGGAACCCAGCGATCTAATTACCAAGATGATCCCTGATAACACCCCCAGCACTAATTTTGCCAGTTGATGAAGATCTAGTCCCATCAATATATAACTTGTGAAAATTTGCAATAGGTTTCTTCCAAGCAAGCACAATATATCTATGGACTGTATCAGTATTTAGCTTGAAGTTAGCACTAGTCCATTCTTTAGTATAACTCCAAATTACTTTGTCAGCACAAACGAGCATGATAAAATTTGGCTCAAAAACATCCTTTTTCTCCATTTCCAGATGAACCAACAAATAAAGATAAAGAGATTGCACCATTTAATATTGTTCTTGATCACAACATGGCAATGCAATTGGGCAGCCACCCATCCATTCCAATCCAGAGAGAAAGAGTTAAGGATAGTACCAGGCTTGAGAAAAGCATTCCAGATAGCAAGAGACCTCAGACAATCCCTGAACAAGTGGAGGAGAGTTTCATCAGCAGTCTTGAAAATAGGACATAAGGAGGTGGAAGTGAAACCTCGTTTAGCTCTTTGAACATTAGTTAGAAGCTTTCTATGGAGGGCAGCCCAGAGGAAAGTTTTCAGCTTAGGAGGGACATTGCTCTTCCAAACAACTGTCCAATGAGGATGTTGAAGGCTGAGAGAATCAAATTTAGAATTATAGGCAGACTTGACAGTGAAACAACCATTAGATGTAGCTCCCCAAATCAAAGAGTTACAACCGCAATTATCAAAACCAGTGGGAATATTAATGATTTGATTGACAATGTCACCTGGGACCATGGAGGAGAGAAGATCCAAGTTCCAGCCATCATCAGTCCAAAAATCATTGATAGTTACATTGATATTAATGTCAGCAGTAGGGAGAGCTAGGCTGATGAGGGGTGTAGGGAGAAGCCAATGATCAAACCAAAATTTGATTAAGCTACCATCACCAACACGCCATTTTAGACATTTCCTAAGGAGAACAGTACCATGAGAAATGCTTCTCCAAGTGCTGGAGCAATCAGGCGGGGGTTTATAACTTGTATCAATAATACTGGACTTCTACATATATTTTGCAGCATACATTGAGGCCCAAAGACCAGTGTCATTTTGAAAAATCCTCCAACTGGCTTTAGTAAGCATAGCCTGATTCATCTCAGCTGTTTTCTTAACCCCAAGTCCACCCAACTGTTTAGGTTTACAAAGTGACTAAACAGATTTTATCCCTAATAAATACATTACCAATAATGAAACAAATCAAGAAAAAATGGATAAAACAAATCAAAGTTTGATTCACTTTATTACACACATTGTTTCCCATAACTTCTCTACTCATAGTCTCTCAAGAGCTACTAAAACCTAACAGCTTCCATTCAAATTCTCTCTCTCTCTGTCTCTCTCTCTCTCTCTCTCTACATGGGACAATCATTTCGTTCTTAACCACTATGATACTCCCAGCCAAGCTAAACAATTAAGGCAAAAATCAACCAACGCGGGAGCTTAGCAACTAGTATTGCACTATTTATGTATCATATCATTGAAATTCTCAAAATTCTAAATAAATTCATCACCTGTAATTCCACAATGAAAATATATTTAGGTAATGACTGTGGTCAAAAAATTCAACTGGTCAACTTAGACACAACATGTAGAATGAACGGGCCGGATCAGGTTGTCAGCCTATTTGTCACCTATAATTTTTGTATTTTGGAAAATTAATTTGCCACCAAATTCATTATGTATAATTTCATCCTTATTAATAAATTTCATTATGTAAATAAATTTCATTATGTACAATTTCATCCTTATTAATAAATTTGATGATGCCTAATAAATATTAAGGCTGTCGTTTTCCTATGAACCACTATGAAACTCTATTATCAAACCTTAAGGCCACCATTTTGTGCAACTCTGTTTCCCGACTTCATGGCCTCCATCGATGATGCTACTGCGAGTTTTGCTGTGTCTCTAACTCTTGTAGAGGACAATGGCGTGATCAACATCAACAAGCTTACTAGAGGCACAACAATATGTGTTTCCTAATCCTTTTTGCTTGGCAAGGTTTTATCACCAAAAGCAATGAATATCAAATAACTTTCATTGTCATCTCTGACGTATTTGGGTCTTGCAAAAGGGTATTTAAGGTTCAGGCTAAACAAAAATTGTTGTTGTTCACGTTTGATGATGACAGTGACAAAAGAAAGGTCCTCCCAGTAGAGGCATAGAATTTTTCTTGTGCACCTCTATTGATGCAAGACTATGATAGCATGAAATACACAAGATCGCAATCATACTGCCTGCGTTTGAGGTAAAGGAAACCATCACCAATATTACTTCCATTGCAGGTAAATTCACTGAGCTTGATGAGAAACTTTTCAATACGAAAAGAGAGGTTATGGTTAGGGTTTCCCATGAATTGCTAAACCTATTTCTCTTAATAAGATTCTGAAATTAGCTTCGAGTGTGGGGGAGGAGATATCTTTCTATTTTGAAAATTTTGCAAGCTGGTGTCATTATTGTCATTTGATTTATTATTTATCGTCATATTAGTGTATGAGCTGTTATAACGTCAACAAAGTTCATAGCAAAATATGGGCTTGCACCTCGAATTCACTGGAGGACGACTCAGGGCGGGGAAGGCAACCTTTAAGCTCACTATACCGGTGGCCCCTCTAGTACCAACTTCTTTGTTTGCAAATCTGCACACTATTGGTATGGTGAAGAAATTGCCAAAAACCTATTTCTCTAAATAAGATCCTGAAATTAGCTCCGAGTGTGGAGGAAGAGATATCTTTCTATTTTGAAAATCTTACAAGTCAGTGTTGTTATTGTCGCTTGATTTATCATTTATCATCATATTAGTGTACATGCTATTATGCCATGACCTTTAGTATGTTGTTATTCCGTCAACAAAGTTCGAGACAAAATTTGGGCTTGCACCTTCTAGATTTGAATTCATTGGAGAAAAACTCAGGGCGGGGAAGGAAACCTTTAAACTCACCATACTGGTGGCCCCTCTGATGCCAACTTCATTATTTGCAAACCTGCACACTGTTGGTATGCCTAAGAAGGACAAATGTTTTGTGGTGATCAAGGATGTTGAAAGCATAATGAGTGATGCCCTAGCCTTAAGTTCCGATGGATGACTGTCAACTAGGAAAGAGGGCAGGGCTAACACCCACACATCCTCTCCAAAGAAATTGAAGGGTGGTCCTCTCTTGACTTTCAATGATGAGCAAAGAGGCTTAAGTTTTCAACCAAAGACAGTCAAGCTTCCATAATTCAGTTTAAGGTTTATTGTAAAATTATTAGGGCTTATGGAGACTCTATGAGGCAGTATGGTTCTAGCTCCAGTACAAACTGAAGTTCAAGCTCTTAATAAGAAGCGTGGGCACCCTTTGGAAGCCAAAAATAAATAAGGCACAAAAGGAACAAAAGGCTCCTCGCCTTATACGTTTGTGTCTCCTCACCCTACTCCTAAGGGAAAGGAGAAGCTTAATATTTAATTTCCTAAGTTTGTGTTTACTTACATACTGGAGGGTGGGGACTAGTACGTACCGACGTGCACTTACACTAACATAAAGTCATGAATGGATGACTTGATTACAGTAAATGCACTTTTTGTTTATTAAAAAACAGGTTGAATATAAATATCAAGGATTGATATCGTAATACCCTGAAAATTTGTTATTAATTCCTGAACGCTCGGGAATTAATTTAGTGGTTGTTGGTACGATTATGTTGTTCGTGGATGGAGCGGAAGTGTTTCGGACGAATTTTTACTTAGAAAGTATGGTTTTAGGGGGGCGCAAAGTTTTACTTTTTATACGTTGGGTTTCTCCAAAAACTTCCTTCATGAAAGTCGTAGAGCGCATCGATACGAGTTCGTGGACATATGGACATATAGAACGTGGAAATCGGAGTGATTGAAAATTTGAGAAATATCTATAAATATGAGAAATTCCAGGATTTTTCATTCAATCCCAAAATTTCCCATTTTCTCATTTTCTCCCCCAGATTCTCTCCGTTCTCTCTCCTTTCTCCCGAGACTAGTTTTGGGCGTCCCTTTGCCGGCGCCATTCTCACTCCACCGGCCACCAATCCTCACCAAGCTTCTTCCGTCGGCTTTGCCTTGATCTTGCGCAGCTATCAGTGGCAGCCTTGCGCCATCCCGTGGCCTGTACGTGGCGGGGGAAGCCAAACTCGATTCGAGTCCAATTTGAGGTCAACGCCGATATCTCACTATTTCGGCCACCATTCTTTGTGATTCTTGGCCTATTGAACTCACATCAGGGTGCTAATCATGCTCCAAGAAGGATCGCCCCTGGAGTGATCTATTTCATGTTGATCAAAGCTTCGCCGGTTTCTGGAAAATTTTCAGCCACCCGTGACTTTTTTGGTAATTTTCGATCTCTTCCCTTTATTTTATGACCTCGAGCTAGTTATGAAAAATGTTTAGCATGTTGAGACGAAGAATTGCAGCCTAGTTTCACCTCCATTGGCGGTGGTTGACTGCGGCTCTGCCTACTTCCCCGGTGGCCGTTTCCGGCCACCCTAGGAATAGTTTTTGTTTCTCTTTTAAATCTACACATCGATCTGATCATATTGATGTACAATGCATAATTTTTGGAGATGGTATTATTCAGTTGTGAATTTTACTATTTCGATCGTTTGGTTTTTGATTCGTGAGGATCGGGCCATCCGATCGATTTGTAGTTTTGATATATTGATCGTAGGACTGTTCCGGAGACTTGGGTGGTCTCCGATGGGGTTTTGTTTCAATTGACTTATCTTTCGGTTTATAGTTCAGGTGTTTCGAAATTTAAAATGATTGTGTGCTTTGTGTGGTATTGAATGTGAGCTTGATGTGATTAGGTGATTGACGAAATTGTGTGAGCGGAGTGTAGATAATTTTGTGCTTGTCTTGGTTTGTGTGAAGACGCAGTAGGAATTGGAGGTGAGTAAATGTCACGGAGTTTTGGTTGATAAATTAGTTATGTTTTAATTTAGTAGATTTAATTGTTAGCATGCAAAATCGTATTTATCAAAATAAATTTTTTATTTTAAAATATATGAACTCGATCGACTACAGTTCATAGGGCTACGACTCACAGGTAAGAAAATGAATTTAAGTATAAAATGAATTTCTCGGTTTTTGGTGTGTGCGAACTATAGTTGGTATTAGTAGGCATTCCTAAGTGGATGACTACGTATATATATATATATATATATTTATTTATGTGGAATATATATGTTGATGGCGTGACATTGTAATATGTGTATGAATTGTTGATTTTATTGTGAGAAAGAGTATTTGAGTTTTGGAGTAACATTTTGGGTCACGTAGGACTTGTAAATATTTTGGTCTATGGATCTAGTGTCAAGGTAGTGACGGAGGCGAGGATATCGGATGCCATAACCCTGACAGGTGATGGGCTACGATTGAGGCGAGTGTATCGGATGCCATAACCCTAAGCGGGTGACGGGCTACAATTGAGGCGAGTCGGATGCCATAATCCTAGGCGGGTGACGGGCTATGATTGAGGTGATGCATGTTACATTTGAGAGGTAACGATGTCAAGTTTTGAAACGTGTTATTTTGTAAGATTGTGTATTTGGAGTTGAAGGGTGAATTCTTGGTTTTAGCGTGAGTGGTTGATTTCTTTAATTAATTTCCTTTTTCATTTCTATTGTTTGATTTCTTTATTTCTTTTTCTTTTTCTTTTTCTCTTCTATTGTTGATTTTTAAGTAATCTGCTACACTAAGCTATATGCAGAGATTACTATAATTTCTATTGATTGATTTTAATGTAGGCTCCTGAACTAAAATACACGCAGGGATTACTATGATTTTGAGTTGTGTGATTTTAGGTGATCTCCTGAACTAATTTTCTATGCAGGGATTACTAATTTTTACCTAGTGTGATTGTATGTTTGGTTGTGTTTTGCGGAGTTAAATGTTGTTGCTTTAATTTATCTCACGAGTTGAGAAATTATAAGCATGCGTGACGTGAGTCATTTTAATTGAGTTTACTCACACGAGCTTGCAAAAGTTTACCGGGTTTGTTGTTTCAACCCGGTGCATTATTCTATAGTGTAGAGTTTATTGTGCAGGTTAGAATATCGATTAATCGTCGTCGAAGCTGAGGTGTACGTTCGGTAGCGTGGACGTCGAATGGTACTCTTAGTTTTAAGTCTTCCGTTGTGTAGTGAGTTGTGGTGGGTGTGTTTACTTATTGAATTGTCATTCAGTTTAATTTGTAAACTATCTGTAATGTAATATGTGACTCTAAAGAACAAGTCGATATGTACATTGTGAGCTTAGTTGTTTAGTTGCTTAATTTATTTGAAAAAAAAATTCTATGTGTTTTTCTTGTGCTTGTTAAGTTATCGCGTTTCGGATTTGAATTTATTTATTCAAAATTCGGGGCATGACAGATATCATCTTATAAGTGTTGGGTTACTTATATCATCGGTGCATAGAAGAATTTCCAACATACTGTGATATATTTTATAGCACTGAATTAAATGAGTTTTTTAGAGCACTACAATTAAGTGCATTGACGAATGAATTCTCACATAAAATTTTAATTTTGTGTTAGAATGTTGTGCATAGTACTATAAGCTTACTGAATAAGTGACATTTAATGTAACATTGGATTATACTAGTTTTCCTAATTGCTCAGATTGGGAGCAGAAAAAGTATCTGTGTCGTTTTGACTTTTGAATGAATAGTATGACTCATTTACTAAAAAACAAGAGATGATGCCCAATAAATATTTGTTAAATAATAAGTTACCGGAAAATAATGTCAACCTGAAAAATTGACTCGTCTGAAGTTTTTTTGAAAAAAGATGACATAATCAGTAACTTTTTTCTTGTTTACACTGATCGGGTAGATTTTAGTTGTAGTTATAACAACTTTTCGTAGAAAAAAAAAAAGAACAAGGACCCCTCATGTGATTGATTTGTATTAAAGAATACAATTAAAATAAAAGAGTGATTTGCTTTTTAGTAACGAGTGATCTTACTGTTTCCCTCTTTCTAGTCACTTTAAAAAATATTTTGAATCGGAATTGGCCTTGTTTTCTACTCCGGAACCAAATTGAACCCGTTCTCCCACTTTGTCTCTTTCTGTAAAGACACCACACCTTTGAAATTAATAATGAACGAGAGAGAAGTAGTGGGACACTGTTTGAGAGTGAGTTTACTCTCCCAAGGCTGCAACTTCTGCACTGTCACCTTTCATCTATCAATGTACGTATTATGTTGGCGTTGTGGTTCTAAATATCCAACAGCGAGCGTCACCTTCGAATTGATTTGATACTTCTTTCTTCTTCATCTTCGTCTTCATCAATCATCTCTAGAGTGAGTTCAAAGCCAACAGTAGCCAACTCGTACTGTTTTTTGTCCTAAAAAAAAACTCGTACTGTTTTGTTTTGCTTTATAGTCTCTGTTTTACAGCCTTGTGACGATGATTATACTAAATTAATCTACCCACCCATTATTGCTTCTTTTTATAACAACACACACTCACTCTCTCTGCTTCTTCCTTTTCTCTTTTCATCTCTCTGTTACCACTAGTACTGGGTTTCTCTGCTTGCCTCCCATGGATTCATACGAAGCTACCAGGATCGTTTTCTCAAGGATCCAGAGCTTGGATTCAGAAAATGCATCAAAAATCATGGGGTACCTTTTGATTCAAGACCAGGGTGAGAAGGAGATGATACGCTTAGCATTTGGACCAGAGACTCTGCTTCACAATCTCATCATCAATGCCAAAACCCATCTGGGTCTTGTTCACTCCAAGACTCCATCTTTCAACCCCATTTCCAGGCCCAACTCACTTCCTCTTTCATCTTCTCCAACCTCAAATCTTTGGAGCCTCAGCAACCCCATTAGTCCCAGCTCGACTTGTTCACCTACTTATGCCAATGTTGTTAGCAAAAACACTAACCTTGCTTCTGGATCTTTATCGCCATCCATCAATGACTCTTCTAGTGCTACTGAGCTTGTTGACAACTTCCAGTTTTCTTTCCTCAATGATCCCAAAACGGACGAGGAGTTTTTCGATGGAGGCCCCGAAGGTGTTTATGGTAATTCCTCGATGAACAAGCAGAGCTACTCTGCTCACTGCGGCTGTGCTTTTGGTTCTGAAGATGTGAATTCCGGGCTCGGATGGAAACCATGTTCGTATTTTGCAAGAGGGTTCTGTAAAAACGGAAGTAGTTGCCGTTTTCTCCACAGTGATGGCTTGCCTGGAAATGTCAGTATGCTTGAGCAGTGTGAAGACTTGCTCAGATCCAATGCTGCTGCCCAGCAACACAAACTTGCTACAGTGTCACAGTTCATGTCCAATGGTTCTTCTTTGCCTTACAACAGGTGCCTCAACTTTCTTATGCAACAACAAAATGACACCCAAAGGTATATTCGTACTTGTAATTAAAGACCTTTAGTTTTGGATTGAGTTTGGTTTTGGGATTGCCGGATTGGTGATGAATCATGATGCCATTTTGATGTGTTTCAGGTCATTGATGATGGGAGAAGAGCTTCTCAAGTTTGGGAGATACCAACATGAGAGAAATGACATTTCGAGTTTGGGTGGAAATGTAATTCCCAGTTCAAGGCAGATCTACTTGACATTCCCAGCTGATAGTACATTTAGAGAAGAAGATGTCTCTAATTATTTCAAGTAAGTAATTATTATTATTTTATTTTTTTTTAGCTTTTTCTTCTAGCAATCAAGTTAATGAAGGTGTTACATTATAGAACTTCACTGAAGTATAGCATAATTTTGTGGCTTTTGAAGCATGTTTGGACCTGTGCAAGATGTGAGGATTCCATACCAGCAGAAGAGAATGTTTGGGTTCGTTACATTTGTATATTCAGAAACTGTGAGGATCATTTTGGCCAAAGGGAACCCTCATTTTGTATGTGATTCTCGGGTGCTTGTGAAGCCTTATAAGGAGAAGGGGAAAATACCAGACAGGTACTAGACAATTTCAAACTCTTCAGCTTTGTTTTATTTTACCAATTCTGGCCTCTTCCCACATTGTAATTTAAATTTCTTTGGATTATACAATTTCAGGAAGCTGCACCAACATTTGGAGAGGGGAGACTATTCTCTGTGTTCAAGCCTATCTGGGCTTGATTCTAGGGAGCCTTATGACTTCAATCTTGGTAAGAAAACAGGCTCTCTTAGTCTCTTTGCTTCCGTCAATGGTGCAGACTAGGAACTCCCTGTGAATTGAGGATTTAATTTGGAACCCCCTTTAGATTGAGGACGTGTTTTGATGTTTTTGCAGGATCAAGAATGTATTACAGTACCCAAGAGATGCTGTTGCGAAGGAAATTAGAGGACCAAGCGAACTTGGAGCAAGCTATTGAACTCCAAGAAAGAAGACTTACGAATATGCAACTTCTAGGCATCAAGAATAACAATCATCATCAATACTATCAAGGTCTATCAGAAGGGTCTCCATTTCCCTCCCCAACGTTCTCACATGCAGCTAAAAATCAATCCCTCACAGATGTCTCAGAAGGTTAGCTAATCTTATGTTCTAGAGCTCTTGATACATTAATTAGTTAAGTTACTGGAAGTTAATTCATTTTTATTTTGTGACATTGTGCTAGCCTCAGTCATTTCCCAAAGTTATGCTTTAGATGGTGAACAACAAGAAGAGGAGAAGAGTGGCAAGGACCAATCCAATGCTGAAGAGTGTGACCTGCATCAAAGGTATTCAACTTGTATATAGTTGCAGCACTATACATATATGAATATAATTTTTTCTCAGTGTCCACAGTGCATCCATATATATATATATATATATATTCTCTATTAATGAATGTTATTTTGTTTTGAACAACAGTGTGGAGCACATTCTCCCTGATAACCTGTTTGCTTCACCAGCAGTAGTAGCTGGAGACCACATAAATGTCTTCTCAACTGCTTCTGCGCCATTCAATGAAAGCACCTCAGCAATATCTTCTTCTTCTAATAGCAATAGCAATAATTTACTGCCAACCGCTT
The DNA here is from genome assembly GCF_002994745.2 of Rosa chinensis. NCBI lineage: Eukaryota > Viridiplantae > Streptophyta > Magnoliopsida > Rosales > Rosaceae > Rosa > Rosa chinensis. The sequence goes on from NC_037092.1 coordinate 55,540,841, forward strand.
CTACTTCTACGTCCAATGCAACTTCCCCAAAATCCGTTCTCTCCAGCTCAGGTACTGCTTACTTCTTTCCTTGTATGACAAGCAAAACACACGCGCAAATGCGCAATAGAGTCATTACTTCGTAGTTACTATTGTAGTTCATTGTTAACATAAACTATTAATTGTGGACTTTATAGGTTTTCTTTTGGGTATGGAACCACTGGAATGCAACTAAGAAAGTTGCGCATGGCCAGCAATGGGGTAACTTGACTTTTTGCTAGGGTAAGTTTTACCTTTCTCTCAAGAAAAAAAGCATATCAATTTTGGGTCAAAGGGAATGATCATTACTGATGCTATTTCCTTTTTTTTTTTTTTTTTTTTGGGTTTTCTTAAATGCAGAAACAACTGGGGAGCCAAAAAATCATACCCTCATCAAAGAAACTTGTTGGACAAGATCTAAGCAAATCACCATCAGCATTAATATATATTTACACTAGTTACAATAATTACCTAATTGTATACGGTAGAAGAACAGATGGGACTGATTTATGGTACTGGGGCCTATATACTTGTCTGTATCTCTCTCTTCTCTCCCTCTTTAGATATGCGCTGGACCACAGTTACTAAGTAGCACTGTATCATACCAAACAAGGGTTAGGACAGTACCCTAGTAGTGGTAGTAGTAAACTTCATATGATATCTTTTTTAATAATTGAATTTACTTTTCTCATCTTTTACCATCTTTTTTTTATGTGAGGTCAGTTTCACTGAGGTGTGTATAGTATGAATTCACTGTACTGTTTGAGACTCAGACCTACTTGATGTGTGGTGATCAACTGTAGCAGAAGCATAACAACTCCTCTGATATGGAGCCCCAAAAAGGGAAAAGACAGTGGGGATGAGTCAGTGGAGGAGGGTAAAAAGCTGTGTCTCTGACTCTCTGCCACCTTCTTTATATTTTCTACATCATCTACCTAGCTCCCCCAATTACATTATGAAATATAGGGGTTTGATGACTTGGATCAGCTATGCTAGGGCAGAGCTGAAAAGACCAGTTATGTTAATACTTATTACTCAGGTATCCATAATAATATAAGTGTATTAAGAGAGAAAAAATTATAAAGGGTTTGGTTGGTCACTCTTTCATGTGAGTAAAGGGTTACTTTAGAGGACACTTTTGTCTCATTTTGTGATTTCCTTTTGATATGGGATGTGAATTGTGAAAGGTTAAGGGCCACACTTTCATTCATTCCCACATGGGCTCTGACACCATTGAATGGTGGTATCTGCCTATCTGGGTACCACACACACCCTCCTTCCCCTTTCAGTTTCAGCCTTTTAACTCCCTTTCTCATATTAATATTTGTTACTGCCAAGAATTAATGTTAGACGTTGTATGGGTTTTTGATTATACCCTTTGTTTGAATTTGAAATATTATGGCTTTGAAGCCCTTCCTTTCTTTGCCTCTCCATGTACAACACCATTCGACGTACGCAATAGTCAAATATGGGTGGATGTTGATATATTGTTTGATACCAAGGCCCTTATGTTTGTTGTTGTTCTTGACAGCATCTAGTTAGAGAGAGTAGAGGGATTGATTGGTTGTCAACTTTTCGTTTATTTTGTGAATGGGAATTTTAGAAGCTTTTGAGCATATGAATGGTTCAAGGACAGTTCTTCCATAACTGCATTAGTAGTGCCCACTTTGTAGGAGTGTTCTTGTAGTAGTAGTAGGAGTATTGTTGCCGGTGTGGCCGTGTTTAGTCCAACATGAATATAGAACAAGCACCAGGAGAAGCACAGGACTACTATATAAGTGTTTCGTGTTTGTGTGAACTAGAATCTTAATGTGGGTTAAGATGTCAGCATCATTAACGATCCACATTCTTTCAAATTACATAGCTGGCCACAACAACCTGGATATAGTATCAGAACTACATATATGGGCAAATGGGTATTTTGCCCCTCTGTTTTTTCTTTTCAAGGTTAAGGTGATTTTTTTATATTATATCTTCTTGTGTGGTGTCAAAATCAGCCTTATAATTAGGGAGATTAGTGAAAATTCCAAGTCATTTTGGTCTAGTGACGTCCTTTGTCTCCTCATGTAGTTGTTACATCAAATTGTCACAATCAGAAAGAAAAACTTGTCATAAGCAAACTTCTCATGATTAACTTGGAAGATTTATCAGGGGGCTGCGGCTATGCTTCATTTTTCTGCTCGTGTTCTTTTCATTTACATTACTAAGCTCGATCATGGAAACAGGTTTTACGTCTATCTTGCGTCTAATTTGATGAATCCAGCAGAATATTTATGTAATTTGTGTAACTTACGAAGTTTGAGAAATTTTTAGCGCAATTTGGTACTGTCAAACTTAAAATGGAGGACAAATTTGAATTGAGTTGCTTTTGACTGCTCAAATTCATCTCGAATATAATTTCTAAACAATTGTTATTAGACTGATCTCTCATATAAACTCATAGTTGTAAACAAAACCTAATCTTTGAGCCTAAATGGACACAAAAAGAGCCAACTTGAATAAATTTGACTTGAGTTCATGCTTTTCCCACCCAAATTCATCTCTAACCTTAATTATCATTTTGATATCACAATATACCCAATTATTATATTCTCAACTTCTATTAGTAGTAGTGGGCTCGGTTTCATCGGTTCTGTTTTTTGATACTAATCGAAACTGCAGCAAAAATTTGATTAACTAACATACTGGTTCCATTTCGGTTTTTAACTGCCATGACTTTAACGTTTTGACTTTTGATCCATATTTTTAATGAATTTTTTTACTTTTTCAGTTGTGATTGTACCTAATTAGTAATTAACCAAACAATATCAATATCCACAATTTTAATGTCAACCAAATAACACTCATCGAAAGACAACAAGACTAGAATTAAAATGGAGGTCGCCAGATTTGTACCGTGCGGCAGCATAGTAGGAAATTTATGCTATTTGTAATGATGTTATCTTTTTGGAAGGTTTGCTCACTTAAATGACAGTTTTTAAGGGACTGTGAGGGACAAGTGAATTTGACGACTGAAAATAAATGCACAGTTTTTAAATTGTTATAATTTCTGCTTTTGTATTTAATACATGTAGTTGAGATGCATTTGTCCTTCACAGTCTCTTGAAACTGTCCCTTATGTGAGCAAATCTGATCTTTCTGGTATGTCACTGATGTTAAAGCAAATGGAGTAGTCAGTTGAACACTCTTTACTAATTTGTGCATGTTAAATACATAGATTAAAGTAAATAGAGTAATTAGTCGAGCACTCTTTACTAATTGGTGCATGTTAAATACATAGATTTAGTAGAAACTCCTGATATTATTTCAAGATGTTCTTTTAATGCGTATTGTAATCTAGAGTTATATCCCCTACTTGTATATGATTAAGGCTTGAGGGTAGTCGCACAAACTCTATTTCAAAAAAAAAAAAAAAACAACAACAACAAGACAATAAAATTGGATATGTTATAGTTTATTCTATAATTTAAACCTAGAAGCAATATAAAAATACATAAGCAAATCAAATTAATTGCAATTAAAATGAAGAATGAAGTTACAAGTCAAAGAAATTAAACATAGCAAATAGGAAATTAAACACATGTAGAAATTAAAGTACATAGTTAAGAGTAACAATGATTTAGTGCTTGAGGGGCTACAACGGAAAGTATTTTTCAGTAGGAATAAACCTCCTATAATACAAGTATAAATATATTGGTTCGATTTTTATCGGTTTATCATAAACACTAACTAAAATCACACCACAAGCATCGATTTGGTTCAGTTCGATTTGGTGCGATTTTTTGGCTTTCGGTTCCAAAAGTCCACCCCTAGTTATTACCGTTAGCATCATATAAAAACATTGTTGTGATTGTTTTTTTTGTTTGGGGTATATATACTGAATACTAATCCAAGACTAATAGGCTTCTTATAATAATTGAGAATACGATTCTGCTTAGGTTTAACCTAGCATCCTTATTCTAGTAACTGTTCTTTTTATTTTTTTATTTTTTTATTTTTTTTATTTGTGGCTGACAAGATGGCAATGCTGTTGTTTGAGGAGGCAGATGGACTTGGGTATTAATGGTGGAGTAGAGTTCAATGATCTCTATTTTGATTTGGTGCGGCATTTGTTAATGAATAAGCTTATCTTTCTAGATGATTTTAATTAATTTCGGTTGTTTAGGGGATGTGTAATCCATTTTTGATCATATGCTCATGAGGGTTGGCTTGTTAGTATTTCGTTTCATGAAGTGAAATAAGTATAAAGAGCTCTTCATGGCGGGGTTATGGCGCTTCAATGGCCGGCCAAGTCTTGTTCTTGGTGAAAATGATGGTTATTAGGAAGTCACAGGTATGTCATTGCCACTTTGTGGATGTATGGTTTACTATGTTTGAATTGTTGCGAGCTCTCTGCAAAAGTAGATTTATAAGCACACTGTTACAAACCAATAAATCAAACCTAATTTTTAAGCCTAAATCCACAAAAAAAGACTTAGAACCTAACCAAAATAAATTCAGGTTGACTTTGCCTGCCCAAATTCATTTCAAACTTGAATTGCAACCTAATTTCTACACATTTATACTAATATCTCTTGTATAAACATATATTTGTAATCAAACCTGATATGCCTGAATTGACACAAAACACCTGAGTCAAGTCAAAAAATTTGTGTTTTGCATTTCGTGACAAAATTCATTTTGAACATAAACTACAACCTAATTTTTGAACAATCATTATTATATTGATATCTATCATATAGACAATAGTTGTGATTATTTTCTCTTTGTAAAGATACTAAATGCTATTGACCAAAAAGATACTAAATGCTAATCCAAGACTAGTGAGCTTTATATAATAATTAAAGGTATGACTACTATAGTTTAACCTAGCAACTATCTAATTTTTCTATGGTTGGCGAGATGGCGGCACTAGCATCTACAATGATGTTTTTTTTTCAGAAGGCAGTGGTACTCATGGTCGAGTGGTGTTCTAACTCGCTCTCTCCTTCTCTGAACATTTATCAAAGGATTAATTTCAGTTTAGTACCCTGTGGTTTGGGGGTAACATCATGTCAGTCTCTGCTCTTTCAATTTGATCAGCAACACCCTCGTGCTTTCAATTTCAATCAGCCGTGCCCAAATTTTACTTTGTCAATCCAGTCAAAGTTAACGTTTAAATTGGACGAAATAGTAAAATTTGGGCACGGCTGATTGAAATTGAAAGCACAGGGGTGTTGCTGATCAAATTAAAAGAGCAGGGACTGACATGATGTTACTCCCAAACCACAGGGTACTAAACTAAAATTTATCATTCTTAGTATGAATAATCCATTTTCAGAGATAATGATTTTTAAAATAAAAACCAGGTGGAGTTGAAACTATTTTTTATAATGTTTTTGATGAAGTTTATTTGACTAAAAAATAGGGCTAAATACTGGTTACTATCCTGTAGTTTAGGTCCAAAATCAATTCAGTCTCTGGACTTCTAATTTCATCAAAAACACCCCTGCACTTTCAATTTTGATCTAATAGATCTAATTTGTTAGTTTTCCATTAATTGAGTCCGTTAACTTGCTGACGTGGCTCATATGATGTCTATGTTTTATTATGTGATGTTGAGGTGGTATGCATAGTCAGTTTAGGAGTGGATCCCACTATTAGAAATCTATCAAATAAAAAGTTTTTGAACAAAAAACTCAACTATAATTGGAACCCACATCAGAAAATTAACAAATTGGACTTATTAGATTAAAATTGAAAGCACAAGGGTGTTTTTGATGAAATTAGAAGTCCAGAGACTAAATTGATTTTGGACCTAAACCATAGGGGAGTAACTAGTATTTAGCCCTTAATTATATGCTTCTACCTCTACTTTTATGCCTCAGTTTTCACATCGAATAATATTCTTACTTTTTATTTTGCAATGTTTAGCTTTATAGATTCAAAAATTTTGTGATTTTCTTTTGCTACTGGAGATGGAGATCAAGACAAGATGATCGATTGTTAGCTGTGTAGTAATATCTAATATGTCAATCAACTATGCACTAACAATAGCTTCACTTTCAGCTCCAGTCCTAGTCAGGCCATTCCGTCTAGTTTGTTTTTCTTTTCTTATAAAAAAGAAAATAAATAAATGAGGAAAATACACACTCTCTCTCTCTCACTTGCTTGCTTCTCCCCTAGGGTTTTCTGGTGGCAGATTGGGTTCTTTGATCTAAAAGGGAGGATCTCCTTCCTCTTGCGTTCCAGATAGCGGTGGTACCAATAGTGTGCGTTAGAATCCTCTAGTATTAGGAGATTTTGATCTCCTTCTCTTTACATCTGGTATCTCGGGTGTTGTAGGCAGTTTTGAATGGTGGCCTGGAGGCGGTGGCAGTTGAGGTGATGAGATGATGGGGGCGGCCTCTTGGGCAAAAGCCCTTGTGCTTTCGGGTGGTTGCCCAATGCGACACTTAGTGATGTTAGATCTTGGGACTTGGTCAGGCTATGGCGGTGGTGGTGGTGGTAAAGTCAGAAGAGTTGAAGTGTGTTAGAGTGTTGGTCGTAGGAATGGCGGTCGTTCTGTTGATCGAGTCGAGCAGCGTAGTCTGGTGCGATCTGCAGACATCGGAAAGGAATTGGGGCCGGTCCTGTTGGTTTGTTCCAGCGGCCAGAATAGCTGATAAGGCCTTGTGTGGCTGTAGAGGTTGGGAACGGCAAGGTTGTGGAGCTAGGGCTTCTCTCTATTGGGCATATCTTCTGGGCCTTACTGGGTATGAAGGTTGGTGGGTGGTGGTAGCTATATCTTTTGGGTCTTGGACTTATCTCTAAGCCTTGGGCCCTTCCTATTATTAGTCTGGTCTAGTTTCACTTGAATTCGGGGAAGACCCCTCTACGTAGGGTGGTCCCAAGTTTTTTCTTTCTTTTCTTGCCCAATATTGTCTTGGTTCTTGGTTCTTGAGATTATTACTATGATAATTGGTAGCCTGCATAGCTTGATATTGACATGGCCCTTGAGGGCAGGTCATATTATGTAATTACCTATATTTGGTATTATTAAAGGCATGGCGTTTTCCTTAAAAAAAAAACTGTGCACTAACAATGAATCATATCCAAGAAGTAGCACATTCAAACATGATGGATAGCACACCTATTCTGCTTTCATTACAGTGGAATAGCAATAGTATCATATATGGAAAAGGAAAAATTTCAGTGTACTACCCTGTGGTTTGCACTCAACATCATGTTAGTCTCTGCTCTTTCAATTTGATCAGCAACACCCCCATGCTTTCAATTTCAATCAGTCGTACCCAAATTTTTCTGAGACATCCAAATCAGACGTTAAGTGGTGAGCTGGCAGCTACAAAGTCAGCGAGTGGGCCCACAGAAAGGGGTAAACTCGACATTTCACTTAATTTCCACCCAAACTCAAAACAAAAACAAAAAAACCTAAATTTATCTTGGCTCCTCCACGACAAGCCCTGCCCTACATCTATCTTCAACCCAGACCAAACTGCATCTCGGACCTCCGACCCAGATCTGTTGAGCTCCAATAGCCGCCTCATCGTCTGGTTGTTCCACCTCTTTAATCTCGCCGAACTTCTTCGCCGCCGGCTCCAGCTTGGCTTTCACTCTGCGTTGCACGCTCGGATTTGAAGAAGAAGACCTCCTCCATTCTATTTGGGTCTGTTTCTAATCTATTAGAGCTCTTTCTAGTGCACTTCACAATATCCTTTCTGCCTCCAGAAGAGTCGACTCTTTCAACTTGGTGAGACGTTCCAAAGCCTTATTTGTTGATTGTCGTTGATTTGGGTCAGCAAAGATTGTGTCTTTGATTTCTCTACGGTTCATTCACCGACTTCAACTCCGATGAAGATGACGGAACCGAGAAACTCAGGTTCGAGCGACTCAGACTTCCACTTGGATAATTTTGTTTCTGGTTTTTTCATGGCGGTAATTGCTTGATTTGGGTAATTGTTATTGGGTTATTTTTGTTGGTCGTGAATTGCTATTGAGTTCAAGGATTTCTCTCGATGTGTGTCCTTCAATCGAAAGGAAATTGAACACTTTTATGCTCTGTGTTGTTCATTTGGATTTGGTTTGTTTGAATTTTATCAGATATAGCCATCTTCTACACCTAATATGAGTTCTTCACCGTATACCTCAATTCAAACTTTTGAAACTCAATTTGTTCCTGGTTGGTTCATGAGAATTGCTTGGTGTATATGCCTCTCACGGTACTTGAAATTTGGGTATTTCTTTCAAAAGAAAGTTACAGATCTTGTTTCATAACTCATCAATTGGATAAGATGGGAAGAAGTCTACTATTAGGCAATTCACTTGGTGTATATGCCTCTCACAGTACTTGAAATCTGGGTATGCTGCATTTGAAGACCTCCACTTTTTACCATCTGTTCTTCTGCACCTTCTTGGCCCTGAGTCTTTCTGCCAAAGCTCATATATATCATAGCAATCTCACCCATTTCTCTCTATCTCTTCTTGTTCCAACTATGTTGCATAATTGATCTAATAATAGCTTTTTTGTTTGGTCTGAGATGATTAGCAAGCTTAAATTTATAGTTGTTAATTGTAATTTTTTAATTTGGTTTGAGTGGAAAACTGGAAATTTCCTGATGTTATGAGTTTGGGTGGAAATTTGGGTTTTTTGGTTTTGATTTTGTTTTTGTTTTTTTTTTAGCTTAGGTGGAAATTAAGTGGAATGTCGAGTTTACCCCTTTTTGTGGGCCCACTCGCTGACTTTGTTGCTGCTAGCTCACCACTTAACGTCTGATTTGGATGTCTCGGAAAAATTTGGGCACGGTTGATTGAAATTGAAAGCATGGGGTGTTACTGATCAAATTGAAAGAGCATGGACTAACATGATGTTGAGTGCAAACCACAAGGTAGTAAACTGAAATTTTTCCTATGGAAAATTACCTTAAGGAAATTGGTGACACTGGTCCAATTCTGCTACTGCTTGAAGATCGAGACAATATTAAAGGTTAGTTGTTACTACTTCGAGATGGAGAGGACATGAAGTAATGCTCTGCTGCTCATTTGGGGATGGAGAAGAAATTACAAACTTTTGCTACATACTGCTTGGAGATTGAGACAATATTGAAGGTCAGATGCAACTGTTTTTAAGATGGAGATGAGATAAAGTTAGCTCTATTACTGCTTTGGGGATGAAATAAAGCAATCCTCGGTCATGTGCTGATATCCCTATTCTCCTTTATCAAACTCACCTCACTATTCCCCAATTGTCTTTTCTCGTTATGCCTCACTTATTTATACTCATTCACTTTAGCTTTGGCTGAATCCACAAGGCTCTTGATAGTCATGATCTCCTCCTATATTGCCATCAATTCTTTGTCCAATTCGGCTTTGGCTTCCGCACTCCTCACATCCTCAATTTCAATGACTTCATATTTAGTTTTTTGTCACTGACTCCTTCAATAATTCCAATCAACTCCTCCTTTATCGGCCAAAACGAACCAAGCACTTGATCAAAACTCATCTCTAGGGGTGGGTAAAAAAGGCCCGAAAGCCTGAAAAACCAACCCAGATCGGGTTCGAACCAGCTCAGACCCGGTTCTTATCCTGGTTTGAGATTTTAAAATATAAAAAACTCTGATAGGCCCGAGTCGTAATTAATATATTTTTAATATTTTTTATTAGTGTCTTCCACACTTCTTTTTCTTTTTTCTCCTTCTTCTCTCTACACATGCTCTCCTTAGTGTTCAGATTTTTCTCCTCTTTCCTTTCTTCTTCCTCTTGCATTTCAATTCTTTTCTTCCTTTACCACCACTGACCACTGGAAGAAGGCAAGGTAAGATCTGGAAGACAATAAAGTTTGGCATATGATCTCTGCTAGGGTTTTCATGCTTTCGCAATCGAGGAGGGAGACTTTGTTGAGGACAATAATCAAGATACCTCAATCAGCCAGTGATGGTGATGGCTAATAAGGGTAATTAGATTTGGTATTGAAGCACTAACAGAGGAAGGTCTCCAAAAAGAGTCGACCATTGATGATTGTGTCTTGAGCACTACAAACCATGGCAGCCGCCACAAGCTTTATGGCTTTCGTGATTTTTTGGGTGTTCTTAATGGGATCAATTTGCTCTCGGAGCTCATGTAAACCACAATATATTGCTGAGGTTCGTGAAGATTGAGAATTAACACTTCGGCATGAGATTTGGGCAACAGAGGATATGGTTTTGCAGAAATGGGTTGGAAAATGTTGGTTTGACCCACATGGATGAAGCCATTGACTTTGATTTTGTGGTGCTGGGTTTGTAGCTACAGCATCAGATGTGAATTTCAAGCTGGATCTAAGCAGAAAGCTCAGATTTCCTCAAAATGGGGCACAATGGCCTTGAAAGCCCAGAATTGCGGTCCCAAAAAAAAAAGGGTCAGGGCTTCATTTAGTTGCAGGAATTTAAACACAATATTATGGCCCAACCCAAAAATTTCAATTCGGGTTCAGGTTCGGGCTCTTTAAATTTGATACATGGCTCAGCTCTACTCATCTTTTTCTTTCCTCTTAATCTCTAATTTCTCATTTCTCTCTATACGAACTCAAATATCACCTTCCAAACTCTCCTTCCTTCTCACCTCCTCATCAATTTTGATCACATACTTGTCTTCCTTCTCTCTCAAAATAGCTTTGAGCTTGCGAAGCTCATTGCGACAAGAATTCCTCTCACTAGAAACTTCTTCGATGACTCTGGTTAACTCACCGTTGCGAGCCGTTGCCTTGTCTCTCTGGTTTTGGAGGCAATTGAAGTCTTCCTCCATCGTCGCTGACTTCGAGAGAAGGTGCTGGTAAGACTGGCGAAAGGACTCGAGCTCGGTGTTGAGGAGATCATGATTGAAGGTTTGTGTGGATCTAGGCGGATCTGGGCCTTTGATTTTAGTTTCAGGTTCCATGGTTTGTAGAGTCTAAGATGATTAGGGATCATACTAAAGAAGAGTAAACAGAGAGTTTTAGAGTTGCTAGTTAACTGATATTGGGGGGGGGACCCCTATTTTGGGGTTAGTCTACCCGATAGTGGCATCGCGATAATTTTAACAAAAAATAGTTTTAATTCGTAATTGCGCATGATAGATCAATGATTTTGCCTGCTCCATTCCCCTTGGGCCTTGGTTCTATGTCTTGATTTGTAGGAAACTTACATAAGTTAGTTTTATGTTATTCTAACTGTTGTTTGGTATTACTACATATTTTTCTATTATCTTTAATCAAGTTGCACAATTACGGTCAATGTTAATAAAAAAGTTTCGATATTATGCATTAAAGATTAAGGATTATGGTCATTCCCCTTGGGCCTCACTCCATGTCCTGATTTGTATGAAATTTACATAAGTTGATTTTTCTGTTTTTCCTATTATTTGGTGCTACTATTTTTTTGTTTTTTTTGTTTTGTTCAAGTTGCACAATTACGGGTTTGATGTAATATTTGTGATTCCCTTGATTAACCAATCAGGGTGTGAAAATTTGTTTCCTCTCTTAAAATCTTGTATAATTTATCATCACTATACTTTCTCTTATTTAATATTTCTATTTTATTTTTAAAGTTTTCTGGCTAAACTACAATGAAATAAACGTCAAGTGTTGCACTATGATGTGGGGGTTGTCAACGGGCCGAGCCCGACCCATCTGTAGCGGGTTTGGGCTAGGCCGGGCCTTAGAATATTTTTACATAATGGCGAGTCGGACCAAGCTTTATTATAAATTTCAATATTTAAGCCCGTCCTTGTGGGCTTTTTCTGGCCAGGCCCGGTAGCCCTCGTTTATTAGGGCCGAGCTGGGACTACATTATTTAGTTCTAAATAATAAATAATTTAATCTACATATAACTTTTTTACCTAGGTAAGTTAATTAGGGTCCTTGAAGTATAGCTTGAAGTATTTAATTTCGGAAAAGAACATGTGCATGCATATACATATATATGGGTATGTAAGTGTGTGTGCGTATTGTCTAATATGTTAGACAATACATGCATATACACACATGCATCAAACCTGTGATATCTAAATTGATATGGACTAGTTTAGAGGTCTGGTGTTTGATTCTTGTTATCCAAATTTGGTTTAATTTGTTAAGAAACTTTGAGCTACTGTCCTAGGCTTTTTGATTTGTTCACTGCTAAATATGTATGCTACATGGCTAGTGTCTTTAATTGGAAACTGGTTTAGTCAACTAAATAGCAATCCCTTAATACTCTGTGTGTGTGTGTCTGTGTATTGTATAATATATATAGTATATAATTGACTACACATAGTATAATCAAGATTCAAAAAAACGCTAGGGGCTAGTCGGGAGGTGGTCAGGGGACTAGCGCCCAGACGTCTAGGCGGATGCCTAGGCGGTTTTGTATTTTTTTAATTTTTATGTTATATATATATATATTATTAAACTTTTGTTTAACTAAACACTTATTTAATTAAATAATTATTTAATTAAATGAAGGAAACATAGAAGCAGTATTTAATTATGAAGCCCACTTGCCCATCTATGACCTATCCCTTCTTTCTCTCTCGACAAACAGCAGCCACACTTTTTATTATATTCCATTCTTCATGTTGTGGTGATCTGATCCTTTCTTCTTCTTCTCTCTCTCTCGACAAACAGCAACCAAGTAACAGCCACCACCCTCCACATTCTCTCTCTTTTCTCTCTTCATCAATTTTTCTCTGTTTCTTCATCGTTCAATGACCGAGTGAATAACCCCACAAAAAGAATGTCGATCTCAGTTATTAGATTTCAAGACTTTGTGGTTTTTCAATTGCTTTTATCAGAGGCATTATCTTGGTTTTCAGTTTTGAATCAACATGATTGAGAGAGCAGGATTTTAGTTTTGAATCAAGGGGACTGAGAGAGGTGGTTAGAGATTCAAAGGACGAGGTTTCAATTGTTTCAAATTAGAGATGAGGTCTCTTTCTAATCCTTGTTTTGATTTTGATGAGAATAAAAAAAAAAAAAAAAAAAAAATATATATATATATATATATATATATATAAATTCAACGCCCAGGCGGAGCCGCTTAGGACCGCCCGGCCTCAGCCAAGACCGCCTAGGCGGCTGCCTGAGAGCCCAACACCCAATCCATTCGCCCAGCCCTTACTCACCTTGATCTGCTGCCGCCCAGCGCCCAGGCGGCACCTAGGCAGCCTGGGCGGCCGTTTTTTAGAACACTGAGTATAATATTTAGTTTGTAGGCTTACGGGTAGGGCCGGGCTGGCTTTTAAGAGTCTTTGGCGAGTCAGGCCGAGTTTTAAATTCCTACACCAAGTCCGGCCCTCTACCCATCGAGGGGGGCTTTTATGTTGGCGCAGCCGGGCTTTTACCTGTCGGGCTTGCGGGCCTCCATCGACCCACTTGATCCGCGGGTTGAATGATGAAGCCTACCATGATACATGTCGTGGTTGTTGCCTAGCAAGGGTGGTGGGTCGCCAAGGAGTAGAGGTGGCAAACGGGCTAGCCCGGCCAATTTTAAGCTGGCTTAGTCTTGCTTGGGCCGGCCCATTTATTATAGTGCCGAGCTTGTGCCGGCCCATTTACTTAAACATTAAGCCCGGTCCGGTCCATGGCCCGAGCCCATATCGTGCGGGGCCGTGCTCGTGCCTACTCACTATAAAGCACGATTGTAAAATCTTAATTTGAACAAATAAAAATTAATTTTATTTAACTATTTAGAATATTAAAATAAATTAAGTTTTACAACATTTTTCTTAATCTTAGATTCTAAAGACTAGTTTTCTAATAATTTTTTATATTCCACTATAAGAAAGAAAGAAAGAAAAAAATAACTCAAAATATATTGTTTTAGTATATTATTGTGAGCTTAATCTTCATTATAATCTTCATTAATATAATGAAGATTTAGTATCATATTATTCTTTCCTTCATTCTATAGTTGTATTATTATGAGATTAGTCTTTGTTAATAAACATATATTTAATATTTAGAAAAAACATATAATGTTTTGTTTCACTATTTTGATAACACAAAAGAAATAACATTGGTGGAATTGTCATGAGATTTTAAATAAAGAGGTCCCATATTCAAATTTCATCATTGTAGTTTTTTAATATTTTTAAAAACAAAATGAAATTTTGTGTTTGTAACGGGCCGGCTCATAATATGTCGTGCTCGGGCCGTGCCGGGCCCATTAAGGGCTCGGGCCGGGCCAATATTCCTAGGCCAAACCCGATCCGTTATTCCAACATGGTCGGGTCTTGCTGGGCCACTACCGGGCTTGGGCCGCTTTTAAGCGTGCCGGGCCGGTGCAGTGCTCGTACTTAGCGACCCGTTTGCCACCTTTACCAGGGAGAGTGGAACTAGCCATCTAGGTGCCCAAGAGAGCAGAAACTAGGGGAACAAAAGGATAGGGATGCCAAAACAAACTGGTTTCAGAAAATCAAATTTCTGGTTCGGAGCAGTTACGTAGTAAAACTGTAAATAGAAATTTTAAGTAGACAATAAAAGTTAAAGATTATTAATAAGGAATCAAAAGGACAAAATAGATGATTGTGTGGAATTAGCAGTCAATTTTAAGGAGTCCAACATTTAAAACTAGCTGCTTGACCAGTTTAACTCTTCCTGTAGATTTTAGTCTCAGCCTCTCTCTCATCCATTCCACCAGCTTTGACACTGCTGTCCTTTTCATCCAAACCCAGATGAAAATATTTCACCACATGGTAATAACATTTAGTAAAAAAGATGAGTGAGCATTGCACCATAGGATTAAATGCAATAATTTTTGAATAGAAGTGTAGCCACTAAGCTATAATCAATTCATTACCCAAAAAACTAAGAATATTTAATTCCCCTTAAAATTGGGTGTTGGACTCTTGAACTTATCAATTTGGCACAGTTTTGTACCCAAATGTTTTTGACTCAATTTTTATATTCAGAACCCAATTTGAAATTCTTTTTGGGTATTAATGGGAAAAAAGTTGAATACTTTTAGGGTGTTTTTATGGCAAGAAAAAGTAATAAAATTTCTTTTTAGAAAAAAAGAAGAATAAGAAGAAGATGGGTGCGTGCGTGGGACAATGTTGGAAGTAGGTTTTATGATAAGGGTTAGGACTATATAATCCCATATGATTGATTATATACGAACAAGATTAGCGTAATTATATAAATAGGCATATGGTAATGGATACACTAAAGAGTGACAAGGGCAGGGGTGGTGTTGACAATTAACCTTGAAGTAGATCTGGAATCTACCACTCTCTCTCTCTCCTAGTCTCGTCTCTCCCCCCGTCTCCCTCAAAAATATAAAGATTAGATTAGAGAGAGAAAGAGAGGGACTTTCCAACTCTACTCAAACAAAAGACCTGCTTGTTTTGCTACTCTCTTCAAACCCTACTCATCATACTCCCCTCACTCTCTTCTTCTGCTTCTCTTTTCTTTCTCACTCTCTGCTTGCTTTGCTTTGCTTTCTCTCTGAGAGAAACAGAGGGAGAGAGAGGGGCAAAAACCCAAAACCCAAGATGGGTTCTTTACAGTATGAAGTCACGAACCTACTGTTCGGAAAGATCAAGGCTTTGGAGCCTGAAAATGCCATCAAAATCATGGGCTATCTTCTCATACAAGATCTTGGCGAGAACGATTTGATGCGCCTGGCTTATGGCCCAGATACCCTCTTGCACTCTCTGATTCTCAGAGCCAAAATCCAGTTGGGACTTTCCTCCAACACTTCGTCATCTTCCACCCCATCTTCTCCTTCCCCTCTAAACCCCATAGCCAGACCCACCAGCGCCAGCAACCCATTCTCACAGTCCTCCCCCAGAATCCCAAACGGTGCTTTTGACTTTCCCAAAAACCCATCTTCTCCTTCCTCCAATTCCTGGCCTCTTTCTGCCTTCCCCAACAACTCCATTAGCCCCAAGTCCAGTCCTCTGCTCTCTTACGACAATATCCGGGCCGGCGCCGGAGCCGGCTCGGTCCCACTTCCCTTGCATTCCAAACACTCCGGCAAGGACGGTGATGTTTGGTCCGGCACTGACCTCATTGACGAGCACCAACTGAGCGACTACTTGTCTTTCCTCAATGACACCTCCTCCTCTTCCAGGCCCGACGATTTCATTGATCCCCGGCTCGAATTGGGCCACGGGGTTCCCGACTGGGCTCACTCTCTCAACAATGGCGACGCCCACTTGCACAGGAGGAGCTATTCCGCCAGTGACGCCTGTTTCGGGACCGAAGACGCCGCCCTGGGTGGCGGCTTCAAGCCCTGCCTCTACTTTGCTAGAGGGTTTTGCAAGAATGGGAGCAATTGCAAGTTTGTGCATGGCGGTTTCGGCGAGTCGGTCGATGCCGGTGCCGCTGGTGGTGGTGGCATTGTGGGCTCCCCGAGTAAGTTCGATGGTTTCGAGCAGCTACAGCATGAGGAGATGCTGAGGTTGAAGGCTGCTGCCCATCAACAGAGATTAGCTGCTGCTGCTTCTCAGTTTATGGCTGGAGGAGGCCCATCTTCTCCTTACAACAAGTATATGAATTTCCTCTTGCAACAGC
Organism: Rosa chinensis; assembly: GCF_002994745.2. Lineage (NCBI taxonomy): Eukaryota > Viridiplantae > Streptophyta > Magnoliopsida > Rosales > Rosaceae > Rosa > Rosa chinensis. Next base: position 55,557,345 of record NC_037092.1, read on the forward strand.
AAAATGATCCCCAAAGGTATACTAGAAACGGCCCTTTCTTTTCTTTGGGTGGTATACTTTGCGTGTACTACTTGGTAATTGTGAGTGTAGTTTGAGACAGCCCATTTTGCTGAATACATGTAAAGGTTATTGATTGCGACTGTGTCTGGTTATTGAGTCATTTTCTGTTTGGTTTTAACTTGTTATTTTTGGGGTGCATTCTGTTGAATTGTAGAGCTGCGGCAATCATGATGGGGGAAGAATTTTACAAGTATGGGCGGTGCCGACCTGAAAGGAACGACCTTTTGGCAATGGCTTCTGTTGAAAAGGCCACCTCGGCTTCCAGGCAGATCTACTTGACATTCCCAGCTGAGAGCACCTTTAGAGATGAAGATGTTTCGGAATACTTCAGGTAGCATCATACATTTTCAAGTGTAAATTTCTAAGTTACTGTTTTGAAAGTCAGCTAGCACGAGAAGAAATCCTAGGCTTTCTGTCATTGTGTATTGTCAAGTGTCTTAACCTGCAAGTATTGCACTCAACTTACCCAAAAGCCTTTTATAAGAATCTTGCGATGTTATGGTGTGTCATCCTCAGTTTGATTTGGCCTTCAACTACATTGTGTACCCTGATTATGCAAGGATCTGATTATCTGCTGAGGGTCTTTATGTTATCCTCTATACCTCCTAAAAATTTGTCTTTAGTAGCCATTTCTGCACAATGTCTGAGCTTCTATTTTCCCAAAGCCATTTCAAACTTATAAAAGCTGCTCAGTCATTTCTCTAACTTTGATCAAAGCTAAATATTTTTATCTAATTCTCTAGAAAACTAGGATTTTGGGCTTGTGTCAATTTCATCTGACTACCACATTACCCACTAAGTATAGTCAATAATGAGGTGGTCCTGATTAAGAAATACGTTCACCAAACAATTTTGAACTTCAATTTGTCCTCGAGGGAGGGGAAGCAAGGAGAGAAAGGGTCAGGAGTGCTGTCTTTGTGAACTAGCATATCATATGCCAATTCGGATATTTCTAAGGAATGCTTTCTGAGTTTATTAAATTGTATTTTGGTTCTCTGTGGACTGTGCTGAGACTACAAATCTACTGCCAAAAGATATACCAGAGCTGGTGTATTGTTGTTTGCATGAGCTAGATATATCTTTTCTGTTTTTTGCTAAATCAAAGGCGTGTCATTGTTTGTATCTGTCAAATAACTTAACCAAGTATCGTTGCTTTGTATTTCATGTGAATTTTTTTTTCCAAGATGATAGGTTGCTGTTTCATATTGTTGTTTTGTTTTACTGTTAAGCAATGGAGTTAATTATTTTTTACAAGAGTTGAGGATTGTTGAGACTATAACGTTTAAAAATTCTAAGACTATAATGTTTAGAAATTCAAAGTTAAGGATTCTATTTAAAGTAGTTCTGTTTTGTAAATTTGAAGCAAGTATGGGCCGGTTCAAGATGTACGGATTCCATATCAGCAGAAAAGAATGTTTGGGTTTGTTACGTTTGTCTACCCAGAAACTGTCAGGCTCATATTGTCCAAAGGGAATCCACATTTTATATGCGAGTCACGTGTTCTTGTCAAGCCCTATAAGGAGAAGGGAAAAGTCCTGGATAAGTATGTTCATAACTCATCTGGTACCTATTTTTGTGCTTTTCCTTTATTGACTGCTTGTTTTAATGCTTTAATTGCTGAATGTCTGCAGGAGGCAACAACAGCATCAAGAGAGGGGGGAATTTTCACCATGTTTGAGCCCTGCTGGTCTTGATTCCAGAGATCCATATGAGCTCCAACTTGGTTAGTAAAACTCAAACGAGTGCTTTTTCTTTGGAATATATACACATTGAGAAAGGGGATGAGTAATTGTTTGAAATGGCTTATGTAGGAGGAAGAATGCTCTATGATACACAGGAAATGCTATTGAGAAGAAAATTGGAGGAGCAGGCTGAATTGCAGCAAGCCATTGAACTCCAAGGGAGAAGACTAATGAATCTGCAGCTGCCTGACTTCAAGAATAACCGCTTACCCCAGCACTATCTACCCCATCACTTCCGCAGTCTATCTGTGGGTGCTCCTGTTCCCTTGAGCCCTCAATCTCATGCCCAGATCAATCAAAATGTCATTCCATTTGATAGCATCAAACAAGAAGTTGCGGAAGGTATTTGACTTGACGGTTGAATAATATACATATACTTAATTTTCAAATGAAACTTTGTGGTGCTGAATATAAATGTTATCATTGCAGGCCTTGGTGATATGCCACCTGCATCATTTTCTGTATCTGCCGCGGTTTCTGAGCAGCAACTTCAGAAGGAAGTCAACAATGCTAGTGATGAAGGCAAGGAGCAAGGCTCAGATGTTGAAGCTCATGATCTTCATGAACGGTATACTTCATTATTATATCTAGGTTTTGTGGAACTTTATTTTCTAGTTGAACTTCTATTTAAGTTCAGGTCCCTTCGGCATTTTCTAATGTTATTTTGTATTGTCTTCTGTGGTGGTTGTCATGAAAGCAGTGTGGAGCAGGTCCTTCCTGATAGCCTTTTTGCGTCTCCTAAGCATTCAGGTGGAGATCATACTGCAGCAGGAGATCTTAATGAGTCTGTCGTAGTTTCTGAAAACAACTCATCAACATCTGTCAATCCTGCTATTTGCACGGCTTCTCAGTAGTGCTCCTTCTAAAGCCAAGGGGCTACCTCTGCTTTCCATTGTGAGAACTCTCCCTCTCCTCTTAGGAAACGATAGTTGATTCAAATTAGTTCTGACTTGGGTTTTCTTTTGGTTGCTTGCATGAAGCTTTTGAAGTGTAGCTAATAATGGTGAGCAAGGCAGCAGGGATTGACCTAGGGTAAGATGGACTATTTTTGTTCTCTCAAATTCCCTAGATTATTTAGGGGGTTGTAGTGGTTGTGCAATCAAATAGTCATCATTGTTTTGATGTTGGCTTATGTTTTCTTCTCTTTATGCAGAAAAGTAGGAGAAGCACATAAAAGGAAGACAGCCTCTAGATGTATAGCTGAACAATACCTACATCAAAGAGTAGATCCATAGAGAAGATCTCGACGACGACGAGTTCGCCAGTGTCATGAAATACAACATACTGCTAACAGCAAGCAAAATAGATATTTCCATACATAATGGGACAAGTGAAAGAGTAGGATTTCTCTCTTTCTGTGTACCATCTCTGTAGGTGTGTGCTCCGATCACACAAGCTAGAGCAGAACAAGTATAATATTAGCTAGTATTGTATCTTTTGTATGACAATTATCTACCATATAAACAACTTTTCGTTCTCTACTACCTTCTTTGCTCTTCTCGTACCATTTTTTCTTTTCTAAACCCTACTGGGTGTTTCGGAATAGGGTTTATGCTGTTCATAAACACGGCAAAAGTTTGAAGTAGCTGCTGATAGCCAGCAGCACAATGATGATATAGATGGGGCAAAAGCTTTGGTTTTGTTTTCTCTCGGGTCATGAATGATGATGATGATGGTTGCATCTGTCTCTTACTGCTGCCTCACTCTCACTCACATGGTCACCGAATGCAGGGGTAGAAAGGGAATTCACATAAATTTGATCAAAGCCAGGTTTTAGGGAGAAGATTTTGTCACATATTGTTTTCTGCGACCATAAAAACCCACATGTGGGGGAAAGGAACAAAGTGGTCACATGGGCGCTGACATCAAATGTTAAATGAGGGTGGGGGTGTATCAGGCTTATCACTCCTATCACTTTCGGTTTCTGAATGGGAAAATATGTTTGTTTCTGAATCTTTGTTTTTCTGGAAGCTGGCTGGAAGCTGGAACCCCTTCTTCTTCTTCTTCTTCTTCATGTGCCTCGCTCGTGTTATATGGCTGTTTTCCTTTTTTTTCCACACAATTTCGTAACGCTTTCAAGGCTTTGCGTTTCAATAAGACAGGGAAAATGAAACAGAAAGTGAGTAAAAGGGGGAGGCAGAATGCCAATGTGCGTGCGTCTGATACTTCTGTTTTGTTTTAAAGATTTTTAATAATGCACTTTTGGTCTGTAGTTTCTGGATTTAAGTGATTTTTGACCGAAAATTTAACTTCCTTGAAAATAAATTAGTTGGTTGATTATTCATTTTTTTTTCCCGGACTTTACTCATGGCACTCAATTTTTTTTTAATGCAGGTTTCCATTTCATTTACAATATTGTTCTACCGGTTGGTAACTTGTACCAATATTGATATAATCTCATCCATTCAATATTAGAAGATTGCCCCATGTTACTGTTGTAATTTTTCTTCTTTAATTTACCATCATACTCTTATTTATTAGATTATTTTAATAAAGCAAGGATATTTTAGGTAGTTTAATATTTTTAACCAATAAACCTTGGTTTCTTAAATTAATCTGAGGACCCTTAGATACTAGGTTGTTAACATACACTAAATTTTAATTTATTTCGTTAAGAAAGGAAGGAATTGAACTTAGCACATATGCTAACGCTTTCAGTCATTCATGTACTATCGTGAGGTAGCTCTTCTGACAGTTGGGGGGTTAGAAGGCGCTTTGCACAATGTCGTTTCCTGCTTGACTTAGTTTTACTGACACCAATAGTACCTAGTTACAAGCTCACCCTACAAGACTCAGCAGTCATGTCAGCACATTTGCTAACACTTTGTTGAAAAAAAAAAACACCTTGTCACTAAATTAAATGGTAGTTAGCAAATATATTAACTTGCATGGTGGGTTAAAAGTTTTCATAAACTTAGCTCTAAGTGCACATATCTTTTACTCATCATACCAATACATGGATATTCTGTTAACATCAATTTATGTATCCATTATTTCGACTAGAGGGTGTTAGTGAAGAAGTGTTCTCCCTAATTAAGTTTGGCATTAGAGTGCTTAGCAACTCAATATTAAAACTTCTTTAATAGTTGAGGGACAAGATTGTTTTTTAAGATGCTTTGGGTGACTTTCAGGATGCATAAAGAAGCATGTTCCAATTTCAACGAAATTGCTGATTGCCTCAAAACGGATAAGGTATAGTTTCCCTTATTCCGTTGTATAGAAGATTTCATGACTATGACCACAACTATGATCATTCAGGGTTCCATAGTCTTTACTTTTCAAGTTGGATACAAGATTGCAAATGATACCCTAGCCTACATGGGGGAACACCTTTATAATCTTTTATTTAGTGAAGAAGTTTATGAAAGATTATCATCTTATATACTAATTTTTCAACCGTTTTGCATCGCTTCTGATGTTAATGGTGTTAAAGTACATTCCAAATAATGTATGATGTTATAAAACCATGAATTTCTTACTTTGAGCTTGTTGCTCCATCTAAGTGTATAAAAGCAAGATACGAACGCACACAGATTCAACAATATACTGGATCTTCAAAAATTGCTAAAATAATAACTTGAATTTGCATACCTTTACTTTCCTCGGATTATCGGCCACAAATCTCTCAAAATTGAGGCTTTCGCCTTATTGATGAAGGAAAAAGAGCGCTGTGGTGGTTCGAGGATGAGAACAAAATGGAGGAAGGAGAATATATATATATATATATATATATATATATAGAGAGAGAGAGAGAGAGAGAGAGAGAGAGAGAGAGAGAACAAGGTTGAAGGTTTTTCAAACATGTAGATATGGGAAAGATATAAAGCGTATAGAGTGAGGAATTTTCCGCAACAATGATGTATTTCTCAGAGCTAACCCCAACATCAAAACTTCAAAATCTATATTATAATAAATAGAAGAGATTTTGTCAAATTTAATTGAAATAAAGATCAAGATATCAGTTTTTTAGTCAAACGTTCAAAAATTGAAGTTTTTAAAGTAATTAATTTGAATATGCATTTTCTCACTTTGCAATCTACAATCTACATTATACTCCATCCTACTTATGTGCATTATTGCTTTTGATCTATACTATATTTATGAGAACAAATGTTTTCAATTTTTGTTTTGCAATTGTTTGAGTTTAGATCTGGGACCCGCGCCTTCTGATGGACTTTGTATAGAATTTTGGGATCTCGAATGTTTTAGATCTCAATTTTCAGTCTTGCATTGCTATTATTAATACCCTCAAGGAAAAATGTTTATTTATTGAAATGCGTCTGCTAATGAATTATAAGAAGATTTATTGTAACTGTCCACTTAGTTTGCTCTCTATGAGCTTCACTAAATAGATGGTGTACTAGGTGTAACAATAGCTCTTTTTGATAGCTACACAAGGCTGTCAATTTATAATAGTGCATTTTCTTATTGAATAAAACGATTGATCTCTTTCTCATAAAAAGAATAGATATTACAATGCTCTATGCTAAGATTTTCTCTTTGCTCTTGAGTGGCGATTTTCCTTCTCCGACGGACAATCTGGGATATTGCTTTCCCTACTAGGCCTTATGTTGACCTAGGTGGGTTCTTATGGACATCGACTGTCGAGCCATGGGTTGGGGGGTAGTTTTGGACTAGGCGTTTTGTGCGTTGCCCTCATGTTCGATGCTCATCTAGACAGTTCTTTTGCCCAGCCGAGATTATCGGTTGATGGTTAAGATGATGTTGTGTCTTATCTATGTTTTCCTTTCCTATAAATCTCGGCATTGGGAGGTTTGGTTTGCATCCCTTGGGTTTTGCTTCTTCTTCTTATAGTAACAGGGCATTAGACCAACTTTTTGATCATATTTTGGCATTTCAATCATTCAGTTTTTAGGTCCTAATATGTAGAACACTTCTGAAAATTATTCAGTCAAATTGATTATCGTTAAGACATTCGAAACGGTGATTTAAAATTATAAGTATGAACGGTTCAGGTTTGACAGATTTGGTTCGTCTATTGATTTAATCTAATTTGATACCTTAACGATCACTAATTTGGCTAAAAATTTATGGAAATCATCTACAAATTAGGACATAAAAACTGAATGGTTGCTATGTCGAAATGTGATCGAAAAGTTGGTCTAATGCCCTATTCCTAAAAAAGACCAAAAAAAGAGATCCCTTAGTGGAAGGGCCCTCATATATATATATATGGTGCATTCACAAGCGGTTTATGAAGAACTATGTCAGTATCAAACTGTCAGCAAACTCTTCTTGATGAAGTTTAAGGTATCTAACTCGCTAAAACCAATTGACGAACTGAATCTGTCAAACCTGAACTGTACTAACTTTAAGGCAGTTATCAATGACTTAACGATCATCACTTTGACTAAAATTTTGCACAGATGATTTATACATTAGTACCTAAAAACTGAACGTCGAGATATGAATATGCGATCGAAAAGTGACCATAACCTCTACATCCGCACTTTAATTTCAAAGCGGAGCTCCGCTCTAGATAAGATATATATATATATATATATATATATATATATATCCCGTTCTAGAGAGGACCTCCTTACTTTAAGAATTTGTGAGTTTGTGACTTTTCACTATTTTACACTAGTATGTGACCTAATTTAATGATCTCAACTATTAATTGATCCTTTAGATTCCTATGCAAGAATTGTGTCTACAAAAAATTAACCAAATTCATAATCATTTGGTCATTCAAAATTGTGTAAACAAATGTGGTCCATTAGATAAAATTAAAATGAATATTGTGCTAATCAAATGGTTAAACGTTTTTGAATTTGACTAATTTTTTTGTAGGATTCATATGTGTGTATGTAACTAGAGGATAAATGGTCTGGATTATTAAAATACAGGCTAAAATAAAATCATTCTCACTTTTCAAGTTTAAGAAGAACTTGTCTAGATCATGCTTTATTTTTCATTTCTTGTAGAAACTCTTATCATACACATTTTTATGATCTCGATATGCACATGTTAGGAATTCTATGTTCAAGTCCATGTGAAAATGTTAGTAATAGTGTTGTTAATAGTCAATAATGTGTTTGGTTATTTTATTGAGGATCAGTAAAACTTTTGGTCGTTATAGGATGATTAAGAAGATTTGGTTTTAGGTTCCCCCAATTTATTAGCAGTTTTATGTATTCTCTTCAGAAAATTCTTCCTCAGGGCAATGGCTTCTTGTACCTCCTCCGTTGCTCATCAATGGTGGCTATGGCATACTTTCGGCTGCTTATTCTCTTCTTCTTGGCATTGGGTGGCTTTGATGTTGGGTTGGATTCTAGGTTTGGAGGCGTTGTTTTGGCTACTACATCCAAACTCGGTGGTGATGTGCAAGATGAGGCCTTGGGTGTTAGGATGGCATCTTGGTGGTGGAAGAGTGGGTGATCCGGTCCTGGTTGGTCAATATTGGATCAGATTGGTTGTTCTAGATTGGATCTATAAGGTACGGATAGTGACAAAGTTATTGAGAGTGTACGTCGGTACCCTCGATTTAATGGCATGCAGTTTTGCTCAATCTCGGGATCTGCTATTTTCAATGGCGACGCTGAGGCTAGTGGCTCTTGCTTTGTTAGTTGGTACCAAGATATTGCTCTGCTTTGCTCAGGCTCTGTTATTCCGACTGTGGTGAGGGTGGCTACCTCAAGCTCATTAGAGGAGCCGATCTATTGGTGTTTGTGTGGTAACCAAGGAGGTGTTGGTGGCTGTGCCTAGTGCGGCGGCTTCCCTACACATCCCAAAGCTTAGAGTGATTGGGCATTTTGGGCCTTGAACTGGGTTGTGAGGCTTCTTTTTAGAGCAAGTTCACCTGTAGTCAAGAAATGTCAAAGTCGAAAAGTCAAGAATTTGACCAGTCAAGGAACTGTTCACTGCCACTGGACATGAGTTTCCACCAGTTTTTTTCTTGACCAGTCAAGACTGTTCATTTTCACTGTTCATCAATTTTTTCTTACATAAATGAAAAATTAGGAATAAGTACAACACAACGTTATTTAGTTGTTGTACGAGAAATTCGGTTTCTAATTGATTTTTATTTTCGAAACAAACGTTATTTAGGGGGTCGTGAATATTGACTTTTTATACGTTCGGAATTTGGGAAATTTTTCTTTATGAAAGTTGTAGAGCTCGTCGATACGATCTCATGCATATATGGAACGCAATATTTGGAGTTCGTATGAATTTATTATGAATTTTTAAAATCTGAAAATTTTCTATAAATATCAAAAAAAAAATCTGGGACGAAAATTTTTCTTTTTTTCATTTCCCCCTCCGGTTCTCTCTCTCTCTTGCACGCCCCCAGACCCGACTGGTTTCGTCTGACCCGACCCGCCTTTTTTCTCCCTCCTCCGGCGTCCTCCGTCCATGGACCAAGCTCCCCCGAGGTCGCCTCACCTCGTCCGGCCGCTCCGTGGCGTCAGCCCGCCCAGACGTTGTCCCCAGGCCGAAATTGAAGAAAACTAGGCGGAGCAAATTGTCCTCCGGCTAAACCTCATTCGTGCGTCACCTGAGCCAATTTCTGCCTTCAACGCGTCATGCTTCATGGGAAAGGAGATGACGTCAGCCACGTTATGCTTGGGCCGAGCTGGCAGCCCCTCAAACCCAGTCAAGAATTTAGTCATGATCTTGCCTTTTTTTTCCGCCTCAGTCAAGAAAAGCCAAGAGATGGCTGGGCAAGCTTTCACTGGTGGAAGACCAAAATTCATTGTGGCTGGTCACCACATCACTTTTCCTTGCTGGAGCCCGGGCAAAGCAAGACCGGTGGAGTTTCTCTTAGGCCCTTGCTTTGGACTACCCCTTTGGTGTGGGGTTGGGGCTCCATGGCTCATAGTATTATTTAATTTTTGTATAGGTCGCAAAGTCCAGATGTGGTTGGAACATTTTATTTAGGGTCTTTCTAAATGTACCCAACAAATTTCTATGTAGACCTATATTTGTAAATCAATTTTGCATGAAAATATATTTATATCTTCGTATGAAATGACAATAATAGTCATATAATTTCCACTTTTACACCTATATTTGTATCCAGCAATCTTCATCCCTTCCCCACAAACTCTTGAAGAAGAAAGCCCGATTTGAATGAAAATGGTTATAAGGTGGAAGGAGAAGTGACTGTGATTGAAAAGCCGTTGATGAAGTACATCCAGTCGGCATTGAGGCCTAAGAGCCAAGTAGTTGAGTCTAAGTTGACAGAGAAGGTCAGCGAGGACAAAATGAAGAATGGTGCAGTAATCCATATATGGATATTGATAGCGAACCCAATACAGGTTGTGGTGGTGATTCGTGAATGAAGATGAGCTTAAGCAGGAGGAATTGAAGAAGAGAGGATCTGAACAGGCTTTGGTGAAACTAGAAATCTCAATTTGATTGAAAAGGGTGATAAGGTGGAATGTGAGGTAAGTGAAAAGCCGTACATGATTATTACTAATGTTGGTTTAACTTTATAATTTTATTGGCATTAAGGAAGAAAAATTGTAGAGAAAGGGCTTATAGGAGTGACTACTTCTGTGAGCAATGCAATTGAAGTATGGAACTGCTGTGAGCATTATGCTGGGTTTAATTAAGAAAAGCGCATAATTGGAAAGCCTGCCGGGTGTAGATAGAAATTTTGTAATTTTACTGGGTGTAAAAATTTTGCTGGGTCTATTTATATATTTGCTGAATACATTTAGAAAGACCCCTTATTTAAACTACTTCTGTGCATCTTGGTTTTGTTAGAATAATGGTGGATGTACTTTCTAAAAAGATGGGTGTACTATGGGCATGTTGGGTTCTATTTGTTTTAGAATAGAATTTTGTATGTTCTAAAGGACGGCTCTTTCTGTCGACCTCATAGGGGTGTGTCATTTGGCACTGCTTGCTAACTTATAAAATTGGGCTGACCTTCTTCTTTAAAAAAAAAAAAAAAAAACTTTCGGTTGTTTTAATAAGGGTCATTAATGAATTTGATTGGATTATTGATGGCTAATAATAGCATTATTGAGTGTCAATAATGCTTTTAGTTGTTTTACTGAGGATCAATAAACTTTTGGTTGTTTTATTGAGAGTTAGTAACTCAAAATTTCATAACTTTTCATGTGGAAAATGGGAAGATTTTTTTTTTTTTTAAGAGTAAAAAAATGGGGACTTAAACATACAGCAATAAAGAAAAAAAAACATAAAAGAGAAGAAATAGATGAAGAAGAAGAACAAAAATTAAAAGTTGAAGTTCCGAAGACAAAAGGGAGAAATTGAAAGAGGACAAAAACGATCTTAGAAGAAACAAGGAATCAGAAATAGAAGAAGAAGAAATAGTCTTCCTACTCTTTTTTTTTCTTTAATCTCATCATACTTTTGGCCAAATTACCTCATGTTGCCCCTTTTTAGTTGTCCATTATTACGATAAATAGCAAAATATTGAAAATGTCAAATTAAAAAGTATAAAAAAACTGACAAGCCAAGATTTTTCTCATGTTGCCCTTTTGTATTTGGTTCAAAGTGAAAAAAAAAAAAAAAACAGAAACATTACGTGTGGCATGACTAGTCTAATTATAATACTAGTCCCAGTTAACCTCTATTCAACGTATATCTTTGCGTGGAAGTATGGTTGACCATACTATTGATCCCGTTTTACATAGCCCGGACTCTGTCTAGTGCTTCATCAAATGCTTAATTGCATCTCTTCGTACCCTCGTTAGGTTTTATTACCGATGCTTTGTTACATCTAGTATTTCTTTTGTTATTTTATATTTTGATATAGTTTCTACATCTATCAGTTGTAATTTTTATTCTGTTTATTATTAATAAAATTGAGTTGACAGTTTCTCAAAAAAAAAAAAAAAACAAACATACTTTTATTTTTTATTTCCATATTCAAATCTCATTTAACACTTCAAATTTTTTTTTCATGAAAGCTTTTGATGAAAAATATGGAGAGAAAATGCATTAAAAATTACTTGGTGAATTGTACAAGAATAAAACTATATATGATGCAAGAGACAAAAAGATTAGATGATATTTCTCATTAATGTAACAAGATCAAGAAACAAATGATAGAAAATCTTTATGTAAACTAAACGAAATAAGTTTGCGGAGCAACATATAAGACAAACTAATCTCAATAACAACAAGATAGTGAGCAAATTTAATTCTACAACGTACATTAGCTAAAACGCCAGCAACCAAAACTCATGAAAACTTTGTAAGGAAAAACTGTTTTTTTTTTCTTTTCTTTTGAGGGAAAGGAGGTCAAACTTTATTGAGAATTAGAACCAATTACAGATGACAACTATTAGCTGCTAATGCAGCTTGAAGAAAAGGAAGAGCTAAAAATAAAAGGTTTCTTCAGAAATAGAACTTGAATATGCTGCCATGAGATGGACAACTGTGTTTGCATTCCTCTTTGTATGAGTGGCCTTCAAGTTAGCATGGGAGTCGAGAATTAATCTCAGATCATCAAAGAGCCGTCCCAAAGTCGAGGTGTTGTGACCATCCCTGTTAACTAACTGTCCTTGCAAAACTTGTGAATAGGTCTCCAAGATGGCAGGGAGAAAATCATGTTCCAACACATATCGATCAGCCAAACTATATGCTATAGCCTCGGCGTGTTCTGGTGAAAGTAAACCAACCAAAGCGTTACCACCTCCGGCTAGCATATTGCCTCTAAAGCCTCTAACTACATAGCCAGCATTGCCTCTCCTTGAAGTATGATTAAAGGAACCATCCACATACACTTTAAACCACTCCATTGAAGGAGCTTTCCAACGTAAAACCCTCCTTACTCGAAAAGAACTAGCTTTTGAGTTGTGGAAACTTAATTCCTGCAGCCTTGAACATGCCTTAATCAGAATATCACCAACCTGACTACTTTTATTCTTCCATACTCTATGGTTATGTTCTTTCCAGACACCCCATAACAAATACATCAAATCACCAAGACACTTCAAAGAGAGCTCTTTTGCGTAGAACCCTAACCATTCCAACCGAGGAAGGTGCAAAGCATGAGGGTTATAACATATATACCTGGTATATTACAGTATTGGACTGATCGAAGCAATTGCTTGGTGATTGAACAGTCACTAAAGTAATTTCAATAGCATTAGAACAGAGAGGGCAGATCATTGTTTCCAAGTCCACTCTCCTAGACACCAAACGTTCCGTAGAGGGCAATATGCAATGACAGACTAGCCACATATGGATTTTAGAAGAGCTCGAAATTTTCACTTTCCACATTTTCTTCCAGAAACTTGTACCCACTGTGAGATCAAAAGGATTGCGAGAAGAGGAGGTAGAAAATGAAAAATGATAAGCAGTCTTTACTGTGAACTTACCACTCTTATCAAGATGCCAGACAGCTCTATCTTCTATAACTCTTGTAGATAATGGAATAGCTAATATGGCATTAGTCTCCTCTACCAAAAAATTAGTCCGGATTAAAGCAGCACACTCCTGTACTGCTCATCAAATCACTCACAAAATGAATATTATGTGACACAACCTGATCATTATTAGGTTTGAAATTTGGTACACCCGGAAGCCAGGAATCATTCCATACATTCACATCTCTACCATCTCCTAGCTGCCAATAGGTACCCTTCCATAACATATCTCTAGTTTAGAAGATGATGTGCTCATATTATCCTATATTTCTTTGCCTCTTAATCTTGGTATATATGCTTATTTCTCTTTATTTATGATTCATTTATGTTATTTTAGTATTTCTGTAGGTTTGTTTCATAGAAAGATGAAAAGAAGTTTAAATGAGCTAACTAAGATTGAAAGGAAATGTGCAATCCCAAGTCCCAGAATCTGCCTGCGCAGAACATTTCAACGAATTACTGGGAGTTACTTAGACTGAATCAGACAATTAGTCTTACATCATTGGAAAGCTACGGATGTCTACTTTCTGAAGAATTTTACATATCTCAATTTCGATATTTCTAGAGAAAGTTATGATTGTTTGATTGAAGATAGGTCAAAACAGGAAATCTGCTCGGGAATTTACAAACATTTGTGGAGAACTTAAGTTTCATGGCACAAAATCATCAATCCTAATGTTTCAAGGAAGTTAATTCAGATGAGGATTCAAGGATGTACTTATTCCTACTTTTACTGAAGAGATTTCAAGGTTTTCCCATACCAAATCAAGAAAGGAATATAACGTCTTACAAGGAAACTTAAAGCCGAAGATGAGAATTGACCCTATACAAGGAAGCACGAATTTCACATGAGGAGGACGTCTCTGGAGCACATTGAAGATGCCTAAGGAGCAGAGACGACTCATCCAACTTCCATTTTTTTTCCCTTTCCATTCTTTTTATGTTTTTGCTAAACCTTTTTCTAAGGGTTAAGATGATGCCTTAGCATGATTGTTTATATACTTTGATGTTTTATTAATGGATTTATAGATTCTTTATGATGAATGCTTAATCACTATTTGCATTTATGCTTTCATTCTTTGATTGATCACCTTAGGAGTTTGTATTTAGTAATTGGAAGACAAATTTGAAGTAGAGATATATGCAATATAATTGATTAGCTTTTGTGATTAAGTGTGGTAAATTACATTACTACTTGAAAAAGAATAACGGTTTGCTTGATTCTCTTGTTTTCTAGAACATAATGAATCCTTGCATGTTAAAGTTATACTTGAGAATGATAGACTGCATAGCTAGGGTATAAGATCTTTACCTGAGAGGGAGAGGATCATACACTTAAGGAAAACTATGGTCTAGAGTACCTGAGAAGGACTTAGATACGAGAATTATCATCTTGAGAAACAAAATAATCTGTTAGTTTTGCATCGAAACATAAATAGGATTGTTAGTACGTGATTGATTCCGAAACCCTAGGGTTCCATCATCTTTGCTGTTCAACTTATAAACTTTGTTTCTTTCTTTATTTGAAAACCTCAAAACCATATATCTTTTTCTTAATTGTTTATGTGATTTTTGTTCTTAATTTGGATTAATTGAGTTAGGATTTAAATTGATTATCAATCCTCGTTTGAAACGACCTCGTACTTGCACACTATACTAACGATGATTCGTGCGCTTGCGAGTTTTAATTAAAATTTCATAACAGAAGATACTTCTCCATGAATTAGATGGTGAAGCATGAGGTGCCATAGTCCAAAGAAATCTTCTGGAAAGTAGCGAGCCTTAAAAATCTGAGCACTCAAAGAAAGAGGTTAAAAAACCACCCTCCAAGCCTGCTTAGCTAGAATTGCATTATTAAAATCAGTCAAACTACGAAACCCTAATCCCCCTTCCTCCTTAGGGTTACTAAGAGCTTTCCAAGTTGTCCAATGTATTTTTCATTTATCCACAATGGTACTTCTCCACCAAAATCAAGCACACATTTGCTCTAGATCTTCACAAAAGCTTTTCTTGAGCTGAAAGACACTCATAGCATATGTAGGAAGAGCTTGAGCCACAACCCTTATAAGAATGTCCTTTCTTGCTCTGCTTAAAAGCTTGCCTCGCCAATTAGAAACTTTCTTGGCCAAATTCTCCTTGATGTACTGAAAAGTAGCTGTTTTTTTCCTCCCCACATAAGTAGGCAGCCCCCAATATTTTTTATGAGAGACAATAATTTCAACACCCAAGAGACTAGACACATCCTCTTGCAGATACTCTGGTACATTTTTACTGCAAACCACAGAGCTTTTCTCAAAATTAACTAACTTACCTCAAGCTCTCCCATAGGTTTCAATGACGTCTTGTATCTGATATCAATCCTCTAAAGAAGCATTAGCATAGTGCATGCTGTCATCCGTAAAGGGTCTCCCTGCCTCAAACCTCGAGTTGGTATCACAAAGCCTCTAGGTTTACCGCATACCAACAAAGAATATCTTACAGAAACAAACACATTGCATTACCATCAGGGATAAAATTAATAAAGGCTCTCAAATAGACTTCGCCAAAAGAGATAAAAGGAAAGACTCTGAAATCCAAACCATATCTATATATATTGAGCACTCGATAAACCCATTTATAAATCTTTTCATCTTCATTTGTTCTCATGGGAATTAATCAAAAACAAACCCACACAAATTAAAAAAAAAAGCTAAGATAAAATATAATCAAAGACAAAATCAATATTGAAAATTAAAGTATTGCAATCAGCTAGTAAAATGTATAAAATCAATATTAGGCTAGACGAGTAACGTTGGATCTAATACACGGCGACGCCTTTTTGATCTCTCACTAGAGTTAGAGCGTTCTAATAAAGACTTGAATGCATTCTGCAAGAAGGGAACTGATTCAATTGTGTGATCTTTATCCGCGGCAACAATAAGTACACTGCGGATTCTTCCTCCGAGAGTTGCCATTTCAGCTTTAAGTGTCTTCAAATGGAGGGATTTTAGTATTTCAATTACATCGGATAGGAGTTCTGGTCGGTCCTCGCAGGACAATGATGCTTTGAAAATAATTCCTCCATTGCTCGAATAATCATCCTCACCCGAGGAAAGTACAGTAATTTCATCAGTTTCAGCAGGGAACGTTTCGAGTTCTGTGATTTCTGACATTTGGTTTTTCAGCTCTTTCACTCGTTCAACCACCTTTGCTAACAGCGAGGCTTTGTCTGTCTGAGATTACAAAAAGTTACAAACAAAAAAGGATAAGAATAAGAGAACCCTAATGAAAAAGTTGGTTAACTTTCCCAAATTACCATTGATCATTGTTTTTATTTCTTTTTCTTTTTGATTTGGAATCTGATATTGCTGTGGTCTCAGTGCCGATATTTATCTTTAATAAAGCCTCAAACAGTTGGGATCCAAGATCTCAGAATCCATTCCTAATTAAAGTACTGTTTATAAACGGAATTAATCTAATTGTAATTAAGTACACAAACCATTTATAATCCAATACAATTCGACGACGAATATAATTTAAGGTCAAGCACTATATATGGTCAAAAAAGTCTAGGATTCCAATTTCAGCAGCAGTACTCTCAATCCTTTTTGTCAACTTTGTCTGATCAAGCAAACGTACAGTAGGTACTACTGTTAGTCAACAAAGCAAACTAGATTTTGTCGACAGTCGACAGATCTAAGACAAAAAGAGAGGAGACTAATTGAGGAGTCTGAGAAACTCAGTTCGCCAAAAAAAATCAAACCAAAACAAAAAATACAAGCAATCAAGTTAATTCTCATATACCCCAGCTAATTAAGCGAGTACAAGATGATCGACGTATGGATATGCAAATTAATTCAGGAAAAAAAAAAAAAAAAAACATACCTTGGAATTACAAGGAAGAAGTGCCCGAAGCTTATCGAGGTGTGAGTTAATTCTCTCTCTCCTTCTCTTCTCGGCCTCCTTGTGATTGTTGAGAGCAGCAAGGGCTCTATCGTGAGGTGTAGTAGTAGTATCAGTACTAGTAGTACTGAGTACCCCAGACCCCTCCAGATTATTCAAGGGGTAATTATTACTGTAATAAGAGGAGGAGCTGCAAAAGCTGTGCTGCATAGGAACAGCTGAAGCTGAAGATGAGAACTCACAATTAGCTACTCCGCCGGGAAATGATCCATAGGGATGACCGTTGATTAAGCCGTTTTGGGCAAGAAAGCGGTAGAGTTCTTGGTTTTCAGGCTGCATCGAATTTGCTATGGCGGTTCTGATGGATGATCGATGATGATGGAGTCTTCTTGACTTGTTGCTCTATTTTATCCTAGCAAGCAAGCGTGCTTTTGACCGAGGGAGCTGGTGCAGTTGTGAGTGGAATGAATAATGAAAAGTTTTGGAAAGCTTCTTTTTTCCAAAAAAGTGTTGGAAAGCTTTCGGTGGTTTAAGCTTTTGTCTCTAGGGTTTTATGTATATTTATATCCATCCGGGATGTGATTTTATACCGTCGGGATAATCTAACGGTTTACAAACGTTGAAGGCAGCACAAAATGCCAAAATATGATCGCATGCGCGCGCGCCCCCCCCTCTCTCTAGATCTCTTAAAGGCCAATAAAGCTGTATGATTCTGCCAAGCAGCATCGGATCCATATACCACCATAGACCTCTTCAAATCCACTTTTTCATGCCGGAGCAGAACACCAACGTATACGCTCGCCCTAGCTCATCTCCAACGAACTCTGCGAAGCATGACCCAACACCGACACGTAGTTTAGGTTTAGAAATTTTTGGGTGTTGTCATTAGTGCTCCTGCATAAGCTAATAGAAGCGAAGCAGAAGGAAGAGATTGGCATTAAACCATTAGATTGTTGCCTTGAAGGTTTGAAGAACTACAAATTATGGTCGTAGGCGGCTTGGCATACAGGAGTTTCATGTGGATTTTAATGACGTCTAATACATAATGAATCACAATTACCAATTAGAAGATTTAGCTTGCATTACATGAGGAAGCTTTGCAACATGCTTTGAAGACATCAAGTTCAACCAAATATTTAGAGAAGCCAACTTTGCCACTGATTCCTTGATAAAAATGGGTCATAACCTTGGTGCAAGTCGTGTTTGGAGCCGATCTCTCCAGTGCCACAACTGCTGCGCGCTGCTTTATTTGATAGGCTAAATTATGATGCCCTAGAGACTTCTCTCTTTACTAGTTAGTTTGTTTGCTTGTAGTTCTTTTCTTATAAAGAAAAAAAAAATGGTGCAGCTATTGCCACTCTACAATTTTCTCTGTTCACCATACTTACTCATTACACCCTATATTTTAATTTCAATTATTAAATTTACTTATCTAACCCATTTTTCTTTCCAGAAATATCCTTATAAGATATATTCAATTAAAAAACATTTCTTTTTAAACTTAAATTTCTCATTTAATTTATACCAATAAAAAAACTAAAATATATTAAGTTTCCTAATAAAATCATAATCAGATGAGAAAAATGCACCATCAGTGCCTCAACTCTTGTGCACCGGCCAAGTTGATACCCAAACTCTCAGTGCTACCAATGTGATACCTGAACCCATATTTCGCTATCGACGAGTTACTTCCGTCAGATTTTGCTAACGGCTCCGTTAAATGTGTGACGTGGCAAGCACGTGGGCCCTAAAAATGTCATGAAATGACTTAAATGACCCCAGAATTCTTTTTTACAATTTTTTCTCCCCTCTTCTTCTTCTTCTTCCTCCTCCTTTGTTCAGTTGTTGTTGGTTGCTGCAATCTCAATCTTCTTCCAAATATTCTTATAAAAAATTTCTACCACATCGTGATTGCTTCACACTTAGTTTTTATGAACTTCATCCCTCAATTCCAACAATTGTTCATGTCATGTTCAAGTCCTTGAATCCAATCCAAATCATCCTTTTTTTTTTCTTTTCTTTTTTTTCATAAGCCTGACTTCACATACATAACCCAATGGCCACAACCACAGTGACCCATACAAACAACTCAAAGACTCAAGCATAAAACTCATTCCAATTACCACCATCTGAAAATTCTCCGGAATCACAACCCAATTACCCAAATTTCCAAATTAGGGTTCTGAAAGACGATGGCCACCTCTGGAACAACCCATATTCCCGGCCACCTCCCAATCGATACTAGCCGGAAGATGACGACGACACTATCGACGGCGATCTGGACAAAGAGAATTACGGCCAAGACGACGTCGTCGTGGAAGAGCAGTACCAACACTACCCGCACAACCTGAATCGGAGGGTGTATTTGGAGAAGTCGAATGGGCTTGATGAGATGAGGGATAGTCCAGGGGAGTCAGAGATGGATGAGAGGAGAATGAGAGTGAGTAGAATGGGTTTGGGTTTGGGATTCCTCAAAATTTCACCTCGACCACCATCAGAGCCACCTAAGAAATCTCCCCCACCTCCACCAGCAAATCCCCCTGAAACATCACCACTGCGTCCACCAACATCATGGCCCCCTGAAACATCACCACCGCCACCATTAACATCAAAGCCACCCAATCCGCATTTACCTTCGCGCCCAGGGCATCACCCACCCGCTCACTCTCGCCTCCCTCGTCGGAGCAGTCTTCCATTTCCCTATGAATCTTCTGGTAGTCACGAAGCTCTGGCTCAGCGTCGTCGGCGTCGCGGCGTAGAATTTTTTGATGTTGGTGTTCCTAGTTGCATAAGTCTGGGCGACTGGGCTGCACGTGCCCACGTGGACGACGCCGCTTCGGAAGCCAGCCGTTGCTCCGGCTGGCCGCGCCGAGTTGCTTGTCCGTTTGCTTGGAATGGTGGTGGTACGAGATCATGATCGTCTTGGCATGAGAGCCTCTGCCCTTAGAATGGTTGCTTTGGATGAATCTGAGAATGGAGGATAAGTGGAGGTTTTGATCGATTAGGATACATTTTAGGCCAAAAGACGTGTTTGCCCCTTTTTTTTAGCCCATGTGCTTGGCACGTGACTTTTTAAACGGAGTTGTTACCAAAATCTAACGGAAATACATCGTCGATAGCGAAATATGGGTTCAGGTATCACATTGGTAGCATTGAGAGTTTGGGTATCAACTTGGCCGGTGCACAAGAGTTGAGGCACTGATGGTGCATTTTTCTCTAATCAGATTTACTTCCATTTTTTTTCCTTTCAATTTCAATGTTCGTCTGTTTCAATTCATATCAAAATATTAGTAAGTTAATAACTATGAGCAATGAAGAATAAATTGTTTTTTTTTTTTTTTGTATTTAAAATTTTTCACTTTTGGTGTTCACAATTTTGATGAAGTTCACACTAATGGTTTTATGAATTGAATAATGAATTAACGATGAGAAGGCAACAGAAAGACGAAAAATAGTAATAAATTCACATTTGAGTGGAGAAAATGAAGATTAATGTTATCCAATGAGAAATTAAGTAGTATGTGTATTTAATTAATCCCCGTGGTACGATAATTTTGGGTTTAATACTTCCCTATCTTGACACGATTCGTACGCTTGCGAGAGTATATGCATCAAGTCATAAGCTAAATTCAAGAGAGGGACAAGTTGATACAAAGACTGAGGAGCTTAATTTGGTTCATACAAGTTCCTTGATGAGGTTCAGCTGAAAGAAAAACGTCTCGATTCACTTGAAGAATCATCATAGAGAGCGAGAAGGATTTGCTTTTACTACAGAATTAGTACAAGAATGTTGCTAGGGAAATGAGTTCACATGGGATGGAAGAGGACTATAGTAGTTCCTGGATGAGCGTTTGATGAGAATTGATTCCATGGGTACCAACCTATCGATGATTCTTAAAAAGTTCTCAGACCCAGTGTAATTGGTTTTGGATGCAATGCAGGGGTTTTAACCGGACAACAAGGAGTTACATTTTGATTTGATAGGTAGAAGAAGAGGTTGTTGTAAACTTCAGGATGTTCTTACGGAGGATGAATGTATGTCTCTGTGAGGTTCAGGCCCCATTTGGTGTACTATCTAAATTTGAATAATAATATAGCAGGGAGGAAAGCCACCACTCCAATCAAATGGGAACCTTTGCCGGTTTTCAAAAAAAGAAAAAAAAGAAAAAGGATATCAACAATTATGCCTTCCTTTGTATTAGAGGGTTTTCCGTGTAATTTTATTTTCTTTAGTCAAAAAAAGAAAAAAATATGCCTTCCTTATATTATTATTATTATTATTATTATTATTATTATTTTTGGAGGCCAATACACTATAGTCAGTCGGTCAATCTTCAATTGAGAATCAAGGATTAGCCCCTTTAAGAAAGACTAGACATATGCAGAAGAAATATAGGGAGGATAAACATATCAAGACAGAGAGTACTAGACAATTTAATTAGCTGCTATAGCTTTCTAGCCTCCAACCTTCAAACCAATCCCAAAGAATGTTGGTTCCCTTTCATCGCCATAAAGCAACATGGAACACCAAAAGCCTTTGAAAGATCCACTCTTGACGGCTACCCTAGACACAATCAGGGCGCGGCGGGGCTATCACTGGAACTTCTCGAGGACAGGGCACAAGAATCTATTTTAAAGACAGCACCACTAAGACTTAGGACTATGAATGGCTGAAACATGGGTGGATCATACATGAAAGGCGCATGCCTGGAGGAAGAATTTACCAAGTAAGATGTATATAAGATAAAGAATTTTGCTCTTTTTTAGTTCCTATTTTTTTTTCTTTCATAAATAAGATGTATATAACTATGTGCGAATAAGATGTGTACTATACCTCTCTCTTTGATCTGGTAAATCATAGATTCGATGATTGATGTAGCCACAACAATAGATCTTCTCAATTGCATCATCTTCCTTTTCATCTTGACATCCAGTGCTTTAAAAAACATCGACTATCAACATTTTTGTTGTGAAAAATAAACTTAACAAAGCAATTAGCTAGACAATGAGAATGAAGACTTGAGTGCACAACCCACTCGTCTTGAATCCCTTTTTATAGATTGGGGGATGATTCTAGATTAATGGTTTTGAAAGCAAAAACAAAGGATTATGTCGTGGTTTTGAAAAGCGGTGGGAGATCATGTGGTTTGAGAAACAAATAAATCATTTTCACACATAAGTTTTAGTCTTAATCAATTACTTCCTTAAAATTAAAAATTTTAAATTTAGAACATTTCATGTCAGGGCCTTACATAATTTAGAGAGATATTGTTTCCTTTTTTTAATATTTTTTTGTGGTCCAACCTACTCGTGTATTAGTGGATGATTTTAGACCAATATTTTTGAAAATAAAAGGACCTTGACCTAATTAATGATTTAATGCACAAAAATGGCTAAACATTAACTCACCCCAATAACATATTCTTATTTTCACTAACCCATTTAATCACAAAATTCACTTTTAACCTTCAAAGAATTATAAAATTGCCAATCATTCATAAAACCAGAAATGCTCTGTCTCTGTCTCTGTCTCTGTCTCTGTCTCTGTCTCTGTCTGTCTCTCTCTCTCTCTGTCTCACGTGCTCGTAAAGTCTCTGCTTACCACTCCCAGCTCTCACGCTCCTCTAAGGGCTCCTCCTCTTCCTTCCCGAAGAGGCAGCGAGTCAGCGTGTGGCTATCAACGACTGCCAAAGTTTGAATGAAATGAAGATGGGATGAGTTCCTGAGATTTGAGAAAGTAGAGGCTATAGATCCCAGAGGGAGATAGAGGTGCCTAATTGAGGAGGGAGTCCGAACGAAACACGCATGAGCTTGCTTGTGACAAGCTAGAGGAACGGTGGTGCCAATTATACTTATAATTGCTTTATATTATTCTGGTGCCTATTATATTTATAATTGTCATAATATGAATGGCTACGGATTGTTGTTGATGACAAACACTAGTCTTTAATTACTGAATAACTTGTGGCAAGCTTGCATACTGAACTGAGAGTGTAAAACGTGAGATTTCTATGGACCAAATTCAGTATTCTTTTTCACGAAATGAATTTGTGCAGGGGGAAATGTCAATCTACCCAAATTTGAGCTACACTAACTCCACTTACCCAAATATCTTATTAGATTTCCTATTTACCCAATAAATTACATATCTTTTGCCCTAATACCCAATTAAATATTTTTTTACCGCTTTTTATTTATTTTTGAGATCATTTTGCCCTCTCTCTTTTTGTCACTTACAAAGAGAGAAGCCATCGGCGACTAGTGACCGAAATCTGGTGATCGAAATTGGAATTAGGTGACCGGCCGCTTAAATCCAGTGATTGGAGATCGGAGTCCTGCGACTAGGGTCCGGCGTCCAGTTTTATTGCCCCCAATAATACCCAAAATTTTTATTGCCCCCTAATAAACTTTATTGGTCTCCAATATAAATTTCTTGGGTTTTTTTGGAGAAAAATAAAAGTCTCCGGTGACCACGTTAGGAACATCTGACAACCCTCCGGACCGGTGACTGTAGTCAGGTGTCTGATTTTATTACCCCCAATAATACCCAATAAACTTTTATTGGCCCCAAATAAATTATTATTTCTCCCCAATAAAAATTTATTTGGTTTTATTGGATGTCATAAAAGTCTCTAGCGACCTATAAGATCTCCAATGACCTCTTTGGGGGCCTCCGGCGACTAGTGGCGGTGATCGTAGTCCGACATCCTTTTTTATTGCCTTCCAATAATACTCAATAAACTTTTTATTACTCCTCAATAAAAATTTATTGGGTTTTATTGGGGGGTAGTAGAAGTTTCCATCGACCTCTTTAGGAACCTCTAGAAACCTCCAGATCGGTGACCGGAGTTTGACGTTCGATTTTATTGCCCCTAATAAAAATTTACTGGGTTTTTTTTTGGGGGGGTGTAATAAAAGTCTCTGGCGACCTCTGTGGGAACTTCCGATAGCCTCCGAACCGGTGACCGGAGTCCTGTTTTATTTTTCCTGAATAATAACTTTTTATTGCCCTCCGGCGACCTCTTTAGGAACCTCCGGGCGATGATCGGAGTCCCGCAACCGGTGACTGGATTTCGGCGATTAGTGATTGGAGTCCGGCGAAGTCTCTAATGATTTTTTAATTATTTGGAGGGAAAACTAATCATTTTACATTTAAATGGGGTAAGTGGGCACACAAATCTTTTAGTGGAGTAAGCGGGCATTTGTTGGGCCCAACTTGGGTAAATGATCAAGAGTCCGTGCAGAAGTTTGCCCACTTCTGTCTTCTTTGAAATTTTTTTCATCATAAATTTTCCCGTTTGAAAAGAAGAGCAATGTTGATCCGACCGGTTTCCCACCTAAACCCGCAAAACGAAAACCACAACATAGACCAAAACATTCAGATCTTGACAAACTATATATGACCAAAACTCACATCAACATCTGCATCTTTCACAACTACAATTTTAATGAAAACAGTAATCTAAGATTCTGATTAGACCAGCAACTCAACAAGTCATCAATCTAGAAAGCCAACTAAGAAGATGAAGAAATAACCTACAAGATGGTTAGATGGGAAGAACAAATCTTCATAACTGCTGAATTGTTGCAGAGCAGGCATTGAACATTGAAGATTCGAAGTCGGACTCAAAGAGGAAGACTTGAAGTTTGGCTTTTGGGCATTACGGTTCTACACTTCTACCGAGATTAGGATAGGAAAAGTTTGTATCCTTTAGCATTTACGGATCCTCTACATATATAATTATATGTCAAATGTTTTCAAGTTCAACGGTGTTTAATAAAAACAAAAAAAGATACTCAGTTGACAAATGTTGAAATATGATTGGGCCAGTGGCCCCCACTCGGCCATGCTTGCGTCCGCCACTATCCTTCACGTAAGGAAATGTTAGTTTCTTTTGTAGGTTTTATTATTCAACTAGTAAAAATGTCCGCGCTTTGCTGCGGGATATGAATTGTATCTATAATCGTTTTACTGAAAGAGGTGATTTCTTTGTTTTCTGCTGAAAGATGTGATTTTTCAGTTTCTGCAATTCCTGTATGAAAATTTCCAGAGAAATGATAAAGTTAGTATTTTTACGAAAATACTATATATGCTAAAGTTGGTATTAATATGAAAATAATAATATTGTACTGATTAGTTGATTACACAGGACATTTGCTGCATGCATCTCTGAACAATAGAGAGTAGATATGATTAAGAACTACTTTGATATCATTAGATATTACACATAACTGAGAGATCATTAGATATTACACATAACTGAGAGAGTACAATGTTTTGCCTTTTTACATTTTTGTTATAGTACATTCAGTGGAGCAAAACTTGAGTAGTACTTCAAAAAATTAATTGCTCCCACTGCTTTGCTGTAGAATCAACTGAAATTCAGTGATAAAAAATGCAGAAGAATTTACCCAAAAAAATAATTCTTCTAGCTGCTTTTCAGTTGATTCGCTGACTACAATTATACAAAACCAAAAGTAGTCAGCACAGCTGTAACTAAAAGAAATAAGTTAATATAATATATGTTACAAACACAAAGAGATCGGATTCTTGTTCAGCGACTTGTTTGTGTTTCATGTTGCTTGCTTTGAAGGGATGATGATGTAGTTCCTTGATGCCGGGATTGCCTATGAGGTAATAATAATAAAATTATTGTTAGTAATAAAAATGGATTGATTGCATTTCAGATTACATGAAAACATAGAACGGATAAATAAAATTTACCTTTTGCTTTTTTTCTCTTGTTCAGTGGTGAAGAGTGCTTTCTTACTTGTTTCCACTGTTCTTTTTCTTTCTGTGCTAGCATGATCGGGTGTTGCGGTTGTTGGATGTTGTTCTGATACTGCTACAGAACTTTCTGGATCTAGAGAAACAGATTTCACAATCAGTTCACCATGAGATTTTGGTTGAATCTCGAAGAGGTATTGTTGGCCGATTGTATTTTTAATCTCCTTTGGCAATGCTTGTCTTGTAGGTTCTTCTTGTTTGTTTAGTAATTCTGGACAGGTATTGCCAAAGAGTTGTTCAGCTGCTTCTCCCATTACAATCAGTATGGCTTCATTTTCCCGGTCTTCGATTGTTACGTATACTCTGTAACTGCGCATAAAATGGTTATTTATTATTAGTAAAGAAATAGCAATGTATATTTTTGTATTAAGTTATGATTATGTAATAGTTAGAATTGAAATTTAAATATATGTAATAGTTAACAATCTGAGTTGAAGGGTGAATTTAATATTAGGATCATTATACTTCCACAATCCTAATATATATAGATGAAAAGGAACAATATTTTGAAGAGAACTTACTATGGCAAAGGCTGTTGTGTTTTATGTTTAATACAACTCATTTCATTAGAATTTTGTTTCTATTGAAGCTGCTTGCGGCAGATTGGACAACCGTTATACCACCAGCTATTGTGTGTCGAGAATCTAGCGATTTAGCTTTGCAGCAAACAGGCTTGCTCTGCGATGTATGTGTGTGTTATTAGACTGTAATTAAAATGAAAAATATTTCTAAAAGAAAGTAATTATTGTATAAAGATGAAAATAGAATTGTTCATACGTTGTACAGGCGTGGATTAAGCATGTTCAATTCTGATACTGTTTTTTTTGGTCGATCTTTGAGCTCTTCTTGAGTTGCCTATTTAAATGGGATAGCAAGAATCTTTACTTTGTCACCTGGCTTGGAGAATCTGCAATATTTAGGTTGTATTGTTGATATTTTATGTCATTATCAGAAGCAATAAATGATAAAATCAATTTTGATTTTGTTATTAAGACAACTTACTCATTTCTGTATTCTTGTCTTTGAGGAATTTGCGGGTCTACAATCATGCAGGTATGATTCGTTCCAGACAATGTGATTCGTTCTGCAAGTTATTAAAATAAATTGTAAGAAAAGAGTGATTAATATTGATGAGTTTCATATATATATATATATATATATATATATATATATTGATGAGTTTCATATATATATATATATATATATATATATATAAAAGAAGTACATACGTTGGAATTCAGTAATCCGCAAGCTTGTAAATACTGCTAAGATCGGTGGAGAACGATTTTGAACAGCTTGTACATCAAATTGTCTGGCATTATCGCCCCACAGAGTGATTCTAACGTACTCTCTCCTGTATTTTGGTGAAACAATTGAATTGTTATTGTTTGTGAAAGAAAACATTGTTTTCAAGTTATAAGAATGTTTCAAGATTATGTACCTGAGATTTTCCAAGGTTATTTCACACTTTGATTCCATTTTTTCTTTGTTCCTCACAAAGACCTGGGACTCTGGCATGATTGACTTCACACAACCATAAACATCTTTTATTGAAGGGAAAAAAAAAAAAGATTATTAATTTCAGTTGTCCATAAATTGGAAGATGATTTAAATAAAGTTGAGATACTTACCTATCAGAACTATCTGATCTTCTTTTTTGTCATCTAACTCACTGAAATCAAGGAGGTTGAATGCATATCGTGGAATCGATGAGGAAGAGTCTTGAACTTGTTTGAACTCTGTCATCCGGTTAAAAGAGAGGTGTGCCTCATGATCAATAACTTTGAATGGAAAGTCATTCTCTCTTGAATGGTAGCGAAATATGTCATAGACCCTGCCTTCCTCCATTTTGTTTGTAACAACTGGATAATGTGATTCATCAATTATAGCATGGATAGCATCGCCCTACATTGAATAAATAGATGTGAAATCAAGAAATCAAATTTATATGGTCAGTGATTGTAATGTATAAATTTGTATTCTAGGAGTTTCGAAAACATTACCCTTTCATCGATTAGAACATAATGAAGCCCATCATAGATATCAGTATCGAACTTTTTGGGCCTCCATATCCTTGCTACCCGAGCTCTCATTTCTTCAATGAATTGAAAAGGTTCTATATCACGGATAAAGGTGGGGGCCATTCTTTTCTTGATCTGAAACAACAAAGTAAACATAAATTGTTTTTTTTTCATACAGTATTTATCATTATGTCTTTATGAAGTAAAGATTAAAATCTATTTTTACCTAGTAACAGTTATGATATCTGAATTTTTATTTTTATTTTTATTATTATTTTTTTTTTTTTGAGAAACTGATATCTGACTTATATGGAACATAAAAATTACAAATACATTTTATTATAATGACTATTAAGTATTAACTATGGTTACAGGAATTAATTGAATATTGTTAATCTGATTAATGTTTGAAAAGTGAAATTACAAAACACTTTAAATTCTTTTTTTTCTTTTTTTTGGTACAACAGAACACTTTAAATTTTCAATAGATAGTAACCGTCATTAATCGAAAGTTGAAGTTTTGAGTTAATCTCTTTGAGATTATGTCTTGTATAATAAGGACGAAAGCAAAGAAAAAGCTTATCCTTTGTTATAATTATAAAGAATCAATTTTTGTTTGTTTTTAAAGGTCATGTGTACTCAGGGGGCGAAAAAGAGAACCGAAAAAAAAAAAAACAAAACAAAACAAAAACAAAAAGAGAGGAAAGAAGAAAGATACCGATTCTTTTGTGGAATTAAAATCACACTGTGATTGCTTCCGGTTTAGTTCTCAATTCCTTCTGAATTATCCACCTTTTTTTTGCTGTCAATTTTACATTTTATGCATCAAATATCAGCTTTTTCGATCATGGGAAACAAACTGTAAAGATTATGAATAGAAGCATTGATTGACTAAAAACGAAAGTTTACCCTTGTTTTGATTAAGATGGATCGTGATGGATGGTCCTCCGATGCTCGAAATAGTGAGGGGTGATATTAGCGGAGGCTTCTGGATTGAGGAGGCAGTGGAACTATTGATTTTATATGTGTGTATTTAGGGTAAAAATGTAATCTTGAAGGTTATATCTTTTTAATACTGTTTGGTCTCATTCGGGAAGGTTCTGCATCCTTCTTTTTTGTCTGAATTAATTTGTAAAAATTTCTATCTACTAATTTATAGAAGTAATTGAAGGTTATATCTTTTTAATACTGTTTGGTCTCATTCGGGAAGGTTTTGCATCCTTCTTTTTTGTCTGAATTAATGTTTGTGAAAATTTCTATCTACTAATTTATAGAAGTAATTAGAGCCATCTGGAAGCAGTATGTTTTTCGGTGAAGATTTTTTTTGAATTCGGCCGTTATATTTGATACGAAAATGTTCTTGAAGCCAGATGTATTTTATTTTTATTTTTATAAATTAAAAATAATGAATTTATTATTTATAAATTTCGTAATATATCTTTGTAAACTATGTTTTTAGTGTATTTATTCGGAATATTATTGTCATTGTTTATCAATATTTTTAAGCCATTTCTTGCTGTAACTCTTGAAAGCGCTACGTATAGTTGTCCATGAGTAAAAACAGGTTCTGGTAAATATATACCAACATTATTTAATGATTGACCTTGACTTTTATTAATAGTCATAGCGTAACAGGGTTTTATTGGAAATTGTCGTCTTTTAAAAATAAATGGCCATTTACTTTCTGATGCAGTAAGAACAATTCTAGGTATAAGAAATTTTTTGCCTACATTATTTCCTGTTAATATTTGTGTTTCAAGTAGTCGGTCAAATAATTTGGTTATTATTAATCTGGTACCATTACATAAACCGGACATTTGATTTAAATTTCTTAATAGTATAACTGGCATTCCAACTTTTAGAACTAATTCATGTGATGGTAATCCATTAAATTCTAATTTATTCAAAAATTCTATAGGATATAAAACATTAGTATTTTCACTATTTCCAGAATTTAATAAAATACTGTCAAAGCTTAAGTAAGTAGTTTTGTTACCTGGTAATAAATTTATAGCATAATTATTTATCCCTTGAACTGTAGTGTTTCGTGGAGTAATAATTGCACGTTCTTTTAGATAATTGAAATCACAATATTTAATCTGAAAATTCGGATAAGTTGTGAGAAAGATTGCCTCTATTGGATTTTTAACGTTATAAATCAGTAAATCATTTGGTATTTCTACCCATGATGTGTCTTCATCATTTTCATAATTAATAGAATGTACACGACCTTCTCCAATTTCTAATAACCAATTCGCAAAATTAGAAATATTTTTTTTATCTTCTTCAATTAAATCTTTTTTTGATAATCTCATATTTTCTGTTAAATGAAATGTTTTAAATAATGGCCAAAGATATGAACTATTTAATGTTACTTCAATGATTTGTTCTTTAGTTCCCCCTGTAATAACAGGTAAAATTTGCCTGAAATCTCCACCTAATAAAATTGGTTTACCACCAAATGGTTTCTCATGTTCGGTATTATTTGGATTTGATAAAATATCACGTAAGATTTGTCTAATGCTTCAAAACAGTGTTTATTACACATTGGAGTTTCATCCCAAATAATTAATTCGGTTTTTTCAATTAATTTTGCAAGTTGGCTTCCTTTTTTTATTGGACATATTGATAAATTATTAATTACTAAAGGTATCTTAAATCGAGAATGAGCAGTTCGACCGTTTGGTAGTAATAATGATGCAATTCCAGATGAAGCAACAACTAAAACAATTTTTCCTTCTGATCTTAGTTTGTTTATGATTGTGTGCCATAAAAATGTTTTACCGGTTCCTCCGTAACCATGAACAAAAAAAGTGTTACATGTTCCTTCTTCAATTCCTTTTATAACTTCATTATACACAATTTTTTGATTTGTATTTAATTGAGCAATCATATTTAAATGTTGACTTTTAATTCAAAACAATCATATTCTAGTTCCTCTCTTAAGAGTCTATCATTTGAATTAAATACTATATTTGTATCAGGCATTGGCAATTTATAATCTTTTAATGAACTTGATGATTTATTAAATATTTGCTCTAATTCAAATAATACTTGGTTTTTCAGTTCAAAATCAGGTAAAATTAAGTTTGAATTTCCAATGTCAACTCTAGCTTTATATAAAATGTCATCTGACATATTTGACCAATATAAATCTAATAATTTTTGAGGATCTGCAACATCACAGAATAAAATAATTGTAACAAACAATTGTCGTATTTCAGAAGCGGTTGCAGTATGTGAAGAATTTTCTAAAGCTTCTACTCATTCTTTATCATCTCCTAATAAGCCAAATTTTTGGCAAGCTTCTTGATAAGAAGAATATGTAATTCCATTAATTGTTTTTATTGAGTCAAAATTAGTACAACCTTTTTGAATATTTAATAACATTCTCATATAATATAATTCACCGGCTTTAGGATATATATATGTTATTCGGCCAATGGTTTCACATTTTTTTCTCGGTGTCCAACATTTTTTCTGGTCATCCCATACGAATTTACTTGGAAAATTTGTATATGTTAATTCGGTTGCTTCTGGATGAATGGTATTTGCTTTAAACCATCCAGTAAGCATATTATCTTCTGTACTTTTTTTCTTTATTATTGATTCAATTGATTGACATTCATTAAAAATTATATTTTGTTCGGAAGGTAAATGAATCTGTAAATGTTGAACAGCAGGATGCCTAGAATGAATCGAATATTCAAATAATCTCCATACAGATTCATGAGGAGTTAAATATCGACAATTAAGATAAGCAGAGATTTCATCTTTTAAATTTTCTTGAAATAAAATTCGAGCTCGATCTGGCCCTTTGTTAATATATTTAAACAAATATTTTATTAGCATAGATTGAGAACATAACTCAACATTTATATGAGCGTTATATCTTAATAACAAATTTATATTGTAAGGTACAACAAAATTATTTCCAATGTGAATATCATTTTTTAATATAAACTTTGTTGGATCATCACGACGTCTATATATAGTGGGCATATTTGATTCAAATATAGTATTTGGATTGTATGGTTTTGGAAAAAATTTAGAACACTTTCCATTTCGCATGCAGGGAGATTTTAAATTTAGTTCTCCACAGGGTCCATGAATCATAAATTGGCTGACAATTCTGTATAATTCTGGGTTTATATTTTTATCTGGTAATTCTGCTGAAATAATAGAATCAACGTCAGCGGCTGTATAACATTTATAATTCTTTTTTAACCAAAATAACATATGAGCATGAGGAAGTCCTCTTTTTTGAAATTCTATTGTATGCACGTATGCATCAATTTCTCCAAAAGGTTCTCCAGATTTAATATAAGTTATCATATCTTCTAATTTTATTTTAAAAATTCTTGAAATTATATCCGGTCTATCTTCAATTTTAAGTTCAGGTTGATTTTGAAAATATCTTTCAATTTCTATCCATTTAACATTGCAAGTAAAAGTAATGAATAAATCAGGATTACCATATTATCTACAAATTGCCATAGCATCTTGATAATTATTAATCATATCTCTAGGACTTCCAGTATAAGAACTCGGTAGAATAATTTTTTGTCCTAAATTGGATGCTTTATTAATTCCTGCTGTAGCTGAAGTACAAAGTTCTTTATATATTTCACTACGAAAATTCTTTTGATTTTTTCTAATCCAATCTAAACCGTCTTCTTCAACTGTTGCATAAGAATCTACTAAAAATTGTTGAAATAAACGTCCACCTTTTAATAAAGTTTTTACTTCATTATTTCGGTCTTGGATTTGATACGCAATGTATGCTCGCATAGATATTCGTTGTCTTTTTTTTTTAGAATTTCCAGGTATTTGCTCTATTAGTAAATTCGGTTTATATCCATCTTCACCATATGGAAAAAGTATTGGATATTGTAATGACATGTATTTTGGATGTATTTTAGAAATACGTTGTAAACAACCACTTTTTGATTCAATAATTAAATCTTTATTTGCATTATATTGTCCAATCTCACCAACAATTAAACCACCGATTTCTTCACTGGTTGGTGTTTCATATTGTTTGCTATCAGTAGGTTGACGATTAAGTATAGTCATATTTAATGTAGGAATGAAACCATTTTCATATCTATCTCTTATAGTTCGAAATTCTTTTACTAATTCATTATTTTGGTCAAACATTTTAATGAGTCCTTCAACTATATTTGATTTGATATTTACATTATTGTGATTCGGATCAATTGCATTAATGCGATTTGAAACTTCATTTTTTGTATCGTATATATATAATTGAGCATATTTAGGAGATTCTCCATTAGAAGGTAATAAAGAACCCATTAAATGATGTACTTGACCACTAATTTTGAAAACATAAGGACCTAAACCATTATTTATTTTGTAGTCAATATTTGCTCCCATTGATGTAAAAGCAAACATTGAATTATAAATTCTTATGTTTTCTCTGAATGATCTGCTTTCTGAACCATTGTCTGGATTCAATAAATGCTCGAGGAAAGTTGGTGTTGGTTTTGATCTTTCAAGTTTGATTTCGCCTTTCCTACAACAATTTGTATAGATAATTGATGCATTTGAAGTTGATCTTTTAGTAGCTTCTCCAAGCCAAAAGCATGCATCACAATGGTTACATGAGTACACATTATCCCCCGAGTCTTCGTATTTCACAGTTAACCCTGCAACCAACATTTTCTCATTCATTATAACTTTTCATGTGATTTTCTTGATTTTTTTGAAACTTATAATTAAAACAGACTTCATAAGAATTACCTCGTCTGTTTTGTTGATATGACGCTTGACCAAATAGTCGAGAACGTTGATCTATCAATAAAATAAATAAATAAATAAATAAATAATTTAAATCTTTAAATCAAACTCAAAACAATAAATCTTTAAATCTACCGAATAGATGACAAAGTAACAATAGACTAACAATCTAAAATCAAAATTGTATGCACTTGAATGAACGCTATTCCAAATTCTGGTTTTGAGTGTGAACCATTAATAAAAAATCATTACATCTGAATCATCTGCCATTCGTAAAAAAATTTTAACCAACCAAACATGCTATTAAAATCCAGTGTGTTCTGAATCAATGTGTGACTAATTATGTTTTGATGACGTTTTCAAACAGAGTCAACTTGATGAAGAAGAATTTTTTACAGAAGAATTTTTTTTTGAAAGTTGACTTAGACATTCATCCCTACAAATTCAAATGTTGATTTTTATAAACTCCACTATTTGATGTTGGAACTACTGAATGCTTGCCAAAGTTTTATGCCAAAAACATACAACAAACATAATCTTTATTTGACATGTTTAACCATTCAACATAGTCCCAAAATGTAAAATCATTGACAGCATTAAATCATTTTTTAACCACCAAAAGAAGAAATGATATAAAAAGACGTCACCATGAGAAGTATTGTTAAGTATTCAATCAACTATTTTCCATGATGATCATATAAAAAATTTACCATTTTCAATCATAAATATATCTTCATTTATACCTTGAACGCTATTTTCAGCATTACCACTGAATTCGGTCTCACTCTGACATTGATTATCTTTTTCATTACTCTCTCGGCAAAACACTGTCATAAAAAAATCATATAATATGAATTAATTTATATAAACATGCATAAATACCAATGTTTAACAAAGCATAAAAGCTATACTTACTTCTTTTCAATCTCTTTGATCTAACATGACTACGTTCAGTTTTTCCTTGATTTACTCTCTTAGTAGTGGATTCTTTTGACAATCTTTTTTTTCCTTTCTTGGCATCCTTAGCTGCCATCCCTGCAACTCCACATATATTCGAATTAACATTTTAAATCACTATGTTCACGCATAATAATAGATCATTGAACTTCAACATAAACACCACATACTACTAAAATAACCGGAATTATACATAAAGACCACAGAACACTGGTTCAGTATATTGCAACACAAAATATGAAATTCTGAATTACAAAACTCAATTCATAACTCATATGTTCTGTTTGAGTCCTATAAAAAAAAAAAATGGCAAGTCTTTGTCAATAGCTTTTTATCAAACAATCTCTGGAGATAACACAATGTTATTTAACAATCATGAAACATTCCGTGTCCGAGTTGCAGATTAATACTAAGAAATGAAAACATTTAATAAGGGCACCAAATTTCATACCTCAGCCTTCACACAGTTAATAACTCTCAAGTAACTTCCTCTACTAATTTATAAATCAAGAATCACAAAAATAAATACAAACCTCGTATGCTCTAAATTACAGAACCACAATATACAGTGGTTTTAAAACAATTGTTCCACCAAGCAAATAGCCCTAATAATCAAGGAAAGTCTTTAAACTCTGATAGATGAAGAGAAAATAAAGACTAACAACATAAAAACTTAAAATCATGATTGCTGATCTTCCAGACTTTATTATGTGGCAGCCATTAAGCTCAATCTAATTTCAACAAATTACTTTATCAATACTGGCTCCAAAAACTAACAGCAATAAATACCCACCACACATACAAAGTAGCCCAAAAAGTTTCCATCTTTTCCTAAACTTCAATATGGCAATCAAAACTCAATTTAAACAATGAATAAATTAAATAGTCAGCCATAAATAAAACTTCATTTGTACCTTCCGCAGCGTTTTCATCATCACCTTTCAATTGCATTTCATTTCGACATTCATTAGATCCTCCAGCAATTTCTCGATGAAACACTGTGACCAATGATGAAACAATATGATTTAATTTACACTTCCACAGATACAATGATTTTTCTTCCCATTACTTATAAATATCAATGTTTCAGAAACCATAAAAGCTATACTCACTTCTTTTCAATCTTTTTGGTCTCACATGACCATATTCAGATTTTTCTTGATCAATTCTGCCACCGGTAGATGGTTCTAAGAACCTCTTTATCCCTCTCTTGGCATTTTCAGCTGCCATATCTGTATTCACAGATGTAATCCAATTAAAATTTTACATCATAATAATCCTCACTTACTATAATTTATCAATCAATACACATATAGGAACGTAGGACACTTGTAAAAAGCGATTGCTTAGATAAACTGATAGACAGATATATGCAGCTAAATATGCACAAATCCAACATTCACTCAAATACAGCGATCACCAAATAACAACAAAAAATCAAAACCACCCATTGAAAACCACAGAACAACACCCGAACACATGGAAACCAAAATCAATACCCATAGAAACCAACATCAATTAAAACCTAAGCACAACCAAAATCACCAATTCAAAACCACAAAATTACACATATTGATAGAACACCATCTCCCATTACACACCTCTTTCCTTCTTCTGTTGATTCCAAGAACGGAAGATCTAATATTGCAAGACTTCCTATCATCTTCGTCTGTCCGGTCTTTCTTTCAATCACAACAACAACGCAAGATCTACTACTGCAAGTCTTCCTATCGCCTTAGTCTCTTCGTCTCCAATCTGTTTTTCTCGATCTCAAAATAAAAATACCCGATAGAAACTTATAGAAGGTTACCGAAAAAACGGATTACTACCTGAAAACCCTCTCAGATGTTTGTCTCACGTTTCAGGGCTGTTTCGCCTCTGCTGATTTCAATTTATAATCTGCAAGAGTTGATGTCGGTGTAGATATGTCGGTGCAGAGAGATGCTTCCAGAAAGGGAAAATGGCAGAACTGAAAATTGAGGTAGAGTTTAGATCGATCTAGAACTTGATAAAGAAGACAAAGACCAGATAGAATCTAAACACAGTTTAATTGTAATTTTGTTAAAAAAAAAGGGCAAACTAGCAATTTACTTCGGGTTCGAATGAACAGTGAAACGCGAATGAACAGTCCACGCCCTTTAGATAATAGATAATTTCTGCACATGATGACATGAACTCCTTCCACATTGAAAAAAAAAAAACAAAAAAAAAATTGCTCATAATGTCAGTTATGAGGCTCATGTCATTTTATAGGGAGGAAACCAAATAGGGGAACTCCTAAACTTTCATGTTTATAAATGGACGATTTTTTCCCCAAAACTTTCATGTTTATTTTATATATTTTTTGTGTGAAATGTAGCAATGATTCATTGAATGGGAAAAGAGTACATAAGCTTGTGAATATAAGTCAATGGCCTGTCAATAACAGCGGATTAATCTTTAAAAAACCTAAAAGGAGAGAAAACCCTAGGCGGCTCTGCTAGGGTTAGGTTTTTCTGGCAAGCGGTGGTGGCAAGTCTTGTCAGGCTCATCGCGTAGCGCGGCATGTAGTGTTGTCTAGTTGGTGACAGTCTTGCTATACACGTGGTCAAGTACCAAGTGACTTCTACTTGGAATAATGATTTTTCTTTTTGGTTAGTTAAGTATAGTGTGCCTAATGTTATTGCCTAGCCAATTTTTTTTTAGATAAAGAGTTCAAATCAGTTGTATGACTCTAATTCATAGATAAGAATAGTACAAAAGAATTGACTATTCTTTTTAGACAATGATAGCGCAGAGTAGTCTATGCTAACAAAAAACACCTCATCTCGTAGGTACTATATTTTATTCAACTTCAACGCCGAGCAAGCAATTGTGGTACATTAAAGTTAAATACTTCTACAAAGGCTCATAGAGACACTTATACTAGCATAGACATTATTCTAAATAAAACAAACTAGGCAACTACCAAGGAAAAACCCTAACAAAAATAGCAAAAGAAAAGAATTAAGCAGTAGGCCCAAAAAGCCATAGCCCAACCCTTCCCCTTCCTATTCAAATTAGGCCAGACAGAAGAGACTAGGGTTGTGTTAGACTAGGCCCATAAGCCTAGCCCAACGCCCCTTACCTCCTTGTCACCACCAGAGATCACCATCTGCTTATGCACTCCGACGACCGAACAAGCTGCCAGAACATGACGAGCACCACCGCGCTCCAACCAAGATCTGTCCTTGCAATCAAAGCTGTTGCTTACTGCCTTTACTGCGACGCAGAACACGGTTGGGATCCTCACCTCCAACTCGAAGCCGCCACCGCTACTTGACCTAACAACAACTCACCTTCGCCTCGCTTCAAAACCCAAAAGACGACCTGAGATCGTTCATTCCTCCTCAGTTTCTCTGATATCTCGTTCAAAACCTGCCCACCAACGAACTCTTGAAGAAGATTGTCACCAACGCGACAAGCCCAACAAGACTCGTCGACGCCTCTTGCCAGAAAATGTCTAACCCTAGCAAAGCCACCCAGGGTTTTCTCTTCTCTTTCCTTCATGAATTACTTAATGTTTCTTCTTTTTATGCGAAACAAAATTTCTTCTTGGTCCAAATACCCAATCCTAAAACATTAAAATCATAAGTTCCAAAGTTACCTCTTATTTTATTGAATTAAAAAGAAAAATAAAAGCCAATCAGACTCCTTACTCTTTCAAAGCATTGGCAAATTACATACAGTAACACCTAGTGTTGATTTATGGAGACGAAAGAAAATTATTATTTTAGAGGGGTTATTAAAATATCAATAAATGAATGGATTATTTGTTAATTTTGTCACACCCCTGATTTTTTACAAAATTAAAAATCGATATATAAACCCATACCTATATATGCGTGATCATTCAGCCATCAATACAAAATACCTGGAAACTTTTTCCTTTTAACCCAAGTACACATTGATGCCCTGAACCCACAATAATAACATAAACTCGCCCTCCACAGAGTTATGTAATACAACAACTTACGAATTAAATTGCCACAACAAAATAAAACGTAAATGTTCCTCAGAACTCACTACAAGCGGAAGTCTTAATAACGGTAAAGTCACATAAATGGCTTCCTACCATTAAGCTGCAAGCACGCTACCTCAGCATCAGCCACGATTATCCTGACCTGCAACAATAACCCCTACACCGTTTGAATGGTGCACTGGGTTGCCACACAACAAACCAGGTAAGCTTTTGCAAGCCCGTATGAGTAACTCAAAACACACACGCACAACTCACCCAACGAGGAAACCCATCAACTCGTAAAAAGGGACACACACCCTGTTTTCCCAAAACAGCACATTCTTTTCCCAAAAGAAACAAATACAAGTCACCCCGTGACAGAATCATATTAATTGGAAACTCTAACAATTTACATGTGATACACAAGTCCTCCCCGGACATTTAAAAGAAAGCATTTCCGAAATTCCCTTTTAAAAACACGTACTCATGAGCATCAAATAGCTCCCCGCTACCCCCCATGATGTACCAACGACAAATCAGTCCAACTTAGACACACAACACATCAACACACCCTCAATCATACCTATCGTTAACCTAACAAATAGAATATGATTCACAAGTCCTCCCAGGACATTTAAAAGAAAGAATCCCCGAAACTCTCTTTTAAAAACACGTATTCATGAGCATCATATACCTCCTCGCTACCCCCCATGATGTACCAACAACAAATCAGTCCAACCTGGACAAAACAACACTTCGGTCTAACCTGAACACACAACACATCAACACACCCTAAATCATACCTATCATTAACCTAACAAATAGAATATGATTCAAAAGTCCTCCTAGGACATTTTTAAAAGAAAGAATCCCCGAAACTCTCTTTTAAAAACACGTACTCATGAGCATCAGATAGCTCCCCGCTACCCCCCATGATGTACCAACAACAAATCGGTCCAATCTAGACACACAACACATCAACACATCCTCAATCATATCTATCGTTAACCTAACAAATAGAATATGATTCACAAGTCCTCCCAGGACATTTTTAAAAGAAAGAATCCCCAAAACTCTCTTTTAAAAACACGTACTCATGAGCATCAGATAGCTCCCCGTTACCCCCCATGATGTACCAACAAAAAATCTTGACACTTCCCAAACAATAGGAATTCCCAATTCCTAACACGTTGTCTCCCGAAAAGTCAAGTCTCAAGCAATAGAATGCAACCCATCAATCCCTGTTGCATAAATTACCCCTCTACCCATAAGAATATACATATTTCAAGTAAATATATATATACACGTACACGTGGTCATTCACTTA
Source organism: Rosa chinensis (assembly GCF_002994745.2). Lineage (NCBI taxonomy): Eukaryota > Viridiplantae > Streptophyta > Magnoliopsida > Rosales > Rosaceae > Rosa > Rosa chinensis. The sequence continues at coordinate 55,597,233 of NC_037092.1, forward strand.
GGAATGCCACTAATACCAACAATAGTTTGCAGTTAACTAAATAACTCTCAAAACAATAAAGGTATTTCATTCATTAATGAACCTTGTGAGATTACTCACGTCGAACTCCCCGCTGCGTCTTCAATAAAGCACAAAGCTGCCAATCCACAAAATAACCGTCCAAAGTACTTCGTCAAGTACCTAATCACATACGGTTCCAACTTAGTAACGATTCACATTTGATTTAAGTTCGAAACCCCTGTTTTGAACTAAAATCCCCAAAGTGACGCCAATTAAGGCGAAACCACATCCGAGACCACCCAATGTCTCCGGAATACTTCTACGATCGATATGCCAAAACCACAAGTCGATCGGATAGTCGGATCCTCAAGGATCGAACCATCAAACGGTCCGAAACCTTAAAAACCCTAACATGTTCATATGATCTCCAAAAATTACAAACAATATATCGAAATGCTCGTATCGACTAATGGATCGAACTTAGTGACAGAAACTATCCTTGAGGTGGCCGGAAACCGCCGGAAAACACCAACACATATTTTACTTTCCTTTACTTAGGTTAATTAGTAAAGGAAAGTAAAATATGGGAAATCGTTTGCTTCAAATGTTTCATATGATCAACTTCTTTCTCATGACTTAGATGAACAATATTAGGGTTGAATCGAATTTGATTATAATTTTGGTTTTGATCTTTGTTTCTCTCATTTCATTCTTGTAATTATGTTTTTTTGTTTTATTTATTTTCTTTACTTAGTTAATTTTCGGAACCATAAATCAAAATCCCCCCTTAATTTCGTAAATATGTTCATACTTTGTTTTATTTTTGTAAATAATTTACTTTGTACTTATTCTAATTCTTTATTTGTCCTACAATGACAGGTGTACCCTCAATCCTGGAATAGAACGATCCCTACTTGCTTATACTACTAATGATATTTATAGAGTTAAATTATATGCTTGCTTTGAGCGTATCACACCAAAGTCCAATTATGAACCAATTGATCGAATTTTACCTTAGAACAAAACAGCTCGATGGAAACCCTAGAATTTTAAAGCTTCGATTCGTCCTCCACAAGTGAAATCGCTCCAAGCCACTTTGGAAGAAGCATCTACGTCCTCCAAGCTCCAAAAGCCCTCAAGAATAACCGGCAAAGGTGGCCGGAATCGCTAACTCCAATCAAGGCGATTTCGTCCCCAAAGTGGCCTCTTCCAGTTGATGTAGCTCCCTCCACAGCTCGTATCTCTCTTCAATCCTTCCCCAGGACCTCTATAGGGGATTGAGGCGACGAGAACCCACTTTGAATCGCGTCCAAAGGTGGCCGGACGAAGGAGAACGACGCCGGCGAAAATGGAGGCTGCGCACGGGCTCGGGAGGGAGAGACCAAGCTCAGGTTTCCATTTTGGGAAATCTGGGCTCTTTTGCAATTTCCGGAAATTTTCGTCATTTTATACCAAAATGGAAAGTTTTTCCAAAGCCCTTAACTGCTTCATACGAACTCCGATTCTCGTGTTCCGCATGTCCACGAACTCGTATCGACGCTCTCTACAACTTTCGTGAAGGAAGTTTTGGGAGAATCCCAATGAATAAAAAGTCAACCCTTGTGCCCCCCTAAATGACGCTTCCTGAATTATTATTCACCCGAAACACTTCCGCTCCATCCACGAGCCACGAAACCGTCCGATACCCACAATTTAAATTCCGGAAAATCCTCGGAAAATAAGTACGAATTTCCTGGTCATCACAAATTTATTGATAAGTGAATATTTATTAATTCAAAAGGATTTTTGTGTCATTCCTAGTTGAATTACATAACTTAGTTCATTGATGTGTAGTACCCAATGTGGTGCATGTATTGCAAATGTAGTGTTATGGCCTTTAAGCTGAACCTTGAAAAAGCTTATGATCATTACCTGTATTGGAACTACATTGAAGCTTGTCTGTTTAACTTTGGCTTCAATAAGAATTGGATCAATCTGATCATGAAGTGTATTACTTCTGCTTCCTTCTCGATCTTAATTAACGGAAAAGCTGATCGAGGGTTGGTTTAAACCTTCGAGAGAAGTTTGACAAGGAGATCCGTTGTCACCCTATATTTTTATTATAGTCATGGAGCCTCTAATTAGACATTTGAATTACCTTTAAACTAGGAGCAAAACTCATGTAGGGCTACTCTCTTCTCCTCTTGGTCTTAGGATCTTAAACTTACAAGCAGATTAACCCTAATCCAAATCAAATCTTTCTAGTATGCCTAATCATGTCATTTCGTGTTCTAAATGTTCCCCTAAACTGACCATAGGGGTCATCATGGGCCGGGCTAGGGCCGGCCCTACCCTAAATTTTAGGGTTTAGGGTCGGACCAGGCCGGGCCTAGTCAAAGTCAACAAAATTTAGGGCCTGGTAGGGTCGGGCCAGGGCTTAAATATGCTAACCCTTACCCGCCCGAAAAGCCCGATCCGTTAGGGCCGGGTCGGGCCGGCCCTCAAATAGGGCCAAATAGGGCTGAAATGGGCCAAAAAGGGCCTTATTTTGTTTAACAAAAAAAAAACATTATTTTTTTCTTCTCAAAATATGGCTTAATGGTATATATTGGTGATAAAAGACTCATTGTTTTTTATTGAACATATTTTATATTAATATAATACTTGTAACTTATAACATTTATTAATATTACTTAAGGTGGTTATATTCAATTACCTATCTATATAAATCTCCCAATATTAATTGTTGTCTAACAAAGAAAATAGAAATTAAAGAAAACAAAACTTATGAAATCAATTACAAAGAAAGAGATAAATTGCATATTATAGAAAAAAGAGAAACGTAATTAAAAAATAGAAAAAAAATATGGCTTATTCGGGCGGGCCAAAAATTTCGAAATGGAAATTGATCAATCTGACAATGCTCATGGAGGGTAACAAGCCTAATAAACTAGTTATACTACATTACAAGGCATATAAGGATTATGTGCGATCCAAAAATTTTGAAATGAAAATCGACCAATCTGAAAATTCTTATATGTTTATACAATAGTGATAGGTATTGTGTAAAGAAATTAGGCCGATCCGCCGTGAATAAGGCGTCCAAAGTAGCGGTCAATGCTTTGCACAAGCAAACTTCCCTAAGGAGAGAGGCACCATGCGCGGACAAACGTTGCGGAATTTTGACATCCGTAAGTAGACCCCCTACCCATGAGAGTGTGGGAGCTGAAAGATCGAAAAAAATGAATTGCCAAGGACCGATTAAGAGCATATTTGTTTTATGTTCTATTTAGGGTATTGAGTTGACCGGGTAGATCGAGGTCCAACCGAAGGCGGAAATTGCTGAAATTTCTACCACTAACATATATTCATATGAAAACAACATCCAACGGTTCATTTTAAAAAATTCCATTTCGTCCCCCATTTTGCTCATGGAGGGTAACAAGCCTAATAAACTAGTTATACTACATTACAAGGCATATAAGGATTATGTGAGATCCAAAAATTTTGAAATGAAAATCAACCAATCTGAAAATTCTCATATGTTTATACAACATTGATAGGTATTGTGTAAAGAAATCAGGCCGATCCGCCGTGAATAAGGCGTCCAACGTAGCGGTCAACGCTTTGCACAAGCAAACTTCCCTAAGGGGAGCGGCACCATGCGTGGACAAACGTTGCGAAATTTTGACATCCATAAGTAGACCCCCTACCCATGAGAGTGTGGGAGCTGAAAGATCAAAAAAAGTGAATTGTCAAGGACCGGTTAAGAGCATATTTGTTTTATGTTCTATTAAGGGTATTGAGTTGACTGGGTAGATCGAGATCCAACCAAATGCGGAAATTGTTGAAATTTCTACCACTAACATATATTCATATGAAAACAACATCCAGCGGTTCATTTTAAAAAATTCCATTTCGTCCCCCATTTTGCTCATGGAGGGTAACAAGCCTAATAAACTAGTTATACTACATTACAAGACATATAAGGATTATGTGCGATCCAAAAATTTTGAAATGAAAATCGATCAATCGGAAAATTCTTATATGTTTATACAATAGTGATAGGTATTGTGTAAAGAAATTAGGCCGATCCGCCGTGAATAAGGCACCTAACGGAGCGGTCAACGCATTGCACAAGCAAACTTCCCTAAGGGGAGCGGCACCATGCGCAGACAAACGTTGCGGAATTTTGACATCCATAAGTAGACCCCCTACCCATGAGAGTGTGGGAGTTGAAAGATCGAAAAAAGTGAATTGCCAAGGACCCGTTAAGAGCATATTTGTTTTATGTTCTATTTAAGGTATTGAGTTGACCGGGTAGATCGAGGTCCAACCGAATGCGGAAATTGTTGAAATTTCTACCACTAACATATATTCATATGAAAACAACATCCAGTGGTTCATTTAAAAAAAATTCCATTTCGTCCCTCATTTTGCTCATGGAGGGTAACAAGCCTAATAAACTAGTTATACTACATTACAAGACATATAAGGATTATGTGAGATCCAAAAATTTTGAAATGAAAATCAACCAATCTGAAAATTCTCATATGTTTATACAACATTGATAGGTATTGTGTAAAGAAATCAGGCCAATCCGCCGTGAATAAGGCGTCCAACATAGCGGTCAACGCTTTGCACAAGCAAACTTCCCTAAGGGGAGCGGCACCATGCGCCGACAAACGTTGCGGAATTTTGACATCCATAAGTAGACCCCCTACCCATGAGAGTGTGGGAGCTGAAAGATCGAAAAAAGTGAATTGCCAAGGACTGGTTAAGAACATATTTGTTTTATGTTCTATTTAGGGTATTGAGTTGACCGGGTAGATTGAGGTCCAACCGAATGCGGAAATTGTTGAAATTTCTACCACTAACATATATTCATATGCAAACAACATCCAGCGGTTCATTTTAAAAAATTCTATTTCGTCCCCCATTTTGCTCATTAAGAAGTTAACATTACATTGGTAGAAAGGTTTCAACTCGACCAATTGATTATTTTTAGTTATGTTGATTACTTGATTTATTTCAAAATTGGTATTACATGAATATATTGTCCAATTTGAAATAATAGCTTTGTAATTATTACAGTTAATTAGTTAACAGTAATTATTGGTAAATATTAAAATACCTATAAGATTATATTAAAACGGCGGCGTTTTTGCCGAATTAACGGTTAATTCTTTAAAAAAAATTATTTTTTTCTTCTCAAAATATGGCTCAATTTAAAAGACTCATTTCCTAATATGGTAGATTGAAATAATTTTCTACACTTCCATAGTTTTATTACTTTTATACATATAACACATGTAATAGAAAATAACAAAAATAAAATATAAATTTTAGGGCCGGGCTTTAAGGGCCGGGCCGGGCCTAGCCCTTACGGGCTCAATCGGGCCGGGCCGTAGGGTAGGGCCGGGCTTTATTTGTGTGACCCATACCCTACCCTAAATAAAAAAGGGTCGGGCCGGCCCGCCCTAATGGAAGGGCCGGGCCGGGCTTCGGCCCTACGGGCCAGGCGGGCTTAGGGCCCAAGGGCCATATGATGAGGCCTAACTGACCAATGGCTATTGATAGAAGGGCTATAGGGATTAATTCTGGAGAGCTAAAGGCAGTGCCCATGTAGGGTGGAGTCAAGTGTGCTATCCTAAGAATGCAGGTCGTCTTGGAGTCAAACCTAGAGTCCAAAAACAATACTTACGAGTAATTTGTTATAAGAAAAATAATATTCTATGAAATCGCATAAAACTACAAAAGTTTGCCCGCTTCCGTCTGCTTTGAAATTTTTTTTATAAAAAATTTTCCGGTTTGAAAAAAAAAGGAGCAACGTTGACCCGACCCGTTTGCCATTAACTCCCACCTAAAACCCGCAAAACGAAAACCAGTGGCCAAGGCAGCAGAGACCAAAACCTTTCCACCTGACCCAACCCCAATTCTGAAATCCATTCCCACCCTCTCAAGTAATGGAGCAAAACCCTCTTCAATCCGACGGCCCAGATGGCCTTCCCGTCAAGTCCACGACCCTCATAACCTTCTCCCGCAGAGGCCGAAGGGGGAATCCTAAAGCTGCTCAGCAGAGACTTGAAATCCTCAGAAAAACCCTAAACCCAATTCCCTTTGTGCCCGCCAAAAACCCGAACTTGCAGCGCCATCAGGAGCTCCTGAAGCGGCTGGGCCTCTGGGACTTTCTCCACATCCAGTTTGATCCGACTGTTCGGGCTGATCTTATTGCTGAGTTGATCGTTAACTATAGCCCTCAGCGGCGGTGCAGCTACGTCGGTGAGGTCCGGATTAGGGTCAGCCCTGCCGATCTGGGACGCGCATTGAAGCTTCCGGTTGGGGTGAAATCGAAGAAGAGTGTGGTTGCAGAGGCTCCGGCGGCGGCGGCGGCGGCGTCGGAGGAATCGATAGCTTTGGTTGAGGATTTGGTAGGCAATTGGGTGTTTGTGCAGGAGGATGAGATGCCCAGGGAGGTTTTGAAGGATATCAAAGAAGGGGAGTTTGGGAATGTGGATTGGGCTGGTTTGATTTGGTTCATGGTGGAAAAGGAGTTGCTTAAGGGTCTACAGTTGGGGGATTGTTACTATGCATCGCATTTGCAGTTATTGATAAAATCTCAGTGCGAGAGTTTGTTTTCGGAGAAGGGACAAGGGTCTAGGGTGGAGATTGAGTTGAAGGAGGATGGTATAATGGGTGGGGAGGATGATTTTCAGGGAGGCAGATTGGAGGAACACGGTATTAAACTATGTCTTGGGGAAGAAAATGTGGAGAAATGTTATGTTGAGCAAGACAATGTGGAGAAAGTTTATGTTGAGCAAGACAATGTTGAGAAAGTTGATGATGAGCAAGAAAATGTTGAGAAATTTAATAATGAGCAGGAACATGATGTTGAGCGAGAAAATGTGGAGGAACTTGATGTTGAGCAAGAAAATGTGGAGGAAGTTGATGTTGAGCAGGAAAATGTTGAGAAATTTAATATTGAGCAGGAACATGTGGAGGAAGTTGATGTTGAGCAAGAAAATGTTGAGAAATTTAATATTGAGCAGGAAAATGTGGAGGAACTTGATGTTGAGCAGGAAAATGTGGAGGAACTTGATGTTGAGCAGGAAAATGTTGAGAAATTTAATATTGAGCAGGAAAATGTGGAGGAACTTGATGTTGAGCAGGAACATGTGGAGGAACTTGATGTTGAGCAAGAAAATGTGGAGAAAGTTATAGGTGAAAGGGTGCTAGTTGAGGTTGAGGATGAGGATGAGGATGTAATGGATGTCGAAGAATTTAAGGAGGAAGAGCCTACCCAATGGCTTTTGGCTGGGAAGGGAAATTTAAGAGGACCTTGTTTGCAGCGGTGCAATCTTCATGGGGCCGAGGATTTGGGTTGTGGGGATGAGAGAAAAAATTATATGGAGTTGGGAGAAGAAGAAGATGATGATGATGATGAAGAAGAGGAAGAGGATGATCAGGAGGGAGGCTTTGACCTTTCAATGAAGGGTTTTTCTTTGGAGGGGTTGTCTTCAGGAAGTCTTATGCAGGTCATGGAAGGGGGCCATATCCCTCTTGGCTCTGGTATGCCACTGCATGATCATTTGGCCACAGATTTTCCTTCGTCAAGGTGGGACCTAATGCTTCCTGGAAGTTCCTCACTTTCTGGTAATGGTCACAAGAGAGAGTTCAGCCATGAAAATGATAATTCTCATCATGGTCTCGATGGTAATAAGAGGTTGAGGACTGATGGCCCTTGGCATAGTAAGATGCCGGGTGACTTTGACGTGTGTATGGAGCATATACAGCAGTGGATGGGGAAAATGGAGGATATACAACACTGGATGGGGAAAGCTAGGATAATGTATGCGGCAAAAGAACAGGAGTGTGAAGATGCTAAAATGAAGCAGCAGCTTTTACTGGTAGAGTTGCAGAAAAGGGATGAGTTCATCGATCAGTTGCACAAGGCCAGGACCGAAGACCAGCAGAAGAGACAAACTGAGAAGTATAGGTTTGAGCATGAGGTTTATTTGATGCAAAATCTCTTGAATGGCTATAGGAAGGCTTTAAAGGCAACACAAAAGGCATTTGCTGAATATAAAGCACGCAGTCCACAGGCTGATGAGCCACTCTATAGAGATGTTCCTGGTTCTGGGGGTCTTGTTTTAAGCACTCGAGAACTCGAAAAGCTTCGCTTAAAACAAGAAGAAGAAGAGAGGATGAGGTGTCTGGTGATTGAAACAAAAATTAAGGACTTTGAAGCTGGGTGGATTAGCAAATTTGAAGCACACCACAAGAGTGTTGAAGTAGTGAGTAATAGGTTGTTGGGTTTGGAGAAGGAAGTGAAACTTCTCAATGAACAGCTTACAAAACAGAGGCTTTCAGAGACACCAGAACACTCCAAATGAATCATGAGATGCTCGGTGAGTCATCTATTTGTTATAAAATCCATACTTAAAAAAAAAAGCAATTTCAGCTTTTATTAGTGTGTTGAATGATGCAACTATGCTATGATGCAGTGTTAATCCTAGTTTTATGTGTGGTAATGTGATGTTGATACCATTTTAATCTTGTTATTCACAATTGTTACTTGAATTGGTCACCTAGTAGATAGTGGCTGCAGTGGCCTTGTCCCCTTACCCATTGATGCTGTTTTATCCCTATTTGTCATTGAATATTTCTATACAATCATGTCCACCATGTGAAGATTTGTCAGGAATTTGGAGTGTGGCATCATTATCATAACGGTGTCTTTATATTTGCTGCCAATTTTGTGCTCTGAAATTTTGTAGTAATTGGTCCAGTAGCTTGACAAAGCAGCTCTCCAAGTAGGAGGAAAAGCTTACCCATGGAATAGTTTTCTAGTTCAAGTATATTAGTATTTTAGCTGCTTTAATTGTATAAGGTACCCTCTAAGTATGTACGGTGTCCTCTATTACCAAATATTTCTACCCAGTGCATCTGTTTCCATGTAATCTATTCTGCATGTGTTCCGTGAAAGAGCTTTCTGTTTGATGTAAATTCATTGTTTTTTTGGTCTCCTGGAATTTTGTTTGAAGATTATGAGGGAACAATTGGATAATGTTAATTCATGCAACCGGGATTAATTATTGATCACCTTTTAATGTGATTGTTCTTTGATGCAGGTTGGGGAGTGTTCAATTCTACAAATTTAATGTAGAGGCATGTAGATGAGGAATAGTCAACATTCGGAAGTGTCTTCTTTCACGCTAACTTTTACTTGACTGGTAGTGGGCTTAACATTAGAGGTCATCTAGTAGCTTAAAGCTTTTGTCTTATTAGGGATTTATCTAAATTTTAATGTATATGCTAACGAACACTAGAAGATCTGTAGTTTATGTTCTGCAACTTCATTCTCCTGTTGCAATTAATTGGTCATTAATCTTCTAGTAGCTTAATCTCCTATAGTTTATACTCCACGATCCCATATGGCTGAGACCCCTTATGCTCAAGTATCTGTTGACTTGTTTTCAGAGACTTTAAGCATATGCTGGAATGTTGAATGTTATTACTCGTAACTGTACCTTTTAGTGCTGTTGCACTGTTTGAAGTGAGAATAAGATTGTGGGCAACAAGATCCTCCAGTTCCTAAATCGGAGTGAGAGTCCTTTTGAGTTGTTCAGCAATTGTAGCCCTAAGCATAACTTGCTAAACAAGTCTTAGCAAGTTTTGAATATCTCCCAGTTTGAACATGATGGCAATTGGTACTTTTTCTTCTTTAAGATTGATGATGTTTACTTGATGCATTGCCCTTTTTTTTCTCTTTTTTTTTCTTTTTAAATTTCTGTCATGACTGAAGTTTGGGAATGTTCCCGGCAAGTCTGGCTACCCATTTGAGTTTGTTTGGTATAAATTTGGATTCCTTCAGTTCATTATGGTATTGAAGTTCTAATTTTTCTTGTTAGTTGAATTGAAATGTGCCTGTTTATCTTATTTCTTATTGTGGAGAACATATAAATTACTGTAATGGTGCAGTACTACAGTGCCATTTTGGTTAAGTTGAATTTGCTTCTTTGCTTCCCCGGGTTGACTGTGGAAGGACAAAGAGGCTTTTAATCTCTTTCCAGATGCTTTTTTTTTTTGGGTGCATTTCTGTTCCTAAAAATTATACATGCATCATTGTTCGCATTTTAAATTCTACCTGCTTGGTTTTTACCTGTTGCTGCAACTATATGATATCAGAGAAGAACTTTATCTGTTCAAAGCCTCCACAATTTCATGCTTTGGTACTCTTCTCATAAAGTAGACATGTTATAAAAGATGCAAAATAATCATGGACACGACTTCGTATACTCCAATCATTCATGCATTGTGTGAAGATTGAATGGTTATAGAAGCCTGGGATTTTCATGATGAGTTGGTTGATTGAGGTCCAATACCTAGATAATATACTTGTACATTAGCCTTCAGTGCATTAAATTTGACTGGAGAGGTGAATTTACTTGATTTTGACCTGTATATAAGAATGAGAAGATAGAAGCAGATAATGAAGGTGAAGCCAGTAATGACTCGCAAAGGGTATAATCGCTTGGTGGAGACTTGATGTTATGAAGAATCTGGATAAGTGGTATGCACCCTGTCAATAGTTCTGGTGTTCGCGAGTTTGCTATCAAGTATACATGGCTATATCAAGTACCATGAACCTTTGAGCATATAAAGTTGGAGATGTGTAATTTGCGAGCAATCTATTACCATATTTTAGTTCCTTTTTCTTTTTCAAATGGAATTCTGTAACAAAGAAAACAAAAACTTAGAAAGTTCACCGTCGACTGAAATTTATGATGAGGCTGTGTATCCTTATTGTATTGTATTTGTATCACATGCATACATGAGCGCAAGGCACTCTTATTTAACTAAAAGATGATTGTGAGGCTGCACTAGCCAAAGGTGAGTTGGTACTTGGGCTGTTTGTTAGGGAAGAAGAGACCAAAATGTTTCTCAACTTCGTCACCAGTCTTGAGGTTTTCATCAAACATGGCAAACAGATAAGTTTCGATACCTCCATTAGGCCTCTTCGGAGTCCCGGTCTTCACATGCTTGATCAAATTGCTGTAGTATGTTCCTGCATTACCAGTAGTTGCAGCATCACTACCTGCAGATGGCCAACCGCTCTCGGATACAACTATTGCCATATTGGGTGCCCCTGCTTTTTCAAGAGCAGAGTAAAGAGTATCCAACAAAGCATCAAAGAGGTTCTGGTACCCATTACTACCATCTTGTACCACTACCCCTGGTGAAGTGAACAAGGCATATTCTAGTTTTATGTCAGCAGGGTTATCGACATAGGCGAAGTAGGGGTATATATTGGCAAGAAGTGGTGATCCATTGTTGCCTAAGAAGGTGATAATTGGGGTAATAAATGAATTCGCAGCATCGCTGAATGCCCCATTTGAAGGAGGGAAGTTTTGGGTAAGAGTTGTATCTATTGCTGTTGACACTTTGACTTGTAGATTGGCGGCTGTAACCGCGTTCTGAATGTTCTGTATGGCAGGAAGAAGATATTTTGCCTCTGCAGCATCAGGGTGTACTTCATTGCCAACAGCAATGTACTTGAATTTGACATCAGCCGCGTAAGGTTGCACATTTTGCTGGACCCAATTTGTAGCTGCTGCAGCATCAGTGAGCTCTTGAAGGTGGTTGTTGAGGATGGTGACTATGAGTTCTATGTTAGAACCTTTAAGGGCCTCCAAGGTTGCTTGGTTTGGCTCGTATATCCTCATCCTTCCAATTCCATTGCTTTTGTACAGATCAACAACTTCTGTATCAGTAGGTAAATTGTCGCCATTTCGTCCATAGCAGACACCCACAGATTGTGCACCTGAAATAAGCATGTAACAAAATTGATGAGGAGCAATTCCCTCTAAAACTGGTTTGAGACGTTTAAACCATCAGTATATGAACAACTTTGTATGAGAAATGCTTTAATATATTAAAGGAATTCTGTAACACCCATAATAGTGATAATACTAATCAAGACACTGAGAAGTTTTCTTGGCATCACAGTAGAAAGAGAGAAGCAGGAAGCAAATGAGACAGTTTTTTTTCTCCTTAATTTGTAGTGTTCAAATTATCTTTAAAGAACACTACAAATTAAGGGCTTAATTTGGTAACATATGGTTAAAGAACAAAGAGATAAAAATGGCTACATGCATGCTCAAGTGCCAATATTGACTTCTACCTAGTTATGGAAAAGCTCAGTTACGACGTATTTGACATGTTATGTGTCGAGCCCATCCATTTGGCGCACCATGCAGAAAAGCATAAATCAATCTGTAAGAGTTACGAAAACCTAACAAGCTCCCTACGGCAAAAGAAAGTTTCGATCATACTAGTATTCTATGTGCCATATATTAAACTATATTGATCAAAACCATTATCTTATGCAGAGTTATGCGATACAAGATCGAAAACAGAAAGAGAGACCTGTCATTTGTAGAGCAGGCATCAACAGTACAAGGAGCAGCAATATGGGAGCCATGAAGGTATTTTTATGTGTTGTGTAGGAAAAATCCATGACGAAGAGGAAATAACTAACAAACTGATCCAAGTTTTGCTACATTAAATCTACGATCCCTGGACACCATTATATAGTATTCTGGAGTAGTAGTAGGATAGCTAGTGAATGCCCCACGTAGAGGCAAGGACTCGTTACCAATTAGGCAACAATCCCGTCAATCACTCCATGGATTAGTAATATATGTGCCACGTACTGATTGGTTGTCTGCATTTGCATTTTCCTTGTTGAAAAGTCGTCATTAGGTTCATGTCCATTGCAGTACCGTTAAACTGAAGCAGATAGTCCAAGGAACTGCACGAAGCCAATTTGTTTGCAGGTCCAGGATTGGTCCAGGTTTGTAAAGTCAATTGAATTGAAGGATCCGTTTCTCTGTACAACTCTTTAATGTAAAAGTTGACCCAGCCAGTTCTAATCCCTGCCTCCAATTTTCAACAAGGTCTTGTAGTAGCGTACGTTTGTATCTTGAAGTGCTTAATGGGTTTGAAATTTGGCTTCTGGCTGAAAAATAGGCTTCTAGCAAAGTCTTTTAACTATGAGCTCCTATTTTAACCTCCACTCCACACCAATCAACTTCCACCTCTTCACCAGCTACCTCTGGCAACATTACCCGAACAGCTCTCAAAACGTGAAAACGCCACTAGCCGTCTCTGACTCTCTGGTAAAACAAGATTTCGGTTAATGTCAAGCTCTAACTAAGTTACTGTATAAGTTACAGTTAGAGGTCACTAAAAGGTGAAAACTTCAAAAGGTACCTAAACTTTAAAGTTAATGTAGGTACTACATTTGATAACGGCGCAATACTTTAGATACCATTGGGATAAAAAAATAAATAAATAAAATAAAAAAATTTGTAGGTACTAAAAAATACTCTTCGCAATAGTTCAAGTATCATTTGGAGTTTATACTCCCACTGAAAATCAAGCACAATTCAATGATCGCTACCATGAAGCTATCTGAGCCTCAGCCTAACAAGAATTATATTGTAAAATAAGCCTAATTTTCTTGCGGTATATGAAATCTATTTAATGTACCTAATTGCTTTTGTCAGGTCCACCCTAGAGGTGGGAACAATTGTTGTTTGGCGAGTTCGAAACCCAAACACTATACATTGATGATGTTTGTTGTATTGCTTTTTTTTAGTCATTTAAAGAGATCTTTTGTATGACTCACTTTTCGATCACATATTAGCATATCGACCGTTTATTTCTTAGAATTCCATGAATATGTCACTTCTGCAAATTTCAGCTAAATTGATGACTGTTAAGCTATCGAACTAGATTTAATCAATAGACGAATCAAAGTTATCTAACCTGAACCGTTGATGTTTATAATTGTAAATCGTAATTATAAATGAGACTTATACCACCAGACCAAATGCTCATTTCTAGATTCGTCCAATGACATTTTCCCTTTTACAATTACGTACATTTCTATGGATTTAATATAAAAAAGAGAAAAATTCAGTCACCGTCCCCAAATTATGCTGCCAAGGCCAATTTGATACTCGAACTCTCAAAAGTATCAATGTGATACCCAAACACGTATTTTGACATCAACGTGATACTTCCGTCAAAAATTCCTAACGGGGCCGTCTGTTTGCTGACGTGGCAAGCACGTGGGTCCTATGTGATATTTTTATTAGGGGCAGAATAGTCTTTCACTACTAAGTAATTAAAAAAATAAAAATAATAAAAATAAAAACACAAAGCTTTCTCAATTTGAATTGGATTAGAAGTTGTCAAATTGCTGTATTTGCATGTAATGTGAGATTCTTGATGTTGGGGGCATCTATGATCCATGTAACTCTCCCCTTGTCTCTGTCTCATTCATAATCAACAATCAAAGAACCATAATCTACAATTATGGATAATTGAACTTTAAATGTCTTTTTCTCTATTTCTAGTTTGAAGAAGGATCAGTTAATAATCCTTCAGTGTTGAACAACCTTTGTTATTTGGTTGATCTTGAAGTCCGTATCTCATGTCCTTTTGCTGTAAAGATGCAATACATGAAGATCAATACCTCTGTACCAATTCGACAATTCTCGTAGTGTTAAAAATGGCTGATATGGAGAGATCTTTCCATTTGAGAATGAAAAGGATATAGATGGGATATGGGATTTGCAGGGAAAAAAGGCCAGGATTGGGGTTGTGGATACGGATTCATATGAGAATGAGAGTTTAATTGTTAGTTTGGGTATTTTCTGGGATTCAAAGAGTTCTGTGTTTTAAAAAAATTTTTTCTCTCTCTATTTGCACAGAATCTGAATAATGCAAAAGTTAGGTATCTCAATGATGCTTTGGGCTGATTTCTCTCTTTCTTATGTTTGTCATTGATTACAAGCTTGCGTTCATGTTTTCACCCAGTGGTCGGGGCCGAGCTTGCGTTCGAGGCATAAATCGGAATTCAGTTTGGGGTGAGTGGCTGGTGGCTGGTGGCGGAGCTTGCTTTGGAGGTTGCGGCAGTTTAGTTAGAACAGAAGAAGAAGAAGAAGAAGAAGAAATGTAAAGAAAAATAAAAATAAAAATGAATTAACAAATACAAAAGGGTAAGTTGGTCATTTAACTTCTTTTTTTGTCTCCATGTGCTTGCCACGTCATCAAATAACGGAGCCGTTAAGAATTTTTGACAGAAGTATCATGTTGATATCAAAATACGTGTTTGGGTATCACATTAATACTTTTGAGAGTTCGGATATTAAATTAGACTTTGGCAGCATAGTTTGGGGACGGTGACTGAATTTTTCTCTATAAAAAAAAGTGTAACGGTCTAATAAGCATCAAAGCACACGTTTGTATTTGGAACAAAACGACATCTATGAAATTTATTATTTGTAGAACATTCTTCTGCTATCAAACAAGACGCAGGATGAATAGTGGAATATACATTTTATGTATAAAGAATCAATGGGTGTAATGAGAACAAGAAAAATGCTTTCAACTTCCCCACACAGTATCACAATCACACTAGTTTTTCTTCGAACTTTCTTTCCTTTCTTTCTATTTTTTTTTCCCTTTTTTCTTTGGTCATTACTCAGTAGTTTCCTCAAACCTCTCAACCAAAATCAAAAACAGGAGAGCACAAAACAACATCTCATCACTTCTTAATTCCGATACTAGAAGAAATCCTCCTTGTTGCTTCATTTCTGGTTTTGCCTCTTTAGATATCAGCTCAAATCTACGCATCCTCTCTCTTTCACTCTCCTACACACAAACACACATCACATAGTAAGCATTCCTTCGTCTGGTATTTCAATATTCCTGTCACAGCTTGTGATCATCAGTCATTTCAAGGAAACAAAAGCCTGCTTTTCTCCTTCCTGATGTGCCTTCAGTGCCGGCACAATTGCAATATAACTCAAGCTGCTGAAATTCTGACGCTGCCTGAACCAATTGCAAAGGTTGGTAGATTGAAACTGCATATAGAATGCATCAACTAAACAAATTCATCTGCCCACGGTCCCCTAATAGCATCCAGGTTCTAAACAAACTTTTCGTGAAAATCTGTCACACAATGTAGCTTCTGACCCTCTATCTCCATTGTCGGCTACTTCCGCTTCTTTCATATGGGTAATTTTGAGCATCTGCAGGCATTCTAGCTGCACTGCTTCCAGTGCGTTTCTTCTGCGCATTCCTAGTCTCCTCTTCAGCATCATACCGCGCACGCTGCGAAATGAACAACAAAATTTCTTGAGATCAATAAAGCAATAGGAGCTTTTGAACATACTAGCGATTGGCCAAAAGGGAAATATTGGCATGATATAGATATAAGGGGAGAGGCACGACAATGCTGGGAAAGAGAAAATCTTTAAACTACATACAAAAGAAACTGAATATGAATACATGTCAGCAATCCAATCTTCAAAGCTAATCCCAATTAGTAAAAGATTTTCATGCAATTCATGAATGCACCCATCAACCAGTTCCCTAGACAAAAAATCGCCCACAATGTAAAATAACCACTGAATAACGAGAGAGAGAAAATCAAAAATGAGAGAAGGTTCCCTTTGTAATTAAAATAGTTGAACTATTTCTTCACCATAGCTTTTCCTTTTATTTTGAAAAGGGACATTTTTCATTTAAAAGGTACACGAGCTGTGGACAAAAAGTAGCAGAAAAAAAGAACATGGATAACAAGAATACAACAGCAAGACTAGCCTAGGAGACACAACAGCCCCTTCTAGAAACCAGAAACTAAGCTACAGCAGCCTTTCGGTCTTGAATAACAGGTGTAGATTTCAAATTCAGTAGAGGTAAAGTTTTTTATCTTAAACCAAATTATTAGAACATGATACCGACACAAGAAATATTCACAAGATATGCTACATCTGAAATTGTTTTGGATATATACTTTCTTTGGTTGGTCATAGTAACTTTAGTTTTTCTTTCATATTTTTGTGATTGCTAGTACAATTCTTTGACAGAATCTAAACAAGTACAAATACCCATGGTATATCGAAAGAGAGAAAGGTTTACTCACAACTCAATTAAGAAGATGGCTGCGAGGAATAGCTGAAATGGTAGCATAAGAATAACCGCATTCTTATGCCAATTTCAAAAGCAATCAAAAGAAATTGAAGCAAAAAGCACTATTTTTGGAGAAACAGAAAAAGAAAAGAAAATAGTTTAGAACTACACTGGGGAACCTTAATTTTTTATTTTGTTTTTAATAATCACAGAACCAGCAGTACCAGGGAGCTTTAGAGAATATGTGCTCTTCAGAGAAAATAGGCAAAGCTCACCTTTCAGTAATTAAATATGATTCCCAACAACAAAAGAATCAGGATTTCTATTCTTGTTATCCATTTTTTACGAGGATGTGAAACAAATAAAACAAAGAAGAACAGGGCTACATAGAAACTTAGTCAGATATAAATAAGTCAAGATTCTGTTTAGACCTTGGTAGAGTCTGAAAGTACTGCATATGCCTCCCCAATAATTTTGAAAAGCCTGTCAGCATCCTTGTGCGCTTCTTCTGCTATCTCCTTCCAAAGTCCATCATCACCAGTTTCACTCCTAGCAAAGAATTGTACAGCCTGCAATAGAACATGTGAGAGGTGGGTAACAATAAGCAAGCAATAACCAGCAAGTGATGAGGAGATTCCTAAAAAAGAGTTAAAATAGAAAATAAAACATTACCTTGTCAGGATGATGTCTGAGCGCAGCTTTCCGATAGGCCTTCTTAATTTCTGATGCTGAAATAGATGGTTTGATTCCACTGCCATTACAATTGAAATAGAAAAAGATGATTATTACAAGTGACTCTGCTCAACATAAATTTCCTGGATAAAGCGACTCAAATTCACAAAAGGAAATGGCATAAGAGTGCTATTAACCTAAGAAAAACATGTTCCTCTTAGTTTGATTTTCATGAACAGTATGATTGAGTTACCACAAAATTGGTCGAGTCAGCATAGACCATCACTTTGTAGCAAAGCCTTCCAGCTTAGATATGGAAATAATATTTTTAATAAACAAAAGTTGCATATGAACATATATCAACTGTCTCCCATTATATATATATATATATATATATATATATATATATGTATATGTATATGTATATGTATATGTATATGAGGCACGTCTAGAGAGGACATCCTTACTTAAAAAATTTGAAGATTTTATCTATTTTACACTAATATATGACCTAATTCAATGATTTCAACCGTTGATCTATGCAAGAATGATGTCTACAAAAAAAACATATCAAATCCATAATCATTGAAAATTGTGTAAACAAATGCAGTCTGTTAGATTAAATTAAAACGAACTGAGGATCTTTAAGGTATTTAACTCGTTTAAACCAATGGACGAACTGAATCTGTCCTACCTGAAACCGTACTACCTTTAAGGATGTCTTAACAATCATCAATTTGGCTGAAAATTTGCAAAGATGATCTATACATAAGTATCTATATAGACTACATTTGTTTTAATTTAATCTAATAGACTACATTTTCAGCTAAATCGGTGATCATTAAATTAAAACAAATGTAGTCTGTTAGATTAAATTAAAACGAATGTAGTCTATATAGACTACCTTTAAGGGCCCTCTATATATATATGTGTGTGTGTGTGTGTGTGTGTGTGTGTGCGCGCACGCGCGCGTGTAGATATGCTTGTCCATAATCAGTGATCATGGGTAGGCATATAAATCTAGCCAATACGTCTCCCAATAAGTCTCTTCTCACTGATCATGAGAGAGAGATAAACTTATGTAACAGCCTCTCACTGATTATGAGTCTAGCCAATAAGTCTATCTTGGATAGGCATATAACAATTCACAAACATATGATTTCAACACACAAAGAAAGATAAACTTACAGAATAATGTACATATCCAAGGGGATGTCCTTTCTGGCTTCTTCTTCTATTTCTGAAAGACGAAGACGAACTTGTTTCAAATCACTTTTGCAGCTATTGGATATATCAGAGGTTCCACATTGATTGATATTTTCCTCTAACTGCTTAGTGAGAAGAGATACAAGTCTATGAAGATCTTTAGCTGCTTGTCCATAATCTCTGATCATCTCATATAATGTAGCTCGCCTAGAAATAGCCTGTAAAAGTGCAGATGCAATTAAAGAAACCAATAAATGAAGATCTATAGCAAGGTCGTAACCAAGAACCATGTAGAAATGACCAGCTTTGAACAAACCTTTAGATAACTTCCATCAAGAGCTATAGCTAGGCTGCAATCTGCAATAGCATCAGTAATCTGACCCAGCGCTTTGTATGCAGCAGCACGATTGCAAAAACAAACAGCTGCAAAAGGACGAGATTCCGCATTACATGACAAAGCAGTAGTATAACGTTCAACAGCTTCAGTATGCCTCCCAGCCTGAAATGCTTCATTCCCTGCAACCTGTAATGCAAAATGCATACAAAATCAATAAAATGGATACCAAATTAAATATATTACACTTTTTTAATGTGTAAAGACCTGAAAACATCAAATATTGAAAAGAAGAGTTCAGTAGACACTAAGGAACATGAAGCATATAATAGAGTATCTTTTCTTGCAGTCAGCCCATGCTTCACACGCAAGCAGAAAATCTCATTAACTTTTGTTTTCAGTTACCAACTGTGTTACAAAGAATACAAATTTTATAGAGCCCTTGATACATGAATCATTACAATCCCCCAAACTAATCCATTTAGAATTCTGAAATGCATAAATGACAGTACTTAATACAATGAACATGATGACAAAAGAAAATCAAAACACAATAATCTAAAAATGCATTCCTGACAACTGGAATTGGACACAGCTTCTGAAGAATACATAATAAAGTGTGTGCATCAGACATGTCTTCCACATAAGCCAAACACTAATTCATGAGTCAAAATAATATCAACACCTGAGATTTGCACATTTCATGCTATCCACATGCAAAAGTTTACAACTTGAGAACATTGATAGAAATATGGCACAAATTGCATACCTTATAAGATAACAGCTCACGAACAATGCAAACAAGGGGAATAGATGATTCCAGAGTTTTTCTCCAATTCCTGGATGTTCTAATTAACATTAAGGAACTTCAAAAACAAAAAGCAATACTCTTTATATTACCTGAACATATAAAAGTTTATTGATGAAGTACCTATACGTGGTAGAAACCTTTTCCTCTTGTTTCTCTAGTGAAGCAAGGCCCTCCTCAAGTTTTCCTAGATGGAAATAGGATTTAAAAGTCAAACGACACCGCCAAAGTCTGAAGTGCAAGTACTTTGAGAGTTCAGATCCATCTAAAGAAATGGCGGTATCTACTAAAGGGGAGTTCTTTTCAGCATAACCAAGGGTCTTCTCACAAAGCTCAATCACCTCATCATACCTCCGCATCTGCCAGAAAAACATAAATGTCAACTCACAACTGATTGAAAAGATCCTGAGTTCAAGTGAATGCTCAAAGTGGACAATTTAGTTGACTAATATAAATATTCACAGTATGACCACTAAAAAAATATTAAATATTGATAACTCTGACCGTGAAAAGAGCCTCTGCTTTCATTTCAAATAATTTTTCTGAGCTAGGGCTAATTGCCAAAGCCTCAGCAATAAGTTCCAAAGCACTCTCTGCATTGGTAGATGTCTTCCTTTGCACAAGCTCAGCACAGAGATTCAGACATTCAGAAACTTTCTGCCAGCAATGAAAAAATATCCATTAGTTCAGGTACACAAAACACTTCTCAATATGCAGGGAACTTCAAGTGAGGGTCTCCTCACCACCAAACCAAATTTTAACTTTCCCCACTCTGAAACCCTATTGAAACCTAATAATTCCAACAACAACAAAAACAAGAAATAGCCATTGCAAATGCATTCCTCTCTAGTTGTTCTGAGTCAGTAATCCAACTCAAAAGAAAAGCATAACTCTCTAATTGTTCTACAAATTTAGAGTTAAGATTCTAGAGCATCTGCCACTAAGCCAGACAGATTATGCACTAAACCAAATGCATACACATAAGGTAAAAATTCGTATTAACTATACTAAGAGATGTTAAGCAACGGACATGAACAAATATGATAAAACTTACATATGATACAAAATTCATACATATCACCGTACCTGCGCCTTTTGCAACCCATCAGAGGCTTCTACTACAATCTTTTGGTCGACACAGACATCACTTGCCAATTGGAGGCACCTCCTAAAATGTTGTGAAGCATCTTGAACCTCCCCAAGGGTAAGATAACAGCTATAAGAAATTTAACAAAAAATGAATTAGGTAATGACTGAGAATACTATGCCAGAGCTCAAAAATCAATGCACCAATGTACAATTCAATCAGAAAAGAAAGTATACCAAATATAGAATTCACAGATCACATGTGCATATAAGTTATGAGTTCAAACATTACAAGTATCATAGTTGGAATTAAATAATGCAAGTACAAAACCATACAGGACTATATATGAAATGATAGCCAAGTAACAAGAGTCAAAATCAATGGTGTTGAAAATTCACCAAGAAGTTTATCAAGTTTTTTCCCCCAGGTTTAAGAGTACCTCATTCCCAACATCTGTGTCAAACCCACCAGCTAACAGCCAGATATCCTTTACGGGACTATATCAAGTTGTATTATTTTCACAGGCTCCTCCCTCAACCAGTTAAAGAATTAGTTCAATAACAACGATTTACTTTTGGGTATTTAGGGTTTCTGAGATATGGGAATCTAGGAATTTAGGGATATGATAGCTTTACTTTTAAGATGCCTACAAACTGTGAGACTGAAATCATAATGGTAAAGTGAATCATTAAAATTCAATCAACTAACACAATTTCATACTTAATTGGGTATTAATGGATACATATATATTTTAAAGTTTTTGATGACAATATATATTATAAAGTTAGAAACTGACAAAACACCACTTTAAAAGCTGTAAGGGTTACCACTGTGAAGTGATAGATGTAAATCATAAAATAACAAGAAGAAAATACTTACTTGGCAGCTCTAACTTGTACTTTGAGGAAGTTAGGATCTATTGCAGCAGCCATCATACAATCTCCAAGTGCATCTCGAATTCTTCCAAGAGCCATGCGTGTTGCTGCACGGTTGCTATAGCACAGCATCAGTGCCCTGAGACAACTTGTAGATGTCTCATTTTCAGAAACACCATTTACCCCTTGGGTATAGCAGTCCTCGGCTTTAGATAGATCCCCATTAGAATATGCTTGGTTACCCCTGATATATAATATATTCAACAAGTCAGAACAGGATTCTATAAGCAGATGTAACAGTCAAACACTTCACATGGAGGTCAAAGTATAACTAATAGAAAAATTTGAAGTGATATACCTTAGTCGCCACTTCTCACATGCTTCCTGAGCTGCAGCTGTTTCAGCAGACAAAGAGACAGCCTCTTGTTTGATCTCCTGTTCCTTCTGCACCCCAGAGTTATCTTCATTGCGTTGTGAAATAACTGAAATTGGAGGGTTTATTTCCTGATAGTGTCCTGGAGTCGAACGTACTGGAGCTCCAGAATATGGCAAAAACTCTGCAGAGGATGATCCATATGGAACCTTAGCATTTGGAACAAAACTATTGGCATCTTGACCAGCCTTTACAATATTTTTCTTTTTGTGCAAGCGTTTTGATGGTGATAATGGACATTGAGCAGCAGTAGAGGCAGCAAACGTGAAGCTTAATCCACTTCTATTCGATGAACTTGCATGAAAGCCAAAGTGTATCCTGCCATCAGTATCATGTCTCTCCATATTTGGGCTTGAACTAACTTCAGTCTCCGCTGAATTAGCAGTGTCACTGATATAGTCTACCTCGTCAGTTGCAGACTTAAAGCTTTCGGTTTCAGCCCCAGAAACAGATCCTTCAACAGGTTCATCAGCATTAACACTTCCACCTAAATGGTACTCAAAAGCTTCCTCTTGTGGAGGTCTGCTCACTGCATCAACTTTATTTATATCCAGACATTCTGTTGCCATAGCAAGATCTTCATCAATAGAATTATTTGTAACTTTTGGAAATGAATCGGTTTCCAGATAATCGTTGACGAGACTAAATGACTCAGAAGATGCAGAATTTTCTTTCGAATATTGGTGATCAGCCAATGTTTCTTGATAAGGAGAAATGTCCATTGGCGAATAGGATTCAAAAGCCTCAACGTTTACTGGAGAACCACCTTTTGAAACAACATCATGCCCAAGCCCCAGCTGGGATGAAGTAGGACGTCTTAATTTTCCACTTGCTTTTTTCATTCTTGTATCCCTAGCGGGCCTAGCCCTTGCTGGTTCCCGCTTTGCATTGAATTCCAATTTCTTGTTTATGCCCGAAAACAAGTTGGCTTTAGTGTTTGGTGTTTTAAACTCTACGGAAGATGTGCTCAAATGATCTTGTTTGCTTGTAAAATTAAATTCATCCTCCCTCTCAGTTTCCATGTTCTTCACAGATGTTTGGCGGGAAGATGTCCCTGTATCTGATTGAGTAGAGAGTCCAGCCTTAGTTCCTATATCCAAAGTCTCCATCTTTCTCAACAGAAGACTCTCTTTTCTTCCATCAAAACTAAGACCTATGTTCAGATTCTTCATCTTGTCTGGAAGTGCATTCACCGAGCTTCCAGCAGAGGAATAGTCATCCTTCTTACTAGTATTAAACACAAACTTATTCACACCATCGGCATTATGCGTGTCAGTCCTGCCGCCCATCTGCACATTCTCGTTAATGTTCAACTTCTTCTCCAACTCGTGGGGGAGTTCCGATCCCACGTTTCTACCCAATGAACCACCCACATTGTCATTACTCCCCAGCCCGAACCCGGTTAAGGTATTTGCACTTCCATGAAACCTCCGATCCTCACCTTTCTCAACAGCTCCACCATTCCCAGGGCCCTCAATATTCAACTTCCTCATATCCTCAGGAAGCTTGGACGCAATGCCGTCATCAAAACCAGAACTCTTGAAAAACTCACTTCCAAATACAAAACCACCTCCATCCAACCTGCCAGCTGAAGTCGAACTCGAACTCAACCTAGTATCAAAATGAAAACCAGCAGCATCTTTGGCATCCCCAAACTCA
The DNA here is from genome assembly GCF_002994745.2 of Rosa chinensis. Classification (NCBI taxonomy): domain Eukaryota; kingdom Viridiplantae; phylum Streptophyta; class Magnoliopsida; order Rosales; family Rosaceae; genus Rosa; species Rosa chinensis. The sequence continues at coordinate 55,621,275 of NC_037092.1, forward strand.
CTGCCACTCCCAATTATTTTCAAATTGCTCATTTGGTCAGCCACTCCTATCCCCGGATTCAAATTCGAATCCGAATCACTCCTGAATTCCCCAGAAACGGAATTCCCAAAGGGATTAAATCCCGGAGGAGGAGCCCCGGTTTCGGCTGAGGGTCTCGATAACTGCGGATTGATGAGGCCTTTTCTGACCTTCAAAAGCCTCGGCCTCGCAAGACCCGAGCCTTGGCGCGAAGGGGACGACGAATTGAAGCTAAAATCGTGACTAGAGTTCCCAAATCCAGAGGACACATCACTAGCATTCGATGGGTTCATCTCAAATTTATATTCAGAAAAGTTGAACAAGGAGAAAGGAGGGTGAGAAATCTGACCGGTGTTCAGATTAGGGTGGTGCGCCGGAGCTCGGGACTCTAGCAACGCCGGCGACATGTGAACGTGGGAGTCATCAAATCAAATCTGAGGTGGTAGTGATCGGTTTCTGATCAATAATACCTATATATATATATATATGATATGTAAAGCAATTGAATGCAAAACAGTATAAAGAAAAAGACAGATAATTTATCGTTTATATGAGAGAGACTTTTTTGTATGTGAGGTGTAGTTGTGTGCCCTAGGTTTCATGGAAATGATGAGGAGGATGGTTTTGATAGCGTTCACGGGCAATAGGGGGTGTTCTTGGTTCTTGTATCTATCGGCCTCCTATGGCATTTTCAAAAACTACGTTAGGGTATTAGAGACCGGAGAAATTTTGATTGCCATCCACCTCAAAAGTTGTCCAATCCTACTTTACTGAACCTTTTTTTTTTTTTTTTCCTCTAGTTTTATGATTATTTATTTTTTATGTAAAAAATTTTTTATCACCACTAGCATCAAAATGATACCTAAATTTTTTAAAAAAATCAACTTGATACCCAACTTTCATAAGTGATCAAAATAATACCAAAAGTTTTAAAAACAAACAAACTTGATATCTCGGTTTATTTTTTCTAACACCTTTGTTAAATTAAATGCAAAATCAAGCTCAAAAATTGAAGTGATTTGTGGTCAGAGGGCCATCAACCATCTATAACCCAATCTTCTTCTTCTATAGAATTAAAAAAATCTTCCATTCAATTTCAATTTCTACCATCGATCGTAGAAACGAATAAAATTCGGATGTTTCCCAACTTTTGAAGAAACAAAGAAAAATGGGAAGAGAGAGAGAGATAGAGAGGTAGAGATAGAAGAAGAAGAGAATTAACAAAGTAAAATAAAAAATAATTGAAAAATAGTTTTTGCGTAAAATATTATTACAACCCCAGAAAACACCGCACCTATACGTGGTCAATTTTAACAAAAAGTTACAAAAAATAAATCGAGGTATCAAGTTGATTTGTTTTTAAAACTTTAGGTTGTTTTAAAGTAGAGAGGATATGAAGAGAGAATAGTTGGGAGGAAGTAGAAGTATATCTCATTCAGTCTCATTAGCCTCCTTTATATAGAGGTAGGGTTTGCATCAAAGTACATAACTAATGAGTATTTACGTGGACAGCCATATAAATAATAATATTTACAACACTCTCCCTTGGATGTTCACTAATGAATGATGATATTGGACGCGCTTATTGTTGCCTCGTTAAAAATCTTGCCAAGTAACAAAAACCCAATGGGACAAAAATAACCCTGATCGAAGGACAAAAAGAGCACAACACGCATATGTCCTAGGTAGCATATGCTTCTGGATGCTCCCCCTGATGAGAATCTTCCCCTGATTGTTGCAAGCCTTAATTATGTATGCGATAAGCTACATGTACCGTGTATAGTGGTTTGATGTGTCTATCACTGAAGTGAGACCATGTGTGCTTTGCATATAGGGGCTCGTCACAAATTTTCATACCTGCAAAATTTAAGCAATACCAACAAAGCTAGACGATTTTCAATAAGTCTTACCTTATATAATAAGGTTAGAAACAATCTCATATGCTCAAATTCATTCACTAAGTAATAGCTAAACAATATAAAGAAATTGACACATTTAACTTTGTATAGCTTAAAACATTGAAAATCATTATGGCATGCCTAGCCATACACATCAATATCTTTGCGTATTGATATGTCTCATATAAGCTCTTCAAGAGCTCTAAATAATTCATAACTTTGCGAAAGTTAGAATATGTTGCAACATTATAATCATAATTCGAATTTGATAGTAGTCTCGTCATAGTACTCATTAAGGCAATTTAGATCTCGTTGACTAGAACGAAATGAGTACATATGAGCTAGCTTTAGACTCTTTGATTCCATGAGTGAGCTTCAGGCTCTTTCAACCTTTCATGGACTTGCATTTGAATCATTCATGTATTTGAATCCCTTAAGGATTTGATAAGCAATACGCTTATAATGACACTTTAATTTTGAGATTTTGCTTTTAGCAATGTGTCTTTAAGATCTTCATAATATACGATGACAACGTGCCATAAATCTCTCGTCAATATAACAGCTATATGTAACACTGTACTTATAGAAAATTGTCATTCGTATAGGGAAAGATATTCATAATCTCATGTCTCTATAAATAGACATTGTGTCATAGTGATTTATCTTCACTTTTGATAAATACTCTTTTGTACCATGTAAGGTTAAAGGTCCAAGTATTTCATCACGTTTCAAATTCATTGGAATTGCCTCTTTCCAATTTGGCCAAGAATAATGTCAAATTTTGTATGAGAACGTGATTCAATGTCATCATAGCCCTTGATAATTTTGGTAGCTACCATAGATAATATCAATCATCGATGATCATCCATTTTGTGATCCCACTATTCTCATATGCATGCATTAGCTATCCATATAGCTTATTAATATTGGGTACCCATTCCTCTTCTGGGGCTTTCATCCTTTCTCAATAGACTTGTATCTCTTACAGGGCAGTCATATCGCATGGATGAACTTATTTAGAGAATGTGGATCTTTTACTCATAACCTCATCTAGAGCGTTAGAGTGATATAGGGCTTTATGACCTCTACTTCACAGTAGTTACAACTTTGGAACCTATAGATATGTCACGCTTCAGGCGATTGACATATTTGATTAAATGTCCAACCATGATATCATTTATAATAGCTTTTGCAAGCTTTATTTGTGCAGCCTTGTTAGGAGCGCTAACATTTTAGTATGGCAGTCTTATCAGGAGAATCATGCCATTTGGACCAACATGTTTTCCATAATTCGAGTGTGGTCTAGACTGCTTGTACAATATTTTTGCTTTAGGGAATTTTTATCCCTAGTATGACGATTGTATTTAGCACATGATTTTGTCACCTGTAAACCAATTCACTTTAGAAGTAGTGATTAATAAATCCTTCGTACTTTATGTACGAGGCTCAATTTGAGACATGATAAATTTACTGATTCATGCTTAGGCATGAATGATTTTACCAGTCGTACTTCAGGTACGAGGCCTAATACAAGAAATGATTAATTCACGCCGTTCATTAAAGACACTCTTTTCTCCCCCTAACGGCAAGAATATTGTCTCATTGAAGTGACAAATCATATGTGCAATACTGCTCATTGACAAAATTCCTCATTAGCAAATTTTGCAATCACTATTGTTTAACACAATAAAATTTGAACTCGACAATAAATATCATTGGAACTTGTTGGTAATCTTACACAACATGAATGACCAATTTAGTCATGCCAAATTAATGTATTTGGCTTGGTGAACTTCTGGTTCATAACCATATATGCCTCTTATTGTTGTGTAATATAATCCAAATGCGAGAGCGGATGTTTTTTCCAATATACACCACGGACTTTAAGTAATAAAGGTACCAAACACAAAAACATCTCTCATTTTGGTAACATAAATGCGAGCTCTTCTAGAGCTATCCACCAAGATCTATAGGATCTGGGATAGATTACCTTTACCTTGGTAAAGATAAATGTTGAGAGCTACTTATGATTTTTAGAGATCATGCGCATCATTGCAGCACATATTTTTCCTTCTTTCTTTCACCAAATTTACTTAGAAGGAAACGATGCATTGGAATCTATAAATGTTAGAACTCTAGGTTCTTAACAAGGCGACATCTTTGAATTTCATGTCACAATATTTTACTCGAAACTTCTAGTTCGAGGCTAACAGTTGTTCTTTTTGTGACCCTTTAATTATACTTAAAGCGTCTGGGTCGAGTTTAAATAACTTTCGGAACTTCAGGTTCCAAAAGGAGCATGAACTTTATTTGGAGGATCCACATTAACATTGCTGAAGAACTGCAAGCTCTCATATAATCAAGAATCAAGAAACTTCAAGTTTCGATATCTTTTTGGCGATACCTTTGAGAAACTTCAGGTTCTCATGTGAGTAAAGATAAAGAAACTTCAGGTTCTAATATCTTTCAATCACAAAATTCACAACACCATGTTTCAGTATTATTATGGTGGAAGTCCTAGCCAAAATAAATGATGACTCTTAACATAGCACAGTGGAATATCAAGCATGTTGAAAACATCTCAGTGCTTACTTTGGTCACTTCTCTTCCAGAGTGGCTTGATAAAAATGTGCCGTAGTATGGAGTGCAAAACATGCATATGCCTAATGCTTAATTCCATCTCACATGTAGAAAACATTCCCATGATTTTTGGGCACCACTTATATGGTCTTTTCATTTGCCATTATTCTACTTTTTGTGGTTTTAGCCATTGCAAAATTGGCTTTATGATACAACCCATACAAGATGGCAAGCACTTCCAACATATGTCTCTTTTGGAGGTGCATAATGCAACTATACTCCACTAGATGAACTCTTCCGGAGTCATCGATCAATCAGATCTACAAGACTTGAGATTATTGTTATTACCAGAGCTTTAAAAAAACCATGAACACGATCGCATTATGTTGTTGACACAACGTTTTCATAAATGGGATGTGTCAGGATTTAGAACTTCAGGTTCTTGTACAATCTCATGTTGAAAAACAACTTACTCGAAACTTTAGGTTCGAGTCTGCACAATTAGAACTTCAAGTTCTAAGGTGGAATGCTTTAAGTAGACATAAAAGAAGAATGTATCAATCGACATATGAAAAATTTACTCGAAACTTCTAGTTCGAGTTGACATAAAGTCAAATAAACTATGAATGAATTATATGTGTAATAGAAGCTTCAGGTTCAAATATTTTTTCTATGAACTGCAAGTTCTAAGATTTTGTAATTTGAACTTCGGGTTCAAATAAATTTAGTGCTCGAAATTTCAAGTTCGAGGTGACTAAAGTGAATCTTCAAGTTCACTTTTAACTAATTTATATTTTATACTCAAAACTTCGGGTTTGAGTTTTACTGTTAGAACTTCAGGTTCTACTTTGAAATTTTTGAACTTCTGGTTCAAAAATATTGCACTCAAAATTCATATGTTCGAGGTATAGGACTGCTAGTCCGTATGAGTAACAAAAAAAAAAATTACTTAATGAAAGAAAAGAAATTAATAGATAGCGAGCAAATAAATAAAATAATAATGGAAACTTCTGGTTCCAGTAATGAAGAGAATACACAGAACTTCTGGTCTGGTTCATGAAAATCTTCTATCTGTTTTCAAATTGCACAAGAAAGCAATATTGTCTTCTGGACAAATTCTCTTTATAAAAAAAATATATAGTCAAGAGGCTTCTGGCATTGACTTAGTCTCCATCCTCAAACTACAGCTTCTGGAGGTGGTTTGAACCCCATTATAGAAAAAAAAATTAGAGGAACTTCAGGCCCTCTTATAATTGGGGATTAAGATGAGTTTATATAACGTTGAGGATCTTCTGGCCCTCGTTAATTGCATAAGTAGTGAGGAACTCCATGTCTGGAGGAACTTCAGGTCCTCATGTAATCGAATCTAGAAACATGAAGTTTCGATCAATTGTGATTACAGAATAAGGTGGTTAGATCAAGCAATAACTCAATAAAACAAAGGTTAAAATAAAGGTATTGATCAGTTAAGCTCACCCATACCGGCCTTGTAGACCAGTGGAAAACTAGTCCACTATTTTTGGAATAATCAATTGTTTTGATACAGAACCAAACAAATTTATTTCCTCACCGCAAGTCTGCAACAGTTATCAACTGTGTGTTCTATCAACCAATTTGGTTAATAACTCCGTTGTGTACGACTTAACATTGCATATGTAAAAAGATAATCAGTAACAAAGCATATATGAATTAAATAATTGATATGTTGTAGTATTGAAATATATATATATATATATATATATATATATATATAAACTCCTTCTTTTCGAACATAAAAATGTATGCTCAATTGGACCATGGGATAACATTTGTGAAGCATAAATCAGGGATGTATCTTCAGCGGTATAATTAATTATAACGAATCAAAAATTACCCGGCATTGACGTAACTTACCAACCTTGCCTGAACCAATAAATGCTAAACCTTTCTCTGTAGGAAACAAAATTAATTGATAAATGAAACTGCAATTATGGTCACATGCCCATTTTAGATGTAGAGGAGATAAAAACGAATCATGACTATCCAAAGGGGATTGATATGTTATTAAGTTTTAGTAAAACATCAAAACGTTCAGTCTATCATGCATCTAGTAAAACATGCTAGATATTCGCATCTGTATATGGGAAAATCAAAAATACCCCTTGATATGATAAGTACCATACCTATTAGAACTCGCAATTTACTTGTTTACAAAATAAATGGATATCATGGAAAGATGGATGACATAAGATAATCTGGGATCAATACGGTTGTGAAACAAGATGCCCATATAACAAAACATAATCAGAAAATAGATATGAAACCACATAGAGTTCTCGGTGATTTTTAAAATTGCATCACCCAATATGTATGTACTCATCCTCGTGATTTTAAAAAAGAAATCATATCAATAGAAAAACAAATAAGTAAGACTCGTAGATCATGAATCTTGGTTAGAAGTAACAACATTGCACCAAGAACTCTTTGATCATCATAGAGTTTATAAGAAAGAATTCTTTTAGAGCAGAGCGTGCTGATAACGTGTTTTAAAGTAGAGAGGATATGAAGAGAGAATAGTTGGGAGGAAGTAGAAGTATATCTCATTCAGTCTCATTAGCCTCCTTTATATAGAGGTAGGGTTTGCATCAAAGTACATAACTAATGAGTATTTACGTGGACAGCCATATAAATAATAATATTTACAACATAGGTATTATTTTCATCACTTATGAAAGTTGGGTATCAAGTTAATTTGTTTTAAAAAATTTAAGTATCATTTTGATCACTTCTGAAAGTTTGGTGTCATTTTATCCTGTGCAAAAAAGTTTTGATCAAAGTGGTGATAAAAACTCTGTATAAAATGATCTCGAGTCGATTCGATTCGATTCGATTCATCTCATAGAAAGAGTGATGTAGTAAAATCACCATTCATTACCGGTTGTAAAACCACAAGTAATAATTCAAAAAAAAATCACAAGTAAATAATTATGGGACTAGTTAGATGAACCCAAGATCTAAAACTTCCTATTACGGCTTTATTAAGGGTACAATGATTTAGTTTGGTCCGGGTTAGAGCTCAAACCATCTTTGTACCAAAACAATCGGTTTGAAAGTTGACCTAAATCAAAATAAACTAGCCTAATTAGATTCTGGTGGTTTGTCGGTTTCAGCCTATTAGGGAAATGGCCAGAAAGTCCAAAACTCTAAAAATAAATTAAATTGTCCCAATTTTCCAGTAAGATTTTTTTTTTTTTTAGAAAACCAATGAGCAAAAACAAAATGCTTATCAGGAGTTAATATCTGTTTACCATGGGGTTAGTAAAGTATTTATATAAAAATGTAATAAAGTGTTTTACAAGAGTCGGTAAATTTATGTGGGAAAAATACAGCAATTGAGAATAAAAAAGGGAAAATATTCATTTACCCAGATTTCAGCTAGTGGGGTTAGTGTTACCCAAGCATCTTATGAAATTGCCCATCTACTCGATAAATTACATATTTTTTGCCCTAATACCGAATTTATTTAAGTAAATCCGAATTGTGTCTAGTCCAAACTCTAGGTTACTTGACCTAGTGGTAATAGGGTTTTAATTAGAGATAATCTCGGAGAATATCTTAGAGATATCCATTCATTGTATGATTATTTTTCCTTGTACGATTCAAATTCTATGCATTGTAATCTTCTATATAAAGATGCCCCTATTATCAATGAGAACACACAGCAATTCTCTCTCAAATATTGTTTCCCTAAAACACGTTATCAGCACGAAGCCCTAACCTTGAAACCCTAATTCCGTAGCCTTCAAATCCCAGAAATCACCGCTGCCCACCTTGAAGCTCTCAACTCCAGGAATCCAGAACCGGCGGCGCCATCCCAAGAACCGGCCAGAAAAATACCGAACCGACCACTAGAAGAAGCAAAAAATTCCTATCCGGTTCGCACCATTCCAGTCCTTGTTTGACCACCATATTTTGTCATCACCAGAGCCTCGATCCCAGATTCCGGGAACCGGAAAAATTCTTCCAGGAACCGGCCAAAAGACACCTGAACAGCCCACCAGAATCTGCTGCATCTTGAACTGCCACCTAAAATTCCAGTTTTATTCCTTCTCTGTTCCAGATGAGCCCAAAAAAAAAAAAAAAAAGGAACGAAACCCAGCCCAGAGGACAAGGAAGAAAGCTTTTGGCCCAGAAGAGAAAAGAAGGACCTAGAGTGCAGCCCAGAAGCCCACGTGAAAGAAAAAAAGAGGGCAGCAACACCTGGCCCACAGACGTCGGCCCACAGACGTCATCCCCTGACGTTAGCCCACTACCCACTGACGTCACCCCACCTCATGCGTCACATCAGCAACCACCCCAGCAGCGGACCCCAACGCCACGTCAGCACTGGTCAACTTTCCGGCAACTTTTCCGGGCAGATTCAGGCAATTTTTTTCCTGCCAACTTTCCGACGACCTATTTCGAGGTATTTTTTTTCTAAAAATTTCCCTTTTTTTTAGAGTTTTTTTTTTATTCAATTTTTCTTCTTTTTATCGGGGACTTGCAACCTCCCTTCTTCTACCCCCCTTTCTTCATCATAGGGGAGACCAAATTAAACCGAACTGTGGGGGTTCGTGCTCACTCCAAGCTTAGAGCTTGTAGAGTCCTCCAAATTTAGAGTTTGTTGAGATAAAACGATCGACCACAAACATCATTGTTTCGATCTAATCCAACCGCTCTTGGAATCGAATTTCTTGGAAGCGACTACGGTCGAAAATTCCTAATTTCTTGGAAGCGACTATGCTTAGAAATTTTATTGTTTTCATGGTAGTCTTTTTCGCTCTGAAACTAACCCTATTCTTTTGTTGTTTTTCAGGATGAGTAACCTGAACAAGTTGAGCTTCGCTCCACTAGAGACAACAGGCGCAGGATACCACAAGTGGGTCCGTGATGTGCGTCAGCATCTTAAGGCTGATGGGATCCTAAGTACGATCCAAGAGCCAAATCAGAACTTGCTTACTCCTTAACACGCTGCCGCTTTTGAAGTGAATAGAGCTATGAGAGAGGCCAATGAAGCTAAAGCCATAATTCTCATGACAAGTCACATGAATGACGCGCTCCAGAATGAGTACCTCAATGAGGAAGACCCAAGAAAACTGTGGGTAGAACTCGAGCAGCGTTTTGGCAATGTTCGTGACTCCCTGCTTCCTGACTTAGAAGTGAGATGGCATAGCCTCTGCTTATGTGATTTCAAGTCTGTACTTGACTACAATTTGGAAGCACTTCGTATCAAGTCTTTAATGGCATTCTGTGGGCAGAAAATCACTGATACGATGTTGATCGAGAAGACTCTCTCTACCTTCCCTATCTCTTCATTGATGATAGCCAAGAACTATCAGATTGATGTCAATGTTGGATGCATCACAAGATTTCATGAGCTTATTAGAGCCATGACTATAGCTGAAAAGCACAACAATATACTTATGAAGAACTATAACTCTAGACCCATGGGAGAAAAACCAATTTCGGAGTCTAATTATAGTCGCGCCCCTAAGAGAGGGCGCCAGGAGCGAAACCCTAAGGAAATGGATTATTCTGGATGTTCTGGTCCATATTCTTGCCCCAAAGAGGAAGGAAATTGCCAAGATAGGATTGCATAGAACCGTAGAGGTCAACGTGTGAAGAGAGAGAGAGGCAGAGCCTCCGGCTATGGTGGTGGCGCCACCAAGGATCATAGTTGTCCCCAACGCGCTCTAGGCGCGCCTCGATCAAGGGAACCTGACCATGATGATGCTTGCCTTTGGTGTGGAGCGTCCGAACATTGGGCTAAAGCATGTAATGCACCCCGGCCCAGAACGTTGCTAAAGCATACAAGACGTATCGTGAAGCAAGGGAAGCAAATTACATGGAGCAAGAAGATCCATATGACGATCTCGCTCTAAGGGTTGAAGACTTCAAAGGCCAAGATCCAGAGACTGGCGATTGTGATTAAGTCTTTTTATTTTCCAAGAGATGTAATAGGCAATTACCATATAATTTTGTAGTAAATGCCAATGATTTAGTCTTTCTTCAAAATAGACTCACCCAAAGTAAGTGTGATGTCTAGGAAGGTTCTGAGATTAGTGGTACTTAAGTGAGCCTTGCTCTACCGACATCTCTTTACTCACCTGGTCATATTTATTTTGAAATTACCGAAAGAAGTTAGACGACTACCATTGTTTTGCATTAGCTAGCATTTTGGATTAGATTTTCTTTGGTCAAAGAGACAATGATGTAACTCCGTTGGCTTATGAATAAAATTTCGAGTTCTTTTCATTATAATTCCATTTTGATTTTCAGCATATTACTTTGTGACTACGATGGATGGTCATCAGTATTAATTCAAGGACATGGAATAGCCCAAGTTTCACTGGCCAAATAGCACCTTGATTACTGTCACATAAACTTTCTACGCTCCAAGGGCAAATCGCACATATGAATAGCCAACGGATTCCATGCGAAAACGCATGAAGAGAACGGAAATAAGTTCCTTTGCGATACCTCTAACGATTGCGAACAAAGGCGCATCTTAGAGAAGTTTATGTGTCTCTCTAGTGGACTCTATGTCATTATTTGAGCTATTAAATCCAATAAAGTCATGAGAGAAGATCTCATGGATTTAGACACATAATGGCTTTGTCAAGATAGGGTAGGTCATCCTTGTCATAATATGATGATCCGTCTACTAAAAACTTCATACGGACATCCATTCTTTCAAGCGAAACTAAGCATGAATCAAAGATCGATTCCTGGACTAAGTATGACTGCCGCCGCTGCCTAGGGCACCTGCAGCCGTCCACCACTAACCTAGGGCTGGCACAGTCCCTATCCATGACTCCATGGATGGCGTCCATCATGGTGATGGTGCCCCAGGTGATGCTGCAATCACCAACTTGCTTCAAATAGCGTTTCAGACGCTCAGGCCCAACCAAAATTCTCATTGGTTGCTTCTAAAGCCTCTCGCTCGTTTTACAAAGCCCGTTCCTTAGGGAAATCAGGACTGAAACTGTCCTATGCAAAGAATATGAAAATACTCATTATGTTCTTACATAGAATTGCGGACTTTTAAATATCTCATGATGTTGGTTGACACGCAAACACGCTGGTCACGTGTTGTGCCATTGTCCAATTGTAATGCTGCTTATGCTACACTCCTAGCACATATCATACAATAATGGGCTCACTCCCCGGATCATCCTATTCCATCAATTGGACTTGACGATGCTAGAGAGTTTACATCAAAGACTTTCGATGGTTATTGCATTGGGACTAATGTTGGACATTATATTCCCATGAACACATCCAAACGGTCTCGCGGAAATGACTACGATGGTAGTCTGGATATTGGTAATGCACACCAATCTCCTTATGTTAGCTTGGGGTGCTGCAATATCGCATGCACCTATGCTAATTCGTCTACTACCCACCGCCACTCAATCTACCTTTGCGTTACAGCTGGTGACTAGGTACAAGTATTTTGTCCTTACACACATTTGAGTAAGCCATTTATGTGCCAATTGCGCCGTCACAGCGCTCTATGATGGGTCCTTACATACAAATGGGCAACTACGTTAGATTTTAGATTCCAACAATCGTCCACCACTTAATGCCCTTGCTAGGCGATCTCCTTACTGCTAGATTTGCGGATGTCACTTTGATGAGACAATTTTCCCGTCTTTAGGGGGAGATAAGAACACGAATATTCAGTAGGAACGACAGGAATTGTCGTGGCCTGTCCCCACTATGTCTCATCTCGATCCCCGTTAAAATGACGAGATCACACAAATATGCTGCAAACATGTCTGCAAGGATGGACGTCCCAACGAGAGGATGTAGCGCCACCCTACAAGGAGGTAGGCATGGCGCCAACGCCAAAGAGAGTGGCACTCTAGCATTACAGGCCAGGGCCTCAGCTAGGATGCGTGGGAGGCCCATGGGTTCGAATGATACTTTGGCACATTCCAATCCTTTGATCATCAAGACTCAAAATCCATCTCATGAGAATCTTCCGGGTTATGGTTATCGTTGGGGGACGCATCAACATCAGAACCTATTCCTGATAATATAGAGCTCTATGAAAATTACACTAGTGTACATGAGACATGGGATAGAAACTCCATCATAATTGATGATGTAGTTGCGCATGAGTTTGTTGAGTCTAATGATATCGAACGACACTCCGTTGATGAATGAATGCCAACGTAGAGAAATTTGGCATAAATAGAAAGATGTGATCCAGGTTATGTTGGATTCTCTAACAAAAAGGAAGGTTCTTGAGCCAGTGATGCCAACACCTCCTAACATAAAACCTATTGACTAATGGGTCTTCGTTAGAAAGTGTGATGAGAAAAAGAGATGATAATCTTGCCTTATGGTGTAAGGCTTCTCACAAAACACCCTGGAATCAACTACGATGAGACATATTCTCTGGTAATGGATGTCATTGCACTCCACTACCCTGTCAGTTTGGTAGTTTCCAAATAACTGATCATGCAGCTTACGAATGTGGTCACTATGTATCTCTATGGGGTTCTAGATACGGAATATACATGAAGGTTCATGGTGAACTTCATTTACCTAAGTCAAGTGGCTCTAAACCACGGAGCGCATTTTACAAAGAGGTTGAAATACTCACTAAAGTGACTACTTGATTGGGAAGGGATATGCCCGTGCGTTTCCATAATAAGTTTCGGATTCTATCGCGGTTCATGTTGGACTTGATCTTCATTAGAAACCCTTAAAGAGTTAAGGGAAACCGCTGAACACTTGAAATTTGAGTTTGAGATGAAAGATTTTGGGAGAACACGATTATGTCTCAGTTTGGAACTTGAGCATCGTGTTGATAGATGCTTAGGTTTTTTGACAAGGTTAAACCTTCAAGCACCCACATGATCGTCCTTAGTCTTGATCCTAAAAAGGATCATCTTCGTTTGAAGGATGATGACAAAGATGTGCTAGAGGCAGAAGTGTCTTACTTGAGTACAATAGGCGCATTATTGTACTTAGCTCAATGCACAAGACTGGACATCTCATATATTATGAACTTGTTAGCTAAGGTATAGCTTTGCGTCAACGCGACATCATTAGATTGGTATAAAAGATATCTTTCGATGCTTGAGATATGAGCTTGTTCTATCCATACAGAGAGACGATGGATTCGGACCCATCACATATCAGGAACGCCGCCAACACTGGCCTGCGTCCACTATCCCCATCCCAAAACGATATTGGGTTTTGCTGATATTGAGTATCTCCCTGACCCACACAAAGGTCATTCCCAAACTAGTTAAGTGTTCACCATGGGTAAAGACCATGATATCTTGGAGGTCTACAGAACAGACCATAGTCACCATATCTTCGAACAATGCAGAGATCATTGCTCTTCACGAAGTGGTTCGTGAATGTATATGGATTGGATCCATAGTCACCCATGTTCGAACAATTACGGTTTAAAGTCTACCACAGATGAGCCTACAAATGAAGTAAGGCTACATCAAAAGCGACAACACCAAGGATAATCAGCAACAACAGACTCTCTTCAAGATCAAAGTGAACTAAGTTCGATCTAAGGACAGTGTGGCAGACTTGCTCACTAAGTCATTGCCTAAATTCCACTTTCGAGAAACGTATTGGTAGCATCATTTACGGAAGTTATCCGAACTCCCATTACCGTAGTCATCGGGGGGAGATGCAGACATCAGGGGGAGATGTCTACACGTATGGTCTCGAAACGTGAAGGGTGTGTTGTGCTCTTTTCCCCCTTCGATCGAGGTTATTTTTGTCCCACAGGGTTTTTGTTACTCGGCAAGGTTTTTAATGAGGCAACGAGATAAGCACCGCGTTTGGGCGACACAAGGGGGAATGTTTAAGTAAATCCGAATTGTGTCTAGTCCAAACTCTAGGTTACTTGACCTAGTGGTAATAGAGTTTTAATTAGAGATAATCTCAGATAATATCTTAGAGATATCCATTCATTGTATGATTATCTTTCCTTGTACGATTCAGATTCTATGCATTGTAATCCTCTATATAAAGAGGCCCCTATTATCAATGAGAACACACAGCAATTCTCATTCAATAAATTACATATTTTTTGGCCCTAATACCCAATTAAGTTTTTTTTATTTTTTATTGTTTTTTGTTTATCTTTGGGACAATTTTTGCCTTCTCTCACTTTGTCACTTAGAAAGAGAGAAGTCATTGGAGACTTCGCCAGAATCTAGTAATCGGAGATCGGAGTCCGGCAATTGGTGGCTGGTGACCAGTGACCGGAGTCTCGCATCCAGTTTTATTGTCCCCCAATTATATGCAATAAACTTTATTGCCTCCAATAAAAATTTATTGTGTTTTATTGGGGGTTAATAAAAGTTTCGGGTGATCTCTGGCAATCTCCAAACCGGTGACCGAAGTCCCACGTCCAGTTTTATTGCCCACCCAATGATACCTAATAAGCTTTGATTGCCCCCAATAAAAATTTATTGGGTTTTATTGGGGGGGGGGGGGTAATAAAAGTCTCGGGCGATCTCTGTGATAACCTATAAGATTTCCAACTACCACTTTGGGGACCTTTGGCAACCGGTTACCCGTGATAGGAGTCCGGCATCGGGTTTTATTGACCCCCAATAAAAGTTTTATTGGGGGTAATAAAAGTCTCTGGCAACCTCTCCGGTCACCTATAAGATCTCCGACAACCTCTTTGAGGGCCTACGATAATTGGTGACTAGTGATCGGAGTCTCACGTCTAGTTTATTGCCTCCCAATGTCAGGCAAATAGCCACCCTCAAGTATAAGGGGTACAAGTAATAGTATAGGGATTTAAGAAAGGTTGTCGTACTAGCGATGATTGGATTCCTTTCACTAGTTAGAGTGTGAACCTAAGGAGAGCTAGAATATGCAAATGTAAAATCCTGAACCTAGAATCACAAGGAAATCTAGGCTCATGGTGAGTATATGCAAGATGGAGTGGTGATTTGATTTCGGTTTTTGAATATAGTTTTGAATTGAAAACAACTAGATGCTCAAATTTAACTAAATTTCTCTAAACTAATCTAGTAATCTAATGAAGGAAAGTTAGGATTTGGATTGTCTTCCACTAACCTCCCTTATAAGTATTGATGCATTTCAATATGAATGATGCTAAATTAATTAACCAATTTCTCTCCTTGCATCTCCCTCAGGTATGACAAGTGTCACGCCCTGAATTTCGAATAAAGAAATTCGAATCCGAAACGCGATAACTCAAACAAATGCCCAGAAAAACAGAGAAACTTTTTCAACTTAATCTAAGCAATAAAACAACCAAGCTCACAAATGTCAATACTGATTCGTTCTATAGAGTCATATATTGCATCACTACGTGTTTACATAAACTCGAAAGCATCAAAGTAAATGTAAACGCTCACTAGGAGCATACTAAAAACAGCAGTAAATAAAATAAACAAAATAGGTTCTAAACCTAATACTGCTGCGACAATAAGCTACGGCCTCAACCCTGGTTACCCCAACATGCAGGAAAAACCCCTACACCATGGAACAGTGCACCGGGTTGCAACAACAAAATCAGTAAGCTTTTTAAGCCCGTAAGAGTAAACTCAAATAAAATGACTCAACAACACATGCCTAAAATTTCTCAACTCATGAGGTAAAAGCAACAACATTTAACTCCACAAAGCACAAACGAACTTACAATCACACAAGGTAAAACTTAGTAATCCTTGCATAGAAAATTAGTTCAGGAGATCACCTAAAATCACACAATTCAAAACTATAGTAATCCCTACATATAGTTTAGTTCAGGAGATTACATTAAAATCAAACGAAATGAATCATAGCAATCCCTGCATATAGTTATTTCAAGAGATTACATTAAAATCAAACGAAAGAAGAGAAAAAGGAAAATAAATAAGGAAATCAAACAACTCACGCTAAAGCCAAGAAATCACCCTTCAACTCCAAATAAACGATCTCACAAAATGACTCGTTTTCAAAACTCGACATCTCACTAAAGTGATAAAATCATATTATTTCAACTCATACCATAATATGAAAATCAAGTCCCTCCTCGGACAATAAAAGAAAGATATCACTTGAAACTCTCTTATAAAAACTTGTATTCATGAGTCACATGTAACCACATGTTACCCCTATGACATACAATGGCAGATAGAGTAGAACTCTAATTGAATTGTAATCGGTCACCCGTCACCCTGCTAAAGGTTATGGTATTCGATAACCCACCCTCAGTCACTACTATGACCCTCAGTACAAAGACCAAAACATTTAAAAAGTCACTCAAGACTCAAAATGTTACACAACCTCAACACTTTCCAAAACAATCTATTTGACTGCAAAAATATTGTTTCAAAGCTCAACTCCCATCTCAAAAACAATATAGAAATCAATTTCGAAAGATTGTTTTCACTCCTAAAACCACCAGCACAATTTGACAAGTAAAACTCTCTAATACGAAATGTCAATAATATAATTGTTTCAATTCAAAAGAACCAAACTTCATTCATTTCCTTAGAAAATTAAATCACAACAATAGCAACATCGAACTCACAAAACATGTTAATTCCATCTCATTACACAAATGCACCAATATATATTCCACAGACACACACACACACACACACACACATGTAGTCACCCGCTCAGGAATGCTACTAATACCAACTATAGTTCACAAATACAAAACCCGTGAAAAATTTTATAATAAAACTTCATTTTACTTACCTATGAACCGTTGGCAATTAAGTTCATATAATTTAAAACAAATATTTATTTTTGAAAACAATCTCACAATTTCACGATTAAACCGAACAATAATATAACTTGGTTCGTAAATGAACTACGTGAGATTTACTTACCTCTAAATCCCACTACGTCTTCTTTCACAGCCGAGATAAAGTATAGAAACACACTCCATCAATCACCTAATTAAAACATGATCTCAACTCAGTACACGATTAAAACGAAAGCGGTTACGGTTCGAATGGAGCATTTGAACCCAAAACCAAAGATTTCTTCAATCGAGACAAAGCTTCCTTCCAGATTTCCCAAGGTCTTCGGAACAATTGTAGGATCAATTTCTCAAAATTATAAGACAATCCAAAGGTCAGATCCTCACGGATCGCAAACCGAGAAAACTAAAATTACGTAAATCTAGCATGCTACAATTTATCACAACAAAACCTCATGATATATCGACAAGCTCGTATTGAAAAGCATGTGGCAATCATGAAAACAGAACCCAAAAACCTAGTTGGACGTACGCGTCGCCGACAGTGGCTGAGCGTGGGGTCCGCACGTTGCCGGCGACCCCTAAATTGGGTCACAAAACCTATGCCAAAATTTTCATCTCAACATGTAAAACAACTCTCACAAGTAGCACAAAATCTGAATCAAAGCCATTTGGCAGGAATTTACCTCTAAAAATCCAAGAATCGGTGAAACCGTAGAATTTCAAATCCTCAATTCGACCTCCACACTTCAAATCATTGTCAGCCGCTTGGAGGGAAGCATCTATGTCTCTTGAGCTTCAAAAACCCTTAAGAATCATAGCCGGAGGTGGCAGGAATCGAGAGTTCAGACGAAGCCCCAAAGCAACGCTGCCACCAACTTTTCCCCCTTGCTGTGCCTTCTACAGCCAAAATCGTGCCACCAAACCACCACAAACTTGAAGAGGGAAGGGAGGCGAATCAAATGGGACCGGTGACGCTCCAATCCATGGCCAGACGGTGAAGTTATTGCTAGAAAACGCGGGTCGACGAAGAAGAGAGAAAACAGCTCGGGGTTTCCAAATTTGGAAACCTTAGATTTTTCTGATTTTATTTTTGGATTTTTCCATATATATAGGAAAATTTCTAAAATTGGAAACTTCTTCTGATGACCATAACTTCTTCATACGAACTCTAATTTTCGCGTTCTGCATATCCATTAACTCTTATCAACGCGCTCTACGATTTCCGTGAAGGAAGTTTTCACAGAATCCTAACTATAAAAAGTCAACCCTTGAATTGAAGCATTCCTAGCGAATAATTGTCCGAAATAATTTCTATTTTTCAATTAATCATAAGAACAAGGCATCGAAACTATAATTTGTAGCAACTGGGACATTCATTAATTTCACGTAAATTACATGAAATTAACATGAAAATTCAGGTCATTACAAGAAGGGACATACTCCTTTTGTGATATTAAGTAACCCCTCTCGGGTATATATAGTACTTAACTACTTAAGTCATGCATTTCAATCCAGCTAGGTATCTAATGCATTACCCTAAGTGCATAAAGTTTGGAGATGAAGAAACCATGCAAACCAACCAAGCTTATATCTAAGTGATTGTGATTCACAACTTATACATGCACACCTAGTGTGCTTTCATGAATTAGCTCTCAAAACTTACCAAGCTCTAAACATTATGACATGGCAAATACACTTACTCAAAGTGGTAAAGTTTAAGCATATGCATTCAACTCTTGAACTAGCACGTAGACATGTTAAAGAAAATTGCATCACATCATATTATAACATCAACCCATACAAGATTGGCTAGAGCTTTCAACCTTAGCCCCAAAAAAGTAACTACTCCCTCATAACCATACACATTAGCATCAAATCTATAATATACATCAAGATAATTAAAGAGTTAAAGGAAAGAATGAACTAGTTGAAGCTTAACAAATTGATGGCTAGCTTCTCTTTGTCCTCCTTGATTGCTTCTTGGATCCTCCTTAATAGTGGAATGGATGGATGATTTACTTATTGTTGATGATGGATGGATGGAATGGTGATAAAGATATGATGCTCATTTGGCTACTTTGAGTGGTAGTGATAGAGTAGTAGTGGTGGTGATGGAGTTATGGTGGTGGAAGATGGTAGTTGTGGTGGTGATGATGGAGGGGATAAAGTAGTAAAGGGAGTATGGGTTTGGATTTTGAGAGGTGGAGATGGAAGTTTTGTGGTGGAGATGTAGAAAGAAAAGAGATGTAATGGGTGGTATGAGGGGTGGTCTTCTTGAATGAGAGAATATGTGCTTAAATTGGGATGAGAGAGGTGTAAAATGATGATGGAAAGCAAAGGGAGTAGCTAGCTTCATGAATGGAGCAAAAAGGAAGAGTGTCGGAGTGGTAATAGATCCAAAATCAAGGGGAAAAGGTAAAGGAGGATGTCGTAGATTAGGGTAGGTAATGATGAAGAAAAGGTAGTGATTATACCCTAAAACCTAGCAGATTTTTGGGCGATGATAGTGGTGGACTTTTGGGTAATATATAGAGTATGGTATGGAAAAGAGGGAAAATGAATTGTGTTGATTTTGAACCAAAATGTTTGGGATTTGGTTGTGAGAGAATAATGATGAATGATGTAATGGAATAGGTACAATGTTACTCTTCCTCTTTGCTCTTCCATGAATATGGCCGGAAAATACATGGCACTACCATGAGTGGTGGTAGGCCGCCATTTGTGGTGTTCGCCGGAATTTAGAATTTTACTTTTTGCTCTACATTTGACCGTCTTTTTTCCTAGCTCCAATTCTCCACTTTAAAGCCCAAAATGGATGTTTCTTTCACTCTTATAATAATAAGAAAATAATTTAGTGGAAGCTAAAACCGACTCAAAAACAAGTTAAATTCAATATTTAGGGGAATGCATATATATGTAAATTATGGTCTAACACCCAATAATATCTAATAAACTTTTATTGCCCCCAATAAAACCTAACAAACTACGGTCTAACACCCAATAAAAGTTTTTTTTTTTTTTTAATCAAACCCAGAGCCGGGTGTCAATATATATTCATCTAAAATCAGTATAAGTCGTTACATACCATTCTACTTCCATGTACAGACAGACAAGAAGATAGTGGTAGTACCCACAGTGGTACATAGAAATAGACCCACTCATTAGACATGTCATGTACGTAGACATAGTGGAGATGTGAGGTAATAAAAGTTTCTGGCGATCTCTCCGGTAACCTATAAGATCTCCGATGACCTATTTGAGGACATCCGGCTTGTGACAGGATTCCGGCGAATTCTTCAATGAGTTTTTAATTATTCGAAGGGCAAACTTATCTTTTCACATTTAAATGGGGTAAGTGAGCACACAAATCTTTTAGTAGAGTAAATGAGCATTTGTTACGCCAAATTTGGGCATTTGTCAATAAAAAATGATATAAAGTAGTATTTGTATGGGGGAGACATGGAGTTGTGATTTGTTTATAAATGACTACTCACTTAATAAACAGTTTTTAAGGGACTATGGCCCCGTTTGGGATTGCTTCGCTTTTAAAAAAATCAGCTTTTATTCAAAATTTTAGATTTTATTGTGTTTGGTAAATAAATAAAAGGGTCATTGACCAAAAGCACCAAAATTGACAAAAAGTATCCCACTTGCCCCAGCAACAAATTTTTATTCACACTTACCCTTTTTAATGAAAAATGACAGTTTTGCCCTCAGCTAAATTAAATAATTACATCGATCTCTCTCTCTCTCTCTCTCCCCCCTCCCCTCCCCTCTCTCTCTCTCTCCCCAACGAGGCAGGCATCTCTCCTCGAGGAGGTCTGACGCCGGTGACCCGTGGACGGAGGTTTGTGGTCGAGAACGAGGATAGTGACGGGGATTGGGCGGAGTTGGAGTCAACGACCGCCGGTGACATCAGCCCTCACGCCGGTGTTATCTTCCTCACTCTGTCGCCATCGACATCGACCGCACCTCCAATTCCGAGCATCGTCGCCACTTGAAGAACACCTCCGAAGCTTCGCCGCCACGCCAGGGTCGTCATCAGACCTCTGAAGCTCCAAGCGCCAGGATCGATTCCGGCTTTGTTCTCAGCCAAAGGTCACCGTCGCTCTCCTCTTGGTCAGATCGATTTCAGGCTTTGTCTTTAGCCAAAGACCTCCGTCTCTCCTCTTACCCAGATCGGTTTCACCATTCGTCCGAGAACGACCTTCGTCGCCTTCATCTCGCCCACAGACCGACCAGATTCTTCAGTTTGTCACAGCCCACAGGAGGGATGTTCGGTTCGGGTCGGGCTCCGACGCTGTCGTTCAATTTTTTTTTTAAGTAATGGGACAGAAGGAAAGAAAAAAAATTTGAATGTCTATTGGGGGGCAATAGACGTCTATTGAAGGGCAATAGACGTTTTAAAATTGATATAATCTCTTCGTTTTTTTCTTTAATCAAAGTTTTATTTGTCTAAATTTGGGGAGATTAGTTTATATTCTCGTAACCGAAAGTTCTATTGGGGGGCAATAGATGTTTATTGCCCTCTACTGGAGGGCAATATACCGAAAATTCTATTGGGAGGCAATAGACCTCTATTGCCCCTCTATTTGGGGGCAATAGACATCTACTGGGGGGAAATAGATGTCTGTTGGGGGTAATAGAGGTTTTCAAAAAAATCCGATGGGTGGCGGTCGGTGACGGCATTCTGGTGAAAGTTGACTGGATTCCAGCGGCCGGTGACCGGGCTCCGGTGAAGTCCCCTATGGTTTCTCTCTCTTCCATTCTCTCTCTCTCTCTCTAGGTAACAAAGGTGAGGGTAAAATGGTATTAAAAAAAAATCAAAAAAAAAATCTTAATGGGGTATTAGGGAAAATCTCTTTAGAGTGTTTTGGATAAGAGGGAATTAAAAAAACTTAGTGGGGTAAGTGGGAAAAAAATCTCTAAAAATGGTGTAAATGGACAAAAACCCTAAATAGAAAGCAGCTTTAATTAAAAGTTATAGGTCACTGGCAGCAGATTTTAGAAGCAGCCCAAAGGTTGCTTTTAGAAGTTGATGTGAATCAAAACACACTCTAGTTGTTTTATGTACTGACATCACTTTTAAAAATATTATTTACCAAACAAGAAACTATTTTAATTCCCAGCTGATTATTCTAACAACACAGCAGCAACAGTTTTTTTTTTTTTTTTTTTAAAAAGTCACAGCAATCCCAAACTAGCCATATGAAGGAAGGAGTGAATCTAACAGCTGAAGACAAATCCACAATTTTAAATTGTTATAATTTCAGCTTTTAAATCTCATATATGTTGTTGAAATGCATTTATTCCTCACAGTTTTTCCTTAGGTGAGTTAGAGTTTTTTTTTTTTTTTTAAGAGAATGCAAGAGTGTCGTTTGTAAGCTAGCTAAAATAGCGTGTGTAATAAAATTTTAGAATTTTTCTTATCCAAACAACAAGAAATACAATTATAAAAAAAATCCTGGAACCATGTTATGCACCAACAATTTACTTCCACTGCTTGCTGGCTTTAGGTATATCCACAAAGACACTTACAATATCAACTGGTCAGAAATTTTAGCTAGATTAGTTGGATTTATCTTTTCCTGTTGTCGTTTTGGGTGTTTTTAACTGTATACTTAATCGATGAAAAGAATGAGAAATCTAGATCCATGTCACTCCCACAGGCATTGTAAATCTTACATTCCCTTTGTTTCCTAGTCTACAGACTACCATATATATAGTGCGCAAATCACTATTGTCCGTCTCCAGAGTTTGTTCAAAGTAATGACATAGCACATGTTTCTGACTTCTGAAAACGCCTACTATCTGTGAATCTTGGAACCGGAAAATGCGATAAGTATGCAACTGCAACAAAGGTGAAACTTTCTGCCACCTGAAACGACAATTAACTTGAAGAACTGGCTTAAAAAGCCAAGGAAAGAGAATATATTTGGTAGAAGGTACAAGCTTAATAGTATGGATACCTCTGCAACAGGGTGGACAAGCTGAAGAAGAACTTCTAGTGTGACTCACACTGTGACTACTGTTTGAGTATCAGACGTATATTCCCAGCCCTAACTCTTTCGGATTTGTCTCCACCATCCATGCAGGCCTGTTCAAGAACCATAAAATCTTTAGAAAAGGAAAATGGAATAGCCAACATTGTATCAACAACATTACATATAACTACACTCGATCTATGCGCAGGAAATGAAATAACAGAAAGTGGGAGCAGCACAGAATTCTTATTTTCTGCTATGCTACCCATAAGGCATGAGGAAAACACTTCCAAAAAGCGAAAACAATTTACATCACCTCCTCTCCATAGCCTCCAACCAGAACCAAAAATCCCAGGCTCTTAGATTCATCCACCAGAACAACCTTATATAATATCTAACTCAACCTTCCTCAATGGGTGTCACAAAAATCTTTACCAATATAGGTTATGAACCAGACATAATTGATTATAAGATCATAGGTTATATGTCAGAGCAGAGAATGTATCGGAAAATTTACTTGTTCATAACAAAATTTATTGTGCCTTGTGCAGCACGTTTGAGAAGGACTTCCCTTGCCTCAATTGCAATCCCTTCAGCCTATACACAGAGAATTTGATAAAAAGGCTTATTGCATCAAAGTGAAGCATTTAGGTTTATAAACAACTCAGCTCTATTACACACCTCTTCTGGAAACCAAACTCCAGGCTTTGTGCTTCCCTCAAGAACTGCCAGAACAAATGCAGATGTTGCAGTTCCAACTGATCTGGAAAACAGAGTCTATGTCAGTCACATCTCATTCAGATCCTACAGTAGGTACTTTCAAATACATATGTCCCAAGGATTACATCTAAAACAACCTTGTAACATTTAATAGACATTTAAAGAGGACCCCAAAAGAAAAAAAAAAAAAAGATAAATAGATCTTTGGGCAGCTTAAGACTTACACAGAAAGCCTCTTGTGACTGAATACACTTACTGTATTGCGGCCGCCAGAACAGTCCAAATCAACCTGTCATACTCACCCCCCAAAAGAAAAAGATGGTAAGAGAAAAGAAAAAAGCTGAATTGCGATAACAGAGATGGTGCAAGTACTCAAATTACTCCAAACAATGTGCATACTACTTCTCCTTATCTAATACTGAAAAAGTTAGAGATAGAAGATGAATAAATAAAATCTCAAATAGTACTGTTAGTGTCTATATTGCCTCACCCGCATTGATACACGCTCTCCAGCAATCTCATCAACTGCTCTGACTACAGGGTCAAACATTTGAACCATCTGTTGGACTTTGCTTCTGTCTCTCAACAACTCCTGCAATGTTCAGGTGTAGATTATTATTAAATTATTATAAGAACTAGCAGACTAGTTCAGAAGTCAAAATTTAATGTTATGTTATCAGTGAGCATAATATAACAAATTTTCATATTTTTAGTCAACTAATTATCATTTGAAGTCTAAACTATTTACTATGGGGACTATCAATAAAAGTTTCAAATTTTACAGCTAGAAATACAAATCTGAATCATCTGATCAGATACAGGACACTTTAAATGTCATAGCTTACTGCAGGAAGAATAGTCATGGCTTCCATTGCCCAATTCCAAAAGAAGGGGGCAGTTCCAAACCGGGCACTGACAGTAGGTACTCCTAGGACCTCGTGAGTACTTCTTACCTCTGGCAAATTCCTGAAAAAATTAAGATCATGTTCAGTACAAGTACAACTGTACAAAGCTTTTCTTATTGGGACCAAACGCAACTTCAACCAACTGGTTCATCTAAATAGAAATCAGCATGCTTCCAAAAGAATGGGAATGTAGGCCCGATCTGACCTCTGGAAAGTGATTTGAGAATAAAAAAGACATCTCATGGAGGGCTACTATGCTATCCAAGTCTTAAAAGATATTCTGCAATCCATCAACTACTGCATGACTCGCAAACCCTCATTGATATAATTGACAAAACTCAACCTGGCTATGAGAGAGCCTCTCATAAATATTTAGCTGTACCACCATTTTGGTAGATAATAAGTATATCTGTTTTGCAATTCTTGCAACAACTGTGGAGGGACTTCTTCGAGTTATCAATCTTTAATGCAGCTTCCAGTATGGGCATTTTGTCAGTCTCCCTAACCATGCTGAATTATTATCATCGACCCATTTTATTGTATCTGTTAGTGATAGGGAGCGGTATAAACTGGTGATTGATATGTTACGACATCAAAAAGAAAGAGCATACCTATAAATTGAACAGGAAATGGTCTGTAGCAATAAGGTTCAAATGTTTCTCTACCCTCTTGATTTTTGGTGGGGGGGGTGGGTGGGGGAGGTGGACTCTGTGAGTCTTATTTGCATCATCTTCACACTGACCATATTGGTATTGTTAAATGGTTTTTCAGGTGTGGTTTTATATAATTGACTGGACATATGACTCTCTGACTCCAGACTCATGCATAAAACTGTAGCTTCTTCGAGAGCAATATCTTCTTGCACAACTTACAATAGATAAACATCTTTCTTTCCAATGCCTTTTCCAAAGTCAATCTTCAGCATTCCACTATATGGCCTTAGTTTGATCTTTTCTCCTGATTGAGAAGCCCATTATCATGGTTAGGTGTGTAATATACAGAATTCCTGATTAGTTATCAAACACGGAGAAAAGGAGAAAAATTTATTGTAGACATGGTTGATACCTTTATTAAATGCAACAACCTCCTCTCCAAGAAGCAAAAAACTAGTAGCTAAGATGGTTGGACCAGCCCCACCAGTACCTGCTGTGTAGTAGAAGAACCTGGCAAGGTCATATATGCACATGATTTGTTAGGAACAGAATTCATCTTGTAGCCTATCGTAGAGGTAATCAAGAAGTGTTTGAAAATCGGTAAACCCCAAAGCAATTAATCTTAAAGTCGGTAAAAGTGATGTGAGAGGCTAATTGGGGAAGATTGGTCGTGGATCTTGAGAACTGTGGCCAAAGAAAGTATATATTTTGATTTGATTTGAAATACATTGTAATTGGAAGACACCACTCAAAATACATAAAGACTCCAGAATGGAAAAAAAGACCAAGTACATGCCAACAATTGGAGATGCATTTGTAACCTCAAGTTTAGAAGAAAATTGTTACCTTAGCCTTTCTGGTTTTCCTTTGTTTTCACTTCTTGCGACACGAACTAGTTCTGCAGCCATCACTGTCATTATAGCAGTGGCAGTCAGTTTTAGGTAGACAAGGAAATTGTAGATATAGTCCACCTTTCACTTTCACATAAAATATTATCTTCGAGCACCTATAAACTTATGAGTACGTATATCTTAAATAGGTGTTCTAACATCTAAATGAATGGGAAAGTCGTTAACAATGGCACATAAACCTAGGCATCATGAGTCCTTGAGATTTTCTAAAACTTGCATGGACAAATCTAAATTTATAATACCACATTATGAGTTTTGATTCCTTCAATTTTACATGTGAGTTACAACTGTTCTCAATTCAACAAACCCTAGTAGCGGTTTCTCAGCTTAGGCTATTTTAGCTCTACCTATGGCAAGACAATAACACCTCTCACCTATATCCATGGATAAAGAAGACTGGTATTTCAGATTACTAGTATCTTACATTTAGCTTTATAGGAACATATCTTTCAAACTTCACCTTGGTCAATCAATTTTCTTGAGTTTTATATCAAACACAGATCATATATATGCACCCGCTTGTGTACCACATTTGTGTATTACAAAACAAGATGGGCTGAAGATAGACCATTGCTCACTCCTGGATATATTCCACCAGTTGTTATGGCTGGAACATTAGCTGCAACTGCTCTATCGTGGAAAGATTTTGCACGGAATGCATAGGCTGTATCATCACAAACATCAACATAGGCTGTCTGTGGAAAGACAAAAGACATTGCCAAAGTCATATATCATCTTATACAAAAGTTCGTATATATTTTCCAATTCAATGTATATCACCTTGGTCTTTAAGGCAGCTTCCAATACAGTGCACTTCTCTGCCTGTTGGAATGGGCCAGCAGCATGAACTACAAGATCCGCATCTACAGACAGAAGTGGCAGGGTACTTTAGGGACATGATAAAATTACTTGCTTACAATGAAATCTGATCATCCCTGTTTCATGAAACTCACAATAAGATCATATAACCCACATGGACATCGATTTATGACCACTATCATATAAAACTAATCAAATGGACTTCTAACTTTCTCTCCAATTCCGGCTATGAAACAGAAGAAACTTACCACACAATAAATCGAATCAGTTGTTTGTACTTGACCCATAAAAAATAGAATGTGAAATAGATGTACACTTGCACACCATACTAGCAGACAAAAATTAAATTCGTGGAACCAAAAACAAAACCTGTAGAAAGAAAATAGAAAATTGTTCACCTTCCAGAGCTGCTTCCAATGATTTTTCATTGTTAATATCGACTTCACAGAACTCCGAGTTCGCCCCAAGAGTAGTCAGCATTTCAGCGCCTTTCTCCCTGTATGAAACCCAATTGCAGCCATGTAGCGTCTCAACTTGCAAAGGTTTCCATAATCAATCATACATGGGGCAAACCAAAGAATATGTGAAAGCCAATGCATTTCGACAGCATTGCTATACCATCTATGTATAACAGCCAAAGAAGCCGTTGTTTCTAGGAATCGTTAATAGGGTTAATAAAGCTTAATTGGTACTTTCCTCTCTATTACTCTTGTGCAGTGGATTTTAGACTAGTTAATCACCAAACAAATCACTCATGTCCAATTGTATTACAATCTCCTACTCGATCATTAACAAATCTCTATTAATTGCTTTGAAGGTGATTGGATGGTTTACCTGTTCCGGCCGGCAACGATAATTTGGAGGTCGGGGCAGAGGTTGGAGAGGGCAATAGAAGTGGATCCTCCGACCCGACCGGTTCCACCGAGCACTAACACCCTGGAATTCCGGGTCTTCTGGGGGAGTTGGACCCGAGTACTGGTTTGGGTCTCCGTAGCACTGGCCACATTAACAATTGTAGTACTTGTCCTGATTCTGATAGCGGCGCTCTTCAAATGCAGTGATGACAGTGAAGCTCCCGCCATAACTTCTCTTCTGCTGTACTGAGGCTATGCCGACATCCTATCGGTTTCGTTTTATCATTTCAATTTGTATCTTTGCTGACGACGTGGCACTTTTTGGTACCTAATTTAGTTCCTTCGATTTGTAATTTTTTTTTTTATTATTTACTACGGAGACATGGGTTTCACTATTTACCGTAGAGGTTAAAAAACCACAAATTACGAATAAAATAGGTAACAACTGATTTAGGCAACAGCACAATAAGGGTACAAAGGTCCATAATGGCAGCCCCTAGTCCATTACCTTCGTTTGTCTTCCTTGTTTTTCCACCCTCTGGTTATCATCTTCCCTACCACTTAGCAGCCCCTAGTCCTAGCTGTGTTCATTATGCCTAGTCCTATATCCCATTTGTCCGTCTGGTTCAGTGTGCACATTTATGATCTTCGATTTTCTAATCTGATAGTGCGCTTAGGTGAATCTAAATGCCTAATTTTGATCTCTTGGACTGCCACCTCTGTTCTTTTTGCTCCTATATATCTTCACTCTTCTACAGGTTTTCCGCATTTAGTCTGCTTTCCCTGTGTCAACTATGGAGCCAAACTTTCTTTCACAAACCAAAACGATCGTCCTTTACGAGCTCCTTTTAGTGAAGGATTGATTCATAACCCAAATCCTTTTCTTGTTCCTTTCGGTGAAGGGACGAGTCAGAGTCCCAGACCTTTTATTGTTTAGGTTGATCATACGGGTTCCAGTAATCCTAGGCCTAATGCTCAGCGTTTTCATGTTGCCCCTAATTTGCCTACTGCTCCGATCCCCCACCTCAAACCACTGTAAGACGAGGCCCATATAATATTTCATTTACTGCTCCTCCTCCTGCTGTAGATGCAGTTGATGATGTCATGGTGGATGAGGTCATAGACTATGATCGACTTTGTCTTGTTGGTCAGGTGTTTGGTGTGGAAGTTACTTTTCAAAGTGTTTGTTCAAGGTGCAAGAGCAGTTGGGTGGGTCTCTTGGGTTCTTTTCAAATTTCACCTTTTGGGCCTGACTGGTTTAAAATTCTCTTTACTTGTGAAGAGGATCTTGTTTATGTTATGGAGCACAAACCTTGGTTTGTCTAAGGTCAGATTTTTGAAATGCAACGATGGAAACTAATAATAAATTTCTGCCCCATACGAACTTCAGTTACTTCTCCCATTGTGTGGGTTCGTTTTCCCCTTCTTCCCCGGCCCCTCACTGTTGGAAGGCAGTCATTGTTACAAAAATGGGGAATGTGGTGGGTACGTAGGTGTATTAAGGTGGATCCTAGTTCTCTGAATCAAGCTAAATATTTCTTTGCCCGTGCATGTACTGAACTGGACATCACTCGTGCCCAACCTCGTGCTATCAGGTTGAAAGATGATCCTTTTTTTAGATGACCTTAAGCTCATTTATATCAATACGAAGCAATCTTTGAAATTTGCTTCTTTTATGGCAGGTTTGATCACCCTCAAGGCGCTGTCCTGAGAAGGCGCCTAATTAAGAGAAATTTTCTTATGTTTCCTCGACATCAGAATGAGCCTCCTTGCTTGTCTATTTCTTCTAATACTGCGGGCCCTACTGCAAGTCGTGCTACTGATTGTACTTTGCTCGTTTTTCCTCATATTTGTGGTCCTAACTCTCCTGCCAGACATCAAGTTCCAGCTGATAATGATAATAATTCTCAAAATTCTGGTTGGCAATCTGTTAACTGTCGCTCGAGGTTCAATACTTTTGGAGATCACAATCCAAGTAGTCCTAGACAGCCAGGTGTTTCTTATAGTGATGTAGCTCGACATGCTATTCCAATCACTGAGAATCATAATGAAGTTAATCAAAATCCTTTTGTATGTGCCTCAAGAACTGATTCATCCAGTTCCTGATCGAGAAGCCTATCCCTCTTGTAGTTATCTTTCTAAAGATCAAAACTTGAATGGGAATCAAGCTGATGCTCATGGGGACTGCCCTCTGATAAATCTGCTCTTACTCATTCCTCTATATATGGACCCTGATTCTGACTATGATCCTTCTAAAGCTCCTTATAGGAGTGTTCTTGTAAATGTGGCTAATGATAATTATGATCATAATCCTGTCTTGCTTCCTAATCAGAAGGCTAATCTAATGTGGGTCAAGCCTCAATTAATCCAGCTAATGCTAATTCTGAGTCTGAGAAAGATGTGTTTGCTCATGCTTTGTCTCATAACATGTCTGCTCCAGACTTGGGTGAAGACCCCACGCACCAAGATGTTTCTGGACCTTTTTTAGAAGCCTTGGAAACGAGGTAGAGACTCCATGGAAGAAGCTGATGTAGAACCTTCTTCTGATAAGAAAGTAGAATGACAGTCCTTAGTTAGAATTGCCGTGGGTGTTAATGGCAGGGTTTTGTTGCTCAAGCCAACTGTGTGGCCTCTCTTTTGCATGTTGATGTTCTGTGTCTTTTAGACGCTAGACTTGATGATGAAGTGCCTTCTAAAGTACCAGTAAATTGATACGCTCAAAGCAAGTATATAATTTAACCCTGAAATGTCATTAGTAGTATAAAGTAAGTAGGGATCGTTCTATTCCGGGGATTGAGGGTACACCTGTCATTGTCAAACATTTAAACAATTAAAATTAAAACGAAGTATAATATTTACAAAAATAAAACAAAATATAAACATATTTACGAAATTAGGGGGGGATTTTGGTTTTTGGTTTTAATTTTCGAAAATAAAATCTAAGTTACCTAAGTAATTAAAATGCAAAAACATAAAAATACAAATGGGATGTGAGAACAAAGATCAAAGTCGAAACTCATGATTAAAATTAATTCAAGTTCATCATTGTTCATCATAGTCATGCAAGAGGAGTTGATCATGTGAAACGTTCAAAAGCAAACAATTTCCCATATTTTACTTTCAATGCTAATTAATCTACGTGAAAGCACATAAACTAATCCTATCAAACATGCATTCAAGCCCTAGAAAGCTAGTCAATCATACATGTTTAACGCATTAAGCATCTAGAAAGGCTATCAACTCAAATGTGCAACTTAGTATGAAAAAGTCCACCTAATTGCAATCTTCTTTGATTAAATTCGGTTTTTGTACAAAACCTTTACTACTTATTGATTCAAGAACACAAAACCAAAAAGTTGATTCATGTTCTCAAATTCGTAGCAACAATCACATAAAAACCCTAAATGTTTCGAACCATTCAAGATTATCATACAAAAGATTTCTATCATGCAAATTTAATCAAACACTCACACAAAAGCAACCATAAATCGCAATATATGAATCTGAAAATTAACAATTAATCATAAAATTTCAGAAAACAATACTTGTTCATACATATGTGTCAACTAAGGCAAACCAACGAAAATACAAAGCAAAGTTACAAGGAGAATCGGATTACACCGTGATGAAGATGAGATGAATGAAGTGATGATGTGGTCTCTTGAATTTCGAAAGCAATCTTCAAGGTGGAGGGTGGATGGTGTGCACGGCTTGTCTTCTTCTTCCTTGGCCTTGCTTGCACTTTGTGGTTGCCCTAGAGGATGGAGAAGAGCACGGCTAGGCTATAAAGATTTCTGAATTATTTTCTCAAAGTGTAAACGCAAAAGTGTGGAACTTGGAACCCTTGACGTTGAGAGAAGAGAGGAATATATAGGGGACGGCTTCTAGGTCTTCAATCCGTCCACAACCCTAGAAAAGCTCACGGCAATCTCTTGCTTCCTCCACATAATTTTCTCCAATGACTTCTTGCCACATAAGCCCTATGAGGTGGTGCAACCAATCACAAAATTCCAATATAAATTCCCTAAATAATCTTGCCGAAATATATAGAGATATTTTCTGATTTCCTTCACCAATTTCGGCAACAATATATTTAGAGAATAAAGGGGGACGAACCTAGACTCCTTTGAGAGCTTTTTGTGTTCAACACATATTCTCTTTCCTTTAAAAGCTCCCTAAGAAATCTCCACGAAATCTCTTTGTTTTTCTGATTTTTCCTCACGGCAAAATCCTAGTTTCTCTCTTCATTATCTTTGGCCGAATTCCTTAGGGTTTGCACGGCATCCCCTTGTTTTCCTCTTGGCTTGGACGGCTAGGTTTTCTAGGGTTTTATCTCTTGATTTATTTCCATAAAAATAACCCTAGAAAATCTCCTTTTAATTTCTGATTTTCTTGGACGCCACCTCCTTGTTTCTCTCTTGCAAATTCACGGCAACAACAACCTTAAGGGTTAGGGTTTGCGTCACAAACCCTAATGTCATGGGCTTTGATGGGCCTTTATCCAATTTGCCGAAAATCCAAAGAGTTCTTGGGTCTCGTTGCTTCATCTTCAAGCCTTCTCATTTTCCAACGCAAAACACATTATTTTTCCATTTCTTTTTCATGGTTGCGTTGGAAACTTGCTAGGGAAGCCTTCCTCCATTTTGTAGGATTTCCTGGTTGGACTAGGAAAGCTTGTTTCTTCATTTCTGCTCAAATGTGTGGGCCATTTTCTCTCATGTTCGTTCGTCTTGATGTTCGCAAGCTCCTCTTTCCATTCGTGCGTTCATTTCCACTTTTTAGCTCGGAGGTCCTGAAAATAGAAACTAATATGAAAAATAGAAACTTTCTAAAAATGAAAATAGAAACTTACTAAAAATGAAAAATAGAAACTTTCCAGAAATGAGAAATGAAAAATGAGAAATGAGAAATGAGAAATGAGAAATGAAAAATGAGAAATGAAAAATGAAGACAAAA
This sequence comes from Rosa chinensis, assembly GCF_002994745.2. Classification (NCBI taxonomy): domain Eukaryota; kingdom Viridiplantae; phylum Streptophyta; class Magnoliopsida; order Rosales; family Rosaceae; genus Rosa; species Rosa chinensis. The sequence goes on from NC_037092.1 coordinate 55,654,315, forward strand.
ATGGAAACTTTCTACAATAAGGAACTTTCCCAATCAAAGAATGGAAACTTTCTTAAACAGGGATTTTTCAAGGAAATGGCGCAGAAAAATGTAGGAAATGAAGTTAAAACGTCGCATTAAAATGCTCCTATCAAATTCCCCCACACTTAGCTTTTGCTAGTCCCTTAGCAAAATCAAACTAAGACACACACTAAGACTCAACGAAAATTTAAAGACTTGACAAAAACAATGACTCTATTGCCCTTCAACTATTTGTCTCAGCACTCTCTTACTTTCATAACACCAAGATTAGCACTTAACCAAAATTCAATGTTAGGCATTCAAGAGTTAATTAAAACACATAATTTACATATACACAAGTAGGACTTGGTTGAAACAATGGTGATGGTTTCTGTTAAGCATGTTTCAAACAAGTTTGATTCAAATCTCACAACGTATATCCCTCTTTCTTCTCTCAGATCATGGCAATGCTTAAAAGCTTATACACTCAAGTATGTGAAAGATACAAGTATATCACATAATTCAAGAAACGAAAGCACATGTATAAATTTCTTTTAAAGATCTCATGAAGGATATCAACTACTTGCACAGATGGACCCAAGCCATAGGTTCAACTCTTGTAACTCATCTCCACATCAAGGGCTGTCCCATCTCAAGGATCAAGAAGGTCTTATCAAGGGTTGTAATGGGGCCAAGGCTCAAGGTTTAAAGAAATGAAGGATAAGGAATTATCAAAGTGTCCTAAAAACCTAGTAGAGCATATGTAGATGTAGAGGCCTCAAGAAATCCACCAAGGCATTGCAAAAACGTCACTTTCCCTAGAGGTAACATAAAAGGGCCTAATGTCTTCATGTTGGGCCCAATCTTCATTGTAAACTTCCCTTGAACTATAGTGAATGGACAAAGGCCAAATTTTTCTGTAGTGGGCCTTCAGTTAAAGTAAACTCCAAAATCACTAAGTATGGGGGACTAAAATCCATAAACTTTTCTTTTCTAGCCGTACACAATTTTCTTTTCTTTTCATTTTTTCACGGCTTTCACATATTTTCTTCTTTATGGATAAGTCTACCCCCACACTTGAACTTTCACCTCTTCTCAATCTTCATCCTTGGCACCAAACCCATGTAGTATGTCTCAAAAGATAGCTCCACTAAGTTCTTAGAACAAAGGGTAGGGTTGTAACTATACTAAGCTTCATGGTTAAGGGTTTTAAGGGTGATGAATGAAAAGGCTTAATGTAGGCTCAGGGCTTATCTAGGGGAGTCCCACGACGGGCACAATTAGGGACACAGGTTTATTTGGCAATGGTGGTAATTCCTAGGGCGCCTCTATCCCTTCCAGAATCAGGGCCATGTATTGATATACGTCTCAACAATCACAAGAGTGAATTCTAGCATTCTCTAGTCCATCAAACTTAATCTATGGCAAGTAGTCAATCAAATGAAAAATAATGAGATCATCAAAACATCGCCAAGAAAATAAGAATATATTTTTCACTTCACTCCAAGAAAAAGGAACATGGCTCAATTATCTCACATGGGTTTATATGAATCAAAACTCATCTTAACATGCTCATATTCTGTACCAAAGTTTCGAAATCCATATCCACTACAAGGCACATATTTTTCATATATCTCAATTAACCAAAGAATACCATGTTTAAATCGTCTCAATTTTGTGATCCTCTTTTAATCATGATTTCAGAGATATAGAATCATCCTAGACAGTTGAAAGGGCATCCTAAGACTCAAAACAAAAACAAAAGCAACGAAAATTTTTTTAATTTTTGACATTTTTCAATTTTTTTTTTGTATTTTTCCATATATGACTCAAGATAAAAGTGTAAATCCTTTCCCCCACACTTAAATATTGCATTGTCCTCAATGTAATCAAGAATAAGCATGCAATGAAACATTTAAGCATATAAGGATGGAATTTACGAAAATAATGACTAAAACAAAGAAAAATGTGAGGAAGTAAAAGGGAGAGATAAAACAAATCTGCGTTGACGACTCCTCCACAGCTACTTCTGAATTGGGTTGCCTCCCAAGCAGCGCTTAATGTTTATAGTCTTTCAGCCTAGACTTGTACCTCCATTTAATCCTCAGGGTTCGGAACGTTTTGGAGGGGTACATCCTCCACTTCATGTTCCACAAATGCCTCATAGTAAGGCTTCAAGCGATGCCCATTCACTTTGAACTCGTTACCTGTTTGTTCACTCTTTATCTGCACAGCTCCATGAGAAAACACATTAGTGATAACAAAAGGCCCAATCCAACGAGAACGAAGCTTACCTGGGAAGAGTTTGAGACGAGAATGGAAGAGAAGAACTTTTTGACCCACAACAAAAGTCTTCCTTCGAATCATTTTGTCATGGAATGCCTTAGTCTTATCCTTGTAAATTTTAGCACTTTCGAAGGCATCATTCCTAATCTCCTCTAACTCTTGCAACTGCAACTTCCTATGAAGCCCAGCTTCATCAATATCCATGTTGAACTGCTTCACAGCCCACCAAGCTCTGTGCTCTAACTCCACAGGTAAATGGCAAGGTTTGCCATAGACAATTCGATATGGTGACATACCTATGGGAGTTTTGTATGCAGTTCTGTAGGCCCACAGAGCATCCTCTAAACGCAAGGACCAGTCCTTTCTGTTGGGGTTCACAGTCTTCTCCAATATCCCCTTGATCTGACGATTAGAGACCTCAGCTTGCCCACTAGTTTGGGGGTGATAAGGTGTAGAAACCTTATGTGTGACGTCATATCTCCTCAAAAGAGCCTCAATCATCCGGTTGCAAAAGTGGGATCCTCCATCACTAATGAGAACTCTGGGCATTCCGAACCTGCTAAAGATGTTAGACTTGATAAAATCTGCAACAACTTTAGAGTCATTAGTTCTAGTGGCCTTTGCTTCCACCCATTTGGAAACATAGTCCACTGCAAGTAAGATATAGAGAAACCCAAAAGATGAAGGGAAGGGTCCCATGAAATCTATACCCCAGACATCAAATATTTCAACAGTTATTATATTGGACAATGGCATTTGATCTCTAGGACCTAGATTTCCTGTTCTTTGGCACTTATCACAAGTTAAACAATAGGCATGTGCATCCCTAAACAATGTTGGCCAATAGAACCCAGACTCTAGCACCTTAAACGCAGTCTTCTTAGACCCAAAGTGACCCCCACATGCTTTAGAGTGGCAAAACGAAAGTATAGCATTATGTTCATGCTCAGGCACACATCTTCTAATCAATTGATCAGAACAATATTTCCATAGATAAGGTTCATCCCAAACATATTGTTTAACAGTTTTCTTAAGCCTATCTCTATGAGCACGTGACATGGTATCAGGAATCTTTCTAGACACAATATAATTCACAATGTCTGCATACCATGGTTCACTTACCTGGATTCCAAAGAGTTGCTCGTTTGGAAATGTCTCCACCAGAGGGAGATAATCTTCTGCATGCACTAAGCGACTCAAGTGGTCAGCTACCACGTTCTCACTACCCTTCTTGTCCTTGATTTCCACGTCAAATTCTTGCAAGAGTAAGATCCATCTGATGAGCCTTGGTTTCGCCTCCTTCTTGGTCATCAAGTATTTCAAAGCTGCATGGTCAGTAAAGATAGTAACTTTGGTACCAAGTAAATAAGAGCGAAACTTCTCAAGGGAAAAGACAACTGCAAGGAGCTCTTTCTCTGTGGTGGAGTAGTTCATTTGTGCATCATTGAGAGTCCTTGAGGCGTAGTAGATGGCATAGGGTAGTTTGTCCTTCCTTTGCCCTAAAACAGCTCCAACTGCATAGTCAGAGGCATCACACATCAACTCAAAGGGCAAGGACCAATCCGGAGGTAACATGATGGGGGCAGACGTCAACAACTCCTTAAGCTTGTCGAAAGCTCCTTGACACTCCTTGTCAAAGTAAAAGGGCACATCCTTCTGGAGTAGTTGACATAAGGGTCTCGAAATCTTAGAGAAGTCCTTGATGAACCTCCTGTAAAAACCTGCATGACCAAGGAAAGAACGAATCTCTCTCACAGAAGTGGGAGAGGGTAAGTGACGCACAACATCCACCTTGGCCTTATCAACCTCTATACCCCTAGCAGAGACAATATGTCCTAGAACTATCCCTTGTTGAACCATAAAATGGCATTTTTCCCAATTAAGTACAAGGTTAGTTTCCATGCAACGTTTCAAAATTATCTCCAGATTATTAAGACAATCATCAAAATTCTTTCCAAAAACTGAAAAGTCATCCATGAATACCTCTATGATTTTCTCAATATAATCTGAAAAGATACTTACCATACACCTCTGAAAGGTACCTGGAGCGTTGCAAAGTCCGAAGGGCATACGTCTATAGGCAAACGTTCCAAAGGGGCAAGTGAAGGTTGTCTTCTCTTGATCTTCATTTGCAATTGCAATCTGGTTGTAACCAGAGTATCCATCCAGGAAGCAGTAGTAGTCATGTCCAGCTAGGCGCTCAAGCATCTGATCAATGAATGGTAGAGGAAAGTGGTCTTTCCTTGTAGTTGCGTTGAGCCTCCTATAATCAATGCACACTCTGTGGCCTGTGACTGTCCTTTGGGGCACCAGTTCGTTCTCAGCATTCCTCACCACAGTGATCCCAGATTTCTTGGGTACGACCTGAACTGGAGAGACCCACTTGGAATCTGAAATGGGGTAGATCACCCCACAATCAAGGAGTTTGATAACCTCCTTCTTCACTACTTCCATCATTGGAGGGTTGAGACGACGTTGAGCCTCTCTAGTGGGTTTAGACCCCTCCTCTAGAAGTATTCTGTGGACACAAGTCGTAGGGCTGATTCCCTTGATGTCCGCCAATGTCCATCCTATGGCGGTCTTGTGTTGCTTCAACATTTCCACCAACTTCTCTTCTTGTGGAGTCGTCAGTGCAGAGGACACAATCACTGGTAAGGTCTCCTTGTCCCCTAAGTAGACATACTTCAAATGGTCTGGAAGAGGTTTTAGCTCAAGTTCTGGGGCCTGGACCACTGAAGGTAACGTCTTGTTAGTGGATAACTGAATGGACAAGGGAGAAACAGACTTACCTATAAAGGGTGATGCCTCAAGGAAGGAGACGTTTTCAATGATTTTCTCCTCACAAGTGTCTTTCAACTTGTCCTCTGAGATGGTGACGCCTTCCTTTGTATAGCCTACCCCACTCTCAAGGGTAGTGACTAGGGTATCCTCATGCATAACATCAAACATTTTCTGCGCAAGTTCATCCAAAATGTCAGCAGAAAAACAATCATTAACCTCTAGGGGATACCTCATGGTTTCAAAGATATTAAAGCCAATAATGTCACCATCGAACTCCATTGTAAGAGAGCCTTCATACACATCAATCTTCGTCCTAGCTGTCCTTAAGAAAGGACGTCCCAAAAGCAATGGAGTGGAACTTACAGGGGAGTCCTCCATTTCCAATACATAAAAATCAGCTGGGAAGATAAGATGGTTAACCTGTACAAGCACATCCTCCAACAAACCTCTAGGGTATGCATTGGATCTGTCAGCTAACTGAATGATAACATTGTCAGATTTAAGTTCCCCTAGACCTAGGGTTTCATAAACAGAATAGGGCATAACATTAACAGATGCACCTAGGTCTAGCATGGCATTCTTGAATCTAGAGTTACCAATAGTACAAGGAATTGTAAAGCTTCCAGGATCCTTACATTTTGGAGGGATTTTCCTCTGAATTAGGGCAGAGACATTCTCACTTACCTTTACCACCTCCTTTTCACGGTTCACTCTCCTAGTAGTGCAAAGCTCTTTGAGGAACTTGGCATACTTAGGGACTTGCTTGATGGCCTCTAGGAGGGGTAGGTTTACTTGCACCTTCTTGAAAGTTTCCAAGATGGCTTGGTCACTTTCATCCTTCTTAGATTGGGCAAACCTGCGTGGGAAGGGCATGCAAGAAGAAGAAGGGTTAGCAATAACCGAATTTGATAAGTTAGAATTATTACCTTTGATTTTCCCGGTTTTGCCTTTAAAGATGAGGATGCCTTGGTCTCTTCCTTTGACGTTGCAGGGTCCTTCTCAATACCCAACTTGGTTGGTTCTTGGTCTTCCTCAATCTCTATGCTCATTTGGACCTTCTTGGGTTGCTTGGGTGGATCCACAAATGGTCTTCCACTCCTCGTAGTCACAACTGATGCATTCTCCACATTACCCTTAGGGTTAGGTATTGTGCCACTAGGAAGCTTCCCAGTCTCATGAATCTTGCTCATAAAGTCCACAACTTGGCCCATCTGTTTCTTAAGATCTGCAATATCCTTAGTATGGGTCTGTTGTCCTTGAATCAAAGCTTGAGAAGAGTTGGTCAAGGCTTGGGTGGAACTAGTCAAGGCTTCCAACGTTTTGTCATAGTGAGACATTGAAGGACCTGAGTTCTGTTGAGGAGGAGGCATGTAGGGCCGTTGAAAAGATGATCCTTGGAATGAAGGCCCTTGAGGACGTTGGAAGTTCCCACCAAGAGGATTCTGAACATTATCATTGTTGGTCCACTTGAAGTTGGGATGGTCCCTCCATCCTGGATTGTACGTATTGGAGTAAGGGTCATGTCTAGGACGTTGAGGTCCTCCTTGGTATCCTCCTTGGTATCCTCCAATAGCATTTGCAGATTCCCATCCTCCATTCTCATTAAGTTGAGGGCACTGATCTGTAACATGCCCTTGCATAGAGCATACCCCACAAGCTATTGTTGCACTTGGTCCTTTTGAACTTACCACTTGGTTCATGAGGAGAGTAAGCTTATTCAGTTGATCCTCAATGGCAGTATTCTTGCTCATCTCATGCACCCTACGAATAGAGTGTCCTACCCCCTCATATTGTTGAGAGTTCAAGGCACGATTAGCTATAAGCTCCTTCCCAACTGTAGGGGACTTATCCACAAAAGCTCCCCCAGCTGCAGCATCCAACATTTGCCTTTCCAAGGGTAAGAGTCCTTCATAAAAACATGTGAGTAGGGTCTCATCCTTCATCTGATGTTGAGGGCATTGTGCAAGTAGGGAATTGAACCTCTCATAGTAGGCAGCATAGGACTCATCATGAGCTTGCTCTATTCCACTAAGCTTCTTTCTAAGTGTGATGACCTTAGAAGCTGGGAAGTATTTCTCCAAGAAAGCCTTTCTCATTGTCTCCCATGAAGTGATACGTCCTGCAGGAAGCTCATATAGCCAATCTTTGGCTCTGTCAGCTAAGGAGAATGGAAATGCTCTCATCTTCAGAAGATTCTCATCTGCCCCTTGTGGTTGCATGTTTGCACAAACAGATTGAAATTCTCGAACATGCTTGTTAGCATCCTCCATATTAAGGCCATGGAAGATAGGGAGTTTGTGCAACAAACCACTCTTTAGCTCAAACTCTGCTTGTCTTCCAGCTGCAGGGGGAGGGTATACTATGCCTGTAGGAGGCCCTCCTTCAACAGTTGCAGTGGAAAGCTCTCTAATAGATGCCATTCTCTCTTCTACTTCAGGTGGTGGTGTAGAGTTGGACGAAACCACAGGTGAAGGTGAACGTGAAGGAGGAGATGGAGATGGTGTAGGTGATGTAGACTCCTCAGAACAGTAAGTCCTCTTCCCTTGCTCGTTAAATGTGTACTCTTTGTATGCTGAAGGAGAAGGGCTTGTGAACTCAAGGTGTGAAGAACTCTTCAAACGAGCGAGCCTTGCTTCAATTTCCTTTATTGTAGATGGTCTAAAAGGCTCGGTCATTCATAGGATTCCTGAACATCATCAGAATTCAAAGAAGTTAGCAAAGTATAAAGTAAACTAATTACAAATTAGTGATTTATACATCAACTTTACTATTCACGAGTCACTATTCACAAGTTACTATTCACGACTTTACTATTTATGATTTATACAAGTATAAAGAGAAGTATAAATTACAAAATATCCACAATCTTTTCACAAATAAACCACGTAAGAAGTTTATACAAGTATAAAATGTACAAAACAACACAATTTACAAGTGGAGGTTATGTTCAAGTACCTTATTATCTTTACAAAATAAAGTTAATATCTCAATTGGTTACAAGTTGTAAGTCGAGCCCAATAGAAACCACTACTATTGGTGAGATACGATCTAGGGATAGTCGCCTAGACATAAGTCGCTTTCCTTTGTTTCAGAAGGCTAGATGGCCAGATTAAGAAGTAAGTGAGAGGGAGGACTCATTTTGGTGACACTACGGAGGCTACTCCCTCATTGAGGTTTAGGCCCCTATTGGCTACTCCCACATTGTGGTTTACGCACGGTCTATAGTATCTCTGAGATCCAATTGAACCCATCACCCAGGGTCTCAACCTAAGACACCACCTATATGCCCCTTACTCAGCTTGAAAAGAACTCATGTGTTAGACAGTTCTCCAAATGTTAATAAAAGCCGCCCTCAACTTCAAAGACCTAAGAAAGGCACTAATGAAGGGTTAAGGCCAATATTAACAAAAGGGCCCTTATCTACTCATACGATTTTACACACTTATAAATAATCAAGAATTTAACAATATTTACAATTAATTCTTTACATTTCTTTTGTTTAACAAGATTAGACACAATTTACACAAAACTTTCACACAAACAAACAAAACGTCACTATTCACATCAAATTATCTTCTTCTTTTTTTTTTTTTTTTTTTTTTTTTTTTTTTTTTTTGGTTCACGAAATTAAGTGCAAAACTTTACATTCTTTTCTTTTACAATTCTTTACAACACTTAGGTACGGGAACAGGGAGTCTCGATGTGCAATGGGACTGAAACAGCTACCCGTTTCAAGACTATGTTTAATCCAATATACCTTAGTGAATCACAACATTTTCTTTTGTTATAAATACCATTGATTTCGAATTAAATTCCAAGCGGTAAATCAAGAGGACGTGCGGCCCAAGTATAGTCGTCTAGACACAAAGTCCCTCCTACATCCTTTGGGCAACCTTACTGAAATGGCCAGGTAGGGGAGGGCGAACACAAGAGGTAGGATCCATTTTGGCATAGGCTACTCCCACATTGTGGTTTACGCCCATTTGCATGCACTTCTGAATCCAAGAACCCGTTATGAACGTTGTCCCCTTTCCTAGACACCACCCCACATAGGCTATACTTACTTGGATGAAAAAGGTCCTAAGTGTGAAGACAGTTCAATGAATGTTAATAAAGGCCGCCCTCAACCTTAAGGGACCTGAACTAGGTACCAATAAGGGGTTTAGGCCAATATTAATAAACACGACTTCACCTATTCCTTCTTTAATTTACAACTTACAATTAAAATTCGTATTCAACAATAAAAATAACAACCTAAGTAATTAATCTACTAATTTTCGACAATTACAAAATAATTAACAAGTAAATGTTTTTTTTTTTTTTTTTTTTTTTTTTTTTTTTTTTTTTTCGAACACACATATAAACAAAACAAATATTCACAATATGACAAATGATTTTTCAATCCCCGGCAACGGCGCCAAAAATTGATACGCTCAAAGCAAGCATATAATTTAACCCTGAAATGTCATTAGTAGTATAAAGTAAGTAGGGATCGTTCTATTCCGGGGATTGAGGGTACACCTGTCATTGTCAAACATTTAAACAATTAAAATTAAAACGAAGTATAATATTTACAAAAATAAAACAAAATATAAACATATTTACGAAATTAGGGGGGATTTTGGTTTTTGGTTTTAATTTTCGAAAATAAAATCTAAGTTACCTAAGTAATTAAAATGCAAAAACATAAAAATACAAATGGGATGTGAGAACAAAGATCAAAGTCGAAACTCATGATTAAAATTAATTCAAGTTCATCATTGTTCATCATAGTCATGCAAGAGGAGTTGATCATGTGAAACGTTCAAAAGCAAACAATTTCCCATATTTTACTTTCAATGCTAATTAATCTACGTGAAAGCACATAAACTAATCCTATCAAACATGCATTCAAGCCCTAGAAAGCTAGTCAATCATACATGTTTAACGCATTAAGCATCTAGAAAGGCTATCAACTCAAATGTGCAACTTAGTATGAAAAAGTCCACCTAATTGCAATCTTCTTTGATTAAATTCGGTTTTTGTACAAAACCTTTACTACTTATTGATTCAAGAACACAAAACCAAAAAGTTGATTCATGTTCTCAAATTCGTAGCAACAATCACATAAAAACCCTAAATGTTTCGAACCATTCAAGATTATCATACAAAAGATTTCTATCATGCAAATTTAATCAAACACTCACACAAAAGCAACCATAAATCGCAATATATGAATCTGAAAATTAACAATTAATCATAAAATTTCAGAAAACAATACTTGTTCATACATATGTGTCAACTAAGGCAAACCAACGAAAATACAAAGCAAAGTTACAAGGAGAATCGGATTACACCGTGATGAAGATGAGATGAATGAAGTGATGATGTGGTCTCTTGAATTTCGAAAGCAATCTTCAAGGTGGAGGGTGGATGGTGTGCACGGCTTGTCTTCTTCTTCCTTGGCCTTGCTTGCACTTTGTGGTTGCCCTAGAGGATGGAGAAGAGCACGGCTAGGCTATAAAGATTTCTGAATTATTTTCTCAAAGTGTAAACGCAAAAGTGTGGAACTTGGAACCCTTGACGTTGAGAGAAGAGAGGAATATATAGGGGACGGCTTCTAGGTCTTCAATCCGTCCACAACCCTAGAAAAGCTCACGGCAATCTCTTGCTTCCTCCACATAATTTTCTCCAATGACTTCTTGCCACATAAGCCCTATGAGGTGGTGCAACCAATCACAAAATTCCAATATAAATTCCCTAAATAATCTTGCCGAAATATATAGAGATATTTTCTGATTTCCTTCACCAATTTCGGCAACAATATATTTAGAGAATAAAGGGGGACGAACCTAGACTCCTTTGAGAGCTTTTTGTGTTCAACACATATTCTCTTTCCTTTAAAAGCTCCCTAAGAAATCTCCACGAAATCTCTTTGTTTTTCTGATTTTTCCTCACGGCAAAATCCTAGTTTCTCTCTTCATTATCTTTGGCCGAATTCCTTAGGGTTTGCACGGCATCCCCTTGTTTTCCTCTTGGCTTGGACGGCTAGGTTTTCTAGGGTTTTATCTCTTGATTTATTTCCATAAAAATAACCCTAGAAAATCTCCTTTTAATTTCTGATTTTCTTGGACGCCACCTCCTTGTTTCTCTCTTGCAAATTCACGGCAACAACAACCTTAAGGGTTAGGGTTTGCGTCACAAACCCTAATGTCATGGGCTTTGATGGGCCTTTATCCAATTTGCCGAAAATCCAAAGAGTTCTTGGGTCTCGTTGCTTCATCTTCAAGCCTTCTCATTTTCCAACGCAAAACACATTATTTTTCCATTTCTTTTTCATGGTTGCGTTGGAAACTTGCTAGGGAAGCCTTCCTCCATTTTGTAGGATTTCCTGGTTGGACTAGGAAAGCTTGTTTCTTCATTTCTGCTCAAATGTGTGGGCCATTTTCTCTCATGTTCGTTCGTCTTGATGTTCGCAAGCTCCTCTTTCCATTCGTGCGTTCATTTCCACTTTTTAGCTCGGAGGTCCTGAAAATAGAAACTAATATGAAAAATAGAAACTTTCTAAAAATGAAAATAGAAACTTACTAAAAAATGAAAAATAGAAACTTTCCAGAAATGAGAAATGAAAAATGAGAAATGAGAAATGAGAAATGAGAAATGAAAAATGAGAAATGAAAAATGAAGACAAAAATGGAAACTTTCTACAATAAGGAACTTTCCCAATCAAAGAATGGAAACTTTCTTAAACAGGGATTTTTCAAGGAAATGGCGCAGAAAAATGTAGGAAATGAAGTTAAAACGTCGCATTAAAATGCTCCTATCATAAATAAGCTTCCTTTTTATAATTTCTATTGTGTTCCAACAGAAGTTCAATAAGGTGGCTTGATACTACATTGGAATGGAAGCATATTTAATATTTCTGTTCCTGACTCGCATCCGCGTTTTATTCATTGTCTTTGTTCTAATCTTGGTACTGATGTTTCTTGGTTGCTTACTTTTCTTTATATGTATCCTCAAAAACCTAAACAAGCTTGTCTTTGGAATAACATTTTAACTCTTTGCCCTAACCCTGATATGGCCTAGATTATTATTGGTGATTTTCAAGCAGGTTCTAAAAATAGAAAATTACATATGAGTGTCATTTTAAAACTTTAATTAGTGATAAAGCCACCTAAATCTTTTTGTACACATAAGGCTACTTTAGACCATAAAAACATCAGCTTCTTTTTATGCTATACCTATTTTGCCCTCAACCTTCTCTCTCTCTCTCTCTCTCTCTCTCTCTTTTTCGATAGAACTGATACGTTTTCAATTCTCATCTCTCATCTCTCTCTCTCTCTCTCTCTCTAAAATCAAGATGTTGTTGCAGACCTCAGAGGACGTCGGCGACGACCTGGAGGCATGGCGCGACTATCCCTCACAAACCAAATTGATGTCATTGCAAACCTCATGAGATTGCCGGAACTAAATCTCTGACGCATGACGTACGACGCCGTTTTGCGACTGGATCTCCGACGCACGATCTGGATCTCTGATACACGACGTGGACTGGAACCAGATCTCCGATTCTGTAGACCCCGTGAAATTTCGAACATCACTTTTTGACGAAATAATTTTTCGTGACCTTTGTTTGGTCAAAGAGTTTTGGAAATAGTTTGGGCTTGGGCCTTGGGTCCAAGAATAGCATAAGGTTAGAGTCCAAAATTTACTTTGGATACCCAACAGACGGATATGCTAGTGAACCTAGCCCAATAAGTTAGTTGACATTTGACCCGAACATCTCTCTTGATCTAATAAGGTTCTTGTAGCTCATAATAACATCTTTGCATAATTTTGAAATATACTTGTGCGTGCGTTTACGATATCTCCTTTTACTTTATTTCTTAACCATTAGTTGAATTCCTTTTCCCGACACTTGCTCGTCAACCATCCCTCCGACTTTATAAAAAAAAAAATACTATTTATTTGCTCCTTATGTTTTTCAAACTCGAGCGAAATTCCGACAAAATCTACTTTGCCATTTTTCTATCCAAATACAAGCTTGGTGAGGCCCAATCCTTATTTGGTCTTGCCAACACCTTAATTTGAGTTTCCTTGCATTTACTTATTTTACTTTTATTTTTCCCCATCACTTTGGTTTTTACCACTTCTTGTTTTTACCCAAATTTATCTGCCCAAGCTGAGCCTTCTCTTTCACACGCAAAGAGCTTTTCCTCTTTTCTTGTTCACGTCAGAATTGGGCTGAGAGAAAGGAACCTCGTTCAGCTCCACCCTTCCACGTTGCCAGCATGCATATGGCAACTCCTCCAAGAACATCATCTCAGACCTTCAAAAGGGAGAACCCAGGCCATAAATCGTCATTCACCCTTCTCTTCTCACCTTTCCTCTCGTCCCTGGACACATCAGTATGTTTGCGTGCCTCGAAACTCCTGATTAGGGACCTCCGATCAAAAAACTTTATTCACCAAAGTTGTTCGTCTATGTCTCCTCTATCTAAACTCAAAATTTCAGCTCCATTGGAGTCGATTTGAGTCCTGTACACCCCTCGAAGCGGAAGCTGTTTTGAAACTAGCCTGTTCCGGATTTCTGCTTGAATTTCCTCTCTTGCTCTACCCGAATCCCTCACATCTTACTTGAGACTGATACAAACACTTGGTAAGATTCTGGAAGCATCAAGTTCCCTTTTCTTTCTTCAATTTTTAGGCTCCATACGTTCAAAACAACTATTCCACATATTGAGAAGTTTCTGTTGCACTTTGCATGTTCGAGATTGAGCGAACTTCTTGGCCTGCGGCTGGACTCGATCCAATCAGCTCCCTCAGCTCTCTTTCCTGTTGAAATTCTCAAGAGAAACTCACCTTTTTTATTAGTCTTTGGTGAGTATCATATTTTCCATAAAACTCTATATATTTTTGGTTGTTATTACGAATCCTTGAAGATTATGAACTTGTCACTGCTGTTGTTGGTATCTTGCTGCCTTAATTTTGATTTGTCATCCATTCTAATGTCTAGGGATTCTTCATGGCTACACCTTGAGTATTAGAAGCGTATTTGGTTCAAAGGTTATTTGTTGTTTGTAGCTGTCCAAATATCATGTTTCACTGCATTATGTCATCAAGCTACAACACCTGCCCATATAGTATTAGAAAGTAACCTAAGCTATAGATCATTAGGAGCATTAGACATGCCTCTTAAGTGTGTTGGATTTGTGCTAGAACATGGTTATTTTGAACATTGAAATCATGCTTGATCATAGAGTTTATTTATGTTATTGTTGTCCAAACACCATGTCTTCAAAACATCATGTTAGTGAGCTACAAGACCTTCCCCTTATAGTATTGAAGGGTGACTGAGACTTTAAGCCTTTAGAAGCTTTAGATACTTTCTATAGGTGTCTTAGAGTCTACTTAACTAGCCATTTTGGGTACCAAACGAACTTTACACAAAAGAACCAATTTCTGCAGTTTTCAGTTTCCAGTATAATCTGACCCAGCTGCATTCCTTTCAAAACTTGAGCTGAAACGTTGAGAATTTGGGATCAGTTCCTTCTGGAGAAAGATAGTAAACACATATATGAACATTCCAGAATTTGAATCACCCCAAAATCATTTTTCTAGAATTAGTTATGTAATTTTGAAATAGGTGGACAGAAGCTGTTATTTCTGGAGAAAACCTGCACATTGTTTTACATTAGCTTCTGAAACCTTTACTCTTCACATGGCTTCACTCAAAATTCTATAACCATTTCATTCTTACTGAGTTGGTTGTTAAACCATCTTCTTTCCAAAATTTTCCAAGGATCACGTCAAGTATTTTGGACACTCTTCCTTGGCCCTTAACAGTTCCTACTTAAACTCTGTTTCCAGCTTTTGACAACTTGTCTTCTAAAGGTGTTTTTGCCACTTTCTCCTGAAAAACCAACTCTCCCTTAGAGCCCTAATGGTCTGGTTATTAGTTAGTAATAAGGTTAAAGGAAAGGTTTTCTTCAGAGAGTATTGTGAGTGAATAGCTAGCCTAGTTTATAGTGATTAATGTCACTTATTTGGTCTAGGCTTGGTATCTTGGTAGGATCTTGTGAAGTGGTGGTTGCTACAAGGTTGCATTGAGGCCAAGTGCTGCAAGAGAAAGCTCGAGTTCCAGGTAGGGGATGCCTTTAACTCTATCTATGCTTTTCTTGCATATACTATGTTTTATATGAGGCCTCTTGCATGTTTGGGAAATTATCTGTTTTTACAACTTGAAATGGTTTGCGTGGATTGGATTGATGTGTTGGTAATTGATGGGGATGTAAGGAGAGGTCAGTTCCTCCTTGAGCCACCGGTGGTGGGCAGTGTGCACCATGCCCTTGTAATCTCCCCTTTGTCTCTAGCCTTGTGATTATTGAATTCCGAAAAGTGATTGGCTAGATGGACGGTTGTGATGGAAGTGTGAAAGATGATCAATTGCCGTGGGATTGTAGTTACGTGGTGACGATCACGTGGAAGCGCAAACCGTTTTTTATCTACTTCTCTTTTTCAAAACGATAACTCTTGTTTTTAAACTTAGATATGGGGGCGGGCATGGGCAATGACTGGATGTAGGAGCCTAACCCCTACTTTAGTTTGTTTTGCAGGCTGTTGTTGTCGAAGCTTGGGTACGGAGGATAATCTTTGGAGGCCAAAATTTGTTTTGTTTAAAGTTTATTTTATTTGGCTTGTTTGATTTCGTTAAATTTTTGTAACGTTATGTATGGTTGATGATGTGTGTGATTGCTTACCACCAAAGTGGAATCCTAGGGTTAGAACCTCTATTTGAGTTTAGGTCCTAGTGGGCTAGACCTAGAAGACTCACGTAACTTACCATTCAATGAACTTAATGCAAACTTGGGCTAAGAACTAAAAATTGACATAGGTTCTAAAACTCAACACAACACCACCTTCCTTTCCTCTTCCTCGCCTAGTTCGTAATCTTGTGATTACGAGTTAAGCCCACTATACAAGCCCAAAAATTTCGGGCTTATAGATTTCTTATTTTCCAACCTAAAGGCCTTGTCTCTTTGAGGAATTCTAGGCCCAAAACACTTACTCCAAGTGTCGCGGGTGTAGGGTTCCTTGGAGAGGCGGCGCTGTGGTAATCCGGTCTCCGGGTCGCCACAGATTCTCTCTCTCTCTCTCTCTCTCTCTCTCTCCCTCTCTCTCTCTCTCTCTCTCTCTCTCTCTCTCTCTCTCTCTCTCTCTCTCCTACGAAAAACTCCTCTCCACCATCACGTCGGCGACTGGAACTGAATCCCCGACAGACGCGCAGTTTCGCGACTAGATCTCGGACGCACGAAATGGATCTCTGATGCACGATGGATCTCAGCCTTGGCTCCGGCAGCACCCTTAGATACTACTTTATTATTACAAGAAACTAATCTCATGTCTCAGTTACATAGACTTTATCAAGATGAAGTGATTTTTTGGGTCAAAGAGCCAAATCTAAATGGTTACAATTAGGAGACAAAAACACTAAGTACTTTCATACTCAAGCTTGTATTAGGAAAAAGAAAAATAGTTGCTTAGAATTAAAGATGACAAAGGCCTTTGATTGATTCTCCTAAGTTGATTTCTTAGATTCTAATTTCTTCCTTTAAAAAGATATTTACTGCTTCTACAATTCCCACTACAGATTGTATTTTCTCTTTTATTTCCTATATTCACTATGCCAATAATGCCTACAGACGACAGATATCATCTGTCGTCTGATATGTAAATTATCTGTTGTGTATCCAGCTGCCGTCTCTTACGGCATCAGACGATAGATATCATCCGTCGTCTCTTCTCACTCAGACAACAGAAGTTTCGCAAGACTCTGCCGTCTGAACAACCCAACATTGAAGGAATTGGGACTTTCTGTGGTTAATAATCATATACAACGACATATTAATGTTGTTCAAATGAATTACAAACTACAGTTTTAATAAAACTTCTGTTCTCTGAAAATAAATAAGAACACATCTATATGTTGTTTGAAGTTACCAAAATAAAGGCTTGTTTGACAATCTATTGTCTGAATGCATTTTTGAAGACATTTAATTGTTGTTTGAAAATCACTTATAACTGAGTAAATTATGCTCATTTGTAGTCTAAATAGTTTTAAGACTTTATTTTTATGTCGTTTGTCTTGTATTCCAACCACAGTTTTAAGTATTTATGTTGTCTGATAGACAATATAACTATATGTAATCATGTAGTTGTATAGTTTGATTGAGGTCAGAAACTCACTCTTCTGTTGTTTGAAGCACATTTGAAATATAAATAACTTGTTACTTCTGTTGTTTGATATAACAAGATACAATAGATTTTGGTATGGTTTAATTGTTCATTTTCATGTTGAGACAACATTTGTTGTAATCCTGTGTTGATTGTTAACCATATGGACATCATTCATTTTGGAACAATACAAAAGGCTTGTTATATCATCAAAGTCAAAAGGCTTGAAGCCAATTCAGAACATAATTTAAGAGAACACCAAGCAAAACTAGACTACTTCTAACCCAAAAACAAATAATTATAGAGTAATATTACTCCAAAGCAATCTACCATATATATATATGGAATTTACATGGAAATCTGCAAGCTCTCCTCTCCCAGTAAAATTGACACGAAAGAGTCAAAGCAATCTGGATCACACATCAAAAGGGAGACATAAGTGAACTGGAATGTTAAGGCATGAACAACTTAGCTTTGAGAATTTATTAAAGTCCATTTGTATAGACATGAACTTGAACTTTTGCAGACTCATAGTAAACATGTTAAGGTAGAACATACTGAATTTTCATGGAATTCGGATTTAGGACAGTAAGGAAAAAGATAAACACAATCTGAATGAACTGCAAGAGTCATATAAAAAAAAAAAAATCTCAGCAGCATGGTCAACTTAGAAAATTCACCAAAAATTCATTGTAAGTCCAATTGACATGAAATCAGTTCTGAAACAACCATTTGAAATGGATAATTCAATATACATAAAAACCAGAAGTTAAATGATTCAAATAGGAGTTCAAATCTCAATAGAAAATCAGAGGATATATTAAAAATGCTGGAACTTTTCCAAATGCAGACCAAATTTGGAAGAATCACCGAAAATTCACTTTGCTTCGGAATAAGATGAAACTTTCCAGATCCTTTGTTAACTAACAAAATAGAAACATATCAAAATTTCAGTATATTTGAAGATCAGTAAGTTGGGTAAAACAAATACCAAAGAGAGCTGTGCTGCAGGGCAGTTTTTGTAGAAGTCCGAAAAAAGTTAGCACCTATCCATGACTGCTTAGACTACAATTTTATAAGAGATTAAAAGAAACCTAATCACTCACAAGTTCCAACTCCCAACCAAAAGATTATCAATTCCAAAAGCTTATCAATTTATTAAAATGGATGCTAATACAATAGAGAAGGTCATGAAGCAATTTAGAAACTAACAACTACTTGACTGCACTATGTGATCAATTTTGTTTATATATTAAGTTTACAAGAAAGGGTATTACCCATGGAAGCTTCCCAGTTGTTTCAAAAGCAGAATACTTGTTTATGGTAAGCCTATGGGACTGGGAGTTAGAGGTAGCAACTTCAGGGGTGATGGATTATCTCCAATCAACTGTTGGGATTGGATCAGCTCCACCGGGAATAAAATATGCGCTGCTCCCACAAAGAAACAAATAGTAAGACTTAAAACTAAGTTTCAGCTCATCCTCCAGATCATGCATACATATATGCCTTCAGGAAATATATATAACCTAATACTAAAATGCTAACTTTGAAATAACATAAGGAGACTAAGCATCTACTAATCATGGATGTTTGAGTTAAGAAATTTAAGCATTGAATGCACTTAAGTTCGCATAAAAAGCCTAGAAGGGGAAAAGAGAAAAGCATCCATAAAGTTTTGTTACCTCTATTGTTGCATTTGGAGGGATTTCTTGGACAGCAATTGAGCATAAAATTGGTTGGTTCCTAAATTGCCGTTTAAGAGGAGAGTGACAGCAATTGAAATTACTGTCAGAATGACCTATAGTACTAAATATACAAGTGAAGAGCAGCACCAATCTATCCTTACCATTCCTCCACCAACACCAAGTCCTTGTCTACTTGTCATGAAAGTGATACCCTTCCACTTTGCAACATAATGAACCTGCAAACAGAGATGCATAGTTAAATTGCATTCATCGTATTTCTCATATAAATATTTGGTAATTTGAAAGACTCTTGAATTACTCATAGATTTTTGGTAATTTGAAGGACTCTAATTATGTGTTTTAGCAACCTTATCTGAGGTCAAGTTTACTTTAAAATCTATGACAGAATGTATTAATTACATGCTTAGTTGAGTTTTGAGGATGCAGCTAATGAACAACTCTAATCCCAAAAGATCTGTGAGGGCTTCTTACCTCTCAGAATGTCTATATCATGGTAGATGGAATCGGATAATAGTACAAAGTATCAATTAGTGCCATTCATAAAACAGTGTAAAAAGAAGATAGGAAGAATCTAGAAGATAGACCTAAAAGGCAGCCAAATAACACATTGGAAGAGAGAATACTTGAGCAGACAACTGGCTACGAGCATAGTGAGGTCCTACTGGGAATGTCTCAAAGGTTCATTTGGTATCTAGTCAAGTATGGAAGCTTAGTAATATGTGATATCTAATAACACTTGGTATTGGCATATTCTTGGAGACAGTATTGATCATATATACTCAAAATATTGAATTTAACTTGATCACAACCGTATTGCAACCCGGGGATCTTGTCACTGCCTCAGTTCCATTCCCAACCTTCAAGTCATAGTACCTGAGGAATAATACCAATACTATCAAAAGGAGAGAAATATATGAATTACACTATCTTATGTCCAGCAGAAAGATATGAACCTTCTTCTAATGAAACAAATTACCAAAGTATGGCATGGAACATCCAAATAAAGCTTAAGAGTTAAATTTTAATAGCTATGTCTTATTATTGTCAGCACCCAAATTCTGGAAAAGTTCTTATGAAATTTTGATAAGAAATCTCCATTTAAAGAGAATTTATTTTGAGGTGTATTTGGGTACATTTAGCATGCCATTATCATGTAAGCTTCAAGCCAGCAATGAAATGCAAAGTACCAGCTTTTAATCACTCAAATTCAGAATGAAATGCAAAGTACCACCAGGCTTCCATCACTCAAACTCAAATACCCTAGAACTTTGACTAACATGGATCTGGGATTTCGTTTGGAAACTAAAATCCACAACATTAATGGCAAAGTTGTAAACTTAAACAACAAAGGCATGGAATCTAAATAAGAGATTATTGAAAATCTTACATTCGTTGCAGGAAATTCATAATCTTGGATACCAATTGTCTGCAATGAGAATAGAAAAGTGCCCTTATTTGCATTTGACCAAAAGTAGGGTTCGTATTTAGGAAGCGGCAACTTCTGCCGGAGATGATAAGGCATAGATTCGATAGGATCTAAACTAGCAGAGAACTTGGCATCTAGGAATGAGATTTTAGGGTTTCACGAAGAGAGATCTAAGGGCTCAAGCTTGGGTTTTTAATTTACCAAAACCCGAGCAACATGTAACCTCAGCTGACGATAGATCGGGGCCTTGAGATTAAGCGGCTATGAATCAGATCCAGAATGAAAAAGTTCAAAACTGAAGGCTTCAAAGAGAGAGCTGAAAGCTTCAGAGAGAGAGAGAGAGAGAGAGAGAGAGAGAGAGAGACTGTTTTATAAATTGGATTGTTGCTGGGTTTGTTGCTCTAGGTTGCTGCTGGATCGAGATAGAGTTAGGCGCGAGAGAATGTGTTTTTGATGTTTTGAGTTGACCAAGTGTGGCAAAAACACGGGCTTGCTAGGGCATCAATTTGATAAGTTTACGTTGAACAAAACAAAAATTTTGGACACACAATGAGAAGTAATTTCCCTGTTTCACTCAGACAACAAAAATTTGTTGTCTTATTTTTTTCAATTGAAAGTGAGAATTTCTTGGCTTATTCATACAACGGTTATCTGTTGTCTGAATTTTTCAAAGCTAGAAAAAATAAACTAGTATGGATTTTCATGCTATTCAGACAACACAATTAGTTTATTATGTTGTCTAAAAAACTTGAAACATGTCAGACGACAGAAAACAAGTTTTTTGTCATTTGAAGGCATTATTGGCATAGTGATTACTCCTTGCATTTCAGTAGCAGACAACTCTTCTCTTTTAGCTCCTGTTATAATTATTGAGGTCTACAATGCAGTACATAGCATAGGGCCTTTGAAAGCTCTGGGGCCTGATGGAATTCATGTTGTTTTTTTAACTACTCATTTTGGAATCAGGTAAAAGACCCTCTTTTCAATTTAGTCTCCGATTTTTTTCCTAACAAATCTGATCTTACTCTCATAAATAAAACAAATATTATTCTTATTCCTAAAACTGAAGCCCCTGAAACGGTCAATCACTATAGACTGATGAGTTTATGTAATGTAGCTTATAAAGTGATTTCTAAAATTATATTACTCGTTTAAGACCTTTGCTTATTAAATGCATTTCTCAGAATCAAGAAGCCTTTTCTCCTGGACGATCAATCCAAGATAATATTTTGATAGCTCATGGATTGTTTTCTTCTTTTAACAAAAAGAAAGGAAAACAAGTTTGCATGGCTCTTAGTTTGACTTGGAAAAAGCTTATGATTATTTAGATTGGCAGTATCTTTTTGCTTGCCTTCAAGCTTTTGGCTTCTTCCCTGCTTGGATAGCTCTTGTTAAAGCTTGTATTGCTTCTGTGTCTTTCTCTATTTTGGTTAATGGGTTTGCTACATGTAATTTTACTTCTTCCAGAGGCCTTCACCAAGGGGATCCATTATCCCCTTATTTGTTTATTCTTGCTATGTGGAACCTCTTGTCAGAAACTTGAATAACTCAACTATTAAGCCTAAGACTGATATGAGCATTATATGCGACATTTTAAGTGTATATCTCTCTACATTTTGCTAAGTTATTCTCTTAATATTATCATTTCTAACTTAGTTTAGTGGTTTTAGGTACATTTGAGCTCCAAACGCAGGAAATGAGCTCTAGAGAGATAGAAATGATAGAAATGAAGGCAAGAAGGAAATGAAGGCAAGAAGGAAATGAGGCGTAGAATTGAATCAAAAATGGAGAAATGAAGCTTAACCAATCCTACTAGGAAAATGAATCTCAGTTGAAGTAGGAATCCTAAGTCAACTAGGAGTCAAGCTTGGGGAAATCACGAAAATTACATAAGCATAATCCCTGTTGGATAAGAAAACCTAATCCTGCCAGGAAAAGGAAACCTAATGCGACTAGGAGTCCCTGTTGAAAATGGAAAACTTGAGAAGATTTCGGAAGGTTCAAGAACATTTCGACATAAGAGTCCTTATTGGACTAGGAAACCTGTTGGCATAAGGAGTCCTGATGACACTAGGATACCTGAGTGGACTAGGAGACCCCAAGAACATTCGAGAAGCATCTAGAAGAAGTCTAAAACGTCCTATACAAAGGTTATATGGATTGGGAGTCATTTTTTGGCAAGAAAAGATGGACAAAGATCAGATTTGGAGTCTGTATTGGACACAAATTGATTTTGGATGAATTTTAAATATTTATCTGGATAATGACATCTCAATTAAATCCTGAATGCATACAGACATGATTGTGGCCAAATGGAGACTTTTAGAGATAATAAAGGGGACAACATAGAGGTATTCAAGGAGAGAAAATCTTTCACTTTGATGCAGCAAAAGGTGACATGGCATTGTTTCATTGGTTGTTACATAAATGGACCAATCAGAAAATTTCAATGACTCATAAGTGTGCCCTTGAAGCTAGCTAGGATGTCTACATCAACAAAGCCTCAAGGCTGGACGTTCTTCTATATAGCACCTATGTTAGACGTTAAAAAAATCATCTTGCAAACCCTGAATCAAATAACGCAATTCTCCCATTTTTTCACTCAAATTTAGGAATCCTCTCCAAAGTTCAAGTCAAGAAGTCTTTCACTCATCCTCCTCCATTGCCATAGCTATCTCCTTGGGAACATCACCTTGAAGCTCCTCTTGCGTCCATGAAGATCTTAAAAAAATGTAACTATGACCATATTAATTAAAGTTTTATTTTCTTGTAATTCAGAGCATATATTTGTGTTGTTTCTTTGGTTTTGAATTCTTGTGAGATTAAAGTTTGGATTTTTTTTGGCCATTTTAAGAGATCTGTGAGACCCACTTTTCGATTACATATATTGACACCTCCACTATTCAATTTTTAAGTCTTCATGAGTAGATCACTTA
Source organism: Rosa chinensis (assembly GCF_002994745.2). Lineage (NCBI taxonomy): Eukaryota > Viridiplantae > Streptophyta > Magnoliopsida > Rosales > Rosaceae > Rosa > Rosa chinensis. The sequence goes on from NC_037092.1 coordinate 55,677,662, forward strand.
TACAAGTTTTCAGCACAATTGATGATTGTTAAAGTTAGGGTTTAGGGCGGAATCTCCCGGTTAGCATGATCTCTTATGTATATAGGGCGGAATCTCTTATTTGCTTCCACAACTAATAATATAGGGTCAGGGCTGTACATACCTCCACTATTGTGGAGGATTTGCTATGTCACCAAGTATATGTAACACCCTCTTTGGGGGGCCCACAAGCCATGGTGGGACCCAACCATGATATGCATCCCGTAGCTCGATGTCCAAGCTATGCCGCGGTAGTCGGAAGTGCTCAAGAGCTTGCCGGAAAGCCAACTTCCCAATCATGACAATATGCCTTCACAACATGCCTTGAAGACTAGAAGAAGAACTTCTTGTCCCACATTGAAGAAAATGTAAAGGAGAGTGGTTCCATTCCTTATAAAAGGGGCCACTACTTCCACTTAGAATCCATCTCATTACATACTTTATAATCTTGTTGGGTCGCAAGGCTCAAACACTAGTTAAAGCTTTCAAGTGGATGTAGTCTCCCGCTAAAGCAGGAGGCGAACCACTATACTTCTCGTGTCTCACTCTCTTTCTCTCTTTCTTTTCTAACGTTAACTAGACCTCTCGGTTACACACGTTAGTCTCCCGCTAAAGCAGGAGGCGAACCACTATACTTCTCGTGTCTCACTCTCTTTCTCTCTTTCTTTTCTAACGTTAACTAGACCTCTCGGTTACAGACGTTAACATTGGCGCAGTCTGTGGGAAGCCGATACAATGGATTCGTCACTGACCATGCGTTAAGTCAGCTTAACAGAGCTCAAAGAATTTTTCTTTTATTCTTTGAGTTATCAAAGTTGCTCACTGGGCATCCTCTTCTTTGATTAACACTTTCTCAATCTTTTCGGATCATCTTTGGCTCTCAGTGCAAGACGTCAAACTGCTGGTCAACGCCAATCAAGACTAGTCAACACCAATTAAAGGTACGTCAATGCCAACTAAGGGCTGGTCAACCACAATCAAGACTAGTCAAACGCCAACAACAACAACAACAACAAAAATTGCCCAATCCCATCCTTGGCGGCAACAACTCACTTAGCGGATCCTTCCCGACAACTAACTTAACGGATGGCATGGCAACAACTCACTTAGCGGTAACAAAAAAGAAAAAAAAAAACTTTTGCATAAGCCTCAACTTGCGCTGGTGTTTGCAAAACTCCAAGTCAAGATAAAGTCAACGTCATGCTTCTGCACCAACTTCATGAAGCACCAACTCTAGCGTTATCCCATCCTTGGCAGCAACGCACAAAAAAAAAGAAAAAGAAATTGCCCGATCCCATCCTTGGTGGCAACAACTCAATTAGCGGATCCTTGGCAGCATCCTGCATGTTACAACTCACTTTGCGGATCCTTCCCATAAGGACAACATACTCTGGGCACCCATAAGGACAACTTGGCTCTCCTCTTTGGCATCAAACTAGTTTCTCTTGTTGGTGGTCAATGACAACTTCCACCTCTAGTCAACGTCATGCTCCATGAAGCCAAAGCCTATTCTCAATCACCTAGGTCAAGCCAATAGCGAGAACCATCAAAAGCTTCTTGACGGTGCTGCATCAAACTTTGCATCATCGATAAGCAGTCACCCAATTCCTGCATCACCGTCAGCATCACTCTTGGCAGAACTTCTCGACGAAGCCTCCCCTTACTATTCTTGAAGGCGATTATTGACGGAGCTTCTCATCAAGAATATATATTGACAAATTTTCCTAAATGCTTTCTTCTTTGTTGCATCCAACTGTAAGTCTCTTGATCGATCATTAACGGGAAAAGGCCAACGTCAACCCTAAGCCCAAAATAAGCACAACGGTCATCTCGTCCCGTTAACTTTGCTCGACGAGCGACAAGAGTCTCCGGCACATCTATCATCAATCATCGCCAACAGCACCAAGCGCCATTGCTAAGCTTGATCAACGCAAGCATTATAAAATAAATATATTTGCAGCAGCTAGCTTCGATTCCTTGTGGCCCATCAACCAGTGCTCCGCCAAAATGCCAAACACCATCTGCCAACAACGACAACCGCCATCAACTCACTCCTCTTTTTGACGTACCGCCAAAAGCCAAGCCTTTGCTAAAGAGTACCGCTAGGAGCCATTAAGTGAAGCTCCGCCAACCGGCAACCTCTAAGAAAAACTCCACTAACTGCTACCCATTAGGCAACACTCCGCCAAGTGTAATCTTGATGCACCGCCAAGCACAATCTTGACGCACCGCTAGCGAATTCACCTTGACGTAGCGTTAAGTCCAAATCCTTGCTGGGTTGAGAGCAGTTAGCCAATCTTCTCCTTGGCTTGTTACTCCGTCAAGAGTCTCCTCCAACGAGGTCATTACTGCTAACATACAGACAGACGCAATGATGGGCCAGACGAAAACATAGTATCAATTGCAGCAAACGCAAGCTCACCTAGCGAGGCTAGCACAACTGATCGAACCTTGCGAGGATAAAGCTGCATAAGCATCAACTTCAAAATCTAGCTTACCATGGCAACTCTGTCATCAGTGCTGAATGCTGATCGACAACTCATCCGCTCCAAGCACCTGCCTTGCAGCACATCTTATCTTGTTCGAGTACTGACAAGGAGGGTCAGTTTCCTTTCACTTCATGCACCTGTGTACTCATCCCAATTGCTAAGGGCACCCGGAGAACTGAATTTGGATACTTTCCCAGCCATGTCATTCAACTAAGCTGATGAGATAAGTTTTTCAAAGCTCTCGTCCACATAAAGCCAAAGCATGTTTTATATGCCTCTTATTATAACGGTTTGAAACATGTTTACAATGCATATAGCTTCTAACAGCTGTAATCTGCTGTGCTTTGCTTGTTAAGTGTGATCTGCTATATTCTAGTATAACGCCACATATCAAAATGCATGACACACTTGTCCGTTTAACGCGTACTATAATCTCACAGCCTCACATGCCTCCACACTTGATTATTTAGATAAAACTTTATCAGTTTTGTCCTCTTCCTAAGAGCAATTTATATAATCATTGTGTGTATGAATATATATATGTTAAGGGAGTTTCTATTCATACCTCTAAAATTGGTATTTGGACCTCTCACTTTTTTCCAAGTAAATGTCAAATTACCAATAAAGACACAAATAAGGGAACAAAAAAAATCTCTTCTTATCTCTATGATATACTTCCTTGCTCACATAGTTGACAATTTACAAGATCTATCACTGATCTATAAAAATAAAAAAAAAGGAGAGAAAATGGGAAATACAATGACACCTTAGTTTATGAAGCCCTACTCATTCTAAATGCAATCAAACATATGAACGAGCAGCGACAAAAAGCAGTACTTCAGCACGTTTATATGACAAACGCAGCAATGGGTAGTTATCCACAAGGTCTTCCTGCACATCATTAGTGCAGAGCAATTTTATGTGGAACTATTCTATAGATATGATGAAAAATTCGACCCTCTGATATAAATCTATGGAGAATGCACTAGACTCATGGTTGATTATTGTAATTTCCTCCACCATCCCATACATATCTAAAACAAAAAGACCATGGATGTTCATTTCAAGCTGCTATGGAAACAAGTAGGAGAAAATCAGTTTAGGACAATGACACCTAAATGCAATGAAAATAATCTTAAAAAACATATTTGTATGAGATGATGAACAAACATGGTATTGTTGTCTACACTAACCAAGAGTCGACAATTCATTGAATAAGTGCTAGCACCTCTGTTACTAGTATATGGAGGATGAACTTCCAAAAAAAAAAAAAATTGCTGCAATTCCAAATCTTCAAAAACTGAAGGAGATCCAACTACTGATTTTTGAAAGTATGAATAGAATCTAAAAAAAAGGTCTTTTATTGATTTTATTAGACGATGGGCATTATAGAAAAATTAGAGAGGTGTAGATAGCAAATTGGTTATTTGTAAAAGTAAGTTGGAGGTCTCTTAAGTATGGAGGTCCAAATGCCAAATTTGGAGGTATGAATAGAAGCTCCCATATATTAAAGGCTACACATACATACCATGTATCCGTGCCTTTTGTTTATGCATTTATAATGGAATCCAGGAATGCTTCTTATTCTTCCAGCATGCAGCTACACATATATAGCATGCATCTATACCTTAACAGAACTCCATTAGCTCAAATAGCACAAAACACTTTAGCACTTTGTCTGTGCACATGCTACATATGTGTCCATGCTCTATCCATGTTCTTTAATTGTTGATTTACTAGCTACACATTAGAGATCCATATATGACTCGTTACTCCTGTGCACTTGCCACAAATAGCTATGTTGCTGCAAATGATAATTTGCATGTCAAAGTGAGAAGTATAATTGATATCGACCTCCATATATATGTATTTACACTTGCCTAAACAATCTAGGTTGTATCATAGGCACCGACAATCTAGCTATAGAGCAACACATTTCAGCCACCCGCAAAGTTTCGTGTACACATTTAAACTTTAGCTCATTTGCCTCCATCATTATCAAAGTTGGCACTTACTAGCATGCCTCAATTAGTTTGATAACCGGCACCATATTAATAATCTCTTAGATGGTGTATTTCAATTATTTTAGTGGTTAACCACAAGCATATGCTTATCATTAATCAACTCTATCACACATAAACTAGCTTGTCAGCATGGGTTTTCATTTATTTACTTGTTCAAAGCATTGAAATTAAGCTTGTGTGCATGTACGACCTTCTTGGTTTATAAAGCTAGCAATTAGACGATCACACATTGAAAGAGTATTTGCCATGTACCCATGCTCTTATATAAGCTCAATATGCCATGATCACACAGTAGATCAATTTTCATTTTTTTGCTTCACCTAATTTAAATATGATGCAAACTTGCATCTGCACATGCGCATAAAATTTTAAACTTTACATGTCAATTGATGCCATGCATATATACGAAGCAACAATATCACTATGATCACCACTGTGACATTCTCAAACATGTGTACATTTTTTATTTATCCAAATCATCAATTTCATTCATCTCAAGCCAGAATGGCACGGATACATACCTTCCCTTGCCATACCTCGGACAAGTTTAGGACGTGGTATGCTAGCACCACCCATTAGACAACCAGTGCTCACTTATTCAAAAGCGAGCCTAATAACTATGAAAATAACACATAGAAATTAGGCGAAGTTCTGAAAGAAAAAACAAACTTTAAATTTTCTCCTTGCCCCTAACAGTTGGGCTATGAGGTTTGGCAAGACTGTAAATGTGATGTTCTGAGTCGATCCTCCTCGATTCCAAGACGAAACCATGAAGAACCTGAGCCCATTAGTGAAGTAATAGAATTCTCCGGGGTGCCAAATATGAAAACCCAAAGAACACAAGCTTTTCAATTTGGGCCACACTTGGGTCGAAAACCAATTTGATTTATGCCACCTGAATGATTTGGACACCCCACCAGAAGTAGGGATCCTCTCACCGGCGACCATGTTGCCCTTTGCTATCATCGACCTCGCCACCCTATGCTCAGATTGGAGAGCACTGTCTGCAGCCGCCGCTCCAAGGGATCAAAAGCCTTACGATCACAGTCACAGGACGAGGAAAACTCTATCACACCCTTTCAAAGCCGGCATCGATTCTCCTAGCCATTTTTGGCCAGCAATCCACTTCAAACCCAGAGCCAAGCCGACCCACAATTCTTTATCTCAAGATTTAGCCTTAACCCTCATCAAGCCGAGCCTTTGACCGCCAGACTTGTCATCCAGAAAAAATCTAGATCGATTCCAAATCATCTCCGTAGTCAGCATGTCAACCCACACAATTTGATCGAAAGACAGTTTCAGTCGCCCCCTCTGTGGTCAAATTCGAAAGCCAGACATCCACGCACGCTCATCGACCTCAAACAGGTGCATCCGGAGATTTCTACCATCTTCAAGTTCACACCAAGGAGATCTGGTGGTGATGCCCTGAACGAGACATGTTGACAAGGCTAAGAGGTTTCTGGAAGAAGCCCGCGTTGGAGAGTGATTGAAGAGTGTGGAGAACAAATCCCCACTTAGGATAGAGACCATAATCGGTCGCCGGATTAGAGATCCATAGCCCCGGCGGCTAGGGTTTGGAGAGAGCCATAGCCTCATTCACATGTTAAGAGGCTAGTATTCAAACATGTGTACATTAAATATCTATGGCACATATTTAATCAATTTAATTATATGGAAAGAGTAATAATCACTTACTTTATCTTATGTTAAGGAGGCATAATCACCGATCACCTCCCCGATTAACGAAATCATCATCATTCTACTAGGGTGCTTCGCCGATGCAATGAAGCGTCATGCTTGGACAACTCCAACATGATTTGGTACTTACATTGATTCCAATTCCAATCTACTCCACATCGGCATAAGATAAGTAACAATATCTCATTTTTAATGCTCTTGCAATTACAGCTATTGCGGTGCCTTTAAATGCTTTTAATGACTTTTAAAGCATGCTTATGACATATGTTATATGTTTTAATAGCACACCTACTACACCTACATACTATTGCCATGCCAATGTCATGCTTTATATCTCAATGATCCTTAGCATGTTTACAACAAATGCAAAAATGTTATTAGCAATTTTGCTACAAGTACATGCTATACACATGCCATGCTTAAATTAATGTGACACTCACTTAAACAAACTATGCCATGCTTGAAACGTTGTGAGACTTATGACTTAACTAAACTTGCTCGGATTATGACTTGTTTGGGTTACGACTCGCTTGGGTATCGAGCATGGCCACGACTTGTTTAGGGCCAAGCCCCGTATGCTCGAACAACGCCAACCCTCTCAACTACACCCAACTTGCTCGAACATATCCAACATACTTTAATTAAGTCCAAAAAGTTCACTATGCTTCATACTATTCTCGGAGAACTTACCCTCAAATTTTATATGGACACCCATCACACTTGCCGCTATCTATTATGCATGTTACATGGCCATAAGATCCAAATAATACTACTTGCTATGCCTATTTGTTCTGTTCATACAATTAGCAGACATTACATTTACTCTATATGTAAATATTTTATTTAGCCTCTCGGCACCAAACTTTGTCAAACTCTCCCCACGGAAAAAAGACCTATACGGGTCTAGACTCCAGGAGTCTATGGTCCATGACCAGCCGCCAAGCGGTAAGGTAACGCCTCATAATGACGATGATTGCTACGCAGCATTGCAGTCAAGTTTTTCTCCTCCGGGAAAGAGTAAAGGGACTGGTTATCGCAGTCCACGACAGCCATTGATCCGGCAGTTAACCCCCGATGCTTGGGTATCAAAGATTAGGTTTGCTACCTAACGCCCACTGCTCAAACGCAGCTCCCCTGATCAAACAATTTTCCGACCATACGGAGGTCTATAGCCAGGAGTGGGGGACTCTGTGGAGGGCCTAGCAGGGGCCCACCTGAAAGGGCATAAAGTTCGCTCTGACAAAATTCTAGATGGACAACGCACTTGCACTAATTATGCTCGTTATACGGCACAAAGCTACGCTTTCGTATCAACCTCGCAAGAAAACCCTCCTTGACTGGGGACTTCGGGGACTTGTACATACAACACAGCATAATTAGCAACGGTTATGCTCATGCCTCAGGGCATCACCTTCAAACTAACCGTTAATGCCTCATGGCATCGCCGAGCTTTAACACTCTTGCCTTCCCGGCAACCCCGAGCTTTACACTCATGTCTCCTCAGCATAATGAACATTAATGAAACATTGAATTCTTCTACCATTTTGTTGTTTCAAACAATCAAATTCTTTTCATTTCCATTAATCCGAGCAAAAACCAAACTAACACAACACAAGCATTTGCAAATTCATTGTTCGTGAGCCACAAACCCTTGCCTTCACGGCACTCATGCAACTTACACCTCACAAGCATAACCTCGTCAATTCAACCTCATGCACATCACGCATTCATCATATATATGCAACTCATATGCTCATTCTTAGTATGTACGCACAAGTATGCGCGTTCTCGAGCTTATACGTCATAATCGATCATACTCTGCGCCATTCACATATATACATCATAATGTATCATGCACCTAGTACATTCGTATATGCCAATGCATATCAATACAACTCACGTGTGTTGCCCAAAATAACAAGCATTCTACGTGCGCATGTTCTTATATTTGTTTTACAGGTTGAAAAGTCCCTTCTTCCTTACTGAGTTCGGGGACTTGCAGGAGCTCGGTGCCGCTCGAACATCACTTATGCTTGATGACATCATGTGTATAACTCCCTAACCAAGAAGCTCCTCTTACGTAGGGACTTCAGGGACTTGTACATACCTCCACTATTGTGGAGGATTTGCTATGTCACCAAGCATATGTAACACCCTCTTTGGGGGGCCCACAAGCCATGGTGGGACCCAACACGATATGCATCCCGTAGCTCGATGTCCAAGCTAAGCCGTGGTAGTCGGAAGTGCTCAAGAGCTCGCCAGAAAGCCAACTTCCCAACCATGACAATATGCCTTCACAACATGCTTTGAAGACTAGAAGAAGGACTTCTTGTCCCACATTGAAGAAAATGTAAAGGAGAGTGGCTCCCTTCCTTATAAAAGGGGCCACTACTTCCACTTAGAATCCATCTCATTACATACTTTATAATCTTGTTGGGCCGCAATGCCCAAACACTAGTTAAAGCTTTCAAGTGGATGTAGTCTCCCGCTAAAGCAGGAGGCGAACCACTATACTTCTCGTGTCTCACTCTCTCTCTCTCTCTCTCTCTCTCTCTCTCTCTTTCTTTTCTAACGTTAACTAGACCTCTCGGTTACACACGTTAACAAGGGCAGAGCCTCCTTGTTAAATACATCATATATAAATCCAATACACATATATGTATTATGTATATATAACAATGAGACTTATAATACACACACACATATGTGTGTTATATATATATATATTATGAGATTTATCCGATCTCATCTTATAACCAATATATAATAAGGGCTAAATACTGTTTAGTACCTTGTGGTTTGGGTCCAAAATCAATTCAGTCCCTGGACTTTCAATTTCATCAAAAACACCCTTACACTATCATTTCTCATCCAATATACCCCTCCATCATGATTCTGTTAATTGGAGCCGTTAAGTAGCTGATGTGGCATGCTAACTTGGCACTGTGGGGCCCACATGACGGGCAAAATTTCAAAATTCTAGACTAAAATTTCAGATTTATTTATTCATTTTTTTATGACAATTGCAGAAAATTTGAAATAACAAATTTGATTAGCAATCGGACTCGGATTCAGAGTGGATGCTATCGCAACCGAAACCGGAATCTTTGAGTTTGGGTATTCTTGAGCGTCACCGGGACTTCATCAGCGTCGATCTGGATGTAGTCCATAAGGATTGATTCTGGGTTGATAGGAGCATTTTTATGTGGCGTTTTAATAATTAACTCCTCATATTTTGCTTAGTTATTTTCTTTACTTAATCATTTTTAATTTAGTTTCTATTTTCTAGGTACATCGGAGGAAAGTGGTAAAAAAGAGCAGAAATGAGCGTAAATGATGGATAAGTCATTTTAGAAACTTTCCTCTTTCATTTTAGGAAATATTTCCTATTTTGTTTTAGGGAACTTTTTTCCTTTGAAATTTCCAATTTCTGATTTTCTTGTTTTAAAGAGGGAATTTAGGAGTCCATCCCATTGAGAACTCTTGAGTGATGAAATCAATGAAACATGAAGGATAAGATGAAGCACAAAAATAAGGAGGAAATCAAGGAATTTTCATTCACATAAATTCTTCTTATTTCATGGAGATAAAAGGGGAGTGTTTATATTCAACATTTATCCTAATTATCTTATTTCTTATTGATTATAGACTCCAATTAATTTATGATTTTTCTTGGTTATAGCGTTGTGAGCACAAATCTTGCAAGAAATTAGTGCAATTCAAAGGAGAGGAATAAGGGATGTATCTGGTCACTATTCAAGGAATATACCATGAGTCATTAAGGGGAAAATAGATCAGAAAATTCAAGACTCTGTCATGAGAAAATCAAGGAAATTTGGAGGAGAAATCACTTCTAGATGATTGGCCATGATTGCATCACAAGAGAGGAGGATTCCACTATAAATAACAACAATTCTTGAAGCCAAAAACACCACAACACATCAGCGCTCTTCCTCAGAAAATAAACATCAGAAAAATTCTCTCCATTCTCTAGTCTTCAGAAGCTCTGCGTCTCAACCAAGGAGGAGAAGAAGTCATGCAATACATCAAGATCCTAGCCGCCATCCACCCTTGTGTCGTCTCTAGAAGATTACTTGCTTTCAAGGATCTTCAAGTTCTTCTTCTCAAGGCTTGTCATCCATTTTTCATGGTGTATTTCATACTTTCTTTTGTTTTCATTTGTTTGATTCATAGAGTTATGAATTCCAGTTAACATGACGTTAAGGGCAAAGTTTAAAGCCTGTTTATATGTTTTGAAGTAAAGTTGTGATTTCTATATGTTGATTTCTACGTTGCTTATGTGAGATTGCTTGTTTGATTTTGGATTACAGAAAACTTTTATATGTATGTGTTCTTTGGTGGCCAACTTAGGATATATGCATGTAATTGTTGCTAGATTTAGGTTAACAATTGTGATGCCCGGAAATTTGTAATTATTTTCCGGAATTTAGTTAGTGGTTATTGGACGGTTCGTGGCTCGTGGATGGAGCGGAAATGTTTCGGACGAATTTTTATTCGGAAAGTATGACTTTAGGGCGGTTGCAAAGGGTGACTTTGGATACGTTGAGATTATCCAAAAACTTCCTTCATGAAAGTTGTAGAGCGTGTCGATACGACTTCGTGGACATGTGGAACGCGAAAATCGGAGTTCGTATGTGAAAGTTATGAGCGTTGAAGTTTTGGGAAAGTTCTATAAATAGGAGTTTCCATTTTCAGAAACTTACTATTTCTATTTTCCATTTTCCTTTTCCGGAAACCAGAAACGCTCCGTTCTCTCTCCTTACCCGCGATTGACCCAACCCGAACCCGGAAACCTGACCCTGCTTTTCGGGTGAGCTCTGGCGGTCTCCGGCGACGAAACTTTCCAGATCGGTTCATCGTTGCCGTCCGCTCCTCCCTGTGGTGTCCTCTAGTGGCGATTCGCGGTGGTGATGGCGCTAAAAGGCCGCAGAGTCTGGTATATTCGGACCCGGTCGGAAAACGCAGCTCCGGCGACTTCTTGGCTTCATGCTTCCTTAGTTGAGTTCAGAGAAGGCTCCATGATCGATCTGTGGTGGTTGTTTCGATCGATTTTGTAACGTCCCGAACCTGAATTTACCGGTTTACTAGTCATTTGGACGGTAAACAGCCTTTACTTTCACTTTTACTTTCGGTTTGGTACTTTTAGTGGCCCTAAAAGTTGACTTTTTGTTCGGGTCAAAATTTGAGGAAAGGTTCTTCATGAAAGTTGTAGGGGACGTTAAACCGAGCGCGTGCATATGTGGTGCGTAAAAATCGGACTTAGTATGCGAGAGTTATGGCCAAAAATGTGAAGTTACTGTTCATGGTAATTTTTGATTAAAATAGAAACTTACCAGGGTAGGTTTCCAAAACCGGAAACCCACCCCCCATTCTCTTTCTCTCTCCCCGACTCTCCCTTCCTCTCTCGGCCGATTCGCTCCCCCTCCGAGTTCTTCCTCTTCCGGCCGCCTCCGGACGTAATCCGGCCAACCCCAAGCTCGGTTTCCTCCCCCGGTCACGTCTGTGGAAGCATCTTTGGACGATTTGGCCGGAAAAGCTCGGATCGAACGAATTTCCTCCCCGGTTGCAGTTTTGGATTTTGGCCGATTCCCGGCCATTCCGGCCACCTCCGGTCCCCATCTCGCCGTCGAAGGTTCGGTTTTCATCACTGATCTTTTCCCCTATGGCCTTGTATCACGATTTGTTGTGTAAATGCCGAATCGACGAATGGAAATTCTAGGGTTCTTGGGGATTTCTGGGTTTTGTTCATTGATCGATTTCGGCCGTTTTTAATTGTTATTTGGGAATGTTGTAGTTGAGAAGTTGAATCAGTGTGTTGAGTAGGTGCTGCTGCCAAAGTTTGGTGGCCATCGGAGCTGGTGGCGGTGGCGGCGGTGCCGCCACTGTGGGCGGCGGTAGCGGCGGCTAGGGTAGCTTTTTAATTTCATTTTCTGGCTAGTTAAATTCTATAATTATCATAGAGCATATATGTGAAGTTTGGTGAATTTTGGAGGAGTTTGGAATTGTTTGTGAATTTTCGAAGTTTGGAGTTTTGTGGTGGAATTGTGGGAAATCCGACGGCCGGATTTCCCTCGTCTTCATTATGGAATATGTAAATTGAGGAATTGGAATTGTGGAAGAGATTTGGGGTGAATTTGAGAAGTATTGGAGATAGAGATTTTCAGGTTTCGTTTAGGTTCGTAATTATTTTATCGGATTGCCGTTTACGGAAATTTAATTGTGTACAGGGCAATGTTGCGAGCTACGGCTAGATAAAGGAACTCGTTTGTGTGGTCGCCCAATAGTACTGTGAGTGGACTTTTATTTTTCAAAGAATGATGCATGCATTTATTTAAATAGTTCCGAAGTTATAAATTATTTATCAATTTACTTTCTTGAGCACACGATTATTTTCGGAAACGGTTTTGGTTAATTGATTTACTTGGAGATTTTATGGCGTGCGGGGTCACGCCATTGGATTACGCTTATCTTTTCTTATTTATTTATTTCCGATATGATTTCCGGATTTATACTACTTATATTATATTTATATTCGGCAATTGAGATTTTTATGAAATTCTATGAAGTTAATCTTTATACTTATTTATATCTTATTTATTTTGAAGATGAGGTTATCTTGGCGTGTGGGACACGTCGTTGGAAATTTATTTACGAGAGTTGGGGAAGTTTTATGGATTTACTTGGCTTTCGGATTTTCTTTGCCATACTTTGGGTGACTTATCATTGCTAGCATTGATTTCCGCCTTTGTGGCGCGGTGATGGGATCACCGTAGCCCTCCGCCTTTGTGGCGCAGGTTACTGTCTATGTGATAGTAATTCTGTAGCCCGGTATCCTATCGCTACACTTAGTGGTGTAAGGGTATATTACGGGAGTTATGGGAGTTTCTTTAGCCTGGGAGGCTATCACCCAAGCCTGGGAGGCTCACTTGTATGGCTATCGCTTTCCCCCACTCACTTTACTACTTTAGCTAGCGGGGCTAGCTCGATTTTTGTTTAACCAGCGGGGCTGGTCTTATTTTCCTTGAATATCAGAGTTCCAACTGTTATTTTAAATCGTATGTGGCTAGCGGGGCTAGTCGGTTTTCATGAGTGGAACTCCTTTTGTTTTATTTTCGTAAATCCTTGCATGCATCGGGAATTTCTAAAGGAAATAAATGTGGGAAAGTATAAAATCCATTTGGTTTATATTTGTTTATTTTTGTCCACTCACGCTAACGTTTTTCTTGTACTTTTCCCCTGGGCCTTTCGGTTTCTAATGCCCAGTTTGCAGGCGTTATTAGTTGAGGTCGGGCGTACGTGGTTCGAGGCATAGTTGACGAATAGCTTCCGCACTTCTTTGTTTGGCTCTGATCTATTGTGGGTTACTGTTTTGGGTAGTCCACTTTAGGGGTGACTCGACCAGTTCTCGGTAGAGTTATCACTAAGGTGGGCCCCGCAGGGCCACTCCGGATTTCGGGGTGAAATCCGGGGCGGGTCCTGTCAGATTTACATGGAAATCAGTTCAACTCGGATTGAACAAAAATCCAAAGCTTGTGAGGTATTTTTTGACCCTTTATGCTTGTTTTCTGACTTCGAGCTATTTATGAAAATTCACAAGCATGCTTAGATGAACAACTTTGATGTTGGGAGTTTTGTGAAATATTGAGTTTTAGCTGGCGGTGGCGTTCTGGTGGCTTTCCGGCCATGTAGGGAACTGTTTTTGGTATTATACATGTTCTACTCATTGATACGAGCGTTTTGATATATAATATGCAAATTTTGGAGTTCGTATGGATTTGTTATGATTTTTACCGTTTCATATCGGTAGATCTATTTGGTCCGTGAGAATTCGAGCTTCCGATCGACTTGTGGGTTGGTCATATCGATCGTGGAAGTATTCTGGAGACTTTGGGAGGTCTCGGATGTGGTTTTGCCTCGATTGGCGCCACTTTGGGGATTTTAGTTCAAAACAGGGGTTTCGAACTTAAATCAAATGTGAATCGTTACTAAGTTGGAACCGTATGTGTTAGGTACTTGACGAAGTACTTTGGACAGTTATTTTGTAGATGCCATGCTTTGTGCTATATTGAAGACGCAGCGGGAGTTTCGAGGTGAGTAATCTCACAAGGTTCATTTATGAACGGAGTTACATTATTGTTTTGGCGTTAATTATTTAACTGCAAACTATAGTTGGTATTAGTAGGCATTCCTGAGCGAATGACTACATATATATATATTTATGTGAAATATATATATATATATACACACACTCTTGTGGATGATGTGTGATGAATAATATGCATGATGGTGTTCATATTATTGTTGAAGGCGACTTTTCAAGAAACAATGTTGTGGAAAAAGATGTTTTCTATTGTTTGAAAAGTAGTGAAATTGATGTTACATTTTGAGTCAAGCGTGACTCATTTTAAATGTATCGGTCCTTGTACCAAGAGCCACAGATGGTGAGCATGGATAGGGAAAGCCAAAACTAGATGTTTGTAACATTTCTAGGTCAGGTGTGACCTACTTAACGGTTGATTCTAAGACCAGACGGGGTCTGAAGATCATATGTCACAGATGGTGACAGGTCGCAGATGATGACTGAGGAAAGGAATTGGGGAATCACGCCTTTGGCCGGACGAGTGGCTACGTTCAGTTAGAGCTCTAGTCCATTGTTGGTACATCATGGGGGATAGCGAGGAGCTATCTAATGCTCATGAGTACGTGTTTTTAAAAGAGAGTTTCAGGGATTCTTTCATTTAAATGTCCTGGGAGGACTTGTGAATCATATTCTATTTGTTAGGTTAACGAGATATATGATTGAGGTGTGTGTTGATGTGTTGTGTGTCCAGGTTGGACCGATGTGTTGTTTTGTCCAGGTTGGACTGATTTGTTGTTGGTACATCATGGAGGGTAGCGGGGAGCTATCTGATACTCATGAGTACGTGTTTTTAAAAGAGAGTTTCGGGGATTCTTTCTTTTAAATGTCCGAGGAGGACTTGTGAATCATATTCTATTTGTTAGGTTAACGAGAGATATGATTGAGGTGTGTGTTGATGTGTTGTGTGTCCAGGTTGGACCGATGTGTTGTTTTGTCCAGTTTGGACTGATTTGTTGTTGGTATATCATGGGGGGTAGCGGGGAGCTATCTGATGCTCATGAGTACGTGTTTTTAAAAGAGAGTTTCAGGGATTCTTTCTTTTAAATGTCCGGGGAGGACTTATGTATCATATTTAATTGTCAGAGTTTCAATTCATATGATTTTGTCACAGATGGTGACCAAGACAGGAATGGGTAATCACGTCCTTGGCCGGACGAGTGATTACGATTTCAGTCAGAGTTCTAGTCTGTCTGCCATTATAGCTTATGGGGGTAACGGTCGGGGTTGTTGGAGACTCATAAGTATGTAGTTTAAAGGAGAGTTCCGAGAGTATTCTTCTTTTATTGTCTAGACGAGACTTGAATTGCTTCTTGATGGTTAAGTTAGCAAATAGAACATTGTCACAGCGGTGACTTATGTTGTCCTTTCGGTGGAAAGGATATGGAAGGTTAGAAGGAATCATGGTTGCATGTTTTCCTTAAGTTGATGTGTGTGAGTTGTTGATTGATGTTCATGAGTTACTCATACGAGCTTTCATAAGCTTACCGGGTTTTGTGTGTGGAAACCCGGTGTACCATTCTATGGTGTAGGGGTTAATCCTGCAGGTCAGGGTAATCGTGGCTGAAGCTGAGGTAGCTTGTTGGCAGTTGAACGGGTAGGAAGAAAATTTTGTTGGCTTTGCCATTGTTATGACTTCCGCTATATAGTAAACTCTGAGAAGCATTTACGTTTTATTTTGTGATGACAATTTAATTCGTAAGTTGTGTAATATGTGACTCTGTGGAGCGGGTCAATATTTGCAGTTGTGGGTTCAGGGCATCAATATGTACTTGCTGTACAGGGAAGATGTCTCTATGTATTTTGTATTGATGGCTGAACGATCGCGCATGTATAATTATGGGATTATATATCAATTTTTATTGTATTAAAAATCAGGGGCGTGACAACAATTCACCCAATAGTTTTGTGAACCTAAATCATAAGTAGTAAAGGCTTTGGACAAAAAGTTGAAATCAATTAAAGAGGATTGCAAATAGATTAACTTTTTCATACTAGGTTGTGCACTTTGGTTGACATCTTTCCTTTGTTCTTCATGCATTGAATGTGTTCTTGAGTAGCTAGCTTTCTAGACTATGATTGCATGTTCAATAGGATTAATTTAGGTGCTTTCACTTAGATTAATTATTCAAGGAAAGTAAAAAATGGGAAATCGTTTGCTTTTTAACGTTTCACATGGTCAACTTTTTTCTCATGACATAGAAAAAAATCAACTATAGGAATTGTAATTGGATTTCATTCATATGGATGTGGTTTTGATCTTTGTTCCTTGCGTTCCACCCTTGTATATGTATTTTACATTTTAATTTTGTTTCTTTTAATTTTCATAACCTAAAATCCCCCCTTATTTGTGTTTACTTGTATATATTTCTATTTTTTGTTTTATTTTTGTAAATAATATTTTATTCTTATATTAATTATTTACTTGTTTTTGCAATTACAGGTGTACCCTCAATCCCCGGCTTGAACGATCCCTACTTATTCTATACTGACAACTACATTTTGCAAGGTCAAATTGCGCGCTTGCTTATAGCATACCAATTTTTGGAGCCGTTGCCAGGGATTGAAAAATTACTTGTTTTTGTTGTATATAAACTGTTTGAAACTTAGTGTAAACTAACTAGGACGTTATTTATATTGTTGAATACGAGTTTTAATTGTAAGTTGTAAATTGAATAGAATAGGTGAAGTCTCTTTTGTTAATATTGGCCTAAACCCCTTATTGGTGCCTAGTTCAGGTCCCTTAAGGTTGAGGGCGGCCTTTATTAACACTTGTTGAACTGTCTTCACACTTATGACCTTTTTCATTTCAGTAAGCATAGCCTATGTGGAATGGTGACAACGTTCATGTCTAGGAAGGGTACAACGTTCATGACGGGTTTTTGAATCCAGAAGTGCTTCCAAATGGGCCTAAACCACTATGTGGGAGTAGCTCATGCTAAAATGGATTCTGCCTCTAGTGCCCCACCTGGCCATTTCAGTAAGGTTGCCCAAAAGATTTGAAAGGGAGTTTGTGTCTAGGCGATTATACTTGGGCCGCATGTCCACTTGATTTACCACTTGGAATTAGATTTGATATCAACAATGTTTATAACAAAAGAAAATGTTGTGATACACTAAGGTATATTGGATAAAACATAGTCTTGAAAAAGGGTAGTTGTTTCAGTCCCATTGCACATCGAGACTCCCTGTTCCCGTACGTAAGTGATGAAAATAAATTGAACTCTTGTCTCTAAATTAAATTATTAAAAAAAAAAACTATACATTTTACACTTGTAAAAATACTTTTTGCGTTTTATACTCACTTGTGTACTTAACTTGTATCTTATGTATAATATATTTGTTAGTTATACTTGTAATTCATAGTTACTTTTTTTATATTTTTGTATTTCTTTGTTAATTATAGTTAATAACTTTATTTAATGGAGGTACCGTCTGGCTAAAAGATGTTAAATTCAAGCGCTGCTTGGGAGGCAACCCAATTCAGAAGTAGCCGTGAAGGAGTCTACAAATGCAGATTTGCTTTCTCTTTCCGTATTTCTTTTTATTTTTCAATTTTTCTCCTTTGTTTTTATTTTAGGATTTTTTTTTTCGTAAATGCCTTCTATCCATGCTTATTTGTTTCATTGCATGCTTATAATTGATTACATTGAGGACAATGCAATATTTAAGTGTGGGGGAAAGGATTTATATTTTATCTTTTATTTTGAGTCCTATATATTGAAAAATACAAAAAAATAATAATTTGTTTTTGGTTTTTGAGTCATAAGATGCCCTTTCAATTGTTTAGGATGATTCTATATCTCTGAAATTCTGGCTAAGAGAGGATCATAATATTGAGATGATTTTAGATGATATTCTTTGGTTAATTGAGATATATGAAAAGCATGTGCATATGTAGCGGATATGGATTTCGTGACCTTGGTACAAAATTTGAGCATGTTAAGATGAGTTTTGATTCATAAAGCCCAAATGAGATATTTGAGCCCATGTCCCTTTTTCTTGGAGGGACAAATGAAAAATATATTCTTATTTTCTTGGCGATGTTTTGATGATCTCATTATTCTTTCATTTGATTGATTGCTTGCTATAGATTAAGTTTAATGGACTAGAGAATGCTAGAATTCACTCTTGTGCTTGTTGAGACTTTTATCAATACATGTCCCTGATTCTGGAAAGGATAGAGACACCCTAGGAATTGCCACCATTGCCAAATAAGCCTGTGTCCCTAATTGTGTACACAAGATGTGCACCCCCTAGATAAACCCCTTTGAGCCTACAATTACAAGCCTTTTCTTTCATCACCCTTAAAATTCTTAACCCCTAAACCTTAGTATAGTTACAATCCTACCCTTTGTTCTAAAAACTTAGTGGTGCTATCTTTTGAGACTTATCACATGGATTTGGCCGTTAGGGATGAACATTTAGAAGAGGTGAAAGTTCAAGTGTAAGGGTAGACTTGTTCATGAAAAGTGTTAATGTTGGTGACCGAGAGGTCTAATTAACGCTAAATAAAGAGAGAGAGAGAGAGAGAGACACACACACACACACACACACGATGTATAGTGGTTCGTCTCCCGCCTTAGCGAAAAAATACGTCCACTTGAAGTGTTGCACTATATAGGTTTGGGCCTTGCGGCCCAAAGGGATTACAAAGTGTTTAATGGGATGATCTTTCTAAGTGGGAGGAGGGGTCCCTTTTATAGGTAAGGGAACCACTCTCATTTACATTTTCTTCAATGTGGGACAAAGAGTCCCATTTGTAGTCTTCAAAGCATGTTGTGAAAGCAAGTTGGCAAGGCAGGGAAGGTTGCTTCTCGGTGAGGTCTTGGCCTCCTCTGACCACCACGGGGTAGGTTGGATGTCGAGTTACGGGATGTATGTCTCGGTTGGGCCCCACCATGGCTTATGGCCCCCCCTAAGAGGGTGTTACTTATGCTTGGTGATGTAGCAAATCCTCCATATTGTTGGAGGTATGTACAAGTCCCTGAAGTCCCCAAGTAAGAGGAGCTTCTTGGTTGGGGAGTTACACACAGGATGTCATCAAGCATAAGTAACGTCCGAGAGGCACCTGGCCCCTACAAGTCCCTGAACCCTGTAAGCAAGAAGGGACTCGTTAACCTGCACAACAAAGACAAAAGAGCGCATATGTAGATTGGTTGTTGTATTGGGCAACGTATGTGAGTTGCACGGATATGCATTGGCATATACGAATGTACGATGTGCATGATACATGTTGATGTATACATGTGAATGGCGTCGAGTACGATCGATTATGACGTATAAACTAGAGAATGCGTATGGTTGTGTGAACATATCACGAATAAGCATATGATGCACGTGGTGGTTGCAAGAAAATGAACGAGTCGAGTTGACGAGGTTACGTTCAGTGTAAGTTGCATGAGTGCCATGAAGGCAAGCGTTTGTAATTCGTGAACGATGAATACGCGAACGTTTGTGTTTGTTTGGTTCTCGCTCGTATTAATGGAACGCAAAAAGAATTCAATTTGTTGCAAACGACAAATAGTAGAAGAATTCAATATTCCATTAATGTATGCCAGGGAGGCTTGAGTGTGAAGCTCGGGGTTGCCGTTTAAGGCGTAAGCGTGAAAGCTTGGGGTTGCCGCTGAGGCAAGAACATGAAAGATCGGGGATGCCACGAAGGCGTGAGCGTGAAAGCTCGGGGTTGCCGCGAAGGCGTGTGCGTGAAAGCTTGGGGATGTCGGGAAGGCGTGAATGTGAAAGCTCGGGGATGCCATGGAGGCGTGAACGTGAGAGCTCATGGTTGCCGCGAAGGCTTGAGCTTTAGAGCTCGTGAGCGGGAAGCTCGAATGTGATGCCCTGAGGTGTAAACGTAACTGTTACTAATTATGCTGAGTTGTATGTACAAGTCCCCGAAGTCCCCAAGTAGGGGTCATCATGGGCCGGGCTAGGGCCGGCCCTACCCTAAATTTTTGGGCTTAGGGTAGGGCCGGGCAGGGCCTAGTCAAAGTCAACAAAATTTAGGGCCGGGTAGGGTAGGGCCGAGGCTTAAATATGTTAACCCTTACCCGCCTAAAAAGCCCGAGTCACTAGGGCCAAAAGGGCCGAGTTGGGCCGGCCTTCCAAATAGGGCCAAATAGGGCTGAAATGGGCCTAAAAGGGCTTTAATTTGTTTAACAAAAAGAAATACATTATTCTTTTTTCCTTACAATACATTAACTATCTCTCTAAATCTCTAAATTAATTTTTATTTAACAAAGGAAACAAGAATTAAAGAAAATAAAGCTTAGGAAATCAATTACAAAAAAAAAAGATAAGTTGTATGCTATAGAAAAAAGAGAAATTTATTTTTAAAATAGAAAAAATAGAAAATATTAGGGCTTAAACGGGCGGGCCTAGAGGGCCAGGCCGGGCTTGGCCCTAACGGGCTCAAACGGGTAGGGCCGAAGGGCCGGGCCGGGTTTCAATTGCATGGCCCTTACCCTACCCTATTTGAGAAAGGGTCGGGCCGGGCGGGCTTAGGGCCGAAGGGCCAAATAATGACCCCTATCCCCAAGTAAGAGGGTTTTCTTGCCGGGTTGATGCCAAAGCGTAACTTTGTGCCGTATTGCGAGCATAATTAGTGCAAGTGCGTCATCCATCTAGAATTGGTTGGAGTGAGCGCTTATGCCCTTTCGGGTGGGCCCCTGCTAGGCCTTCTAAGGAGTCCCCCACTCCTCGCTATAGACCTCCGTATGGTCGAAAAATTGTTTGATGAGGGGAGCTGCTTAAAGGTAGCAAATCTAATCTTTGATACCCAAGTGTCGGAGGTTAACTGCCGGATCAATGGTTGCCGTGGGCTGCATTAACCTGTCCCTTTACTCTTTCCTGGAGGAGAAAAGCTTGACTGCAATGCCGCTTAGCGGTCATTGTCATTATGATGCATTGCCTTACTGCATGGCTGTTGGTTGTAGACCATAGACTCGTGGAGTCTAGACCCATTTAGGTCTCTTTCCCATGGGGAAAGTTTGACAAAGTATGGTGCCCGGAGGCTAGACCATATGTTTATATATAGAGTCTATGTAAAGTTTTGTAATTGTATGAACAATGACAAATAAGTATGACAAGTAATAATATTTGGATCTTATGGCCTTGTAACATGCACAATATATAGTGCCAAGTGTAATGGGTGTCCATATAAAATTTTGGGAGTAGCTCCTGGTGGATAGTATGAAGCATTGTGAACTTGGAGCTTAACTAAAGCATGTTGGATATTTTTGAGCAAGTTGGGTTGTGTTCAAGTAAGTTGGGTATAGTTGAGCGGATAGGTGCTGTGTGAGCATGCGGGGCGTGGCCCAAGCAAGTCGTGGCCATGCTCGATACCCAAGCGAGTCGTAACCCAAGCAAGTCGTTATCCAAGCATGTTTAATTAAGTCATAAGTGTCACAAGCTTTTAGATGTGGCAAAGTTTGTTTAAGTGAGTGTCACATGATTATTGCATTTAAATAGAAGCATGGCATGTATATAGCATGTACTCATAGTAAAGTTGCTAATAACATTTTGTGTAGACATGCCTAGAGATCATTGAGATCGATATGTGAAGCATGGCATATCTAGCATGTAAGGCCTAGAAAGCGTTGCCAAATCTACAAAATGTTGTAGGCATGCCTAAGAGTTATAAAAGCATGGCATTGGCATGACACTAGCTCAAATTGAAAGAGCGTAAAGAAAGGAAGATATAGTTACTTATCTTATGCCGATTTGGAGTGAGTTGGGGTTTCGAATTGATATAAGTACGCAAATCATGTTGGAGTTGTCCAAGCATGACGCTCCATGTGATCGACCAATGATTGTCAATAATTTTCTTTGCCTCGTTTACATAAGAAGGTGTTCGGTTCGAGTGGTCAGCCCTCTTCAAAACAGAAATAAATATTAGCCCATAGTGTAATTGATAGAGAAGGTATAATTGTAAGGAGTGTAAAGCTTAGGTGCAGCAAATGGTAATTTGCTAAAGCTTCCCATCAATGTGATTATAACATGCAAATTACATGATGTAGTTGATAGAGTCATGATGCATAGGGACTAATATATGTGCTTAATTGAAGAGATTATGTCGTCATGCTCAATAATTTGTAAAAGACTTGGGTCCGTGGCACCGGAATAGGCTTCTATGTAGATAAGTAAGTTGTTGATGGATACTAGCTGTATATGTGTGAATAATCAGTGTGTACTAATTGCATGTTATAAATCAAGGCTGTGTTTGACATAGATTCACTCCAAGTGACCTAAATCACATGTATACCCCCACATATATACATCACGTAATAATGAATAGCCAATCATGTAAGTGTAAATTAATAATGGACGTTATCCCAAGTTTATTACAGACATAGCAACTATTAACGTATTTACAAGAAGTAACTGGTATACGTATAGGACTCTAATCTTGATGTTTTATCTATAATGATTCTGATAAGATAAAGCTATAAAAGATTATTCATGTTTATCACATAAACAGTTAAGATATGTATATAGAGAAGAGTTTGAGTTGTAACACGGTTGTTCTTATGGGCAGAAGGCTGTGGACTCAATCCTCTATAAAAGCGTAGGTCCCTGCACTCTCACGAATATACTAGTTTCCAGAATCTCGCCCCATAGAGAATACTAAATACTGAGTGAGCAGTGTAGAAGATCTTGCTTCTACATTTCTGCATTTCATTGCTGAAGCTCCTGCTTCCAACATATTCACAATGGCTTCAGGTTGGTAATATGATCATATGTAATGATCTTATGCAATTCTAATTGTATGTACGGTTGTATGTTCTCCAGTAAATGTATCTATGTGTTATTTGTGTTCAACATGATGTTGCATTTGCATCGGGTTTAATCTTACAGTAAGTTTTTATGAAGTCGGCAGAATGAAATGTGCATGAGCTAGCAGTCAAATTGTATCACGTTGATACGTGGTACCATAGTAAACTAGTAACTCATTCATGACTCGGGACAAGCACATGGCTTAGTATTATATAAAATAACTTTCATGCATGCTTTTGAGCTAAGAGAAATCAAGGCATATATGGATAACATATGGATGGGTACAGCCACTTGCAACTGAATTATGCTTCCTATTGCAGCATATCATGATCGTAGCGGGATGAGTGTTTATGGCAAGTGCACAAGTAGACCAAGTGTCAAGTATATCATGCTATTTGATAGGTGGCGTTAGAGCTATGTATCAGGTTGTTTATGTAAAACAGAGACATGTAGATAGATATATAGGTGTGTGGTATTGCTAGCTGATACGTGGCATTGCATTATGTCATAGCAAACCATGTGTATCAGTGTGTAATAGAAAGCATGATAAATGTGTGTAGCGGCCATCTCACAGATATAATTGCATGGACAGATTATCAATGTTCGATTGTTCGCATGGAACTCAGTAAGCAGATAAAACATGATGGAGAAAAACTTATCTTTTATTGAAGCTTTGATCAACGTAGAAGCTGAAAGCTTAGAGCACGACGCCATGCTCGAAGGCAGGTGTTTGAATGAATGCTCATAAGTTGAAGGAACATCTAGAAATGCTCCCTGCACGTGTTAATCGTTGATCGTGTTTGATGCTGATGAGAGGTTTGACTGGAGCTCGTTGTGGACGACTGTTGGTTGATAGTGGATGAGCTCGAGTTTGTCATGGATGAGCTGATGGTCTTGATGGGTGTAGGTGAATGGCCACGTCAACTGGACTTTGCCGCTTGGACGTGATTCTTGGCGTATGACACCTGGCAGTTTGGTGATGCTTGGCAGAAGCGCAAGGAGCTGGATGCTTAGCTGTGGTGCTTAGCAGAGGGTGCCCAGCGGTGAAGCTTTGGCTAGCGGTAGTGGACAGCAGTTAAGCGGAGCTGCTACGATGCTTGATGGACCACGTCAAGATTGTTGACGTTGGAGGTGTTTGTTAGAGAATGGTGCTCTTGGCGGAGCTTTGTTTAGCGGTTGCCACTGATGGCACTTAGCGGAAGAAGCCCGGCAGTGCTGGGTTGCCGCTGATGGTGCTTTGTTGAAGAAGCTTGGTGGTGCTGGGTTGCCGCTGATGGTACTTGTCGGAGCCATTGGTAAAGGCTGACAGTGGGGACTATTTGGCGGAGATTAGATGAGTAACAGCTGCCAAAGCTTGGCGGATGAGCTCTTGGCGGAGCAGCTTGGCAGTTGTCTCTTGGAACTCAGCCTAGCAGTAGCCGCTTGATGTTGTCTTGCTTGGCTACTGACGGGTGATGGCCGGCGCTGGGTTGTCCGCTAGGCCCTCTAGGAGTCGAATATTTATTTATTTATTATTATTATTATTTTTTTGCATTTTCTGGCGTTGTTGTCGCATTTGCCTGTCCTCGCTTTTGCTTTGTCGTTGGCACTGATGATCGATAAAAAAGAGTGCCTAAAGAGAAGGCAGAGTGCCTAAAGGAGACTTGTGGGTGTCCAGAGTAAATTGGCACTCAAAGATTTTTTTTTTTTTTGCAGTGTTGACCACTCCTAATCAGCGTTGAACGGCCTTGATTTGATGTTGATCGAGCGTTGACTCAACGCTTACGGGTCAAAGTTCATGGTACGTGACGAAGCCTTTGTGTTGACTTCCCACAGACTGCGCCAATGTTAATGTTGATGACCGAGGGGTCTAATTAACGTTAAATAAAGAGAGAGAGAGAGAGAGAGAGAGAGAGAGAGAGAGAGAGAGAGAGAGAGAGAGAGAGAGAGAGAGAGAGAGAGAGAGAGAGAGAGAGAGAGAGAGAGACAGAGGGATACACGATGTATAGTGGTTCGTCTCCCGCCTTGGGAAACTACGTCCACTTGAAGTGTTGCACTATATGGGTTTGGGCCTTGCGGCCCAAAGGGATTACAAAGTGTGTAATGGGATGATCTTTCTAAGTGGGAGGAGGGGTCCCTTTTATAGGTAAGGGAACCCCTCTCATTTACATTTTCTTCAATGTGGGACAAAGAGTCCCATTTGTAGTCTTCAAAGCATGTTGTGAAGGCAAGTTGGCAAGGCTGGGAAGGTTGCTTCCCAGCGAGGTCTCTGCCATCTCCGACCACCACGGGGTAGGTTGGATGTCGGGTTACGGGATGTATGTCTCGGTTGGGCTCCACCATGGCTTGTGGGCCCCCCTAAGAAGGTGTTACTTATGCTTGGTGATGTAGCAAATCCTCCATATTGTTGGAGGTATGTACAAAAAGAAAAAAAACTTATGCGAAAGCTGTGAAAAAGAAAAAAAAAAAAAATTGTGTACGGCAAAAGAAAGAAAAATGTTTATGGATTTTAGTCCCCCATACTTTGTGTATTTGGAGTTTGTTTTGAATTGAAGGCCTACTATTAAAAAATTTGGTCTTTGTCCAGTTCACGAGAGTTCAAGGAAGTTTAGAATAAAGTTTAGGCCCAACATGAAGATACTAGGCTTTTTATTTTTCCTTTATCGGTGTGACGTTTTATATGCCTTTATGGATTTCTAGAAGTCTGTCTACATCAACATGAGTTCTACTAAGTTTTTAAGATACTTTGTTAAAATTCCTTACCTTTCATTTCTTAAAACCTTGAGTCTTGGCCCCATTACAACCCTTTATAAGACCTTTTTGATCCTTAAGATGGGACAGCCTTTGATATGTGGAGATGAGTTATAAGAGTTGAACCTATGGCTTGGGTCCATTTGTGCAAGTAGTTGATATCTTTCATGAGATCTTTTGAGAAAAAAGTATATTTACAAAGTGCTTTTCGTTTCTTATATATGTGAGCTATTTGATTGCCTTAAAATATTTTCTTTCACATATAATTGAGTGATCATAAGATTTTAAACATTGCCTTGATCTGAGAGAAGAAAAAGTGGATATATCTTGTGAGGATACAAATCATACTTGTTTGAAACTTGCTGAGCTCCATCTTATCACCATTTTTACAACCAGGTCCTACTTATTTATATGTGGATTATATGTTTGAATTAACTCTCGAATATCTAAATATTGATTCTTGGTTGACTGCTAATCTTGATGTTATGAAAGTAAGAGATTTCTGAGACTAAATGTTGAAGGGCAGTAGAGTCATTATTTGTCGTAACGTTTTTGTATTTTGTTTCTTTTAGTTTTCGTTCAGTCTAAGTCTCTGTTTTTAGTTTCTTTGTTTTGATTTTGCTAAGGGACTAGCAAAAGCTAAGTGTGGGGGAATTTGATAGGAGCATATTTATGCGTCGTTTTAATAATTAACTCCTCATATTATACTTAGCTATTTCCTTTACTTAATCATTTTTAATTTAGTTTATATTTTCTAGGTACATCAGAGAAAAGTGGTAAAAAAGTGCAGAAATAAGCGTAAATGAAGGATAAGTCATTTTAGAAACTTTCCTTTTTCATTTTAGGAAATATTTCCTATTTTGTTTTAGGGAACTTTCTTCCTTTGAACTTTCCTATTTCTGATTTTCTTGTTTTAAAGAGGGAATTTAGGAGTCCATCCCATTGATAACTCTTGAGTTATGAAATCAAGGAAACATGAAGGATAAGATAAAGCACAAAAATAAGGAGGAAATCAAGGAATTTTCATTTACATAAATTCTTCTTATTTCATGGAGATAAAATTGGAGTGTTTATATTCAATATTTATCCTAATTATCTTATTTCTTATTGATTATAGACTTCAATTAATTTTTTATTTTTCTTGATTATAGAAGTTCGCTATGAGCACAAATCTTGTAAGAAATTAGTGCAATTCAAAGGAGAGGAATAAGGGATGTATCTGGTCACTATTCAAGGAATATACCATGAGTCATTAAGGGGAAAAGTGATCAGAAAATTCAAGACTCTGTCATGAGAAAATATTTGGAGGAGAAATCACATCTAGATGATTGGCCATGATTGCATCACAAGACAGGAGGATTTCACTATAAATAATAGCAATTCTTGAAGCCAAAAACACCACAACACACCACCTCTCTTCCTCAGAAAATAAACATCAGAAAAATTCTCTCCATTCTCTAGTCTTCAGAAACTCTGCGTCTCAACCAAGGAAGAAGAAATCATGCAATACATCAAGATCCTAGCCGCCATCCACCCTTGTGTCGTCCCTAGAAGATTGCTTGCTTTCAAGGATCTTCAAGTTCTTCGTCTCAAGGCTTGTCATCCATTTTTCACGGTGTATTTCATACTTTCTTTTGTTTTCCTTTGTTTGATTCTTAGAGTTATGAATTCTAGTTAACATGACATTAAGGGAAAAGTTTGAAGCCCTTTTATATATTTTGAAGTAAAGTTGTGATTTCTATATGTTGATTTCTATGTTGCTTATGTGAGATTGCTTGATTGATTTTGGATTACAGAAAAATTTTATATGTATGTGGTCTTTGGTGGCAAACTTAGGATATATGCATGTAATTGGTGCTAGATTTAGGTTAACAATTCACCTAATAGTTTTGTGAACCTAGATCATAAGTAGTAAAGGTTTTGGACAAGAGTCGAAATCAATTAAGGAGAATTGCAAATAGATGAACTTTTTCATACTACGTTGTGCACTTTGGTTGACATCCTTCCTTTGTTCTTCATGCATTGAATGTGTTCTTGAGTAGCTAGCTTTCTAGACTATGATTTCATGTTTAATAGGATTAATTTAGGTGCTTTCACTTAGATTAATTATTGGATTAAATTCAGTTTACTCTCCTGAACTTTAGGCCTAAAATCAAATTGGTCCCTCTTTCTTAAAAACGATTACGATGGTCCCTATACTCTGAAATGATATCACCCGAGTCCAAAATTTGGATTTGGCTCGAAACATGACGTTAGCTGCTGAGTTGGAGCCGACACGGGGGCCCATAATGAGGGCAAAATGGACATTTCAAATTTTTCTAATTTTTTCTCCTTTTTTTTTTAATTTTTTCTCTATATTCTCTCTCTCTCTCTCTCTCTCTCTCTCTCTCTCTCTCTCTCCCCGATCTGTCTCTCTCTCTCCCAGATGCTCTGATCAGCCGTCCAGATCGCTACCGCCTCCCCCTCCCTCTACGACCACCCCGTCCGACTCATCTCTGCCAACATGGCCAAGAACCTCGACCGCGCCCTCACCCTCGTCCGCAAGTGCAACCACAGCGGCGTCCTCCACCAAGTCTTCTCCATCATCACCACCGCCGACTTCCTCAAGCTGTCCAACCTCCTCGAGTCCTCAATTGGCGACATGAAGTGGCTCCTCTCCGTCTTCGAGTCCGATGGTACCAACCTCACATAAAAACCTGCTTCAGCCTCAGAAGGTTGCATATTCATCACATATCCCTAAATACACCAGCAATCAAACACCTTTGTCTTTGTGATAAAAAAATTTCAAACACCAAACACAACAATAACCACTAAGCTGACAAAACCATATGACTCTCACATCACCGGAAACAATCCCGCATTTGAAATAAACTGGATTGACCGAAATGACCTCCTAATTAGCAGCATTCCCGGCCTTGACCTTATCGAACTGAGCCTCCCTGAACCTCGCCATAAGCTCAACGCTCTTCATCAGATTCTCCATGGCACTATTGTCGAACATTCTAGAACCATGGCAGGGCATCCCTTTCGCCTTGACGATCAAATTCCACAGAGTCCGATCAGCATAAAAGACCTGAATCTCATTGCCGAGGCTGGCCTGACCCTCGGCCAAAACAAACCCGACCTTCAATTCCTTGAACTCGTCAGAGATGAAGAACTTGGCGGTGCCGTCGAGGCCGTCGATCTCCTCGTCGGGGATGTAGGACACGTGGACGGTGCAGATTGGGTTGAAGCCTGCGGCTTTGAGGTTGCGGATGGCCTCGAGGTACTGGATGGCGATGCACTTGTCGTCCTGGACGCTGCGGGCGAAGATGTGGCCTTTGGGGGTGCGGTGGGCCGAGAAGGGCGGGTGGGCCCACTTGGAGGGCTCAGCGGGCACAGAGTCGAGGTGGGAGTTGAAGAGGAGGGAAGGGAAGGTCGGGTTGGAGCCGGGCCAGGTGAGAGGACGGCGGATCGGAGCATCTGGGAGAGAGAGACAGATCGGGGGGAGAGAGAGAGAGAATATAGAGAAAAAAATTTAAAAAAAGAGGGAAAAAATTGAAATGTCCATTTTGCCCTCATTGTGGGCCCCCATGTCGGCTCCAACTCAGCAGCTGACGTCATGTTTCGAGCCAAATTCAAATTGTGGACTCGGGTGATGTCATTTGAGAGTATAGGGACCATCGTAATTGATTTTCAGAAAGAGGGACCAATCTGATTTTAGACCTAAAGTTCAGGGGAGTAAACTGAATTTAATCCTTAATTATTCAAGGAAAGTAAAAAATGAGAAATCGTTTGCTTTTTAACATTTCACATGGTCAACTTCTTTCTCATGACATAGAAAATCAACTATGGGAATTGTAATTGGATTTCATTCATATGGATGTGGTTTTGATCTTTGTTCCTTGCGTTCCACCCTTGTATATGTATTTTACGTTTTAATTTTGTTTCTTTTAATTTTCAAAACCTAAAATCCCCCCTTATTTGTGTTTACTTGTATATATTTCTATTCATTGTTTTATTTTTGTAAACAATATTTTATTCTTATGTTCATTATTTACTTGTTTTTGCAATTACAGGTGTACCCTCAATCCCCAGCTTGAACGATCCCTACTTATTCTATACTTTTGCATGGTTAAATTGCGCGCTTGTTTCTAGCGTGTCATGGGTTTCTGCAATTTTTAATTTTCCATAATTGTAGAGATGAGGGCTTGTCATCAGAGGCCTTGAACGGTGCGATCTGATGAGGCTCCGATCCGATCCATTCCGCTCCAATCCGCGTACGTCATCATGTTTCTCTTCGACTGGTTCTACGGCGTGCTCGCTTCCCTCGGTTTGTGGCAGAAGGACGCCAAGATCTTGTTCCTAGGGCTCGATATTGCTGGCAAGACCAACTTGCTTCACATGCTCAAAGATGAGGTCAGCCCCCCCATCCCCTTATTCATATTCCAGTTTTTCCTTTACTTCAATTTCAATACATAGATTAGATTCTTCATTTATGTTTGAGACAAATTGGAAGTTAAGGTAGATTTTCCAGATCGGTAATTTTATGCTAAAAACTAAATAGCTTCACAAACTGCTGGAGCTTGAAGCTGATGGGGTTTTGGATAGGTTGGATGATTTGGGAGACCAATTTGATATGAAAGCTTTGATCTTTCACATTTCTGGAGTCTTCGATTTTCTCAGTGTTTAAAAAATTTTGTGAAAGATGTGAAATTGATGGTCTAAATTTGTGGCAGAGAGGGTGTGTTAAAAATTTAGATGAGAACAAATAGACTTCAGGTTTAATTTGTTGGTTTGGATAGAGAAAGATACTAACTTTGAAACTAGGTTTTCTGTTTTGATTAGAGTTCTGATAAATTAGGGAAATCCATCATGGATCTGAGATTCTCAGATCTATCCATCTAGGACTATTCATTTTATGTTTGCTAGGATTATTCATTTTTGTTTGATCCATTACCCGTTTATGAAGGTGCATGATTTTTGAATTTTTCCTTACTTGAATTTTTCCTTGCTTCTTTGACTTAATATTTTTATAAAAAAATACAATTTAGAGAAATATTTCCAAGGGTCACTAGCCGTCAGAAATATTGTTCATTACCAAGGGTATGTTGTTGCCCTCTAAACTAAGAAATCATTTCTGACAAAGTCAACTGCCTCTCGGAAATAGGTCTGTCATTACCGACGTACAAAATGTTGTCGAAAATTATACTAGCGCCAAAAGGTCCCACCAATTTGTAACGCCCCAAGTTACACCTCACTAGTTTAAGCACGTCACAGTGCGGCAAATCTCTAAAATATAAACCAAACGCTCGATTTACATCCTAGAGAACCGCTAGGCATTTTGTTTAATAAACTTTTCGTAAGCGCACAGCGGAGCTGAAAAATAATTTTGAGGTGAAATTATTTAAATTTCTAAATCTCAATTTATTGGTCTAGAACTTGACCTGAATGATCACTCGAGGAAATAACTACTTCAGGAAATAAGAATATAGCAAAGTTCGACACAAGAATCACATCCAACAAGTTCTAGAAAACAAAGTTCAAGAAATAGAATTTGGGATAAAACCCGGAATCAGGCTGGGTTATGAAAAAAGGTTTATCGAACTTCCTTTTGCACACCCAGCCATGTCCGCTACTGCACAGTACCTGCATCCACACTGTTGTGGGGGTGAACTTTCGTCCTCACTGCTCATTGGGACTTTAGCCCAACTAGGTTTGAAAACCGACATGAAAAAAACCTTTTAGACTAGCCAGTATGAAAACATGCTTAGACCATATATTTTAGAGAATAACAAACTTTAATAAATGCTTTTTGACTCGAAAATTGATGCATGTTAATAAAATAAACACGCGCACTAAATATTACCTGATGGTTGGTCCCGTGGACCCACTACACGTCCTTACCTCACGTAATTTGTAAACCAGGTAAGCATAGCGAGAGTGTCTGCTACCTTGCTACACACACGGAATCGGGTCATCATTGCGATCGCCCACCGTCCGACCGGTGTAGCTAACCCTCCGGAGGTTTTGGGGATTGAACCCAAGGAAGTCAGTGGCTACCTTCGCTCTCAAGCCATCAACATTTCTCACACGGTTTGGTTAGTATGCTTCACATTTTAACTTAACCAAGCCACTCAACTTAACTTGCATCATTTAAAAAAAACAACTTAACATAATAAAATCACACATCGAGGAGAGTCCCGAATCCAATACCTGGATTTCGATGCTTGTCTTTACATGCTCCGAGAGTCACGAACCTTCCGTTCCTCAGGTAACTGGAGTCCTAAGTTCCGACATTTCAATCATTAATAATCTATTGAAAAAATATTCAAAATCTCGACGATTAAAAAATCGTCCAACTAACTTTTCCTAGTTTGACAAGGATTGACCAACTTTGACCAATTGTGACAAGTTCGATAATTACCCCAATTACCGAACATTTTACTTGAAATTAAGATGTGGACCAATTACGACTATGTCGAAGTAAATCAAACAACGACTTAATTCCCAACATATTAGGTGTACCCGAAATTTACTAAGGTCTCCCAATATTTTATTTTTCTTTGTTTACTTATTATCAATAAGTAAAATACACAAGCAAACCATTTCCAATTTCATCAACAAAACGATTCCAAAATTACTTAACAATTTTGTCTGTGGCATCCTGTGGGAGGGATCCCATAGCGCCGCGACCCCGGGCCAATGAGAAATCGACATGTTGAGAATGACATCCCGATAACCCATTAACCCGAAACCGTAAGGCCTTTTGGGTTTAGGTTATTGGTTTACATAACATTTTTCTTTGAGCAAATAATTATAGCAACCCAACAACATATTTTCAAAAACGGAATTTAAAATGGGCCAAGAACTTTGGGCTCACAATTAGAGCCCAACTTTGGAAAACAATTCACTAAGTAACTTCAAGTATGAGAGACGCGCCTCAGGGTTATGGGTCTTTCGAATTTTTAGATAAGTGAGTAGGAAATAAGTAAAAAGTAAATGAATATGTGACTTCAAAGTCTGACAAAAGACTAAAACCTTCATTTGATAAAGTCCAAGAGAAATACACCAAGCCGGACCATGTGCCTCCTCTGCACGTTCCCCGACCACATGCCCAAAACCTGCACACTGTTGTAGGGGTGAGCTTTCGTCCTTGCTTGCCCAAAAAGGGTCGACCCTACCATGCTAGGTTTGAAAGTAATAGTATTTAAAAATATTTACTACATAGTATTGTGCACGTGTATCAAAAACCTTTGAAAATGCAGCAACCACAAACATGTATTTTCTTTTATAAAGCATATACTGTTACTTTATATAGATGGTCAGAAGTAACTCAGTTGGGTTTTAAATTAGTTTGCAAAAGTATAGTTGGGTTTCAAATCACATGATGAACTAATGTCCCCAAATAATCAGGTTTATTGGGGAGCAATAGAGATTTTATTGCCCCCTAATAATCCACCTGTAAGCAGTCATTGCCAACTCAATCCTGTTCAAAATTTAATCCATTTCTCTAAAAGCAACATAAATAAAAATAAAAATGAAGGGCTAAATACTGATTACTACTCTGTGGTTTAGGTCCAAAATCAATTTAGTCCCTGGACTTTTAATTTCATCAAAAACACCCATGTACTTTCAATTTTGATCTAATAGGTCCAATTCGTTAATATTCTGTTATGGGTTCAACTTATAGTTGAATTATTTGTTGAAAAACTATTTATTTGATAGATTTCTAATAGTGGGACTGACTCCTAAATTCACTATGCAGTCCA
The DNA here is from genome assembly GCF_002994745.2 of Rosa chinensis. Taxonomy (NCBI): domain Eukaryota; kingdom Viridiplantae; phylum Streptophyta; class Magnoliopsida; order Rosales; family Rosaceae; genus Rosa; species Rosa chinensis. The sequence goes on from NC_037092.1 coordinate 55,711,305, forward strand.
CCTCAACACCACATCATAAAACATAGGCCATTTGTGAGCCACGTCAACAAGTTAAATGACTCAATTGTTGGAAGACTAACAAATTGGACCTATTAGATCAAAATTGAAAGTGCAGGGGTGTTCTTGATGAAATTAAAAGTTCAGGGATTGAATTGATTTTGGACCCAAACCACAGGGTAGTAATCAGTAATTAGCCCAAAAATGAATATCGATCATCCTTAAAAGAAAAATGGTTCAGTGAGCCTGAATATAAACAATTATTACCCTAATAAACCTATTATCCCCCCTCCTCCCCCAATAGAAACTGTAAACCTAACAATCCTTTACAGAAACATGTACTACTACTGAACAAGAGGTTCTGTGCAGCTCAACTTGTTATGAGTGCCCATTTTGCCGCAACGAATTAGCTTCTTTTCAACCTCTCCATTAGACTTGAACCGCTTCACCCTAAACCTCCAGGGTGGCCTCTTCGCAAATGGAGGTAATATAAAGTCAGTAGCAGATTCAGAAGAAGACATACCAACATTGGTTATAGGCCGAATAGAAAAATTGTAGCTCTTCTTATACATATCAACACGAAAGTACTTATCAATATAATCATAGATATTTTCAAAGGCAGCTTGTATTGTAACAAGGCCATGAGGAAAAGGAAAGCAATTAATTTGCAATTTCACACATGAACATGAATGATTGAAAATGTTAACTTCATAAGAAAAGACAGATTGAACCTCATAAACACCAAGGCTAGAGTAATGGACACTGAAACGACAGGATTCGTGCATCTACTCCTTCAACCTTTCCTCCATTTTGGGAGTTAGTTATGTGGTCAAACGTTGTGCCTCATCTCTCCTCTCACCCATCGGCTCCATTTGTTTAATTCTAGTCTGATCTAACATACAATATACCAGCATCAAACGCTCAAGTGCAACTGAAAATTGCTCCATAAGCCCCCCTTGTCTTTCTCCAGCTTTCATGCTTCATCAATATTGATCTTGACCCAACCACCCAATTATAGGAGGATGCCAATTAATCTCCATGACTATTGGAGCACGACGCTGCCTACATTGCACCCCCAAAACCTTTCAAAATGCACAGATCATTAATGGTGTTATGCATGCTACCTTAGGCCAAACCACTTGCAGGCTAGAAATAAGGGTACCAATCTCAGCAATAGAGAAACTTTTGCCATCAAATCTGCTCTTATTTCTAGCATGCCAAACAAAACATGAAACTGCAGTAAAGCCAATCAACCATAATTCTTAAAGCTGAGAGCTACGTCCAATACCTGGACCCTTCTCAAAAGCCTCCAAAATGGATAATGGAACTGAATCTAGTTCAAATAAAGAAAATATGTTGTTCCATATTCCAGTAATAAATGAGCATTGAAGAAAAATATCGATAATAGATTCAGTATTAACACCGCAAAGATCATAAAATGAAGCCAATGAAACTCCCCTTCTTTAAAAAATAATTCTACCTCCCAACACCTTCCAAGTAAGTAGGGAAATTCAAGGCAAAATAAATTTGGACCATATACATTTACCCCATGGCAAAGAAGGAGATGGTTGATATAAAAATTGAAAAGCTTGTCTTGCCGTAAGCTCCCCATAATTAACTTATCTTCCATCTTAGGTTTGGAACTTGTCTAATCACATCACACAAAGTAGGAAAATGTAATTCCAAAAGCTCAGGAAAACTCCAAGAACCATTATCAACAAAGTCTGTAACAGAATTGCCAATATCACTAAACAACGCAGTATTATTCCCAAAGAAATCAATAACAGGCCTTCCAAGAAAATTGTCCATCCAAAATAAATTTTTGCACTTGAACCAATCAACCACTGAGAATTCTCTTGGATGGTAGACCAAAACTTATGCACACTATGCCATATCGATGAGGGAGCATATTACCACCGGGTAGAGAAACAACCCCATATAAAAGAGTAACCTTCAGATTTAGAAGAATATATTCAGCAACGCTTTAACAATAAGGACTGATTAAGCAGCACCAATTGCTTAAGCCCCAAGCCACCTTCATCAACTGGGGAGCAACAGGATTTCCATGATACCAAAGGATACCCATGCTTTTCAATTGATCCTATCCAAAGAAAATTACGGCACCAACCTTCAATACGACGAAGGAAAGACACCGACCATGCAGACAATTGAAAACTCAGAGCCGCCTTAGAGGTTGTGCAAAGTGTGCGACAGAACAGGGCCCCCAAATTTTGGGGCCCTATATATACTTCTTTGTACATCTATATTATTTATGAAAGGGCCCTCACTACTTGAAAGTTTTGTAGCTTAGTTGACAATTAGCTCTCTTTCCAACTTAGTAGTACAAGTTCGATTCTCATTGTAGTTCATTTGCTTTTTATTTCTTTTTTTGGGCCCCTTTTCCTCATTGCAGGTGATTTGCTTTTTATTTCTTCTTTTTTTGGGCCCCTTTTTCTGCCTCCATTTTGTTGTTCCGGTAGATATTACATTTATTCTTGATCCTTGTTTCATTTATTCTGTCTTTTGGATATTATTGTATTTATCTTCATTAATAATTCATAATTCAATTGTAATTTTGTCTGTAAATGAATTTTTGTTAACAAGCTTTAGTCCTCTTTCTCTCTAAATTTTTTTGTTTTTAAAGAAGTGGAATAATAACATAAGATAAGAGGGCCAAAAAAAAAAAAAGAAAACAATTATGTATTTATATTTGTTTGTATAAAACAAAAATTGTCAATAATATATTTATGTATAATCGCGTAAAGAGGGCCGTATTTTCTATCTCGCACAGGGCCTCCAAAATTTTTGAGACGGCTATGTTGAAAAGTATACACAAACATGCCAAAGATAAGTGATTTTATAAGTTAGAGTCGGCCCGCCATGAATAATACTGTTCCCATCCAACTAGAGAACTGCAACCCACTTTCGCTCTCTACTGGGTTGTGTTTGAGCCCCATGGCTATTTATTTGTTCATAATTAGATGGTCACGACATACCATTTCTGCAATGGAGTATGCATCCTCTTTTGGATCAACTTTTAGTTTACGATCCTTCGTTTAAATCCAACTGCAAGTGCACTTCAAGTTCTTAATCATAAACCAAGTACTTGACAAATAACTTTCTTGTTTCCTATCCATTCCAAAATCATTGAATAATTTCTCTAAGGATCTTCGAGTCCTTCTCCTCATCGTAGGTGATTTGCTTTTTATTTCTTCTTTTTTTGGGCCCCTTTTTCTGCCTCCATTTTGTTGTTCCGGTAGATATTACATTTATTCTTGATCCTTGTTTCATTTATTCTGTCTTTTGGATATTATTGTATTTATCTTCATTAATAATTCATAATTCAATTGTAATTTTGTCTGTAAATGAATTTTTGTTAACAAGCTTTAGTCTGTTAAAGGAAAAGCACATTATGTGCCTTCGTCAAAGAAACAGACGAAGAGGGAATCAAGCAATCACAAATCACAGCTCAATCAGCATTTAGTATCATCAATGTAATTGATATTTCTGTTGTAGTCCTATCCCTATATAAAGGGGTTATGAATGAAATGAGTAGACCAATTCCAATCTCCATTTACTTTTACACGTTATCAGCACGCTCAGAGAAAATAGCCAAGAAAGAAAAAAATCCAAACCCTAAAGAAGAAAAAGTTTTTCTTTTCTGCCGCTTTCAAAAAAAAAAAAAAAAAAAAAAAAAAAAATCTGCAGAGGCAGATCGAAAACCCCACCCTCCCGATTTCTCCTCCCCACCTCCTGCTCGCCCATCACTGCACCGATCCAAACCGGCCAGCAGCGCCGACTCGACCACCGGATCGGCTCCAAACTCATCCCAGTCGCTCCGGCATCCCCAGACCGGCCTCATCTCCGCCTCTCCAGCCGAGCACCACAAGCCACCACCGGCCTCCACCGAATTACTATGGGCACCCAGACGCCCCTGCGTCCACCCACCTGCAGTGCCCCCGCGCCAGCAGCACGATCGAACCTCCGATCCAGCCTCCGCGCTCACAGCCCAGCCTCCGACGCTTGTAGCAGCGCCTCCGACCCGGCCCTGCATCAGCCCAGCCGCGTCCGGCCTCTCATCCCCGCAGCCCAGCAGCGCCCGGCCTTACCTCCTTGCAGCCCAGCTAATCCCGGCCCCGTCCTCGCCCACCTGCAGATCCTCCTAAACCAGAAGGAAGGAAAGCCGGAGGAGGAAGAAGAAGAAAAAAAAAAAAAAAAAAAGAGGGCAACTCGGGCCGAAGTAAGGACCCGGCCCAGAAACGAAAAAACAGGCCCAGAACAGAACAAAAAAGAGGAACAGGCCCTGCAGGCCCAAAAAAAAATAGGCCCAAAGAAAAGAAGGCCCAGAGAAAAAAAACAAAAACAGAAAAAAAAAACTTGACCCAAAGTAAAGGGCCAGCCCAGAGAAACAGACCTGGCCCAGACTGAAAAAAAAAAAAAAAAAAACAAAACAGGCCTTGAGGCCCAGAAAAAAGAGAGAAACAGAAAAAAAGAAAAAAAAAGAAAAAAAAAAAACAAAGGCTCCAAAGAGATAGGAAGCGGCCCAAATATCGCACGCCTGCATCAACACGCGCGTGCATTAGGATTGTTTTTCTCGAAACCAAGTATGTTCTCTTTTATTTTCATATTATGGTATATTTAATTATTTATCATTAGAATTTTTTTTATTTTATTTCTTGAGCATGCTATTTTATTGCTTGTTATATATGTGATATATATTCGTGGAATCTAAAGCATGTGAATTTTATTTATATTTTCTATTTTTAAGCATGCTTTATACCTTATTGTTTATACCTTTATATTTTGTTATTACGCATGTTTAATTAGATAATTTTGATCATTTTCAGCATGCCTTGTTTTTATGTTTTATATAATTACCTTTAAGCATGATTTATCCTTATATAAATTATTCCTAAGCATGCCTTTATATTATGCTCTCATTTGTATTTTATGTTATGCATGATATATTCTTGCTATTGTTATATGTAGTATATAATTTGTTGTATATTTGTAAAATTTTGAACAAGCCATGTCATTTATTTTTATATATGCTATGTTTTATTATTAAATGTGTTATAGTTATTTTTGTAATACAACATATAAAATTCTGCTTTGCCATGATAATGAAAATTCATGCGCATTTATACACACAACATTACTGTGATAAAGTATTTTCACATAGCATCGGAAAAAAAAAAAATGTGTGACCATTACGAATCTTGGTCTTGAAATCTAATTCATATTGTTTGGAAAATAATACACGTGGATGTCTTTTGTGACTGCGTAATTTATATCTTCTCTCTTGTTGATGTAGATGGCTGATCCAACTCGACCTGAATTTGACATTTTGGACTCAGAAGGACTTGAGTACCATCGTTGGGTTTCCGATATGGAAACTGCCTTTGTGGCAAAAGACTACACTGCCACCATTACTGACCCCTAAGATGATGAACTATCTAATAAGGTGAAAGCAGATGCCTTAATGTTTCTGAGGCGACATATTGATCCTAGCCTACGCTGGGAATACCTCCAGTTGAAGACACCCAAAGAACTGTGGGATGCCCTTAAGGGACGTTTTGGGAACATTCATGACACTTTATTCCCAGAACTAGCTATTCAGTGGAATGGAATCCGCTTGCTTGACTATAAAAAGGTCAATGACTTCAACAAGGACATGTTGCGCTTAAAGGCACGTCTCAATTTCTGTGGAAGGGAAATCACAGAAGATGATATGATCTACAAGACTCTTACCACCTTTCCTAATTCAGCTTTTATACTAGCGAACTAGTATCAGTTGGATTATGACAACAAAAGAATCACAACTTTCAATAAGTTGATAAGCCTACTGCAAGTGGCTGAGAGACAAAATAAGATTCTCTTGAATAACAATGCCAGGCCCACTGGGACAAAGAAAATTCCCGAGGCTAATTATGGAAAAATGAAAGGTGGAAATAACTCCAATGCAAGGGGGTTTAGACGTGCTGATCCCTACCCACGTGGCAACCATGCACCACGTGGAAAGGGACATGGGGATCATGGAAACAAGATGCAAAAGGAAAGAGTTGACAATGAACCATGCTATAGGTGTGGATTCATTGGGCATTGGTACAAGAACTGCCAAGCAAACAATAGAGTAGCAGCCAATTACAAGAGGTATAGAGAGTCTAAAGAACAAGTGGCTCACTATATGGAAGAAGGAGGTCATGACCTAGACGTCAACCTTACAGTTGCAGACTCCAATGGCAAAGAGGAACTTGCTAAGTCAATGGATGCTCTCAATCTTGAATGATCTGCTTTATTCATTTTATTTTCTGAAGATAGTTGTGAAGGCATAATGCCTCATTTTTAATTAGACTATTGTTTGGTCTTAAAGTTTATTTTCAATCATGGATTGATGAATAAGATTTCTGAACAAGACCTTGATTTGATTATCGTTGGCTTATTAATAAATTTTGAATTTTATTCGGAAGCACTGAATTTATTCAAATTTATTTACTAAACATATTTACATGGTTCGACATAGCACCATAAAGATGTAAAGCAATACATCTAGAGAAAAATTATTAGAATGAAAAGAATACCATTCTACGCAAATAAGAAATACTCTAAAGAATATGAGTTATATTTTCTAAATACCTCCCATTTATTTGTAGGAATGAATGGAGGAGAACTTGAGTGCTTAGATGATAGTGGGACTACCCACACAATATTAAGAAATAGGCAATTATTCATTGAACTAATAGCCTATAATTCCTCTGTGACTACGATGATTGGATTATCAAAACTAATAAAATGGCGAGGAACTGCCAAATTTTTGCTGCCCAATGGCGCAACATTTCAAGTCACAAACGCTCTATATGCACCAAGAGCTAATCGAACCTTGTTAATGTTTCAAAGCTATTTGTGCCAACGATTATCCAGTAAAAACACACCTTGAGAATGGAACTGAATACCTTGATATTACATCTAATGACTGTGGAAGGAAACACATCTTAGAGAAACTTAAGAGTCAATCTAGTGGACTGTACCTCACTACGATTCGGATCATTGAATCCTATATTGTCACCAACAATGAAATGTGGGACATTGACTCATACAGGCTTTTGCATGACCGCCTATGGCACCGAGGTCGTGACATGATGATCCGTATTTTTCAAGAACTCACACGGACATCCCTTCTTTCGAGTGAAAAATGGGAGAAAAATCCGCCACACTGCAAGGTGTCGGTTCTAGTATTGCCCAAATGCAGTCATTGCCTTCTGAAGTACCAGAAGCAATACCTCCCTCCCATTATGCCTCATTGACTATTTCAAAGGCACATCACTCGTTTTGCAAAGCCTGCTCTTTAGCAAAAACAGGATCGAGACCTTCCTATGCTAAAGATACAAAACAAAAACATTCCATTCTTACAAAAGATACAAAGAGATGTCTGTGGACCTATCCATCCAGAATGCGGACCATTCAAGTACTTTATGGTTCTGGTGGATACTTCGACAATCTGGTCACATGTCATTTTATTGTCCACAAGAAATGCTGCAATACTCCTAGCACAGATTATACGTTTACGGGCTCACCACCCTGATCACCATATCAAGTTTATAAGGCTTGATAATGCTGGAGAGTTTACATCAAAAGCATTTGATGATTATTGCATATCTATTTGGATCGATGTAGAGCATCCTGTACCCCATGTGTATACACAAAATGGTCTCGCAGAAGCCACCATCAAAAGGCTACAGATGGTGGCTAGGGCATTGGTTATGCGCAACAACCTGCCTATATCTGCATGGGGTTATGCAATATTGCACGCAGCTTTACTTATTCGTTTCAGACCCATAGCTAGCCAACCATTATCTGCGTACCAGTTGGTAACTGGATATGAGCCTGACACTTCACACTTACGCATATTTGGTTGAGCAGTATATGTGCCTATTGCGCCTCCACAGCGCACCAAAATGGGTCCTTAGAGACGATTAAGTATTTATGTTGGATACGAATCCCCAACAATTATCCACTATTTGGAACCCTTGACAGGCGATCTCTCTACCGCTAGATTTGCGGATTGTCACTTTGATGAGACAGTCTTCCCGTCGTTAGGGGGAGATAGGGAAAAGGATTTTCCAAGGGAACGACAGGAATTGTCGTGGTTTGTCCCCACTCTGTCTCATCTTGATCCCCGCACTTCATAAAGTGAAAGTGAAGTGAAAAGAATAATCGATCTTCAGAACGTAGCAGATTCGATGCCTGATGCGTTTACTGATATCGTAAAAGTGACGAGATCACATATACCAGCTGCAAATGTGCCTGCAAGGTTAGAAGTCCCCAACAAGGGGCATAGTGCCGCAGATAGAGGCACTGCAACCGCACTTAGTGGAGGTGTGGTTGAGGCCGTGGCTCCCCAAGGAAGAGGGGGAGGTCACTTGGTTCGATTGACACTCACCCAAGGAAGAAGAGGGTGAGTAAGGCACAAACCAATCATCAATGTATAGAATCCCTCTCATGAGATTATCTCTGATTATAGTTATGTCCATGAATCAATACTGGAGGACGCTCCGATGTTTGAAATGATTCCAAAGAACAAAGAAATCTCAAAGGATTACGAGAGTACGTATGAGTTGATAGAAAGATCTTCCATACACATTGATGATATATACTGTTGCTCAAGGAATCATAGAGCACGATGATATCGAACCACGCTCTGTTGAAAAATGTCAACAAAGAGCAGATTGGCCTAAATGGAAAGAATCAATCCAGGTAGAATTAGATTCTCTAACAAAGAGAAAGGTATTTGGTCAGGTAGTGCTAACCCCACCAAGTGTAAAACCTGTAGGACATAAATTAGTCTTTGTCAGAAAGCGTAATGAGAAGAATGAAGTCCTGAGGTACAAGGCTCGCCTTGTGGCGCAAGGTTTCTCACAATGCCCTGAAATTGATTACGAGGAGACATTCTCTCCCAAAATGGACGTTATAACATTCCGCTACTTAGTTAGCTTAGTAGTTTCCAAAGGACTGGAAATGCAGCTCATAGATGTGGTTACTGCATATCTCTATGGGGATCTAGATTCAGAGATATATAAGAAAGTGCCTGATGGCCTTACATTACCCAAGTCAAGAGACTCTAAACCACGGAGTGCGTTTGCAACTAGGTTGAAACGCTCACTTTACGGATTAAAACAATCCAGGCGGATGTGGTATACTCGTCTAAGTGACTACTTGATTGGGAAAGGATATAAGAACGATGAATTATGCCTCTGCGTATTCATAAAGAAAACAAGTTCCGGATTTGCAAATTGTAGTAGTATATGTCATAACTGGTACTCTTGATGAAATAAGAGAAACCGCGAGTTACTTAAAATCCGAATTTGAGATGAAGGATCTTGGGAAAACTCGATTCTATCTAGGTCTTGAACTAGAACACCGAGTTTGTGGAATATTAATCCACCAGTCTGCATATGTCCAAAAGTTAGGCGATATAACATGGACAAAGCACATCCTGCTAGCACTCCCATGATCGGTCGAAGTTTGGATGCAAGGAAAGATCCATTTCGTCCAAAGGAAGATGACGAACAAGTGTTGGGAGCTGAAATTCCCTATCTAAGTGCAATAGGCGCATTATTGTACTTAGCCCAATTTACTCGACCAGACATTGCATTCTCAGTGAACTTGTTAGCTAGATTTAGCTCAGCGCCAACGCAGCATCACTGGAATGGTATCAAGAACATTTTCGATACCTAAAAGGAACCATTGACTTGGGACTGTTCTTTCCCTACAGAGAAACAAGAGGGACCGCAGATGGAACTGCAATCCCTAAAGGAAATGTTGATGGCGAAAACGCCACTCACTACACTAAAACGCCAAATGACGTTTTGGTCGGTTTTGCTGATGTTGGATACGTATCTGACCCACATATCGTTCCCAAACTGGTTATGTATTTACCAATGGGAACACGGCGATATCTTGGAGATCAACCAAGCAAACCTTTGTGGCTACCTCCTCGAACCACTCAGAGATCATTGTTCTACATGAGGCGGTTCTTGAGTGTGTATGGTTAAGAACTATGATTGCACATATTCGAGGGACTAGTGCTTTGAGTTCTACCACTGAAGAGCCTACTTGCATTTACGAACACAATGCAGCTTGCATCGAACAGATGAAGCTAGGTTATATTAAGGGTGATAACACAAAACACATATCGCCAAAATTGTCCTACAATCAGCAACAACAGACTCTCCTCAAGATTCAAATGAATCAAGTAAGGTCTGAGGAGAATGTGGCAGATTTGTTCACCAAATCATTGCCTAAGGACACATTTGAGAAACATGTGAAAAGCATATGAATGCGAAGACTTTCCAAGCTCCCTAGATTAATGTAAGTATCAGGGGAGGTGTAGACGTCAGGGGGAGTCTAACACACACATGTCATACTCAAATGTAAAAGGTGCGTTGTGCTATTTTCCTTCGACCAAGGTGTATTTTTGTCCCACAGGGTTTTTATTGTTACTTGGCAAGGTTTTTAGTGAGGCAACAACTCATGCACCATTTCGTCTTTGACTTGGCACAAGGGGGAGTGTTAAAGGAAAAGCACATTATGTGCCTTCGTCAAAGAAACAGACGAAGAGGGAATCAAGCAATCACAAATCACAGCTCAATCAGCATTTAGTATCATCAATGTAATTGATATTTCCGTTGTAGTCCTATCCCTATATAAAGGGGTTATGAATGAAATGAGTAGACCAATTCCAATCTCCATTTACTTTTACATAGTCCTCTTTCTCTCTAAATTTTTTTTTTTTAAAGAAGTGGAATAATAACATAAGATAAGAGGGCCAAAAAAAAAAAGTAAATAATTATGTAGATGTCAAGCATATTGAGCAAAAGTCGTTTATGCAAGAGAAGAAGTACATGTCAAGCATATTGAGCAAAAGTCATTTATGCAAATTGAAAATGTTGATAATGATGTTGATGTACAAGAAATTGAGCTTGGTTATGAAAGTTTCAATGCAAGTGAGGTGAGAGACTACACTTCGGAGGAATGGGTGCAATTTTGGAAATCTAAGCTTCCAAATGAAGGTGAGATATTTGAAGATGATTCCGATGAAGATGATGTCTTGTCTAGTGAGGAGGATGCGGAGTTTGAAGTTATACACCATAATCCCTTGTTCATTGAGGAGGATGCGAAGCTTAAAGTCATATACCATAATCCTTTATTCATTGAGGTCGATATTCACATGGAGGAAGAGAGTCCTTCACTACCTTGTGATGAAGAAGTTGAAGAATCAAGGAGTTTCTCTCCTCCCACATCCATAGAGATCCATCATGAGCTTCCCAAGGTGGAGAGTAGAACATTGAGCACTTATGTTCTTAATGAGAGGATTGAGATCAAGGTACTTTTACCTCCCAATCCACCATTAAGCGGTCAATGTTTCTACAATGAGGTGATGGATTGGAAAGGAAATGGAGCACTTGCACTCACCCTTTCCCATCACTTTCAAGAGCTTCTACCACCTATTGTTCCTATGAGCATCAATTCTACACCACTTGAGAAGGAGAAGGCAAGGATATTGATTCCTAGAAGAAAAATTGAGAAGAAGAGGAAGAATAAGAAGCTCCACTTTTGGTCACCAATTGCAATATTCATGGATAGCTCTTGGTCTTGCCTCTATGACATGTCTAGGAGTCCCTTAGCCCCAAACAATAGGGTGGTCGCACTTGAGAAGTATCCACCTTGACAAAATTCATGTTCTATGGACCGGCAATGAAGTCCTTAAACAAAGCGCTCGCTAGGGAGGCAACCCTAGCACATCATCGGTAGTATTTATTTCTTTCTTAGTTTATTTTTGTTGTGAATAAAGCTTTTGAGCATTTTTGGGAGGATGGGAGGTGTTTGGAGTTGAAAATGTGAAGGAGAATGAATGTGGCGGTGAGCAGTTCTGTCCAGAATATTCGGTTGATGTTGGGTGACTATTGCCTCCATTATACATGCTATTTTGAGCTTAAATTTTCTGGAGATATTTTTCTATATGTCTACCGTCTTGTGCCAAAATTTCAGCCTCTTTAAATCCTTGGAACTCCAGTTATTCTATGGTCAATGCATGGAGGGCAGAACAGAGACAGCTACTGTAGAGTGATTTTGGGAAGCTACACCCTCTACATATTAAGTTATTTGGAGCTCAAATTTTCCAGAGATGTATCTTCACATGTCCTCTATATGTTGGTACAACAGTTTGTTATTTGAGCCTCTCTACCTTCAGATATTGTGTCCCAAGTGACAGGGGCCAGAAATAGGGCACAGCAGAAACTGCAGAACAGATCAGTGAGTTTGGAGGCCAACGACTTTTGACTCAGAATTAATTTTCCAGTGGAATTTTAATAGACGTTATCTTCATGAGTGTACTTTCATTTACAGTTGGTTTCACTCTCTTTGCACCTCTGGAGCCTGACTTATTGCAGTTTTGGTGACTGAGGGTCAGCAGAAGTCTTCATGACAGATTGTCAATTTTGACCAGCTTTGGTTTTCATCTCAGTTGGAGATAGGTGGCTCACTTTATATGGATAGAAATCTCTCTGAGTCTACTTTCTGTTCCAAGTAGTTTTACTTACTTATCTTTTTCTGAGTTTGAGATATGAGCATTTGAAGACATAAAGGTCATTGCTGGAAGTTTTCTGCACTCACTAGTTTTGTTCACTCGGGTTGATTAGACTTCTTTGCACTTTCATTTCATCTTTGGAGGCCATTATAGGGTTGTTGTGAGATGTGTTGGATGTGTTCAAGACCATGAGCTTAATGGAGGACTCGCTTCCTTATTCTTTGAAGTGGTTGTTGTGTGACGCATTGCTCAAAGACATCTATGTTTTAAATGAAGTCGATCTTTTCATGAACACCTAGAGTTATTATGGAGCATACGTAAAGGAAGTCAAGGCCTTGTGCCTTGAAGTTGGTGTCTCATATTGGTCTTTTCCAAAGGTCATGAGCAATGGAGGTGTATACAAAGCAGGTTTGTAATACCCTGGAAATTCATTATTAATTTATGATGATTTTCCGAAATTTATTAAGTTGATTGTTGGGACGATTTCGTGGTTCGAGGGCGGAGCGGAAGTGTTTCAGACGAATAATTATTTGAAACATTTTATTTTCGAGGGGTCAAAGTATTGAGTTTTTATTCGTTGGGTTTCTCCGAAAACTTCCTTCACGAAAGTTGTAGAGCTCGTCGATACGAGTTCGTGCATATGCGGAACACAAGAATCGGAGTTCGTATGAAGAAGTTATCGCATTTGGAACAGTTTCCATTTTGGGTATAAAAGGATAAAACCCTAGCTATTTTTGGAAGGTTGCCAAAAATAGCCGGATTTCCATTTCTGGAAACCGACCTCTCTCTCTCTCCTGAGCCCAAAACAGAGCTCACCTTCTCCGACCGAGTTCTCGCCTCTCCGGCCACCTCACAACTCCAGACTACTTCCATCGTGCTTGCCTCGTCCTTGAGCAGATTCAAGTGGCAGCCTTGCGCGGCGGAACGGCATGTAGCGGCGGTGGGAAGCTTCGTTCGGTTTGAGCCCGATTTGAAGTCGATCCCGATTTATCCTAGCTCCGGCAACCAAAACTCGAGGTTCTTCGCTTGTTGAACTCGCCTCAACTTTCTTAACAAGCACCAAGAAGGATCGGACCTGAAGCGATCGATTTCAAGTTGAACGAAGCCTCATCGGAAAGCTGGAAAAATTCCGGCCAAACCGGACTGTTTTAGGTAATTTCGACCACTTCCACTCATTTTCTGACTTCGTGCTAGTTATGAAAGTTTCTCATATTGATGAAACGAAGAGGAGTAGCCTGGCCCCGACGCCTTTGGCGATGGTCGGCGGCGGCTCTGCCTCTAACTCCGGCGGCCTTTTCCGGCCACTTCTGGTAACCCCAAGGGCAGTTCCTGCCTATTTTTATGTTCTACATGTTGATACGATCATTTCAATATATAACATGTAAATTTTGGAGATCGTATGATTAAGTTTTGAATTTTACGATTTAGATCTATTCCGATAATTCAATTTGTGATCTGTAAAGATCGGACCGCCCGATAGACTTGTAGTTTTGATATAATGATCGTAGGATTGTCCTGATGACTTTGTGTGGTCAAGGATTGTCCTGATGACTTTGTATAAGTGCGTTTTATGAATGGTGTGCTAAGTTGAGACCCTATTTGATTAGGTGATTGATGGTTTGAGTTGGCGAATGATTGTGAATCGTATTTTGAGCTGTTAAGAAGACGCAACAGGATTTGAGGTGAGTAAATCTCACATAGTTCATTTACGAACGGAATTTCATTAATTACATTTAATTGTTATGTTTGAAAAATGATTTTAAGAAAATGAGTTTTTAAGTATATAAAAATGAATTTCTCGATTTTTACTACGTGTGAACTATAGATGGTATTAACAGTCATTCCTGTGTGGGTGACTACGTATATATATATATATTTACGTGGAATATATATATTGGATGATATGGCATTGGGTGAAGTATTGATTTGATTGATTGATTTATCATTTCGAGCATTTCTCTTGAAGATGTAAATTATCATATATTGTTGAGTTGATGTTGATAAAGAGTAATTGAGTAAAGTGTGATCCTTTCATTTATTGTCCATGAGAGACTTGAATCATTATTGATTGTGGTGTCGATTTGTATGCCTTGATTGATTCATGATTTGGGGAATTTATTAAGCATGTGGGATTTGATTTTGATGATGGCTTGGAGACAAGAACATATTATTTGGAATTGGTTTACTATTTGTTGAGGTTGTGGGAGATGAGGAAACAATATTATGTGACGATCTGCGTGAATACATGTGCGGTGATTTGTGTGAATACCTGTGTGGTGACTAGTGTGAGGGTATGGGATCAGACGCCATAATCCTGAGTGGATGACGGGCTACGATTGAGTAAGTGAGTCGGACGCCATAATCCTGGGTGGATGACGGGCTACGATTGAGGTGTTTATATTGGATGCCATAACCTTGGGCGGTGTCGACGGGCTACAATTGAAACACGTTATTTTGTGAGATTGTGTATGTAGAGTTGAAGGGTGAATTCTTGATTTTCGCGTGAGTTGGTTGATTTATTTATATATATATTTCCTTTTCATTTCTATTGTGTGATTTCTTTATCTACTTTCTTTTTCATTTCATTTGTTTGATTTTAATGTAATTTCCTGAACTAAACTATATGCAGGGATTACTATGATTTCTTTTGTTTGTGTAATGTGATCTCCTGAACTAAACTATATGCATGGATTACTATGATTTCTTTTGTTTGTTTAATGTGATCTCCTGAACTAAGTTTCTATGCAGGGATTACTGATTTTGTTTAATTCTTATTGTGTGTACGTTTGTGGTTGGTGATCCGTAGCAATCGTGAAATGAGTTGAGATGTCATGATGTTGGCAAACGCTTTATGTTGAGGGGAGTGAGTGTGATTTTGTGGTTGTTCTGTTGAGGCAAATGATTGGTGATCTGATAGATTGTGGGGACGTAGGGTGTTTAACATATTTGGATTTAATTGTGTAATTGGAGTTTGTGGGAAAAGAGATAAAATGAATTGAGAGACAGAGCATGTGGGTTTTAGTTGGTTTGGAATTATTGAGCATGATATTGATTGGTATGAACTCGACATTTTTGTTGTGATAATTGCATATTGATTTTGTTAGACTGAGATAGTGAAAGCATGTCGTTGTGGAATTAAATGTTAATGCTTTAATTGTCTCACGAATTGAGGAATTATAAGCATGCGCGATGTGAGTCACTTTAATTGAGTTTACTCATACGGGCTTGAAAGCTTACCGGGTTTGTGGTTTGCAATCCTGGTGCACTATTTCTATGGTGCAGGGTTATTGTGCAGGTTAGAATATCGAGTGATCGTTATCGAAGCTGAGGTGGACTTTCCGTCACATGGGTGTAGAAGGAAGCTTATTCTTGTAGTCTTCCACTGTGTAGTGAGTTGGTGAGTGTGGTTACATGTTGAATTTACATTCAGTTTATTTTGTAAGCTCAGTTGTTTAGTTGCTCAATTTTAAATGAAAAATTTTCTATGTGTTTCCTTGTGTGTTTTCGCATTTCGGATTTGAATTACTGTATTCAAAATTCAGGGCGTGACAGGGTTTTCCGTATCTTTTCTCCGCAATTAGATTTTTATTTTCATAGTTAATTTTTGTGCCTTCGCCCAAACTTCACTCTCATGCCTAAATCTAACATGGATTTTAGCTTTCGAGTTCACTTTGCAACATTGAGGACAATGTTGGTTTTATGTGTAGGGGTGAGGGCTCGAGTGCCTTATTAAAAAAAAAAATAGATAGCTTTTTGTAATTATATTTTAGTGGTTAATGCCTTTTCCAACCCCAATGGCGAGTCATGGACTTAACTTGTTATGATTGTGGATAGATTAAGCATGATTTCTGTCATGCCCCGAATTTTGAATAACAAATTCAAATCCGAAACATGAATAATAACCAATGCAAATAACGTCTTGAATTTTTTTCTTAACCAACGTCTCACAAAACATAAAACAAACCTCGTAGCAAACTATCTCTCGAGTCAAATATTACAATACTACCATAAATAAAAGTTACGCTCAAAAGAGTCTATAAAACACACCAAAATAGACCAAGTGCTGACGTCAACCCCGCTGCCCTACTCAGCTCGCTCTCCACCCTGATTATCCTGACCTGCAGGATTATCCGCTACACCGTTTGAATAGTGTACCGGGATTGCAACAACACAAAACCCGGTAAGCTTTTTGCCAAGCTCGTGAGTAAATAAGAAATGAACGATTGATTTAATAAATCACAATTCTTTTAACTCAAGTAAACAACCAACAATCTCAACATCACAATGAGAACATCAACCCCACTCATGGGAAACAACAAGGAATACAATCTCAAAATCCTCAAATCACAAATATCACCACTTTGGTCCCATCCCACCACACGTTAGAGCTCTAACTACGTCGTACCTGTCACCTTGGCCTAGGTTCAAGTAACAACATATTCCCAGGTTAACTTAATAACCCTCGAACTTTGGACCTCCATGTCCTCAGAACAATATACTTCGGTTAACATTTAACCGTCGAACTTTGGACCTTTCCCCTGTCCTCAGAACACATACACTCCGGTTATCATTTAACCGAAGAACCTTAGACCATTTGGTCCTCGGAATCCTATATATTCTCTACTTTCTATTCAACTCACAAGGTCAACATACTTATCACAAACATTCATCAATCATCATTATCACAATTAATCATGGCAATTGCACAAACAATATCATATCATAACAAGCTATCACAATTCCACACACACCTCAATGTCACACCATTCCATATATAATCACGTAAATATATATATACGTAATCATCCACTCAGGAATGACCACTAATACCACACGGAGTAAAAACCAAGAAATTCATTTTTTTTTTATATACTTAAAAACTCATTCCTTAAAACCATTTTTCATGCATAGCAATTAATTGTGCAATAAGGAAATTCGGTTCGTAAATGAACCATGTGAGATTTACTCACCTCCAATCCCACTGCGTCTTCTCCACAGTTTCAAATATTGTTCACATTCGTCTGCCAACTCAAACCGTCAATCACCTAACCAAATACGATAATTAACTTCACGTACAATCCAAAAACGTACTTATATGAAGATCCAACGGTCGGATCTTCACCCGTGACCACACAAAGTCTTCGGGATAGTCCTACAATCATTATAGCAAAACTATAAGTCTATC
The DNA here is from genome assembly GCF_002994745.2 of Rosa chinensis. Lineage (NCBI taxonomy): Eukaryota > Viridiplantae > Streptophyta > Magnoliopsida > Rosales > Rosaceae > Rosa > Rosa chinensis. The sequence continues at coordinate 55,729,073 of NC_037092.1, forward strand.
GGATGGTCCGAATCTTCACAGATCACAAATCGAACGATAGAAATTGAACGAAATTGTAAAATTCATAACTAAATCATACGATATCCAAAATTCACATGCTAAATATCAAAATGATTGTATGAACACGTAGAACATAAAAATGGGCAGAAACTGCCCTTGGGATCCCCGGAGGTGGCCGGAAAAGGCCGCCGGAGTTAGGGACAGATCCGCCGCCGACCACCGCCAAAGGTGTCGGGGCCGGGCTTTTTCTCTTCCTTTAATCATTTTGAGCAACTTTCATAACTGCTTGAAGTCAGAAAATGAACGCAAGTGATCGAAAATACCTCAAACAGTCCGGTTTGGCCTGAAAATTTGCAGAAAAGGGCGAAGCTCCGATCAGCGCGAAATCGATCACTCCAGGGGCGGTCTTTCTTGGAGCACGATCAGGATGTTAAGTCGAGTTCAGGAAGTAAAAGAAATCGGGTTGTAGTGGCTGGTAACTCGAGATATCGACGTTGGCTCGGGTTTGGCTTCCCTCCGCCGCTACAGGCCACGAGGCGGCCCAAGGCTGCCACTGGCAGCTGGGAAAGGTCAAGGTGAAGCTGAGGGAAGAAGTTTGGTAAGGATTGGTGGACGGAGTTGTGAGAATGGAGCCGGCGAAAACTTGCTTTGTTTTCAGCTCGGGAGAGAGAGAGAATAGGTCGGTTTCTAGAAATGGAGAACTGACTATTTTTGGCAACTTTCCAAAAATAGCAAGGGTTTTATACTTTTATACCCAAAATGGAAACTTTTCCAAACGCGATAACTTCTTCGTACGAACTCCGATTCTTGCGTTCCGCATATGCACAAACTTGTATCGACGAGCTCTACAACTTTCGTGAAGGAAGTTTTCCCAAATTCCATACGTATAAAAAGTCGATTTTAGTGACCCCCCAAATAACATTTGTTTCGAAAATAAACTCATTCGAAACCAAATTTCTCATACAACAACATACGAATCATGCCCACAATTCATATATCATATAATTGAACAAATATCGCATTACAAAATATTTAACTGAGAATTTTGGGTCTTCACAATTTAGGACTTTGAATTTGTTTTGTGATTAAGTGTATATGTGATCTATGCTTGATTATATGTGTGCACATAGCCTGAGGTTAGGTTGGTTCATCATAATTAGAGAAGCATATAGGTGATTTGATTAACTTGCATGCCTTATTTGTGAGCTTTTGTGCCTATAGCTATTGTGTATACATTGTTTATTCACTTTTTCTTTCATGTGTGTACAATTTCATGACACTGCGTATCTAGAACTTGCTTGAGACCTCTCGAGGCTACTTTTAGCTTATGACGGGATAGAAAGGATTGAGGCAATTAGGTTAATACCACCATGGCCAAAGAAGCATGTGCCCAAAAATATTTACCACTAGATTGCCACTTTGAGCCTATTTATATATTTAGCCTTTTTGTTCATTTTCACCACAAATTCCTACCTAGCCTATACAGATTTATCCTACCCTTCCATGATAGTTGATGAAGCGATTCGAGAGAATGACTTTATGTTGAGTGCTTCAAAAGAAAGAAAAAAGTCAAAAGTGTGAGGTAACAAAAGAATAAGTGTGGGGGTGAGTCTGTGCTTAGAAAAGAAAGTTTGAAAAAAAAAGAAGAAGAAGAAGAAGAAGTTGTGAAAATAAAAGGAAAGTTCAAAGAGAAAGAAGAGAAAAGAAAAGAAAAGAAAAAGTGTAGAAAAAGAAAAAAAAAATAGCTAGTATTATTTTTGTTTATAGAATAGTGTAGTGTGGGTTGTACATCGGGATTAGAGTGAGTGAATTAGCATTTGAAAGCAAAAGTCTTAAATCTCTACAAGAGAGAGTTGCTTCACCGATTTCCATGGACTTTGTCTTTCTTTATCCTTCATTTCTATTAGCCACTTACCCTTAGCCCCATTACAACCAAATAAAAGACCTCTTGATCTTGAAAGTTGTGGGCTATCTAGTAGAGATGAGATCGAAGAGCAAGCATATGGCGGTGCGTGTTATGAAATTGCTTTTGAGTGAAACACATATAGCCCCTAAACACTTGAGCGATAATATTTAGTGAACCTATGTGAGTTTAGTGGGTTATGTCCGGTCTTCTATATGCCTATTTGATTATAGTGGATTGATTTGGCACATAGTCAACACATGCATATACTTGAGCATTTCTCACATGTGCGTCTTAATTGCCATACAAATTCAAAAAATTTATGTTGTGCTTACATCTACTTCATGGTCATGTATATAATTAGTTCTCTGAGGGCTATGGCTGGAAAGACTAATACTACAATATCTTTATGTTTATGAGTTAGTAAATTTTCGGATTAGATTTTATTTAGTTTGCTTGAGGACAAGCAAAGTTCAAGTGTGGTGGTGTGATTACACGTATTTTTATACGTGTAATTATATCTAAAATACTAAAATTAAGTTAATCCTCAAGTCAATTAATATGTAACTAATCTAGTTTTATTTATTTTGTAGGAAATAAGCGGAGTCACGGAACCGAGAAAAATTGTGCAAAATTGAAGTAAATTGACATTTTCCGACAAAAGATTGAAAAGTCAATATTGGTCAACTCAAAGGTGGATGCGGAAGACTACCCCAAGATTTAATTATCTATGTGGTTGTGCTTGAAGATTGGAAGAAGAACAATCTTAATTAACTATTAATTTCATCAATTATGCATGCCTAATTAACCAATGTTTAATTAACCATGCATGCCTAAGCAATTAAACATTGTTTGCTTAATTGGCTTGTGCCAATTACATGGCTGCATGTGTTCAACCATCCAAACCTGATCATTTTTTCCACCACGCAAAAACGGAGGCCTGGGTTCTTCTCTTCCTTCTTTGAGCAATCACAGCCACACATTATCAATTATACTCTCCTCTCTCTTTTAGATATTTAGACCCAGACCCAATTCCATTCTGAGATCATGCACCCTAGAGACAGCAGCGCTGCACTCAACCCAAACAGGGTAGCCCTATGGGCTGCTCTCACTCTCTCCTTCCTCCTCCATTTTCTATATTTTCTTTAGTTTTATTTTAGAGTTTTGAAGGATTTACTCACCCAAAGCTTCAAAGATTCATCAAAGATTTCTCCTCTACAAGATTCAAGACTTGGGTAATTGTGGGAGTTGTAAATCAAGACTAGTCATGCTAGATTTTTAGCTATTTGTGACTATTCTTATTTTCTCCTACACTTCTCTTCTCTTTTGTATTTGAATTTTGTAATTTTGATGTCTATGATTATGGGTTGTGAGTAATTTCCTTGTTGGGGGTTAGGGTTGTGTCCCTAACCCAAATTTTGTGTAAAAGATGCTTATTTTAATGTAATGATGCAATTTTCATATGATGGATGCTTATATCTATTTTGTTGGGTTAAAATGCATGTCTAGGAGCCTAATCAACTCTAGGGTGTGTATTTTGAGCATGTCTAGGACAGAGTTAGAGGATTGACCCCCTCTAATTCCTAAGCTAGAAACCTTCAATTTCGTATTCGAGTGGTTATAAGCATGGTGATTTACACCCGTTGCATGATTGTGCGGGCGGGTCGCTTAGTAGCTAATTCCTCGATCTCTATGCCTCTTGATATGAATTAGTGACCTTTGAACCGGCTCTAATTCATACCAAGTGAGTTCCTACGACCCTTGAACCGGAGTAGGAATACCATGAAAGGGAATTTTGGTCCTTGAGCCTTGAACCGCCTTGGATACGACTACCGCCAAAGTAGGAATTTGCATCCACATTAGATTAGCTTCCGACACATAGAATTTGGGTGAAGGAGCCTCCCTAACACTCGACATTCCCATTTATATTGTTTACGCTTTTATTAATTTCTTTGCATTTTTATTAGTTGCTTTACATTTTATTACTTTTTGTTAATCTAAAATCAACTCTCAAAATATTGAACTCTAACTCATTGTAAATAGGGTTATTATCACAAATGGTACCTGAACTTATCCTCTATTTTATCGATGGTACCTGAACTTCAATTTTGATCACAACCAGTACCTGAAATTTTCGATTTCATTTTAAATGGTACCTAAGGCCACCTTCGATCACTATTCCGGCCAAAAAAGCCAAATCTAAAAAAATAAAAAAATAAAAAAAAAAAGTTCAAGGCAAGTCTATTACCAAAAAATCATCACTATATATGTTCGCAACCCTCGAAATCATCAAAAATCATCACTATGATTGCCTCCCATGCCGTTTTTAGTCAGAATAGTGATCGGAGGTGGCTCTAGGTACCATTTAAAATGAAATCGAAAAGTTCAGGTACTGGTTGTGATCAAAATTGAAATTCAGGTACCATCGATAAGATTGAGGTATAGTTCAGGTACCATTTGTGATAATAACCCTTGAAAATATTCATCACTAGGCTCTTAGTTTTGATTAGGCTTTGGTGAAAATCAAAGCCGAGCATTGCTAAGGCTTGGTGCCTTAGATTAACATTTTTATTTATTTTCTTTTCTTTCTTTCTTTTCTTTGTTTGCTAAGTGTATTTATTTCCGATTACTCAAGGATTGTGGGTTAGCCACTAATCCCCGTGGTACGATAAACTTAGGCATAATATTTTTCCAATCTTGACAATGATACGTACGCTTGCATAAATGTGTATCTAAGTCAATCATTGTAGCTGCACATCGGGAAACCATGTCATAGATGCATGCTTCATTGAGCTCACTCTGAGCAACAACAAAGTAAATTCAAAACCGCTGGGGTTGACGAAGATGCTAAATGGAAACAAAATTAAGATTCCAAAAGCCATGCCATAGGCTCTGCCTCTGTGTCAAACCTGAAGTGAAGCAAGTTCAACGGGCGTCTCTTAAAATAAAAGACAAAGAAACAATAATATGAATGATACTGTTCGAAGTAAAAAAATTAGCGGTGGTCAACTTTGCACAAAGCAAAACAACCAAATATATATAAAGAAGCCATGGAATACACGAGATCAGTATTGTGATGCCCCAGAAATTCGTATTTATTTTCCGAGGATTTTCCGGAATCTAAATTGTGATTTTTGGACGTTTCGTGGCTCGTGGATGGAGCAGAAGTGTTTCGGGCGAATAATTATTTGAAAAGTATGGTTTTAGGGGGTTGCCAAAGGTTGACTTTTTATACGTTTGGATTCTCCGAAAACTTCCTTCACGAAAGTTGTAGAGCGCGTCGTTACGAGTTCGTGGACATGTGGAATGCGAGAATCGGAGTTCGTATGAGAAAGTTATGGCTAGCGGAAGAAGTTTCCATTTTAGTATATATAGGAAAAATCAGAAATATATTTTCATTTCCTCATTTCCTTTTCCGGAAGCCTTTTTTCTCTCTCTCTTCTCTCTCGTCCGCTCCCTCAGTATCGAAGAAAACCGCCTGACCCGACCCGAACCCGGCCGATCCGACCCGACTTTTCCGGCCAACTGCGGCGGTCTCCGGCCTTGAAACTTGGCCAGCACGGTCGTCTCCTCCGTCTGGTCGTCCCTCTGGTGTTCTCTTACGGCGATTCTCCGTCTCGGTGGCAGTTCAAGGCGGTGCAGACTGGAGAAATCGGACCCGACCGGAAAACACAGTTCCGACGTCGGCACGGCTTCGATTTTCTTGGGTTGAGTTCAGAACAAGCTCGCCGATCGATCCTTGGTGGTTGTTTGGATCGATTCACGTGAAACTTCGATCAACTCAGTTTGGATTACTGTTCACGGCTTGTGAGGTAGTTTTCGATCCCTTAGGCTTGTTTTCTGACTTCGATCCAGTTATGAGAATTCACAAGCATGCTTAGATGAAGAACTTTGATGTTGGGAGTTTTGTGAAATAATGTGTTTTGGCCGGTGGCGGCGCACCACCGTCTGTGGTGGCGTTCCGGCGGTGTTCCGGCCACTTAAGGAACTGTTTTTGGTATTATATATGTTCTACTCGTTGATACGAGCGTTTCGATATATAATATGCAAATTTTGGAGTTCGTATGGAATTGTTATGATTTTTGCAATTTCATACCGATCGATTATTCGATCCTTGAGGATTTGAGCGTCCGATCGACTTGTGGTTTGGTCACATCGATCGTGGACGAATTCCGAGGACTTTGGGAGGTCTCGGATGTGGTTTCGCCTCATTTGGCGTCACCTTGGGAATTTTGGTTCGATTTAGGGTTTCGAACGTTATCCCTTGTGATTCGTTGACTGAATGAGAGCTGTAATTCCTTAGGTACGTGACGTAGTACTCCTCGGACGGATATTTTGTGGATTGGCTGCCTTGTCCTGAATTGAAGACGCAGCGGGAGTTTCGAGGTGAGTAATCTCACAAGGTTCATTAATGAATGAAATACCTTTATCGTTTGGTGAGTAAATCTCACGATATGTGTTATGAGTAGGATCGATATTTGTTATGAGCAGGATCGATATTTGTTATGAGCAGGATCGATATTTGTTATGAGCAGGATCGATATTTGTTATGAGTAGGATCGATAATTGTTATGAATATGGTTGATATTTGTTATGAGCATGATTACCCTATTGTCTTGGAGTTATTAGGTTAACTATGACTTTAGTTGGTGTTAGTGGTTTTCTGTGTGGATGGATGACTATGTGTGTATATATATATATTATGGGATGTATATATATGCATATATATTCATGTATTAGTGGCTTCGTTGTAAATCTATGTGATGATCGCTATCTATGTGATGACCAGCGAAATCTATGTGATGATCGCAATCTATGTGATGACCAGCGAAATCTATGTGATGATCGCTATCTATGTGATGACCAGCGAAATCTCTGTGATGATCGCTATCTATGTGATGACCAGCGAAATCTCTGTGATGATCGCTATCTATGTGATGACCAGCGAAATCTCTGTGATGATCGCTATCTATGTGATGACCAGCGAAATCTATGTGATGATCGCTATCTATGTGATGACCAGCGAAATCTATGTGATGACCAGCGAAATCTATGTGATGATCGCAATCTATGTGATGACCAGCGAAATCTATGTGATGATCGCTATCTATGTGATGACCAGCGAAATCTATGTGATGATCGCTATCTATGTGATGACCAGCGAAATCTATGTGATGATCGCAATCTATGTGATGACCAGCGAAATCTATGTGATAACCGCTATCTATGTGATGACCGACAGAATCTCTGTGATGATCGCTATCTGTGTGATGATTGGCGATATCTTTGTGAATCTATGTGATGATCCTTGAAATCTAAGTGATGATTAGTAGGATGATGCAAATCTAGGTGATGATCGGTGGAAATCTGTGCGATGATCAGTGTGATGACTGCTCGGTAGCGGAGCTGAATTGTTATTAAGTTAACAAAGATCGAGAGGACTGCTGTGATGGTTGGGGCTACCTACAGACGTCAGAGTGTGGGACTTCGATGACTACTTTGTCTTGAGTTGTTTGACTTAGTGTGACCTCCTGAACTAAATTATATGCAGGGGTTACTATGAATTGTTTGCTTGTTTTGATATGTGATTGCCTTGATTTCTCCTTGATTGTATTGATTGATGGTTTGATTTACATTAAGAGCCATAGCGGTTATGAACTGTACTCTGTAGTGAGGATAGGAAGGTGATTCATTGTTCTTCACCTTTGATGTCATGTTGATGACAAAAACTCCTAGGGGGGGAAATGGGAAATGAGTGTGATGTTGGAATTCGGCGTAGTGCGCTAGGATGGCGTTAAACATTTCTTGAGGAAGTCTTGTTTGACCGAAATTTGTGTAATTGGATGCTAGGATTGAGGTTATGAGCAGAAGGCTTTTGTGAAATTTGTGTAATTGGTTTTGAGTTACTCATACGAGCTTCATAAGCTTACCGGGTTTGTTGTGTGGAACCCGGTGCACTATTCAATGGAATGGTGTAGGGGTTAATCCTGCAGGTCGAGGAGATCGTGGCTGAAGCTGAGGTGACGCCTGTGCAGCTTTATGGTAGGAAGCTATCTTTGTGACTTTACCGTTGTTAAGGACTTCCGTTGTATAGTTACTCTGAGTTGCATTTACGTTTTATTTTGTTGTTGACAATTTATTTCGTAAGCATTGTAATATATAACTCTATGGAGCGAGTTTATATTAACTTTGAGGGTTCAGGGCATCAATATTTGTGTAAGTTAAAGGGAAAAAGATTCCAGGTATTTTGTATTGATGACTGGACGTTCACGCATATATAATTATGGGGTTATATATATCGATTTTCATGTGTTTAAAATCAGGGGCGTGACAGTTTGGTATCAGAGCGTAAGGTGCATATTTGGTGACAATCAATACTCCTCGAGTGATGGCCCGTCTGCAGCGGATCCCCATCTGATGCTCTTCGGTATTGATATAGTCATTGGGTATGCAATGAGTGTTGGAATGTGAGTCTTCAGGGTAGTGTTGGCTCAGTGAATAAGTTGTAGGAGCTTAAGGTAGCTTCTAGGAGTTATAGTCTTTTGAGGAATGAGGACCTTTAGATTTAACTCGAGATTTACGTAGGGGATAGAATTGTATCTGCTGACGTAGTGTGTGGTTGATTTGATTGATTGTTGGTTTAATTTGTGTAATGGAACGCTAGTTGAGAATCTAAGCATGAGGATGTAGTCACCAGTTGACTTATGTAGGCACGATATGGAAGATTAGGGAATTGATGACCGTAAGTGTGAGCTATGTGTATATCGTGTCTAAGTTATGGTGACTGATCACAGATGGTGATCGATATTGAGTCACAGATGGTGACTGATCACAGATGGTGATATATATTGAGTCACAGATGGTGACTGATCACAGATGGTGATCGATATTGAGTCACAGATGGTGACTGATCACAGATGGTGATCGATATTGAGTCACAGATGGTGACTGATCACAGATGGTGATATATTGAGTCACAGATGGTGACTGATCACAGATGGTGATCGATATTGAGTCACAGATGGTGACTGATCACAGATGGTGATCGATATTGAGTCACAGATGGTGACTGATCACAGATGGTGATATATTGAGTCACAGATGGTGACTGATCACAGATGGTGATATATTGCGTCACAGATGGTGACTGATCACAGATGGTGATATATATTGAGTCACAGATGGTGACTGATCACAGATGGTGATCGATATTGAGTCACAGATGGTGACTGATCACAGATGGTGATATATTGAGTCACAGATGGTGACTGATCACAGATGGTGATATATTGCGTCACAGATGGTGACTGATCACAGATGGTGATATATTGAGTCACAGATGGTGACTGATCACAGATGGTGATATATATTGAGTCACAGATGGTGACTGATCACAGATGGTGATCGATATTGAGTCACAGATGGTGACTGATCACAGATGGTGATATATATTGAGTCACAGATGGTGACTGATCACAGATGGTGATCGATATTGAGTCACAGATGGTGACTGATCACAGATGGTGATATATATTGAGTCACAGATGGTGACTGATCACAGATGGTGATCGATATTGAGTCACAGATGGTGACTGATCACAGATGGTGATATATTGAGTCATAGACGGTGACTGATCGCAGACGGTGATCAAGGCAGGAAATAGGTAATCACGTCCTTGGCCGGACGAGTGGTTACGATGTCAGTCAGAGTTCTTGTCTGTCTGCCAGGATAGTTTATGGGAGTAACGGTCGAGGTTGCTGGAGACTCATAAGTATGTAATTATAGGAGAATTCCGAGAGTATTCTTCCTTTATTGTCTAGATGAGACTTGATTTGCTTCTTGATGGTTAAGTTAGCAAATAGAACATTGTCACAGCGGTGATTTATGTTTTCCTTTAGATGGAAAGGTTATGGAGTGCTAGATGGAATCATGGTTGCATGGTTTCCTCAAGCTGATGTGTGTGCGGATAAGAAAGTACCTTATCTAATTCTGCTTGTGTGCTAGAATAATGTGTTGTGTTGTGTTGAGTTTTGTCTGTTGTCTATAGCTAGGCTTTTGAGTGTGGCATGTTGTGATGCATAGGCTTTGGTCGAATTGAATTGAATTGACGGTTTCATTTTCAATTCTAGTAACGTAAGGGTTACATTATCGTTGAGTGGTGCAGATACTGTTGTGATAACAGGATTCTGGACTCTTGTGTGATTTGTGTGTAGTATTGCAGTCACAAGGTTTTAGTGGGCAGGGTTTGAGATTGGGAATTCAAGAATGATAGGATTACCACCAAGTGGTGTGGTAACGATACCTACTGTTGTGATACTAGGTGAGGTACCTATATCCACTATTGATCGAGGAAGTTGTACATTGAGATGAAGGCATTCTTACTGAGAATGAAAATTGGATTTGAGTTTGGTTTATGCGTACTTGTGGGAATGGTACGTGTAAATTTCGGGACGAAATTTCTTTAAGGGGGTAGAATGTGATGCCCAGAAATTCGTATTTATTTTCCGAGGATTTTCCGGAATCTAAATTGTGATTTTTGGACGTTTCGTGGCTCGTGGATGGAGCAGAAGTGTTTCGGGCGAATAATTATTTGAAAAGTATGGTTTTAGGGGTTGCCAAAGGTTGACTTTTTATACGTTGGGATTCTCCGAAAACTTCCTTCACGAAAGTTGTAGAGCGCGTCGTTACGAGTTCGTGGACATGTGGAACGCTAGAATCGGAGTTCGTATGAGAAAGTTATGGCTAGCGGAAGAAGTTTCCATTTTAGTATATATAGGAAAAATCAGAAATATATTTTCATTTCCTCATTTCCTTTTCCGGAAGCCTTTTTTCTCTCTCTCTTCTCTCTCGTCCGCTCCCTCAGTATCGAAGAAAACCGCCTGACCCGACCCGAACCCGGCCGATCCGACCCGACTTTTCCGGCCAACTGCGGCGGTCTCCGGCCTTGAAACTTGGCCAGCAGGGTCGTCTCCTCCGTCTGGTCGTCCCTCTGGTGTTCTCTTACGGCGATTCTCCGTCTCGGTGGCAGTTCAAGGCGGTGCAGACTGGAGAAATCGGACCCGACCGGAAAACACAGTTCCGACGTCGGCACGGCTTCGATTTTCTTGGGTTGAGTTCAGAACAAGCTCGCCGATCGATCCTTGGTGGTTGTTTGGATCGATTCACGTGAAACTTCGATCAACTCAGTTTGGATTACTGTTCACGGCTTGTGAGGTAGTTTTCGATCCCTTAGGCTTGTTTTCTGACTTCGATCCAGTTATGAGAATTCACAAGCATGCTTAGATGAAGAACTTTGATGTTGGGAGTTTTGTGAAATAATGTGTTTTGGCCGGTGGCGGCGCACCACCGTCTGTGGTGGCGTTCCGACAGTGTTCCGGCCACTTAAGGAACTGTTTTTGGTATTATATATGTTCTACTCGTTGATACGAGCGTTTCGATATATAATATGCAAATTTTGGAGTTCGTATGGAATTGTTATGATTTTTGCAATTTCATACCGATCGATTATTCGATCCTTGAGGATTTGAGCGTCCGATCGACTTGTGGTTTGGTCACATCGATCGTGGACGAATTCCGAGGACTTTGGGAGGTCTCGGATGTGGTTTCGCCTCATTTGGCGTCACCTTGGGAATTTTGGTTCGATTTAGGGTTTCGAACGTTATCCCTTGTGATTCGTTGACTGAATGAGAGCTGTAATTCCTTAGGTACGTGACGTAGTACTCCTCGGACGGATATTTTGTGGATTGGCTGCCTTGTCCTGAATTGAAGACGCAGCGGGAGTTTCGAGGTGAGTAATCTCACAAAGTTCATTAATGAATGAAATACCTTTATCGTTTGGTGAGTAAATCTCACGATATGTGTTATGAGTAGGATCGATATTTGTTATGAGCAGGATCGATATTTGTTATGAGTAGGATCGATAATTGTTATGAATATGGTTGATATTTGTTATGAGCATGATTACCCTATTGTCTTGGAGTTATTAGGTTAACTATGACTTTAGTTGGTGTTAGTGGTTTCTGTGTGGATGGATGACTATGTGTGTATATATATATATTATGGGATGTATATATATGCATATATATTCATGTATTAGTGGCTTCGTTGTAAATCTATGTGATGATCGCTATCTATGTGATGACCAGCGAAATCTATGTGATGACCAGCGAAATCTATGTGATGATCGCTATCTATGTGATGACCAGCGAAATCTCTGTGATGATCGCTATCTATGTGATGACCAGCGAAATCTCTGTGATGATCGCTATCTATGTGATGACCAGCGAAATCTCTGTGATGATCGCTATCTATGTGATGACCAGCGAAATCTCTGTGATGATCGCTATCTATGTGATGACCAGCGAAATCTATGTGATGATCGCTATCTATGTGATGACCAGCGAAATCTATGTGATGACCAGCGAAATCTATGTGATGATCGCAATCTATGTGATGACCAGCGAAATCTATGTGATGATCGCTATCTATGTGATGACCAGCGAAATCTATGTGATGATCGCTATCTATGTGATGACCAGCGAAATCTATGTGATGATCGCAATCTATGTGATGACCAGCGAAATCTATGTGATAACCGCTATCTATGTGATGACCGACAGAATCTCTGTGATGATCGCTATCTGTGTGATGATTGGCGATATCTTTGTGAATCTATGTGATGATCCTTGAAATCTAAGTGATGATTAGTAGGATGATGCAAATCTAGGTGATGATCGGTGAAAATCTGTGCGATGATCAGTGTGATGACTGCTCGGTAGCGGAGCTGAATTGTTATTAAGTTAACAAAGATCGAGAGGACTGCTGTGATGGTTGGGGCTACCTACAGACGTCAGAGTGTGGGACTTCGATGACTACTTTGTCTTGAGTTGTTTGACTTAGTGTGACCTCCTGAACTAAATTATATGCAGGGGTTACTATGAATTGTTTTGCTTGTTTTGATATGTGATTGCCTTGATTTCTCCTTGATTGTATTGATTGATGGTTTGATTTACATTAAGAGCCATAGCGGTTATGAACTGTACTCTGTAGTGAGGATAGGAAGGTGATTCATTGTTCTTCACCTTTGATGTCATGTTGATGACAAAAACTCCTAGGGGGGGAAATGGGAAATGAGTGTGATGTTGGAATTCGCCGTAGTGCGCTAGGATGGCGTTAAACATTTCTTGAGGAAGTCTTGTTTGACCGAAATTTGTGTAATTGGATGCTAGGATTGAGGTTATGAGCAGAAGGCTTTTGTGAAATTTGTGTAATTGGTTTTGAGTTACTCATACGAGCTTCATAAGCTTACCGGGTTTGTTGTGTGGAACCCGGTGCACTATTCAATGGAATGGTGTAGGGGTTAATCCTGCAGGTCGAGGAGATCGTGGCTGAAGCTGAGGTGACGCCTGTGCAGCTTTATGGAAGGAAGCTATCTTTGTGACTTTACCGTTGTTAAGGACTTCCGTTGTATAGTTACTCTGAGTTGCATTTACGTTTTATTTTGTTGTTGACAATTTATTTCGTAAGCATTGTAATATATAACTCTATGGAGCGAGTTTATATTAACTTTGAGGGTTCAGGGCATCAATATTTGTGTAAGTTAAAGGGAAAAAGATTCCAGGTATTTTGTATTGATGACTGGACGTTCACGCATATATAATTATGGGGTTATATATATCGATTTTCATGTGTTTAAAATCAGGGGCGTGACAAGTTATGAGATATTCTATCTATACTTTTGAAGCAATGAAAGCAGAGCCAAAGAAGCTACAGAAACTCCAATGCATTGCAAGTATGAAGCATCGAGTAGTAAACAAAGACAGGAAAAGTTAAATCCTAACTCCCTGTTTTGGTACACAGGCAGCCTTGTAACAAGCTATTGAAGCCACAAGGAGGTTATAACTTGACCTAGCTCATATAAGAGACTTCTTGTCTACTCAAGATTTTGAAGAATGTCAAATAAAAAAGGATACACTGAAAATTCATGCCAGAGACGAGTGTTGTTAGAAACACATTGTTGCTCGATTCAAGAAAGAATGTCATCAAATGATGTCCAAACCTAGTGAAGTGAGAAAAATTCACAAGGTCATCTCATAGTGGCCCATTTCAAATAGCATTTGTCAAACAAAATATTTTCGGTGTGGAAAACCAAAGTCGAAGCATCAATGGTGCAATCTCTTAAATCATTACAGTCCATCGAGTAAAGTTCGGTGATTCTCGAAACAAATTTCAGGTTGGCAAATCCAAGTCAATCCCAAATTCAAAGCATAGCTCCATGGGTGCTCAAATCAAGAATTCTTGAAAGAAAAAGCTCGATGGAAGCCTCTGGGTTCCAGACATATGACTCAGAGTTTACTCAGCTTCGCGGGTGTCCAAAATAAATACCCGAGCATTGGTTTCATGAAAAAATGCTTCGAAACCCAAAGTGAAATTGGTTTCAGTACAAAACCAAGAAAGCTCAAAACAAATTTATGAACTACAATGGCTTGATCCCTTCACAGGGTATGTAGGCAATCTAGCGACCCACTAGATGCAACCACAAATTCAAATCAAATCCCTGAGTCCACCAGTCAAATTCAGCCAAACCGAATCCCTGACTTCATTAGTCAAATTCACCTAAACACCAAAAAATCAAATCATTCTCAAATTACCCAAAAGCAAATTCAAGGGTTCTAAACCCTGACAAATAACCCAAACACAAATCTAAAAATAAATGGGTCATCTACCCATTTAAATCCCAAACGCTGGAACTACATGTGGTTTGATCCTACAAGGGTATGTAGGCAATCTAGAATCAAATAATCTAGATGTAACCGCATCCTAAACACTATTCCTATTCTAAAAATCCAAGATTTCCAATGGGTCATTCACTCATTAGAACTCTTGAACTACGAGTGGCTTGATCCCTTCCCGGGTACGTAGGCAACCCATTCCAAAATTTCAAGTGCAGCCGCAAAAACAAACAAACACACATTGGTTTCTTTATAAATGGAATCAAAGGGTGTTCTCTTGTAACAAGAGATTATAATTAAGAGACACATTCTGTCTTGAATGGGTCGAACCGAAATAATTAAAACTCTATTTTGTTAATGAATACGAGTGAAATTACGTTGGGTGACATTTTCACTTTGTGTAATTTTTAACTCAACACTTTGATAGGTTGTCCGGTACTTTTACAAAATTTCTTGTACGTGCATGTTAGACTCTGGCCTATTTTATGACTTGATTATCTAATGGAATCAATTCCTATTCAAAAAAGAAATAATATAAATTTAAATCTAGTTAAAATATAGAGAATTAACACAGACGTATTTCTAAAGTGGCTAGTCTAACTAACTTTTTAACTACTTTGGCTAAAACTTAACTAAAAAATGGCTAACATTTCTAAGAATGCTCATAAGAGTATCGTGTGGCCGCTAAAATTAAAAAAAAAAAAAAACTACACATGCTTTCCAAAATAACTAAAAAGCCAAGATAAAGAGTTCGCTAAAGATGCTTTAGGAACTCCCAATTTTCATCCCTGATCTTGACTTTGAGAGAAAAATCATGGTATGCAAACATCGACCAATGATTAATTCTGATCGAGCACTCCCAAATTTCCTGAACTCTAGTTGACTTAGACCTCAGGATCGTTTATATCCTGCTTTTGCACTTGTATTTAATGACCAGAGCTTTCCATCAATACATCTACACCAACCAAAGAAGAAAACTAAAACCCTTCCGTAGTACTTCTATTACCAATGTCGTTTGAATTTCCAAAACCAATGGTCACCGAGGCCAGATGTAGCCCTTTCTTGAATTCTAGTCATTCTGATTTTGATTGGGACGATAATCATTATAAATTGATCAGGAACCCAGAACCTGATTATTCGTCTTTCACTCTATGCCTTCAACCGACTATCCCTCAGTGATCAATGAGAGCAAGTAGCAAAAAAAAGTCTCACTGTCAACGTTGAAGATGTGCAATGCCTTAAGGAAAGCGATGTGGCTATCAGACTGAGATCAACATTTGCAGGTCAATTCAAGAAACTAAACTTTGCTGATTAGAGGAAGCTTTTCCTATCCAAAGTTATACAGAAATTCAAGCTGAAAGGCAGTTTGGCGAGTTGATATCTTCATTCAAGCAACTAGATGCAGAGGATCATCAACAACTGATTGAACAAATCGTTCATGTTACACCCGAGAATCTCTGGAATCCCAGGGAAACTGAAGAGGAGTTCAAGCTCAAAAGATTCACATAGTTGTCTAGAGATTATACCCACCATGTTTACAAGCGTCTTATTGCTGATAGGAGCATAATGTACGACATAATTTATATTAATATTTCCTTGCATTTTGTCAAGCTATTTCTCTTAGTAGAAAGTATTAATGTTTGTTTTATTGTTTTAAGATTCCTATGGAGTAAAGGAGAAAATAAAGGAGAAAAGACGCATGAAAGGCGAAATCAGGAAATCTGCCTGTGCAGATCAGTCAACTTCGATAGAGCACTGAGATCAGCTCAGAACGAACTAGATAATGATCTTTATATTTTAGAAAGCTTCGGATGTCTAGTTTCCACAGCTTTTTATGGTTTGTCGATATCATTTTTCTAGAAGAACTTATGGCCGATTTACTATAGGAAAGTCAAGCTGCGCGTGAATCTGGTTTTTGACGGAAATTTATATGTACATGATTCTAGAGTTTATGACATCCAAAGGCTTCCCCAATCATACTTGGATATGAATTGGAGATGATGACTCAATCTTGATGACATGGAATTATTTTATTGGCTTGAAAGTAATTAAATTGTGCATCAATTGAAGGAAATCTCAAGCAAATTACAAGCAGAGTTGAAGAAGGAAACTAGGGCTGTGTATCCCCTATATAAAGAGCCTCTACAACAAAATGAAAGGACTGCACCCTTCACATTCTCTTCTATCTCTCTTTCTTTTTGCTCTGCCACCAAATGTTTCTTTTTCTCTATTTTTATTATACTATGACAATGTATAACTAAATTACTTTTGTTAGGGGTGAGGTTTGAAGCCCTAAGACATGTTTTTAACATTGTTTTGATTCTTAGTTTTGAAACTACTTTGTTGTGAATTTGTTTATTCGGCTTTGGTTTATGGATATCTCTTGTTTATGTTCATGAACGCGTGCATAAAACATTATGAACTTGTAAGTGTGTGATGCCCGGAAATTCACAATTATTTTCCGAGGATTTTCCGGAATTAGTTTTATAACTATTGGACGGTTTCGTGGCTCGTGGATGGAGCGGAAGTGTTTCGGGCGAATAATTAATTGAAGAATATGGTTTTAGGGGGGTTGCCAAAGGTTGAATTTTTATTCGTTGGGATTCTCCGAAAACTTCCTTCACGAAAGTTGTAGAGCGCGTCGATACGAGTTCGTGGACATGTGGAACGCGAGAATCGGAGTTCGTATGAGGAAGTTATGGCTATGGAAAGAAGTTTCCATTTTAGTATATATAGGAAAAAATCAGAAAATATATTCATTTTCCACTTTCCTTTTCCGGAAACCATACACTTTCTCTCTCTTCTCTCTCGTCCGCGCCCTCAGAGTCGAAGATTTTCGACTGACCCGACCCGAACCCGGCCGACCCGACCCGGCTTTTCCGGCCAACTGCGGCGGTCTCTGGCCGTGAAACTTGGCCAGCAGGGTCGCCTCCTCCGTCCGGTCGTCTCTGTGGTGCTCTCTAGCGCCGATTCATCTCCACGGCGGCGCTGCAAGGCGGTGCAGCCTTGTGTTTTCGGACCCGGCCGGAAAACACAACTCCGGCGACCTCACGGCTTCGATTTTCTTGGGTTGAGTTCAGAACAAGCTCCCTGGTCGATCCATGGTGGTTGTTTGGATCGATTCACGTGAAAATTCGATCAACTCAGTTGGGATTACTGTTCACGGCTTGTGAGGTAGTTTTCGATCCCTTATGCTTGTTTTCTGACTTCGAGCTAGTTATGAGAATTCACAAGCATGCTTAGATGAAGAACTTTGATGTTGGGAGTTTTGTGAAATAATGTGTTTTGGCCGGTGGCGGTGCACCACCGTCTGTGGTGGCGTTCCGGCGGTGTTCCGGCCACTTAAGGAACTGTTTTTGGTATTATATATGTTCTACTCGTTGATACGAGCGTTTCGATATATAATATGCAAATTTTGGAGTTCGTATGGAATTGTTATGATTTTTGCAATTTCATACCGATCGATTATTCTATCCGTGAGGATTTGAGCGTCCGATCGACTTGTGGTTTGGTCACATCGATCGTGGACGTATTCCAGAGACTTCGGGAGGTCTCGGATGTGGTTTTGCCTCGATTGGCGCCACTTTGGGGGATTTTAGTTCAAAACAGGGGTTTCGGACTTAAAATTGGTTATGAATCGTTACTGATTTGAGATCATTGGTGAATAGGTGCTTCTAAAAGGTGAATTGGACGAGTTGTTGGTGATAGTGTACTGGTTCGGCTCTGTATAGAAGACGCAGCGGGATTCTGAGGTGAGTAATCTCACGAAGTTCATTTCACGAACGGGAATACCCTTATTGTTTTGAGAGTTATTTAGTTAACTGCAAACTATAGATGGTATTAGTGGCACTTTAGAGTAGATGATTACGTGTGTGTGTATATATATTATGGGATGTATATATATACATACGTATTCATGTATTAGTAGATATATGTTTACGTGAAATATATATGTTTTGGTGGTTTGTGGATTTATGAAAACAATATGCATGAAATGATGCTTTTTATTGTTTTGGGGTGTGGCTTTTGGAAAACAAATGATTTGTGGAAATGATTGATTTCGATTTGTTTTGAAAAGCGTTGATATTTGAGAAAGTGTTGAGATTTGGGTATGAAAACAATGGGCATGAATTGATGCTTTTTATTGTTTTGTGTTATGGCTTTTTCGGAAAACAATGATTATGGAAATGTTGATTTCGATTGTTTCAAAAGCGTTGCGATTTGTGTAACATTTTGGGTCAGATGCGACTCCTTTAATGTTTTGCTCCAAGGGACATTGCGGCCCGAGGATCGAAGGTCTAAGACCTTGGGCAGAATCTCAGGTGACCACGTCTTTGGCCGGACGAGTGGTTACGTTTTTCAGTTAGAGCTCTAATCTGTCTGCCATATAGGTAATTCATGGGGTAACGGGAATTGGTTATTTACAACTCATGACATTACGTATTTTTAGGGAACAAGGTGTGAGTTGCTTCCTTATTAATGGTTTTTAAGGGGACAAGGTGTGAGTTGTTTTCCTTATTAACGTTTTGATAGAAATCAAGGTGTGAGTTGCTTTCTATGGTACGATTATGGTACATTTGATAGGAAACAAGGTGTGAGTTGTTTTCTATGTTTTACTGATAGAAATCAAGGAGTGAGTTGCTTTCTATGTTTTATTGATAGAAATCAAGGTGTGAGTTGCTTTCTATGTTTTATTGATAGAATTCAAGTGTGGGTTGTTTTCTATGTTTCGTTTTAAAAGGAAACAAGGTGTGAGTTGCTTTCTTTTATTTCGATTTGAAAGGAAATTAAAGTGTGAGTTATTCTCCTTATTTCGTGTTTTAAGGAATCAAAGCGTGAGTTGTTTTCCTTATTTTTGGCGTGAGTTGTGTGTGGTTTGAGTTACTCATACGGGCTTGCAAAAGCTTACCGGGTTTGTTGTGTGGCAACCCGGTACACTATTCAAACGGTGTAGGGGTTCATCCTGCAGGTTAGGATAATCGGGCTGAAGCTGAGGTAGCGCCTTTGCAGCTTTACGGTAGGAAGCCATTTTTATAACTTTACCGTCGATAAGGACTTCCGTTGTATAGTTAACTCTGAGCTGTATTTACGTTTTATTTTGTTGTTGGCAATTTAATTCGTATGCTTGTGTAATATAACTCTATGGACGAGTGTATATTAACTTTGAGGGTTCAGGGCATCAATATCTGTGTAAGTTAAAGGGAAAAAGATTCCAGGTATTTTGTATTGATGACTGGACGTTCACGCATATATAATTATGGGGTTATATATATCGATTTTCATGTGTGTAAAATCAGGGGCGTGACAGTTTGGTATCAGAGCGTAAGGTGCATATTTGGTGACAATCAATACTCCTCGAGTGATGGCCCGTCTGCAGCGGATCCCCATCTGATGCTCTTCGGTATTGATATAGTCATTGGGTATGCAATGAGTGTTGGAATGTGAGTCTTCAGGGTAGTGTTGGCTCAGTGAATAAGTTGTAGGAGCTTAAGGTAGCTTCTAGGAGTTATAGTCTTTTGAGGAATGAGGACCTTTAGATTTAACTCGAGATTTACGTAGGGGATAGAATTGTATCTTCTGACGTAGTAAGGTGGTTGATTTAGTCATAACATTGACTTCTACTTGTGATTGGGAGAATACCTTATGGTTACGCTATGTTCTTTAGGTAATGGATCTTCAGGGAGACAGTGCTAAAGGAAGAGGCAGATTTTTCCCTCTGAAGGAGTCTTATCGGAAAGATGATGTGCAAGCACCGCTTTTGATGCAGCCTGTTCTGCCTGTTTTTGAGGGCATCAATACTACTCGCCTGTCATGGTTGACTGGGGAAGTTACTAGATTGGGAGCAGTCGCATTTCATGGTGGTACAGATTACATGTTAGCTGAATGCTGGATCGAGAACATGGAGACCTATTTTAAGATGATTATCTGTACTGACGTTGAGAGGTGGATAGTAGCTACATTTCTCCTCCAGGATGAGGCAAAGCAGTGGTGGGATTTTGTACTGAAGACAAAGGATGTGGCCACCTTGACCTGGAGATGTTTTGTTGGACTCTTTCGAGATAAGTATTTTCCGGCTTCTGCTAGAGAGCAATTGGGGATCGACTTTATCTCACTAGTTCAAGGAACTATGAGTGTCAGAGACTATGAGGCTCGATTTTCACAACTGTATCGGTTTGTCTGGCCGATGGATGCAGAAAAGTTGGCTCGTAGGTTCGAACAAGGACTGAACTACGAGATCAGGGAGAGGATGATTATCCTTCGACTGCCTACTGTGGCAATGATATTGGATAGGGCTATAGCAATCGAGCGGGAACTCCAGGCTTCTCGTGGGGAGTCATCAATCGTAGGAGATTTCCGAGGAAAGGGAAAGGCAATTGCGGAAGGCAGTAATGCACCAGGTACTCAAGATGGGTCTCGGAAAAGACAGAAGACTTGTCAGCAGGCTCCTGTTGGTGTAGCCGCTGAACCTACTTGGATTGCACCTGTTGGGCAAGCTGTGCCTTTGAGATGTTTTAACTGCAACGAGTTGGGGCATGTGGCTAGGAATTGTGTGAAGCCGAAGTGCAGGAAATGTTACAAGTGTGGGCTGAAGGGACATGTTGTTCGGGAGTGTACCCAACCTAAAGTTATGAGAGAGAGGACTCATCAGCAGGCGCCAGCTAGGGCTGCAGCTGCACCTGTTAGGGTTGCACCTGTGGGGCAGGTGGCAAACCATAAGTGTTTCAATTGCAACGAGATGGGCCATGTTGCTCGAGTTTGCACGAAACCGAAGAATTTGGTATGTTTCACATGTGGCCAGACAGGGCATTTCTCAAGGGATTGTACCCAGCAGCAGGGTAGGGGACAAGGGAACCAGCAGAGGCAACTGCCTCAGGGGCAAACTAGGGTGTTTGCTATTGATCAACAGAATACCGAGGAAGAAGGTACTTTATCTATTTCTACTTGGGTTGTTAGAACGATGTGTGATAGTTGCGTACTTCTTTCCGTATGTTGTGTTGTGATAGGTTTACTTGTTGATTTTAGTTTGACCTATGAGTGTGGCATGTTGTGATGCATAGGCTTTGGTCGAATTGAATTGAATTGACGGTTTCTTTTTCAATTCTTGTAACATAAGGGTTACATCATCGTTGAGTGGTGCAGATACTGTTGTGATAACAGGATTCTGGACTTTTGTGTGATCTGTGTGTAGTGTTGCAATCACAAGAGTTTTAGTGGGTAGGGTACGAGGACGGGAATTCATGAAATTATTGGGTTACCACCAAGCGGTGTGGTAACGATTCCTATTGTTGTGATACTAGGTGAGGTACCTGTATCCACTATTGATCGAGGAAGTTGTACTTTGAAATGAAGGAATTCTTGCTGAGAATGAAAATTGGATTTGAGCTTGGTTTATGCGTACTTGTGGGAGTGGTGCGTGTAAATTTCGGGACGAAATTTCTTTAAGGGGGTAGAATGTGATGCCCCGGAAATTCACAATTATTTTCCGAGGATTTTCCGGAATTAGTTTTATAATTATTGGACGGTTTCGTGGCTCGTGGATGGAGCGGAAGTGTTTCGGGCGAATAATTAATTGAAGAATATGGTTTTAGGGGGGTTGCCAAAGGTTGAATTTTTATTCGTTGGGATTCTCCGAAAACTTCCTTCACGAAAGTTGTAGAGCGCGTCGATACGAGTTCGTGGACATGTGGAACGCGAGAATCGGAGTTCGTATGAGGAAGTTATGGCTATGGAAAGAAGTTTCCATTTTAGTATATATAGGAAAAAAATCAGAAAATATATTCATTTTCCACTTTCCTTTTCCGGAAACCATACACTCTCTCTCTCTTCTCTCTCGTCCGCGCCCTCAGAGTCGAAGATTTTCGACTGACCCGACCCGAACCCGGCCGACCCGACCCGGCTTTTCCGGCCAACTGCGGCGGTCTCTGGCCGTGAAACTTGGCCAGCAGGGTCGCCTCCTCCGTCCGGTCGTCTCTGTGGTGCTCTCTAGCGCCGATTCATCTCCACGGCGGCGCTGCAAGGCGGTGCAGCCTTGTGTTTTCGGACCCGGCCGGAAAACACAACTCCGGCGACCTCACGGCTTCGATTTTCTTGGGTTGAGTTCAGAACAAGCTCCCTGGTCGATCCATGGTGGTTGTTTGGATCGATTCACGTGAAAATTCGATCAACTCAGTTGGGATTACTGTTCACAGCTTGTGAGGTAGTTTTCGATCCCTTATGCTTGTTTTCTGACTTCGAGCTAGTTATGAGAATTCACAAGCATGCTTAGATGAAGAACTTTGATGTTGGGAGTTTTGTGAAATAATGTGTTTTGGCCGGTGGCGGTGCACCACCGTCTGTGGTGGCGTTCCGGCGGTGTTCCGGCCACTTAAGGAACTGTTTTTGGTATTATATATGTTCTACTCGTTGATACGAGCGTTTCGATATATAATATGCAAATTTTGGAGTTCGTATGGAATTGTTATGATTTTTGCAATTTCATACCGATCGATTATTCTATCCGTGAGGATTTGAGCGTCCGATCGACTTGTGGTTTGGTCACATCGATCGTGGACGTATTCCAGAGACTTCGGGAGGTCTCGGATGTGGTTTTGCCTCGATTGGCGCCACTTTGGGGGATTTTAGTTCAAAACAGGGGTTTCGGACTTAAAATTGGTTATGAATCGTTACTGATTTGAGATCATTGGTGAATAGGTGCTTCTAAAAGGTGAATTGGACGAGTTGTTGGTGATAGTGTACTGGTTCGGCTCTGTATAGAAGACGCAGCGGGATTCTGAGGTGAGTAATCTCACGAAGTTCATTTCACGAACGGGAATACCCTTATTGCTTTGAGAGTTATTTAGTTAACTGCAAACTATAGATGGTATTAGTGGCACTTTAGAGTAGATGATTACGTGTGTGTGTATATATATTATGGGATGTATATATATACATACGTATTCATGTATTAGTAGATATATGTTTACGTGAAATATATATGTTTTGGTGGTTTGTGGATTTATGAAAACAATATGCATGAAATGATGCTTTTTATTGTTTTGGGGTGTGGCTTTTGGAAAACAAATGATTTGTGGAAATGATTGATTTCGATTTGTTTTGAAAAGCGTTGATATTTGAGAAAAGTGTTGAGATTTGGGTATGAAAACAATGGGCATGAATTGATGCTTTTTATTGTTTTGTGTTATGGCTTTTTCGGAAAACAATGATTATGGAAATGTTGATTTCGATTGTTTTCAAAAGCGTTGCGATTTGTGTAACATTTTGGGTCAGATGCGACTCCTTTAATGTTTTGCTCCAAGGGACATTGCGGCCCGAGGATCGAAGGTCTAAGACCTTGGGCAGAATCTCAGGTGACCACGTCTTTGGCCGGACGAGTGGTTACGTTTTTCAGTTAGAGCTCTAATCTGTCTGCCATATAGGTAATTCATGGGGTAACGGGAATTGGTTATTTACAACTCATGACATTACGTATTTTTAGGGAACAAGGTGTGAGTTGCTTCCTTATTAATGGTTTTTAAGGGGACAAGGTGTGAGTTGTTTTCCTTATTAACGTTTTGATAGAAATCAAGGTGTGAGTTGCTTTCTATGGTACGATTATGGTACATTTGATAGGAAACAAGGTGTGAGTTGTTTTCTATGTTTTACTGATAGAAATCAAGGAGTGAGTTGCTTTCTATGTTTTATTGATAGAAATCAAGGTGTGAGTTGCTTTCTATGTTTTATTGATAGAATTCAAGTGTGGGTTGTTTTCTATGTTTCGTTTTAAAAGGAAACAAGGTGTGAGTTGCTTTCTTTTATTTCGATTTGAAAGGAAATTAAAGTGTGAGTTATTCTCCTTATTTCGTGTTTTAAGGAATCAAAGCGTGAGTTGTTTTCCTTATTTTTGGCGTGAGTTGTGTGTGGTTTGAGTTACTCATACGGGCTTGCAAAAGCTTACCGGGTTTGTTGTGTGGCAACCCGGTACACTATTCAAACGGTGTAGGGGTTCATCCTGCAGGTTAGGATAATCGGGGCTGAAGCTGAGGTAGCGCCTTTGCAGCTTTACGGTAGGAAGCCATTTTTATAACTTTACCGTCGATAAGGACTTCCGTTGTATAGTTAACTCTGAGCTGTATTTACGTTTTATTTTGTTGTTGGCAATTTAATTCGTATGCTTGTGTAATATAACTCTATGGACGAGTGTATATTAACTTTGAGGGTTCAGGGCATCAATATCTGTGTAAGTTAAAGGGAAAAAGATTCCAGGTATTTTGTATTGATGACTGGACGTTCACGCATATATAATTATGGGGTTATATATATCGATTTTCATGTGTGTAAAATCAGGGGCGTGACAGTTTGGTATCAGAGCGTAAGGTGCATATTTGGTGACAATCAATACTCCTCGAGTGATGGCCCGTCTGCAGCGGATCCCCATCTGATGCTCTTCGGTATTGATATAGTCATTGGGTATGCAATGAGTGTTGGAATGTGAGTCTTCAGGGTAGTGTTGGCTCAGTGAATAAGTTGTAGGAGCTTAAGGTAGCTTCTAGGAGTTATAGTCTTTTGAGGAATGAGGACCTTTAGATTTAACTCGAGATTTACGTAGGGGATAGAATTGTATCTTCTGACGTAGTAAGGTGGTTGATTTAGTCATAACATTGACTTCTACTTGTGATTGGGAGAATACCTTATGGTTACGCTATGTTCTTTAGGTAATGGATCTTCAGGGAGACAGTGCTAAAGGAAGAGGCAGATTTTTCCCTCTGAAGGAGTCTTATCGGAAAGATGATGTGCAAGCACCGCTTTTGATGCAGCCTGTTCTGCCTGTTTTTGAGGGCATCAATACTACTCGCCTGTCATGGTTGACTGGGGAAGTTACTAGATTGGGAGCAGTCGCATTTCATGGTGGTACAGATTACATGTTAGCTGAATGCTGGATCGAGAACATGGAGACCTATTTTAAGATGATTATCTGTACTGACGTTGAGAGGTGGATAGTAGCTACATTTCTCCTCCAGGATGAGGCAAAGCAGTGGTGGGATTTTGTACTGAAGACAAAGGATGTGGCCACCTTGACCTGGAGATGTTTTGTTGGACTCTTTCGAGATAAGTATTTTCCGGCTTCTGCTAGAGAGCAATTGGGGATCGACTTTATCTCACTAGTTCAAGGAACTATGAGTGTCAGAGACTATGAGGCTCGATTTTCACAACTGTATCGGTTTGTCTGGCCGATGGATGCAGAAAAGTTGGCTCGTAGGTTCGAACAAGGACTGAACTACGAGATCAGGGAGAGGATGATTATCCTTCGACTGCCTACTGTGGCAATGATATTGGATAGGGCTATAGCAATCGAGCGGGAACTCCAGGCTTCTCGTGGGGAGTCATCAATCGTAGGAGATTTCCGAGGAAAGGGAAAGGCAATTGCGGAAGGCAGTAATGCACCAGGTACTCAAGATGGGTCTCGGAAAAGACAGAAGACTTGTCAGCAGGCTCCTGTTGGTGTAGCCGCTGAACCTACTTGGATTGCACCTGTTGGGCAAGCTGTGCCTTTGAGATGTTTTAACTGCAACGAGTTGGGGCATGTGGCTAGGAATTGTGTGAAGCCGAAGTGCAGGAAATGTTACAAGTGTGGGCT
Organism: Rosa chinensis; assembly: GCF_002994745.2. Taxonomy (NCBI): domain Eukaryota; kingdom Viridiplantae; phylum Streptophyta; class Magnoliopsida; order Rosales; family Rosaceae; genus Rosa; species Rosa chinensis. The sequence continues at coordinate 55,755,322 of NC_037092.1, forward strand.
GAAGGGACATGTTGTTCGGGAGTGTACCCAACCTAAAGTTATGAGAGAGAGGACTCATCAGCAGGCGCCAGCTAGGGCTGCAGCTGCACCTGTTAGGGTTGCACCTGTGGGGCAGGTGGCAAACCATAAGTGTTTCAATTGCAACGAGATGGGCCATGTTGCTCGAGTTTGCACGAAACCGAAGAATTTGGTATGTTTCACATGTGGCCAGACAGGGCATTTCTCAAGGGATTGTACCCAGCAGCAGGGTAGGGGACAAGGGAACCAGCAGAGGCAACTGCCTCAGGGGCAAACTAGGGTGTTTGCTATTGATCAACAGAATACCGAGGAAGAAGGTACTTTATCTATTTCTACTTGGGTTGTTAGAACGATGTGTGATAGTTGCGTACTTCTTTCCGTATGTTGTGTTGTGATAGGTTTACTTGTTGATTTTAGTTTGACCTATGAGTGTGGCATGTTGTGATGCATAGGCTTTGGTCGAATTGAATTGAATTGACGGTTTCTTTTTCAATTCTTGTAACATAAGGGTTACATCATCGTTGAGTGGTGCAGATACTGTTGTGATAACAGGATTCTGGACTTTTGTGTGATCTGTGTGTAGTGTTGCAATCACAAGAGTTTTAGTGGGTAGGGTACGAGGACGGGAATTCATGAAATTATTGGGTTACCACCAAGCGGTGTGGTAACGATTCCTATTGTTGTGATACTAGGTGAGGTACCTGTATCCACTATTGATCGAGGAAGTTGTACTTTGAAATGAAGGAATTCTTGCTGAGAATGAAAATTGGATTTGAGCTTGGTTTATGCGTACTTGTGGGAGTGGTGCGTGTAAATTTCGGGACGAAATTTCTTTAAGGGGGTAGAATGTGATGCCCCGGAAATTCACAATTATTTTCCGAGGATTTTCCGGAATTAGTTTTATAACTATTGGACGGTTTCGTGGCTCGTGGATGGAGCGGAAGTGTTTCGGGCGAATAATTAATTGAAGAATATGGTTTTAGGGGGGTTGCCAAAGGTTGAATTTTTATTCGTTGGGATTCTCCGAAAACTTCCTTCACGAAAGTTGTAGAGCGCGTCGATACGAGTTCGTGGACATGTGGAACGCGAGAATCGGAGTTCGTATGAGGAAGTTATGGCTATGGAAAGAAGTTTCCATTTTAGTATATATAGGAAAAAAATCAGAAAATATATTCATTTTCCACTTTCCTTTTCCGGAAACCATACACTCTCTCTCTCTTCTCTCTCGTCCGCGCCCTCAGAGTCGAAGATTTTCGACTGACCCGACCCGAACCCGGCCGACCCGACCCGGCTTTTCCGGCCAACTGCGGCGGTCTCTGGCCGTGAAACTTGGCCAGCAGGGTCGCCTCCTCCGTCCGGTCGTCTCTGTGGTGCTCTCTAGCGCCGATTCATCTCCACGGCGGCGCTGCAAGGCGGTGCAGCCTTGTGTTTTCGGACCCGGCCGGAAAACACAACTCCGGCGACCTCACGGCTTCGATTTTCTTGGGTTGAGTTCAGAACAAGCTCCCTGGTCGATCCATGGTGGTTGTTTGGATCGATTCACGTGAAAATTCGATCAACTCAGTTGGGATTACTGTTCACAGCTTGTGAGGTAGTTTTCGATCCCTTATGCTTGTTTTCTGACTTCGAGCTAGTTATGAGAATTCACAAGCATGCTTAGATGAAGAACTTTGATGTTGGGAGTTTTGTGAAATAATGTGTTTTGGCCGGTGGCGGTGCACCACCGTCTGTGGTGGCGTTCCGGCGGTGTTCCGGCCACTTAAGGAACTGTTTTTGGTATTATATATGTTCTACTCGTTGATACGAGCGTTTCGATATATAATATGCAAATTTTGGAGTTCGTATGGAATTGTTATGATTTTTGCAATTTCATACCGATCGATTATTCTATCCGTGAGGATTTGAGCGTCCGATCGACTTGTGGTTTGGTCACATCGATCGTGGACGTATTCCAGAGACTTCGGGAGGTCTCGGATGTGGTTTTGCCTCGATTGGCGCCACTTTGGGGGATTTTAGTTCAAAACAGGGGTTTCGGACTTAAAATTGGTTATGAATCGTTACTGATTTGAGATCATTGGTGAATAGGTGCTTCTAAAAGGTGAATTGGACGAGTTGTTGGTGATAGTGTACTGGTTCGGCTCTGTATAGAAGACGCAGCGGGATTCTGAGGTGAGTAATCTCACGAAGTTCATTTCACGAACGGGAATACCCTTATTGCTTTGAGAGTTATTTAGTTAACTGCAAACTATAGATGGTATTAGTGGCACTTTAGAGTAGATGATTACGTGTGTGTGTATATATATTATGGGATGTATATATATACATACGTATTCATGTATTAGTAGATATATGTTTACGTGAAATATATATGTTTTGGTGGTTTGTGGATTTATGAAAACAATATGCATGAAATGATGCTTTTTATTGTTTTGGGGTGTGGCTTTTGGAAAACAAATGATTTGTGGAAATGATTGATTTCGATTTGTTTTGAAAAGCGTTGATATTTGAGAAAAGTGTTGAGATTTGGGTATGAAAACAATGGGCATGAATTGATGCTTTTTATTGTTTTGTGTTATGGCTTTTTCGGAAAACAATGATTATGGAAATGTTGATTTCGATTGTTTTCAAAAGCGTTGCGATTTGTGTAACATTTTGGGTCAGATGCGACTCCTTTAATGTTTTGCTCCAAGGGACATTGCGGCCCGAGGATCGAAGGTCTAAGACCTTGGGCAGAATCTCAGGTGACCACGTCTTTGGCCGGACGAGTGGTTACGTTTTTCAGTTAGAGCTCTAATCTGTCTGCCATATCGGTAATTCATGGGGTAACGGGAATTGGTTATTTACAACTCATGACATTACGTATTTTTAGGGAACAAGGTGTGAGTTGCTTCCTTATTAATGGTTTTTAAGGGGACAAGGTGTGAGTTGTTTTCCTTATTAACGTTTTGATAGAAATCAAGGTGTGAGTTGCTTTCTATGGTACGATTATGGTACATTTGATAGGAAACAAGGTGTGAGTTGTTTTCTATGTTTTACTGATAGAAATCAAGGAGTGAGTTGCTTTCTATGTTTTATTGATAGAAATCAAGGTGTGAGTTGCTTTCTATGTTTTATTGATAGAATTCAAGTGTGGGTTGTTTTCTATGTTTCGTTTTAAAAGGAAACAAGGTGTGAGTTGCTTTCTTTTATTTCGATTTGAAAGGAAATTAAAGTGTGAGTTATTCTCCTTATTTCGTGTTTTAAGGAATCAAAGCGTGAGTTGTTTTCCTTATTTTTGGCGTGAGTTGTGTGTGGTTTGAGTTACTCATACGGGCTTGCAAAAGCTTACCGGGTTTGTTGTGTGGCAACCCGGTACACTATTCAAACGGTGTAGGGGTTCATCCTGCAGGTTAGGATAATCGGGGCTGAAGCTGAGGTAGCGCCTTTGCAGCTTTACGGTAGGAAGCCATTTTTATAACTTTACCGTCGATAAGGACTTCCGTTGTATAGTTAACTCTGAGCTGTATTTACGTTTTATTTTGTTGTTGGCAATTTAATTCGTATGCTTGTGTAATATAACTCTATGGACGAGTGTATATTAACTTTGAGGGTTCAGGGCATCAATATCTGTGTAAGTTAAAGGGAAAAAGATTCCAGGTATTTTGTATTGATGACTGGACGTTCACGCATATATAATTATGGGGTTATATATATCGATTTTCATGTGTGTAAAATCAGGGGCGTGACAGTTTGGTATCAGAGCGTAAGGTGCATATTTGGTGACAATCAATACTCCTCGAGTGATGGCCCGTCTGCAGCGGATCCCCATCTGATGCTCTTCGGTATTGATATAGTCATTGGGTATGCAATGAGTGTTGGAATGTGAGTCTTCAGGGTAGTGTTGGCTCAGTGAATAAGTTGTAGGAGCTTAAGGTAGCTTCTAGGAGTTATAGTCTTTTGAGGAATGAGGACCTTTAGATTTAACTCGAGATTTACGTAGGGGATAGAATTGTATCTTCTGACGTAGTAAGGTGGTTGATTTAGTCATAACATTGACTTCTACTTGTGATTGGGAGAATACCTTATGGTTACGCTATGTTCTTTAGGTAATGGATCTTCAGGGAGACAGTGCTAAAGGAAGAGGCAGATTTTTCCCTCTGAAGGAGTCTTATCGGAAAGATGATGTGCAAGCACCGCTTTTGATGCAGCCTGTTCTGCCTGTTTTTGAGGGCATCAATACTACTCGCCTGTCATGGTTGACTGGGGAAGTTACTAGATTGGGAGCAGTCGCATTTCATGGTGGTACAGATTACATGTTAGCTGAATGCTGGATCGAGAACATGGAGACCTATTTTAAGATGATTATCTGTACTGACGTTGAGAGGTGGATAGTAGCTACATTTCTCCTCCAGGATGAGGCAAAGCAGTGGTGGGATTTTGTACTGAAGACAAAGGATGTGGCCACCTTGACCTGGAGATGTTTTGTTGGACTCTTTCGAGATAAGTATTTTCCGGCTTCTGCTAGAGAGCAATTGGGGATCGACTTTATCTCACTAGTTCAAGGAACTATGAGTGTCAGAGACTATGAGGCTCGATTTTCACAACTGTATCGGTTTGTCTGGCCGATGGATGCAGAAAAGTTGGCTCGTAGGTTCGAACAAGGACTGAACTACGAGATCAGGGAGAGGATGATTATCCTTCGACTGCCTACTGTGGCAATGATATTGGATAGGGCTATAGCAATCGAGCGGGAACTCCAGGCTTCTCGTGGGGAGTCATCAATCGTAGGAGATTTCCGAGGAAAGGGAAAGGCAATTGCGGAAGGCAGTAATGCACCAGGTACTCAAGATGGGTCTCGGAAAAGACAGAAGACTTGTCAGCAGGCTCCTGTTGGTGTAGCCGCTGAACCTACTTGGATTGCACCTGTTGGGCAAGCTGTGCCTTTGAGATGTTTTAACTGCAACGAGTTGGGGCATGTGGCTAGGAATTGTGTGAAGCCGAAGTGCAGGAAATGTTACAAGTGTGGGCTGAAGGGACATGTTGTTCGGGAGTGTACCCAACCTAAAGTTATGAGAGAGAGGACTCATCAGCAGGCGCCAGCTAGGGCTGCAGCTGCACCTGTTAGGGTTGCACCTGTGGGGCAGGTGGCAAACCATAAGTGTTTCAATTGCAACGAGATGGGCCATGTTGCTCGAGTTTGCACGAAACCGAAGAATTTGGTATGTTTCACATGTGGCCAGACAGGGCATTTCTCAAGGGATTGTACCCAGCAGCAGGGTAGGGGACAAGGGAACCAGCAGAGGCAACTGCCTCAGGGGCAAACTAGGGTGTTTGCTATTGATCAACAGAATACCGAGGAAGAAGGTACTTTATCTATTTCTACTTGGGTTGTTAGAACGATGTGTGATAGTTGCGTACTTCTTTCCGTATGTTGTGTTGTGATAGGTTTACTTGTTGATTTTAGTTTGACCTATGAGTGTGGCATGTTGTGATGCATAGGCTTTGGTCGAATTGAATTGAATTGACGGTTTCTTTTTCAATTCTTGTAACATAAGGGTTACATCATCGTTGAGTGGTGCAGATACTGTTGTGATAACAGGATTCTGGACTTTTGTGTGATCTGTGTGTAGTGTTGCAATCACAAGAGTTTTAGTGGGTAGGGTACGAGGACGGGAATTCATGAAATTATTGGGTTACCACCAAGCGGTGTGGTAACGATTCCTATTGTTGTGATACTAGGTGAGGTACCTGTATCCACTATTGATCGAGGAAGTTGTACTTTGAAATGAAGGAATTCTTGCTGAGAATGAAAATTGGATTTGAGCTTGGTTTATGCGTACTTGTGGGAGTGGTGCGTGTAAATTTCGGGACGAAATTTCTTTAAGGGGGGTAGAATGTGATGCCCCGGAAATTCACAATTATTTTCCGAGGATTTTCCGGAATTAGTTTTATAACTATTGGACGGTTTCGTGGCTCGTGGATGGAGCGGAAGTGTTTCGGGCGAATAATTAATTGAAGAATATGGTTTTAGGGGGGTTGCCAAAGGTTGAATTTTTATTCGTTGGGATTCTCCGAAAACTTCCTTCACGAAAGTTGTAGAGCGCGTCGATACGAGTTCGTGGACATGTGGAACGCGAGAATCGGAGTTCGTATGAGGAAGTTATGGCTATGGAAAGAAGTTTCCATTTTAGTATATATAGGAAAAAAATCAGAAAATATATTCATTTTCCACTTTCCTTTTCCGGAAACCATACACTCTCTCTCTCTTCTCTCTCGTCCGCGCCCTCAGAGTCGAAGATTTTCGACTGACCCGACCCGAACCCGGCCGACCCGACCCGGCTTTTCCGGCCAACTGCGGCGGTCTCTGGCCGTGAAACTTGGCCAGCAGGGTCGCCTCCTCCGTCCGGTCGTCTCTGTGGTGCTCTCTAGCGCCGATTCATCTCCACGGCGGCGCTGCAAGGCGGTGCAGCCTTGTGTTTTCGGACCCGGCCGGAAAACACAACTCCGGCGACCTCACGGCTTCGATTTTCTTGGGTTGAGTTCAGAACAAGCTCCCTGGTCGATCCATGGTGGTTGTTTGGATCGATTCACGTGAAAATTCGATCAACTCAGTTGGGATTACTGTTCACGGCTTGTGAGGTAGTTTTCGATCCCTTATGCTTGTTTTCTGACTTCGAGCTAGTTATGAGAATTCACAAGCATGCTTAGATGAAGAACTTTGATGTTGGGAGTTTTGTGAAATAATGTGTTTTGGCCGGTGGCGGTGCACCACCGTCTGTGGTGGCGTTCCGGCGGTGTTCCGGCCACTTAAGGAACTGTTTTTGGTATTATATATGTTCTACTCGTTGATACGAGCGTTTCGATATATAATATGCAAATTTTGGAGTTCGTATGGAATTGTTATGATTTTTGCAATTTCATACCGATCGATTATTCTATCCGTGAGGATTTGAGCGTCCGATCGACTTGTGGTTTGGTCACATCGATCGTGGACGTATTCCAGAGACTTCGGGAGGTCTCGGATGTGGTTTTGCCTCGATTGGCGCCACTTTGGGGGATTTTAGTTCAAAACAGGGGTTTCGGACTTAAAATTGGTTATGAATCGTTACTGATTTGAGATCATTGGTGAATAGGTGCTTCTAAAAGGTGAATTGGACGAGTTGTTGGTGATAGTGTACTGGTTCGGCTCTGTATAGAAGACGCAGCGGGATTCTGAGGTGAGTAATCTCACGAAGTTCATTTCACGAACGGGAATACCCTTATTGCTTTGAGAGTTATTTAGTTAACTGCAAACTATAGATGGTATTAGTGGCACTTTAGAGTAGATGATTACGTGTGTGTGTATATATATTATGGGATGTATATATATACATACGTATTCATGTATTAGTAGATATATGTTTACGTGAAATATATATGTTTTGGTGGTTTGTGGATTTATGAAAACAATATGCATGAAATGATGCTTTTTATTGTTTTGGGGTGTGGCTTTTGGAAAACAAATGATTTGTGGAAATGATTGATTTCGATTTGTTTTGAAAAGCGTTGATATTTGAGAAAAGTGTTGAGATTTGGGTATGAAAACAATGGGCATGAATTGATGCTTTTTATTGTTTTGTGTTATGGCTTTTTCGGAAAACAATGATTATGGAAATGTTGATTTCGATTGTTTTCAAAAGCGTTGCGATTTGTGTAACATTTTGGGTCAGATGCGACTCCTTTAATGTTTTGCTCCAAGGGACATTGCGGCCCGAGGATCGAAGGTCTAAGACCTTGGGCAGAATCTCAGGTGACCACGTCTTTGGCCGGACGAGTGGTTACGTTTTTCAGTTAGAGCTCTAATCTGTCTGCCATATAGGTAATTCATGGGGTAACGGGAATTGGTTATTTACAACTCATGACATTACGTATTTTTAGGGAACAAGGTGTGAGTTGCTTCCTTATTAATGGTTTTTAAGGGGACAAGGTGTGAGTTGTTTTCCTTATTAACGTTTTGATAGAAATCAAGGTGTGAGTTGCTTTCTATGGTACGATTATGGTACATTTGATAGGAAACAAGGTGTGAGTTGTTTTCTATGTTTTACTGATAGAAATCAAGGAGTGAGTTGCTTTCTATGTTTTATTGATAGAAATCAAGGTGTGAGTTGCTTTCTATGTTTTATTGATAGAATTCAAGTGTGGGTTGTTTTCTATGTTTCGTTTTAAAAGGAAACAAGGTGTGAGTTGCTTTCTTTTATTTCGATTTGAAAGGAAATTAAAGTGTGAGTTATTCTCCTTATTTCGTGTTTTAAGGAATCAAAGCGTGAGTTGTTTTCCTTATTTTTGGCGTGAGTTGTGTGTGGTTTGAGTTACTCATACGGGCTTGCAAAAGCTTACCGGGTTTGTTGTGTGGCAACCCGGTACACTATTCAAACGGTGTAGGGGTTCATCCTGCAGGTTAGGATAATCGGGGCTGAAGCTGAGGTAGCGCCTTTGCAGCTTTACGGTAGGAAGCCATTTTTATAACTTTACCGTCGATAAGGACTTCCGTTGTATAGTTAACTCTGAGCTGTATTTACGTTTTATTTTGTTGTTGGCAATTTAATTCGTATGCTTGTGTAATATAACTCTATGGACGAGTGTATATTAACTTTGAGGGTTCAGGGCATCAATATCTGTGTAAGTTAAAGGGAAAAAGATTCCAGGTATTTTGTATTGATGACTGGACGTTCACGCATATATAATTATGGGGTTATATATATCGATTTTCATGTGTGTAAAATCAGGGGCGTGACAAAGTGGGGCTAGAAATAGGTGTTTTAATTTAATCTCCTAAATGGTTAATAATGCTTATTTCAATGGTAGTAAAACCTATAGGACAATATGTGAAACTAAATAAAAAGGATTGCATGCTAGGTAGGCGTTCCACACTAGTTTTGCATACTTGTTTCAATTAAACTTCCACATATGCTTAATGCTTAGAATAAATTGTTGATAGGATAGCGTTCTATACCTTGATTGTTTATTTTAAAGGCTGAGTAATGGTGCGTTCATCTTGCTTATGTAATCTAGGAAGTAATAAGAACTTATGCAGTGCGTTTCACGGTTTGTTCTTGATTGAAACCTTTTCATGACTTAGTAATTGAATGTAGGATAATAAACTTGTCTTGAGCATGTTTTGGTGGTGGATTTCCAAATCTCTAACATTTTCATCCATATCATTATAATTTCCGCATTGTTTATAGTTTTACTTTAATTTATGCGTTACAAAACCTAACCCCTAGGGTCTCGACGTTTCAGTCCCTGACGTTTCAATTTCACCTAAAAAGTCCCTGAACTTTCCAATTTCATCTAAAAAGTCCCTGCCGTCAATTTTCCGTTAAAAAATCGGTTATCTTGCTGACGTGGCACTATTTTAACAGTAAAATTACTATTTTACCCTTACTGACCCCAAAAAAAAAAAATTTACCCTCTTTTCTATTTTTTAACTCTTTTTTCTCTATTTTTTTAATTTGTTCTTTTTTATTCCTACTTTTTTTTAACTCTTTTTTCTCTATTTTTTTAATTTGTTCTTTTTCATTCCTACATTTTTTTTAACTCTTTTTTCTCTATTTTTTTAATTTGTTCTTTTTTGTTCCTACTTTTTTTTTAACTCTTTTTTCTCTATTTTTTTAATTTGTTCTCATTTTTTTTCCTACTCTTTTTTCTCTCTTTTGTTATCTCTCTTTTCTCTTTTTTTTTATTTGTTCTCTTTTATATATATATATATATATATATATTTCTTTCTCTTTTCTATTTACCTCTTCCTCCTCTCTGCTCTTCGGCCTTATTTTCCTCCTCCCTGATCGCAGCTCCAGTTTTCGGCCACGCTTGGAAGCCGGAATGGTCGGGTTCTCTTCCCTTCAGATTCCGGCCCCTTCGTGGTGTCGGAGCTATGTCAGAAGCTTTCTCTCGACGTCAATAACGTTTCTTTGGTGTTGGTTTGCTGAGATGATGAGCCAATAGAGATTCGAAGAGGATAAGATATTTGAGTTTTCCTGCGAGTTTCCATGTTTTGGTCTATTTGGTTGTTTCTGATCGTAACTTTAGAGAGAAATGTTTGAACTATTTTGGCACCGAAGAAAGGGAGGTGGAACGTGAATTAATTTGATTTGGGTGTGCTCCGATTTTGTTTGGAACCGATGTATGGAGAGGGGTGATTAGGAGAGGTGGTGATGCTTGCTGGCATGATGGGGATGATGGATGGATGGTGGAATGGCCAGCACTTGCTTGGAGCGGTGGGCACGCCAACTGTGATTAGGAGAGGTGGTGATGCTCGCCGAAAACTGGGGATGCGATCAGGGAGGAGGAAAAGAAGGCTGAAGAGCAGAGAGGAGGAAGAGGAAGAAGAGGTAAACAGAAAAGAGAAAGAAATAAAAAAAACAAAAACAAAAGAGAGAGAACAAATAAAAAAAGAGGAAAAAAGTTTTTTTAAAAAAGAGAAAAAAGAGTTAAAGAAAAAGAGTAGGAAAAAAAAAAGAGAGAAATGAGGGTTAAAAAAAAAAAAAGAACATATAAAAAAGAGAAAAGAGAGTTAAAAAAAAAAAAGAGAACAAATTAAAAAAATAGAGAAAAAAGAGTTAAAAATAAAGTAGGAATAAAAAAGAACAAATTAAAAAAATAGAGAAAAAAGAGTTAAAAAAAGTAGGAATAAAAAAGAACAATTTAAAAAAATAGAAAAAAAGAGTTAAAAAAAAAATATATTTTTTTTTTGGGGTCAATAAGGGTAAAATAGTCATTTTACTGTTGAAATAGTGCCACGTCAGCAAGATAACAGATTTTTTAACTGAAAATTGACGGCAGGGACTTTTTAGATGAAATTGGAAAGTTCAGGGACTTTTTAGGTGAAATTGAAACGTCAGGGACTGAAACGTCGAGACCCTATAAGTATAGGGAGTAAACAGTATTTTGTCCTACTTATATTCATACTTTAATTCTTTAATTGTTACGAAATTACTTGTGTATTCTCAATCCCCGGCTTGAACGATCCCTACTTATTCTATACTAACAACTAATTCTTGCAGGATTAAATTGCGTGCTTATTTTTAGCGTATCAGTTGCTTGGAAAGATACTGAAATAAGTGAAGAACAAGAAGAGACCTTCTACAACAATGAAAATGTTTTGAATTGGAAGTCCTGTTTTGTGGAATTTTTCTTGGGTTTCTTAGTAATTTGGTTCTAGGGACAAAGCGCCAGTGCTCAAGACATGCTCATTGAACAGCTCAACAAGGGAACCAGAGGTGTTGTGATTGAGAAATTTCTGTAGGATGAAAGTGAGGAGGATTTAAACTCAGAAGATTTACAGAGCTGTGCAAGAAAGTAGTCAACTTTAGGGTCCAAGAGAAATTCCTTGACAATGTTGAAGAGAAACTAAAAGACTGGGGAGATTATGATGGTTCCATGTTGTTCTGTGAGCCGCAGGATTCTGCCAATGTTGCTGAACTACTCTCTCGTCTCTGGACTTTTGGGGTTAGCCTACTATCACCCAAGTATCAACAGTAGAAGATTGATAATTAAATGTCTAACCAAGTTGAGGCTGGTGTTAAAACTGAAAGACCCCTTGCAGCAGCTGCAGAGGATCAAACTATTGTTACTGACCATGAGGAAGCTATATATGATAATTAGAAGATTGACAGAGTTGTTTAATCAAGTTCCGGTCCCTACCCGAATTGATTTATTCCAAGGAGTTAAGGAAAAGTTGTTGAAGGCAAAACACTATTCTGAGGCGGTAGGGTCTTCACTGGACTAAGCTCCAAGTATCAAATGAAGATAATCGAGTACATGTTCTATTGGATAACGGAGTTCAAGCGGGTAAGGGTCGACCCTGCCGAAGTCATAGTTGAGAAATTCTCGGGTGAAAGTGAGGAGGATTTCAGGTTTTGAAGATTTATTAAAATGTGTATTAATTATCTTTCCACTTGGGGAAATATATTGTCTGGCCTGAAGCTTATAGACTGCAACTGCATAGTGCATATGATCCTTATGACAAATTCTTGTTTGTTCTAGCAGTTATTTGGTTCAAAGCAAAATGCGCCAATATTCGAAGAGACCCCATTCAATTTATACATTTAGGCAAAGTTGAATTTGGTGGTGTAATTGAGAAACTGCCGGAGGAAAGTGAGGAGGATTTCAGGCTCAGGAGATTTATAGAGTCATTTAAGTGACTTGAGTTCACTTCCCAACAGCATATGTTGGGCTACATTCATGATATAATGTATATTGATCTAGGCTATCCTGAATGGAAGGCATTTTTACTCCGCTGTTGTACCGTCTGCAGGAAGGGGTTTGTTTGATCCAGAATGGACCAAGTACAAACCTACAAATCCAAGAAATCAAGTAGCAGCAACTAGTCAAGGGCAAGGAGTAGGTGGAGCAACAACTCAAGCAGCAGTAGGGCAGGGAATGAGTCAACAATAGGTTGACAGATTATCAAAGATGCGATACTCAGTTGCTAAGTGAGTTTTTGAGTCTAGAAAGCTTAGTGGTGTCGAATAACCGGGTACTCTTGTCATAAAAAAAAAAAAAAAACAAACAAAAAAAAAGGGTACTCTTGTAGTCTTGTGCGTAAGTAATTTGCTGCAACGTGTGGTAATGCGTAGCTTGGTACGTATTTGAGTGCCCTACACCGACCATTCAATTTAACTAGGAAAGGTAGCCTGCGCGATGCTGTGGGGAAAAAGTTGTTGTATTTTTTGTTCATTATTTAAAGATTTATCTAGTTTGAGTGTAGTTTGGTTAACAAAAATAACTAAACTGTGCTGAAATGAATGGAAGATAGGGGCAGTGAATTGAAGCAAAATTGTAAGACGATAATTAGTTGAAATACATGGGATGTTATCAACAAATGGGCAAATGGAAAAGTAACTATCATAGCATGTCACCGCAACAACCTCAAAAGCCTTATAAGCTGGAAATGCCATATTCCTGTGATAACACTGGAAATGGAGAGGCCTTGGTTGTTAGTTTGGGCTTCGTGTTTATATATAAAGCGAGACTTCAATTGCCTGCAAAACTCATCTCTTCCATTGGCTGCAAAAAACAAAAATATGGAAACCCTTTTAACGACCTACCGAAATCAGTAAAATGTCAATCTCAATCAAAATCAAAATCAATTGTGGTCAAAATTTTGATGATTGATTTTAGTTTTCGCAGTATTGTTGTGCTTCTAGAGCAGGTAGATTTCATATGTACCACTTAACCACCTCAACAACATGAACAATGTCATCTATCTCAATGATTCGAAAGAAAAAACTCATCTTCTTTACCTCTTTGTACTTCGACATTCCTTATCCAAAACCAAGGTATGAAACCCACAATTCTAGATCTCGAACTATAAAAACGCACGAACCTATGTCAAGTAAGCTTCAATATACAAAGCCAAATGAACCCACTTCGACAAAAAAAAAACATATATAGGCAACAAAGCTTGGATACCTACATGGGTTTTGTCTTTTTGGGTTGAATGTAAAATATCAAAATGTAATACTAAAAGCTGAGAATTGATTAACTATAGTGGAAGGAAAAATTGCACCTGGATCGTGGTCTGCAATTTATAACAACCAATCAAGTTGTAGCTGACAAAAATACGATGTAAACTGATGTTATTACCTAAAACAATCAGCAAAGAAAAAACTATCTTACTTCCACAGATCAACAAAACTTACCAGTGATCAAAAGTAAGCCAGAAGAAATCCACTTCAAAAAGATAACCCCTTGTCTTTCAACCAGGGGTGGAACCAGGATTTAAACTTAGGGGGGGTCGAGATAGAAGTATAAATTGTCGCAACTAAATTACTATAAAAAAAATTTATTAATAAATAAAATCAATTGTAAAAATAATACACAAACTATATAAAGTATAATTCATAAGCCAATAGTTGACTAAAAGTAAAACCAATGATTAAAAAAATATATATATATACTGTTAAAATAAAATTGCAATGAATTAAATATTAGTGAATTTAATGAAGGGCAATGATATAGGGCCTCAATGAGGCCTAAGATTTGTGGCCTCAATCCTAGGTGTCAAGCCATGTCACCTATACACCTCACTAATTTGTCAAATTATATCATGTCATTCTTGAATAAAAAGACTATCTTACCATTTCAAAATCTAATGGCTCTAAATTATTTTAGCTTTCTTCTAGAAAAGATATATTATTTTATTTTTTTCTTTTTCTTTTTTTATTATATATATATAATTCGTCTAAAAAAAATTTATATTTATATATTTTTGTGAATATATATATATTTATCTATAATTCGTCAATATATATATATATATGTTGTTGAATATATAACGGCTCTATATTATTTTGACTTTCTTCTAAAAAAAATATTATTTGGTTTTTTTTCCTTTCTTTCACATTATTTTGGATTTTTTTTTCATTATACATATTCAAAAAAAGTATGGGTGTATATATATATATAATTCGTCCAAAAATTTATATATTTTGGATGGAGAATTAATGTGGTGTGTGTATATATAAATATATATATATATATATTAATATCGTAATTATAATCCATGAAATCTGGTAAATTGAAGTAATATTTTAAGCTTTTAATAAATAAATTTAATAAAATTAATGGAAGATTAGTTACCTTACATTAACAAGTTAATTTGAAAAGTCAAAAATTAAATTGGATTCACAAAAATGGAAAGAAAATGTATTTAAATCATAATTTTAACTCATAAAATCTGGTGATTGAAAACCTAGATATCTAAATTGATTGGGAAGTTGATATCTGAAAACAAATTGCTTAATATGGAATACAATATATTGCACATGAGGAAATTAATTTTTGAAAGTATACTTGTTTTGTTGATCCCAAATTTTCAATAGACAATAATGATTTTTAAATGTGAATGATAGCTTCTATTTTAGTGTAAATATGTCATTAAAAAAAGTTTCCAGTGAACTCTACTTGTTCATTATTAGCTACTTAGTACTTTTTTGTTCGTATAAGACATGTTAGTACTTAGCTGACTTTCAATTTCAACGTGAATGATATATGACTTCAATTTTAGTGTGCATATGTTATTAGGGAAAGATTCCCCGTTGAACTTTACTATTGGCTACTTAGTACTTACTTGTTCGTGCAAGACACACTAGCTTATTTTAAGTTTCAATGGATGACGGCTTCTATTTTAGTGTGAATATGCCATTCGGGAAAGGTCTCCAGTAAACTTTACTAGCTCATTATTAGCTACTTAGTACTTATTATTCGTGTAAGACATGCTAGCTAACTTTAAATTTCAGTATGGATGATGACTTCTATTTTAGTGTAATTATGCCATTAGGAAAAGGTCCCCAGTGAACTTTACTAGCTCATTATTAGCTACTTAGTACTTATTTGTTACTGTAAGACAATGTGGATGATGACTTCTATTTTAGTGTAATTATGCCATTAGAAAAAGATCCTCAGTAAACTTGACCAGCTCATCATTGGCTACTTATACTTACTTGTTCGTGCAAGACATGTTAGCTCTTTCAGTTTCAGTAGATGATGGCTTCTATTTAAGTGTGAATATGCCATTAGGTAAAGGTCTCTAGTGAACTCTACTAGCTCATCATTGACTACTTAATACTTACTTGTTCGTGCAAGACATGTTAGTTCTTTCAGTTTCAGTAGATGATGGCTTCTATTTAAGTGTGAATATGCCATTAGGTAAAGGTCTCCAGTGAACTCTACTGGCTCGTCATTGGATACTTAGTACTTATTTGTTACTGTAAGACATGTTAGCTGACTTTAAATTTCAGTGTGGATAATGATTTCTATTTCAGTGTAAATATGCCATTAGGGAAAAGTCTCCAATAAACTTTACTGGCTCATTATTAGCTAGTTATCACTTATTTGTTTGTGTAAGACATGTTAGCTGACTTTAATGTTAATGTGGATGATGACTTCTATTTTACACCTTCCTTAATTGCACTTTTTCTTTGATTATTGCTGTGTTATACATGTTTAAGGATATCTCTATTTGTGTTTAATCCAAACTCTAGGTTACTTAAGTTAGTGGTAATAGGGTTCAATTAGAAGAATCTAGAGATTCTCTTTCCTTGTATGATTCTATCTCTATGCATTGTAATCCTCTATATAAAGAGGCCCCTATTATCAATGAGAATACACAGCGATTATCTCTCAATTTCTGATTCCCTAAAACAATACACCTATTGTTCATTGAATTTCTACACAGTATTAATAACATTATGATTGTTTTTTCATGTAAAAATAAACGAACAGTTGTATTAATGAAGTCTCACTTGACCTTTAAGGAACACTTCCTAATGTTGAGTTTGGATGCGACAATATTAAATTATCGAGAAATTTTGAAATGATGGAATCTAGAATTTTATAAATTCAATTTATTAATGATATTTTCTTATCTCTTCAATTACCAGATTTCATAGGTTTTAATTACGATTTCAATACATTTTCTTTCCATTTTTGTGGATCCAATTTAATTTTTGACTTTTCTAATTAACTTGTTAGTGTAAGGTAAACTAATCTTCCATTAATTTTATTAAATTCATTTATTAAAAGAGTTGAATATTACTTCAATTTACCAAATTTGATGGGTTATAATTAAGATATTAATATATTTTCTTTCCATTTGTGTGGAATCAATTTTAAATTTGACTTTTTTTTAATCAATTTTTTTTAAAAAAATTTGTGGGTTAGAATTATGACATTAATATATATATATATATATTTATACCATATTAATTCTACATCGAATATACATATATAAATTTCTGTACCAATTATATATATATAGACACACACACAAACACATATTGTATATAATTTTTTGTGTGAAGAGTTATAAATATATATATATATATATTCACAAACATATATATATATATAATTATTTATATAACGAAAAAAAAAATAATAATAATATATTTTATTTTTAGATGAAAACCAAAATAATTTAGAGCCATTAAATTTTGGAAGGATAAGTTAGTCTTTTTACTCAAGAATTACATGGCATGATTTGGCAAATAGGTGATGTGTGTAGGTGACATGACATGACACCTAGGATTGAGGCCACAAATCTTAGGCCTCATTGAGGCCACAAATCATTTTCCTTTAATGAATTGTAAAATTGGCAACGTAGTTCTGACTTCTGAGTTCTCACATTCAAAACTTGTCAAACACCATAATGGCCAATATATGAATTAGTAATCACTAATCATTCCTGCATATTGCTTTTTTTTATTTTTTATGATATGGTTATAGTATTATTATATTTTTTATGGTTAACCAATCAAATGCAACTACTATGTTTTGTCAGTAGCCCATGTGAAATTAGGGGGGTTCAGTAGCAGATTTTACTATAAGTTTATTGCTTGAACGTAATTAAACAATTAAGTATAAAAGGTTGGGTGGGGGGGGGGAGGTCGGGACCCCGTCAGGCCTGATGCTAGGTCCGCCCCTGCTTTCAACCTTCCAGCCAAGATGATGAACGTAGTTACATGGGTAATGCTTGGTCTGCATATAAACACAATGGATAAGTAAAAATTTTCTCTTGAAATCACAACTAAGCATTTATCAAAAAAAGGGAAAAAGATCCCAACGAACTCAACAAAATTGAAATCAATCTGTTTATTAGTAATTATAGTTATGACTAAATTTCCAGACGTTTTAGTTGAATTTTCAAATTATCTCATTCATTATTGCAGCTTATTGAACAAAAGACAATTTATAAATAAAAGTAGAGTGTAAAATTTTACGAACATAGTGTAGTGATATAAAGGTCAAGGGTTAAGTAATATAATTCTAATACCATCAAAGAGACTAAATGACACAAAACCAAATGTTTTAATTACCTGGTTCAAGCTCAACAGTGGCTGGTGAAATTCTAAAGCCTACACAAACTTCAATCCAATTTGAAACTCCGGCCGACAAATTGATAGATGACAAATCTGAACACTTGAAAAGAATTTATCAATGGAACCATAAATTGACAATAACTAACTATCTATAGCTTCAGTGAATGTGAGAAAAATGGAGAAGATATTGAAAAGTAATTAGTTACCAAGATTAAAAGGAGATGGTAGATGTTACAGATCAAATACAAATATGATATAAAAAGGAAATAATGATTTCAAAGAGGTATAATTCAAACAACAGATTATCATTGGAAAGAGCTGTGAAAAGTACAGAACATCATTATAAAGAGCTGCAAAAAGTAGATAAACAGTGTAATTCAAATACTAAAGTGTTGAAAACTATCCATGTGAAATGGAGCTGTGATAACACTGAGGCTATCCATATAAATATCCATTGTGCCACTATTTGGACTATCTTCATAAGAGTCCACAATATTTCTTAATATTTCTACTTGATTGGATTATCTTCTTTTTAGATATTAGGTTATAGGTCAAATAACTCATTGATTATTTCTATTAATGACCAAATTGCAGTTGGCAAAAATCCAAGTTCTGATGTTTCATGGCGATGGAATATACAATAGACAAATGCTACAACTGTAAGAAATATTGGCATCTTGAAATCTGATTATGAAAGCAGAAATACCGCATTTACTTGAATGTGTCTATCCACTGGGATTGTGTGCGGACTTGAATATTAGATAAATGAAGACTATTCAAAGGCCACTTACAATCACATGCTGTCTTCTTCTTCTTCCCTGAGTCGTTTAGAGCTGCTTCTGCCTCCATTACAATTATTTCTCTGGTTGGAATTGATATTAATCACAAATTCAGAAGCAGAAATGAAGTCAAGAAAGAAAGGAAAAAAAGAAAAAGACACCTTATAGAAGATAATTCTAGAAAAAAAAAACCATTAAAGTTTTTTATCACACATTTTTGACGAAATGACATGAGTATTTGGATAACAGAACAGTCATTAAAGTAACCAAACTTAGTGTTTCTTCCTTTTGATAAGGGAACTATGAAGCAAGGAGACCTCACAATCTGTCTGAGGTAACTGTCATTCTATCGGTATGAAGTATATATCAAGTTTCATTAACAAATCATAATTATAAGTATTGTTTGCAACTAATTGTAATAATAACTATACTTAAGCAACAAACAATTCAGATTTATTCGTAAACAGCACCATCAAAAATGGTTCCAACACCCAGGAAAATTAAAATTTTTCACTCTAGACATCCAACTCTTCACACTGTTCTATTTAGTTCCAAGCAATAAAGCATCAAATTCTTCAATACCTAATTCAAGCTTCAAAATTTCATTCTACTCTATTCTATCAGCAAGAGAACACACCCAATATCCAAATAACACACCACAACTGCAAAACACATCACATCAAATCGTGAAAACAAAAAAATAAGAACAACTAAAAAGCTAAAAGAATTTAACCTGAAGAATTAACTCCAAATTGGTAGAGATCCTGAGTAACAAAATAGATAGCCTCCTGAATACTATTCCCACTCTCAACCACTTCATATCCTTCCACACTCTTCTTATACCAATATCTAACCAGAAACAGAAAAAATAGAACAGATAACGATAAAAGTGAACATAGAGCACATGAAACATGAAATATGAAATATGGCGCTTACTTTAATGTGTCTATCCACTGGGCTTTATGTGCACATTTTCCAGCCTTAACTCTGTATGGTTTAGTAAGTAATTAATTTCAATAGAAAAGGCATCAGAAAACATCCTCATTCATTGTTTTGTTGAAGGAAAATTCTATGCAAAGAAGATATTCTAATAGAGAATGATACATTCTGCAATTAACAAATTTTGCATTAATAATCTAATCATCTATAACTGGTGAAAAACTGCAAGTCCCCCAACTCTGTCATCTCCCACCCCTCTAACAGATTCTTGTCCAATGCATGAATATCCTCCAAGATTGGAAGTCAATGTGATTGTTGAAGCCAATGTCCTAAAGAAAAACTACCATGATATTACAATCATATCAATAAAATACATAACTCAGTTAATTGATTTTGTATATAACAGGTCAAATCTCAGAGAACACTCACTTGGTTGTGTGTACCCATGCAAATTTATAACTTGTTGAATGAATTTGAGTGCTTGTAAGTACTCCATCCATAATTGGTCAATACTGTTGAAAATTAAGAATTGTTTAGGTCCTTTATTAAGCCTGGTGAAAAAAAGTAAAGGAAGAGGTCCACCATATATAATACATATATTACAAACATGAAAGCAACCTTGATCAAACAAAAAGATAACTTTCGTACCACAATCACTTTGTTTTAGTATTGCCTTCTTCCTCTTTAAATTCCCAAAAACTTCAAAATTATCTACAATACATAGCTCCTCCATGTTCATAAAACTCTTCAATCAAATATATGTATATCATGTTGTCATAGAAATCACGGGGTGAAAGAGAGAAACTGCATTCGTTTTGAGTCTTCATTTTTGTTAGCAGAACCTAGCACTTTTCTTTGACTAAATGTTATACAAATATATGAACGATAAAAGTCACTATCTGTTCTTCCACAAAACTATATTGGTACATCCTCATTCTTGATGTTTATGCCGGAAAAAAAGTGAAAACAATAAGTATATGTGATTATATTGACATATAATGTAGTACACACTTTTATTCATAGATTTTGTAGAACATCTTTGTAAACTATGTTTTTAGTGTATCTATTTGGCATATCATTGTTATTATTTATTAGAATTTTCAAACCATTTCTTGATGTAACTCTTAAAAGTGTGACATATAATTGTCCATGAGTAAAACAGGTTCAGGTAAATATATGCCAACTCGATTTAGTGATTGACCTTGCCTTTTATTAATTGTCATGGTATACCACAGTCTAATTGGAACTGGTGTCTTTTCAAAGTGAATGACCATTTATTTTCAGTTGCAGTTAAAACAATTCTAGGTATGTTAGTTCAAAAAAAAAAAAAAAATTCTAGGTATGTAAAATTTTTGGCATGTGTTACTTCCTGTTAATATTTTTGCTTCTATTAATTGATCAAATAATTTTTTTATTATTAATCTTGTACCATTACATAAGCCAGATACTTGATTTAAGTTTCTCAGTAACATGATCGGCATGCCAATTTTAAAGTTAATATGTGTGATGGTAATCCACTAAATTCAAGTTTATTCAAAAATTTTGTAGGGTATAGAAGATTAATATTTTCATTACTTCCAGAGTTCAATGAAATGTTATCTGAACTTAAATAAGTTATTGTGTCACCTGGCAATAATTTATAACGTAATCATTTATATCTTGAACTGTAGCATTTCGTGGCGTAACAATTGCACACTCTGATAGTCAAATTTGTTGTAATTGATGTTAAAATCTGAATAATTGCAAGAAAAATTGTTTCTATTGGATTTGTATAAGAATGAATAAGTCAATCATTTGGAATCTCAATGTGATGCCTGGAAATTTGTAGCTATTTTCCGAGGATTTTCCGGAATCTAATTTATGGTTATTGGAAGGTTTCGTAGCTCATGGACGGAGCGGAAGTGTTTCGCACGAATTAATTATTGAAAAGTATGGTCTTAGGGGAGTGCAAAGGTTGACTTTTCATACGTTGGGATTCTCTGAAAACTTCCTTCACGAAAGTCGTAGAGAGCGTTGATATGAGTTCGTGGACATGTGGAACGTGAAGATCGGAGTTCTTATGAAGAAGTTATGGCAGTCGGAAAAAGTTTCCATTTGGTATATATGGGATTTTTCTGGAAAATTTTTCAGAAAAATCAGATTTCCATTTTGGAAGGATTTTTCTCTCTCTTCTCTCCCGAGCCCGCGTCACACCTTCCACTTCGCCGGCTTCGTTCTTCCTCCTCCGACACCATAGGACTCGATCCAAGGTGTGTTGTGTTAGCCTTGCTGCCCTCTACACGTCTGTGGAAGCAATCGAGGGTGGGTCGAGCTGTAGCTCGTGCTACAACGTCAAGAGAAGCTCGAGAAGAGGTTGGAATCGCCTCTATTCGCGACCTTCGTTCTCCCAGCTCCGGCCACCTTTGGCGGTGGTTCCAAAAGAGATTTTTCACTTCAAGGGACGTAGATCATTTCCCCAAGGTGGGTTGCATCGATTTCATCTGTGGAGATCGAATTGGAGCGAATTCAAAACTAGATCGGATTCGTCGGTTTCTAAGGTAAAATTCGATCGATTGGTTCATATTTGGACTTTGGTGTAGTTATGAATGTTGAAATTGGAGTTGAGATGAAGAACTTTGGTGTTGGGAGTTTTGTCAAATTCCGACTTTGGGCCTGCGGCGACGCTGCCACTGTGGTGGTGTTTTCCGCCACCTTAGGGACAGTTTCTGTTACTGATGTTGATCTACTCGTCAATACAAGCATTTTGATATATTGTTTGTAATTTTTGGAGATCGTATGAGCATGTTAGGGTTTTTACGGTTTCGGACCGTTCGATGTTTCAATCCGTAAGGATCCGACTATCCGATCGACTTGTGGTTTTGGAATATCGATCGTAGAAGTATTCCGGAGACATTGGGTAGTCTCAGATGTGGTTTCGCCTCGATTGAAGTCACTTTGGGGATTTTAGTTCAAAACAGGGGTTTCAGACTTAAATCATTTGTGAATTGTTACTGATTTGAGATCATTGGTGATTAGGTGTTTCTAAAGGTGAATTTGAAGAGTTGTTGGTGAGAATGTTAGTTCGGTTCTATATAGAAGACCAGCGGGATTCTGAGGTGAGTATCCACGATGTTCATTCACGAACGGGTTTACCATATTGTCTTAGAGTTATGGGATTTAACTGTGACTATAGTGGCATTCCTGAGTGGATGATCATGTATATATATATATATATATATATATATAATATATTGGTGGAATCTGTGTGATGAGTTGGATGATTGATATCTGTGTGATGACTGATGAAATTGTGTATGAGTTGTGATTGTAGGATATCATGTGTTGAGATACCATGGGTCTAATATGACCGTCTTAAGTGAGATTTAAGATATGGTAGCTTGTGTAGGAATATCTGTGTGATGAATTGATGATATCAGTATGATGAATCTTTGTGATGATTGTCATGTAAAGCTTGTGTAGGAATATCTGTGTGATGAATCGATGACATCAGTATGATCAATCTTTGTGATGATTGTCATGTAAAGCTTGTGTAGGGATATTTGTGTGATGATTGCTATATGTGTGATGACTAGCAATGAATCTATGTGATGATCACTATCTGTGTGATGACCGGCAATATCTGTGTGATGAATATGTGTGATGATCGTTATCTATGTGATGACTAGCGATATCTGTGTGATGATTAGTTAGATGATCGCTATTTGTGTGATGATCAGTATGATGATAGCTATCTGTGTGATGACAGCTCGGTAGCGGAGTAGAATTGTTATTAAGTTAACAAAGATCGAGAGGACTGCTGTGATGGTCGGGGCTACCTACAGACGTCAGAGTGTGGGATTATGATGATTACTATGATTTGAATTGCTTGACTTAGTGTGACCTCCTGAACTAAATTATATGCAGGGGTTACCATGAATTGTTTTGCTTGTTTTGAATTATGATTGCCTTGTTTTCTTCTTGATTTGATTGATTGATGATTTGATTTATCTTGAAGACCATAGTGGTGACGACTGTGCTCTGTGTGCGGATAGGAAGGTGATTTATTGTTTCACCTTGATGTCATGTTGAAGACAAAAAGCTCCCGGGGGGGGGGAATGAGTGTGATTTGGAATTCGCCGTAGTGCGTTAGAATGACATCAAACATTGCTTGAGGAAGTCTTGTTTGATTGAATTTGTGTAATGTGATGCTAGATTGAGAATCTGAGCATGTAGTTTAGTCACGAGTTGACCTACGTAAGCATGAGATGAAAGATTATGAAGCAGATGGCTGTAGGTGTGAGATGTATGCTTATCGTTGTTTAGGTTGGGGTGACTTAAGAAATGTGTTTTGCTTTGTGGTTTTGAGTTTACTCATACAAACTTGCAAAAGTTTACCTGGTTTGTTGTGTGGCAACCCGGTACACCATTCCAACGGTGTAGGGGTTATTTCTGCAGGTCAGGTTGATCGTGGCTGATGCTGAGGTAGCGTGCTTGCAGCATTACGGTAGGAAGCTAATTTTGTGACTTTACCGTTATAAAGACTTCCACTTGTAGTGAGCTCTGAGGAGCATTTACGTTTTATTTTATTGTTCACAATTTAATTCGTAAGCTCGTGTATTATGTGACTCTTTGATCTGGAATGTTGTGGGTTACCAAGCGGAGATGAGATCGAAGAGTAAGCATATTGCGGCGCGTGTTGTGAAATTGCTTTTGAGTGAAACACATATAGCCCCTAAACACTTGAGCGGTAATATGTAGTGAACCTATGTGAGTTTAGCGGGTTATATCAGGTCTTCTATGTGCCTATTTGATTGTGGTGGATTGATTTGACACATGGTCAACACATGCATATACTTGAGCATTTTTCACATGTGCTTCTTAATTGCCTCACAAATTCAAAAATCTTATGTTGTGCTTACATCTACTTCATGGTCATATACATAATTAGTTCTCCGAGGATTATGGTTGGAAAGCCTAATACCACACTTTCTTTATGTTTGAGCATTTGTGTTTGAGTTAAAAGATTTTTGGCAATTAATTTACATTTAGTTTGCTTGGGGACAAGCAATGTTCAAGTGTGGGGGTGTGATTATACGCATTTATATGCGTGTAATAATATCTAAAACACTATAAATAAGCAAATCCCCATGTCAATTAATATGTAGTTAATCTATTTTTATTTACTTTGTAGAAAATACGCGGAATTGCGGAAACGAGAGAAAATTGTGCGAAATTGGAGTTTCCGACAAAAGGACGAAACAGTCAATGCGGGTCAACCGTGGTCAACACCATCAAGGGAGCGGAATCCAATTACCTCCGATAATATGTGTGGAAGTGCATTGAGAAGAGAGAAGAAATAAAGAAGAAGAAAAAAAAATCTGTTTTTTGCTAACGTCAACAATGGCATGAGCTGATCTTTCTTCCTTCCCCACGTGCATTCTCCCCACCCTTTCTTTTATTTCCATTTTCCTTTTTCTTATCCTCTTCCTCTCACTATGTGGCCACATGGCCCTTATCTTTCTCTTCTTCTCCTTTCACGGCTGGCCACAAAAATCCCATTACAATAATCCCATTCTCTCTTCTTCTCCCATCAGACTCTATTTCCCTCTCAACTCCACCTCACACACAGTGGCGCACTAAAAAAATTTCCAAAGGGGAGGGCTGCTGCCCTCTCCCTCCTTCCCCTCCATTTTTCCTCTTTTCTTTATATTTTGTTTTGAAATTTGAAGGATAACTCACCCATGACTTCAAGGGTTCATCATGGACTTCAACCTCTACTAGATTCAAGATTCGGGTATTTTATAGGGGTTGTAATTCAAGGCCAGTCATGCTAGCTTTTTAGCTATTTGTGACTACTCTTGTTTTCTCCTACACTTCTGTACTATTTTATATTCAAATTTTGTAATTTTGATGTCTATGATTATGGGTTGTGAGTAATTTCTTTGTTGGGTGTTAGGGTTGTGTGCCCTAACCTAAATTTGATGTAATGGATGCTTAATTTAATTTATATATGGAATTTGTTAATTATTGGATGCTTGTGTTTTGTGATAATTGATTAGAATGCATGCTTAGGAATTGTCAAATCTTGGGTATGTGTTTTAATAAGTCTAGATTAAAATTTAGGGGATGACATCCTTAGATTTTAGAGCTAGAACCCCGATTTAATATTCGTGGGCATGATCAGCTTGATCACAATTATGGTAAGCTTAGTTGCCTAATTGCTCGAACTCTAGGCCTCTTGATGTGAATTAGTGACCCTTAAACCGGCTCTAATTCATGTCAAGTGAGTTCCTACGGCCCTTGAACCGGAGTAGGAATACCATGAAAGGGAATTTCAGCCCTTGAGCCTTGAAAAGCCTTGGGTACGGCTTCTACCATCTTTAATAAATTGCATATAAATCAAATTAGCATCTAGAGCATTGAATTAGGGTTATGATTCACCCCTAGCTACCAATCCTCAATATATCTCAATTTCTTACTTTGCATTACTTTATTTAATTTAATTGTTATTTGAATGTCCATTTAAATTCTTGCACTTTAGTTATTAGAAATGCAAATTACATTTTCGGTGACATTTCCTACTTCATTGTAAATGGTCATCGCTAGGTCTTAGTTTTGATTAGGCTTTGGTGAGAATCAAAGCCGAGCATTGCTAAGGTTTGGTGCCTTAGAGTAGTATTTTTATTTATTTTTTCTTTTTATTTTTCTTTTGTTTGCTAAGTGTCTTTATTTCTGATTACTCAAGGATTGTGGGTTAGCCACTAATCTTCGTGGTATGATAATTTTGGGCATAATATTTCCCTATCTTGACAATGATACGTACGCTTACATAAATGTGTATCGAGTCAGTTGTCACACAACAAACCCGGTAAGCTTTTGCAAACCCGTATGAGTAACTCAAAACAGTTAACACAACTCACACCAGAAATAAGGAAAACAACTCACGCTTTGATTCCTTAAAACACGAAATAAAGGAGAATAACTCACACTTTAATTTCCTTTCAAATCGAAATAAAACAAAGCGACTCACACCTTGTTTCCTTTTAAAACGAAACATAGAAAAACAACTAACTCCTTGGTTCCTATCAATTATACCAAAATCGTACCATAGAAAACAACCCACATGCACTTGAATTCTATCAATATAACATAGAAAGCAACTCACTCCTTGATTTCTATCAAATGTACCAAAATCGTACCATAGAAAACAACCCACACTTGAATTCTATTATCAATAAAACATAGAAAGCATGTCTACACCCCACATCTGATATACCTTTTTACCGAGTTACACGAAATTCTTTGTGGTTACCGTTCACGGTTATAATTTTAACGTTAATTGACTTTTTATGAGTTAATAATTTGAGAAAACTTCCTTCATGAAAGTTGTAGAGAACGTTAAACCGAGCGCGTGCATATGTGGTACGTAAAAATCGGAGTTCGTATGTGAAAGTTATAGCTTAAAATGTGAAAGTTACTGTTCATGGTAACAAAAATATAAATATGGAAAGTTACCACTGTGGGTTTCCATTTTCGGAAACCCGGTAACTCTCCCTCTCTCTTCTCCCCGACCCCTTCCCCTTTCGGCCCGAACTGATTCACCTTCGATTTCTCCCTCCTCCGGCCGACCCACGACGAAATCCGGCTATCCCCGATCTCGCCTCCTCCCCTTGACACGTTGGCGGTGGTATTTTGCGAAGATTTGGCCGGAGAAGCTTGATTTCGCGCCGGGAAGGTAAGGGGTGCAGTTTGCTATTTTTGCCGGTTTCCGGCGATTCCGGCCTTCTCCGGTCACTAGACCGGCGTCGAAGGTCGGGTTTTTGCTGGAGATTATTTTCCCTAAGGTCTTGCTTCTCAATTTGCAGTGTAGAGGTCGAATCGATCGAACCCGATCCTAGGGTTCTTGAATTTTTCTGGAAAATCTTCACCGGCTTAATTGGAGCTCTTCCAGGTAAAATTGGCACTTGTTGTAGTTGAGAAAGAGATTAGGCATGTTGAGTAGGTGGTGCTGCCAAAATTTGGTGGCCATTGGTGGTGGTTGGCCGGGGGCGCGTGGGCCCCACGCGCGGCCACTGTGGGTGGCGCGTGGAGGTGTGTGGAGCTGCAATTTATTCTCTGTTTTGGCTCCATAAATCCCTTAACGATTGTAGTAGTTTATACATGAAGTTTGGTGGAGATTGGAGGGATTACAAATTGTGTATAAACGAATAATTAACGATTTACGTGAATTCGATCGCCGAAATTCGTTCGAATTCACTTTAGAATTTATATATCGATGAATGGATATTGATGGAATTTCGAGGATGGATTTATTGTGAATTAAGGAGTTGGATTTGAAGGGGGGACGTTATGAATTTCAATTTCTAATTATCATAAAGTTAATTGTCGTTCTATAAATGTATTTTTACGAGTGCTATTCGTAAAGGACGAGAGGAATCTTCGTACGAGGAAAATACCGAGCGACGTCAGGATTGAGCATATATAGTGAGTGGACTTTTATTTTTCAAAGAATGATGCATGCATTTATTTAAACAGTTCCGAAGTTATAAATTATTTATCAATTTACTTTCTTGAGCATACGGTTATTTTCGGAAACGGTTTTGGTTAATTGATTTACTTGGAGATTTTATGGCGTGCGGGGTCACGTCATTGGATTACGCTTATCGTCTTTTATTTATTTATTTCCGATGTGATTTCCGGATTTATACTATTTATATTATACTTATATTCGGCAATTTGAGATTTCTATGAGATTCGATGAAGTTAATCTTTATACTTATTTATATCCTATTTATTTTGATGATGAGATTATCTTGGCGTGTGGGACACGTCGTGGGAAATTCATTTACGAGAATTGGGGAAGTTTTATGGACTTATACAATTTTCAGATTTTCTTTTGCCATACTTTGGGTGACTTATCATTGCTAGCATTGATCTTCCGCCTTTGTGGCGAGGTGATGGGATCACCGAAGCCCTTCGCCTTTGTGGCGCTGGTTACTGTCTTTGTGACAGTAATTCTAAAGCCCAGTATCCTATCGCTACACATAGTGGCGTAAGGGTATATTACGGGAGTAATGGGAGTACTTTAGCCTGGGAGGCTATCACCCGAGCTTGGGTGGCTCACTCGTATGGCTATCGTCTTCCCCTACTCTTTATACTATTTTCGACTAGCGGGGCTAGTCCGATTTATTTTAGCCAGCGGGGCTGGTTCTATTTCTTTGAGTATCGGAGTTTCCACCTTTTCTTTTATTCGTATG
This sequence comes from Rosa chinensis, assembly GCF_002994745.2. Lineage (NCBI taxonomy): Eukaryota > Viridiplantae > Streptophyta > Magnoliopsida > Rosales > Rosaceae > Rosa > Rosa chinensis. Next base: position 55,784,134 of record NC_037092.1, read on the forward strand.
TGACTAGCGGGGCTAGTCGGCCTTCAAGAGCGAAACTCCTCTTATTTTATTTTTGTTCATCATTGCATGCATCGGGAGTTTTGATTGATATAAATGTGGAAAAGTATAAAATCCTTTTCTTTCCTTTCAATTATTTATTTTGTCCACTCACGCTAACGTTTTTATATACTTTTCCCTGGGCCCTTCGGTTTCAAATGCCCAGTTTTTAGTGTTGCTGCTCGGCGTTCTGAAGTGAGCCATAGTGACCGCATCCGCTTCCGTCATTTTTTTTGTAGGTTATTTATTTAGCCTACTGTATTCTATGTTAAACTTATATTCCTAGAATACTCTGATTACTAAGGGATATGTGACCCAAACTTGTATGAATTATATTTGAGGTCTACGACCTAACTTTGGTGATTGTAGTAACTTTTAACTTTTGGAGATTGTGTATGATGTTATTAGCCTTGAGATGGGATTGGTTGAATTTGGGAGCAGGGTGGCTCCAGGAGTTATGGTTGGATTATTAGAGGTGAATTTTGGTTTCCGCAGGATTTTGGGTTATCCATTTTTAAGGAAGGTTATGCCGAAATTTTTGGTAAATCTCCTTTAAAGGTGGGTCCCGCAGGGCCACTTCGGATTCCAGGGTGGAATTCGGGGCAGGTCTTGTCAAAGCAACTCACTCCTTGATTTCTCTCAATTGTACCAAAATCGTACCATAGAAAACGACCCACACTTGAATTCTATCATAGAAAGCAACTCACTCCTTGATTTCTATCAATTGTACCAAAATCGTACCATATAAAGCAACTCACACCTTGATTTCTATCAATTCATTAATAAGGAAAACAACTTGCACCTTGTCCTCTTAAAAACCGTTAATAAAGAAGCAACTCACACCTTTTTCCCTAAAAACACGTAATGTCATGAATTATCAATAACCAGTTCCCGTTACCCCATGAATCACCTATATGGCAGATAGATTAGAGTTCCAACTGAAACGTAACCACTCGTCCGGCCAAAGACGTGATTACTTGATATTCTGCCCAAGGTCATAGACCTTCATTCCTCGGGCCGCATAGTCCCTTGAAGCAAAACATTAAAGGAATCACACTGGACCCAAAATGTTACACAAATCGCAACGCTTTTCAAAACAATCGAAATCAACATTTCTATAATCATTGTTTTCCGAAAAGCCATAACACAAAACAATAAAGAGCATCAATTCATACATATTGTTTTCATACCCAAATCTCAACGCTTTTCAAAACAAATCGAAATCAACATTTCCACAATCATTTGCTTTCCAAAAAGCCACAACACAAAATAATAAAAAGCATCATTCATGCATATTGTTTTCATAAATCCACAAAACCCACAAATACATATATATGTCATGTAAATATATATACGTAGTCATCCGCTCAGGAATGCCTACTAATACCAACTATATTTTGCAGTTAAATCAATAACTCTCAAAACGATAAAGGTAATTCCGTTTCATTAATGAACCTTGTGAGATTACTCACCTCGAACTCTCGCTGCGTCTTCAATACAAAACAAGGCAGCCTAACCACCCAAAATAGCTGTCCAAGGAATACTTCATCACGTACCTAAGAAATTACAGCTCTGATTCAATCAACGAATCATAATTCAATAAAGTTTGAATCCCCAATCAAACCAAAATCTCAAGGTAACGCCAAATTTAGGTGAAACCACTTCCGAGACCTCCTAAAGTCTCCGGAACACTTCCACGATCGATGTGTCCAAACCACAAGTCGATCCGATGCTTCAATCCTCAAGGATTGAATAAATTCACGAATATGAAATGGTAAAAATCTTAACAAATCCATTCGAACTCCAAAATTTGCATATTATATATAGAACCGCTCGTATCAACGAGTAGAACATATATAATACCAGAAACAGTCCCCCAGATGGCCAGAACACCGTCGGAACGCCGCCACAGGCGGTGGCTCACCACCGCCGGCCAAAACTCATTATTTCCCAAAACTCCCAACATGAAAAATGTTCATCTAAGCATGCTTGTGAATTTTCATACCTAGCTCGAAGTCCGAAAACAAGCATAAAGAATCGAAAACTACCTCACAAGCTTTGAATTTTTGCTCAATCTGAGTTGAACTAATTTCCACGTAAATCGATCCAAACAAACACCATAGATCGATCCAGAAGGCTCCAACGAAGCCAAAGAAGGAAACTTTAAGCCGCGCCGTCGCCGGAGCTACATTTTCCGGTCAGGTCCGAATACTCCAAATTTCTTCGCCTTCAAGCGCCGCCGTGGGTGAGAATCACAGTTAGAGGATGCCAGAGGGACGACCAGAGCAAGCAGGCGATCTGATCTGGAGAGTTTCACCGCCGGAGACCGCCAGAAAAGTCGGGTCGGGTCGGGTCAGGCGGAAAACTCAGATACTGAAGGTCGACCGAGAGAGAAAAGAGAGAGAATGAGAGTTTCCGGAAATGGAAACTTGGAAATTATGAAAATAATTTCGGAAAATTCCTATTTATACCAAAATGGAAACTTCTTCCAAAAGCCATAACTTCCCCATACGATCTCTGATTGACGCGTTCCACATGTCCACGAATATCGCCACGACTCACGTATCACGCGCTCTTACAACTTTCGTTTTGGAAGTTCTCGGAGAATCTCAACGTATCAAAATTCAACCTTTGCGCCACCCCTAAAGTCATATTTAATGAATAAAAATTCGTCCGAAACATTTCCGCTCCATCCACGAGCCACGAAACTGTCCAATAACCACAAATTAGATTCCGGAAAATCCTCGGAAAATAAATACGAATTTCCGGGGCATAACATTCCACCCCCTTTAAAGAAATTTCGTCCCGAAATTTAAACGTACAAAACCAACAAGTACGAATAAACTCATCCCCAAAAATCCAATTCTGATTCTTGTGCAAGAAAAACACTCATTCCGAAGCCTCCACATGGTATTGAACTAGTCAATTATCCCTAATCAAAGTTTCTTTGTAATCCATACAGAAAGCCATCCAAACACTAACGATGATCGCCACATCTTCTATTTCAACAACACTACGGTCAACCACACTGGATCCATTGTAAACTTCATCATCGGCATAGAAACAATAAAATATGCCGCACCACATAACACCTTGGAGATAAGGCTGACCTAAACATCGAATCTCCACACCTCAAGGTACAACATGCGCCTAGCTCAACAATCGATATAGGTAGCTTACCTAATATCGCAATTCAAATGCACCCTACCATCCCACTTGGAGGTAATCTAAACATTTCACCTGTTTCAATCACGTACCAATGCAATAACAATTCTGCAAAACTACAACACTATGCACAACTACCTAAGAGTCCAGAGTCCTGTCCTCACAGTATCTGCATCGATATATCATCTATTGCAACACTCTCATTGCTAAATTTAAAATGACATTTCATTTCAAATCGATTGATAAACTCTAAGTTTTGCCACAGTCAACTATTTGCAAAATCACAACAAGCATTCCAACTATCTCTGAACATAGCGAGATGAGATTCAGCCTCGGCCGAACTACTCATCAATTATCACATGGTATTGCACATACAAACAAAGTTGTAAAAGACTCCTCTGTTACAACAATGAAAAACGCATCATGCAACCTACCACATAAAACAATACTTTACAAAAGGAAGCCACATGCAAAAGTCTAACTATAGACATCAGGCAAAGCCTGTCACAGCACACAAAGGAATTAGGTTCTCCACTATCACACTTCGCCTTAGCAAGAAAAGTCTTAAGGCCGATAAGACACCTCCAGTCCCTACACTTTGCTGAAATTAGCATCCACTCAGACATGCCCCAAAGGCTACTGTCCTCGTTGATTTCCTTGTCCCCTACCCTGCTGCTGGGTACAATCCCTTGAGAAATGTCCTGTCTAGCTACAAGCAAAACACGCCAAGTTCTTCGGTTTTGTGCAAGCCTTAGCAGTATGGCGAATCTCCTTACAGTTATAACATCTTAGAGGTGCTCCCTGCCCAACAGGTGCAACCGCTTCCCTAGCTGGCGCCTGCTGATGAGTCATGCGCCTCTTCCAGAACCCACCCTGAGCATCTGTCCCTTCACTGCTCTTAACAGTTGCCTTTCCCTTCCTTCGAGAGTCCCTCTCAGCTGACTCCTGCTCCTGGAAAATCAGGTTCTGCTGCTCAATGGCCATAGCCTTAGCGAAAAATGAGTTCCATCGTCTTCAGTTCCAGAACAGCAACATCGCGCTGGATCGAAGCATTCAATCCTCACTGAAACTTCATAGCCAAACTCTCAGCATCCATCTGCCTCACAAACTGATACAGCCTTGAGAACTCAGCCTCATAATCCCTCACACTCTTAGTCCCTTGGACTCACGAGACGAATTCCCTTTCCAACTGCTCCCTCACTGAAGGCGGAAAGTACTTCTTCCTGAAAAGTTCCACAAACTCATCCCAGGTCATGGTGGACACATCCTTAATGCTCTGTGTGTCGCTCCACCATACCTGTGCATCGCCTTGGAGCATAAACGCCGCAATCGTTCTCTTCTCAATGTCATCGCAGACGACCATCTCGAAGTAGGTCTTCATGTTCTCGATCCATTGATCTCACAACATGTGATCCGTACCTCCCTGGAATGGAACTCCTCCCAACCTCGAAATCTCCTTTGCCAACTTTGACAAACTAGTGGGATCTACAACATCCAAACAGGTGGAACAGGCAGCTCAACATTCGATGCCTCGATATCATTCTCAAACATCTCCTCAACAGGAGGAGGAATCTTGCCCCTATCTCGAGCTCTACCCCTGCCTCTGGGTTTACCTCGACCCCTAGCTCGACCTCCTTGTGAATCCATCACCTAAGAAGCATAACAACCTGTGATTAATACTTGTACAATTTCTAACTACAAGTATAATTCAACGTTATGACTAAATCAACCACACACTACGTCCGAAGATACAATTTATCCCCTACGTAAGCAAGAGTTAAATCTAAAGGTCCTCATTCCTCAAAAGATTAAAACTCCTAGAAGCTACCTTAAGCTCCTACACTTTGTTCATTGAGCCAACACTACCTTGAAGACTCACATTCCAACGCTCACTGCATACCCAATGACAATATCAATACCGAAGAGCATCGGATGGGGATCCGCTGCAGACGGCCATCACTCGAGAAGTATTGATTGTCACCAAATATGCACCTTACGCTCTGATACCAAACTGTCACACCCCTGATTTTTAACACAAATAAAAATCGATATATAATCCCATAATTATACACGAGTGAACGTTCAGCCATCAATACAAAAATACTAGAAACTTTTCCTTTTTTACCCAAGTACATATTAACACTCTGAACCACTATGTCAATATTGACCCACTCCACAGAGTCATATATTACATAAGCTTATCAATTAAATTGTCAACAATAAATAAAACGTATGCTCAGAGTTTACTACAATGGAAGTCCTTATCAACGGTAAAGTTACAAAAATGACTTCCTACGTAAAACTGCAAAGGCACTACTCAGCTTCAACCCCGATTATCCTAACCTGCAGGATTAACCCCTACACCTTTTAATAGTATACCGGGTTGTCACACAACAAACCCGGTAAGCGTTTGCAAGCCCGTATAAGTAACTCAAAACAGTTAACACAACTCACACCAGAAATAAGGAAAACAACTCACACTTTGATTCCTTAAAACACGAATTAAAGGAGAATAACTCACACTTTAGTTTTCTTTCTAATCGAAATAAACAAAGCAACTCACACCTTTTTTCCTTTTAAAACGAACATAGAAAACAACTCACTCCTTGGTTCTTATCAATTGTACCAAATCGTACCATAGAAAACAACCCATACTTGAATTCTATCAATATAACATAGAAAGCAACTCACTGCTTGATTTCTATCAAATGTACCAAATCGTACCATAGAAAACAACCCACACTTGAATTCTATCAATAAAACATAGAAAGCAACTCACTGCTTGATTTCTATCAAATGTACCAAATCGTACCATAGAAAACAACCCACACTTGAATTCTCACACCTTGATTTCTATCAATTTGTTAATAAGGAAAACAACTTGCACCTTATCCCCTTAAAAACCGTTGATAAGGAAGCAACTCACACCTTGTTCCCTAAAAACACGTAATATCATAAGTTATCAATAACCAGTTCCGGTTACCCAATGAATCACTTATATGGTAGACAGATTAGAGCTCTAACTGAAACATAACCACTCGTCTGGCCAAAAACGTGATTACCTGATATTCTGCCCAAGGTCATCAACCTTGTTCCTCGGGCCGCACAGTCCCTTCGAGCAAACATTAAAGGAGTCACACTGGACCCAAAATGTTACACACATCGCCGACGCTTTTCAAAACATCGAATCAACATTTCCATAATCATTGTTTTTCCGAAAAGCCATAACACAAAACAATAAAGAGCATCAATTCATGCATATTGTTTTCATAAATCCACAAACCACAAATACATATATATTTCACGTAAATATATATACGTAGTCATCCGCTCAGGAATGCCTACTAATACCAACTATAGTTTGCAGTTAAATCAATAACTCTCAAAATGATAAATGTAATTCCGTTCATTAATGAACCTTGTGAGATTTACTCACCTCGAACTCCCGCTGCGTCTTCAATACAGAACAAGGCAGCCCAACCACCCAAAATAGCTGTCCAAGGAATACTTCGTCACGTACCTAAGAAATTATAGCTATGATTCAGTCAACGAATCACAATTCAATAAAGTTTGAATCCCCAATTGAACCAAATCTCAGGTAACGCCAAATTTAGGTGAAACCACTTCCGAGACCTCCCAAAGTCTCCGGAACACTTCCAAGATCGATGTGTCCAACACAAGTCGATCCGATGCTTCAATCCTCAAGGATTAAATAAATTCACCAATATGAAACGGTAAAAATCATAACAAATCCATTCGAACTCCAAAATTTGCATATTATATATCGAACGCTCGTATCAACGAGTAGAACATATATAATACCAGAAACAGTCCCCTAGATGGCCAGAACACCGTCAGTACGCCGCCACAGGTGGTGGCACACCGCCACCGGCCAAAACTCATTATTCCCAAAACTCCCAACATCAAAAGTGTTCATCTAACATGCTTGTGAATTTCATAACTAGCTCGAAGTCAGAAAACAAGCATAAGATATAAAACTACCTCAAAGCTTTGAATTTCTGCTCAATCTGAGTTGAACTGAATTCCACATAAATCAATCCAAACAAGCACCATAGATTGATCCAAAAGGCTCCCACGAAGCCAAAGAAGGAAACATGAAGCCGTCCCGTCGCCGGAGCTATGTTTTCCGGTCGGGTCTGAATACTCCAAATTTCTCCACCTTCAAGCGCCGCCGTGGGTGAGAATCGCCGTTTGAGGATGCCAGAGGGACGACCAGAGCAAGCAGGCGATCTGATCTGGTGAGTTTCACCGCCGGAGTTTGCCCAAAAGTCGGGTCGGGTCAGCCGGAAAACTCAGATGCTGAAGGTCGACCGAGAGAGAAAGAGAGAGAGAATGAGAGTTTCCGGAAATGGAAAACTTGGAAATTATGAAAATAATTTTGGAAAATTCCTATTTATACCAAAATAGAAACTTCTTCTGAAAGCCATAACTTCCACATTACGAACTCCGATTGACGCATTCCACATGTCCACAAATTCGTATCGATGCGCTCTACAACTTTTGTGAATGAATTCTTAGAGATCTCAACGTATCAAAATCAACCTTTGTGCCACTCCTAAAGTCATATTTGCCGAATAAAAATTCGTCCGAAACACTTCCGCTCCATCCACAAGCCACGAAACCGTCCAATAACCACAATTAGATTCGGAAGATCCTCGGAAATTAAATACGATTTCCGGGGCATCACATTTAATGAACTTGATGATATATTAAATATTTGTTCTAATTGAAATAAAAGTTTATTTTTTAATTCTGATTCTGGAGAGTTAAATTTGGATTTCCAAGTTCAATTCTAGCTTTATGTAAAATATCATCACACATGTTTGACCAATGTGAATCTAATAACATTTGGGGATTTGCAACATCATAGAATAAAATTATGGGAAAATTTTGCAAACAGTATACCAAGTAAAGGCCACTAATAATTTCAATACATAAAGATTTAACCGAGCATTTTGGTACACGAAGTTTGCAGCCCGACCCACTATCTAGACACGACGTCATTGACGCCGTTTACTCTTGTGCCATTACTCAATTGTCAGAGGGCCTGCCTCTGACTTTGACTCTCTCTCTTTCTCTCCCTCCCACAGCCGCGACTGGAATTCGCACGTACTTGCGTTTCTTATTTCCTCTCTCTCACTCTCTCCGATTTGCAAACTAACATTTGTAATTAAGAGGAAGATGAACCTAAAGCTCTAGGTGACGTCTTTGGGAACAACGCAATAATTGGGGCTCCGATTCCCTTGGCGTCAAGTAAAACCTTTTTCTTGATCGCTTTCTCTTCAGTCAACGGGTCGGGTATGAGCGGCGTGATGGGGCTGAGCACCAGCACTGGGAAATCGAGGATGCTCGGCGACAAAATCTCCGAGTTTCAGGCGAGAACCTCGGAGTTGTGTTGTATTGGAATTGAACACCTGGATTGGGATTAGAGGTTCAGCCAGATATTCTTGGTATCTTCCCAATTCAGAACCTTTTCTTCCCTACTTTCTTTACTCGCCGGAAATGTAGGCTTGAACAGATGAGCTTTCGTCAAGAGCACGAATTTGGCAACTGCCGGACTGAAATCATCAGGCAAGGACATGCCAAGATGTGGGTCTTGAAGATTGAGCCGAACATGTATCATGGGTTTCTGGGGTTGGGGTTGTTGGGGGAGCTTGGAGTCCATTGTTGTTACTATTGGAGGTGTGGTTGTTTGGGGATAGGAGAGGGTTTGGGTTGGTATCTCTTCTGAAGTAGGTTTCCATGATGAGGGTCTGAATTACATAGAGAAATGAGTTGAGGAGAAATAAGAGGAAGAAGAAGAAGGAGAGAATAGAGAGATTGCTGAGATGACAGACCCTGTTGTTACCTTGTGCTGCTTGGTTTGGTAAGAAATGTTATTGAACATGGGGATTAGGATCGATAGATGGTTTCGGCGGAGAAGGTTGAAAATTGAAGGGTGCGGATTGATGACAATGGCTGGAATTGCAGAGGTGATCGGGATTGGAAGGGGGGAAGATAGATGGGTGCCTATAGTGTGTGTGTGTGTGAGAGGAGAGAGCCAAAGCCGAGTGCCCAGAATAAGAAAGGAAAAGCCGGCTGCTCAAAGTAAAAATCTAAAGAGACCGAATTATCCCTCAAATTAGGCCGAAATAACAGCGTCATTGACGTCATGTCTACATAATGGGTCGAGCTCGAGAGTCCATGTACCAAAATGCTCAGTCTGAAAACTTTATGTATAGAAATTATTAATAGCCTTTACTTGTTGTACTGTTTGCAAAATTTCCCTAAAATTATTGTGACAAAAGTGTACGCATTTCAGATGCTGTTATAACATGTGAGAAACTATTAATGCTTCAATCCATTCTCTGTCATCGCCTAATAAACCTAAAATTCGGCAAGCCTCTTGATAGAAGGATATGTAATACCATTAATAGTTCTTATTGAATGTAATCACGACAACCCTTTTGAATATTTAATAACATTCTCATCATAAATATAATTCAGCTAATGTAGGATGTACATGTGCTATTCGACCAATTGTTTCATATTGTTTTCTTGGCGTCTAACATTTTTTATGATCACTCCAGACAATTTAGTTGGAAATTCTGTATAAGTTAATTTACATGCTTCTGGATAAGTTGTATTTGCTTTAAACCATCCAATAAGTATAGTATCTTTCATACTTTTATTTTATAATTCATTCAGAGATTGAGATTCATCAAAAACAATATTTTGTTCTGAAGGCATATGAATCTGCAAATGTAGAACAGCTAGATGTCGAGAATGAATTGGATATTCAAACAACCTCCACACAGATTCATGAGGAGTTAAATAACGACAATTAAGAAAGGTTTGAATTTCGTCATTTAAATTTTCATGCACTAAAATTCGAGCTTGATCTGGGCCTTTATTAATATATTTAAATAAATATTTATCAACATAGATTGAGAACACGATTCAACATTAATGTGAGCATTATATTTTAATAATAAATTTGAATTGTAGGGCACAACAAATTATTTCCAACATGGATACCATTTTTATTACAAATTTTGTGTGATCATCACGGCGTCGATATGTTGGAGGTATATTTGTTTCAAATGTAGTGTTTGTACATAGTTTGGAAAGAATTTAGAACATTTTCCATCCTGCATGCAAGGAGATTTGGAATTTATTTGTCCGCAAAGCCCATGAATCATGAATTCGCTAACAATTTTGAAAAGATATGGATTGGTATTTTTGTCTGGCAATTCAGCTGAGATAATAGAATCTATATTAGTTGTTGTATAACATTTGTAACTTTTCAACCAAAATAACATATGGGTGTGAGGGAGTCCTATTTTTTGAAATTCTATCGTGCAAACATCTGCTTCAACTTCTCCAAAAGGTTCTCCAGATTTAACATATTTGATCATATCATCTAATTTCAGTTTAAAAATCCTTGAAATTATGTCGGGCCTATCTTTTGGTTTATATCCAGGTTTGTTTTCAAAATATCTCAATATTTCTGGCCACATAACATTACAAGTGAAAGTTATAAATAGATCAGGATTGCCATATTATCAGCAAATTACCATTGCATTTTAATAATTGTTGATCATGTACCTAGGGCTTCCAGTGTAAAAACTTAGTAAAATAATTTTTTGTCCTAGATTACGTCTTCATTAATTCCAGTTGAAGCTACGGTGTAAAGGTCTTTATAAGTTTTGCTTCTTAAATTCTTTGATTTTTCTAATGTAGTCTAGACGATGTTCTTCAATAGTTGCATAAGAGTCGACTAAGAATGTTGAAAACAATCGTCCACCTTTTAATAAAAGTGCTCATTTCATTATTTCTATCTTGAATCTGATATGCAACAAAACATCGCATTGATATTTTTATCTTTTTTTTTTTTTTACAGTTTGTTGCAGTTGTTTGTATCAAAGATCAAGTTTATATCCATCTTCTAAACAAATGGTGTTTGAATATGTGTATTAGATTGATTGAATACAATTGTACAAGTGATTGATATATACACCTATCAGTGTTCTATTCTAGGAAAAGCTGTAAATACAAATAACCAAGATCCTACAATCATCCTAGATTGATTAGATGAGATGCTCAATCCATCATTCTCTCCAACATATCTGATGTCACTTGAATGCAGACTAATGACATATTTCATTCTTTTAATACTCCCCCTCAAGTTGGAGTGTGGATGTCAATGACACCCAACTTGCTGAGGTGTGCATGGAAAGCTGGTGCACGCAGAGGCTTTGTGAGCAAATCTGCAATTTGATCTCCAGTTTGCACATAGGCAGTCTTGACTTCACCCTTGTTGATTCTTTCGCGAACCGTATGACAATCTAACTCAGTGTGCTTTGTTTGCTCATGATACATTGGATTTGCTGCGATGTGTAGAGCTGCCTGATTATCACATAATAATTTTGCTGCTTTAGGATGTTCCACACGTAAGTCTTTCAATAGGTACCTGAACCAGCTGAGTTCAGAAGCAGTTGCAGCCATAGAACGATACTCTGCTTCGGTTGATGATCTTGATACTGTGGCTTGTTTTTTACTTTTCCATGACACAAGTGACTTGCCAAGGAAAATACAGTACCCCGTCACTGACCGTCGTGTAATTGAACATCTTGCCTAGTCTGCATTGCAATATGCGGTCAAATGAAGAGAACTGTGTGCAGGAAACAGTAATCCTTAGCTCGAGACTCCCTTGAGGTAATGTAGAAGCCGGTGGGCAGTTTTAAAGTGATGTAACTTAGGCTCCTGTGTAAATTGACTGAGAGTGTTCACCGCATAAGTAATCCCGGCCTAGTGTTGTAAGATAGATTAACTTCCCAATCAATCTCCGATATTGAGTAGGATCCTTGAGGGCATCACTCCCTTTTTCGGTTAGCACCAAATCAGGCTCCATAGGTACCTTTGCAGGTTTCACCCCAAGTAATCTAGCCTCCTCCAATATATCCAATGTATACTTACGTTGACAACTGAAATTCCAGCTTTGGATCGTGCAACTTCTATAAACAACTGTTGAGAAACTTCTTAAGATCACTAATGGCCTTCTCATTGTTCCCTGTAATAACCATATCGTCAGCATAAAGTAGTGTCACAGTAATGGAATTCTCATAGACCTGTGTAATAATGAATAATCGGCACGAGACTGCTAGAAACCAATTTCTTGAATGGTAGAAGAGGACTGTTGGAACCAGCTGCGGGATGCTTGTTTGAAGTCAACAAACCACGTTCTCCCCCTGTCGACAATAACCGGGAGGAGGCAACATGTAGACCTCCTCAATAAGCTCACCATGTAGGAAGGCATTTTGCACATCCATCTGGTGCAAAGGCCAATCTCGCACCGCAGCAACAGCTAACAGTCACTGGACGGTAATCAATTTTGCAACAGGGGCAAAGGTATCTTTGTAATTAATGCCTTCTCGTTGAGTAAAGCCCTTGGCGACCAGCCAGGCCTTGTAACTCTCGATGGTGCCGTCGGCATGGTATTTGATCTTGAAAACCCATTTGCAGCCAAATGGGACGGTGACCAGAAGGAAGAGGAACCATGGACCATGTATGATTATCTTCAAGTGCCCGAATGTCAAAATTCATCGCCTCAACCCATTGAGGATCAAGACGAGCCTGCTCATAGTTAGCTGGTTCAACCAATTGAGAAACATTGTGCACAAAGAATGATAACCAGGAGATAACCCAGAGTAGGATACATACTGTTGAAGTGGGTATTGAGTGTCAGACGTGGAGGAGAGGAAGCAGCCGAGTCAAGCAAAACAAATGATTGGTCTGGTAGTCTCGAAGATATGGCGGTGGCTATTTGGAATGGATGGAGCGTGTTGGGGCCGGCATAGGAGGAGGAATAGACTCCAACGACAGTGAAGGAGCCATTGAGGTAGCCGGGGTTGAATTTGGGAAAATCGGCGATTGGGGCAGTGAGGGTGAAATCTGTGATGGAAATTGCGCATGGGGAAAGCGGCAATGGACTGGGTCGGTAGCAGGGAAGGTGGCACAAACGTAGGTAACGATGGAGGAGAAGGAGGAATCTGTAGAGGAGAAGAAGGAATGATGGGTTTGCGTCTGGTGTCAAAGAGGAAGAAGAGAGATTAGGATCGGGAGGTTAACTGGGCGCTTGAGGAAGAATGGTCTGAGCAGGCTCTGGGGAAAGAATGGGCTGGGTCAAAAGCAAGAGTGGGTAGGACTGGGTAGTCATCTTGTTCCTTAAGTGGCAATGTATTTAGAGGCAAAATATGTTCATGAAAATCACATCCCGGGAAGTGAATAATTTTTTGCTTTCAAGATCATAGAGACAGTAGCCCTTTTGACCATGAGGGTACCCAAGAAAAAGACATTGATGTGCACCGGAAGCAAATTTGTGAGAAGGAATAAGATTGGCTGCATAACACAAGCAACTGAAGACCCGAAGATGTGAATAAGTTGGAGGTGTGCAATGCAAGATTCATATGGAGATTTATTACAAAGTAAAGGTGTGGGAAGATGATTTATGAGATAACAAGAGGTTTGGACACTCACTCCAAATTTTAATGGTAATTTGCTTGAAATCGAAGAGCACGACCAACGTCAAAAGATGGCGATGTTTGTGCTCTACAACCCCATTTTGTTCGGGGGGTAGACGCAAGTATGTTGAAAAATAGTGCCATGCGCATCAAAGAAAGCACGCATGGATGTGAACTCGCCCCCATTGTCGGCATGGAGTATTTTAATGTCACGATGAATTGTGTTTTTACCCAAGAAAAGAATGATTTCAAGAGTGTTTGAGTATTGGATTTGAAACTCATAAGATGAACCAGGTAAAAGCGTGTCAAATCATCGACAATGGTGAGGAAATAATGAGCCCCAGAATGTGTGTGAGTTTTGTGTGGTCCCCAAATATCACAATGAATCAAATCAAATGGTGCGGTTGTTTTTATTGAACTGAAGGAAAAGATAAACGAGTCTGTTTTGCTAAGGGACAAACATCACAAACATGCTTAGGATTAAACATAATTTTGGAATAGCTTGAGATAGAAATTGAACAGGTGCAGAAGATGGGTGCCCAAGACGCTGATGCCAAAGATCCAAGGTGCGGGTGATATGATTGGCTAGATGTGGATTTTGAGATGGTGTGAGGTAATGGAGCCCATTAAAATGCTTGCCTGGGCCAATCGTCCTCTTCTTATCCACGTCCTGCACAACATAAAAATCTGGATAAAATATCATGATACACTTTAAGGCTCGGGTCAATTTACTCACAGAAATCAAATCACACGGAACTTAGGCACATGTAAGACCGCATCAAGAGATAAATATTTGGACAATTTAATGGATCCAATACTTCAATGGCAGCCTGCCCTCCATTAGGTAACCCCACGAATCATGTGATGCCTTAATATTATTGTGAGTGGGTGAAAGATGAGATACATGGTCTGTTGCACCACTATCCACAATCCAATATAAAGTTGAATGAGAGTCATTTTGTATATCATTGGAATTGGGTGTGAATATACCTGTCGCATTTGCGAATGGTTGATCATTACTATTTTATTGTGAAGCAAAGCCATGATCTGCTTGTATTCTTCAGCGGTGAAGGTTGGGCTCTCATTAGCAGGTTCTGTCTTTGTCTCCACATTGTAGGCAGCAAGCCTCTTGTTTCTAGGCTTCACATTCTTCACATGGCATTTGTGGCCCACTGGAAACCCTTTAGGTAGTAGTATCGATCCACTAGATGATTCTCTCTTCACAATATGTACATTCAGCGGTTTGCGAAAGAACATAGTCTTTGAGGTGCCTGATGTGCGTGCAGCTTGCATAGCATGAGAAATTGGTGGGCGTTCACGACATGTTGCCGCTTCCATCTGCCTTTCATGTTGGAGGATGGACTATGGACCTTCTTTGTATCCGGGAGAGGGTTCATCATCAGGATTGAGCCACGATTATTAGAGTAAGATTCGTTTAGCCCCATTAAAACTGCATAACCCTTTCTTTTCTTCTTGATTGGCCAGCGTTTTAGCACCATCACAACTACAATGATGGGTTCTGATAGGAGGCTAGCTCATCCCAAACAACCTTGAGTTTGGTGTAGTGTATAGAAACTGATTGAGAGCCTTGGTGACATTCAGCGATCTCTTGTCGAATCTCATAGATCCTGGAATCATTCCCTTGTGAAAATCTGTCCTCAAGATCACTCCATACTGCAGCTGTTGTATTTGAAAAAATGATACGCTAAAAGCAAGCGCCCAATTTAACCCTGTAAAATGTCATCATAGTATACGGTAAATAGGGATTGTTCAAATCCAGGGATTGAGGGTACACCTGTCATTGTAAAACAAATAAAGAATTAAAATAAATGCAAAGTATAATATTTACAAAATAAAATAAAGGATATATACAAAATAACAAAATAAGGGGGTTTTAAATTTGGGTTTCGAAAATTAAAATAAATAAAAGAGTTAAATACTGTTTACTCCCTATACTTATAGGGTTTCATCGTTTCAGTCCCTGGCCTTCGAATTTCACCTAAAAAGTCCCGAACTCCCAATTTCCTCCAAATTAGTCCTGCCGTCAAACATCCGTCAAATACTCCATACCTTGCTGATGTGGCGGTTGTTTTCCCCTAAAAGTCTATTATACCCTCACTTACTCTTTTTTTTAATTTATTTTTTGTCTCTTTTTTTTTCATTTTATCTTTTCTTCTTCCAGCTTTTCTCTCCTCCTTTGTTATCCGTCTTCTTCTTCCAAAACAAACTCAGTTCTCTCTCCATCTCCAAACCTTTGGAGACGCCAACGCCACCCACCACCCCCATCACAACCCTCATTCCTCTCCTAACTATGGCCTCCCTTCTCTCCTTATCCCACACCCAATGTCCTCCCCAACCCCTCACCGCCGTGCTGGACCGACACGAGGCCGAAGCCCTCATCTCCATCTTCAAGGACAAGTGGTCCTCTCTCGGCCGCCACGACTGGGATGACGTCGCCGCCACCCTCGCCGCCCAATTCCCACTGGTCTCGCCTTTCAAGACCTCCTCGCAGTGCACAACAAGATCGAGAAGCTTGGGAGAGAAGTGGAGGTGAGTTCAAAGGTCGAACAAGAACATCTTTGGGACGAGATCGGAGAAGAAGAGTACCACCATCAGCTATCTCTCTCTCTCTCTCTGATCTCTTAATTCGTTTTCGTTTTCTCTAGAAATTTGAAAAGCTTGTGTGTTAGTTCAGCAATGGCTGCCAGCCTGCCACTGATAAAATCTCCAAGCTCAAATCTGAGGTCACCGCTCTCAACCAGATCAGGTATCTATATATCTTCGTCTCCAATCCATTCATATTCTTTGTTTTTGTTTCAGATCTCTCATTTCAATTTCTCTGCTTTTCTCTGTGTTATGTGATTTTGGGATCTGGTTCGTGCAGATGTGAATCTGAAATGTTAATTTGTATTGTATGAATCTGAATTTGTTAAAGTTTTGTTCTTTATAGCGCCGGACTGGTTTTGGTTTGGGAATTTGTGATTTGAAGAATTTTGTTTGAGCCTAAGCTAATATTAGAATTGTTAAACTGAGTTTAAAATGTGATTCACTATTGCATCTTCAATCTTCGAACTATGCCGGTTGTTACTGTGGCTACAAGCACCAAATGTTTACTGATTATGAATGCTTGATATGTGAATATTTGTGAAACTATAAGATTGTTTTACGTTAACTCCATAGAATCAATCTGGTGGCCTTACCCATACATCTGAAGGTTCTTACTTTTGTTTATAGATCTGTGGCTGGGCTGTATAACTTGTCGAGTTTGGCTTTGTTCTTCTTGTGTGGTATTGGATTTGCAATTGAGGTATTGTATTACATTTTAAAGATTTGAGATGATTGTTGCTTCATTTACTGGTTTGGTTGCGATTAAATTATAGACATGAGTTCAGCTTGTTTTTACTTTCTCTTGCAGATGATGGAGGTGGTGGGTGGTATTGGCGTTGGTGAAGGAGGAGAGGAGGAGATAAACAGAGGAGGAGAAATAGCTGGAAGAAGAAGAGGTAAAAGAAAAAAAGAAAAAAAAGAGAGAGAAAAAGAAATTCAAAAAAAAAAAAAGAGAGAATAAAACTAATTAAAAAGAAAGAGTAAGTGAGGGTATAATAGACTTTTTAGGGGGGAAAAGACCGCCACGTCAGCAAGATAACCGAATCTTTGAAGGAGTCTTGACGGCAGGGACCAATTGGGAGGAAATTGGGAGTTCAGGGACTTTTTAGGTGAAATTCGAAGGTCAGGAACTGAAACGATAAAATCCTATAAGTATAGGGAGTAAGCAGCAATTAACTCTAAATAAAATAAAGAAAATACAAAAACACATATACAATAAGGAAACGTAAGAAACAAATATCAAAACCAATTTCATGTAATCAAACCCTATAATCGATCATCTAAGTCATGAGAAAGAAGTTGATCTGTGAAATATTCGAAGCAAATGATTCCCATATTTTACTTTCCTTTACTAATTAATCTAAGTGAAAGCACCTAGATCAATCCTATTAAACATGTAATCAAACTCTAGAAAGCTAGCTAATCAACACATGTTCAACACAAGAAGCATAGAGAAAGGTTATCAACTTAAGGCACAACCTAGTATGAATAAGTTCATCTATTTGCAATCTTTTTCAATTGAATTCGACCTTTGTCCAAACCCTTTAATACTTATGAAATAGGTTCACAAAACTATTAGATGAATTGTTAACCTAAATCTAGCACCAATTACATGCAAATCCTATAAGTGTCGACCCATATAAGATAAACATATAAAAGATTTCTATCAAGCAAATTCAATTGAACAAA
Organism: Rosa chinensis; assembly: GCF_002994745.2. Classification (NCBI taxonomy): domain Eukaryota; kingdom Viridiplantae; phylum Streptophyta; class Magnoliopsida; order Rosales; family Rosaceae; genus Rosa; species Rosa chinensis. Next base: position 55,802,154 of record NC_037092.1, read on the forward strand.
CTCACATAAGCAACTTAGAATCACAATTATGGAATTTGAAATCTTTATTTAAATATAGAAATTGGGCTTAAACTTTGCCCTAAACATTATTGTTAATTAGAAACAAGTTCCTACAAATTCAAACAAGGAAAACCAAAAGGTTACAAGGAAAAAGATAGAATTACACCGTGAGTGGAGATGTAGATGGAGAGCTTGAATGTTGCACTCTTGAATCTTGGAAGCAAGTCTTCAAGGTGGATGATGGAGGCTATGTCTTCACGGCTCCTTCTTCTTCTTCCTCTTCCTTGCTTGAAAACGCGGAACTTGCAACTAGAGGATGGAGAGAGGGAGAGAGCTTTGACGTTAAGGGAATTTCTGAATGGTGAATGTGTGTAAAATGTCAAGCATAGGGGGAGTATATATAGGGGACGGCCAAGCTTCATGATTCTTCTTTTAATTTCCCAAGGAATTAATCTGATAATGCCACACAGCTTCGACCAATGACGTAGAGCCACGTCAGCTCTTTGTGTCATCCAACCAATCAAAAAGCTCCAAAATAAGTCCATAATCCTTTAATATATATATATGCCGAATTTCCAAGGATTATTTCTGATTTATTCATCATTTTCGGCCAAATATATAGGGATGTACCTAGACAACATATCTGGACGCATTTTGAACATTTTCTCCCTTAAAACTCTCCATGGCCTTATCTTTAACGTCCCCCCTGATTTCCTCTTGATTTTCAGGGAAAAATCATGATTTTATTCTTTATTTTCGTCCAAAATATCTTGAGGGGATTTATGAACGAATCTAGACTTGTTTTGAGCCTTCCCTTGAAACTCTCCTAGAATATCTCCAATGTAATCTTTTGATTTTCTTCTTGATTTTCACGTTTTCTTCACCCATTTTCACGGCAAAACTAATTTTAGTCTCCAAAATATATCTTTTACATCCAACAACCCAAAATCCAATTGGCTTTCTTCATTTGCCGAAATCCACATTAACCTTGAAGATTCTTGGGCTTCCATGTGTCATCTCCAAGCCATATGGTCTCCTAGTGCCTCCTGGACTCTTCTCCCAATGCCCTTTTTCTTCATTTTTCCGATCATACTTCCTGGTTAGCTTAGGAGTCTTGCTTGTCAAAGTTTCCTTTTCTGAACAGGGTTTCCTGGCTGGACAAGGAAAACTTTATTTCTTCGTTTCAGCTCATTTATGCAGCCCTTGTGCCTTGTCTCAGCTCTCTCCAATGTTTCCTAGCTTTTCTTCCCTTTTGAGCTCATTTCAGCTTGTTTGCTCCATAGGACCTGAAAATAGAAACTATTACTAAAATAGTAACTTTCCTAAACAAGAAAGATTTATTTAAGGAAATAACTAAGTAAAGATGAGGAATAACACTTAAACATCGCATTAAAATGCTCTTATCAAAAATCACGCTGCAGGAGATGTCGGGCTGGATTGAATGAAGAATCCAGGTCAACACCATGTCATTGCACGTTTCCACATGGATATTGGTGTCGGTAGTTGGAGGCAGCTATATTGTTCCATCGATCAATCCTAGCTTGTTCTTGCACTGAGGCTGAGACGCATTGAGCGGCTCCACTATCCGTAATTGTGTCAATCAAGCAGTGTGTTAACCAGGATGACTCCTGGTGTATCAGAATGGTGTCAGACCAAAGAGTCAGGTAATCTTGTCTCAATCTCCTCCATGGATTGGATGAAGAATCATTTTTGGCTTTTGTATTTCTGTGTCTTCGATAATTTCGACCATGGTGTTGATGTGGTGGTGTTTGGTGTTTGATTGTAGCGGAAGGTGTGGATTAGAGACACCAGAATCGGTGCTCTGATACCATAAACAAAATGGTCTTTGAATATGTGTATTAGATTGATTGAATACAATTGTACAAGTGATTGATATATACACCTATTAGTGTTCTATTCTAGGAAAAGATGTAAATACAAATAACCAAGATCCTACAATCAATCCTAGATTGATTAGATGAGATGCTCGATCTATCATTCTCTCCAACATATCTGTTGTCACTTGAATGCAGACTAATGACATATTTCTTTCCTTTAATATCTTCACTATATGGAAAACGAATTGGATATTGTAATGACATGTATTTTGGATGTATTTTGGTAATCTGCTTCAAATGTCCATCATTGATTGGAATAACTATGTCTTTATTTGAATTGAACTCTCCAATGTCACCAACAATTAGACCACCAATTTCTTCACTTGTTGGTTCCTCATATGTTTATTGTCAGTTGGCTGGCGATTAAGCATAGTCATATTAAATGAAGGCAAAGAACTGTCTTCAATTTATTTCTGATCGTTCGATAAGTTTTAACTAATTCGTTAATTTCATCAAACATGTTAATCAATCCCTACACAATATCTGGTCTGATTTTTTTATTGATATGGGAAGGATCTATAGTGTTAATACAATTTGATACCTCATTTTTTGTATCATAGATGTATAATTGTGCGTACTTTGGACATTCACAATCAGGAGGCAACATAGAACCCATTTAATGATGTACTTGACTATTTATTTTGAAAACATAAGGACCTGATCCGTTATTTATACCATGATCAATTGTTGCTCCCATTGATGTAAAAGAGTACATTGAATTGTAAATTCTAATATTCTCTTTTAAAAATGTGCTTTCTCTGTTTTTTGGATTTAGAAGTTGCTCAAGAAATGATGGAGTTGGGTTTGATTGTTCGATTTTGATTTCTCCTTTTTCACAACAATTTGTATAGATGATGGGGGCATTTTTCATTTTTCAAATTTTTTTTTTGTTTCCTTCTTTTAACCAAAAAGATGTATTGCATTGAATACATGTGAAACTATTGTCGCCAAAATCTTCATACTTCATAATAACTCCTGCAATTGTAGTTTTTTAATAAATGATTTATATATTTATCTTCTATAAACACAAACAATAAAAGCTGAAATAGAAAACCATTTACCTTGTTTATTCCTTTGATATGATGCCTGACCAAAAAACGATGAACCTCCAACTGTGTGTAAAATTTAAGAATTGTTACTGATATTATTGAATAAAATAAATTTGTATACACCATCAAAGAAGTCTGACATCTAACTCCATCAAGTTCCATAATTTGAAAGATACTAATATCAAGTAATTGCTTAGAATTACCTATTGTATTTCCGGCATTATTGGATGAGCTTTCACCGGCAAACTAACTTTGATTTATCATCGTGTTGGGATTCTCTTGATTACTCTGAAATTGTTTGTCATGCTGTCCCACTGCGTCTGTAACTTCATTTTCAACACAATACAAATTCTCCGATGCTCCATTATGATGTAAACCCCGCTTCTTTCTTCTTCTTGTTGACTGGGTCTCTATCAACAAAACTAATACAATATCAATGACTTTCAATGTGTAATCAAAGTGAAACAATTGCTTAAATTATATATCAACATTTAATAACCTGTGCTAGTAACAACTAGATGATCTGTACCTTCATCAGCGAAAGAATTTTCAGATATAGCGGCAATGAAAGGCTGATTATCTGTCATTTCACACATATCCCCTTCAGTTGATAAGCTCTCACCCCGACTCTCAGAATGATCTAAATTTACTGAGTTGTGATCGTCTTCTAGCAACATTCTTTTTCTTGTTGTCCTGCTCTTGGGTGGCATGACTGTATTTAAAAATTATATTTTATCAACACGTTTCTATTTAGAAAGAGAAGCAACAACTTAAATGTGTTCCCCCCCCCCCCGCGCCCCGATTTGAGATTTTGTGTGTTTTTCTTGTCCATGATAGAAGAAACAAAAATTGAACAAAATAAATGGAGGGTATCCCTACGTGATTTATACTCTATCTTAATAGAAAAAGAAAGATGAAAAAGATGCAGTAAATGATCTTTAGATTGTTTATGTATGTCACTGACAATGTAAGATAATTTCAAATATTTGACAAAATTTCAGCCTAAGCTAGTAAAACCAAAGCATTGAGATCTAACATTAAGTTTACTCATGTCATAACATACTTCTATAGTATCAGTTATCAATAATCTTTAGCTAATAAAAGACAAAACATGGGAATAAAATAATAGCATGACAATTTTAAAAACAAAGCACCAAAAGAGTTTCCTAGAAAATAACTTGAAAGGGATTAGGAACCTAAAATGGAAGGTTTATGGACTGTTTACAGGGAAGAAAGTTTTAGTGTTTTACAGTTTGTCAGCAAACATCTTCCATTTGCTATTGCAACCAATAAACTTTAAAGTTGTACAACATTTTGAGGAATAAGACTTGCCGCTTATTCGCGTACACGCCGACTAATAAAATTGAGCACTGAAGTTTACACATGTTGTATTACAATATCTCCAAATCTAGCTAACATCCGTCGGACAGCTTACGGGCCTTTTATAAACATTACTAGAAAATAGGCATTCGAGACCGATGTGCAAATTGGGCGCTTAATTATATAGGTGTATTGTGTTCTTCGATGCGCATGTATTGTGAAAATGCAAAATGTAATAATTTAAACACAAACAGTAGAGCCATTTTCTAAAATGAAGAATAAAATTTATCATATAATAAAAAAATATCGCGTATGTCATATCATATCATGTCCAGTAACCAATTTAATTTTTCTAATTCAATGGAAAAGAAGCAGGTGAACGTGAGATCGCGGCACATAGATTCCAAACTTTTTCGCTACTTGCCAAAGCCTGTGCTTTGTTGACACTGGGATGACGTACATCGTGATTTCGCTCTGCGATGATATCGTGGCATGATTTTCCCCATGAGACAAGATCACGACAACAAGCATCAGTCACAACCGTACCTCGATAAATGCTTTTCTCTATTTGCTCTCCGCAGGTAGGGGGGAACTTTTCCAAGCATTCCTTTACGGGCTTGGTCTCGTGTTTGTCTGAATTGTCGATGGCAACGCACTCCGTCCAAATTTTTTCGCCCTTTGCCAAAGTTTGAGCTTTGTTTGCACTAGGATGACGTGCCGCAAGGGACGTGTTGAGGAAGGTATCGTGGCATGGTTTACCCAACTTTACAAGATCTCGACAGCAATCATCACTCAAAAATCCATTATTGAAAATACCGTTTCCTACTTCGATCCCGCACTTTTCGGTGAACTGTCTTTCACAGTCTTTAACATTTGCTGGCCCCTCCAGTGTTGGGGTTGCAAAAGCATTTAATGTCACCTGCAAGAGAAAAATCACCAAAAGATGGCACCTGCTTGGTCCGGCCATAACTCCCTTTGCAATGTTATGTGATTACTCACGAATGTGTTTTCTGGTAATGATCGCTTTGTTCGAGTTTAGTTTCATGTGATAATATATTTATAAGGGAGAAAACATAACCGCATTTAAGACTCAAATGAACTAACTGTGTAAACGCTTATGCGCTCTTTAAAAGAAGTAACGTGTTTAATTGCCTATCGGCTTTAAATAAGAGAGTTACATTTAAACAGTGCGTACGTGTTTCGATAGCCCGATTATGTTTAAATGATTTACCGCTAAATTATCAAGTTTTAAATGCAGATAAGTATTCAACAAGTGGTCATTATATATTACACTATTTATGCATCAGATCGTTTAAATTCTCAAAATTCTAGACAATTCCACAATCAAAATATGTTTAGGAAATAACTGTGGACAAAAAATTAAACGGGCTTGTTCAAGCACGGCGCAAAGCACGAATGGACCGACTGGCCGGATTAGCCCATTTGTCACCCCGAATCTTTGCGTTTTGGAAAATTAATTTACCACTTCTAAATTCATCATGTGTAATTTTATCCTTCTTAACAAATTCAATGATTTCCGGTAAAACAAATAATAAATTACTGTGATATTGTCAACAAGAAAAAATTGACTCTTCTTAAGTTCTTTTGGAGAAAAATATCCTACTCAGTATTTTTTTTTTTTTTTAGCTCTGACCTTGTACATTTTAGTTGAAGCAGAAGTAACTTTTTGTAGATGAAATTGAATTAGGGCTCCTCATGTGATTGATTTGAGGAGTGATTAAAGAATGCACTTAAAATAAAGCAGTGATTTTCTTTTTGGGTAACGAGTGATCTCCTCATGTCTATGTAATAACTAATTAATGTAAAATGTTATATAACGCTGCACAGTCATTAAGAAAATAATGATAAAGAGTTATTGCGCCAATAGTTAGTGAGTAATGGTGCACTGATTGGTGTAAGTACGACTTTAATGAAACTTTGCAAAGCATGAGGCGAGAGTTACATGTGTAACTTAACTTTAACGTTCTATCGAATGTCTTAATTGCATCAGCCACGATGTTTGAAATTGGCGGTTGCTATAAAAAAATTTAGAACAGTTATTGTTTCCGGGGCCTACGACGAGTAAAACTACTGTCGGGGTCTGGAATCACGAATCTGTCTTCTCTCCTTTCCTTCTCTTCTCGCAATCTGTCCAACACAACAAAAGTACTCAGAGAGAAACCGGGTTTGCCGGCCTAAAACTCTTCGACGCTTAAGTCAGTAATGGTTGATAATGTCGAGAGAAGAATTAGATCAGAGATCTTATCTGTTGTAGAAGATTTTTGGCTTATATATATAAGCGCTGGAGGACGTTGAGTCCTATTCAATTCAGATGTAGGAGAGGCATGCTCCTCCGTGAATATGTCCACGCCGGGGCTGGGCCAGCTTGACCGGTCACGTCGGTGGTGGTTCCAGTGGGTCCCGCTAGTGATTATTTGGAAATAAGTCTTGTTTTCTTGCGTGGTATTATTTGAGTATTATGCAGGTGGTATGAACAGTTATAAATATTTCAGATTGACGCATTCTTTATGGTGTTTATTAATTAGGAAAACAATTTGTCGAGAGTGTACGTAATTATTAAAAAAAATCTTTAATTTCGGCATGCACTCACTTTAATCTTAGCAATTATCATTATCATTTTATTTTAGAAGTGAAGCTTTAGATGTTATTGTCAGCAAACATCTTCCATTTGCTATTGCAACCAATAAACTTTAAAGTTGTACAGCATTTTGAGGAATAAGACTTGCCGCTTATTCACGTACACGCCGACTAATAAAATTGAGCACTGAAGTTTACACATGTTGTATTACAATATCTCCAAATCTAGCTAACATCCGTCGGACAGCTTACGGGCCTTTTATAAACATTACTAGAAAATAGGCATTCGAGACCGATGTGCAAATTGGGCGCTTAATTATATAGGTGTATTGTGTTCTTCGATGCGCATGTATTGTGAAAATGCAAAATGTAATAATTTAAACACAAACAGTAGAGCCATTTTCTAAAATGAAGAATAAAATTTATCATATAATAAAAAATATCGCGTATGTCATATCATATATGTCCAGTAACCAATTTAATTTTTCTAATTCAATGGAAAAGAAGCAGGTGAACGTGAGATCGCGGCACATAGATTCCAAACTTTTCGCTACTTGCCAAAGCCTGTGCTTTGTTGACACTGGGATGACGTACATCGTGATTTCGCTCTGCGATGATATCGTGGCATGATTTTCCCCATGAGACAAGATCACGACAACAAGCATCAGTCACAACCGTACCTTGATAAATGCTTTTCTCTATTTGCTCTCCGCAGGTAGGGGGAACTTTTCCAAGCATTCCTTTACGGGCTTGGTCTCGTGTTTGTCTGAATTGTCGATGGCAACGCACTCCGTCCAAATTTTTTCGCCCTTTGCCAAAGTTTGAGCTTTGTTTGCACTAGGATGACGTGCCGCAAGGGACGTGTTGAGGAAGGTATCGTGGCATGGTTTACCCAACTTTACAAGATCTCGACAGCAATCATCACTCAAAAATCCATTATTGAAAATACCGTTTCCTACTTCGATCCCGCACTTTTCGGTGAACTGTCTTTCACAGTCTTTAACATTTGCTGGCCCCTCCAGTGTTGGGGTTGCAAAAGCATTTAATGTCACCTGCAAGAGAAAAATCACCAAAAGATGGCACCTGCTTGGTCCGGCCATAACTCCCTTTGCAATGTTATGTGATTACTCACGAATGTGTTTTCTGGTAATGATCGCTTTGTTGGAGTTTAGTTTCATGTGATAGTATATTTATAAGGGAGAAAACATAACCGCATTTAAGACTCAAATGAACTAACTGTGTAAACGCTTATGCGCTCTTTAAAAGAAGTAACGTGTTTAATTGCCTATCGGCTTTAAATAAGAGAGTACATTTAAACAGTGCGTACGTGTTTCGATAGCTCGATTATGTTTAAATGATTTACCGCTAATTATCAAGTTTTAAATGCAGATAAGTATTCAACAAGTGGTCATTATATATTACACTATTTATGCATCAGATCGTTTAAATTCTCAAAATTCTAGACAATTCCACAATCAAAATATGTTAGGAAATAACTGTGGACCAAAAATTAAACGGGCTTGTTCAAGCACGGCGCAAAGCACGAACGGACCGACTGGCCGGATTAGCCCATTTGTCACCCCGAATCTTTGCGTTTGGAAAATTAATTTACCACTTCTAAATTCATCACGTGTAATTTTATCCTTCTTAATAAATTCAATGATTTCGGTAAAACAAATAATAAATTACTGTGATATTGTCAACAAGAAAAAATTGACTCTTCTTAAGTTCTTTTGGAGAAAATATCCTACTCAGTATTTTTTTTTTTTTTTTTAGCTCTGACCTTGTACATTTTAGTTGAAGCAGAAGTAACTTTTTGTAGATGAAAAAGAACTAGGGCTCCTCATGTGATTGATTTGAGGAGTGATAAAGAATGCACTTAAAATAAAGCAGTGATTTTCTTTTGGTAACGAGTGATCTCCTCATGTCTATGTAATAACTAATTAATGTAAAATGTTATATAACGCTGCACAGTCATTAAGAAAATAATGATAAAGAGTTATTGCGCCAATAGTTAGTGAGTAATGGGTGCACTTGATTGGTGTAAGTACGACTTTAATGAAACTTTGCAAAGCATGAGGCGAGAGTTACATGTGTAACTTAACTTTAACGTTCTATCGAATGTCTTAATTGCATCAGCACGATGTTTGAAACTGGCGGTTGCTATAAAAAAAATTTAGAACAGTTATTGTTTCCGGGGCCTACGACGAGTAAAACTACTGTCGGGGTCTGGAATCACGGACTGTCTTCTCTCCTTTCCTTCTCTTCTCGCAATCTGTCCAACACAACAAAAGCACTCAGAGAGAAACCGGGTTTGCCGGCCTAAAACTCTTCGACGCTTAAGTCAGTAGTGGTTGATAATGTCGAGAGAAGAATTAGATCAGAGATCTTATCTGTTGTAGAAGATTTTTGGCTTTATATAAGCGCTGGAGGACGTTGAGTCCTATTCAATTCAGATGTAGGAGAGGCATGCTCCTCCGTGAATATGTCCACGCCGGGCTGGGCCAGCTTGACCGGTCACGTCGTGGTGGTTCCAGTGGGTCCCGCTAGTGATTATTTGGAAATAAGTCTTGTTTTCGTGCGTGGTATTATTTGAGTATTATGCAGGTGGTATGAACAGTTATAAATATTTCAGATTGACGCATTCTTGATGGTGTTTATTAATTAGGAAAACAATTTGTCGAGAGTGTACGTAATTATTAAAAAAATCTTTAATTTCGGCATGCACTCACTTTAATCTTAGCAATTATCATTATCATTTTATTTTAGAAGTGAAGCTTTAGATGTTATTGTCAGCAAACATCTTCCATTTGCTATTGCAACCAATAAACTTTAAAGTTGTACAGCATTTTGAGGAATAAGACTTGCCGCTTATTCACGTACACGCCGACTAATAAAATTGAGCACTGAAGTTTACACATGTTGTATTACAATATCTCCAAATCTAACATCCGTCGGACAGCTTACACGGCCTTTTATAAACATTACTAGAAAATAGGCATTCGAGACCGATGTGCAAATTGGGCGCTTAATTATATAGGTGTATTGTGTTCTTCGATGCGCATGTATTGTGAAAATGCAAAATGTAATAATTTAAACACAAACAGTAGAGCCATTTTCTAAAATGAAGAATAAAATTTATCATATAATAAAAAAATATCGCGTATGTCATATCATATCATGTCCAGTAACCAATTTAATTTTTCTAATTCAATGGAAAAGAAGCAGGTGAACGTGAGATCGCGGCACATAGATTCCAAACTTTTCCGCTACTTGCCAAAGCCTGTGCTTTGTTGACACTGGGATGACGTACATCGTGATTTCGCTCTGCGATGATATCGTGGCATGATTTCCCCATGAGACAAGATCACGACAACAAGCATCAGTCACAACCGTACCTTGATAAATGCTTTTCTCTATTTGCTCTCCGCAGGTAGGGGGGAACTTTTCCAAGCATTCCTTTACGGGCTTGGTCTCGTGTTTGTCTGAATTGTCGATGGCAACGCACTCCGTCCAAATTTTTTCGCCCTTTGCCAAAGTTTGAGCTTTGTTTGCACTAGGATGACGTGCCGCAAGGGACGTGTTGAGGAAGGTATCGTGGCATGGTTTACCCAACTTTACAAGATCTCGACAGCAATCATCACTCAAAAATCCATTATTGAAAATACCGTTTCCTACTTCGATCCCGCACTTTTCGGTGAACTGTCTTTCACAGTCTTTAACATTTGCTGGCCCCTCCAGTGTTGGGGTTGCAAAAGCATTTAATGTCACCTGCAAGAGAAAAATCACCAAAAGATGGCACCTGCTTGGTCCGGCCATAACTCCCTTTGCAATGTTATGTGATTACTCACGAATGTGTTTTCTGGTAATGATCGCTTTGTTGGAGTTTAGTTTCATGTGATAGTATATTTATAAGGGAGAAAACATAACCGCATTTAAGACTCAAATGAACTAACTGTGTAAACGCTTATGCGCTCTTTAAAAGAAGTAACGTGTTTAATTGCCTATCGGCTTTAAATAAGAGAGTTACATTTAAACAGTGCGTACGTGTTTCGATAGCTCGATTATGTTTAAATGATTTACCGCTAAATTATCAAGTTTTAAATGCAGATAAGTATTCAACAAGTGGTCATTATATATTACACTATTTATGCATCAGATCGTTTAAATTCTCAAAATTCTAGACAATTCCACAATCAAAATATGTTTAGGAAATAACTGTGGACCAAAAATTAAACGGGCTTGTTCAAGCACGGCGCAAAGCACGAACGGACCGACTGGCCGGATTAGCCCATTTGTCACCCCGAATCTTTGCGTTTTGGAAAATTAATTTACCACTTCTAAATTCATCACGTGTAATTTTATCCTTCTTAATAAATTCAATGATTTCCGGTAAAACAAATAATAAATTACTGTGATATTGTCAACAAGAAAAAATTGACTCTTCTTAAGTTCTTTTGGAGAAAAATATCCTACTCAGTATTTTTTTTTTTTTTTTTAGCTCTGACCTTGTACATTTTAGTTGAAGCAGAAGTAACTTTTTGTAGATGAAAAAGAACTAGGGCTCCTCATGTGATTGATTTGAGGAGTGATTAAAGAATGCACTTAAAATAAGCAGTGATTTTCTTTTTGGGTAACGAGTGATCTCCTCATGTCTATGTAATAACTAATTAATGTAAAATGTTATATAACGCTGCACAGTCATTAAGAAAATAATGATAAAGAGTTATTGCGCCAATAGTTAGTGAGTAATGGGTGCACTTGATTGGTGTAAGTACGACTTTAATGAAACTTTGCAAAGCATGAGGCGAGAGTTACATGTGTAACTTAACTTTAACGTTCTATCGAATGTCTTAATTGCATCAGCCACGATGTTTGAAACTGGCGGTTGCTATAAAAAAAATTTAGAACAGTTATTGTTTCCGGGGCCTACGACGAGTAAAACTACTGTCGGGGTCTGGAATCACGGACCTGTCTTCTCTCCTTTCCTTCTCTTCTCGCAATCTGTCCAACACAACAAAAGCACTCAGAGAGAAACCGGGTTTGCCGGCCTAAAACTCTTCGACGCTTAAGTCAGTAGTGGTTGATAATGTCGAGAGAAGAATTAGATCAGAGATCTTATCTGTTGTAGAAGATTTTTGGCTTTATATAAGCGCTGGAGGACGTTGAGTCCTATTCAATTCAGATGTAGGAGAGGCATGCTCCTCCGTGAATATGTCCACGCCGGGGCTGGGCCAGCTTGACCGGTCACGTCGTGGTGGTTCCAGTGGGTCCCGCTAGTGATTATTTGGAAATAAGTCTTGTTTTCGTGCGTGGTATTATTTGAGTATTATGCAGGTGGTATGAACAGTTATAAATATTTCAGATTGACGCATTCTTGATGGTGTTTATTAATTAGGAAAACAATTTGTCGAGAGTGTACGTAATTATTAAAAAAATCTTTAATTTCGGCATGCACTCACTTTAATCTTAGCAATTATCATTATCATTTTATTTTAGAAGTGAAGCTTTAGATGTTATTGTCAGCAAACATCTTCCATTTGCTATTGCAACCAATAAACTTTAAAGTTGTACAGCATTTTGAGGAATAAGACTTGCCGCTTATTCACGTACACGCCGACTAATAAAATTGAGCACTGAAGTTTACACATGTTGTATTACAATATCTCCAAATCTAACATCCGTCGGACAGCTTACACGGGCCTTTTATAAACATTACTAGAAAATAGGCATTCGAGACCGATGTGCAAATTGGGCGCTTAATTATATAGGTGTATTGTGTTCTTCGATGCGCATGTATTGTGAAAATGCAAAATGTAATAATTTAAACACAAACAGTAGAGCCATTTTCTAAAATGAAGAATAAAATTTATCATATAATAAAAAAATATCGCGTATGTCATATCATATCATGTCCAGTAACCAATTTAATTTTTCTAATTCAATGGAAAAGAAGCAGGTGAACGTGAGATCGCGGCACATAGATTCCAAACTTTTCCGCTACTTGCCAAAGCCTGTGCTTTGTTGACACTGGGATGACGTACATCGTGATTTCGCTCTGCGATGATATCGTGGCATGATTTTCCCCATGAGACAAGATCACGACAACAAGCATCAGTCACAACCGTACCTTGATAAATGCTTTTCTCTATTTGCTCTCCGCAGGTAGGGGGGAACTTTTCCAAGCATTCCTTTACGGGCTTGGTCTCGTGTTTGTCTGAATTGTCGATGGCAACGCACTCCGTCCAAATTTTTTCGCCCTTTGCCAAAGTTTGAGCTTTGTTTGCACTAGGATGACGTGCCGCAAGGGACGTGTTGAGGAAGGTATCGTGGCATGGTTTACCCAACTTTACAAGATCTCGACAGCAATCATCACTCAAAAATCCATTATTGAAATACCGTTTCCTACTTCGATCCCGCACTTTTCGGTGAACTGTCTTTCACAGTCTTTAACATTTGCTGGCCCTCCAGTGTTGGGGTTGCAAAAGCATTTAATGTCACCTGCAAGAGAAAAATCACCAAAAGATGGCACCTGCTTGGTCCGGCCATAACTCCCTTTGCAATGTTATGTGATTACTCACGAATGTGTTTTCTGGTAATGATCGCTTTGTTGGAGTTTAGTTTCATGTGATAGTATATTTATAAGGGAGAAAACATAACCGCATTTAAGACTCAAATGAACTAACTGTGTAAACGCTTATGCGCTCTTTAAAAGAAGTAACGTGTTTAATTGCCTATCGGCTTTAAATAAGAGAGTTACATTTAAACAGTGCGTACGTGTTTCGATAGCTCGATTATGTTTAAATGATTTACCGCTAAATTATCAAGTTTTAAATGCAGATAAGTATTCAACAAGTGGTCATTATATATTACACTATTTATGCATCAGATCGTTTAAATTCTCAAAATTCTAGACAATTCCACAATCAAAATATGTTTAGGAAATAACTGTGGACCAAAAATTAAACGGGCTTGTTCAAGCACGGCGCAAAGCACGAACGGACCGACTGGCCGGATTAGCCCATTTGTCACCCCGAATCTTTGCGTTTTGGAAAATTAATTTACCACTTCTAAATTCATCACGTGTAATTTTATCCTTCTTAATAAATTCAATGATTTCCGGTAAAACAAATAATAAATTACTGTGATATTGTCAACAAGAAAAAATTGACTCTTCTTAAGTTCTTTTGGAGAAAAATATCCTACTCAGTATTTTTTTTTTTTTTTTTAGCTCTGACCTTGTACATTTTAGTTGAAGCAGAAGTAACTTTTTGTAGATGAAAAAGAACTAGGGCTCCTCATGTGATTGATTTGAGGAGTGATTAAAGAATGCACTTAAAATAAAGCAGTGATTTTCTTTTTGGGTAACGAGTGATCTCCTCATGTCTATGTAATAACTAATTAATGTAAAATGTTATATAACGCTGCACAGTCATTAAGAAAATAATGATAAAGAGTTATTGCGCCAATAGTTAGTGAGTAATGGGTGCACTTGATTGGTGTAAGTACGACTTTAATGAAACTTTGCAAAGCATGAGGCGAGAGTTACATGTGTAACTTAACTTTAACGTTCTATCGAATGTCTTAATTGCATCAGCCACGATGTTTGAAACTGGCGGTTGCTATAAAAAAAATTTAGAACAGTTATTGTTTCCGGGGCCTACGACGAGTAAAACTACTGTCGGGGTCTGGAATCACGGACCTGTCTTCTCTCCTTTCCTTCTCTTCTCGCAATCTGTCCAACACAACAAAAGCACTCAGAGAGAAACCGGGTTTGCCGGCCTAAAACTCTTCGACGCTTAAGTCAGTAGTGGTTGATAATGTCGAGAGAAGAATTAGATCAGAGATCTTATCTGTTGTAGAAGATTTTTGGCTTTATATAAGCGCTGGAGGACGTTGAGTCCTATTCAATTCAGATGTAGGAGAGGCATGCTCCTCCGTGAATATGTCCACGCCGGGGCTGGGCCAGCTTGACCGGTCACGTCGTGGTGGTTCCAGTGGGTCCCGCTAGTGATTATTTGGAAATAAGTCTTGTTTTCGTGCGTGGTATTATTTGAGTATTATGCAGGTGGTATGAACAGTTATAAATATTTCAGATTGACGCATTCTTGATGGTGTTTATTAATTAGGAAAACAATTTGTCGAGAGTGTACGTAATTATTAAAAAAATCTTTAATTTCGGCATGCACTCACTTTAATCTTAGCAATTATCATTATCATTTTATTTTAGAAGTGAAGCTTTAGATGTTATTGTCAGCAAACATCTTCCATTTGCTATTGCAACCAATAAACTTTAAAGTTGTACAGCATTTTGAGGAATAAGACTTGCCGCTTATTCACGTACACGCCGACTAATAAAATTGAGCACTGAAGTTTACACATGTTGTATTACAATATCTCCAAATCTAACATCCGTCGGACAGCTTACACGGGCCTTTTATAAACATTACTAGAAAATAGGCATTCGAGACCGATGTGCAAATTGGGCGCTTAATTATATAGGTGTATTGTGTTCTTCGATGCGCATGTATTGTGAAAATGCAAAATGTAATAATTTAAACACAAACAGTAGAGCCATTTTCTAAAATGAAGAATAAAATTTATCATATAATAAAAAAATATCGCGTATGTCATATCATATCATGTCCAGTAACCAATTTAATTTTTCTAATTCAATGGAAAAGAAGCAGGTGAACGTGAGATCGCGGCACATAGATTCCAAACTTTTCCGCTACTTGCCAAAGCCTGTGCTTTGTTGACACTGGGATGACGTACATCGTGATTTCGCTCTGCGATGATATCGTGGCATGATTTTCCCCATGAGACAAGATCACGACAACAAGCATCAGTCACAACCGTACCTTGATAAATGCTTTTCTCTATTTGCTCTCCGCAGGTAGGGGGGAACTTTTCCAAGCATTCCTTTACGGGCTTGGTCTCGTGTTTGTCTGAATTGTCGATGGCAACGCACTCCGTCCAAATTTTTTCGCCCTTTGCCAAAGTTTGAGCTTTGTTTGCACTAGGATGACGTGCCGCAAGGGACGTGTTGAGGAAGGTATCGTGGCATGGTTTACCCAACTTTACAAGATCTCGACAGCAATCATCACTCAAAAATCCATTATTGAAAATACCGTTTCCTACTTCGATCCCGCACTTTTCGGTGAACTGTCTTTCACAGTCTTTAACATTTGCTGGCCCCTCCAGTGTTGGGGTTGCAAAAGCATTTAATGTCACCTGCAAGAGAAAAATCACCAAAAGATGGCACCTGCTTGGTCCGGCCATAACTCCCTTTGCAATGTTATGTGATTACTCACGAATGTGTTTTCTGGTAATGATCGCTTTGTTGGAGTTTAGTTTCATGTGATAGTATATTTATAAGGGAGAAAACATAACCGCATTTAAGACTCAAATGAACTAACTGTGTAAACGCTTATGCGCTCTTTAAAAGAAGTAACGTGTTTAATTGCCTATCAGCTTTAAATAAGAGAGTTACATTTAAACAGTGCGTACGTGTTTCGATAGCTCGATTATGTTTAAATGATTTACCGCTAAATTATCAAGTTTTAAATGCAGATAAGTATTCAACAAGTGGTCATTATATATTACACTATTTATGCATCAGATCGTTTAAATTCTCAAAATTCTAGACAATTCCACAATCAAAATATGTTTAGGAAATAACTGTGGACCAAAAATTAAACGGGCTTGTTCAAGCACGGCGCAAAGCACGAACGGACCGACTGGCCGGATTAGCCCATTTGTCACCCCGAATCTTTGCGTTTTGGAAAATTAATTTACCACTTCTAAATTCATCACGTGTAATTTTATCCTTCTTAATAAATTCAATGATTTCCGGTAAAACAAATAATAAATTACTGTGATATTGTCAACAAGAAAAAATTGACTCTTCTTAAGTTCTTTTGGAGAAAAATATCCTACTCAGTATTTTTTTTTTTTTTTTTAGCTCTGACCTTGTACATTTTAGTTGAAGCAGAAGTAACTTTTGTAGATGAAAAAGAACTAGGGCTCCTCATGTGATTGATTTGAGGAGTGATTAAAGAATGCACTTAAAATAAAGCAGTGATTTTCTTTTTGGGTAACGAGTGATCTCCTCATGTCTATGTAATAACTAATTAATGTAAAATGTTATATAACGCTGCACAGTCATTAAGAAAATAATGATAAAGAGTTATTGCGCCAATAGTTAGTGAGTAATGGGTGCACTTGATTGGTGTAAGTACGACTTTAATGAAACTTTGCAAAGCATGAGGCGAGAGTTACATGTGTAACTTAACTTTAACGTTCTATCGAATGTCTTAATTGCATCAGCCACGATGTTTGAAACTGGCGGTTGCTATAAAAAAAATTTAGAACAGTTATTGTTTCCGGGGCCTACGACGAGTAAAACTACTGTCGGGGTCTGGAATCACGGACCTGTCTTCTCTCCTTTCCTTCTCTTCTCGCAATCTGTCCAACACAACAAAAGCACTCAGAGAGAAACCGGGTTTGCCGGCCTAAAACTCTTCGACGCTTAAGTCAGTAGTGGTTGATAATGTCGAGAGAAGAATTAGATCAGAGATCTTATCTGTTGTAGAAGATTTTTGG
This sequence comes from Rosa chinensis, assembly GCF_002994745.2. Taxonomy (NCBI): domain Eukaryota; kingdom Viridiplantae; phylum Streptophyta; class Magnoliopsida; order Rosales; family Rosaceae; genus Rosa; species Rosa chinensis. The sequence continues at coordinate 55,819,624 of NC_037092.1, forward strand.
CTTTATATAAGCGCTGGAGGACGTTGAGTCCTATTCAATTCAGATGTAGGAGAGGCATGCTCCTCCGTGAATATGTCCACGCCGGGGCTGGGCCAGCTTGACCGGTCACGTCGTGGTGGTTCCAGTGGGTCCCGCTAGTGATTATTTGGAAATAAGTCTTGTTTTCGTGCGTGGTATTATTTGAGTATTATGCAGGTGGTATGAACAGTTATAAATATTTCAGATTGACGCATTCTTGATGGTGTTTATTAATTAGGAAAACAATTTGTCGAGAGTGTACGTAATTATTAAAAAAATCTTTAATTTCGGCATGCACTCACTTTAATCTTAGCAATTATCATTATCATTTTATTTTAGAAGTGAAGCTTTAGATGTTATTGTCAGCAAACATCTTCCATTTGCTATTGCAACCAATAAACTTTAAAGTTGTACAGCATTTTGAGGAATAAGACTTGCCGCTTATTCACGTACACGCCGACTAATAAAATTGAGCACTGAAGTTTACACATGTTGTATTACAATATCTCCAAATCTAACATCCGTCGGACAGCTTACACGGGCCTTTTATAAACATTACTAGAAAATAGGCATTCGAGACCGATGTGCAAATTGGGCGCTTAATTATATAGGTGTATTGTGTTCTTCGATGCGCATGTATTGTGAAAATGCAAAATGTAATAATTTAAACACAAACAGTAGAGCCATTTTCTAAAATGAAGAATAAAATTTATCATATAATAAAAAAATATCGCGTATGTCATATCATATCATGTCCAGTAACCAATTTAATTTTTCTAATTCAATGGAAAAGAAGCAGGTGAACGTGAGATCGCGGCACATAGATTCCAAACTTTTCCGCTACTTGCCAAAGCCTGTGCTTTGTTGACACTGGGATGACGTACATCGTGATTTCGCTCTGCGATGATATCGTGGCATGATTTTCCCCATGAGACAAGATCACGACAACAAGCATCAGTCACAACCGTACCTTGATAAATGCTTTTCTCTATTTGCTCTCCGCAGGTAGGGGGGAACTTTTCCAAGCATTCCTTTACGGGCTTGGTCTCGTGTTTGTCTGAATTGTCGATGGCAACGCACTCCGTCCAAATTTTTTCGCCCTTTGCCAAAGTTTGAGCTTTGTTTGCACTAGGATGACGTGCCGCAAGGGACGTGTTGAGGAAGGTATCGTGGCATGGTTTACCCAACTTTACAAGATCTCGACAGCAATCATCACTCAAAAATCCATTATTGAAAATACCGTTTCCTACTTCGATCCCGCACTTTTCGGTGAACTGTCTTTCACAGTCTTTAACATTTGCTGGCCCCTCCAGTGTTGGGGTTGCAAAAGCATTTAATGTCACCTGCAAGAGAAAAATCACCAAAAGATGGCACCTGCTTGGTCCGGCCATAACTCCCTTTGCAATGTTATGTGATTACTCACGAATGTGTTTTCTGGTAATGATCGCTTTGTTGGAGTTTAGTTTCATGTGATAGTATATTTATAAGGGAGAAAACATAACCGCATTTAAGACTCAAATGAACTAACTGTGTAAACGCTTATGCGCTCTTTAAAAGAAGTAACGTGTTTAATTGCCTATCGGCTTTAAATAAGAGAGTTACATTTAAACAGTGCGTACGTGTTTCGATAGCTCGATTATGTTTAAATGATTTACCGCTAAATTATCAAGTTTTAAATGCAGATAAGTATTCAACAAGTGGTCATTATATATTACACTATTTATGCATCAGATCGTTTAAATTCTCAAAATTCTAGACAATTCCACAATCAAAATATGTTTAGGAAATAACTGTGGACCAAAAATTAAACGGGCTTGTTCAAGCACGGCGCAAAGCACGAACGGACCGACTGGCCGGATTAGCCCATTTGTCACCCCGAATCTTTGCGTTTTGGAAAATTAATTTACCACTTCTAAATTCATCACGTGTAATTTTATCCTTCTTAATAAATTCAATGATTTCCGGTAAAACAAATAATAAATTACTGTGATATTGTCAACAAGAAAAAATTGACTCTTCTTAAGTTCTTTTGGAGAAAAATATCCTACTCAGTATTTTTTTTTTTTTTTTTTAGCTCTGACCTTGTACATTTTAGTTGAAGCAGAAGTAACTTTTTGTAGATGAAAAAGAACTAGGGCTCCTCATGTGATTGATTTGAGGAGTGATTAAAGAATGCACTTAAAATAAAGCAGTGATTTTCTTTTTGGGTAACGAGTGATCTCCTCATGTCTATGTAATAACTAATTAATGTAAAATGTTATATAACGCTGCACAGTCATTAAGAAAATAATGATAAAGAGTTATTGCGCCAATAGTTAGTGAGTAATGGGTGCACTTGATTGGTGTAAGTACGACTTTAATGAAACTTTGCAAAGCATGAGGCGAGAGTTACATGTGTAACTTAACTTTAACGTTCTATCGAATGTCTTAATTGCATCAGCCACGATGTTTGAAACTGGCGGTTGCTATAAAAAAAATTTAGAACAGTTATTGTTTCCGGGGCCTACGACGAGTAAAACTACTGTCGGGGTCTGGAATCACGGACCTGTCTTCTCTCCTTTCCTTCTCTTCTCGCAATCTGTCCAACACAACAAAAGCACTCAGAGAGAAACCGGGTTTGCCGGCCTAAAACTCTTCGACGCTTAAGTCAGTAGTGGTTGATAATGTCGAGAGAAGAATTAGATCAGAGATCTTATCTGTTGTAGAAGATTTTTGGCTTTATATAAGCGCTGGAGGACGTTGAGTCCTAATCAATTCAGATGTAGGAGAGGCATGCTCCTCCGTGAATATGTCCATGGTCAGCCCTATAACTGCCATCAACATTCCCCTTTAGTCCCCCACTAGGGGGGTTCTGCCATTTCGTGTTTTCCCTCATCGTCTTGTTGCCTCCAATGACATGTACTTGCTGGTATTCCTCAAGAAATTTAATTACCCATTGAGCTGCATTAGATGCACAAAAGAAGTTGCCCCAAAATATAAATATAGAAGGTGAGAGTGTGGTTTACAATTTAAGCACCATAGATTTCACTCCCCAAAAATATTTCTATTTTTGTATTTATACATTACAGTGTTACACTCTCGATCGTATGCCCATAAACGAGGTCGTTTTAATTTTCTTCCATCTTGAATGCAAAGATATTCGTTTGGGCCAATCTGAGTCGCTGTCTTGCTCCAGATTAACTCCTCCCCTTCACCCAAAAAACCCGGACTTCCATTTCTCTGTAGAAATGGCCATGTCCAACTTCCTCTCCCCCACAACCCCTCTTCGCCTCTCCCACAGACCCTTTATTCACTCCTCCCCATTCTCTCTAACCCACCATTCTCTTCTCACTCTCACCCACCTCTCCACCAACCCAGTCAAACCCAGAAGACTCCTGACCACCCAATCCAAGGGTGACGACTCAGTCGACGTCCCCGACCGCTTAATCGCCGCCGTCTGTTACTTCTACCCCTTCTTCGACGGCATACAATACGGTAAATATGTGATCACTCAGTTCACCGCCATTCAAGCTCTGATTAACCCCTTGGTGCCGGCTATACGGGTCTTCAAGAGCTTCCCCTTTAATGGGTTCTTGGTATTTTTAACCCTCTACTTTGGTGTTGTTAGGAACCAGAACTTTAGTAGGTATGTGAGGTTCAATACCATGCAAGTCATTGTGCTTGATGTGCTGCTTATTTTTCCTGATCTTCTGGAGAGGAGCTTCAATCCCAGAGATGGGTTGGGATTGGATGTGCTGATGAGCTTGGATAGTACCGTCTTCCTTTTCCTCTTGGTGTGTTTGATTTATGCGTCTTCTTCTTGCTTGTTGGGTCAGGTCCCCAGATTGCCCATTGTAGCTGAAGCTGCTGATAGGCAGGTTCCTTGAGTTGAGTTGAGCTCATTCTTTTCTAGCAAATTGTGGTGATTTGTTGTCAAGGGACAAGAAGGCAAAGTTCCTGGAGCTCTTTTGTAACCAATTGTGATTTTTGGGTTACTGATTATGCTTAGCCACCAAAGGGTAGAAACTCATATTGTAGAATGTTGTTGTTGTCATTGCGCTTTATATGCTTTTGGATTTTGACCGAAATTCATGACATTAGATTGGTTCAGGTACAATTAAAATGCTATTTATTACACTGTATCATTCTGCAAAGAGTTTAATTCATTGTCCGTATGGTATTTACTTCCACTGTGACAAATCATTACCTAATTGCAGCTTGGGAAGCAACTAAAGAACTGTAGATAGTGATTCAATCTGGATCTTTTTATGTCAGGAACAAAACAGGATCAAAAAGTAGTTGGTTCTAATGAATTTTGAAACAAAATTTTGTTGCTATCATCATCACCTGGACACCTCCTCCTTCAGTATGTTAAACCATTTGTTGACTTATATACTGGTTTACTAGGCTTCGGTTTTGGTCTCTTTTTTTTTCTTTCTGTTCTTTCTTTTCTTTTTGCAATTATGCTAGGCGTTAGTTAGGTATTCAAGTCTAAAACCCTTGTTTACGATGTTGATTTGCGTGTTTCAAAAACAAAGCTTGGCAGCAATGGACCATCACCAGTTTTCTTTCCTTCCTAAACCAGGTTTCAATGTTTTGTTTGAACTTTGAACTACCGCATTAGGAACTGTCAGAACTAGTTCGTCTTTCAGTGTTTATGACGACCAAGAAACAAAATTTTGGCTATTTTGTCCTGGCTAAGTGCTCATAATGTTTGGATTGTATAAGGTTTTCTAGGCAAGGGGAAGGCTGTGTGAGGTTATACCAAAAGGTGTGCTTTTTTTTTTTTTTTTGGAGTAGACATGTATATCCACGCACTAGTTATTTGAAATGGTTGGAGATTTTTCTACGAGAAAAAGAAAAGAACAGTTATTCTTTCAGAAAAAAAAAAAAAAAAAAAAAGAACAGTTATTGCGCAACAGTAATGTTTTGCAATTGAGTTTCACATTTTCATTTTTGAGAGCCCATCACATTTCTGGCACTACACAATGGGTCCTGTATATTTTGCACATAGATCGTTAGGGCTCCTGACGGTGAGCCATGAAATAGATGAGGTAAAAACAAGTCAACAGTACACGCAACAAAACTTTACTGCTTTGTCAGCAAGTTTCACTAAAGTCGTAATACCAAATAGTTGTTGTGACTTATGACTGGTGAAAAAACTGTTTTGAGAGAAGTGGAGTTTTCAAATATACTTTTTGTCTTGGCCCAACATTCTCATAAGATTGCTGAAAAAACAGATTGATAGTTTTTTTTTTTTTTTTTGAATCAAGATATAGTAATTTTTCATTCATCTCAAGCTAAAACGGTACGAATACATATCTTTCACTGTCAACACAACGGACAAGTAAGAAATCCGGCTGAAGGATCTCAACTTTTTTCACCTTTGCTGCCACTTGATCCTTCAGCAGGGCTATGTCTTGCTCCAGCCTGGAGATGTGGTCATTCTGCTCCACGTCCCGCTCAACGGCAATAGACAGCTTGCCGCGGGCATCAACAGCATCACATTCTGCTTTGGTCAGGCGTCGCTCTGCATCTGCCAACCTGTCCTTGGCCTCCGCCAACTCCCTCTGGAGACCCTCGACCTCCTCCCTAAGCTGCCGCTCCACCCGGGGCTGCTTTGAGGCTGCCAAGAACATTACGTGTAGCCTAACGGACAGGTGCTCGAAGGCTGAGCTGTAGGCCGACTGCTCAATGGCGGTTGAGCGCACGATACCCTCCAGCCCGCCAAAGCCCAGCCGCTGACAGAGGTCGAAGATAAACTCCCGCTCAGGCTCCGTCAGGAATTCGGCATATGCGGCAAACAAGTCTAGATCGCCCGTCTGCACCTCTGGCCTAGCGGTCACAATCACCTTCGAGGAGGCCTGCCTCGCCTTCTTCCGCTGGCGGACCCCAATGGTCTCCACATAGGTCGCATCATCCTCGTCGACCGAGTTGTTTTGTCGCCTCTTCCCTTGGTGAACCACCCGTGTCACACCAGCGGCGACGGGGAAAGGTCCCATCTGTGGCTCCAACCCCGCAATGGTCACCGGCTCCTGTGTAGGCGCCACTCTTTCCTTCGACCCATGCCTAATGGCGGACACTCTCTCTTTCTGCCGTACTGGCTCAGCAAGGACATTACTTCCGCTAACTCCCGCTTGCACCACGGGCGATCCGTCGAGGCCGAGGTGTGAGTGATGCGGCATCGGCAACACCACGGGAACCTCAGATGGGCTCAGCGCCAATGTCTGAGGGTCGACTTTGGTTTTTTGAGCCTCTAGCCCAGAGGCATACATGCTCTCCAGGAAGTCGTTGATCTCGGCACGATCCATAGCTTTCTCAAACGCCTCGCGGCTTGCTCTGTTTCCAGGCGGAGAGCCTGTACAAAAAACAACGGGTTAGTTTGATGACAATCGAACTAGGACGCATCAACAGAAGGTACTTACCAAGGGCTCGTGTCAACTGTTGATCGACCAGCAGCTCCCAGCGGGTAAGTAGGCGGAGATCTACCAAGTTGCGATTCTGCCAGCAGTCGCGGATCCTTGCCAAGCGACACTCTTCTCCACGCGTCAGGCTATAGCGCAGGCCCGTTACAAAAAAAAAAAAAATGGTCATCACAAAAGGGAATTATTATGCAACAAAAATCCGCTCTAAACGGCGGCAGGCCAACAACCTCGGTTAGGTTGGAATTCCGACTTAATCCTGAATGTCGGCTCCCCCGCATTCGACCCCGCTTGGTACTCCCATCCATCGGTGGCAACACAGAAGGTCCCTCGCCAGGGTGACATGGAGTCCTTCAAATTCTCGATTAGCTTGGGCGCCCCCTGGCAGCGACTCAGATTCACTTGTCCGCTGCATCCTTGGCGCTTCACGTACACCAACTCGTAGAAGTGCAGCACCTCCGCCAAGGTTGGACCCTCACAGCCGGACAACCGCCATAGTGAGTTTAGCGCCATCAGCAACCGCCACATGTTAGGGCAAATATGCCCAAAGGTGAGGCCAAATTCACATACCAAAATATGGAGATTTGGCAGTAGCGGGAATGTCACTCCCTAGAGGAAGATCGCCTCGTGCACAGCGGCATGCCCACCTGGCAGGACTGACGCTCTCTCATCCTTTAGTGGCGGTCGCAATTTCACAACGCCTGGCAAGCGGAACACCAGCTTCACGCGGTTGATGGCGGCCACCGTCATCGGCCTTCCCGCCTCGTCAACTGCGGTACCATCGCGGAGAACCCACGCTGACTCAACCTCTTCCCCGCCAGCCTCTCTCACCCCATTAACGGAGCCGCTAGTGGCGCTATTACTCGCCAGCCTATCCTCTCACCTCTTGCGAGTAGCGGCATCCTCTCCCGCCCTGAACTCTCAGGACGACCAGCACGACCCATGGCAACCTCCCAGGGTAAGGTCTGGAGCGGCACAATGTCTAGCGGTTCGGACCAGGAGGTTCCTGCAGGGGCAGACGGACACAACGAGTCAATAAAAACCCTATCCGCCAAGTTGAGCAACTCGTACGCGTCAGACCCGGAATCCTCACTGCTTGAAATCTCTATGACGCTAGCCATCCCAAAACCCTAAAAACCCAAACCAATCAATTCGTAGAAGATCTAGACTATCCCTTTACCACTTACATCTAGGAACATCAAGAACAATTGCCCGAAAAATACCAAAACAAGAACAGAAGCACCCATATATTGAAAAACCCATATTCGACCATCCAGCAAACCTCTAATCCCCAACTCTCTACCAAACACCAAAAACTCGCTTTACAGCCCCAGAGCACACTGAGGAGGAACAGAGCACCCCAAATCGGAAAAAACCCAAAAACCGACAAAAGCAAACACAGAAATCCAATAAAACAGGGATGGGATTCAGAATACCAACCTCAAAGATGAAGACTTTGGTGCGACAAAGATGCTTCTCTTCACTGGTGGAGATCTTCGTGCTTCAAGGATCGACAACTCAACATAATCTTAGCAATCTTCTTCTTGGAATGCAGGGCGAAGCTTGAAGACGACGACACAAGGAAAAAAAAAGTACGAAGTGCCAAAACACAAGGTTTCCCTCTCTTTTATGTTAACATCAAACTAATCTAGGCCGTCCGCTGAATAACTACATCGCGCCACAACTGTACACTTGCCCCACAAACGCACTTACTCCCCGGATTAACCGACAAAGTCAATAATTACTCGCATTAATGATGAGATGACGGGCGTGCTGAAGAGACGTTATCGCACACGCTAATCCAATACATGTAGGCCACGTGTCGAACCCCATCACACGAAGCGTCTGTCCAAGGTAACCATCGAGAAGAGATAGTCTCCGCTAAGCGTAACTCCGCTAGCGGAACTTCTCCCTTTCCATCTTCCAAGCGAGCCAGTCTCCGGTAAAAACAACTCCGCTAACGAGACTTCTCTCTCAAACACCTGGGAGGACCGACACCGCTGACCGTAACGCCGTGCACCAGGCTACCTCCAAGCAGGTCCTCTCGACATGGCCGGCCACTTATCATCAGAGGAGGGACTTCCGCCAGAGGCGATTCCAGAGACAGCGCCTCACTTTGACAACTACGGCAACGCGGCATTGCAGTCAAAACATAGTCCTCCGGGACAGGTAGGGGGATGTGTCAACAATCTTCGACGGCTCTGATCAGGCATGTTGACCCCCGCCACTCAGATATCAAAGATTGGGTTCGCTACCCAACACCCTCTGCTCAGCGCAGCTCCCCTCAACAAACAATACACCGTCCAAACGGAGGTCTATCTTAGCTGAGGAGTGGGGGACTCCCTAGGGGGCCTAGCAGGGGCCCACCCGAAAGGGTATAAAGCGCTTGCTTAGTAAGTCCATGGTTGACAACGCACTAACGCTAATTATGTTTTTGCAAGACTGGCGGAAGTAACGCTTCGAACCGCTAGGCAACTCCTCAACCAAGATTGCCCTCCTTGACTGGGGACTTGGGGGACTTGTACTTACATAGGCAATTGCAAGCATAATTAGCTATAATGAGCCACGCTCAAGCTACCACTAGCGGTACCAACCCCCGCCAAAGGAGTGACTTACGGGAACACAGCCAAGCAGGCTACAGCCTGAGCCCCGACTTGCCCCCAGATCACCGCTGACGTGCCGCCACGGACCTCGCCAAGACAGCATCAGAAGCTCCAGAAGCTGGGGACTGAAGCATATCAGTCCCACATCGAAAACATGGAGAAGATCAGCTCTCTCCTCACCTATAAAAGGTCCTCTCCTCTCTCCTCATTAATGACGCAATTAATATTTACCTACTGTTACTTTGTCAACACAAATACATTGACTAACTTAGGCATCGGAGAAGTGAAGACTACCCAACGCTGTCTCCCTCTGACGCCCTCTGTATTTTACTTTACAGGTAGCGGAAACTCTGAGTATCACAAGTAGCGGTCCGCCCATCGGACCAGCGTTAACAAAGGTTTAGCTACCGCGAAACTTTAAGCATTAACAGGGTTATATGCAAGGAGGAAAATTGCCCTTTCGAGTTGTTTGCTTCAAAAATGCAGCATGAGGATACTTTGATGATGAAGGGTTACAATCCAAAACACAATTGCACAAGGAAGTATAACAACAACATCATGAAGCAGAAATTCTTAGTAGCAAAATTGCTCTCAATGAACATTGGAGACCATGTATATTTTCTTGACAAGTTCATAGTTTAGAATTCATTCTTATCAGCTAGTTGAGTGTCTGCTTAATCAATTTCCATTTGGTGTTACAGAGTCACTAGCTAAGACAACGTCTGCCAGTCTTAGAGAAAGGCTTATAAGGTCAAGAGGGCAGCTTTGCTGGAAGTTGAGGGCTCTGTAAGGTATCAATTTGCAAGGTTCAGGGATTATGCAAATGAGCTGAAGAGGGCTGATCCAGATACTACAGTGGATATTAAATGTGATTTCAGAAGCACTCACAATAATCCACTCTTTAAAAGAATGTAATTTGTTTAGGAGCCCTCAAGAATGAAATCAAGGCTGGATGTAGAAGTGTGATTGGCTTGGATGATGCACACTTGAAAAGTACTTTTGGGGGACAGCTTTTGATAGCAGTGGGTTTAGTTGCCAATAACACAAGCTGGGTTGTTGCATATGCAGTAGTTGAAATGGAGAATAAAGACTCATATATCTGATTTATGGAAGGCAAGGACTTGCATATCAAGGAGGATGGAGCTGGATGGGTTTTTATCAGTGACAAGCAAAAAAGGCTCAAACCTGCATTTAAGGAGGTGGTTCCAAGTGCACATATTAGGTTCTGTGTCAGGCATATGTGGACTAACTTCACCAAACTTTTCTTTGGCAAAGTGATGAAGGACCAGATGTGGAAATGTGCCAAGTTCACTATTATGCCTTACTATCTTAATGACATGGAGGAGATGAAAGCCCTTGATGTGGATGCTTACAATTGGATGACAGGTATTTGAATACAATCTGTTTGTACAAGTTGAGTTTAATTTGTTTGCTATTTTTAATTGTTGTTCCTGTTTTGCAGAAGATGAGAGGCCTCCCAAACATTGGTGTCAAACATTCTTCAACACAACTAGTAACTGTGACATTATGCACAATAACCTATGTGGGAGTTTCAACTCATGGATTGTGGAAGCAAGAAAGAAGCCACCAGTCAGTATGTTTGAAGACATAAGATTGAAGCTTATGAAGAGGATTCAGGTGAGAAGGGCAAAAAAGGAAGCTTATGAAGGAAATATTTGCCCTAAGCCAAGGCAAGTGTTGGAGAAGAGCAAGGTGAAGGCTGCAACCGACTGTACTCCAACATTCAATGGTGGTGGTGGAGCTAAGGTTGAGAACATAGAAGGAAGCAAGAATGTTGTGAACCTAAGGTTGAGGACATGCAGCTGCAGGAGGTGGGACTTGACAGAAATCTCATGCAAGCATGCAGTTTCAGCCATACACTTTAGGAAGCAAGACCCAGATGACTATGTTGTTGATTGTTATTTGAAGAAGAGGTATACATAAGGGATGTTAATAGCATGGACTTGTGGGGAAGATGTGAAGATCCACCAATCTTACCTCCAGCATATTCAAGGCAGCCTGGTAGGCCTAAGACACAAAGGATTAAGGATGCCTTTGAAAAGCTTCAAACGGCTGAGGGTAAGCTTGGAAGACATCAGAGATCCCTCAAGTGTGGGATTTGTGAACAAGTAGGCCATAATGTGAAAACATGTCATAGGCATTTGCCACCAAAGGAAAACAAGAAGAGGAAGTGCAACAATGAAGAAGGTCAAGGTTCTGATTAGGTATATTTTTTGTTTTAGTATGCTTTAAACTGATTTGACTTCAAGAAATGTCAATTTGTAGGTCAATGATACTATTATTGCTTGCTGCAAGCCAAGAAAGGGAACAAAGATCGTATGTCTGCAAATGAATTGAGGAAGAAAGCAAGGGAGAGAGCTGAGTATCAAAAGGTATGATTATTGAGTTATAATATTTAGCTCCTATTTATTTGACTGCTTCTCGACTTCATTTAATGGTTGTTTGTGTAGAAAAAATTTGCTGCTGCCAAAGCTGCAAAGCTGGCAGCAAATAGGTTTCCCCTCTGCACAATCTACAACCAGACCTACAAGCTCAAGGCCAACCCAAACTACAACTGCCCCAACCAAACCTATAAGTTCAAGGCCTCCACAACCTTCTACAACATCAAGCAAGCAGGCTGCAACTTCAACAAGGACATCTCAGAGGATCAGAGAAAGGTCAGTTACAAGAGATGGAAAATAGGAACTATGACTCCATGTTTAGCATAGGCAGCAATTTCATTGTTGACATCCTTTTTTGTGGAACTATGTACTGTGTCATTTAGTTGCTATCCCTAATCTTTTATTAAGATGATTAGAGCTAAATTTGAAACATATTTAACAATTTATGAGGGATGTAATGCTCTAATTTTGGTTTTTGTTAAGTTAGACCTTTTTTTCGTTAGGTTGCTGCAAAAACTATGCCTATTATGAATGAAAGTGTTCTTATTTTCAGTTAATGAATTTTTATGAGTGAATGATTTTGTTGATGAATTGTGGTTGTTGATTGTTGATGAATTGTGGTTTTTGTTACTACTGCATATTTGAAGGTTTGTTGTCAAATTTTTAATCATTTTGGAGGGAATTGTGGAAGAAACTGAAGCAAAGGCATTTTTATCACTTTACAAAATCGGTGTCTGACGTGGCGCTGAGTTGACAAGTAGATGACTGACACGTCATGTGGTAACCGGATGAAATGGAGGGAACGGACCAGTTGGACTGAAAATTTGAGGTTTAGGGACTTTTGAGATTAAATTAGAAAAGCAGGAACTGAAACGAGGATGAAGTCACACTTCAGAAACTAAACAGTATTTAGCCCTTCCATTAAAATATAAACAAGATAGCTAAATGTGTACATCAGATTTAGATTTCTTCAAAATTATGAAAATTTTTGTAAATTTGCTCTATTGATATTTGAGCTTATCTAAAATATCATCAAAATTAGTTTTTGAGTACCGATATGGACTGAAATATATCAAGATTTCTATTAACATCATCGAACTAAAATTTCACACTTGCATCAAATAAATGATGATCAAGGAGAAACCATAAAAGTCCCTCACTTAAAAAAATACCACAATGCATAGGAAAGGCAAATTGTCGTTGAGTTATTCTAGTGAATTGAAACATAGAACCCAAGTTACTATGTTCAACTCCTTCCATAGTGATTTTTTATATATTACAAAATACAAACCAAAGGCTACAAAAAGGCAACCCTAATACAACCTAAATTCAAATTATCAAAAATAAAGAGCATGAGCAGCCCAACAAGGCAAAGCATGAGACCATCTACACATCTCCAAAGTGTGTCCACGGTTTGCGATAGCATCAGCAATAAAATTGGCTTCCCTCTAAAAATGTTTGAACTAGGTTGAATGAAAGAATAGAGAGTTTACTTTGAGGTCTCGAACCAACATTTTAATCATCTGGGGGCAAAAAACTTTTTTAACTTGTTATCAATTATCTCTGTTAGTAATTTTCCGTATAATACGCAAATAAAACATGTATTGACTTCTTTTTTTTCAAAAATACTTCACCATTTCATATTATTTTAAGGGACTAGTTAAATTTCCTATATTTTTTAAGTCAAAAGTATTATACATGTACTACACTGTTAAAGGAAAAACATATTGTGTGCCTTCGTCAAAGCAACTGATGGAGAGAGAATCAAGGAATCAGTGATTACCATCAATCAGCGCAATTACGGATCAATCAACATTTAATATCATTAATGTAATCGATATTTCCGTTGTAATTCTATCCCTATATAAAGGGACTATGAAATGAAATGAGTAGACAATTCCAATTGTCATTTTACTTTAACACGTTATCAGCACGCTTAGAGCCAATAGCCAAGAAAAAACACCTTAGTTTTCTAGTTTCTTTCCATCGGAAAAAAATCAGTACCCTAGAAGAAAAAACATTTTCTTCTTTTCTGCCGCCACCAAAAAAAAAAAAAAATTCTTTTTCTTCTTCCGATCCAGACCGACATCCATCTTCCCCGGCGGCCTCTACTCGATCCCACCTGCAGCGCACGCACTTCACCTGCGAAGCCCTGCACAACCTCCAGCCCACATGCTGCGCAGATCCCGCACCTCCGCTGCACCCCGCCTGCAGACTGGCCACACCCGGCGCTCGCCCATCCCGGCGCCCCTCCCAGCGCACTGCTACACTTCTAGAGAAAAGAAAGAAAAAAAGTGGTAACCGGGCCCAAAGAAAAGACCCGGCCCAAAAGAAAAAGTAAAAAAGCAAATTAAGTAGGCCCTGCAACCCAAAAAAGAAAAGAAAAAAAAAGCAAAGAAAAAAAGGAAACAAGGCATGCGGCCAAGAAAAGAAAAAAAACCAGGCCACAAATAAATAAAAAAACGAAGAGGGCCCGTGGCCCACTGCTGAAAAGAAAGAGGAAGTGGCCCAATTTTTCTCAATCCCAAAAACATCGCTACGCACGCCTGCATCAACACGCGTGTGTGCTATAATTGTTTTATTTTCTTGACAACAAGTATGTTCTCTTTTATTTATTTATTTTCATACTATGGTATATATTTTTTTTATCTAATTAGAACTTTTGAGCATGTTTAGTTAGATAATTTTGATTCTTTTAAGCATGTCTTGTTATTTATGTTTTACATAATTATGTTTAAGCATGTTATGCTATTGTTTATACTTTATTTTGAACATGCCATATATATATATATATTTTTATTATATCTTATTTATGCAATTTTGAGCATGTTTTTATTTTATTTACGCTTATATAAAGTATGTCTACGCATGTTTTGTATTATGCTATTGTTTACATTTTATTTTATGCATGATATATTCTTGCTATTATTATGTGTAGTATATAATTTGTTGTATATTTATGAAATTTGAGCATGCCATGTCGTTTATTTCTTATATATGCTATATTTAAATGTGTTATGCTTATTTTTAGAATGCAACATATATAATCCGCTTTGCCATGATAATGAAAATTCATGAGCATTATACATATACACTTACCGTGATAATGTATTTTCACGTAGCATCGAAAAAAATGTGACCATTACGAATCTTGGTCTTGAAATCTAATTCATGTTTTTGGAAAATAATTTACGTGGATGTCTTTATGACTGCGTAATTTATATCTTCTCTCTTGTTTTATGTAGATGGCTGATCCAACTCGACCTGAATTTGACATCTTGGACTCAAAAGGACTTGAGTACCATCGTTGGGTTTCCAATGTAGAAATTGCCTTTGTAGCAAAAGACTACACTGCCACCATTACCGACCCCAAAGATAATGAACTATTTAATAAGGTGAAAGCATATGCCTTACTGTTTCTGAGGCGACATATTGATCCCAGCCTACGCTGGGAGTACCTTCAGTTGAAGACACCTAAAGAACTGTGGGATGCCCTTAAGGGACGTTTTGGGAACATTCATGACATTTTGCTCCCAGAACTAGCCGTTCAGTGGAATGGAATCCGCTTGCTTGACTACAAAAGGGTCAATGACTTCAACAAGGACATGTTTCGCCTTAAGGCATGTCTCAATTTCTGTGGAAGGGAAATCACAGAAGATGATATGATCTACAAGACTCTTACCACCTTTCCTACTTCAGCATTTATACTAGCGAACCAGTATAAGTTGGAGTATGACAACAAAAGAATCACAACCTTCAATAAGTTAATAAGCCTACTGCAAGTGGCTGAAAGACATAATGAGGTTCTCTTGAACAACAATGCCAGGCCCACTAGGATAAAGAAAATTCCCGAGGCTAATTATGGAAAAATAGGTGGAAAGAACTCCAATGCAAGGGGGTTTAGACTTGCTGATCCCTACCCACGTGGCAGCAATGCACCAAATGGAAAGGAACATGGGGATCGTGGAAAAAAGATGCAAAAGGAAAGAGTTGACAATGAACCATGCTATAGGTGTGGATTCATTGGGCATTGGTACAAGAACTACCAAGAAAACAATAGAGTAGCAACCAATTACAAGAGGTATAGAGAGTCTAAAGAACAAGAGGCTCACTATATGGAAGAAGGAGGTTATGACCTAGACTTCAACCTTACAATTGCATACTTCAATGGCAAAGAGGAACTTGCAAATTAAGTCAATGGATTCTCACAATCTTGACTGATCTGCTTTATTCATTTTATTTTCCAAAGACAGTTGTGAAGGCATAATGCCTCATTTTTAATTAGACTATTGCTTGGTCTTAAAGTTTATTTTCAATCATGGATTGATGAATAAGATTTCTGAACAAAGACCTTGATTTGATTATCGTTGGCTGATTAATAAATTTTGAATTTTATTCTGAAGCACTGAATTTATTCAAATTTATTTACTACACATATTTACATGGTTCGACATAGCACTATACAGATGTAAAGCAATACATCTAGAGAAAAATTATTTGAATGAAAAGATTATCATTCTACCAAAATATAAATACTCTAAAGAATATGAGAACTGCTCTGTATGCACCAAGAGCTAATCGAACCTTGTTAAGATTCAAAGATATTCGTGCCAACAATTATCATGTAGAAACACACTGTGAGAATGGAACTGAATACCTTTATATTACCTCTAATGAATGTGGAAGGAAACGCATTTTAGAGAAACTTATGAGTCAATCTAGTGGACTGTACCTCACTGCGATTCGGATCATTGAATCCTATACTGTTACCAACAATGAAATGTGGGACACTGACTCATACAGGCTTTGGCATGACCGCCTATGGCACCGAGGTCGTGACATGATGATTCGTATTTTAAAGAACTCATATGGACATCCCTTCTTTCGAGTGAAAAATAAAGTGGGAGAAAAATCTGTCACATTGCAAGGTGTCGGTCCTAGTACTGCTTAAATGCAGTCATTGCTTTCTGAAGTACCAGAAGCACTACCTCCCATTATGCCTCATTGACTATTTCAAAGGCACATCACTCGTTTTGTAAAGCTTGACTTTAGCAAAAACAGGATCGAGACCTTCCTATGCTAAAGACACAAAACAAAACATTCCATTCTTACAAAGGATACAAAGAGATGTCTGTGGACCTATCCATCCAGAATGTGGACCATTCAAGTACTTTATGGTTCTGGTGGATACTTTGACACACTGGTCACATGTCGCTTTATTGTCCATAAGAAATGCTGCAAAACTCCTAGCACAGATTATTCGTTTAAGGGCTCACCACCCTGATAACCCTATCAAGTCTATAAGGCTTGATAACTCTGGAGAGTTTACATCAAAACCATTTGATGAATATTGCATGCCTATTGGGATTGATGTAGAGCATCCTGTACCCTATGTGCATACACAAAACAGTCTCGTAGAAGCCACCATCAAAAGGCTACAGATGGTGGCTAGGGCATTGGTTATGCGCACCAACCTGCCTATATCCACCTGGGTTTATGCAATATTGCACGCAGCTTTACTTATTCGTTTCAGACCCACAGCTAGCCAACCATTTTCTGCGTACCAATTGGTAACTGGATATGAGCCTAACATTTCACACTTATGCATATTTGGTTGAGCAGTACATGTGCCTATTGCTCCCCCACAGCGCACCAAAATGGGTCCTCAGAGACGATTAAGTATTATGTTGGATACGAATCCCCAACAATTATTCGCTATTTGGAACCCTTGACAGGCGATCTCTTTACCGCTAAATTTGCGGACTGTCACTTTGATGAGACAGTCTTCCCGTCGTTAGGGGGAGATAGGAAAAAGGATTTTTCAAGGGAACGACAGGAATTATCGTGGTTTGTCCCCACTCTGTCTCATTTGATCCCCGTACTTCACAAAGTGAAAGTGAAGTTAAAAGAATAATCGATCTTCAGAACGTAGCAGATTCGATGTCTGATGCGTTTACTGATATCGCAAAAGTGACGAGATCACATATACCAGCTGCAAATGTGCCTGCAAGGTTAGAAGTCCCCAACAAGGGGCACGGTGCTGCAGATAGAGGCACTGCAACCGCACTTAGTGGAGGTGTGGTTGAGGCCGTGGCTCCCCAAGGAAGAGGGGGAGGTCACTTGGTTCGATTGACACTCACCCAAGGAAGAAGAGGGCGAGTAAGGCACAAACCAATCATCAATGTATAGAATCCCTCTCATGAGATTGTCTCTGATTATAGTTATGTCCATGAATCAATAATGGAGGACGCTCCGATGTTAAAAATGATTCCAGAGAACAAAGAAATCTCAGAGGATTATGAGAGTGCGTATGAGTTGATAGAAAGATCTTCCATACACATTGATGATATATACTGTTGCTCAAGGAATCATAGAGCAGATTGGCCTAAATGGAAAGAAGCAATCCAGGCAGAATTAGATTCTCTGACAAAGAGACAGGTATTTGGTCCGGTAGTGCTAACCCCACCAAGTGTAAAGCTGTAGGACATAAATAGGCCTTTGTCAGAAAGCGTAATGAGAAGAATGAAGTCCTGAGGTACAAGGCTCGCCTTGTGGTACAAGGCTCGCCTTGTGGCGCAAGGTTTCTCACAATGCCCTGGAATTGACTACGAGGAGACATTCTCTCCCAAAATGGACGTTATAACGTTCCGCTACTTAGTTAGCTTAGTAGTTTCCAAAGGACTGGAAATGCAGCTCATAGATGTGGTTACTGCATATCTCTATGGGGATCTACATTCAGAGATATATATGAAAGTGCCTGATGGCCTTACATTACCCAAGTCAAGTGACTCTAAACCACAGAGTGTGTTTGCAATTAGGTTGAAACGCTCACTTTATGGATTGAAACAATCTGGGCGGATGTGGTATACCCGTCTAAGTAACTACTTGATTGGGAAGGGATATAAGAACGATGAATTATGGCCCTGCGTATTCATAAAGAAAACAAGTTCTGAATTTGCAATTGTAGCAGCATATGTCGATGATATGAACATAATAGGTACTCTTGATGAAATAAGAGAAACCGCAGGCTACTTGAAATCCAAATTTGAGATGAAGGATCTTGGGAAAACTTGATTCTGTCTAGGCCATGAACTAGAACACCGAGTGTGTGGAATACTAATCCACCAGTCTGCATATGTCCAAAAGTTAGGCAATTTAACATGGACAAAGCGCATCCTGCTAGCACTCCCATGATCGGTCAAAGTTTGGATGCAAGGAAAGATCCATTTCGTCCAAAGGACGATGACGAAGAGATGTTGGGAGCTGAAATTCGCTATCTAAGTGTAATAGGCGCATTATTGTACTTAGCCCAATGTACTCAACCAGACATTGCATTCTCAATGAACTTGTTAGATTTTGCTCAGCACCAACGTAGCGTCACTAGAATGGTATCAAGAATATTTTCGATACCTAAAAGGAACTATTGACTTGGGACTGTTCTTTCCCTACAGAGAGACAAGAGGGACCGCATATGGAACTGCAATCCCTAAAGGAAATGTTGATGGCAAAAGCGTCACTCACTACACCGAAACGCCAAATAACTTTTTGGTTGGTTTTGCTGATTCTGGGTACCTCTCTGACCCACATAAAGATCGTTCCCAAACTGGTTATGTATTTACCAATGGGAACAAGGCGATATCTTGGAGATCAACCAAGCAAACCCTTGTGACTACCTCCTCGAACCACTCAGAGATCATTGCTCTACATGAGGAGGTTCGTGAGTGTGTATGGTTAGGAACTAACATTACACATATTCGAGGGACTAATGGTTTGAGTTTTACCACTGAAGAGCCTACTTGCATTTATGAACACAATGCAGCTTGCATCAAACAGATGAAGCTAGGTTATATTAAGGGTGATAACACAAAACACATATCGCCAAAGTTGTTCTACAATCAGCAACAACAGGCTCTCCTCAAGATTCAAGTGAATCAAGTAAGGTCTGAGGAGAATGTGGCAGATTTGTTCACCAAATTATTGCCCAAGGCCACATTTGAGAAACATGTGAAAAACATAGGAATGCGAAGTCTTTCCAAACTCCCTTGATTAATGCAAGTATCAAGGGGAGGTGTAGACGTCAGGGGGAGTCTAATACACACATGTCATCCTCAAATGTAGAATGTGCGTTGTGCTCTTTTCCTTCGACCAAGGTGTATTTTTGTCCCACAGGGTTTTTATTGTTACCTGACAAGGTTTTTAGTGAGGCAACAACTCATGCACCATTTCGTCTTTGACTTGGCACAAGAGGGAGTGTTAAAGGAAAAACATATTGTGTGCCTTCATCAAAGCAACTGATGGAGAGAGAATCAATGAATTAGTGATTACCATCAATCATCGCAATTACGGATCAATCAACATTTAATATCATTAATGTAATCGATATTTCCGTTGTAATTCTATCCCTATATAAAGGGACTATGAAATGAAATGAGTAGACAATTCCAATTGTCATTTTACTTTAACATACACATTATTTTTACAATTTTTCTTCATATTTTACACGTACTATTGAATAAAAATGAATAAGAATGAATATTTTAAAATCAAACAACTAGTGAATTAATTAATTAATTAAAGAATTATTTGATGAAATATCTGAATTATACATGTATGCATTTTTTCTATATTATACACATACATTATTTTACTATGTCTATCAATGAGAATTTTTTAATCTCCTTCAACCTGAATATGAGTATGACCATGGATTAAAGCTGCTCTGAGGCACGCCCTTAAAGCCAACGCCTCTGCATTGAGAAAATCAATATAACCTATATTTTTAGTTGAAGCAATCAGAGGATTTTCTTCTTAATTCATTTTTAATTACAAAACCTACAACACCTTGATGATTATGTTTCACTGAGCCATCAATTTGAATCCTCATGGGATGCCATTTGATAAGATGTTTACGAGCTTTCGGTTTTTTGTGACTTGTGAGGAGAGGAATTAGCTTGCTGATATTGGAAAGCCATATTTGTGCTTTATAAACAACTTGAATAGGAGTTTTATCAACTTGTCTAGAAATAGCATGTTTTTTAAATAGCAGTATTTCTAGCATATACCAAATTTGGTAGCAAAAATGAAGACATTAGAGCAAGTTTCCCGTTGGGTCACTAGGTCAGGGTCACAGGGTCAGAACACTGTTCACTGCCACTAGACGTTTGTTTTCACCTGTTGTATCCAGTTCACTAAGTCAGTTATTGTTCATTAAATATTCTATTAATTTATTTATTATAAATAAGAAATATATAATTTAAATAAACAGTAATGATGAATATTTTCGAAAACCTACCAGCAAAATCATTAGTAATATAGAGAAAAATTAATAAATTTTCATTTTCTTGGAGAACTTATCTCTATTACTTTTTTAGTTATGTCCTGATTCATCTACGGCTTAATCCTTATCCTTATTTTCCTTTTAAAATTTTCTTTAAAAATAAATTTATCTTCTATTTAATCTATATCCTAAACATGCCAAGTTTACACAAAGTGAAGAAAATTTATCTTCTATTTGCTCTGCACATCTACTCTGCACGAAATGAAATTGGAGAATGAATAAATGGATATTGGTGGTGACGTGCTGCTCTCTCTCCATCATTACGCGACAAAAATCCTTCTTCCACGCGCGTCAGATAATTTCGATGCTAGAAGACAAGAGACTCACCTTCACGCTGCTTCAGTGGCGCGTCTGTGCAGCTGTCTTCCTTTGGGCCACACTGGATGCCCAGGTCAGTCAGGATCAAGACCTGGGTCAGCAACTTAACCTAGGAAGTGGCCTGGGTCATCTACTGTTGGGTTTTCCCAAGCCCCGTGGAAGCTTGATTTTGAAAATTTCTCTCCACCTGGGACAAGATTTGACTTGGTGCCATGGCAAGAACCCTCCCAGTGGACTTGCTCTTGGTGAGATTCATCTAAGAATTTGGATCTTTATGGATTTTAAAAGAATTGAGCCTATTCATAAATTAACTATTTTAACTAACATGTAAGAAAGATCTTGAGAAAGTTTCCTAAATTTGCCGGACAAGATTTGACGTGGTGTCATGGCGAGATTCCTCCAATGGACTTGCTCTTAGTGAGATTCATATGAGAATCGGGATCTTTATGGATTTTAAAAGAATTGAACCAATTCATAAATTAACTATTCTAATTAACATGTAAGAAAGATATTGAGAAAGTTTCCCAAATTTTTCAGAAAATAAAGGCAATTCAAGGTCTAAATTCTCCATGTATGAATGACAAAAATGACAAGATCTATCAATATGCATAGTAGTACGTACCTAATCTTGTATTCTGAGTCTATTTCTAATCAATTGACGAGTAAGAATATGGTATGTTAACATTTATCATGCGTATCTATTTTATGTAATATATAATTACCAGAAACGTAGCTAGACAGGTAGATTGCCCTCCACAAGAAATGCAAACAGCAGACCCTCCCAACAACCAAAGGTCCAAAATGATCACTATCAAACCAGTAGCAGTGAATTTCTCAAATCCCGCACAAATTTCCTTAACAAGCCCGACAATGCTAGCAAAAAATACCACGACCAAAAACCGCGCACATAGTCGGAAAAAACTTGCCAATTGGAGCAACACAGATATGGAAAGAGCACGAATATGTAAAAGGAAATAAATCGGTCTAGATGACACTAAGAACATCATATCTAAATTGGAAACGTTGATTGATAGGTCGAACATAATTGCAGATAAAATGGTAAGTCCGTTTTAGAGGAATCTCATCAAAAACAACAAATTACAAAAATCAATATGGATGGAATAACAAAATAACAGCGGCTAGAAAACCCTAACAAAAGCAACCCACCGCACCCATTACAAGTTTTCTAATATACTTTGGCATATTAAAATGAAAAGCTTGTAATGTTTATAAACTTGTAAAAATTTGTGAATAAATGTGCACTATACTTAACCTCGTAGTGGTTGCATATGCTAATGTGCTAATCAACCCTCAATTATTTGATATATATATATATATATATATATATATATATATATATATATATATATACCTAGGCAACTCAATAAATTAATTAGAGAGAAAATCTTAGTAGTCAAAATCATCGTGATTGTCGGTGGGGAGGATCTACTAGAACGAAAGATCAGAAGATCATTCACAATATGCCGTCCACCTGGCCTGTTTGTACTAGATCTTGCCAGCCTGGCATTTTGACCTCGTAAACTCACCTCCTCATCTCCCTTAATTACCCCCCTACTTGAACGAATCTACAAAACTACCCCACCGCACAGCGACACGTGACTTGGCAGCACGGTCGTTGAGATCCAACGGTCAGACGAGCAGGTATTTCGGTTTAAAGTCAATCCCATTGACGGCGAATGATTACTGTTGGTCTTTTGGACAGTGGTGGAAGTGCACGCAGGAAATGATAGCAGTAGCCTGTGGAGGGTGCGGGCCCCAGCATATCTATTTTTGGTCCCTACTTTTTAACGTGCGAGTTAGCTTGATTCCATTCCATGCGTGTTTGGTTTGGTTTAAAAAAAAAAAAACTTGATTCTTTCGCCCTTAAGGCTTAAACCACGTGATCTGTTCCTAATTTTGCTCCCGTTTTCCTTACAAATAATCTGAAAAAGTTTGACGCTAGTTGGTTGAATTCCCTCTTTTGCCCCTTACACTGCGATTTGGTCCACGTGTTTCATCATTATCATTATTTCACCGCTGTTTGTTGTCTTGTTCTTTGTTTTTTTTTTCCCCTTAAAAATTGGTGAAATCATTTTGATTTATTTACTCAAAAAAAAAAAAAAATTCATAAACTAACCCCAAAAGAAAAGACTTGAGCAAAGATGTAAGTATTTAACTGTCGCCGCTGCTATTGGTTTAGATAGCATAATTTTTCACACCAGTAAAAGGCCAGTGAAAAACAGGAAACAAAAAAAAAATAAAAGAGGCTTTTGAACAAAACCAAAAGTCGAATTGATTGTGCCAAGGTTGAAAGTTGATTGATGAGGACAATGAGGTCCAATAGGAAATAGGCAAAACTTTCTTGCCACCTGTATCTTATTAGGATAATTTCTGTTTAATTTTCGAAGACGGATTACTTTCTAGTTTGAAACTTAAGGAGTGAGGACCTTCGATTTTAAGTTTCACTAATCAAGAGGCGACATCTGTATCGATAGCAAGACAAGCATGTCCCCCAAGGACATGTTGCCATTGAACAAAATTCTTCGGTTTTAATGTTTTATGGATCTTTAATCTCCAAAAAAATTTAATTGTTAAACCTAATAAATTAAGGTAACAAAATGAAGGTAAATTTTTAGTTTCTTGGCCCAGAGTGACACAAGTCTGTTTCCAAATTGACCTAGTGACCCAAACTCAACGAGTGAAAACAAATATAAAAAAGCAGTGAAGAATGTCTGTTTCAGTAACCCAATGACTTAGTGACCTTGATCTAATAACTCAACGGGTGAACTTGCTCTTAATTAGTAATTTGTGATCAAAAGGCAAAAGTGAATTTGTTCATGCTAGAAGAAAAGTCTAATTATTGGTTACTTTATGAAACCCATTTGCTCTTAAGTCTCAACCAAAATTGCTTGACCAAATTTTCATTTGTGTAACTTAATCATAGAACAACAAAGAAAAACCTAGAAGGCTAGAACCATTTTCCCACTTTTGCTACGTTGATAGATCCATGGTCCCTTCTTCTTAACAAAAAAACAGAAACAAAGTAACAAACACATGGAAGGAGATGGACCCCAGAACAAACACAGTGGCTTCACCCGTAATATATTCCACATCTAAGCCCCTTTTCTTATAAATCCTTCTTCACTCCAAACAAAACCTCCAAAGCCAGACAGGTTCCAGTTATACTTTTACCCAACTCGCTCACTCTCTCTCACTTTCCTCTCTAAACCCAAATTTCAAATCCAGATCTGTTCCTACACAATGCAGCTCCGTCCGGCAACCACCGCCGGCGCCTTGGTCCTCTCCGTCGTCGTCTTCCTCTTCTCCGTCGCCCACGCGCACAACATCACGCGCATGCTGGCCAAGCACCCTGAGTTCTCCACCTTCAACCACTACCTAAGCTTGACCCACCTTGCCGCCGACATCAACGACCGCACCACCATAACCGTCTGCGCCGTCGACAACTCCGCCATGTCCGCCCTCCTCGCCAAGCACCTCTCCATCTACTCCATCAAGAACATCCTCTCCCTCCACGTCTTGCTCGACTACTTCGGCGCCAAGAAGCTCCACCAGATCACCAACGGCACCGCCCTCGCCGCCACCATGTTCCAGGCCACGGGCTCCGCCCCCGGCTCCGCCGGCTTCGTCAACATCACCGACCTCAAGGGCGGAAAGGTCGGATTTACCCCGAGGACAACGACGGCTCCTTCGCCGCGCATTTCGTCAAGTCCGTCGACGAACTCCCCTACAACATCTCCGTCATCCAAATCAGCAACGTCCTCCCCTCCGCCGCCGCCGAGGCTCCGACGCCTGGCCCCGCCGAGGTCAATCTCACCGGGATCATGTCGGCCCACGGCTGCAAGGTCTTCGCCGAGACGCTCTTGGCCAACCCCGACGCGTCCAAGACCTTCAACGAAGCCGTCGACGGCGGGCTGACCGTGTTCTGCCCCGGCGACGACGCTTTCAAGGGCTTCCTGCCGAAATACAAGAACCTCTCGGCGCCCGGAAAAGCTGCATTGCTGGAGTACCATGCCGCTCCGGTGTACCAGTCCATGCCGATGTTGAAGTCCAACAATGGGTTGATGAACACTTTGGCCACCAACGGAGCGGAGAAGTACGACTTCACCGTCCAAAACGACGGTCAGGCGGTGACCCTCAAGAACAAGCTAGTGACGGCCAAGATCATCGGCACGCTAATCGATGAGCAGCCCCTTGCTATATATACTATAAACAAGGTTTTGACGCCCAAGGAGCTGTACAAGGGAGCGACTCCAACTCCGGCGCCGGCTCCGGCACCAGAGAAAGCCGCCGACGCTCCCAAGAGTTCCAAGGAGGCGCCGTCCCCCGATGACGCCGATTCCCCGGCTGACTCGCCGGAAGACGACCCGGCCGATCAGACTGCTGACGACAGTGGAGCCTTTGCGTTGGGAAGAGTGGGGTTTGGGGGTTTGATTCTCAGTGTGTGCCTTGGCTTTTCACTGTTGTAAGTTTTTATTTTTTATTTTTTTACTTACTGGGAAATAAGTGAGGCAGTTTGAGATAATTTTTCATTTCTTTCAATTGTTTGTGTGTGATTTTTATTTTTGTGTAATCTGTGGGGGGAAATTTGTAAGGTTTTGATTTTGGTTTGTTGGTGTAAGTTTGGCTAGAACTTGTTGGTAGATTTTATTTTGTTCTATATACACACTTAGCCCCGTATGGTTGACAAGAATGTCAAAATAGGAAAATGATTTATTTTCTTTTCCAGACCGATATGGAATGGAAATATGGAATAAGTTTTGGTTTCCATTCCTATTGTAATATTTGGTAAGTAATAAAAATGAAATATAAAATTTAAATTTTTAATAACACCATTTTATTAATTAAAGTACAAATATGACATCTATTTATAAGGAATATTGGAAGGGAAATGTAAATTTTTTAGAGAGATAATTTATGTAATTTTGTCTTGTGGGAGTAGGGATGGTAATGGGGCGGGTTGGGGATGGGGATCACAATACCATCCCCATCCCCGGGGTCATTTTCTACCCCCATCCCCGCCCCAATCCCCAATAAAAATATGTTGGGGATTCCCCGTCCCCATCCCCATTGGGGACTAAGCCTCCAAATCCGCCCCAAATCCCCAATAAGAATTTAATAAATAAAATAATTTTTTCTCATATTGTCTTTTTTAAAATAAAAATCTAGAACAAATAAATTTAAAATATGATTAAATTCATAAATCATAATTCAGTGAGTGCAAAAATCAAAACACCATTAAAGTAAAACTATAGCTATTAAAGTAAAGTAGTAAATGTATATATTTGTGATTTATATTATAAAAAATAAATTAAAATATATATAAGTTAAATATATGTATATATTATTGGGGCGGGTTTGGGGATGGGGATCACAATACCATCCCCGCCCCATCCCCAATCTTAGATAGCGGGGATTGGGGATCCCCATCCCCATTCCCCATTTGTCCCCGAATTCTCCCCCCATTAGGGGCGGGTATCCAATGGAGCTCCGCCCCGCTGGGGATTTTTGCCATCCCTATGTGGGAGATGGAATTAGAATACCACCTCTGATTAGGTAATTATATTCAGGCTTTATGAGAGAGTTAATTTTCAGTTAAATCTCATTTTTTATTTCCTTTAAAATCTCTAATTACAACCAAACATCATCTCTAAATGGAAAATAAAATTAATTCTCATTCCATAGCATGATTTCCTGCCATCCAAACAGGACCTTAGAGAGTTAGAGGGATATTTTCACTCTATCATCGTATAATTGCTGCATTCAGTAAATTTTTGTTCATATCATATCCATGAAACAGATTACACTAGTGTGATCTCAAACATTGCCTTTAATCACTGTTGGATTTTAATTCTTTTCAATAATGTCTTATGTTGAAAAATTATATAATATGTTAAAGAATTGTTACTCCGCTAGGTTCAACTGTTATTCGATCTAAATTCAATAGGGAAGAATGATGAAGAAAATAAATAAATTTCATCTACCTTATTATTCTCAACCCTATTATTTAAATCCAAGAATCAGTTAAGCATAACTAAACAGGAAATTCTCCAAGTGAGTGATCATAATTGCTTGGAGGAGTTTGCTCCATGAACTAAAAGAGTTGAGTTTAACTTTCAACATAATAGATTTCCGTACGAATTTCATTTTTGTGACGAACAAATCTTTACCATAATGACAAGCAAATGACCTTTTGTTGTACACTCGTACTAACAGTGGAGTATGACCTTCTAAATTGATGAACATGTTTTAATGATTTCAATAGTAGTTTGGCATGAGAAGAGCCTGGAAGTTATGAGTTGGCAATCATTTTTTTTCATGTCAACCTCAGTGGCCATATCACAGCCCATTCCTAAAAGAGTAGTGCTAGAGACACCAAATATTTATACCAAATTCATATACCGAATGATGTGGCAGGTGCCAACTCATCAAAGAAATTGCTAACATAGACTTTCTCTACTAATTTTTTCTTTATCAAAAAATTAAAAATCAAAAAAACCTAAAACCATTGCAAAGTCCCATATATGGCCGCCATCCTCATCGAGAGGAGATCATCTACCATCAGATGTAGATCTAGTTGGATGGGTGAGGCTTTTTTCTCTATTTTCAATATTTCACTCATTTCACTCACTTTATTCACCTGTCTTGCATGATATTTTTGGAGGACCTTTTTCTTCCAATAAGACTATTGGGGCCTATTAAGTAACACTCCTTGGGTACCCCCAGACTCTAGATGACAAAGTAACAAGGATCTTCCATCAACAAATATGGTCAGGCCAATAGCCAATAAGTCACAATTAACTGCAGACATAACACGATCCCCAATCGTTGGCACTGAATATAGCCCAATCTCCAATTGATTCTTTAATTCAAATTTTTACCGTTCAAATGTCTCGAGGAAATCATGAAAAGAGAGGGAGTAAAAGAAGGAGAAATGAACTTTGGAAAGTTTGGATGGCTTTTAATTAATTCATTAATTCATCTGACAACAAAGGCAAAAGTTCTAGCACTTTTTCATGCTCCGGTTAGGAAGGGTGAAGCAAGAGTGGATGCAAGAACAGCGAAGCATGAGTGGATGCTCAAATGTATAAGGAAGAAGATAATTAATGGTCTAGGTTTAATCTTATCTTCTTCTTTTTTTAATTTTAATTTTTTTTTTAAGGAGAAGCATAAAATTGTATTATTTCCATATCATCACCATCTTAGAACCAAAATTGATGACATAGCAGGTGCCACATCATTTGGTAATCAGTTTTGGTATAATTTTTTGAGATCTCAAGCATTTTCCTTCCTAAAAATAGTTCACATGTTCACAACTGCAAAGCTTAGTAGATGCAATCTTTCAATAATGAGAGGCCTCTGTCAACAATGTGTTGACATTAGGAAGGAAATGATACAACATGGAAGAAGAAATAGTACATTTCCGAGCCATATCAAGTATTTTTTTTTTTTAGCAATGAGTATTTGGGGGGGGGGGGGGGGGGAGGTAGGTCCCTCTGGTCTAGGAACATTATGATGAACCGTTGCCCTGATTACTCGAGGTAGGCCTTGGCAGGAGCCCAATTAACATCTGGGCCCTGAGCCGGTTACAATTGGGAGTAGACAGACCCCGCAACGTCCCAAAGCCCACATTATCACACTAAAGTGGTCAGGTGGTAGGACCCGCAGGCATCCATAATCAAGCCTTCGAGATGATTTAGACACCCGTGAAGTTGGCACGTTTCACCAGCGTTCACATTGGCCTCGCAAGGCACTCAGCAACCTACTAACAAGGGATAAATTGACAACTCTGGGGCTTGAACCTTGGATGGGGGTGCCAACCAAGGCAAGATCCTTGCTTTTGCCAATCCTGCCTACCCTTGTTGGCAGCCATATCAAGTATTAAACGGTGCATTCCTCACTTGGAGGCTTCATCACTTTGTCAATCCCTCTATAGTGAGGAAGTCTGTCTCCTTCCCTAGGTAGCGACAGATTTGGAACTCACCTGCAGGCAAATCCAAGTTGCTGTCAAGCCTGAAGTTTATTGATGTATGGCGCATGCAGCTTCTATGTGCAGGCCACGTCTCACCGGGTCTTGCCCTAACTCTAACCCGACCTAATTGCGACTCGTGGATCCCGACCCAAATTTTTACCATCTGATTGCCTACTGTAAGGTCACCATTGGAGCCGGATTTGGGATCTAGGTTGGTTGGATCTATGGACCTACTTGGTTTATTGACATGGGATCCTAGTTTTTGGTTCTTATTTTTGTGAGGTAGTTTGCGTTATGGTCATGGTGAGTATCAGTGCTTTTGTTACTTTACTGAAGATTTCTCTATAATTGATGCAGGTATTGATTACTTTTGTCAAGTTTTGTGTTGGATCTGCATGGTTAGTCATACTATCAGTTATATTTCTTATCACTTGACTAACATCAGAGGCTTTATCAGATATACTTGGTATCTCATCACGTCATTGTTAGATTTATTTTTCGATGCCCGTTGCATCTATATTTTCAATTTTAATGCAATTTTGGCATCTATCATGTGTACTTTTTTTATATTTAATATATGTTTGGTCAAATTTAATTAAACTCAAAATACATCAGTCATAGTTTATTAGTCTCCCTTTTTGCCTTTGGGGTTAACCTAAGTGAGTGAGGTAGAATCACAAGTAAGTTAGTCGTCAAAAACCCTAAGCGCCGTCTACGTATGTCGCCACCAAACTCCGGCAGTTCTCCTCCCATCATGCTACAAGGTAGTATTCTAGTATGGAATTGTCGAGGAATAGTAAACCTCGAGACTTAAAGAGCCCTGGTAGATCTTGTTCAGGCCCGCAAACTATCTCTCATCTTTCTTGTTGAAACAATAGCATAGAAAACCCTAATCGACTCTATCACTCAAAAGTTGGGATTCAAAGACAATATCTGCTTCCAACATCAAAGTGATTCTCAAGGAATAGCCTCACTGTGGAATGATGACACTCATGCGGAATTTAGATCCTCATATTATCATCATATTAACGTTGTTATTGGAAAACAAGGGGATGCAATGAAATGGAGGTTTACCGGTATTTATGGTTTTTGCTGCCAGAGATGCCAGAACGCAAACTTGGCACCTCATCCAATCTCTTGCTGCAGAGTCATGTACTCTTCCGTGGCTTATGGCAGGAGACTTTAATGAGATTATGTCACAGACAGATAAGTCGGCAGGTCGAAAGCGTGCTGCCATGCCAAAGGAGATGTTTAGAAAAACTATGACTGACTGCAGTTTTGATGACATGGATTTTGTGGGAAGCAGATTCACATGGAGTAACAAATATACCAAAGAACGCCTGGATAGGGGCTTTCAAACCTTGCAATGGCGGAGTCTCTTTCCATTTAGCAGAGTGATCACCCTCAATCCATCGGAGTCGGATCATTGCCCTATTTTGGTGGAAGTTAGTGCTGAAAAAGTGCAGTGTAGAAGAGTGAATAGGATCTTTCGTTTTGAGGAGATGTGGCATGGAAATCAAACCTGCACTGACATCATTCAAAATGAATGGGCGCTCCCTACTACAGGAAATGCCTTGAGACAAATTGGTTTCAAATTCAAAGCTATTGGTCAGAAACTTCTTCATTGGCACAAGACGGATTTTGACAAACAAAGGGCTGAAACGAGAGTGATACAGGAGAAACTAAATGACATTATGAAGTTGCCTTTTTCTCCAGATCAATATGAAGAGCAAAGAACCTTGCATGCCAAGTATAGTCATTTACTGTCACAGCAAGAGAAGTACTGGAGGCAAAGATCTAGGGTTATCTGGCTCAAAGAAGGGGATCGAAATTCTGCTTTTTTTCATCGGCGTACTAGTAATAGAAAAAGTAGAAATACCATTTAGGGACTAAATGATGAGCAGGGACAATGGCAATCGGAACTGGCTAAAATCCAAAGATTATTGTTATCATACATTAGATCGGTCTTCTCCTAGGAAGGTTGTGCATGACTCTAGTGCACTTCACACTGTGATTGATGCTACACCAACAAAAGTAACCGGCAGCATGAATGACACTCTTCTCCAGCCTTATATAGATGATGAAATCAAAGCTGCACTCTTTCAAATGCATCCGTCCAAAAGTCCTGGCTCAGATGGTATGTCACCATTCTTCCAAAAATATTGGAATGTTGTGAACATGGATGTTTGTACTGCCATTAGAAATTTTATGGAGAAGGGTGAGTCATGGCAAGAGTCAAATTATACTTATCTTTGTTTGATCCCCAAAATTAAATCTCCTAAAGTTGCTGCCCACTTTAGGCCAATTGTTGTATGTAATGTGATTTGTAGAATTGCCTCCGAAGTCGTTGCCAACATATTGAAAACTATACTACCTGAGATCATCTCACCACTCTAAAGTGCATATGTCCTAGGTCGTTTAATTTCTGACAATACATTAGTGGCCACAGAAGCTGCTCATTTCATGAATCAACTTAGAAGCCAGTTTTTTTTTCTCCATGAAACTTGATATAAGCAAGGCTTATGATTGTTTGGAACGGCAATTCATTCATGCAATGTTACTGAAGTTGAGTTTTCAATCTTTTTGGGTTCAAATGATTATGATTACACAAGTTACTTGTTCGATCCTCATTCAGGGTGAACCAACTGCAAAAATTGTTTCCACAAGAGGCATTAGGCAAGGTGATCTATTGTCACCTTACTTGTTCATTCTATGTTCAAAAGGGTTGTCTACTGTGATCTCAAAGGCCATTCATAACAATGCTATTGCAGGGCTTAAAATGTGTCAACAAGCTCCAACTCTCCATCACCTTTTCTTTGCTATATGATAACTTCATATTTGGCATAGCTAATGAAGTTGAATGTTACAGGTCTAAAGAGATGCTAGACATGTATGAAAGAGGCTCTGGTCAAAAGGTGAATTATCAGAAGAGCAGTGTGGTTTTTAGCAATAATGTGGACATGGAAGAGCAGAACATATTGGCTTCCATCTTAGCTGTTGAAAGAGTGGATGAGCATGATAGGTATTTAGGTTTACCATTGAGAGTTGGTAGATCAAAAACTGTTATTTTTTAGTATATTAAGGAGAAACTATCAAAGAAGCTCATCAAATGGAAAGCAAAAATTCTTAGTTGTGTAGGCAAGGAAATCTTGATCAAAGCAGTGACACAAACAATGCCCTCATATGCCATGAATTGCTATCTCTTGCCAAAGGGACTATGTGATGAAATTCACAAGTTGTGTGCTTCTTTCTTTTGGGGTGACACTAATGATAAAAGTAAAATACATTGGAGAAGGTGGAAAAGATTGTGTTTAACAAAGCAGGAGGGTGGCATAGGATTCAAGAACCTGTATGTATATAACCTAGCCATGCTAGCAAAGCAAGCTTGGAGACTTGTTACCAATCCTCAATCACTCATTGCAAGGTTATACAAAGCCAGTGTCATGTCCCGATTTTTAAACACAAATAAAAATCGATATATAACCCTATAATTATATATGCGTGATGGTTCAGCCATCAATATAGAATACCGGGAAATTTTTTTCCTTTTAAACCAAGTACAACTGATGCCTTGAACCCACCATGTCAATACAAACTCACTCCGCAGAGTCAACTATTACACAAGTTTACAAATTAAATTGTCACAACAAAATAATAAGTAAATGCTCCTTAGAGCTACTACAACGGAAGTCTTTTCAACGGTAAAGTCACAAAATTGGCTTCCTACAGTATAGCTGTAAGCACACGATCTCAGTTTCAACCACGATTGTCCTGACCTGTAGGATTAACTCGTACACCATTGAATAGTGCACTGGGTTGCCACACAACAAACCCCGTAAGCTTATGAAAGCTCGTATGAGTAAACTCAAAACCACAAAGCAGACACACATTCTTAAGTCACCTCAACCTAACAAGATAAGCACATAACTCACAACTAGAACCATTTGTTGCATAACCTTCCATAACATGCTTACATAGGTCAACTCGTGACTAAAACCACAAGCTCAGATTCTCAACCTATCATCCAATTATACAAATTTCAGTCAAACAAAACCTCCTCAAGTAATGTTTGGAAATCCTTTGACGCACAACGGCGAGTCACAAATATCGCACTCATTTCCTTCCCACAGAAGCCTTTGTCATCAACATGACATCAAAGGTGAAAACAATGAATCACCTTTCTATCCTCACACAAAGCACAATCCTCACCACTATGGCCTTTAAGATCAATCAAACCGTAAATCAATGAAATCAAGAAGAAGACAAGGCAATCACAATTCAAAACAAGCAAAACAATTCATAGTAACCCTTGCGTACAGTTTTAGTTCAGGAGGTCAAATTAAGACAAGCAATTCAAGTCATAGGAATCATCATAACCCCACACTCTAACATCCGTAGGTAGCTCCGACCATCACAGCAGTCCTCTCGATCTTTGTTAACTTAATAACAATTCAACTCCTCTACCGAGTAGTCATCACAATGATCATCACACAGATTTCACCGATCATCACACATATAGCCATCATCCTACTGATCATTACACATATTTCATTGGTCATTACACAGACAGCAATCGTCAAACTGATCGTCACACAGATTTTGCCAGTCATCACACAGATAGCAATCATTCAACTGATCATCACACAGATTTCGCCAGTCATCACATAGATAGCAATCATCCAACTGATCATCACACAGATAGCAATCATCACAAAGATTCATCACACTGATGTCATCGATTCATTACACAGATATTCCTACACAAGCTTTACATGACAATCATCACAAAGATTCATCACACTGATGTCATTGATTCATCACACTCCTACACAAGCTACCATATCTTAAATCTTAATTAAGACGGTCATACTAGACTCATGGTATCTCAACACATGAAATTCTACAATCACAACTCAATACATAATTTCCCCATTCTCGAGCAATAGTGAACTCATTTCAATTATTGTTCACATCACAACCAAGCCACCCATACATATATATTTCACGTAAATATATATATATATATATATATATATATACTTAGTAATCCACTCAGGAATGCCACTAATACCAACTATAGTCATAGTTAACCTAATAAATCCAAGACAATATGGTAATTATGCTCATAACGAATATCGTGAGATTTACTCACCTCTGAATCCCGCTGCGTCTTCATACGCTAACCAAGACAAGCACAAACCGCCGCAATCCACACAACACAAGCCTGTCAAGTACCTAAACACATACGATCTCAATTCAGTGCACGAATCACAAAGTGATTAAAGTCTGAACCCCTGTTTTGAACTAAAACCACAAAAGTGACGCCAATCGAGGTGAAACCTCATCCGAGACCACCCAAAGTCTCCTGAATACTTCTACAATCGATATGTCAAATCTACAAGTCAATCGAACACTCGAATCCTCACGGATAGAATAATCGAACGGTTCGAAACCGTTAAAACCCTAACATACCCATACGATCTCCAAAAATTAAGTATTGTCTATCAAAATGCTCGTATCGACGAGTAGATCAAAATCAGGAACATAAACTATCCCTAAGGTGGCCAGAAACCGCTGGAAAACACCACCACAGTGGCGGCGCCACCGCCTGCCCAAAGTCAGAATTTGACAAAATTTCAAACACAAAAGTTCTTCATCTCAACTCCAATTACAACTTTC
Source organism: Rosa chinensis (assembly GCF_002994745.2). Lineage (NCBI taxonomy): Eukaryota > Viridiplantae > Streptophyta > Magnoliopsida > Rosales > Rosaceae > Rosa > Rosa chinensis. The sequence continues at coordinate 55,854,372 of NC_037092.1, forward strand.
ATAACTACACCAAAGTCAAATTATAAGCCAATCAATTGAATTTTACCTTAGAACAAATCGGAGCCGATTGAACCCTAGATCTTCAAAGCTTCGATTCGTCCTCCACAAGTGAAATATCTGCAACCCGCCTTGGGAGAAACCTTCCCCAGCCTCTGGGCTACAAAACCCCTCAAGAAACTCCGAGTATGGTGGCCGGAATCGCCGACTTCGATCAAGGTGATTTCAGCTCCGCCGCGGCTTCTTCTTGTCGATGATACTCCTTCCGCAGCTTGAATATTGGTAAATTTCTTCCACAGACTTGTAGAGGAGATCGAGGAGTAGAAAACCCACTTTGTTTAACGTCCTATGGTGGTCGGACGATGGAGAACGAGGTCGGCCAAGGGAGATAGGCAACGCTGCTAGGGGAGAGAGAAAGAGGGACGGGTTTCCAGATTTGGAAATCTATCCTTTGCATTTTTTGCACAAATTCTTCCTTTATAGAAAAATGGAAAGTTTTTCTGAAGCTCATAACTTCTTCATACAAACTCCGATTTCCTTGTTCCATATGTCCACGAACTCGTATCGACGCGCTCTACGACTTTTGTAAAGGAAGTTTTTAGAGAACCCCAACGTATAAAAAGTCAACATTCGCATCCCCCCCAAAACGTGTCATTCGAATAAAAATTCGTCCGAAACACTTCTGCCTCATCCACTTACCAAGAAATCGTCCAACAACCACAAATTAAATTCCGGAAAATCTTCAGAAAATAATAATGAATTTTCAGGGTACTACAGCCAAGTACTTTCCTAATAACTCTTTTTAGGAGGCAAAGTTGGGAGACTCATCAACTTTTTCATGGAGGAGTATCCTCACTAGAAGACCGATATTGAAAGCTAGAGTGTAGTAGAAAATAGGTGATGGCCATTCAATAAACATTTGGCAGGATAAGTGAATTTCGGTCTATCCTCAAGTTCAATTACAGCAATTGAAAAATATTGAATTTCAAGTTGTGGCAGATCTGATTAATGAGGAGGCCAGAGAATAGATTACGTACAGCTTTTGTACATGCTCTCTTTCCACATGACATAGCAGAAAAAATCTTGTGTATTCCACTTGGGAGACGTACTTGTTCTGATCGTCTCATTTGAAGTATAGAGAAGAAAGGTTTTTATTCTGTGAAATATGCATATTAGATTGCTCGGTAACAAGTGTTACAAAATGCTCTTGCTTCCACTTCAAACGGAGATCCATTCAAGGAGCTTTGGAAACAACTTTGGAAGGCAAAAGTTCCGGGTAAGGTTCTTATATGCAATTGGCGATCTTGTAATAATCTCTTACCTACAAGAGAGAGACTACTCACCAAGTGTTATACTGGAACTACTGAGTGCTTGTTGTGTCATCATGCCATGGAAGATAACTCACATCTCTTTTGTAAGTCTTTTCTTGCTACATAAATTCTCTATGCACCTCCTTTGAACTTGCAACATACTTTGCTGCCTAATATGAGTTTTATAGAATGGATGCTTGAAAGAGTGCAGCAACCAAACATGAGGTCCTTGAGGAATTGTTGATGATTGTATGGGCTTTATGGAAGAACAGGAAAAATGTTTTGTGGTTCGAAAAGTTTCAAACTGCTCAAGACTTAGTTCTTAGTTGTTTTGCATGGCTGGAAGATTTCAAGAAAGCTAGAGGCAGTACTACTTTACCTAAAAGGATTCAAAACAAAAAAATGGAAGCCAACAACGTCAGGTTTTAAGTTAAACGTTGATGCTGCATTCATTCCAAAACAAAGTCATGATGGAATTGGGGGTGTATTAAGAGACTGAAATGGAAATTTAAAGCGGCCTTTATTTAGCCAGTGATGCACACTGCATCTCCAAAACAATGTGAGCTGTTGGCCATTGTTGCAGGTTTAGACTTACTCTCCTCTCTGCAAATTCAAAATGTCATTATTGAGAATGACTGTATGGAAGCCATATCTGAAGCCTGCTATACAGAGTATGCTTTGTTAGCAAATTGGGGCCTAATAGATGATATTCGACAGGCTTGGGTAGCCTAAATGGAGTGACAATCTGTCATACTCCAAGAGCTTATAATGCGGTAATTCGCCGGCTAGCAGCTTTAGGTTTTGAAACAGATATAGGGGCAATATGGTTAGATCATGCTCCTCCAAGTATCATTGATGTATTGCAGCATGATTGTGCTCAACTCACTTGAGTTTTCCTCCATAAAAGTTCTTTCTTTGATTCAAAAAAGAAAAAAGTGAGTGAGGTAGAGAATTGAGTTAGCATTAAGTTAGGTGAGAGGTTTGATCCCCTCTAATGTAACAAAAAAGAGAAGAAGATAAAATTCCAATGTAACGAAAGAAAGATAAAATACATTAGCCAACAAACCTAATGAACAGACACTGAAAAATTTGTGAAGTAAAAGTAAATATAGATAAAGAAAAAGAAAAAAAAAGGCATACACAAATTTACAAATGATCAATGAGCTTTAATTGAACATAAACAATAGTCATGAGCAAAACTAGATTAGTTACTTAACAAAAGCTAAAAGCGGAAAAAAAAAAAAAATGTTGCCAATTTGTTGTTCTTGGTTTTCAAAATTAGTCAATTTTCTACCTTAGATTTTATTTACGCCAATTTGCTACGCTTATGTCAAATTTGCTACTATACGCTTTCAAGATTAACCAATATAGTTCCTTAAAATTTTAACAGTAGCCATTTACTATCCTAAATTTTCAAAATTAATCAATGTTTGGACAAAAGAATAAACCAATTAATATGAAGAAATGGTAGTAAATTGGCTAAATTTGAAAATATAGGTAGCAAAATTTTTGCCAAAATACTTGGGATAACAAATTAGCTAATTGTGAAAACTTAGGGTAATAAATTGACTGAAATAAAAGTTAGGCTAACAAATTGACACTAAGTAGATTGTCCCCATGTGATGCCAAACTGATCCAGATAAGTTGAAATCAAGTTTTCCACTTTCCACCCATCATTTGAAGCCCAGCGACCCACAATGCTTGGGCTCTAGCGTGGTCCCACATTTGTGGAGGAGATAAATGCAAAGAACACAATGTCTTTGTGTGTGAAGAGAATCAAACCTATATCATGAGAACGTAATCTTTACACAGGAGTATCGATCAATTAGACTAACCAACCAATTTGGTCTTTCATTTACTTTCATTTTTTTTTAAGGAGAAATGTGAACACTTTTATTACTCAAGCCAACAATGTTATAAAGGAACCTGCCACATATATGGCCCCAATAAAATGAGTGCATGGACGTAACACTATACTGACGAACACAACAGGCTCATACTGTAGGGAGCAAGAAGAGGGGAATACTCAAAAGTAGCCTCAAATGGAACCTAATCTCTTCCTTATGGAGCACCGTTTCATTATTAAAATACAAAAAGTAAAAAATAAAACTAAAAAGGAAATTAAAGAAGACTAACTACCGAGCTCCCTGGCCCAATATCCAAACAAATTCCAACCAAATGCCCATGGCCCAAGGCAAACCCTAGCCACCATGGACCCAAGCAGCCAGCAACCATAGGTCAAAAGCCAGCAACATCTCCACTGCTAGCAACCTTGCCATCTGCAGCTCTGTTCTCTCACTTTCCGCCACCAACCATAATGTCGCCTCCCGGATCAATGAGCCAAACTCAGAAGGGAGGGTTCTGAAGCACCGAGACCGTTGTTGACGGATTAGACAATGGGAGGACCACTACCATCGCCACGCACTGCCCCGCAGAACCACCGATAGCCATGGCCACTGACAGCATCAAGAAAACCATATCGAAACCTAACAATTGGATTGGAAATCGAGGAAAATAAGGAAGCGGATCGAAGATCCGATAAATGGGAGGAAACAAGCAAGATCGGCCTGACGGCTACAAAGGGAGGATAAGGAGAAAAGTTTCTCTCATGGATGATTGCTGTGTTTCTTGTATGCATAAAAATGAAACAAGTAACAAATATCCCACCATTTAGACATGAAGAAAATCAATATATACTTTCATTTTATTTTTACTCCAACTGAATTCTAATTATTTAGAGAGGAAAAAAAACTCCCCTACTAAAAAATTTTATGGGTTAAATACTGTTTACTCCCTATACTTATAGGGTTTCATCGTTTCAGTCTCTGACCTTTGAATTTCACCTAAAAAGTCTCTGAACTCCCAATTTCCTCCTAATTAGTCCCTGCCGTCAAGCATCAGTCAAAAACTCTGTTATCTTCCCCTAAAAAGTCTATTATACCCTCATTTACTTTTTTTTTAAAAAAAATTTCTCTTCCTCTCTTTTTTTATTTTCATTTATATTTTCTTTTTACCTCTTCTTCTTCCGGCTCTTTCGCCTCCTTCTGTTCATCTCCTCATCAAGATGGTTCCAATCCACAGACCTTCAAGAGATGAAATGAAAAAAATAAATTAAACAGAGAAAAAAAAAAAAAGTAAGTGAGGGCATAATAGACATTTTCGGCAACTTTAACAGAAAATTTTGACGGCAGGGACCAATTGGGAGGAAATTGAGAGTTCAGGGACTTTTTAGGTGAAATTCGAAGGTCAGAGACTGAAACGATGAAACCCTATAAGTACAGGGAGTAAACAGTACTTAATCCAAATTTTAATAAATTTGAGAATTTTTTTTCTTCTTTTTCAAGAATGCTTATAGTCTTACAGATACCATTTATCAATTATCTAATTAACTTATACCAATATATTTTAATATAATTAATATCATTGCATAGGTTTTCTAAAATATTCATCATTATTATTTATTTACATCATATATTTCTCAATTACAATATATAAATTAATTGAATATTGAATGAACAATGTCTTGAACCAGAGACCTAACCCAGCAGGTAAAAACAAACGACATCAAAATAGAGTAGTGACACAGATGACCAAACATTTCCCAGCATGAAGGTTGCCATTATAAAATGAACACTACTAGGACAAAGGTAGTCCCCCCACTAAATGAACCAAACTATTGAAAGTCGCAACTGACAAAAATTGGCTGCAACAATACATGATCGTAGGATGACAAACACTAAGAAACCATAATGTAGACCCAGATTGAATTTCAAACAAGATTCCATATTAAGCACCGAATCCAAAGAGACACATTTCAACCCTAAACAATTTCTACCACACTTCACTAGGCTTGGGGACAGCTTTCGGTGGTTATGATGGCAACAAATGTTAGGTTGATCCTGGGTGTTCGATTGGGCTTGGTCTAAGTTAGGCTTCATTTCGGGTTTGGTCTTTTAGTTCTGGGCCCAAATTCAGACTTGAGCCTGGTTGCAGTTGCTTAAGAAGGCTGGTGCATTTTAGTTTTGGTTTTCTATTTCTGAATTTGTTTGACATTTTGTGGTCGTGTTGTCGGCTCATTACAAGACACCACTGATCGAGTGATGACGTTTTTCACCCGCATATATCATGTGTATTCACAACTCAGAAGGTGAAGTTGACTCGAGCATATGTTAATCTTTTATGGGTCCAGAACCGCTACTTGATAGTGACCCGACGCTTCATTACCAACGATGATATCACTTTGTCAAATTAGGAGTTTTCTTGGTCTATATGACCATTGTTCCAGTCTCAATGGTGCACTAGAGATTGTATAGCTCCATTAATGTCCCTTTGAACTTAGAAAGTTATGTTTAACCCCATTTATGATGTTTGTTACGAGTGGACATTTATTGGCTCATGTTTGTATAATTTATATCCTTATATCAAGTATATTGAAAGAAATATATATATATATATATATATATATATATATATATATATGAAAAGGGTCCTGCTATTGCCACACTACGATTTTCTTAGTTCACTCTACAAACATTTGAATTATTGAAAGACTATTACCCAACTGCAAAATGACTAATAAGTACACTTATTTTTTAAAATATAAATCTTTAAGGAAAACTAAATACACAACTAATTAATTAAACACAAAGAATACTTAATTTCTCATTGGATAACATCAATCTTCTTCTTCTCCACCCAAATTTGAATTTCTTACTATTTTTTTTTGTCTTTTTGTTGCCTCTTCATCGAGAAATTTTAAATACACCACCTCAATTACTTAATGCACATCCCTTATATGTTTTTTGTCTTATTTTTTCATCTAACTTTCATCTATGCTAGGGCTATAAATAGGCTCAATACAGCTCGTATTCGACTCGTATTCGGCTTGATTTTAGCTCGTTCGGCTCGTGTTTGTAAGATAAATGAGCCGAGTTTGAGCTCAATAATAAGCTGGACAAAATAACAAGCCGAGCTTGAACAATAATATATTCGGCTCATCTAAATCGTGAGTAGCTTGAGTTTGTTAAAACTCAACGTGTATTAAAACTCAACTCATGAAAATTTATAATATAAATAAAAATATAATTTTCTAATTGTAAAAGTAAAAATGGATTGGAATGGTCTACTCATTTCATTTTATAACCCCTTTATATAGGGAGAGAATTACAATAGAAAGAAAAATTACAATGATGACATTAACTACTGATTGGTCTGTAATCCATGCTGATTGAGGGCAATTGCTAATTGCTTGATTCCCTCTCCGTCAATCACTTTGACGAAGGCACAAAATGTGTTTTTCCTTTAACACTCCCCCTTGTGCCAAGTCAAAGATGAAATGGTGCATGAGTTGTTGCCTCACTAAAAACCTTGCCAAGTAACAATAAAAACCCTGTGGGACAAAAAAATACACCTTGGTCGAAGGAAAAGAGCACAACGCACCTTTTACATTTGAGTATGACATATGTGTGTTAGACTCCCCCTGACGTCTACACCTCCCCCTGATACTTACATTAATCTAGGGAGCTTGGAAAGTCTTCGCATTCCTATGCTTTTCACATGTTTCTCAAATGTGTCCTTAGGCAGTGATTTGGTGAACAAATCTGCCACATTCTCCTCAGACCTTACTTGATTCATTTGAATCTTGAGGAGACCCTGTTGTTGCTGATTGTTGGAAAACTTTGGCGATATGTGTTTTGTATTATCACCCTTGATATATCCTAGCTTCATCTGTTCGATGCAAGCTGCATTATTTTCATAAATGCAAGTAGGCTTTTCAGTGGTAGAACTCAAACCACTAGTCCCTCGAATATTTGTAATGATAGCTCTTAACCATACATACTCACGAACCGCCTCATGTAGAGCAATGATCTCTGAGTGGTTCGAGGAGGTAGCCACAAGGGTTTGTTTGGTTGATCTCCAAGATATCGCTGTGTTCCCAATGGTAAATACATAACTAGTTTGGGAACGATCTTTATATGGGTCAGAGAGATACCTAGTATCAGCAAAACCAACCAAAACGTCAATTGGCGTTTCGGTGTAGGGAGTGGCACTTTCGCTATCAACATTTCCTTTAGGGATTGTAGTTCCATCGGCGGTCCCTCTTGTCTCTCTGTAGGAAAAGAACAGTCCCAAGTCAATAGTTCCTTTTAGGTATCGAAAATGTTCTTGATATCATTCCAGTGACGCTGCGTTGGTGCTGAGCTAAATCTAGCTAACAAGTTCACTGAGAATGCAATGTCTGGTCGAGTAAATTGGGCTAAGTACAATAATGCGCCTATTGCACTTAGATAGGGAATTTCAGCTCCCAACACCTTTTCGTCATGTTCCTTTGGACGAAATGGATCTTTCCTTGCATCCAAACTTCAACCGATCATGGGAGTGCTAGCAGGATGTGCTTTGTCCATGTTATATCGCCTGACTTTTGGACATATGCAGACTGGTGGATTAGTATTCCACAAACTTGGTGTTCTAGTTCAAGGCCTAGACAGAATCGAGTTTTCCCAAGATCCTTCATCTCAAATTCAGATTTCAAATAGCTCGCGGTTTCTCTTATTTCATCAAGAGTACCTGTTATGTTCATATCATCGACATATACTGCTACAATTGCAAATCCGGAACTTGTTTTCTTTATGAATACGCAGGGGCATAATTCATCGTTCTTATATCCCTTCCCAATCAAGTAGTCACTTAGACGGGTATACCACATCCACACGGACTGTTTCAATCCGTAAAGTGAGCGTTTCATCTTAATTGCAAACACACTCTGTGGTTTAGAGTCACTTGACTTGGGTAATGTAAGGCCATCAGGCACTTTTCATATATATCTCTAAATCTAGATCCCCATAGAGATATGCAGTAACCACATCCATGAGCTGCATTTCCAGTCCTTCGGAAATTACTAAGCTAACTAAGTAGCGGAACATTATAACATCCATTACGGGAGAGTATGTCTCCTCGTAGTCAATTCCAGGGCGTTGTGAGAAACCTTGCGCCACAAGGCGAGCCTTGTACCTCAGGACTTCATTCTTCTCATTACGCTTTCTGACAAAGACTCATTTATGTCCTACAGGCTTTACACTTGGTGGGGTTAGCACTACCAGACCAAATACCTGTCTCTTTGTTAGAGAATCTAATTCTGCCTGGATTGTTTCATTCCATTTAGGCCAATCTGCTCTTTGTTGACATTTTTCAACAGAGCATGGTTCGATATCATTGTGCTCTATGATTCCTTGAGCAACAGTATATATCATCAATGTGTATGGAAGATCTTTCTATCAACTCATATGCACTCTCATAATCCTTTGAGATTTCTTTGTTCTCTAGAATCATTTTTAACATCGGAGCGTCCTCCAGTATTGATTCATGGACATAACTATAATCAGAGACAATCTCATGAGAGGGATTCTATACATTGATGATTGGTTTGTGCCTTACTCACCCTCTTCTTCCTTGGGTGAGTGTCAATCGAACCAAGTGGCCTCCCCCTCTCCTCCACTAAGTGTGGTTGCAGTGCCTCTATCTGCGGCACCGTGCCCCTTGTTGGGGACTTCTAACCTTGCAGGCACATTTGCAGCTGGTATATGTGATCTCGTCACTTTTGCCATATCAGTAAACTCATCAGGCATCGAATCTGCTACGTTCTGAAGATCGATTATTCTTTTCACTTCACTTTCACTTTGTGAAGTGCGGAGATCAAAATGAGACAGAGTGGGGACAAACCACGACAATTCCTGTCGTTCCCTTGGAAAATCCTTTTTCCTATCTCCCCCTAATGACGGGAAGACTGTCTCATCAAAGTGACAGTCCGCAAATTTAGCTGTAAAGAGTTCGCCTGTCAAGGTTTCCAAATAGCGGATAATTGTTGGGGATTCGTATCCAACATAAATACTTAATCGTCTCTGAGGACCCATTTTGGTGCGCTGTGGGGGCGCAATAGGCACATATACTGCTCAACCAAATATGCGTAAGTGCGAAATTTCAGGCTCATATCCAGTTACCAACTGGTACGCAGAAAATGGTTGGCTAGTTATGGGTCTGAAAAGAATAAGTAAAGCTGCGTGCAATATTGCATAATCCCAGGTAGATATAGGCAGGTTGGTGCGCATAACCAATGCCCTAGCCACCATCTGCAGCCTTTTGATGGTGGCTTCTGCGAGACCGTTTTGTGTATGCACATGGGGTACAAGATGCTCTACATCGATCCCAATAGGCATGCAATATTCATCAAATGCTTTTGATGTAAACTCTCCAGCGTTATCAAGCCTTATAGACTTGATAGGGTTATCAGGGTGGTGAGCCCTTAAACGTATAATCTGTGCTAGGAGTTTTGCAGCATTTCTTGTGGACAATAAAGCGACATGTGACCAGTGTGTCGAAGTATCCACCAGAACCATAAAGTACTTAAAATGGTCCGCATTCTGGATGGATAGGTCCACAGATATCTCCTTGTATCCTTTGTAAGAATGGAATGTTTTATTTTATATCATTAGCATAGGAAGGTCTCGATCATGTTTTTGCTAAAGAGCAGGTTTTGCAAAACGAGCGTTGTGCCTTTGAAATAGTCAATGAGGCATAATGGGAGGTAGTGCTTCTGGTACTTTAGAAAGCAATGACTGCATTTGAGCAGTACTAGGACCGACACCTTGCAGTGTGACGGATTTTTCTCCCACTCTATTTTTCACTCGAAATAAGGGATGTCCATATGAGTTCTTTAAAATACGGATCATCATGTCACGATCGGGGTGCCCTAGGCGGTCATGCCAAAGCCTGTATGAGTCAGTGTCCCACATTTCATTATGGTTGACAATCTAGGATTCAATGATCCGAATCGTAGTGAGGTTCAGTCCACTAGATTGACTCATGAGTTTCTCTAAAATGCGTTTCCTTCCACATTCATTAGAGGTAATATAAATGTTTTCAGTTCCATTCTCACAGTGTATTTTTACATGATAACCGTTGGCAAGAATATTTTTGAAACTTAACAAGGTTCGATTAGCTCTTGGTGCATACAGAGCGGCTTTGACTTTAAATATATCTCAGATTCTTTAGAGTATTTCCATTTTAGTAGAATGATAATCTTTGCATTCTAATAATTTTTTTTTCTAGATGTATTGCTTTACATCTATATAATGTTATTTCGAACCATGTAAATATGTGTATAGGAAATAAATTTGAATAAATTCAGTGCTTCAAAATAAAATTCAAAATTTATTAATGAGCCAACGATAATCAAATCAAGGTCTTGTTCTAATTCATCAAACCATTATTGAAATAAACTTTAAGACCAAGTAATAGTCTAATTAAAAATGAGGCATTATGCCTTTACAACTGTTTTTGGAAAATAAAGTAAATAAAGCAGATCAGTCAAAATCTGGTGCATCGGTTGACTGAGCAAATTCCTTGTTGCCATCAAAGTCTGCAATTGTGAGGTTGATGTCTTGGTCATGGCCTCCTTCTTCCATATAGTGAGCCTCTTGTTCTTTTGACTCTCTATACCTCTTGTAATTGGCTGCTACTCTGGTGCTTGCTTGGCAGTTCTTGTACCAATGCCCAAAGACTCCACACCTATTGCATGGTTCATTGCCAACTCTATTCTGTTTGACTGAAGGGTTCTTAGGTGCCCTTTGCACCTTGTTTCCATGACCATTAGGGCCAGCACCACCATCTCTGCGCCATACATTGGGAGGGCCTCCACGGCCCATATCACGACCCCCATGTCCCTTGCCATGTGGTGCATTGTTGCCACGTGGATATGGATCAGTACGTCCAACCCCCTTTGCATTGGGGTTCTTTCCACCTTTCACTTTGCCATAATTAGCCTCAAGAATTTTCTTTGTCCCAACAGGCCTGGTATTGTTGTTCAAAAGAACCTCATTATGCCTCTCAGCCACTTGCAGTAGGTTGATCAGCTTGTTGAAGGTTGTGATTCTTTTGTTATCATACTCCAGCCTATACTGGTTTGCTAGTATAATTGCTGAAGTAGGAAAAGTGGAAAGAGTCTTCTGGATCATATCATTTTCTGTGAGTTCCTTTCCACAGAAATTTAGACGTGCTTTTAGGCGCAACATATCCTTGTTGAAGTCATTGACCCTTTTATAGTCAAGCAAGCGGATTTCATTCCATTGAACGGTTAGTTCTGGGAGCAAGGTGTCATGAATGTTCCCAAAACGTCCCTTAAGGGCATCCCACAGTTCTTTGGGTGTCTTCAACTGAAGGTACTCCCAGCGTAGGCTAGGATCAATATGTCGCCTCAGAAACATTAAGGCATTTGCTTTCACCTTGTCAGACGGTCCATTGTCTTTGGGGTCGGTAATGGTGGCAGTGTAATCTCTTGCCACAAAGGCAGTTTCTACATCGGAAACCCAACAGTGGTACTCAAGTCCGTCTAAGTCCAAAATGTCAAATTCAGGTCGAGTTGGATCAGCCATCTATATAAACAAGAGGGAAGATATAAATTACGCAGTCATAAAGACATCCACGTGAATTATTTTCCAAAAATATGAATTAGATTTCAAGACCAAGATTCGTAATGGTCACATTTTTTTCGATGCTACGTGAAAATGCATTATCACGGTAAGTATGTATGTATAATGCTCATGAATTTTCATTATCATGGCAAAGCGGATTATATATGTTGCATTCTAAAAATAAGCATAACACATTTAAACATAGCATATATAAGAAATAAACTACATGGCATGGTCAAATTTCATAAATATACAACAAATTATATACTACACATAATAATAGCAAGAATATATCATGCATAAAATAAAATGTAAACAATAGCATAATACAAAGCATGCGTAGACATAATTTATATAAGCGTAAATAAAATAAAAACATGCTCAAAATTTCATAATAAAAACATAAGCAATAAAATATAAAGCATGCTTAAACATAATTATAAATCATGCTTAAATATAATCATATAAAACATAAATAATAAGGCATGCTTAAAATGATCAAAATTATCTAACTAAACATGCTTAATAACATAATAAAAGCATAAACAATAAAGTATAAAGCATGCTTAGAAATAGAAAACATAAACAAAATTCACATGCTTGATTAAAATCATAAAGACAAAATAAAGAAAAACATACTTGATTTGGAGAAAATAAAACGATCCTAGCGCACGCGCGTGTTGATGCAGGCGTGCGTAGCGATATATTTGTGCTTGAGAAAAATTGGGCTTCTTCCTTTCTCTTTTTAGCAGTGGACCACGAGGCCTTGTTTTGTTTTGTTTTTCTTTTTTTTTTCTCTCTGGCCTACAGGCCTTTTTTTTTTTTTTTGTCTGTTCTGGGCCGCAGAGGCCTGATTTTTTTTCTTTCTTTGTCTGGGCCGCATTGCGTGTTTTTTTTTCAATTGTTGGGCCGGGTCCTTTTCTTTGGGCCGGGTCACACCTTTTTTCTCTCTTTTTTTTTCTTCTTCTTCGCGTCTTCTTTCTCTGGATTTCTGCCGCGTTCTTTTTTCTGGTTTACAGATAGGCAGCGGCGAGGCAAGGTGGGCAGGGGCCGTGCGAGGCTAGGCAGCGGCTAGGCGCGCGCTGGGATCTGCTGCCGGTGAAGGGCTGGGGTCGTGCGTGCTGCTGCAAAGGGCTGCTGGGCGTGAGGATGGCTGTGTGTTGCAGACGGCAACGCTGAAGGCCAGGTGAGGCCGCGATGATGCAGCGCTGGGAGGTGGTCTGGCTTGTGTATTCATTTAAGCGTCTACAAGATTTTTTTGTATTTTAAAAGTCTATGGGTATTCAATTGAGATTTTAAAGAATCCTTTAAAATATAGATGTATTCAAAAAAAAATTAAAATTATCCACTCAAATCTGTTGTACTTACATGAGCATTTGCCAAAGCATAATTAGCTATAATGAGCTACGCTCATGCTACCACCAGCGGTACCAACTCCCACTAATGGAAACACAGCCAAGCAGGCTACCGCCTGAGCCCCAGCTCACCCCCAGATCACCGCTGACGCGCCGCGCCAAGATAGCATCAGAAGCTCCAGAAACTAGGAACTTAAGCATATGGGTCCCACATCGAAAACATGGAAGATGTCAGCCTCTTCCCCACCTATAAAATGTTCTCTCATCCCTCCTCATTAATGACGCATTTATTACTTACCTATTGTTATTCTGTCAACATAAATACATTGACTAACTTAGGCATCGAAGAAGAGAAGATCGCCCAGCGCGGTCTCCCTTTGACGCCCTCTGTATTTTACTTGGCAGGTAGCAGAAGTATTGATTCACGAGTAGCAGTCCACCCACCGAACCCGCATTAACCGAGATTTAGCTACCGCTGAATCTTAGACATTAACATTGGCGCCGTCTGTGGGAATCCTTGAACAAAATGTCATCCCACCATAACAATCACCATGACTAACAGTAGCGGGGAAAATGTTGATGGCCAAGCAGATCAGTCCGCCAACCTCCATCCCACCAACCCCGCGACTAACGTTAACCCAGCTGTTAACATTAACCGAGCATTATTCAACACTCCGGTCAACCCCAGCGTGGAACCCTATGGCTCATCCCAAGTCCCACTGACTCAAACTGCAGCAGAGGCCAGACCAGGCAGCAGTCGCCCACCAGGCCAAGATCTCGCCTCTATACATGAGCTGGCATTGGCAGACCTTCACAAGGCAAACAGGGAGCACGAGCACAGAGAAAAGGCCAAGGCCCAAAAGTAAGTGACCACGCTGATGTCAAAATTCGACAAACTGAAGAAGGCGCTGGAGGCAAAAGCTAACCCAGCGTAGAGCGAGCAATCGCAGAGCACCAGACGTAGTCGACCCAACACCGGTGGATTGGTACCTGAACCAATCATACAAATGCAGGTACCGCTAAACCCACCCAAGTTGCTGGGAATGAGACCACCTCCCCTGCCCCGGCTAATGCTAGAACAGGAGGCGGAGTCGCAACCACACACCAACCGCTCCGCAACCAGGGCTAGAACTGAAGGAAATCAGCCTACCCCAAGAGGGAGCCGGTGCAGCGGAACCTCCATACGGGACCCACTGGTGACGCAACCACCCTAATCCTGGAAAGGATGCAACAATTAGAGCAAAGGCTAATCCGGGAGGAGGCAAGCGCCCTAGCGCCAATTCCCAATCCGCTCTTTGCGTCTAAGCCAGGGCCATTCACCGCTAGAATCCTGTGAGCCGTCAGACCAGCACATGAAAGACACAAAAGATGCCACATAACGGGGCATAACTGACCCCTTCGTCCAACTGGACACCTTCAAAAAAGTCACTAACAACAAGGAATTTGATGACGCCACACTCTGCCACTTGTTCAGCGAAACGCTAGATAGTGAGGCAATGAGCTGGTTCTTTGAATGCCCACCAGGATCTATCGACTCATTCCATGCACTATCAAACGCTTTCCTTTCTCGGTTCATCCTATTGGCCGCCGGACATCACAACACAACTCAACTATTCAACGTCAAGCAGGGCGCAGAGGAAACATTGAAGGCATTTGTCACCAGGTGGCGAGTAAAGGCATCTTAGTGCCGCGATCTTGATAAAACAATGGCATTGGCAGCCTTCAAGTAGGGACTTCTAAAGGGACCATTTCTCTATCATCTCAATTACAATCATCAAAACGCCACATATGACCACGTCATGAGCGAGGCCGTCATCCATGCACAGGCAGAATTCATCACATATGGAGAAACCCCACCATCACCGCCAACACCGGCAAAGTCTCATGGATCTCTCGGTACTCAGCCCTCTTCCAGCCATCAGGAGACCGCTAACAAAACCTCTGCAACACCGCCAACCAATAAGAAGAGAGAGTCGTAACAGGGCAACTACCAGAGCAAGCGGCAAAATGACCATCATTACAACAAGGGCAACCGCTTATCCCATGAGGATAACCGTAACAAACAGATGGAGTCCTCCGGGTGGTACGCGGTGTTTACAGTCCTCACAGCCTCGTATGAAGACATATACGACCAATGCAAAGACCAGATTCTGCCACCACCCTCAAGAAAGTACCCAAGGGTGGGAAAGCCCATGAACACTAGCAACTGGTGCAAATACCACGAGGACAGCGGTCACAACACCAACAACTACAACGCTCTCAAAAGGGCAATTGAGACTTTGTATCGTGATGGTAAGATGGAACAGTTCAAGGTGCGTCAACCACCATCGGTGGTCGCCAACATCTAACCCACATGTCGCATCAACACCATCGACGGTGGTGCTCCGATCACCAACATGTCTCACAGGGCAAGAAAGGGCTATTCACGCGCTAACTACCCTAAAGAAATATGCAACATCCGCTACGAAAGATCCGCCAAACTCCCAAAGTCTGGTTGGGAACCCATTACCTTCTAAGAGGAGGAGGAGCGCAGAGTGCATTTACCCCACGACGACCCATTCTTGATCGACAACATGCTCGATAAATGGTAAGTGGGAAGGGTCCTTGTTGACAGCGGATCTCCGTCATCTTCAATGGCTACTACAACCAACTCCAGCGGAATAAAAAATTACTCTAAGATCACGATCCATTGATCAGCTTCTCTGGTGACATCATGCAACCACTCGGTTCTGACTACATGCCCCTAGTCATCGGCACCAGCCCATGTACAGCGGAGATACATATAGAGTTCATTGTTGTCGACTGCTTCAGTTCGTACAACGCCATCATTGGTCGACCAGCACTCAACAAGCTCAAGTGCATAATCGCCGGATACATGCTTCTAATGAAGTTCCCCACACCCAACAGCACAGGCTGTGTGAGGGGAAGCCAATAGCTAGCACGGGAGTGCTATTCAACAATTGTGGCACCGTCGACATGCCACCATGAGATCCTCACGGTAGGAAACCATGTGCCTGTGACAAATATTTTTGAAGATCCTAGGGATGACGAGGAGAAATATGTGAAAAAGGAGCCTGTCAACCCAGAGACATCCTTGAAGGTTATCAGCATCTCCGACGAGCACCCTGAGCAGACAGTCCGCATAGGCGCTCAACTAGCCCCAGAGATAGCAGCAGAACTCACTCAGTTTCTACATGACAACGCCGCCCTCTTTACATGGTCCTACGCTGATATGCTGGGCATCTTCTCTGAGATCATCACACACAAGTTGAGCATCAAACCATCCTTCTATCTGGCCAAGCAGCGGTGAAGGGCCTTCAATGAAGAGAGATATCGTGCAATAGGGGAAGAAGTCACCAAGCTCCAGGGCATTGGGTTCATCCGCCAGGTCAATTATCCCCAGTGGATTTCCAACCTAGTCATGGTCAAAAAACCTAGTGGAAAGTGGCGGATGTGTGTCGACTTCAAAGGTCTTAACAAGGCATGTCTCAAGGATAGCTTCCCGCTACCCCGCATTGATCAACTGGTCGATGCAACCGCTAGGCACGAGCTGCTCAGCATGATGGACGCCTTCTCCAGCTATAATCAGATCAAGATGCATCCCAGCAACCAAGAATGCACCACCTTCATAACCGACAAAGGGTTATACTGTTACAATGTCATGCCTTTCGGTTTGAAGAACGCCGGTGCAACATACCAACGGTTGATGAATGCCATGTTCGCTGAGCATCTCGGCAAGATCATAAAGGTATAAGTGGACGACATGTTGGTCAAAAGCATCAAGGCCAACGGACACGTGGCAAACCTCCGAATCATATTCGCTATTCTCTTGGCCTATGGTATGCGCCTCAACCCAGAAAAGTGTTTCTTTGGCGTCACCGCTAGCAAATTTCTAGGCTACATCGTCAGTGAATAGGGCATAGAGGCCAACCCTAACAAAGTGCAAGCCATCCTCAACATGAAGTCCCCGGAATGGAAGGTGCACGTACAGAGCCTCTAAGGCAAACTAACCGCCCTTTCTCGGTTCATCTCCAGACTCAACGACAGATGTCTCCCATTTTTCAAAGTGCTGAAGAGGACCCACAAGAAAGTAATTGACTGGACCCCAGATTGTGAGGCGACATTCCAAAGCTTGAAGGAAGACTTAGCAACAGTCCCACTTCTTTCCATTCCTGTATAGGGAGAGGTACTGTACATCTACTTGGCGGTATCCCCATCAGTGATAAGTTGCGCCATTATACGACGAGAGGGCCAGGAAGAGCTCCTAGTATTCTACGCCGGCAGAGGCATGAACGAGGCGGAGACAAGGTATACCCCCCTGGAGCAGCTCGCTCTCGCACTCATTGTCGCCGCTAGACGCCTCCGCCAATACTTTTAGGCCCACACAATTCATGTCTTAACAAATTAGCCGCTGAGGCAGGTGATGCAGAACCCTGAGCACTCCAAGTGCCTCAGCAAGTGGGCCATCGAGCTCAACGAGTTTGACATTGATTACAAGCCAAGGACCGCCATGAAGGGTTAGGCAGTGGCAGATTTCATCGCTGAGCTCACCGAGCGTCAAGATGAACCCAACCTAAGGGCAAAGGTCAACATAGAAATGGTAACCGCTGAGGAACCAGCCCCTCAACAGCAGTCAGACCGGAACCTCCATGTAGATGGCTCGGCCTACGGCGCCGGAGTTATCTTGACGGGACCAGGGGGACTAAACGTGGAATACACGTTAAAGTTCAATTTCACAGCCTCAAACAACTTGGCGGAGTATGAAGCACTCATTGCAGGCTTACTCCTCGCCATCGACTCAGGGGCTGACAGTGTCAACATATTTAGCGGCTCCCAGCTAGTCGTTAACCAGGTCAACGACAGTTTCCAGGCCAAGGACCAACAATTAGCGGCATACTTGGGGTACGTTAAGACGCTTCTCAAAAAATTCAAATTTCACACCATCACACAGATCCCCAAGGAAAGGAATGGCAAGGCTGATTTGCTGGCAAGATTGGCAACCACTTAACACACCAAAGTCCAGCGGACACAAGGGTGGAATGCCTTAACAAGCCAAGCATCACCAAAACCCTAGCGGAGATTTTTAATATTGAGGTCAATCCCAGCTGGATGGATGAAATCATCGAATACAAGCTCAATGGGACACTGCCAGTAGATAAGGTCGAAGCACGGCAGCTCAAGCGGAGAGCAACCCGCTATAATATCCAGAATGGCAAGCTTTACCGCCAAGGATTCACCCACCCTAACCTCCGGTGTCTGGCCCAGGAGGAGGGAAAGGTCATGCTAGCAATGATACATGCTGGGGAATGTGGAAACCACTCAGGCGCCGGGTCTCTGGCCAATCGCACAATGCGATAAGGCTACTTCTGGCCCAGGCTCGGCGATGACGCCAGAAGGGTGTCAAGGTCTTGCCACAAATGTCAACAATACGCTGACCTCCCCCATGCCCTCGCGGAACCCCTGTCAATCATCATTGGCCCATGGATCCACTCCACGTGGGGCCTGGACTTGCTTGGAAAATTCCCAACAGCCAAGGGTCAATTCAAATATATTATTGTTGCCATCGACTACAACAGCAAGTGAATAAAGGCAGAACCACTAACGAAAATAACTACTGCCAAGGTAACTCACTTCCTCTGGAAGAACATCTATTGCGCTACGGCGTCCCCCACACAATCATCACAGATAACGGCACACAGTTCAACAACAAAGAGCTCATCTCTTTCACTGCCAACCTGGGCACCAAGATGAGCTTTACATCTGTCGCTCCCCCCAAAACAACAGCCAAGTCGAAGCAGCAAACAAGATAATCAAAAATCTGCTAAAAAAGAAGCTCGATGACGCTAAGGGTTTATGGGCAGAGAAGCTCCCAGAGGTTCTGTGGACCATCAGAACTACACCAACCTCTGCCACAGGAGAAACACCTTTCTTTATGATGTTCGGAACTGAGGCCGTCCTACCTATTGAAGTCACCCAACCTACCGCTAGGGACGAGGGCTACCGCTCCAAGACCAACGGCAAAGGCATCGACCTCGATAAAGATCTCCTCGAGGAGAAATTCCATGAGGCCCATTTGCACAACTTGCAAAACAAACAACGGGTATCGCGTTTCTACAACGCCAGATTCAAAGCCCGGAACCTCCAACTGGGGGACTGGGTAATGAAAGAAGTCATTCCACCGCCAACGGCACTCCGCCTAACTTGGGAAGGACCATACAAAATTGTGGAAGTCGTTAACCCCGGCACCTTCTACTTAATGGACAAGGATGGCTTCACAACGATCCACCCTTAGAATACCGAACACCTTTGGTATTATTACAAATAGTCATGCCGCTATCCAAGAGCATCTTGACTTAGCTAAATTTTTGTTTAATATTTAGCTAAAGGAAGCTACCCAACTGGTACAACCCCGCTTTTGTAAACACTGATCTGTCAGCTATCAATGAAACGAGGAATTATTCAAACCATTGTCACCAAGTCTAGCACAAAAGTTAACTGGAAATGCCAACAACATTAGGCGGACCACGTCCACTACAGCGTGCACTTGGAACAATTTTAATTCCTTTAATGTTTCATTGATTGACAAAAGCACGTCAAAACTCTAGCGGTATATCAACATTCAAACAACGCAGTCATGCTATCAGCAACAATCACACTGGAAAATATTAGAGGCAAATAAAAAAAATTAAAAAAAAAAACGCTTCATATATTTCTAGGGTCGGGACTCCCCGCCCAAAAAGACTGTCAAATTATAAACAAAACAAAGCCTTAGCGGCAGTACAAAAAGTGCCTCAGCGGCAATACAAAGGTAAAAAAGCAACGTCTTCAGGGGTTGGGAGCAGCACCAATTTGTTCACCCTCAGCTAGCGGCTGCTGAGCAGCCATGCGGCTTGTCTGGTCGGAACCATGAGCAGTAGGGCTTGGCGTTATGATGGTCCCATCCGACCGGGTATGGGCCGCCAGAACGTTGGCCCAGGAGACTTCAGACTGGGTAGGCACGGGGTCCGCTGGGAGTCGTCCGCCGGACCATGATCACTCTCCCCACTACCTGAGCGCACACCACCCCTCTAAATTGAGGCAGGCTGTCCTGCCGGTGCTGGCGGCTGGCTCGACGTGCTGGCCGACTGAGATGTTTTGGCCCAGTCAATGGCACCTTTCTTGGTCAAAAGGTCCAGGTTGGCAGTGGCACCGACCTTCGCTGACTCAGTCAGGGCTTGCTTGTATGCCGCAGACTGCTTGAAGGATTCCACGGCAGCGGCCTTTGCGCGGCTCCTCTCACTCCCTAGTCGGGCAACTTCATCCTCAAACTTTTTCAGCTCCGCGGATTTGGCGGCAGAATCCTGCTGAAGGATCTCAACCTTCTTAGCCTTCGCCGCTAGCTGGTCCTTTAGCAGGGCAATGTCTTACTCCAGCTGGGATATGCTGTCATTCCGCTTAATGGCAACACTTAGCTTGCCGCGGGCATCCAAAGCATCGCACTCCGCCTTGGTCAGATGCCGCTCGGTCTCCGCCAGCTTGTCTTGGGCCTCCTTTAACTCCCTTTGGAGACCTTTGATCTCCTCCCTCAGTTGCAGCTCAATCTGAGGCTGGCTCGACGCCGCTAGGAACAGCTTGTGCAGCCCAACGGACAAATGTCCATATGCCGAACTGAATGGCGACTGCTGAACAGCCGTTGAGCAAACGGTCCCATCCAGCCCGCCGAACTCGAGCCTTTTGCAGAGATGGAACAAGAATTCCCCTCGGGATCAGTCAGAAACTCAGCATAGGCAGAGAATGAGTCTAGACCGTCCTGCGGCACCTCCCCAGCGACAGCCACAATCACCGGCTGCGAGGCTTGCTTAGATTTCTTCTATTGGCGAGCCCCGATGATCTCCGCGTCGAATGCCTCATCTTCCTCATCTGCTTCATTATGTCGCCGCTTCCTTTGAAGAACCGCCCATGTGGCACCAGGGTGACAGGCCACGATTTTGTCTACGGCTCCAACCCCGCAATAGAAACTGGTTCCTTCGGGGGCACCACCCTCTCCTTCTGGGGCCCACACCGATTGGCGAGCGCTCTCTCCTTTGACTTCACATGAGTGGCGGGGACCTTGCTCCATCCAGCAGCCCCTTGCTCCATCCAGCAGCCCCTTGCTCATCTCCACCCTCGACGGACGCCACAATCTGGCCAGCGGGAGCGAGATGTAAATGATGAGGCATTAGCATCACCACCGGAGTCTCTGACTCACTCACCGCCAATGTCTACGGATCGATGACGGTTTGCTAAACTGCCAGCCCAGCGACATACATGCCCTCCAGGAAGTCCTGAATTTCAGCGCGATCCATGGCCTTATCAAATGCCTCGCGACTGGCTTTGTTACCCAGCGGTGTATCTAAACAAGCACAACGCTTGTCAGCATAAGACAAGTTAACAAAAATGCAAGTCGGCGGGAGGTACTTACCAACGGCACGCATCAACTTCAGGTCGACCAACAACTTCCAACCAATGAGCAGGCGAAGGTTAAGAAGGTTGCAATTCTGCCAGCAACCTTTAATCCTTACCACGCGGCACTGTTCCTCTCCCGTCAAGTTGAAATGCCAGCCAGCTACACAAAAGATGAAGCAATGATTAGGAAAAAAAAAACAAAGGCATATCACATAAACAAAACCGCTAAACTTGGTCAGCGGGGACTGGCGACAACCTCGGATTGGTTGGAACTCTGACTTAATCCTAAACGTCAACACCCTTTTCATTTACCCCTGTATCATACTCCCACCCCATGGTCTCAACACAGAAGATCGACCGCCAGGGAGACATCGAATCCTTCTAATTCCAGATCAACTTAGGCCCACCCTAGTGGCGAGTGAGATTCACCTGTCCGCTACACCCTTGTGGCCTCATGTAGATAAGTTCGTAGAAGTGAAGTACCTCTTCCATGGTCGGTCCTTCATAGCCAGACAGACGCCAGAGCGAGTTCAGCGCCATCAGTAACTGCCACATATTAGGGCAAATTTGTCCAAAAGCAAGGTCGAACTCACAAACCAGGATTTGAAAGTTTGGCAGCAGCGGAAACGTTACTCCGTGGCGGAAGATGGCCTCATGTAAGGCGACATGACCCGTTGGCAAAATTGACGCTCTCTCGTCTCCCTTCTGAGGACGCAACTTCACTACGCCAGGGAGGCAGAATATCCTCTTCAGACGATTTACTGCCGACGCAGTCATAGGACCTCCCGCCTCGTCAACAGGTACACCATCAGGAAGAACCCAGGCTTACTCTATCTCTTCTCTGCCAGCCTTACCCCCGTCAGTGGAACCGCTAGCGGCGCTATTGCTCGCTAGCCTCTCCTCGGGATGATTGCGGGTGGCAGCGTCCTCCGTCGCCCTAGAACTTTCTGTCCGACCAGCACGAGCCATCGCTAAGTCCCACGATATGGTTTGTAAGGGTTGGATATTCAGCGGTTCCAACAGAGAGGTTCCTGCAAGGGCATACGGACTCAATGAATCAATAAAATCCCTATCAGAACCGCTGCACGACACGTCAGACCCAGAATCCTCACTGTTCGAGATCCCTATGACTCTAGCCATCAGAAAAACCCTAAAACCCAGGTCAGTCAGTTCCAAAGCGATCTAAACTATCCCTATGTCAGTTTTCAGCCAAGAACACCAAGAATAATTACCCAGAAACGACCAAAACAAGAAAACATGTATACATACATCCAAAACCCAGATTCAACCATCTAGAAAATCCAAAACCTAAACCCTACCACAAATACCTAACCCCAGCCCCAAAACCATTCTGCACCCTCAGACACACATCAAAATGGCACCATTCACTCCAAATAGCAAAAAATCTCAACTGGCAAAAACAATGAGCAAACAAATAGGTAGAGGGCTCAGATAACCAACCTGAAAGATGGGAACTCTGGTGTGCTTGATGGTGCTCGTCTTCGCTTCAAGAGGTCTCCGTCCTTCAAAGATCAATAACCTCACAAGAATTGCAGAACCTTATCCTCGAATCGCAGAGCAAAGCTTGAAGGCGACGATATCAGTTCAAAGTGCAGAAAGTGCCTAACCACTCGATTTCCCTCTCTTTTTTGTCAACATCAAACAAATCTACACAGTCCGCTGAAAAACGACATCACACGACAGCCATACACTTGCCCCACGATCGCACTTACTGTCCAGATTAACCGAGGCAACAAAATCCATAATTACTCACATTAATGGCGCTGATACGGGCGTGTTGAGGAGACGCTATCCCACACGCTAACCCAATGCATGATGGCCAAGTGTGTGGCACCGTCAGACTAAGCGTCTATCCGAAGTAACCATCAGAGGAAGTTCACCAATCGTCGAAACAGTCTCTGCAAAGCTCAACTCCGCTAGCGAAACTTCTCCCTTTTCATCTCGCAAGCGAGATAGTCTCTGCTAAGCGCAACTCCGCTAGCGGGACTTCTCCCTTTCATCTCGCAAGTGAGACAGTTTCCGCTAAGCGCAACTCCTCTAGCGGGACTTCTCCCTTTCATCTTGCAAACGAGCTAAGTGCAACTCCGCTAGCGGGACTTCTCCCTCATCTTGCAAGCGAGACAGTCTCCGCTAGGGGGACTTCTCCCTTTCATCTTGCAAGTGAGACAACCTCCTCTAAGCGAAAATCCGCTAGCAAGACTTCTCCCTCATCTTGCAAGCGAGGCAGTCTCGGCTAAGCGTAACTCCACCAGCGGAACTTCTCCTTTTTCATCTCGCAAGAGAGATAGTCTCCGCTAAGCACAACTCCGCTAGCGGGACTTCTCCCTTTCATCTCGCAAGTGAGACAGTCTCTGCTGAGCGCAACACCGCTCACTGAGCTGCAACCAGGCAATCCCCGCGACACTTCTTGCCGCTTACTATCAGCGGAGGGATTTCCGCCAAAGGCGATTCTCGAGGCAACACCTCATTCTGACGACGACCGCCAAGCGGCATTACAGTCAAGCAACGTCCCTCCGGGACATGGGGACACTTCAATAGTCTGCGACGGCCCTGATCAGGCACGTTGACCCCAACCACTCGGGTATCAAAGATTGGGCTCGCTACCTAACACCCTCTGCGCAGCGCAGCTCCCCTCAACAAACAATACACAGACCAAATGGAGGTCTATCTTAGCCGGGGAGTGAGGGACTCCCTAGGGGGTCTAGTAAGGGCCCACCCGAAAAGGTATAAAGCGTTTACTCAGTAAGTCCACGGTTGACAATGCACTGACGCTAATTATGCTTTTGCAAGTCTAGCGGAAGTAATTCTTCAAACCGCTAGGCAACTCCCCAACCAAGATTGCCCTCCTTGACTGGGGACTTGGGAGACTTGTACTTACATGAGCATTTGTCAAAGCATAATTAGCTATAATGAGCCACGCTCATGCTACCACCAGCGGTATCAACTCCCACCAACGGAGTGACCTACGGAAACACAGCCAAGCAGGCTACCGCCTGAGCCCTGGCTCACCACCAGATCACCGCTGATGAGCCACCACGCGCCGCGCCAAGATAGCATCAGAAGCTCTATAAGCTGGGAACTGGAGCATATCATTCCCACATCGAAAACATGGAAGAGGTCAGTCTCTTCCCCACCTATAAAAGGTTCTCTCCTCTCACCTCATTAATGACGCATTTACTACTTACCTACTGTTATTCTGTTAACATAAATACATTGACTAACTTAGGCATCGGAGAAGAGAAGACCGTCGAGTGCAGTCTCCCTTTGACGCCCTCTGTATTTTACTTGGCAGGTAGCGGAAGTGTTGATTACATCACGAGTAGCGGTCCACCCACCGGACCCGCGTTAACCAAGATTTAGCTACCGCTGAATCTTAGACATTAACATCTGTCGATATTCAAAAGTATAAGGATTTCATTAAATGCTGGATTTTGGAGGATTTTATAGTGCTTTTTATATATATTGAAACTCAAAAACAATCCAACCACTTCTCAAGAGATTTTGAGGGATTCTATCTCACTCAAAAAATGAAGAAGCTCTTCACCAAAAAAAAAAAATGAAGAAGCAGCCCTCAATAGGTGACACTCATCCATTTTGCCTTAGACCTATTTTCCCACTATCATCCTTTGCCTCTGCTCTCATCTAATAATTTTTTTTTCTCACTATAGCTCTAGAAGCCTTAATCCTTCTAGCTAATTAAGCTCACTTCCAATGGTATTGTTAAGATGATACATATACACATGTTTCTTTTGTAAATTAGATATGAAATAAATTAAGTCATTAGTTTACTATTTTATTTTTTGTCTAACATTTTGGCTGGTTAGTTTTCTCCTACTGTTCATATATCATTATACACAACGTAAAGAATGGTAGATTGTCATACTTTTTGTCATTGATATAGTATTATAGTTGGATCCATACATTGCTTAAATATTAAAGAAAAAAAAATTAACCTATCAAAAACATCATAAGAAATTGTAAAATCTAAACAAATATTAGTAAATCAATCTATTAGAATTAATTAGAATCCATATAAAAACTCAAACAAAATCTTTTAAAATCTGAATTAAATACACCCCCTAAATCTTTTTTAATTAGATATGTCATATAATGATATTTTTAGAAAGATAAGTGAGTTAGATAAGTAAATTGAATAACTAAAATTAAAATATAGAGTGTAATAACTAAATAGAGTGAACCAAGAAAGAGATAGAGTGACAATAACCGTTTCCTTGGACAATTATTTGCAATCCCAATTTAACTGAAAACGCTAGACCCTAAAACAACGTCTTGTAAAGCACGAATATAATGCGCAAATTTCGCCAGAGAGCGTTTTGGTATTCTCTCATTAAAAAACATACAAAGTGGATGAGTTTGTGTTGAAATAGAAGGCCTGATGCTTGTCCCTATGTTAAATCGATTTGGATTGAGTAACGTAACGGTCTCTCTTGTGTCAGCAAAAGTAGCTTATGCCAGCTACATGGCACAAAGATGAAAGCTCTTCTGCTACATGGCATTAGAGAACGACTTCCACCGACTGAATTTTTCTTTCGGTATCACGAATTGCATACAACCATGCGTCTATATCATGAGTAGCACACAACCATGTGTCTCTCCTTTTTAACACGTAAAAAAACAAGAGCTAATACCGGAAGAATGAGAAACTAACATTAAGTACATATATAACATGAAACCCATCAGTGCTCAATTTAACCATTATTATCAACCCAAATTGTAGACTCACTACATTAATCATCAGCTGGTATGAACAGTAGTACCCATCAGTACAATTAACAAGGGTTTATTGCCTACTAGATCGAATTTAAAACATTTACATAACAAGGCCACAGAATAGACCATCCCAAGCTTAAAGGAAAACAGCAGATGAGAACAGCATCATCACAAGTACTGAAAGCAAGACTGACAAAGGAGACGAAGAAGCCGAATTGTAAGGGTAAGGCACATATCCTCCTCCTCCTCCTCCAAAGGTCCCTGGAGGGGTGAGGTACTGAGGAATCGGGCCCGGAGGGGAGTATCCCTGAGGGTATTGGCAACACTGATACTGACCTGGGGGACATTTTCCTTGATGACTAGGCTGTTGAGGCGGTGGCGGTGGTGGCGGTGGCGGGTACTCTCCGGTTTGTGATGGTGGAGGTGGGGGATATAAGGGGTCCCCTCCTGCGGGAGGACATGGGTACTGACATGTAGTGCAAGTGACGCAATTAGCACTAGGAGAAGAAGGTGTGGCGTCTCCAGAGATCTCCTTGATGAAAACAAGGTTGGAGAAGACAGACAAACACAGTGCTGTGAAAAACACAGCGAGTTTCAGAGGAAACATTCTTCTTCTTCCTCCTGGTTCTGGTAAGAGAGCTAGCTATGATGTATCAGAAGAAAGAGGTGGGATTACAATGATGATATTTTGTTCAGATATATAAAAACCCAGCTTCTTTCTCTGGTTTGGAGCTTTCAGCTTTTATTTCTGAAACCCGGATTTGCTGCCGCATGGCAGACCATTTGTCATAATTATGTACAAGAAGAGCCTGGAAGCCTCAATTTACATGCATGCTTCTACTGTTCTACATATGGACAAACTTAAAAAATAAAAAACAAAGGAAGAGAGAAAAATCTTTCACATTTTTATTTTTGGAAATGCTAAAATGACTCACCCTTTCATGTATACAGGTCCCACATCAGCTTGAAAGAGTTTGAAAACAAGTTGAAAGCAAAACTCCATTTCCCATTCAAATCAAAAGCCAAAACAAGCTGCAAAGGAAGCTCGTACTGTTGATTTTCTCCTTGAACAGCTGGGTTGTGGCTGTGCTAGGGATTTTTGTTGGTAACCTTCTTTTATTCATCGGAAAAAAAAAAGCCAAAACAAATGTAAACTAAAGGACCATTCTCAAGTTCTCAACTCAACACAATGAAGAAGAAACCTTATTGCTTTCTTTAACGAGCCAAGTAAACAAAGTTAAATTGTGTCACACAGCTGGTGACAAGAAGAAACATGAGAGACAGAAAACACACTTGGAGCAACAAAGAAGGAATGACACCTTAATATTACAAAACAATGTAGAGTTATAGAGATAATGAAACATGCATCTAGGACTGAACCGAAGAAGTTAGGCACTGAATATCCTGCCTATTTAAATAAAAATAACTCAACTTATCGTCAAAAAATGATTCTATAGACAGTGGAGAAAATCCAGCATAGTTCCCCTTTACTTTTGCCAAGCAAAGTTCATGGATGCACTTGAAGAGCCCATGTTTTTGGGTGACTGGTTGAGCTGCGAATTCCTCGAGTGAAATCCACTACATGAAACAAAAACAACTCCACAAAGTTATGGTCAATTTTCTTATGCAGTTACTTGATTCACTCTAAAATATATGAGACCATTCGAATTTAGGCATGTATAAGAAACATAACTGATGAAGTGGACAAATTGTACTGATAACTCGTTTTTCAGAAATTAATTTCAGAAGTATGTCAGAACGCATTTTCAACAAAAATTTACCTTAGCTGCCTCAATCTCTAGGTCTTGCTTTTGGATGTCAAAGGATAGAGGACGCATCATGCACACAAAAAACAGATCCGACTTCTCAAAAAATTTCTTGTGTGCTTGCCTATAGGTAGGAAACAGGAAAGTATGTAGGATTAGAATTTACACCATGGTTTACATCTGTAAAGTAGAAGAAAAGATTTGAAATTCAATAAATCCACGCTAATGAGAAGCAAAGCTGAAGACAATAAAGAAAGAAAAAACGCCATGCAATCAATTGCGTAATTTCAGAATCTCTCTAGAGGTACTACTCTGAGCATTTTTGTTTTACTAGAAAGAGGGCTTGAAATATGAGTTTGAAGGAAAAGGG
This sequence comes from Rosa chinensis, assembly GCF_002994745.2. Classification (NCBI taxonomy): domain Eukaryota; kingdom Viridiplantae; phylum Streptophyta; class Magnoliopsida; order Rosales; family Rosaceae; genus Rosa; species Rosa chinensis. Next base: position 55,882,812 of record NC_037092.1, read on the forward strand.
TCAATTATTGAATGGGAGCAAAAGAACCATCTACTTATTCTAGAGGAGTAGAGGGTGCTGTTTACTCAGAGATGAAAATCTGCTACTTTGCCTAGCAAAAATTGAATTGTTTCCTTTCTATAATTCTACAGCTGAAAATTTCATAATTGAAGGTCAACACCTGAGCATCAACAAGATATGACCAGCACCCAAGTGCTGGCCTTTGCCCGCTGGCACTGGCGTTGGCATAGGAGAACAAAGAACAAGTTTACATAAGGGTAAGATTATGGATGGTGTATTGAAAAACTCGGATTTTGAAATTGTTTTATGGTTGGAGAACACTTGGTGGATGCAGGTATAATTCACCCAAATGACAAAAGCAGGTTACATCATGATGGTATTGCTAGGAAAATGTTTAAGATGAAGCACCTTTCAGTCACATCCCTGAATCGATCAAAGATATCGGTCCACAATTAAGGATGCCAGTATAATTTGCATCCAGATCATGTTTCATGACTTGTTTGGCACACATGATTTAGTTTTGCCATCTATAATTGAGTTGATTTAAAATAACATTACGTAAAAAAAAAATGCATGAATTGAGACTCTGAAAACTTGTACCTGAATGCTAATACCTCTGAAAACTCTGCGTCAATCTGAAGCGGTGCAAACCAGTGGAATTCATCACACTATTCATATTGGTATCATAAACTACAAGGAGTAAATATAATACAGACATGGAAATTGATAACTTACTCCTGTTTCTTCTTTAACTTCCCTTACAGCTGCCACAGTAATATCCTCACCCTGTAATTGAATAGCTCATTAATGTCCGGCCGTAGCAAGCATAACAGTTTACAAATAATTAAGAATGCTGCTATTCCCACCCTTTCTCATATTTCCCGCCCTCACTAAATTGCTGGAAAAAGAAAACGCTCTTTCCTATTATTCCATATTGCCCCTTATGAACTAATTTAGACCAAAGAAAAGAAACTAACTCAATCACTCATCCACTACATAGTCTTCCACCACCCACAATTATTATGATACCCATCCACTCATCTGCTTCCACCATTTTAATTTCTTTCATAAACACCAATTCTGTTCTCTCAGCAGAAGGTGAGACCTATTATACCAGTTATTTGCTAGTTTTCTATAAATCCTATAAGGTTATACTCATCTTTTTCTATTTCTTTCTTTCAACGACTTGATTACGATGATTAGCTTATGTGATACAGAATAAAAGATATTTATTGCAGGGGGATGGTTTCATTGTGACTTCCATGCCACAACTGAAAATTCCACTCATGAAAGGTGAGTGGGTGTAGTAAGATAGGCGGGTAGGAATAATTGCACTCCTGAATAAAATACTGCTTAGTTAAGGTAGATACCTCATCAACTATACCGGTAGGGATTTTCCACACACCTGTTCCTTGTAACCTGCCACTCTTTTCCTGGACTACAAGCATCTATGTAGAAGAAATCTATTTCAAAACCAACAACAGATGATGATGACAAGGTTGCAGAAAATGAAAGACCTACATGTACAGTATGCACATGGACTGAATTAGAACAGGATATTCCAGTCAGAGAGAGAAAGAGAGCAGACTAATTTAAACTGCCATTCAAAAGATAGCCCCTACTGTTTTACTTTTATCCAAACGATTAAACATTAGTAGATGAGAGGGAGTACCTCATTTTTATCATTCAAAATAATAGCACCAACACCAACTCGGTGTGAAGCATTTGCAGGTATAGTATTAGTGGTTTCAGGAATCCAATAAACAAGCATGAGGTAATGTGGCTCAGCATGGTGGTAGTGAAATCCTTCCTGTCATCAACTTAATAGATATAAGTCAAGCAAATAGATTTATCAAGATCAATGGACAGAACATGACATAAAGCAATCGCTGAGTTATATGCGTCCGCTCTAGTTACCTTAACTCCCAAATATATGGGTTTATAAGGGTTTGGGTCACTCCATCCATTGACAATTGGTTTTGGATGTGAACCCCAGATTACTTTATCAAAAACTGATGTCGAATTTTCAGTTTTCAGGTTAAAGTCCATGGTTACACTCTTATGGAAAATATGCAATGTATTAATTCAGGGACCATTCCAGGGCTCCAGGCTCTAGATTTTGTTAGCTTTTGATTTAACTAGACACTAAAATATAGTTACTGGGATTAACAGTTAAAACATGAACATGAAACCTAAGACCTAACAACATTATATGAAAGTTAAACAATGATAATATTTCTCATAGACTTTGTAGATCAATCCACAAATGAAATAAGGAAGATCAGACAAAGTGCATGTGCAACATAGATTTGTAGATCTTTCCCTTGTTATAAATGCAATTCACAAATCAGAATCAACATGGTAGGTTGAAAATACCAAAACTAGCATGAAAACAGTTATGCCACAAATTACATCGCAGAGTAATTACCTTAACTACCATTTCAACAAGATTTACAAGTTCGATGGGTAATTTTATCCAAACTCCCTTCTTTCCCTGCATAGAGTATATGAAAAAAAATTCATTGATAGAGGATAGAATAAATTTGAATATTCATAAAAGTTGAAATAAACACTTTTGCCATTAATCATATGCCTACAGAGACAAAAACACGTACCTAAACATAAAAGTAGATGGATACACAGTATATGACAAACAATATAGAATGCGCACTTTCACCATAGTTGAAAGACAATTTGTGAAGAAAGAAAGCCATTGATAGCATTTGAATCCTCTCACATAAGGATGACAAGTACAACTCAAAATGAGTAACCTATGATTGTTCTTCAAATGATGTAACAAACCATCATTTCTTTATCAAACATGTCAAGGTACACCATATTATTCCTATTGTCTGATAAATAACTAACAAAAATAGAGAGATAGAGAACAAAAGAGGAAAGAAAAGGTAATAAGAACAATAGGGAGGTATCAAACATCTACATGCTGGTTCATTATTAGAAGCTAATCCAAAATAAAATCAAATCAATATCCCAAATTGAATGAACTTGCCTGATTAAACCCCTGATACCACTTTTTGTTACTTTGCTATTATTCTTCCCCGGTTTTAATATTCTAAGCTCAAGTTTTAGACTAATACAGTGTGAGCATTTGTAACTTTGGAATTCAGCCTATTTTCCTCTAGGGGTAGAAGTAGCAACTAGAAAAACCAACAAAAGTTAATTCCAGAAATAGAATTGGATTTATCAGGATTCAGGAACAATCAAAAACATAAATAGGACTGATTCCTTCACAGGCTCAAGGCATGACTTCTCTCGTGTTTCTTTTTACTCAACGGCTTCCAATTATACGTGTTGTGCACTTGATAATCTTTATTCCTTTGCTTGTTGCCTACATCATACAACTCTCCTTTCAACAGATGTTTTGCATTATCCTTGACATGTTGTGAACTTGGATATATTAGTCAGGCTCTTACCCCATCCAATTCATTTGGGTTCATAAGGGATCAGAACTAACCAACTCTATTTAACTTATTTGGACAATGCTAAAATGTATTTGTTTACAAGTACTCCTACAGCTCAAGTTATTTAGCAGGCACATCCAGCTTCTGTTTGAAATGGCTTAGGTTGATAATAGGCTCTTTCAGTGATTGGACGACAAGGAGCATAGTGGTGAAAGGGTAAAAGAAGGAAATCAACAACTGGCTAACAATGAAACATGTTGTGGCAGCAAGGTCAATGGGGAAGTTGTAGATCACTGCTGTCTGACTTGGGAATGGACATCACAATGATGAAATTGAGCTTATTGTGAGTTTCTAATCCATTTGGTGCTCTCGGTTGTTTGACTTTAGTACCACCAACATGGCTACACTGTGGGAAGGATGAGGTTTGTTTCAACCTCAGCACTGAGGTACGGATTAGATTTGGAAAGTTGCAGGTACAACGTCTCAAAGCTACAACAACAAGAAGTCAAAGTTTGGACTCTGAAGAGTAATAGATAGCAGCAGCAGCAGCAGCAAATCAAAGTTGAACTGTGACATTTACTAAAGGACTGCAAGACCCGCATGGTGAGCATATATATGAGCGTGTAGAGGGAGGGAGAGAGAGAGAGTATATAGACGAAGAGAAGTGAAAAGAAGAAAAGGGTGGAGTGAAAGAACAATGGAGCAATAGGCATCTATATATTTCATAATTCATATCCTAGCCAACTCAAAAAAAGTCAATCCCAAAAAGAACTCCTATAAACCAATGCCTACAATCATGATATCGCATCAGCAACTGAGAACCACTACACAATGAATGACAAGTATCACTTCTTAAAAAGCGTCAAAACTACTATTACATAACATCTTTAAATAAAAAGCACTGACCAGAGGTAAGCTAACTGAAAGACCTTGGTTTACAGGAACAAGAAGCACTAAATAGTCAAACCAGCAATCAAACTAGTAAACCCATTAGTAACAAGTTCATATATATATCAAATAAAAAGTATACGACAGTGACACCTGTAGCCTCCATTGAACTATTGAAGCTCTAAGCAAAGCACGAAATGCCTGAGGCTCCATAGCATCCTTCATGTCCACAATAACACCTCCATGGTCGTCATTCGTAGCAGGAAGTAGCTCAGCAGTTCCATTCTCACAGACCTGGTCCGATGAATTCACGGAAACCGACATTCTTCCCACCAGGCCAGAAACAACAGAACCCCAAACCTCAGAACTCAAGATTGAAGAGAAGCAAAAGAAAGATTTGAACAGCCAAATCAAATATGAAGAAGAGAAAATATGAATGAGCAGGAAAGCAAAAACCTAGTTGAGAGTTGAGACTTTCAATGGAGGCTTAAAGCTTTCCAGTCTTTTCATTTTCAGCTTTCTCGTCTCTGTCCCGGCCCCCGAGGCTGCGTGGGAGAATTTATATAAATTTACGAGGGGTCCCTCTACCCTGTGAAGAATTGCACGATGACGTAAGCGCCCACTAACTGGGAGACCAATGGGAGATCTTCTGACGTCATCTGGGCCACGTGATTAAGAGCCGCCCATGTCGTTTTTGAATACGTGGGAGACTGAGTGGGAGGGACCACCATTAGATGATGCAGAGGAGGGCGCGTTAACGGTTCGCGGCCACTAGTTGTAGTGCGATTACGGTTGGAGCCCTCTGCCTGCCATAATTGGTTGTCTGTATACGGCCGCGTCCCGTGTAGGGTAGGACTCTGGGTTTGTACAGGTGCATTCATTTATGAATGAAGAGTACAGACAGGCAGCGCAGTTTTCAACTCGGTCGACGGACGAATTTCAAGTGTGAAGGGAGAAAGATTTTAACTATTTGATGCCTGTGGGGGACGGAAGAGTCTTGGGTGGAGGTCCACATGCACTATGAGTTCATTTTCGATACTGTTCATCGATACTAGAATTTTCGGTAGAGGACGGAACTAGTTAATTGGAGTAGTGAGATTATGATACATCCCTCCTCCATGATTGGTTGTGTTTGTATACGGCTACGTCGCGTAGGACTCTAGGTTCACAGTTCACACGTTCGGAAATGAAGATTACTTTGACTCGGTCTATATATGAATTTCACGCGTAGGAGAAAAAATATTTTGCCATTTTTCTCTTCACACGTATATAAATGAAGATTACAGAGACACCCAGTTTTAAACTCAATCGACATTTCACTGAATTTCACGTGAAGGAGAAAGAACATTTTTTCTATTTTTCAATTCACATGTACATAAATGAAGATTACACAAACAAACTCAGTTTGAACTCAGTCGACATATGAATTTCATGTCAAGAAGAAAGAACATTTTACTATTTTTCTCTTCTTCATGGAAACTATTTGATGCCTGTTAGGAATTCAAATTGAAGTGGGCTAAATTTACCTTACGTTGTTAAAGAAAGTTCTTCTTAAAATTTTGGCATAAACTACTACGTTTTGATGAAATATCTCAATAGCATAACACCTATTACAAAATGGCTAATATTCATTTTTACATCCTCAACAAGATTATGTATAAAAATATCATCTAAAATCAAATAATAACTTAACTCTTAAGAAAAAAAATATTTGATAATGTGAGGGCATTTCAATAACAAGCAAGAAAAAGAATTCTAGTATGGGGGACATAATGAGCTTTCCCCAACAAAATGCATATTTTTACTTGAATCAGACAGTAGAGAATTTAACACAATTCAAAGGTAAATATGCAATGCAAATAAAATTTAAACTATTTAAGTTGTGCTCTTCGATTACCTAAAGCGTAAAACTCATCAAGAACTAAATTTGAATAAATAATATCAACTATTTCTCTCTCAATATGCACTGTCATTAAATCTGCAAGAAAATCATCATTCATCTTATTTCGAAGTCGGTTCTTAATGAGATTGATGGCTGAAAATGCTCTCTCTGTTGTTGTTGTTGTAGAAACAGAAAGAGTTATCACTGGATGGACTAATCTCTCGATCAACAAAAATGGTGTCCTTATGTTAACAAATTTTTGACATAATTCAAAAAGGGTGCTTAGATCATGGAATTCTATAAAATCAAAGTGTTGATACTCAAAATGCTCCGACTAGTCTATTAGATCATTCAAATTTCTGACATCATGAGGATGAAAGTTCTCAGTCAAACCACATATTTTGTCAATGTCAAATGATTGGAAATCAAATCAAGGATCCAATGTAGAATTTAGAATAAAGAATTCCTTGTTTGCTCATTGAATCTATTGTTTAGTTCAATCAATTGAAAATCAATTACGACAATGAATATTTCAACATGATAATAATGCTCAATGGTGACATAATTTTGTTGTTGAGAAAAACGGTATATACCTTCCATATGACGAGCACTAAAATCTAGAATATTAATTGTATGCATGTCACAAAGCTATACAACATGCACTAGCAAAGAAATCAACCCAACCAGCTCTCTCAACTTTTCAAGGCAACCTTTCCTACTAGAAACTAGATTCATGACATTTATAATTTTTTGAGACTGTTCTTGCAGTGACTTACAAAGGGTATTTATGATTCCCATAGTCTTGGCCAACAATAATAAGCAAAATACAAAGTCAAAAGATCTTAGAGCTTTAAAGCACCCAAAGCCTCTCTCAAATTTTGCCATTAAGTCCGTTATCCATCGTGTTGTTCAAAATCAAACTAGTTGAGTTGAACAATTACATCTAGTTCTTGATAGAATAATGATATGAACTCCACCGAGTAGCTCCCGCTCTTTGCAAAATTACATGTCTCATTAGTTCATTTACCAGTTTCAAGTTTCGTAGAAGTAGCAACAGTTTGGTCCACAACTTCAACTTCTTTACTAGCTAGATTTTAACCCAAAAACACACTTAGCAAATGAGTCGACAACATTAATAACACTAGTAGCATTTGAAAACATAAATGGAAAGATGCAATTTCTATTTACAGTAAGTTTCTCGAAATAGTAACTTCTCCTTTTCAAATAGTAACTTCTTCATACGAACTCCGATTTTCACAAGCTACGTGTCCACTAACTCGGTTTAACATGCTTTACAACTTTTTACAAAGAAGTTTCTTCGAAAAGTGAATCATTGATAAAGTCAACATTTAGAGCCTCTAAAAGTTCAAAATGAAAGCAAAAGGTAAAGATTTTAATTGTTTACCATCTAAATGATCGGTAAAAAGGTAACTCTAGGTACGGGTGTAACACTTACAGCCTCTATAATAGCCTAAAGCAGCAGCTGATCTTGCTTTATATATTATGGTGGCTATGGATTTATGACTTTATCAACATCTCTAAATAAATTTTTTAAACTTATCCAATTTTGCATAGACTTATAGTGAGGTGAACTAGTCTTCCCTACATGCTTTTTATAGGGACACTAAACTCTACCTATTTTTTTCCAATCATTAAACCCATAAGAAATTAATAGAGGATGCCTCAGAGGATTGCTATCAAAAAGAAATCATGGAAGAAAAATGCTATATCATTCTCAGAGTACTCAAGCCAAGGATATAGAAGCTATGCTGCCAAAACAAACAAGGGACAATTGAAAAAATATAGAACATGCCAGAAATTCATTACCGTTTCAGGGAAATCTGGATGAGAGAGCCATACTTTTTGAAAGCGAAAGTGAGGCTGTCAACTATCAGGTGAGAAAAAAAATTAGAACTGGGCAATGGTCCAATGATGCTCTTGGAAGGGTACGACACTCCATGGTAGACCAAGTTTCCACTATTTCTAATTACAAAGAAATATGTCATCCTTTGGTTCATGTGATTATTGGTCTAAAGGACAAGTACCTAATAGATCACAATCAACAAACATATTTTGGAAACCCACACAAGAAGTAGCATTAGATTTTTAACCTCTACGTCTCTCATGCGTCCCACGAATGTAATTGAAGTCATCAAATACAATTCAGGGACCACAAACAAAAGATCTATGAATATAGAAAAATTCCTAACAAAGCAAACGTCTCCTTGAAATTGTTGTGTTAGCATACATAGCGACAAAGATGCATTAAATCCCATTAAGAGAGCATAAGATGGTAATTTGTTGTGAGGAGAAAAAAGAAGAACTACTAGAATAAGTGAAACAGGCAACTGTCAAAAGCCTGTTGTCTGAATAAAAATAGAGTTGTTGTCTAGTAGCCTATCGTCTGATCGACTCTCCTCAGACAGCATTCTTTTATAGTTGTCTGTTTGGTCATTCACACAACATGTCTAGCTAAATATTTGTTGTCTAAATTTACCAAGTTTCTATTAATGACAGTAGTCTGTTGCAGGGTATGAGCTAAGACAACAGCTTATTGGTTTGGTGTTGAGCTAAGACAACAGCTTATTCTTTCTTTCAATGTTGTCTGAAATGCAATTAATATGACAATCTTTTGGATTCATGTGTTGTCTTAGATGAATTCAGACCACACATTTTTTCTTCTTGTTGTTAACTGAATTTAACATTATATAACATGTTTGAGGAAAGGTTAAAAAAAAAGACTAAATACTGTTTAGTCCTTGAGTTTTTTACCATAAAACACTTCAGTCCCTGACCTTCTAATTTCACACGTGTAGTCCCTATACTTCAAAATTTCAGACCAATAAGTCCTTGCCGTCTAAAAATCGCAGCGAAATGTTTATTATGCCCTCAGTTCTTTTTTTTATTTTTTATTTTTTCTTTTTTTATTCTTTTTTTTCAAACAGAAAGAAAGAGAGGGAAAAAAATTCCTTTTCCAAAAATAAAATAAAATAATTTATTTATTTATTAAAAAAAAACTGAGGGCATAATAGACATTTCGCCGCGACTTTTAGACGGTAAGGACCTATTGGTCTGAAATTTTGAAGTACAGGAACTAAATGTGTGAAATTAGAAGGTTAGGGACTGAAGTATTTTATGGTCAAAAGCTCAAGGACTAAACAGTATTTAGTCCTTAAAATAATGTAAACCCTAACTTGAACTTAACGAGTACTCAAGAGGGAAATTCCTCACACATAATTAATTGCTAATATTGTCTAAATGTTATTTAAGATAACATTGACTTTGATGCATTTGTTGTCTTGAATGAACCTCATAGCACACTTATTTTTCATTCTTGTTGTCTTTTTCTCCTTTAAGGTAGATGTCAATGTCGTCTGAATAGCTTCAAGATGACAAGTTGCTAGATGCCAATGTTGTCTGAATACCTTTAAGATGACCAGTTGCTAGATAAAAGTGTTTATTGAATTTTCCTCAGACAATATGTGTTATATATTTTTGGACTTTTGTATTGTGTGAAAGTTTGCAATACTACAGTTACTAATCTCATTTATGTTGTTGGAATTGAATTTGCAATATTGATATGGAAATAGCACTACAAGAGAAAATAGCAAAAGCGAGGAATTTCATTGTGACAACCCAAAATTCGTGGCAAAAGCTTGGCAAATATGAGAAAATTTCAGTTGTCGCACATGATCCCATTGGCGACAACCAATTTGTCATATAAAGTAGGTATGTGAGAAATTTGATGTGTGAAGTAAATCTCAAACAAACATTTTTGATTAACTAATGTTGTATCAAATGTCTTTTCAAATATCAATTTGGTTGAGGATGATATTGTCTTGAATGAACCGAAAACTACACTTCCTGTTTCCTTATGTTGTCTAAATTTCATCTAAGATATCAGTTAGTTGGATTTCAATGTTGTCTGAAATGCAATTAATGTGACAATCTTTTGGATTCATGTGTTGTCTTGGATGAATTCAGACCACACATTTTTTCTTGTTGTTGTTAGCTGAATTTAACATTATATAACATGTTTGAGGAAATGTTAAAAAAATGTAAACCTTAACCTGAACTTAACGAGCATTTTCGGGGACTAGCCCGCTTCCCATTACTCAAGAGAGAAATTTCTCGCACATAATTAATTGCTAATGTTATCTGAATGTTATTTAAGATAACATTGACTTTGATGCATTTGTTGTCTTGAATGAACCTCATAGCACACTTATTTTTCATTCTTGTTGTCCTTTTTTCCTTTAAGTTGGATGTCAATATAGTCTGAATAGCTTCAAGATGACAAGTTGCTAGATGCCAATGTTGTCTGAATACCTTTAAGATGACCAGTTGCTAGATAAAAGTGTTTATTGAATTTTCCTCAGACAATATGTGTTATACATTTTTGGACTTTTGTATTGTGCGATAGTTTGCAATGCTACAGTTACTAATCCCATTTATGTTGTTGGAATTGAATTTGCAATATTGATATGGAAATAGCACTAGCTACAAGAGAAAATAGCAAAAGCGATGAAATTCATTGTGACAATCCAAAATTCGTAGCAAAAGCTTGGCAAATACGAGAAAATTTCAGTTATCGCAAATGATCCCATTGGCGACAACCAATTTGTCGTATAAAGTAAGTATGTGAGAAATTTGATGTGTGAAGTAAACCTCAAACAAGCATTTTTGATTACCTAATGTTGTGTCAAATGTCTTTTCAAATATCAATTTGGTTGAGGATGATGTTGTCTTGAATGAACAGAAGACTGCACTTCATGTTTCCTTATGTTGTCTAAATTTCATCTAAGATATCAGTTAGTTGGATTTCAATGTTGTCTGAAATGCAATTAATATGATGATCTTTTGGATTCATGTCTTGGATGAATTCAGACCACACATTTTTTTTTCTTGTTGTTAGCTGAATTTAACATTATATAAAATGTTTGAGGAAAGGTAAAAAAAATGTAAACCTTAACTTAAACTTAACGAGCATTTTTGGGGACTAACCCGCTTCCCATTACTCAAGAGGGAAATTCGTCGCACATAATTAATTGCTAATATTGTCTGAATATTATTTAAGATAACATTGACTTTGATGCATTTGTTGTCTTGAATGAACCTCATAGCACACTTATTTTTCATTCTTGTTGTTCTTTTTTCCTTTAAGTTGGATGTCAATGTTGTCTGAATAGCTTCAAGATGACAAGTTGCTAGATGCCAATGTTGTCTAAATACCTTTAAGACGACCAGTTACTACACTACAAGTGTTTACTGAATTTTCCTCAGACAATATGTGTTATACGTTTTTAGACTTTTGTATTGTGCTATAGTTTGCAATACTACAGTTACTAATCCCATTTATGTTGTTGGAATTGAATTTGCAATATTGATATGGAAATAACACTACAAGAGAAAATAGTAAAAGCGAGGAATTTCATTGTGGCAATCTAAAATTCGTGGCAAAAGCTTGGCAAATACAAGAAAATTTTAGTTGTCACACATGATCCCATTGGCGACAACCAATTTGTCGTATAAAGTAGGTATTTGTGAGAAATTGACGGTTGTCACCCATGTGACATTATGCGACACCTAATTCCTCGCAATATATCAATTAGGCGACAATTGCTATTAATTGTTGGTGAATGTTTATGTGACAACTTTAACTTTCTTGAAAAAGATTAATTAGGTGACAACTTCTGCGGATTGTAGCTAAAATGTTTATGTGACAACTAGATATTTGTAGCTGAAAACTGGTTTAGCGACAATTTCTGTAAGTTGTTTGTTAATATTTATGTGACAACTTTAACTTCCTTACAAAAGACCAATCGAGCGACAACTTTTACGAGTTGTTACTTAATGTTTATGTGGCAACTAGAACTTTCTCACCAAAAACCAATTAGGCGATGATTTCTGTGAGTTGTCAGTTAATGTTTATATGACAACTGTAACTTCCTCGCAACAGATTAATTAAGCGGTGACTTCTAAGGGTTGTCGCTTAATATTTATGCGACAATTGAAATTTCCTCGTAGATGATTAGCTAGGCGACGACTTATACAGGTTGTCAGTTAATGTTTATGAGGTAACCATAAATTCCTCGTAAAAGATCAATTACGACTTCAATGAATTGTTACTTAATAATTATGCGACAATTGAAATTTTTTTATAGAAAATCAATTTGGTGACTACTTATTCGGGTTGCCACTTAATGATTATACGACAGTTGAAATTTTCTCGCATAAAACCAATTAGGCAACGACTTGTACAAGTTATCACTTAATGTTTATGTTACAACTGAAATTTCCTCGCTGGGGATCAAATATGTGACGATTTCTATGGGTTGTCGCTTAATGTTTATGCTACAACTGAAACTTTCTCTTAAGAAACCAATTAGGCGATGACTTTTATGAGTTGTTGCTTGATTAAGAATATTAAAAAAAGTTTATGTGCTTAACATATTGATGCCTAAAATTGGCACTGTCAATTAAGATAACCTTGTCGAGATTAATTAAGGTCGTTAATCCTATATGACAGCTAGCATGATAAGCTAGTGGTGGGCCAAAGCCTATCTAATGTATACGATTGACATTCATCATAAACTATATTTATAGAGGTGTCAGATCTCCATCTTCTTGTAGAAGTAAGGTTCTATATCATTCTTGAATTATGTTACACTTGTTTTCCATATAACATATGAATTCGGGTCCTTAACGACTCCAAGCCCATTTCCACATAAAATTCCCTATTCAATTCAACCCAGGCCTTTTGATATCAACTCAGCCTTAGGGTAATTTTACGTAATTTTACCGTATCAACATGACACACTTGGATAACTAAAAGATTCTCTAATTTGATTTATTCTTTACCAAATAGCTTTATAATATTATGTTTTAAAACATGACCTACTTATATTATGGAAGTGTACAATCAACATTTTTAACCACAAAGAAGAGTGAACGAGTAAGAGAACTAGCTTGTTATTCTCCATTGTTTGATTTAGATTCAATAGAGGTTGAGTACGATAGAGCAAAGAATCAATTGAGTTGTCTACGTAGCAAGCTTGTAAGAGATAATAATTTCACTAAGAAATAGAAGAAAATAGGTTGATCATATCACATCGTCTAAGTAACATTTCCCTATAACTTTTATTCTAAGCTCTCAGATTTCTATATACCTTGTTAATTTGTACTTTTGAATTAACTTAGAAATTGCAGCCTTATACAAGGCACCAAATAGTTGTCCGCTTTTGTTCAACGGAATAAGATTTAACAAATTACAGCTTTTACTAGAAAGGTAAGAGCCTTGCTTGGACTATCAGACTACAATAAAATCAAAATTTGTTGCATAATGTCCTACAACAGCAGTGTCTTCTGGAGTTTAAATCCTAAATTTTAAACTCAAAATAATATAAAATACGAATGAAATTTTTTTTTTTTAAAGGGCGCAATCCAATTGAAGATAAAGACGCAAACGATAAAAATGACTAGATAAAAAGAATAGAGAGGATTTAAATCCTAAACCCTATCCAAAAAAAAAATTAGAGAGGATAAAAGTTAAAAACCTAATTACAAATTTACGACTCCAGAGTCTAGGAGAGAAGAAAGACGGCGGCCGTATGCTTTTCTACCTCTACTTCTGCCTCTTCTTCGAAACCCCTAACTTTTTTCTCATTCTTTGGAGAGAGGAAGAGGGAAGCACTCCTTGCAATTGCGTAAGAACGACTGAGTGTCTCGACAAGATGCTGAAGAAGAAAAATACCAATCACTAGGATTTTCTGGTACAATAGTCTTGTCCTTCTCTCTCTGCTCTTTCGGATTCTTGATTATGAAAGCATGATTTTCAATTTCTTTAGGGTTCGTATGATCTTAGATATATTTTCCTTTTGGTTTGCGTGGAATGCTGGTCTTTTTGTTGAAGTTCTTGAATTTGATTTCTTTAGTACCATTTGTGGTTCTATTTGAGACTGGGTTTGATCATAGTTTATCATTTGTTTCAGTTTCTAGGCTTCATTTTTTCATCAGTATTTAGTTGATTGCATTGTTCTTGATTTACGAAATGTGGAAACAGAAAAATGTCTTGATTACAATTAACACTTGCACCTTTTTTATTTGTTGATTGGTACAGGAAGAAATTGAAGCTCCTATGTGGGTTCTCACATTAGAAGTCAGTTCAAACAACCAAGATGGGTGAGTTCAATTATATAATGTTTCAAGTTCTCATGCGTTATCCCATGATTTAGTTTATCTACCAACAATACAAAGATCTGAATAATATTTGGGTTTCTTCTTTTTGGATTTGTGAGATAGCTAGCTTGATTATTTGTTGATGTTAGTAATAGTCTTTCATAGTTTTATGCTGTCAATTAACAAAATACGGGTTTACTTCCACCTGAAACATGTATATTGACATATATATTATATTATGAATTCCAAGTTTGGTATAGTGTTTGGTGTAATCATGTATATCATCTATTAATTATACAGGTTTTCACATGTGGGGAATTTGTCATTTGTTATGGGCATAAAGATACAAACCGGCCAACATTTAGGCCTAGGCTTGTAGAGACAATGAAGGGAATTCCTTGCAAACAGGTAAGTTTTATCAAAATTGTTATATGTACTTGATAGTTAGGTTTTGATTATAGATGAACAAGTGTGTAAGTGATGGACATTATCCAATAACATCGATTTTGATTATGGGAGTCTTGACCTCTCGTGTCAATAACATCGATTTGGTTTGATTTGTTATGTTTTCCTTTTGTAGGTCTCCTTCAAGACAAATGTTAATGATGACTTACAAAAATCAATGAACTAGACATTACAAACAATTTTGTCAATCAATCGTACAAACACAAAAACTTCAATACATTCCGAAAAAGTGATCGATCTCATGCCTCATTTTGGTGTCAACAAAAATAAAAGAAAGCACAATGCAACTATTGATTTCGTTGAAAAAGTACACAACCATTTAAACAAAGTAACTTGTGTTAAATATAGCACTCACGCATGATAATCAAACTTATACACACACTGTTAACAAAACCATCAAACAAAAACACCTTCACATCATACACAGACAACATAAATAAACAAATAATATCGTGAACAAGAGTCTCACAGGATGTAGAGGTATACAAGGGAATGCAGAGAGGGATTAAGTAGGTCCAAAAGATGACGCAACCGAATCGACTTGGCCTGAAGCGATTCATGCACTTGCTTCAGAATGATATGAAGGTTTGAGATGTCTCCCGTATTCGTCGACTTGGACTGATTCAATATGTTTTCCACCAGATATTCTATGGGATATACAGTTCTGGATATACTTTTTGGGGCGGGGGGAGAAAGCTTGTGAAGGGGGATGAAATAACTCAGCAGATATACTACCTTCATGGAGACAAGCCTCCCTTGCAAGTATTGATGTTCAAACTATAAATGATGCAATCCTAAGTATTAAATTACCCTCTTAGCATCCGGATAAGATTACCAAGGCCTAAACTCCTTTAATTCTATCAATTTTCACCAAATAAGTGCAGAACTAACTACTCATGCAAGAACAAGTTATATTACCGGATAAGTATCAATTCTTTACTCCTAGATGCATAAATGTTTGAGTTTAGGTAATTAAACAAACAAACCAATCCTAGATCTAGGTGATTTTATCTCACTACCCTCACATGCACACCTAGTCTGTTATCATGTTTTTAATGTCCAAAGTTAGCTATTCTCTAAACATTGTTCATGTAATGACAAATGCAAGATATTCAAATTAGCTAGATTCAAATATAAGCATTCATTTCTTGATTTAGCATGTGAAGGTGACTATGAAAATTACATCAAATAATATTCAAACATCAATTCATTATAAGTTTGGCTAGGGTTGAAACAAAGTACTACTCACTCACTCACTCATAATTACATATACTAACTTCATAATCAAATTAAATACCAAAATATAATCTAGAGTAAAAGGGATAGAGTTGGCTTAGTGGTGTGTTGGATGGTCCAAGCTCATGTCTTGGTGGTGGTGGTGATTCCTTTTCCTTCTTGCTCTTGAAGAGTTGATGATAAAAGATAGGGAAATTTGGATTATGTATTGTATGAATAGGTGGAGTAGATGGAGAAAATGATTACAGAAATGAGGATGGAGAAATAATGTAGTAGTAGTGGTGTTAATGAAGGAGATAGAGATTGAAAGCAAAAGAATATTTGGATTTTTGGGAGGTGGAGTGTTGGGAACTTTGTGGCAACCAGAGAACTCTATAAAAAGAGGAAGAGAGAAGGTTTAATAGAGGATGGAGAAGGAAATGAGTAGCTAGCTCTCTTAAAAATTAGCCAAGAAAGAGTGTTGAAGTGGGTTTTGTTCCTAAAACTATAAAAGATATATTAGAGATGGACTAAAAAAATGAAGTAATTATGAGCTATTAGAGAGAGTAGAGTAGGAAAAAATGGCTAAGAGAGAGAGAGAGAGAGTAGCTAGCTTTCTCAATTGCATGGGAAACAAGCAAAGGAAGAGTGTAGAGATGGTTTTGGGTCACCAAAGTCAAAGGGACAAGCATGGAAGAAAATATGTGCATAGTGATGCCTATTATCCAAAAAATAATAGGATGAATGTAATAATGTTACTTCACCTCCTTGCTCCTACTTCATTGTGACTGGAAAAGCTATGACACCATCATACGTTGTGGTTGGCCGCCACTTGTAGTGGTTCCCCGGAATTCAGAATTTTACTTTTTGCTCCACATTTTGATCGTCATTCTTCTTAGCTCCGATTCTCTACTTCAAAGCTCAACTTGGATATTTCTTTCACTCTTGCAATACTTCTAAAATAATGTAAAGTATGGTCTAACATCCCGCCCAAGTTTAGACCCACAGAGGGTTTGGATGCTTCTCTGGTCCCTAAATGTTGGTTTATGTAATTTCAATCATGATTCCTTTTGGTATTGGTAATTATCTCGAATTTGATAGACATATTTCAACCAGTTTATGGATAAGGAGTTGCTCCTATTTGTTTACTAGGAAATAACATTCGATTTATACCATAATCACATGCTACGGTGAACGAAGGGCACGTTGATTATTTTTTTCAAAGATACAAATATGTTCTTTGTTTGTAAAGTTCTCTTTTCAGCAAGCTCATTTTGAATTTTTTATCAATGGTATTTGCTTAAAAGGGTTCTGGCCTAAGAGACTTGATCTTGACTCCTTTATTAAGTGTATGTATGTCTCTGGCCATTGGCTATTGACTCAGCATGCAATCAATTTCTCTTAAGCAAAAAATGGAATTCTTCTATATATCGAGAGTCCTTGAGCAAAATGTTAAGTGAATAATCGAAGTGAATAATCAGAGTTCATCTTCCCAATTATGATTTTGAAGATGATTTTATACGAGATGAAATCAGCTGTCCCCAATTATACTATCCTCATTCTATCCCCATGCATTCATTGGTCCACAAAGAATAAAAAATGGAACAAAAGATTAAAAAAATATTTTCTTAATCTTTGTTGACCAATGAATGTATGGGGATAGAATAGAGATAGTGTATTGGGGACAGCTGATTTCATCCCGATTTTATACATGGACTGGTTATTAATGGTGTATTTTTCATTAAATCAATCACTTGAATTCAATTTAATGTCAAAGTCATGATATCCACAATATTTATGATACTTTGAACAAAATATGGAGGCTCAATCTTCATCCCAAGGTAAAAAAAATTTCAAGACTCTTGTTGAGAGGAAGAAAAGGATTCAAGCTTAAATGCATAGAGTCAATGAGACTATGAATCATGATTGTTGTTTTTCTGAAATTTAGAGGAAGATCTCAATAATCTTTTTTGCTCCTACTCTTTGGCATAGGAGGTTTGGAGATGTTTATTGAATTTTTCAAGCCCTTTTGATGCACGTAATTTGATCCAATGATATACAAAACCAAAATTGTGGTTTGAATAATAATGATGGTAGTACTTTTATGGGGAAAAAAAATCTTTTGATTTGTTGGCAGATTTGGGAGACCAAACATAAGTGGCTATTCAGACAAACTCTACAGCACCCTTCAAAAGTGTTATTTGATATTGCTAGGTGAAAATTATTGGAAGCTAAACTTACAAATGCACGTATCAATTGCATACCATCATACTTTATTCGTTCTTTTGTCCTAAATAATAACGCAGCCTTTGGTTTTGTTATTAGTGGTAAAGCATGGTTTATTGCTCGTGGCTAATGCTAGAAGTGTTAGTCATACCACTATTCTAAGTGCTAAAGGTCAGACGTTAAAGAGAAAGTCTCCTAAAAGCTCTCGGTCAGAATTTCAAAAAAATCTAAAAGAATATAACTTGAAAATGATTCCAGGCTTATTATTGACCACATCAATGGAAACAACAATACTTCTTGATGACTTAAAACTATAATTTTGTGCAGTGGCGGAGCCAGAAATTGATCTTAACTGGGGCATTTAAATTATTTTTTTATTTTTTATTTTTTAAATTGAAACTTAAACTTAAAATATATCAAAATTTTAATAAAATAAAAATTAGAATAACGTTAAGGAAAGATCAATTTTTTTTTAAATTACATATTTTATTAATCAAACTTATAATTTTTAGATTTTAGACAATTTTTCATAATAGAAATATAATTTATCTTTGAACTTTTGAAAGTATATGAAATAATACTACTAATTTTTTTTTTTGCTAAGAAGAAATAATAGTATTAATGTTAAAAAAAAGAAAGAAATAAAAAAAAATTAGCACATTGAGTTTTGAAATAATAGGATTAATGTTAAAAAAAAAAACATTAACACTTTGCTGGAACCAGCTAGGGGTCATCATGGGCCGGGCTAGGGCCAGCCCTACCCTAAATTTTAGGGCTTAGGGTCAGGCCTGGCCGGGCCTAATCAAAATCAACAAAATTTAGGGCCGGGGCTTAAATATGCTAACCCTTACCCGCCCGAAAGACCCGAGCCACTAGGGCCGGCCTTCCGAATAGGGCCGAAATGGGCCTTAATTTGTTTAACAAAAAGAAATATATTATTTTTATTTTTTATCTCAAAATGTGGCTCAATGGTTATATAGGTAATACAAGATTCATTGTTTTTTGTTGATCATATTTAATATATATATATATATATATATATAGGAATTTTCTCAGGTGCGGACGTCCGTACCGAATTTTCGGTACGGATTTCCTGTTTTCGACCACTTTCCGGCCACATTTTTACATCTTAATCGTTCAGTTTTTAGGTCCTAGTGTATAGATCACCTCTACAAAATTTCAGCCAATTTGGTGATCGTTAAGGCATCCAAAACTGCATTTTACATGAATGGACCGAATCTGTTGAACCGGAACCGTTCGTATTTATAATGGTAAATTGCAGTTTTGGATGCCTTAACAATCACCAAATTGGCTGAAATTTTGCAGAGGTGATCTATACACTAGGACCTAAAAACTGAACGGTTAAGATGTAAAAATGTGGCCGGAAAGTGGTCGAAAACAGGAAATCCGTACCGTCCGCTAGGTACGGACGTCCGCACCTGAGACGGACTGTATATATATATATATATATATATATATATATATATATATATTGGAATTAACTTATAAGTTATAACATTTTTTTTTTGAATCAAGGAAATAACTTTATAGATAGAAACTCAATAGAGTTGGGTTACAATCATATCGTAACACATCCAGATAGCATTCGTGGAGTGTTATCAAATTTCTAGAAATTTGTTGTAGCCTAAGGCCAGAGTGACCATTACATACTCTTCCGCTGCTATTTACAGACAGATCAAGAAGATGTGATAGTACCCACGGTGGTACATAGATATAGGTCCACTTATTCGACGTGTCATGCTCCGCCATTATAGAATAGCTTGAATCCTCCTTCAAAACTATTCCAGAAGATTCAATAGTGTCACTGATGCCCAACATACTCAAATTCTGTTTGAGTAAACCTCCAGAATCTCAAATACGATACCCTAGAGAGTTGGAGTCCATCAATTGGGCCCATGAAATATCTCGAGTCGAGCATAGAGCCCATAGCTGAGTCAACTTCCAAGCCCATCGGCACTTAGGCCCCAAAACTGTGCTATGTTTGGGCACCCAGATGGATTTGAGCCTGAACACAGACTTGGGCCCCAAAAGTGATTCGGGCACCCAATTTGCAGCCTCACCGTCACTGCCTCTCCCGTCCGCGTACCGCACCGTCGTTTCTTCCAAAGCTGTATGGTCAAACTCATGGGCCGCCTCAACGCTCCACGTTATGATCTGCCTCACTACCTCAGGCAACAAATTCATAGCAAGACTGGCCTGCCATTCCATGCCTGTCACCGCCTTGCTCTCAGGTGATGCATAATGACGCGCTGCCTCAGCCATCAAGCTAGCCCTTACAAATCCGACCAGATCTCTATGCCTGGCCCGCTGAGATTTCAAGTTTCCAGTGTGATCGACAGGAGATATGAGTCGCCCTCTCTTCGGTCTGATTCGCACACCCGGATCCCAAATGCGCCAATTCCTGATCCCGATTAGATCTTCCTGATAATTCACTTTATTCTCAACGAGTTCCCGTGGTTGAGAAGTTGGGCATGGTTGAGTGGTCGCTTGAAAAAAGTGGCGTTGGATTGCGGGTACTAGACCGCAGAGCGTGAAGAACCAGTCGCCACTTAGGGCGGAGACCAGAGGTGGTCGCCAGAATAAGGAACCATAGCCTGGGCGGCTAGGTTTTGGAGAGAGCCACAGTCTTTTTTTTTTTTTTTGTTACTTTGGCAAAATATGGATGAACCAATTATAAATATTAGTTAAGATGGTTATATTCAATTAACTATCTCTCTAAATCTCCCAAAATTAATTGTTATTTAACAAAGGAAACAAAAATTAAAGAAAATAAAGCTTAGGAAATCAATTACAAAAAAGAGATAAGTTGTATGTTATAGACTAAAGAGAAGCATATTTAAAAAATAGAAAAAATAGAAAATTATTAGGGCTTAATTGGGCGGGCTTAAAGGGCCGGGCAGGGCTTGGCCCTAATGGGCTCAAATGGGTCAGGCTTCATTTGCATGACCCTTACCCTACTCTATTTGAGAAAGGGTAGGGCCGGCCCGCCCTAATGCAAGGGCCGGGTGGGCTTAGGGCCGAAGGGCTAAATGATGAGGCCTAGAACAAGCATTCGAACCAAGGACCAGCTTAGCAGCCTTACATATACATATGGCTCTACCACTGCGACAAGGCAACATCCAGTGAACATAATGTAACTTGCAACATATATACTAAAATCTCACTGGGGCATGGGACCCACCGTGCCCCAACGTGACTCCGTCCCTTATTTTGTGAGACAAATTACAAAATGATGAATCTTAACCACAGTTTAAGAGATGACCGAATTTAGTATGATCGTCTGTTTTAGCTTGAAAAAAAAATATATTTTAATTTGGAATTGTTTAAGAAAAACTGAATTGGGAGAGAATTGAGTCGTACTTTCGTTGATAATAGGGGGCTCTCTATATAGAGGATTACAAACATAGAGATAGAGTTGTACATGGAAACATGATCGTATATTGATTGGATATATCCTAAGATTACCCGAGAATATCTCTAATATAAACCCTATTTCAACTAGAGCAAGTAACCTCGAGTTTGGGCCAGACACATATTCTGGATTTACTTGAACACTCCCCCTTGTGTTGCCCAAACGTGGTGCTTCTCTCGTTGGCTCATTAAAAACCTTGCCGAGTAACAAAAACCCAGTGGGACAAAAATAACCTCGGTCGAAGGGGAAAAAGAGCACAACACACCCTTCACGTTTCGAGACCATACATGTAGACACCTCCCCTAATGTCTGCATCTCCCCCTGACGACTACGGTCATTGGAGTTCGGATAACTTCAGCAAACGATGCTACCAACATGTTTCTCGAAAATGGAATTTAGGCAATGACTTAGTAAGCAAGTCTGCCATATTGTCCTTAGACCTAGTTCACTTTGATCTTGAGGAGAGTTTGTTGTTGCTGATTATACTTGGTGTGGTCGCTTTTGATGTATCCTTGCTTCAAAATAAGCAGCATTATCCTACATACTCGTAGGCTCATCTGCGGTAGACTTCAAACCACAATTGTTCGAACATGCGTAACTATGGATCCAATCCATATACATTCACGAACCACTTCGTGAAGAGCAAGAATCTCTACATTATTCGAAGATATAGCGACTAAGGTCTGTTCTGTAGACCTCCAAGATATTTTCCCATGGTGAACACTTAACCAGTTTGGGAATGACCTTTGTATGGGTCAGAGAGATACCCAACATCAGCAAAACTTTTCAAAACACTTATGTCGTTTTGGGATGGGGATAGTGGACGCAGGCCCGTGTTGGCGGCGTTCTTGGTGTGTGATGGGTCTGAATCCATCATCTCTCTATAGGGATAGAACGAGCCTATATCAATCGTATATCTCAAGTACCGAAAGATATCTTTTACACCAATCAAATGGTGTCGCGTTGGCGCAGAGCTATACCTTAGCTAACAAGTTCACTGCAAATGAGATGTCTGGTCTTGTGCATTGAGCAAAGTACAATAATGCGCCTATTGTACTCAAGTAAGACACTTCTGCCTCTAGCACATCTTTGTCATCATCCTTCAGATGAAGAGGATCCTTTTCAGGATCAAGACTAAGGACGATCATGGGGGTGTTTGAAGGTTTGACCTTGTCAAAATGCCTAAGCATCTATCAACACGATGCTCAAGTTCCAAACCGAGGCATAATCATGTTCTCCCAAAATCCTTCATCTCAAACTCGGATTTGAAGTGTTCAGCGGTTTTCCTTAACTCTTTAAGGGCTTCTAATGAAGATCATGTCCAACATGAACCGCGATGGAATCCGAAACTTGTTATAGAAACGCGTGGGCATATCCCTTCCCAATCAAGTAGTCACTTTAGTGAGCGTTTCAATCTTATTGTAAATGCGCTCCGTGGTCTAGAGCCACTTGACTTAGGTAGATGAAGTTCACCAAGAACCTTCATGTATATTCCGTATCTAGATCCCCATAGAGATACGTAGTGACCACATTTGTAAGCTGCATGATCAGTTATTCGGAAACTACCAAACTGATAAGGTAGTGGAGTGCAATGACACCATTACGAGAGAATATGTCTCATCGTAGTCGATTCCAGGACGTTTTGTGAGAAGCCTTGCGCCATAAAGCGAGATTGCCATCTCTTTTTCTCATCACGCTTTCTAACGAAGACCCATTAGTCAATAGGTTTTATGTTAGGAGGTGTTGGCATCACTGGCTCAAAAACCTTCCTCTTCGTTAGAGAATCCATCTTAACCTGGATCGCATATTTCCATTTAGGCCAAATCTCTCTACGTTGGCATTCATTCATCAACGGAGCGTTGTTCGATATCATCTGACTCAACAAACTCATGCGCAACTACATCATCAATTATGGAGTTTCTATCCCACGTCTCATGTACACTAGTGTAATTTTCATAGAGCTTTGTATTCTCAGGAATAGGTTCTAACATTGAGGCGTCTCCCAACAATAACCCTAACCCGGAAGATTCTTATGAGACGGATTTTGAGTCTTGATGATCAAAGGATTGGAATGTGCCAAAGTGTCATTCAAACCCACGGGCCTCCCACGCATCCTAGCTGGGGCCATGGTTTGTAACGCTAGAGTGCCACTCTCTTTGGCGTTGGCGCCATGCCTACCTCCGTGTAGGGTGGCGCTACGTCCTCTCGTAGGGACGTACTTCCTTGCAGGCATGTTTGCAGCATATTTGTGTGATCTTGTCACTTTAACAGGGATCGAGATGAGACATAGTGGGGACAGGCCACGACAATTCCTGTCGTTCCTGCTGAACATCCGTGTTCTTATCTCCCCCTAACGATGGGAAGACTGTCTCATCAAAGTAACAACCCGCAAATCTTGCGGTAATGAGATCGCCTTGCAAGGGCATTAAGTGGCGGACGATTGTTGGAGTCTCAAATCCAACCTAGTTGCCCATTCGTTTGTAAGCACCCATTATAGAGCGCTGTGGCAATGTAATTGGCACATAAATTGCTCACTCAAATATGCGTAAGTACGATACTTGTACCCAGTCACTAGCTGTAACGCAGTGGTACATTGACTGGCGGTGGGTCGTAGACTAATTAGCATAGCTGCATGCGATATTGCATCACCCCAAGCGGATATAAGGAGATTGGTGCGCATTACCAATGTCCGGACTACCATCGTAGTCGTTTCCGCAAGACCATTTGGGTGTGTACATGGGAATGTGATATCCAACATCAGTCCCATTGCAATATCCATCGAAAGTCTTTAGATGTAAACTCTCTAGCATAGTCAAATTCAATTGACTGAATAGGATGATCCGGGGAGTGAGTCCGTTGCCATATGATATGTGCTAGGAGTGTAGCATAAGCAACATTTATAGGTGGACAATGGCACAACACGTGACTAACGTGTTTGCGTGTCAACCAACATAATGAAATATTTAAGCATCCGCAAGTTGGTTGAATCAATCCACAGAATCCTCATGGATTTTATGTAAGAACAGAAGGAGTATGTTCATTTCCTTTGCATAGGACGGTCTTAGTCCTAATTTCCCTAAGGAACGGGCTTTGTAAAACGAGCGAGAGGCTTTAAAAGCAACCAATGAGAATTTTGGTTAGGCCTTAGCGTTTGAAACGCTATTTGAAGAAAGTTGGTGATTGCAACATCACCTGGGACGCCATCACCATGATGGACGCCATCCATGGCGTTATGGATAAGGACTGTGCCAGCTCTAGGCTGGTGGTGGACGGATGCGGTGCCTTAGGCAGCAGCGTCGGTCACACTTAGTCTAGGAATCAACTTTTGATTCATGCTTCATGTCGCTCGAGAGAAAAGATGTTCATGTGAAGTCTTTAGTAGATGGATCATCATATCATGACTAGGATGACCTATCATGTCTGACAAAGCCAATATGTGTCTAAATCCAAGAGATCTTCTCTCATAACTTTATTGGATTTAATAGCTCAAATAGTGACATAGAGTCCACTAGAGAGACACATAAACTTCTCTAAGATGCGCCTTTGTTCGCAATCATTAGAGGTATTGCAAAGGGACTCATTTCCGTTCTCTACATGCGTTTTCGCATGGAATCCGTTGGCAATTCATAGGTGCGATTTGCCCTACGAGCATAGAGAGTTTTTGCGACAGTAATCAAGGTGCCTTTTGGCAAGGGGAACTTGGGCTATTCCATGTCCTTGAATTAATACTGATGACCCAGCCATCGTAGTCACAAAGTAATATGCTCAGAATCAAAATTGAGTCATAATGAAAAGAACTCGAAATTTTATTCATAAGCCAATGGAGTTACATCATTGTCTCTTTAACCAAAGAAAATCTAATCCAAAATGCAAGCTAATGCAAAACAATGGTAGTCGTCTAACTTATTTCGGTAATTCCAAAATAAATGTTACCAGGTGAGTAAAGAGATGTCGGTGGAGCAAGGCTCGCTTAAGTACTACTAATCTCAGAACCTTCCTAGACATCACACTTACTTTGGGTGAACCTACTTTGAAGAAAGACTAAGCCATTGGCATTTACTACAAAGTATATCGCAATTGCCTATTACATCTCTTGGAAAAATAAAGTCTTAAACAGAATTGGCGATCTATTGATCCCAGCCAGATTTGTAGTCTTCAACCCTTCACTCTAGATCATCTTCTTGATCTTCTTGTTCCATATAGTGAGCTTTTCTTGCTTCACAATATGCTTTGTAGGTGGTGACGATTTCTTCACGAGCTCTACAAATGTGTGCCCAATGATCAGACACTCCACATCGAGAACATACATCTCTTTGCTCAAACTCCATTGATTGAGGCGCTTTGAAAGCGTCATTTAGATGGTTCTTAGTGTTGGTGGCGCCACCAACATGACCAGAGGCGTTGCCTCCCTCTCTCTTTCCACGTTTACCTCTTCGGTTTGATGTTCGCCTATTTTGGCGGTTACCTTCCTAAGTAGAGCGATTATATGGACCAGAACGTCTAGAGGTATCCCTAAGATTAGGGTTTCGCTCTTGGCGCATTCTCTTAGGGGCGCGACTATAATTGGATTTTGGAATATGCTTTATTTCCATGGATCTCGAATTATAGTTCTTCCCAAGGATGTTGTCATGTTTTTCAGCGACATTCATAGCTCCAATGAGCTCATGAAACCTTGTGATCCGTCCTGCAACAATATCGATTCGATAGTTCTTAGCAACCATCAATGCAGAGACGGGGAAGGTAGAGGGAGTCTTCTCAATCAACATCGCATCTGTGATCTCTTTACCACAAAATTCCATTAAGGATTTAATGCGAAGTGCTTCCGAGTTGTAGTCAAGAACTGACTTGAAATCACAGAAGCGGAGGCTATGCCATCTCACTTCTAGGTCAGGAAGCAGGGATCACGGACGTTGCCAAATCTATCTTCGAGTGAGACCCACAGCCTTCTGGGGTCTTCTTTATTCATACACTCGTACTGGAGCAAATCATCCATATGACGAGTCATTAGGATGATGGCTTTCGCCTTATTTGCCTCTAAGGCTGCTCTATTTACTTCCAAAACTTGAGCTTGCTCAACAGTTAGCACGTCCTGGTTAGGCTCGAGAATCGTATCCAAGATTCCATCGTCCTTGAGATGCTGGCAGATATCACGAACCCACCTGTGATATTCAGAGCCAGTTGTTCCCAATGGAGCAAAGTCCAATTTGTTCAGGTTACTCATCCTGAAAGAGAACAAGAAATTAGGGTTAGTTTCGGAGCGAAAAAGGCTACCACGAAAATAAATAAAATTTTTGGGCGTGGTCGCTTCTGAGAAATTCGATTCCAAGAGGGGTTGGATAGATCGAAACAATGACGTAAGTGGTTGATCATAAATTCTCTACAAACTCTAAGTTTGGAGATCTCAACAAGCTCCAAGCTTGAAGTGAGCACGAACCCCCACAGTTCGGCTTAATTAGGTCTCTCATATGATGAAGAAATGAGGGTAGAAGAAGAGATGTTGCAAGTCCCCAAAAAAGAAGAGAAATTGAATTAAAAAAAACGGGAACGTTTAGTAAAAAATACCTCGAAATAGGTCGCCGGAAAATTTGACAGGAAAATGGTTGGAAAATTGCCGGAAAAGTCGTTGACCGAAAGTTGACCGGCGTTGACCGGAGGGTTGACGTGGCAGTGGGTCCCTGTGCTGACGTGGCAGTGGGCCTCTGCCTTGGTCTTGGTCTTGGGCTTCTTTTCCTTTTCCTTTTTTTTTTCTTTTCTTTCTTCTGCCGGTTTTTGGCAGGCCGGTTCACCTATTTCCGAACCGGTTTTTAGGGTTTTGCTTCCGGTTCCGGAATCTTGGGGTTGAGGCGCTATTGGTGGAAAAATTTGGTAGCAATCGGAGGTCCGGAAGGTGGTGAACCCTTGCAGGGATCCCTTTTTTTTCTTCTTGGAGGGCTGGTTCTATACTTCCGGTGGCCTGTTCGGTAGTTTTCCGACCGGTTCTAGAATCCTGGGATTGAGGGCTTTAACATATGCGGCGGTGGTGGCTAGGGTTTGAAGGCTACGAATTTAGGGTTTCAAGGTTAGGGCTTCGTGCTGATAACCTGTTTAAGGAAAACTGAATTGGGAGAGAATTGAGTCGTACTTTTATTGATAATAGGAGTCTATTTATATAGAGGATTACAAACATAGAGATAGAGTTGTACATGGAAACATAATCGTATATTGATTGGATATCTCCTAAGATTCTCCGAGAATATCTCTAATACAAACTATATTTCAACTAGAGCAAGTAACCTCGAGTTTGGGCCAGACACATATTCTGGATTTACTTGAACAAATTTTTTTTTCTTTTTAAATTTTAGCTGTCGAGTCTCCTTGAAGAGTCATAAAACTTGGAGCAACCGAGAGGGAACAAAGAAAAGAAACAGAACATAAAAGGCCTCTCTCACTGACCACTCTCCCACCTCCGTGTTCTTTTTCATCACACTTACTCCAAACACAGAGTTTTCCAGAGACAAAGTACCTGATTGACCATGTCCTTGGGTTATGCAGAGAAGCTTTCCTACATTGAAGATGTGGGCAGCGTGGGAATGTCTGAACATTTTGACACCCCTGAAGTTCTGCAACAAAAGGTTTGATATTCCTTTCCCTCATTGTCTTCTTTCCTTTTTTCAGCAATGTTTTGTATTGTTTTCTCTTCTCAAAGTTTATCACTTTGTTGATCTTCTGGAATTTTGGTACCCATAAATGGTACTTAGGTTTTATGCATAAATTGGGGCAATTCTAGCTTTGGTTGAATGTGGAACACACTTGTTTTCGATACATCTACATACTTATTAAGATCTGATATCTGGGTTCGGGCATTTGTTTTCATTTTGATCCAATTTACTTGCTTTCTTCATCAATGAGTTGCACTTGAATCAATTTATGGGTTGTGACATTGCTCCAATACCTTTGCTCTTGTTTATCACAGAAACATTTGTGTATAGAGCTGTAATTTTGAGTTTGACATGTTTAGATGGAAAGTAGTTGAAGTATTCGGATGGAGTCAGACAAAGTCACAATCTTTGTCTTTCTCCTCTATGATTAATTGACTGGCTTTTTACCCTTTATCTTGCCCTTGTAGTTTTTCTGGGGTAGGGTTTGTGAACATGGGTACCATCAGTGTGGCTATTTTTTGAAGAAAATATCTGTTCATCCAAATTATGTACTATTTACATGATATCCCAAATATCTGGTTTGGTTTGCTAGATATGAGTTTCAATGCATTGTGGGTCATACTTTTATTCTGTCCGGTAGGAGTTTCAATGCAATCTGATATTGAATTTCACATGAACTTCTCTCTCTTTTTTGTGTGTATTTGTTTGTAGTTGCATTATAGTATGCATATCTCATTGAGAATTCAAGAGTCCTGGATTTATCCCTCAGTTACAGAATTGATTTATTTTGGTCAAGCAGTTAAAAAATTGTTATACTTGAGTTATTCAACTCTTTTTTCAATATATATTTTCTACAATTGTGATGTGTTTACTAACTGCAAGTTCCATTGCATATATATTCACTTTTGCAGTTGCTTATCCTCTTGATCTTTTCTGTGTGTGTTGACTATCCTAACATAAGATTTTGTAAATTTTTATGTTTGTTATACTTACATCACCTGTTTGTGTTTGTGGTCTTTTCTTCCACAATGGCAGATTGAACAGCTTGCCCTGCTGGTACAGAAGGTTTAAACCTACACTTGTCATTATCTGCTTAATTTATGTAATTTTTTTTTTAAAATATTAGATCTGATTTTAGTCAAGTTCTTCAAGATTTTTCTTTGTTCTTGCAGAGTAAGCATCTAGTGGTGTTTACAGGTGCAGGAATATCAACTTCTTGTGGTATACCTGATTTTCGAGGTCCAAAGGGAATTTGGACTCTTCAGGTGAGGACCCCAATATTGTGGATTAAGTTTTTATCTTCTTCTTGGTATTTTCTGTTAAAACACTAAAAAAGAAATTGCTTTTAGAGGAACTCTTCTTGGTTGGAGGAAAGTGGTGTATTGAATTGAATGTGAGTTGGGAAGGTCTTTATGTTTGATATGATCGACCTGACATCCATCGCAGTTGTACCCTTTTGACGTTTTGATGTAAATGGTTTCTTTTTCTATTTTGTCCCTGCAAAATTAGTAACTCTACTCTAGTTCCTTTCCTTTCAAAAAACTCCTGTATCTTTCACTGCTTCTCCAATATGTTAACTACTATAGTTAAACTTAGGGTGAAGTCATTAGGCTGCTTAAGTCAGTGTGCACTCAAAAGGAGTGCATAAGCGGGAAAAATCTTCAGAAAAAAGGCTTCTGCAACATCAACCATTGTGCATTGACTAACTTATAGAGGAGCAAATGATTTGAAAGAAGTTTGTATTGTCCTTTGCAAGTTCCTCCCTCTCTCTAATTAACCGTTTTTCATGAATTCATGGGAAACTGATTTCCATTTACTAGTGCAGCGTGAAGGCAAAGCCTTGCCAGAAGCATCATTGCCATTTCATCGTGCAATGCCGAGCTTGACTCATATGGCTTTGGTTGCGCTGGAGAGGGCTGGCATACTGAAGTTTGTTATTAGCCAGGTATGACATTGTATTCTATTGCTGCTTCTAGAAATTCCTGTTTCTTGAATTGTTTCCTACAAGATACTTGGCTCAGAACCTCTTTCATGTTTTTGGTGCTAACTGTTGGAGTCATCAGGAACATATAGTTTTTAGTGTTTTTCAGTGCGGGGTTACTAACTTGAGTGACTCCATCACTCCTTTGGTTCATTTCTTCTTCTTTATTGATTTTTTTTTATATTTTTTAATTTTTTTAAACTTTATGTATACGGTGCTTGCGAGACAATTCCAAGTAGCATCTATTTTGTCTACATTCTTATTAGCTGTTACTTACTAAATGCTAGAATGTTGATGGCCTCCATCTTCGATCTGGAATATCAAGGAAGAAACTTGCGGAGTTGCATGGTAACTCCTTTATGGAAGTCTGCCCTTCTTGTGGCATCGAGTAAGGCTTGCTCTACATATCAGCCTATTGTATTATTATATTGTGCTCCCTCTCCTCCCTCCCTGCCTCCCTCCCTTCCCCCCTGTTTGTCTGCTGGAGGTTAATAATTTGTTTCTTAGATGCATGGTTTGTGTCTATCTTTCATTAATTGATATCTAATATAACAATTCAAACATTGGAAGGTATATGCGGGATTTTGAGGTAGAAACTATTGGCCTAAAGGAGACTTCCAGAAGGTGCTCAGATAAAAAGTGTGGAGCAAGGCTTAAGGATACAGTTCTTGACTGGGAGGTATTGCTAGCTAATTTTTTAGTTGCTGATTGGATGTCAATGAGGTGCAAGGACATTTTGAATTTCAACTAAAAAAAGTATGTGAAAACCATCAAACAAAAAGTGAGAGTGTGCAAATGGAGTGGGAAATCGATAATCTTTCGTAAATTAGATAGATTTGTTTAAGGAACCCTCACCTTCTCTCTCTTTGAATGTAGGATGCATTGCCCTCAAAGGAGATGAATCAGGCTGAAAAGCACTGCAGAATGGCTGATGTTGTTTTATGTTTGGGAACAAGGTAACAGTAACGACGGAGATACCCTAATTTAGCTGTCCAAACTTTAGCAACTCTTTTCTTGGTTTTGTTGATGAAAAACTTATGTTGCCCAGTACCATTTGGTCTAGTGGCATAAGTCTTCCCTTCATAAGTGGGAGTTGTGAGTTCGACTCACGGATGACTAGTTGTTGTAATTATGAGTTGTTGATGTGATAAAAAAAAATGTTTATTTGCCTTAAATCATCCAGAAACTATGGCTTTGCATATCACATAACATACACAGATGTACATGAAATGAGCTTATATGTAGACTTTGAAAGTTTTATAATGGTTCATCCTCTTCCATTTTGACTTTTCATTTGCATCCCACTTACTAATTTACTCATGTATTCTATAGCCTTCATATATGACAACTACTATTACTTTTTGGTTCCGATGAATTTTTATACAGATAAATAGTAAAGACTTAAGGTTTGTTGATAGCAATTTCTTTAATTTTAAATTCTTTAAATTTTTTTAAAAGTTTTTTTTATTTTTTATTTATATTTTTACTTTTTGGCCTTTTATAAGAATTGCATTATATAAGGTCTTGGGCTTCTCTGCCTGTTGCCAACCATGCAACCACTCATTGCCAATTGATTTCTGGTTGGAAGCTCTATTGTCTGGAAAAATGCCAAATTGAAAATCTGAAATGAATTTACAGAAACAACTAGGGGAAGAACTGGACACATCAAACTAGATATATTAGAGTGCTTGGATTTGTGATTATTATTGTTGTTATTGTTATTTCTATTTTTATCATTGCCCAACTTCTAGGATACATTAGCAAAGACTTGGCTTTGTGATTGTTATTATTCTGCAGTTTGCAGATAACACCAGCATGCAACCTACCTCTGAGATCACTCCGTGGTGGGGGAAAGATTGTAATTGTTAATCTTCAGGTAATATCATCTTTTGTTCTACCCCGGCAGCTTCATTTTTGTTCAAGATAATGGCTGTTGCTTATGGGAAATATATCTCATTTCATATAGAAAATTGATATTGAGAACTTATTTCATATGGATCCCTCGACTGTTGTTAAACTATGTAAAGACCTATGTTTTACATATATGCTCATTGATCTTCTGGTTGTCTATTATATGCTTTGTATAATGTCTCAGAAAACTCCGAAGGACAAGAAGGCAACTTTACTGCTCCATGGGCTTGTAGATAAGGTATTGGACCTTACTACCAGTGATTTTTTTTTTTTTTGGCTGATGAAAGTGTTGTATTTATCGGATGTGTTGGAGAAACGTTAATGGCCTGCATTGTATAAATCGGAATGCTGAGGTACAGTTGGTTTATTTTCTTTCAGACAGAGTGATATTATCTATTCCTTTGTATTCCAGGTTATTTCAGGTGTCTTGGACAGTCTAAATCTTCAGATTCCTCCATTTGTTCGGATAGATCTTTTTCAGATCATTCTAACTCAAGCATTGAGTATAGGTAATCTTAATTCATGCTTATTTAAATAGTTTGTACTTGGGTGTAGAGACCGAAACATGCATGCTTATATTATATCTGAAGTAGATGCTTTGTGTACTTCTGTTTAAAGGTTACAAACTTACAATTCATTTAACTCTAAATATCAATTATGCGAAAACCTTTTTTTGTTTGTTTTCGTTTTTGTTTGTTTTTCCTTTTTCGTTTAAGCTTCTTCCTGGATTGTGGATTGAAATTATGTCCTTTACTTTGCTGATAATCTTGCAATGAATTACTGTTCTGGAGAGCCTGACTTGTACACTTATTTCTTTGCTTTATAACAAGATGCCTCTTTTATATTATTGTCTTTGCTTAGTAGACCATAGATGTAGACATAACTTAACCTGAAGACACTTCCAACATAAATGTTTTTGTAGTTTGCTTGGCAACATCCCATATTTGTCAGAATTTATAAGTCACAGCATTAGTGAATCTATAACATACATATGTAATACAAAATAATAAGTGGGTGGTTTCTAAAATCTTAAATAGTTGGCCCTATGTATGAAATGGATTGCACTCCCCATTATGCAACAAGTCCCAGGAGTTCACTGGATTGTATACCAATTAGTCAAGGCTATGGTTCACAACTTTCTCATATAGTTCATTCACTTGCATTACAGATGAAAAGTATGTGAACTGGAACCTCCGGGTAGCAAGTGTACATGGACTTAAAGCTCCATTGCCATTCATCAAATCTATTGAGGTGATTATTTAAGAGATTCATTTTGCTGATCTTAGTACTTGGGGTATAAATGAGGCTGAAATTGCCTCATGTTTTCATTTTTCATAGCTTATTTAAATTGCTACATGCAGCTTTGCATTCTTGTCATTTTACAGATAAGAATGCAGGGATATTTTATTTTTTATTTTTATTATTATTATTTTTTTAACTGTAAACATTGAAGAGGTTGACCATCTACACCAAAAATTTCTTATAGCGAATAAGGGGTTATGAAACCCTGATTTTTTTGGCCAGTGGTCCACTTAACTGAATGTAGCGCAGTTGATGTTTCTCAACTTTTATTGTAGCACTGAGAATATGTATTTTTGGGAGAGCTCATTCTTTTGGAATTTACTGGTGTACTCCTCAACAGATATTAAGTGACTAAACTTTGGAGCAGTTGACTTTTGCACCCAATAAAACTCTTATACCAGGAGTCAATTATCCTAAACCATTTTATTCTAGCACTGTGAACTGGCACTTGTTTATTGCCTTACCTCAGAACTGATCAACTGAGTGAAAGGAAATATGAAAACTCATTATAGAAATTACATCACTTACAAAATCATCTTGTGGATTACTTGATTACAACAGTTGCTCGTATCTGATGCTAACCATCCTATTCTGGTTTGCAATGCAGATATCCTTCGTAGACAACCAAGATTATAAAGCAGCTATTCTACAGAACGAGCCATTTCAACTCAAAAGGTATTGCAAATGTTGATGAGCTCTATTCAATTTTAAATATAAATATGCCTCAGAAATACTTGAAGCTCAATTGTAAAACTTGTTTAATTCAAAATGAGGGAGCTGTTTGATCCGTAAAAAATAAATTTAATTATTTATGGAAATTCATTTTCTATGAAAAATAGCTTTAATGAAAACTCTTGATGATGAATTCCTTGGAGTATCCAATGCTTAGTAATTATTATGATTAAACAGCAGGTATATATCTAACACTAATGTTCTCACATTCTTGTGTTCAATATGTATCAGGAGAACCTCACAGTCAAAATCAATTGAAATGGTTTTGAAATTCAACTTCATTGATGGTTGTGGTTGTCCATTCACAGAGATTAACGTGTCTCTCAATTGGGAGGTGAGACATTAAGCATATCTTTATTCTTACATGGTGATACACCTTGCAAAGAAATCAATATGACCATCGTTGGTTTGCAGTGCTGTCTTGGTTTTGAACTGATATTACTAGCCATGCCCAAATTGTCATCAAAGTAGATAAATAATAGTGACAATTATCTCGGCAGGAACTTGAGTTTTGAATATCCTCAACTCTTTTGAGGGAAATCTGACAAAATTGTGACTTATTGTGGTGCAGGTTTCAACAGACCATTCTAAGCTTGATAAAGATGCCATATTGCAAAAGCTCAGAGACACAGCTACTGATGAATCATGCTGCGGCAAGAATGCTGTTGTTGAGAGAAATTTCATCCCTAGCCCAAAAACTGAGGTTCTTACGTATGCCATTGTAACCAACGTTGTCACGTATAAGACGACCGCTGAAGCTGTGCAAGCTGACACTCTAAGTAATGGGGTTAAAAGGCGGAAGAGCGATGGTCCTGCAACATCTAAGAAACGATCTAAAGTGCAAAGGCGCAAATCTAGGCTTTAGAAACTGATGATTGTCTGCTAAGGATAATGCAGTAGACTGCACTTTCTGGTACCATATTTGAATTATATGATGTGGCAGTTGATGTAGCATTTAAACAACGGTCTAACAGTGTTGTTAGTATTAGCCAATGTATAATTGGTACATCAATTGTTATAACATGTTGTGTAAATGTGGTACAAGAAAATGTGGAACACTTGGTATTTGTAAATGTCACTGTTCATTAGGACTAACGAAAAAAGTGTGATTAGTAGGAAACTGGGTGAGTTTTGTTAGATAATACACCCAGTAGCCTCAGCTTTGAACATGTATTAGTGAAACTTGTCAAGTCATCTGAAATCACGTTCTTTTGTTTGTTGCTCCTTAATCCTTATAGCCTCGATTCTTATGGCTTGTTTCGTAGCTTCTTTAGGTATTTGTAGTTGTTACTATTTATAGGTGTCATGGCATTCAACTATTGACTTCTTTTCTGGTTTGGTTGGTTAAAACCTAGAAGGCATGATCATAAGGACAGTACGGGAATGACATTATGAAACTATTTTAACTGGATGGGCACATCAGTATGGGAATGAAGTGATTCCAATGTTGCTGTTGAATAGAGCGCAACTATTCTGTCAACGGAGTTGCGGCTTTAAATTATTCTATGGTGGAGTTTATGGACTGGGACAAATGAATGGTTTCTTGGAGCTGTACCTAAGGCTGCTGCAGGAATTTATGCTCAAGATCAATGGCAATGGGAGAAGCTTTTGGAGGCGCAAAATGAGGGAGAGCAGCAGTGGCATCAGAAGTGGTTGTGTGCTACTGGTGTTGTTGGGCAGCTATGTTACTGCTGCTGCTGCTTGGAGCAGTAGCTCTACTGTTTGGTGACGTAATGTCATACTGATCATATACAAGCACAGGATCAGTTCATAGCAATATTAACACAAACTAATATCTCGCATAGGAAGTAAACTAAGGGACGGGTCCATACCTGATGAATCCATGTAGGTAGCAATCTAAAGCACCAGCCTTATGCAATTATCTAGGTATGAACTCCTTATGAATGAGGCGTTGGATCAGGAATAAAATTTGGAGTTCGGTATGGATAAAAGATCTTCCTATGTTATACTATTCAATTCTTGACGATGAGTTGATTTGATAGTGCAGATATTGTTATTCATGATATTGATCCGATTCGATATCATCAAGATGTAATTCATCCCATTGAATTTACAAGCGAAAGATTTATTATCTCTATGGGATTAACTCCCGAGTTATTGCGAATTAAAGAAAAATGAAACAATGAGATTATGGAAGTAAATATTCTCGCATTTATTGCTACTGCACTGTTTATTAATGCTCAAGAATAAAGAGGGCAGGAACAATTTTGCACCTTATATAAGAAGGTTTATTCTACGGTTGTGATCTGGTCAGTATGGCTTGGTATAGGGCCTAAACTGAAATCGAATTTTTTCGGTTTGTTTTGGCTCAATATTCCTATTTTGTTTTGTTTTTTTTTTTTTATTAAAGGGTTTTGGAACCTAGCCTAATTGGGAGGCTCAGCCACACGCCCGTAGGGGTGTGAATGAGTTGAGTCGGAGTGAATACTAAGGTGATCATGTTCGGCTCATTTGCTTTTTATCGACCTTGAACCGGCTAGAGCTTGATTTTTTTTTCCATACTCAAGCTCGGCTCGACTTGAATATTTTTCTTAAGCCCGAGCTGGGCTCGGCTCGATTTATTGGACACCATGCTCAATATTCCTATTTGTTACTTTACAAACCGAATATTTCGCAACCTTTCAGTTCTGTGCAAATGCTTGGGTTCATAAATTCACATTTCCGAGTTGAACATGCTAAAAACCTGCAAAATTTTCGTGCATATTTCATACCAAAAACTCCAAATGTCTCATAAAATGATAAACAATTCAGATGTGCTAAGCCATATGGCTTAATATTACAAACAAAAAAATAAAATAAAGTATTAAACAACTAATAAGTTCATAAAAGCTGGAAGTTTTAGAAAATTATAAATACAACAAGGCAGCAAAATAAACAACTTCAAAGTGTCAAATCAGTCAAACACTCATGAACTCATCCTTCAACTTCTTTCTGAATCATCTGAACTTGAAGGGCTAAATACTAGTTACATTTACCACTTTAGTCGCTGCTCATCTAATTTCATCAAAAACATCCCTATACTATCAATTTTGATCCAATAAGTCCAATATGTTAGTCTTCCATTAAGTGAGTTCGTTAACTTGCTGACGTGGCTCATGTTGGGCCCATATTTTATGATGTTATAATGTGACATGCCTAATCAGCTTAGAAGTGGGTTCCACTATTAGAAATCTATAACCCAACCATATCTCAAACCCACAACCTCTTAAGAGCAAGTTCACCCGTTGAGGTCATTGGGTCAATACTATTCACTGTTTTTTGCCTTTCACTTCCACCATCTAGGTCATTAAGTCAGATACTATTCACAAAAGGTCACCGAATGTCAGTTTGCAGATCATGAAATTGACCCAGAAAGTGACATTTTGTGAACAGTATCTGACCCAGTGACCAAGATAGTGGAAATGAAAGGTAAAAAGCAGTGAATAGTATTGACTCAATGACCTCAACGGGTGAACTTGCTCTAAATACAAGTCGCACAACAAACCACCACATTAACCTTAGGCCCCGTTTGGTTGACCGGAATGTTACAGTGGGAAAAAGAATTGTACTAATTTTCCATTCAAGGATGGAATGGAATTGATTTAGCATTTTCATTTGTGGTGTTTAGAAGGATTCAAGACTTGAGATTAGAAAATGGTTTGAGAGAATTGATTTGTTAATGATTTTCCAATAATGCCCAATCGAATTAAATATGGAAGATTAAAAATGAATGAGTGGAGATAAGAATTATTAATTGACCAGATTTTATGAAGGGCTAAACAAGTAAATTTTCAATTCCATTGAGTGAAGGAATTGAAATATAACACCCTAGATGGTATTTCTATTCTGTCTCTTTTATGGAATTGAACTCCGGCCAACTCATTTATTTTACTTTCCTTTCCAGACTTATGACTTAACCAAACACGACAATTTAACGGAATAGGAAACTATTTCACATTCTAGATTTGATTTTCTGGCTAACAAATGGGGCCTTACAATAATGTTATTGTTTTAGAGAAACTGAATTTGAGAGGAATTTGCTGTGTATTCTCATTGATAATAGGGGTCTCTTTATATAGAGGATTACAATGCATAGAATCTCAATCATACAAGGAAAGTAATTCTACATTGAATAGGATTCTAGATCCTTCTAATTAAATCCTATTACCACTAGGTCAAGTAACCTAGAGTTTGGGCTAAACACAAATTAGGTTTTCCTTGAAGACTCCCCCTTGTGTTGCCCAAACGCGGTGCTTCTCTCGTTGCTTCATTAAAAACCTTGCCGAGTAACAAAAACCCAGTGGGACAAAAATAACCTCGGTCGAAGGGGAAAAAGAGCACAACACACCCTTCACGTTTCGAGGTGAACATGTAGACATCTCCCCCTGATGTCTGCGCCTCCCCTTGATGACTACGATCATGGGAGTTCAGATAATTTCTGCAAGCCAATTCTTGCCACATGTTTCTCGAACGTGGATTTGGGCAATGACTTAGTAAACAAGTCTGCATCACTGTCCTCAGATTGAATCTAGTTCACTTTGATCTCGAGGAGTGTCTGTTGTTGCTGATTATGCTTGGTGTTATCGCTTTTGATGTAGCCTTGCCTCATTTGTTCAAAACAAGTAGCATTATCCTAAATGCTCGTAGGCTCATCTGTGGTAGACTTCAAACCACAATTGTTTGAACATGCGAAATTATGGATTCAATCCATATACATTCACGAACCACTTCGTGAAGAGCAATGATCTCTGCATTGTTCGAAGATATAGCGACTAGAGTCTATTATGTAGACCTCCAAGATGTCACGGTCTTTTCCCATGGTGAACACTTAACCGGATTGGGAATGACCATTGTGTGGGTCAGAGAGATACCCAACATCAGCAAAACCTTCCAAAACACATGTCGTTTTGGGATGGGGATAGAGAACGCAGGCCAGCGTTTCTGGTGTGTGATGGGTCCGAATCCATCATCTCTTTGTAGGGATAGAACAAGCCCATATCATTCATACATCTCAAGTATCGAAAGATATCTTTTACACCAATCCAATGGCGTCGCGTTGGCGCAGAGTTATATCTAGCTAACAAGTTCACAACATATGAGATGTCCGGTCTTGTGCATTGGGATAAGTACAATAATGCGCCTATTGTACTAAGTAAGGCACTTTTGCCTCTAGCACATCTTCGTCATCATCCTTTCGACGAAGAGGATCCTTTTCAGGATCAAGACTACGGACGATCATGGGGGTGCTCGAAGGCTTGACCTTGTCAAAATGCCTAAGCATCTATCGACACGATGCTCAAGTTCCAAACCGAGCCATAATCGTGTTCTCCCAAAATCCTTCATCTCAAACTACGGATTTCAAGTGTTCAGCGGTTTCCCTTAACTCTTTAAGGGCTTCTAATGAAGATCATGTCCAACATGAACCGCGATAGAATCCAAAACTTGTCATAGAAACGCGTGGGCATATCCCTTCCCAATCAAGTAGTCACTTTAGTGAGCGTTTCAACCTTATTGTAAACGCGCTCCGTGGTCTAGAGCCTCTTGACTTGGGTAAATGAAGTTCACCATGAACTTTCATGTATATTCCGTATCTAGATCCCCATAGAGATACGTAGTGATCACATTTGTAAGTTGCATGTTCAGTTATTCGGAAACTACCAAACTGACAAGGTAGTGGAGTGCAGTGACATCCATTACGAGAGAATATGTCTCATCGTAGTCGATTCCAGGGCGTTTTGTGAGAAGCCTTGCGCCATAAGGCGAGATTACCATCTCTTTTTCTCACTACGCTTTCTAACGAAGACCCATTAGTCAACAGGTTTTATATTAGGAGGTGTTGGCATCTCTAGCTCGAAAACCTTCCTCTTCGTTAGAGAATCCATCTTAACCTGGATCGCATCTTTCCATTTAGGCCAAAAATTCTCTACGTTGGCATTCATTCATCAACGAAGCGTGGTTCGATATCATCTGACTCAACAAACTCATGCACAACGAAATACGCAACTACATCATCAATTATGATGGAGTTTCTATCCCACGTCTCATGTACACTAGTGTAATTTTCATAGAGCTCTATATTCTCAGGAATAGGTTCTGACGTTGAGGCGTCCCCCAACGATAACCATAACCTGGAAGATACTCATGAGACGGATTTTGAGTGTTGATGATCAAAGGATTGGAATGTGCCAAAGTATCCTTCGAACCCACGGGCCTCCCACGCATCCTAGCTGGGGCCATGGCCTGTAACGCCAGAGTGCCACTCTCTTTGGTGTTGGCGCCATACCCACCTCCGTGTGCGGTGGCGCTACGTCCTCTCGTAGGGACGTCCTTCCTTGCAGGTTTGTTTGTAGCATATTTGTGTGATCTCGTCACTTTAACAGGGATCGAGATGAGACATAGTGGGGACAGGCCACGACAATTCCTGTCGTTCCTGTTGAACATCTGTGTTCTTATCTCCACCTAACGACGGGAAGACTGTCTCATCAAAGTGACAACCCGCTAATATAGCGGTAAAGAGATCGCCTTGCAAGGGCATTAAGTGGCAGACGATTGTTGGAGTCTGAAAGCCAACGTAGTTGCCCATTCATCTGTAAGGACCCATCATTGAGCGCAGTGGCGGCGCAATTGGCACATAAATGGTACACTCAAATATGCGTAAGTACGATACTTGTACCCAGTCACTAGCTGTAACGCAGAGGTATATTGAGTGGCGGTGGGTCGTAGACGAATTAGCAGAGCTGCATGCGATATTGCATCACCCCAAGCGGATGTAAGAAGATTGGTGCACATTACCAATGTTCAGGCTACCATCGTAGTCGTTTCCGTGAGACCAATTGGGTGTGTACATGGGAATGTGATGTCCAACATCAAGCTAATTGCAATATCCATCGAAAGTCTTTCGATGTAAACTCTCTAGCATAGTCAAATCCAATTGACTAAATAGGATGATCCGGGGAGTGAGCCCGTTGTCACATGATATGTGCTAGGAGTGTAGCATAAGTAGCATTACAAGTGGACAATGGCACAACACGTGACCAGTGTGTTTGCGTGTCAACCAACATCATGAGATATTTAAACGTCCGCAAGTTGGTTGAATCAATCTACAAAATCCCTACGGATTCTTTGTAAGAACAGAATGAGTAATGGCATATCCTTTGCATAGGACGGTCTCAGTCCTAATTTCCCTAAGGAAGAGGCTTAGTAAAACGAGCGAGAGGGCTTAGAAGCAACCATTGAGTATTGGGCCTGAGCGTTCGAAACGCTATGTGAAGCAAGTTGGTGATTGCAGCATCACCTAGGGCGCCATCACCATGATGGACACCATCCATGGAGTCATGGATAGGGACTACGCCAACCCTAGGCTGGTGGTGGACGGAGGCGGTGCCCTAGGCAGCAGTGTCGGTCACACTTAGTCTAAGAATCAACTTTTGATTCATGCTTCATTTAGCTCGAAAGAAATGATGTCCATGTGAAGTCTTTTGTAGACGGATCATCATATCATGACTAGGATGATCTATCCTGTCGTGACAAAGCCAATATGTGTATAAATCCAAGAGATCTTCTCTCATAACTTTATTG
This sequence comes from Rosa chinensis, assembly GCF_002994745.2. NCBI lineage: Eukaryota > Viridiplantae > Streptophyta > Magnoliopsida > Rosales > Rosaceae > Rosa > Rosa chinensis. Next base: position 55,924,663 of record NC_037092.1, read on the forward strand.
GATTTAATAGCTCGAATAGTGACATAAAGTCCACTAGAGCGACACATAAACTTCTCTAAGATGCGCCTTTGTTCGCAATCATTAGAGGTAATGCAAAGGAACTCATTTCCGTTCTCTACATGCATTTTCGCATGGAATTCGTTGGCTATTCATAGGTGTGATTTTCCCTATGAGCGTAGAGAGCTTTGCGACAATAATCAAGGTGCCTTTTGGCAAGGGGAACTTATTGGGCTATTCCATGTCCTTGAATTAATATTGATGGCCTAGCCATCATAGTCACAAAGTAATATGCTTAGAATCAAAATTGAGTCATAATGAAAAGAACTCGAAATTTTATTCATAAGCCAACGGAGTACATCATTGTTTCTATGATCAAAGAAAATCTAATCCAATAAAAAGTAATATGGCAATCGCCTACAACTCTTGGAAAATAAAAAGACTTAATCAAAATCGCCAGTTTCTGGGTCTTGATCCTTGTAGTCTTCCACCCTTAGATCTAGATCGCCATCTTGATCTTCTTGTGCCATGTAATTCGCTTCCCTTGCTTCACGATACGTCTTGTATGCGTTTGCAACATTCTGGGGTGCGGTACATGTTTTGGCCCAATGTTCAGTTGATCCACATCGAAAACAAACATCATTATGGTCAGGCTCCCTTGATCGAGGCGCCATTGGGGCGCAATTTGGACAACCTATCCTCTTGGTGGCGTTACCACCATGGTCGGAGGCTCCGCCTCTCTCTCTCTTCACACGTTGACCTCTACGGTTCCGTGCACGCCTCTCTTGGAGATTTCCTTCCTCTTTAGGGCGAACATATGGACCAGAGTGTCCAGAATTGTCCCTATCCTTAGGGTTTCGCTCCTTGCGTCCTCCATTGGGGGCGCGACTATAGTTAGACTCCGGAATAGGCTTAGTTCCCACGGGTCTAGCATTATAGTTCTTCACAAGAATATTGTCGTGCTTTTCAGCTACGTTCATGGCGCCAATGAGCTCATGAAACCTTGTGATACGTCCTGCATTTACATCAATCCGATAATTCTTTGAAATCATCAGTGCAGAGACGGGGAAGGTAGAGAGAGTCTTCTCGATCAACATCGTATCAGTTATGGCTTGGCCACAAAACTCCATCAGAGACTTGATACGAAGAGCTTCCGAGTTATAATCAAGCACAGACTTGAAATCACAAAAGCGGAGGCTATGCCATCGCACTTCTAAATCAAGAAGCAGGGAGTCACGAACGTTGCCAAATCGCTGCTCAAGTTCTACCCATAGCTTTCTTGGGTCTTCCTCATTGAGGTATTCATTTTGGAGCGCGTCATTCATGTGCCTTGTCATGAGAATTATGGCTTTAGCTTGTTTTGCTTCGAAAGCAGTAGCTTGCTCAATGGAGAGCACGTTCTGACCAGGCTCTTGGATGGCTCCCAGAAGTCCATCAGCCTTAAGATGTTGGCGCACATCTCGGACCCACCTATGGTATCCTGCGCCAGTTGTTTCTTTCTAGTGGAACGAAGTTCAACTTGTTCAGGTTACTCATCCTGAAAAACAACACAAGATTAGGGTTAGTTTCGGAGCGAAAAGGCTACCACGAAAAACTATTAAATTTCTAAGCGTAGTAGCTTCCAAGAAATTAGGAATTTTCTGAGCGTAGTCGCTTCCAAGAGGGATTTTGGATTAGATCGAAACAACGATATATGTGGTCGATCGTTTTCTTCTCAACAAACTCTAAGTTTGGAGGACTCTACAAGCTCCAAGCTTGGAGTGAGCACGAACCCCCACAGTTCGGCTTTTGGTCTCCCCTATAAAGAAGAAAAGGGGGGTATAAGAAGGGATTTTGGAAGTCCCCGAAAAAGAAGAAGAAATTGAAAAACTTCACAAAAAACGGGAACTTTTAGAAAAATTTACCTTAAAAGATGGCCGGAAAAGTGGACGCCGGAAAGTTACTGTAGCTGCCGGAGTTACTGTAGCTGACCCGAAAAGTCGCCCAAAAGTGGCCGGAATTTGGTCACCGGAGGTGGCCGGCGGTGGTCGCTGGCCGGAGCTGCTGCAGGGCTGCTGCGCTGGTGCTGCCGAGGGCCTGCGCTGGTGCTGCCGAGAGCTGTCGACAGATGTGCGCAGGGGCTGCCGAGACTCTGTCGACAGATGCGCGCGGGGGGCTGCTGAGGTTCTGTCGAGGTCCTGCCAAGGATCTGCAGAGGGTCTGCGCGCAGGTACTGCCGAGGGTGCTGGACGAGGCGGTTCAGGGGTCTGCTGCAGTTCCGGTGGCCGGTTCAGTTACTTTCCGGCCGGTTCTGGAGATGAAATTTCTGGTGAAGGATTTCGGAGCTCTGATGCCGGTATTCCCCAACTATGAAGGTGGAAGGTGACCTGGAACTATGCGAACCGGTCAGAGATAGTTCTTATTTTCTGGAGACGGGTTCGGAGCTTTTCAGGCCGGTTCCGGTGAATCCGCCGCCGGTTCTGGGCTCCTGGGATTGATTTCTTCAAGTTTTGAGATGGAGACAGAAAAGGCTTTAAGGTTTTGTATTCGGATTCAAGGTTTTTAGCTTCTTGAATTAGGGTTTGGCTATTTGCTTCAGGGTTAGGGCTTCGTGCTGATAACGTGTTTTAGAGAAACTGAATTTGAGAGGAATTTGCTGTGTATTCTCATTGATAATAGGGGCCTCTTTATATAGAGGATTACAATGCACATAATCTCAATCATACAAGGAAAGTAATTCTACATTGAATAGGATTCTAGATCCTTCTAATTAAATCCTATTACCACTAGGTCAAGTAACCTAGAGTTTGGGCTAAACACAAATTAGCTTTTCCTTGAACAGTTATAAAATTATCCTCAGTTTTTTATATTTATACTGTATTCCTTAGAATTTCAAACAAACATTAGTTATTTATGATATTCGTTAACCTTAATTTTTGTATTAATACTATATCCCTTGAAAAAACTCAAGTACTTGGAAAATTTCATTATTAAGGTTTATATTTTCTTTTGTTTGACAATTTTTTTGATGAAGATGCACGAATACTTAAGTTTTAATTGAGCAAAAAACAAACCCAAGTTAATAAATATTTTATCAATTGTTAAAAAAATAAATATTTTATTTCTCATAAATAAAAAATAGTTGATGAATTTTTGTTTAAAATTTTAAGAGATATAATTCAACCAAGAGGAAGTTCAAGGGACATGGTATAAATATAAAAACTGAGGACAATTTAAAACAATAGAAAGTTAGCATGGTGGTTTGTTTTGCAACCTGTAGATTGGGTAATTTGTTAGACAACTTAATTTTTGATATATTTCTAATAGTATGACCCACTAATTCAATCATAAGGTGACACGTTATCAAAAATGAACCCATAATGGCGGATCCAAAAAATTTGATCACATAGGGCAAAGCTAAAATTAAGAGAAAGCTAAAACAAATTTAATAATAATAAAAATTATATATTAGTACATTCTCCACAAAATGAACCTGATCGATAATTGTCCACGAAGAGGATGTGGGTTTCAAATTTCAATCTTGCTATACAACCGAGGTAGACTTGAATGGAATCCATCACAATTGCAAAATGTTGTTGGTTTAGTTGCAATCTTGCTATCCAACAAAATAGTCAACAAATAACAATAAACAATTAACTATAAACAAACAAACATTACAGAAGGTGTTAGCCAAATAGCCACCCTCAAGTATAAGGGTTAAGTTATAGTGTAGGGGATTATGAGTAGGGGATATCGTATCCAAGGGATTGAAAAACCCACTCTAGCTAAGGAAAACCTAAAGGATGCTAGATGAATATGCAAATGTACAAATCACAAACAATGACTCACAAGTGAACCAAAGTTTATGGTGATTATATGCAAGGTGGAGTAGTGATTTGATTTTAGTTTTGGAGATGATTTGATTCGGAAACAACTAAATAAATACTTGAAATGTAAACTAGGCTAAGCTAAATTAGATGTAATGAAATGGATGGGAGTTAGGGCTTAAGGTTTTCACATCTAGTCTTTCTTGCAAACAATGATGCTTTTATATTTTAATTAACCAATTTCTCTCCTTGCATTCCTCTCGGGTATGACATGAGATATGCTCCTTTGATGATATCAAGCAACCCCTCTCGGGTGTAGTACTTAACTACTTAAGTCATGCATTTCAATCCGGTTAGATGTCTAATGCATTTACCTAAGTGCATAAAGCTTGGAGATGAAGAGATTATGCAAATCAACCAAGCTTATCTCTAAGTGATTGTAGTTAACAACCCTAATATGCACATATGATATGCTATCATGCTTCAAACAACCAAGGTTAATCAAGCCCTAATTGTATCTCATGTCATGGTAAATAATATTCATACTCAAATGATTAAGTTTAAGCATAAACATTCAACTCTTGAACTAGCATGTTAAGGTGCTAATAAAAAGTGCATCAAACATAATATTTATATCAATGTCAGACAAGATTGGCTAGGGCTTTCAACCCTGACCCTAACAAACTAACTACTCACTCATAATCAAATATATAAGCTCCAACATGTTTATGAATATTAAACTAAAAAGTAGGGATAGAGAAGTGACTAGTGATGATCAAATTGAGGATGGTGTAGATGAACTCATGGAGGTTTTGTCATGGTGATGATGATTCCTCAAGTGATGCTAGACTCTTCTTTATGAGAAGTAGAAATGATAAAGTTGTGAAATGGTGAAGCTTTATGTATATGAAATAGAATAGATAGATAGAAAAGATGATGAATTTGGTGGCGGTGGTGGTAATACATGTTATGGATTGTTGGTGGTAGTGATGGAGGTTTTGTAGAGGAGTTGATAGTGGATTGTAGAGAATATAGAGAGAGAAAAAGATGTAATGAAGTGGTATATGGGTGATGCCTTAAGAGTGTGATGAAGAGATGCTTATATAGAGAAGAGAGAGAGAGAGGAGTAAAATGATGAATACAAGCAAAAGGTGCAGCTCAAGCATTGTAAAAAGTATGGAGGTGGAGTATGAGAGTGGTAATGGATCCTAAAAACAAGGGAAAATGGTATGGAAGAGATAGAGTAAAAAGAGAGAAGTAATGATGAGCTATTAGAGTGTAGAGTAGAAAAAAAAATGACTTAGGAGAAGAGAGGAGCAGCTATCTCTTTATTGTGCATGGGAAACATAAAATTGAAGAGTGTTGGGGTGGTTTTGGGTCACTAAAGTCAATGACAAGCATGAAGAGAACCCCATGCACCCTGCATATTATTCAAATGATAATATGATGGATTAATCTTGTCATAATCTTGTAGGATTCTTCTAGAACTCTCCTTGAGAATTGCAGCAACATATCCCTTCCAAAAATGCACAACAAATCTGTCCAAAATGAATTCTCGACCAAGTTACACTTATTCAACTAGGATTCATTTTCTGCTTCCGAAACTTCATTCAATTGAATCTCCACTGAAACTTCAGAATTGGTCTTCGACTTCTTCATACCAAATGTTCCTCGATAAATGTAGATCATCTTGGTAAAATTTCAGAGCTTAATTCATTGTAGTTTGGCTTTAATGCTGTCGGAATCGGTACAGGTCTGGTTTTGCTGTTTTCGTCTTTTAGTCAGAAACTTGGACCGATCTTTTGAAGGCCTTCCACTCCGAACTAACTCTTGAACTCTTTATTAAACAAATAATTATAGGATGTCTAGAATGGATCTGAAAAGTTTCAACTCATTTGGAGTTCCTTTAATCAGGCTACCAACCCTCCTTTGTCTAGCTCGCTTTCTCCTAGCCGGAGTAAGAAAATGTGCTAAGGTTGACTTTTTAGTTCATTTCCATGCTTCTCCATCTTTCCAAGCATGATAAGGAAAACATAATAAATAAATAAATATATATATATATATATAAATAAATAAACACAAGGTTAAGCAAAAGTACAAGATTAGGGGAATAATGAAATTGGATTAGTCAACATTAAATTGAATTTTAGAACAAATAATTTTCATGTTTTGTGGCACAAATATGTATATGAATTATGATCAAACAGAAGGCCTTAGTGAAAATAAAGGACAGATGATGATGTATTATTGTGGTTAATTGTAAATTAATGGGCTATGGTAGAATGAATGAAGTGAGAAGGAAAATTAGAGGAGCCAACGTGGAAGGGACAAAATTAATGTTCTTTCAGTTGGTTAATAAATCCCACTTCAAATTAACGGAATCGCTTTTAGGCAAAGTCATTTGAACAAGAATTAATGCCCAGCGTGTCCTCTTCTACGTCCTTGTAGTTGCCCCTTTTAATAAAAGAAATTATGAAATTGACCCCTTCTTCAACCTCTGTCGAAGAACAGTAGCTGATCAACACTATAATTCATGGCAAACCAGAAAAGTTGAGGTTAGGTAGTTGCCAAGTCACACCCTCCCCTGAATTCGCCACTGCCACTAAATGCATGTTAACTCCTAAGTTGACTAAGCATGCCACCTCATCGCTATGTCATTAAACATGGGCTCCACATGAGATACGTCAGCAAGTTAATGGACTCACTTAACAGAAGAATAACAAATTGGACCTACTAATCAAAATTGAATGTGCAGAGATGTTTCTGATGAAACTAGAAGACCTCTAAAGTTCAGGCTAGGGCTGTCAATTCCGACACGACTCGATAACACGACTCGAAACCTGCACGAAATAAAGCGGGTTGAACCCGCACGATTAAAAAGCGGGTCGACGGTGGGTCAACCCGCCATGACCCATTTAATAAATGGGTCGGCCACGGGTCAACCCGCCAACACGAAGTGAACCCGTATAACCCAATTGTGCTATGTTTCTTCTTGAAATTTTGGACGTTCAGAGTATTTTATCATAGGATTAGACAATTTGAAATATTTTGCTTTTTAATTATTGGATTTAATTATTTATGAATTATATATAATTATTTATATTATTCGTCTTGTAGAGTTTTTAGTGAATTTAATCAATTTATGCATTTTTTAGTTAAATGGGTCCCATTGTTAACGCTTAAATGAGTCATTTTGTCTAACAAGACACGACCTATTTATTAAATGAGTTAAGCGGGTTGGAAATGGGTAACCCGTTTGATAAATGGGTTGGGTTTGAGTTTAAATTTTTAACACGATTATTAAATGGGTTGGGTTTGGGTTTATATTTAGCGACACGACAAATACCTTAACCCGACACGAACCCAACCCAACACGACCCATTGACAGCCCTAGTTCAGGCTGGTAACAGAATTTAGCCCGAGCTTGAATTATTTGAATCATCTTTAACCACCTCCATAGTTTGAGGTGCTCCATTCTTTCTTTAGATTTAGGAAGAATATATGAATTTAAACTTGACTTGAATGTTCTATATACCAAACACGACAATCACACAAAATTAGAATAATTGAAAAATGAAACTATTGAAAATGAAAAACAAAAATGACAAAATCAGTAAATTGAATAAGAATAACACGTTACCTTTTTAAATTAATGTTAATAGATTTCCATATCTTCAATGCATGGTGCATCCTCAATATAGCAAATATCATTTTCTCTCAACCAACTTTGCAGACAAATCAAAGGTTCAATTGATTTAGGGATTAAAAAAAATCCTAAAGTTATCTATCACTCTCCAACCTATGCTAAAAGCGGCCTCACAGTCTCATAAGCAACTGTGAAAACTTGAACGACTATTATTTCTTTTGCTATTGCTGGTAGAATAAGGTATTTGGGTCAGTTCATCCACCACTATAACAAGATTGGAAAGTTAGATTCCCCCTCATAAATTTACTTAAGAGGGTACAAACAATATTTATCAACTTCATGAGCAATCACTACCTCATCAAGTTCTTCCACTAGGGTACAAACAATATTTATCAACTTCATGAGCAATCACTACCTCATCAAGTTCTTCCACTACCTTTTTTGAATCTTTCAATATTGAAGCTCTTCCTCTAATGTCATTGTCACTGCTTGTTATATTGCTCTACGTAGATGAGTTGAAAAATTTTCTTGTTTTCATAGTGGCATCCATTGGTGCATAAGCATCATACAAAGACACCATCACATCTCTCAATTCTGTTGTTGTGATCTGCACATCTTTCTAATCCTACTCTTCTTTTCTCAACAAATATGTCATATGCCTTACTTTGAATATACGATCAAGCACCATTCCAACAAACACCAATGGACTCAAATCCTTGAAAAATTTAGACCTATTGTTTGATGCCATATTAGTTAATACTTTCTCAGTTTTTGATCATTTAAATTCAACAAATAACTTATTAATTCTAGTCTCAATAGACAGTACATCAAGAAAAGTTGTATGGATAGTGGGATAACTTGAAGAAGTATCTCTCAATGCGATTTCATAAAAGACTCTTAGAAACTGCATAAAAACTTCTGCCTTATCCTATTCTTCATCCAGGGATGATCTTACTTTGTTTCTCTTTCTTTTGTTAGGAATTAAATTCCCTTCCTCATTATTTTCTTTTTCAAGCTCACTAAAGTATCATTAAGAACGGTTATAATTATATTGTTAAAACATAATTAGCTTTTTCTGTTCATTACTAAAAGCTAAGAATATTGAACAACTAGTCCATCAGCTGAATTCAGGACCTCCCATTTATAAATGGAAGACTAATGCCATTAGATCAGATGATACTAGTAATAAAGATAACTAGTTAAACATATTTCATGGCTTTAATCTTAAGAATTCTTGAAAGTTTGAAATTTTTTCAAACAGATTTCTATTGACTTGTATTATTTCACACTCAATCTTCTCGGGTAAGGTTTTAGATTAGAAACTCTTGCCCTAGATTTTATTAATGGAATGGTTGTGATCTTCATCATTGAAACTTGTGGATAGTAACAATGTCGTCGACCTTTGACCTCTGCCCCTCCCCCTCTCTGGTCTATCAAACCGACATATCTTCTATTAAATAATTGATTTTGTCAACATGCACACAATATAGTGAAAAAAGTAAATTTCTATTTTTTTTAGAGCTAATGCAATTTCATTAGGAGAAAAACCATAATTGGGTGGATTACAATCAGAGTTGTAGACATCCAAAATGCATTATGGTACCTCATTAAACCAAAAGGAACTAGAACTAGCCTCATAAGCAATGCTAGCAAATCTATATGCAACTCCATTGCATGATCTGGAGGTGTGACAAATGGTTACATTGTGCAAAGATTCCAGATGAATTTTGATGTCATCCACAAGACCGTCAGCCAAAGCCTCATGATGAGGATTAAAGATGTCTTACTTTGCTTGCAGGTAGTCTGTCTCCACAATAACATTCCCAGCATTTAGAGTTTGTAGCATCTGCACACCCTGTTTAATGACCTGCAGTTCCACCTGTTTCGGAGTTGATATCTTAGAAACTAGAACAGCAAAAGCAGCTCGAAAGTGACCCCGATCATCTCTCAGTATACCTCCAACGCCACCATTACCGCTGTTGGGTAGAAAACTGGCATCAACATTTAATTTCCAGCCACCATTCACATTTGGCCTCCAAACTACACGAGCTCTTTGCTTGGGACTTATCCGGTTCACATTTCTTACTTGGTGGAACTCTTCCAACCAAGCCATAGAGGAAGTTAAGATCTGCTCTGCATTTTGTTGTTTATTTTGCCATAGAAACGTGTTTCTATTCTTCCAGAAGGCCCAGCTCAAAATGGAGATTGTTCATGTGGAGAATTATTTCCAACGTTCATTCCTTGAAATTGAGGTTATGCAGCAGGTTAGCTCCAAGATTAAAAATTGGTGCATATAGTATAGAAGAAGCTAAAGGAGTAAAGGGCACTTACAAAGAACATATGCATTATTCTCATAAGAGTGATGGCAGAGAAGGCAATGTAAATCTCCTTCATAACCTTTTGTCTGCAGCTTTGCCCTAGTTGGCAAAAGATCATGGCATGCTCTCCAACTGCAAATCTGCACCTTGCTCGGGACGTACCTTTGAAAAAAGTAAAAAATTGAAATGAATGTATTTGCATCTATATATGCCAATGCACTACTTGACATGGAAATAAACACCCTATAATTTATTGCGGCTTGTGCTTGACACACGATCATGACTGTTACTAGTGAATTTAGGTATCTTTTGAGTAAGCAATATAGTAGATAACAAAAATTTATAAGCTGACAAGATATGCACCTTTGGAGACAATTTTATAATGATGTGCAAAATAGTTACCGTTTACGTGCAATATCGACCTTTTATTAATGGAATGGTTGTGATCTTCATCATTAATTGACACTCGTGAGTAACAATGTCGTCGACCTTTGACCTCCACCCCTCCCCCTCTGGTCTATCAAACCCGCGTATCTTCTAATAAATAATTAATTTTGTTAACAAGCACACACAATAGTGAAAAAAAATAAAAAATAAAAATGAATGTATTTGTATCTATTCAAATGCATTACTCAACATGGAAATAAACACCCAATAATTTATTGCGGTTCGTGCTTGATACACGATTCTAGCCGTTACTATCGAATTTAGGTGTCTTTTGAGTAAGCAGTATAGTAGGTAACAAAAATTGATAAGCCGGCAAAATATCCACCTTTACGTGCAAAATAGTAACTGCATGTTCATGTTATACTACCACCAATGAAAATCTAAATTTACATATCCTTAAGTATGAAACATCTGTCTGCAAAAAGAATAACAATAACACATTTCAGAAATCAAAAACTAATTATACAATCTTTAAAACATGAAAAATTGTGTAAACGTTTTTCGGAACGATATGTCCATTTTACCAAAAGCTGCTCACAAAAGTCTGTAAGTTTACTAAAGTTAAGTTAATATTATAGGAATGCAATTAAGTTACATTTTAAAACATGAAAAATTGTGTAAACGTTTTTCGGAACAATATGTCCATTTTACCAAATGGAAATTATTCTATGCACCGACGGTGTAAGTGACCCAACCCTTATAAAATAATCTCAACCCTTGATATTTATTATCAACTTTATTTTTAATAAACAAAAAGTGTATTTAATGCAATCTAACCATTCATTTATGTTGGTGCAAGTGCACGGCGGTGCTCTGAATAATCTCTCTTTACCAAAAGCTTCTCACAAAAGTCTATAAGGTTACTAAAGTTAAGTTAATATTATAGGAACGCAATTAAGTTGACAAAAAGTTGAAAAAGAAAAGTGGGTAACCACGGTAGTGTAGAATTGGAACTCGTGTAGAATATCTAGATGATATAACTAGCACAACGACATCTTTCTTGTGCTCGTAAGAGTTCTCAAACCTTAATGACTTGTGTTCTCACAAAACCACTAGGTGCTTCTACCATATTGGCCTCACAATTCAAATGAGACTAATTATTGTTTTGTATACTAGCTACCTCATAAATACACTTTTGCTTTAATAATCAATATGTTTGGGGGTAAAATAGTAGTTTTCCTCCATAAAAAACCAAGCCTCCCCCTCACTCTCCATGTGAAGCTAATGCAAATTGCAAAAGCATTATTGCTTTTTAAGGCCCCTAGTAATCAAAACAGTCCCCATTAGAAAGTTGAGTCATCTTCCACCTACTACTCTCGGTAAAAACATCCCCTTTATCCAATGACAGAGCAGAGATGCTGTTTTGACCGGCATTTTTGGTCTCAAGTCCCCTTATAAATTCGACCAGTCTCCATTCAAGAGACAATTGCACTGTTCCAAACCTAAAGAAAGAAATTGGAAAAAAAAAAAAAATCAGTAATGGACCCTGTGAGTGGCCTCGATCGCTTTCGCAGCAACAACAACAAAAGGCAGGAAAAATCAACCACCGGTAAATTGAAAGCCATCTCTAGCCAAACGCCATATGTTTGTTTCTTCACTCTGTCAAATGTTTTTTTTTTTTTTCCCTTTCTTATTTGGTTACAGATTTGCATGCATGTATGTTTCTTTCCTATAAATCTTAATTGTTTGGTTCGTAGCCATATCCAGGTTTTCATTCACTGGTTTTTATTCTGTTGCTGTGATTTTTCTTTCTTTATTGCTCTAGATTTCATCTGCAGCTAGCTTCTGTATTGCTTTGTTCTTCCCTTCTTGTTCTCTATCATCGATTTTTATTTGGAGCGTCTTGCTGGTTAGGTTTTTCTTCCTTTTAGACTTTTAGTTGTCCTCAAAAGTGCCAGTCTTCCATGGTTTTTTTTTTGTTCATGGAATAGGTAGGGCTCGACGTCCCCTATCGGTTTGTTTCTTGCTTTTCTCTTATAGAAAGAGAGACCGGTGGGTTTCCGGAGAAGTTAGCCCCCTTCAAGCTAGGTTTTGTGGACGCCTTGCGTCTGTGTTGGGTTCAACTAACGAAAAAAAAAGGATAGATGGTATTTTGGCCGGGTAACCCTTATTTTTCACTGTAACGCTTGGTAAGATATCGGTTGTTTCTGTGTAGCATCGCTGAGTGGTGTTCTCGATCTGATCTACACCTGAGTCTATATCAAATGAACCAGCTTCCTTTCGTTTCAATTTTTTCTCTCTGACGTGGCACTCATGCAGCAATATAGAGTCTTCCTTTATATATATAATCCAAAATCCCTACGTTTCTGTATGAACCTTTCGAATATATATGGGTAATTTTACCTTTTCTTTTTCGATGATGGTCCATTTTTTTTCGAAATTTTATGGTGGTCAATTAAATTCGATCTGAAATATATAAGTCAAATATAGAATAGACTGTGGAGGCTTCAATAGCAACCACACGAAACGAAAAACCTGGAGGGAGCTGACCAGACCTTGACTTAGGGGGATACCCAAGGCAGGGTGGGTAGGGCCCAGTAATCGGAGTCGTTTCCTTTTCAAAAGAAAAACAAGCGAAGCATTTTCATTGTTTTCTTTTTCTAGGGTGACGGAATTAACGTTAGGTCATTTATGGAAGATATCTGTACAGTAATTAATCCCTTGACTATTGTTGTTACTTTCAGCCTCGGACCCAGCGCAGGTCACTGATGCCAACAACCCCGACGCCGTTAACGTTAACGGCGGCAACAACTCGGAAGCTGCAATTCCTCGTCTGCCTGTGGCGGCGTGCATGGTCCGTGAACAGGACCAGTACATGCCTATTGCTAATGTGATACGCATAATGCGGAGGATATTGCCGCCCCATGCAAAGATCTCCGACGACGCAAAAGAGACGGTCCAGGAATGCGTGTCGGAGTACATCAGCTTTATCACCGGAGAGGCCAACGAGCGGTGCCAGCGGGAGCAGCGCAAGACTGTGACGGCTGAGGATGTGCTGTGGGCAATGAGCAAGCTAGGGTTCGACAACTACATCGAGCCCCTCAGTCTTTTCCTGAGCAAGTATAGGGAGGCTGAGGGCACTGAGCGCAGTTCATCCCTGTTTGCAAAGTGTGAGAGGGGAGATGGCGGGATGGTTGAATATGCGCCCGTGCTCGGGCATTATGGGCCACCTGGGTTTGGTCTGGCGGCCCAGCAGCCCGGGATGTATAAGGCTGGGGCGATGAGTGGTTACTATATAGGTGGGGCGGGTGGTAGTGGCAATGAAGGTGGTGGAGCTGGATCATCTTCTGCGTCCCAGCAGAGACAGGGACAGAGTGCTATGGGTGGTGGGTTTGACCCTTTTGCTCAGTTTAAGTAACAACTAACAAGAGCTGCTCAAAAAATAAATAAAATGTGGATTGATGGGGTTTGCTTAATTACCAGAATAAGCTTTAGCATTGGGGTTTGGTATTAAGTTGTATACTGTTACGTCGTGGTTATTGTCAGAGAGAGCTGGGGCGATAATGTATGGTTGTGTTTGTGCTTCTCCTCTAGCTTATATGCCATTTATATTTTTGGCCGGCCTGAGCTTTTTTCCTCAAATGAACTAAGAGGAATATTCTATGTATGTTAGGTCGGCTGTTGAATATTGTCCTCTTATATTTGTGTTTGTTTCAAATGTGGTGCGGTGATTGTATTTCAACAAATAAGAAAACAATAGGTTGTGTTTTATTACATTAATTTTGAAATTACTGATTTGTTTTCCAAAACAAAAAATGCTAGAATTTGCGTACTCAGATCTTTGGTTTATTTTCGAGTCGTCTGCGTACCCAGATCCTCTTCCTCTTCATTCTCAAATTCACTTCCTCTGATACATTAGCGAGGATTTACTATCACAATCGATAACTCAAGTTTCCTGCAACCATATCATCTTCCCTCTCTTGGATCGACGTCTTCAAATTATTTTATAAGTGTTGGGTTACTTACATTGTCGGTGCACCGACATAAATTGATGGTTATATTATATTAAGTACACTTTTGAGTTATTAATAAAAATATTAATTATAAATATCAAGGGTTGAGATCATCTTATAAGTATTGGGTCATTCGCACCGTCGGTGCATAGAATAATTTTCATTTTCTTAGACTAATGATTGTGATTAGGAAAATTTTATTCACACATTACAGATATTAGATACACATCCCATACTTAATACACCACCTATTAACCTTTTTGTTTTAACGTTTAACTGTCCTCATTCACAATACACCATGCTCATTCACTAGATACACATCTTCTTCTTCTTCTTTTTTATAAATACCATCTTAATTAACTTGAAGAAAAAAAATCTTTAGGGTCCTTGACCCAAAGCCCCAAAATGAGCAAAAGTTATCCCACTTACCCTAGCAACAGATTTTTATTCCCTCTTACCCAATTTAAACTAAATTGACATTTTTGCCATCAGTCTAATTAAAAAATTACATCAAGATATGCATCTCTCTCTCTCTCTCTCTCTCTCTCTCTCTCTCTCTCTCTCTCTCTCTCTCTCTCTCTCTCTCTCTCTCTCTCTCTCTCTCTCTCTCTCATGAAAGAGCTAGCCGGAAAGTTGACGTGTCGAGGACCAATCCGCCGGTGCTGTGCATCTCCAACGTCTATGCACTCCCCGATCTTCACCTCCGACGCAGCGTAAACTTCTTGCCCAGATTCCGGCGTCCGCTCCACTCCGCCATCTCTGCTGCGCATCACGGCGTTCGATCCACTCCGCCGTTACCCCAGTGCTGTATCCTCCGGTGCTCAACGCAGGCTGGTGGCAGAGGAGAATGGAGAAATATGATTTAGTAAAATGGGTCAGGAGGCCCCAAAGGAAAGAAAAATGAAAAGAAAAAAAAAATCTATTGGGGCAATAGACGTCTCTTGAAGCGTCTATTGGGGCAATAGATGTCTGTTGAAGCGTCTATTGGGGGACAATAAACGTTTTGAATTGATGTAATCTCCTTGTTTTTTTTTTCTGTAATCAAAGTTTATTTGTCTAAATTTAAAGAGATTGGTTCCCATTTCGGCGACTGAAAGTTCTGTTAAGGGGCAAATTGGGGCAATAGATGTCTATTGGGGGGCAATTGCCCCTCTATTAGGGGGTAATAGATGTCTATTGGGGACAAAAAAAACCTTTCCGGTGAGATTTTCAGCAAATTCCTGTGGGCGGCGGCTGGTGACCAGATTCTGGCGGTCAGTGCTAGGAATCCGGTGAAAGTTGGCCGGAATCCTGTTGCCGGTGACCGGATTCCGGCGGCCGGTGACGGGACTCCTGCGAAGTCTCCTATGGTTTCTCTCTCTAGCTCTCTCTCTAAATTTCAAAAGGGTGAGGGTAAAATGGTATTAAAAAAAAAATCTTAATAGAGTATTAGGGAAGACCTCCTTAGAGTGTTTTAAGTAAGAGGAAATTAAAAAAACTTAATGGGGTAAGTGGGAAAAAAATCTCTAAAAATGGGGTAAATGGACAAAAACCCAAATCCTTAATCTTTGACAAAATTCAATCCAAACAGGAATGTGAATCTTTATGTAACAGGGAAAGTATATCATAGACCTCCAATTCATAATATGAATAGGATTCCTAGTAGTATTAGATTTAGATTTAGATTTGTACTCTTACCCTATATAAAGGGCCATATTATCAATGAAGAAGTACACATCATTCTCTCTCAAATTTTCTCATTCTACAACACAATCTTTGTCAATCTTTTGGATATAAGAAGTCGAATTCAGTTCCATCGATCAATCTCTCTATTCCAAATCTTTAATCTTTGACAAAATTCATGTCAAGTTGAATTGTTGCGTATTCATCAAGTTGATATTTCTAAAACAAGGATTCATATCGCAATGTCTACCACGGAATCTCCGACTGCTGCTAACAAAGTGGTTATTCATCTGAGAGCTACTGGTGATGCCCCTATACTGAAGCAAGCCAAATTTAAGATACCTGTAACGGACAAGTTTGCTAAAGTGATTGTCTTTTTAAGGAGGCAACTTCACCGGGATACGTTGTTTGTGTACGTCAATAGTGCATTCTCACCAAACCCAGATGAATTGGTGATGGATCTGTATAATAATTTTGGTTTTGATGGTAAACTGGTAGTCAATTATGCTTGTTCTATGGCTTGGGGCTAACTATCAGTGTGAGGTTTGCAGACATATAACTATATATTGATAATGAGAATATCAAATTTTTCTTTCCACAAGAACGTGGAACAAGACTTGCTATGGAGACATGAAGATATTTTGGACTCTCTTTTTGTACGTACATATTTTATTTCTTTCAATTGGTGACATATAACTTTTCAACAAGTTTAGATATAAAGCCAAACACTGATATATGATGCTACTGTTCAAAAGATTTACCTTTATTCTCAATCTGAAAAAAAAAAAAGGTCAATCTTTAGAACCTGAAATAAAGGGATGCATATGTTATGAGTTTCTTACTTTGCCCTGTTTCATCAATTGAACAAAGGAAATAGAAATCACAACAAGCTAGCAAATCAAAATAAGAGGTCTAATGAGCCAACAAGTATCCTAGGCTTAATAGGATTGTCGAAATAACCATATAGGATCACTTAACAAAAACAAATGAATGCTAATGCCACACCTGTGAATATTCATACATTCTAATCAGACTAATGTCACTTGTGTGTCTCAGATGGTTAGCATAAGTTTGTGACCTTATGCATGACATGTAACAGAAGAATCTCTAGTGAAATGTATCCTTAATGACAAGGGTTTTATTGCAATTTAGTGTTTGAAGTTGGAGTAGTCTTCGTGAAGAATTAAAGTCAGAGTTTTTGCATGCACTGGCATAACTGCAGATGTAAACTATCTCAACTTTGCTTTTCATGCAACAAGAAATGCACCAATCTCTAAATTGCAAACACAATTCATACTGGGCTACGGAAGAGAACAAAGTAGTGACAATTGCAAAATATTGATGCTCTGTTCAAGCTAAAAATTAAAAAGTTACACATGTAGAATTGCTAAATAGATTTAAGTTTTAATTCTAATTGTTAGTGTCTAACAATCCTACTGAATAAATCTCAAACAATTCAATCATGGCCAAGATGCCTTGTATTGTCTTTGTCGGACACCGTAACATCACCAAGTTGAGTATCTGATATAAGAAAATTGATCCATTTTAGCTGCAAAAGACCGAGCCTTTATTTTCTTTGGTCAGAAAAAGACCAGAGTTCTACATAAATTAATTTTCAGTATGCTGACATATATGAGAGAGACGAGCCGTGTAGAAACGTATATGCATTGTATTTCCTGTTACTGGAACACTAGTGTCAGCTAATTCTATTCATAGTGACAATATACTTTTATGTTTTTGCTTCAGTTAGAGAAGGGAAAGGAAAAGAATTTGAAGAAGCGCTAGCTACTCTACCCTTACCCAATTCTTTGAAGTTTAATGATCTATATGTCCTTGCTTTGGTGATAAATGAAGTACATGAGCTCAGCTGACCATAACTTTCGTTTGGATTTCATTTTGGGTTTAACTTTGAACAATTTGTGAGCATATGAAATTGGTGGTTTTTTTTTTTTTTTTTTTTTTTTTTGTATGTAGCTTACCAAACAAGTATCCAGCTTTGACATAATAAATTTAGTAGATTACCAGATTCATTCAGGTTCAACCAGCCGATTTTTAAATAATAAAAGCCACTAATTGTTTGACACTATATCATCCTTGGATAATAACTAGACTAGATTACCCAGATTGGTGCAGCAATAAAGCATACCAGTTGCCTACTTAGAAGTCTTAAGAAATGTACCTACTAATTGAACCAAAGCTTTAAAAGCATTGGAAGTAACAATCCAAAACGATCGACACTCAAGCTTTTAGTACAATTGAGTCAAGTTCATACTTTCAGCTATATACTACAACTTTCTATACTAAACTCTTGAACGAAATCAAGACTACAGAATGGCATGGATGACAAGAAATGACATAGGCCATATCGATACCGATTTAAAATCATACCAGATCGATCGATTGGTACCACGTACCAATAGGAACTACTCCTAGCTCAAGACAGTGTACGTCACCTATACAAAGTAAAAATCAGTGTGGAATCGATATCTTGCTTCTCTTCGTAACCATCAAGAGTAACAAGAAAACAATAGCTATGTAACACGAAAATCACCAAGGACGAAAAATATCCAGTCAAGCACTTCCTGGAAAGAAAAGACTCGGTACTGGTTGCAATTTGACAAAAGACGTACTTGCTCCATGTCTGAAGAAATATATCACTGCTCTTTAGTTTCAATAACAATAACAAACCCACCCATTAAACTAATTAGCTCTATATTCATATATATTGATCTTATACTAAGTTGACAAATAATCAAAGAGACAATTTAAAAGCCTGATACGCTCAAAAGCAAGCGCATAATTTAACCCTGAAATGTCATTAGTAGTACGTAATAAATAGGGATCGTTCTATTCCGGGAATTGAGGGTACACCTGTCATTGTCAAACAATTAAACAATTAAAATTAAAACAAAGTATAATATTCACAAAGATATTCACAACTATAAACATTGTACACGAAAAGGGGGGATTTTGTTTTTGGTTTTTCGAAAATAAAACTAAGTTAACAAAACAATTAAAATGCAAAAACATAAAAATACGAATGGAATGAGAGAACAAAGATCAAAATCGAAACATATGATTAAAATTGACTCAAACCCTAATATTGTTCATCTAAGTCATGAGAAAGGAGTTGATCATGTGAAACGTTCGAAAGCAAACAATTTCCCATATTTTACTTTTCAATGCTAATTAACCTAAGCGAAAGCACCTAGATTAATCCTATCAAACATGCAATCAAACCCTAGAAAGCTAGTCAATCATGTCATGTTTAACGCATTACACATAGAGAAAGGCTATCAACTCAAGTGTACAACTTAGTATGGAAAAGTCCACCTAATTGCAATCCTCGTTAATTAAATTCGATCTTTGTACAAAACCTTTACTACTTTGATTCAAGTTTACACAAAACGAAAAGTCGATTTCATGTTCTTAAACCTAGCACCAATTATATCGAAACCCTAAGTGTTTGCAACCACATAAGATTAAAATACAAAAGTTATCTATAACGCAAATTTAATTAAACAAACCCACATAAGCAACTCTCGAATCACAATAATATGAATCTGAAAATTCTCAATTAATCATAAAAATTCCAGAAATTAATATTTGTTCAAACACATATGTCAACTAGTTCATAACCAACGAAATTCAAAGCAAAGGTTACAAAGGAGAATCGGATTACACCGTGAGATGGGGATGGTGATGAACGATTGGTGTGGTGGTCTCTTGAATCTCGAAAGCAAGCTTCAAGGTTGGAGATGGATGATGGATGCTCACGGCTATGCTTCTTCTCCCTTGGCCTTGCTTGAACTCGTGGAGATGACTAGAGGATGGAGAAACTCACGGCTATTCTAAGAAGATTTTCTGATTTTTTTCTAAAGTGTAAATTGTATGGGGGAGAGGAACCCTTAACGTTGAGAAAGGGGGAGTTTTATATAGGAGCATGGCTAGGGTTCACAAAGCAATCAGAATTTTCCACATAGCTTCAACCAATGATGATTCGCCAAGTAAGCTTGTGATGTGGTCCAACCAATCATAGAATGCCAAGTAAGCCTTGTGATGAATTTCGGCCAACATTCCGTTAGGGAATTTAGGGATGAATCTAGACGCCTATTTAGCTTTTCCTTGGTGCACACATATTTTCCTTCCATAAATATCTCCCTTGAATCTCTCTTGGCGTCATCTCCTTGATTATTTCTGATTTTCACGTTGGCAATCACACCAAATTATTCCTCCAACAATATTTCTTTCCATAAAAGTCTCCCAAGAAAATCTCTCCTTGAAATCCTCTATCAATCATCTTCAATTCCCACGTTGTCACCTTATTTTTCCTTAAGTATTACACGGCAAATTTAATCCCCAAGGAAAATATATTTTCCTTTTTTAAAAAAAACTCTTCCTTGATTCTCTCCTTGCCATGTCATCTTCATGAAACTTCTCGTTCCATTTATGAACTCAATTCTGCTTATTTATTCCAAAAACCTGAAAATAGAAGCTTTCTAAAATAAGAAATGGAAACTTTCTTAAACTAAAATGGAAACTTTCTTAAACTAAAATGGAAACTTTCTAAAAATGGAAAATAGAAACTACAAAACGGAAACTTTCTACAATTAGGAACTTTCCCATTCGAAGAATGGAAACTTTCCTAAACAGAGTTTTATTAAGGAAATAACGCAGAAAATATAGGGAAATAACAGTTAAAATGTCGCATTAAAATGCTCCTATCAAAGCCTAAAACAGTAAACAAGTTTCAGTACTAATCTATCAAACAACAATTGAAATTGAAAACCTAAATTTTATAGTAGATAAAATTCAGTTAAAGATGGAGAAGTCATACCTCAATTGAGGGTTGAAAAACACCAATATCAAAATCCATTATGCTGTTGCTGATTTTCTTTGGAACTATGATTGCTCATCAATCAGTGTCGTTAACTGTTTTTGAATAGGGTTCTAAGTTTGCATCTTCATTCACGTCATTCACGTAGAGGAGAAGAAAACTCTAAAGTGGGATAGTATATTTTAACTATGTTTCTTTATTTTTGACATAGATGTTTCATTTGGTAATTTAACGTACCCTTACATTTTTATTTTAGGTGTATGAAAAAATGATGTGTATTTAGTATTTTGTAACGTGTGAATAAAATTTTTCATTGTGATTATTCCATTTGTACTAAACATCGTTGATGATTTCAAAGCCAAACACAGTTTCATTATCTTCTATTTTGAAAACAAGGAGAATAAGATCTTTGAAAAAAACAACAAAACTGAAAGATGCGGAGGATCGCTGTGGCAGCGTCCCTTGCTTGGCTAGATTGGGGTTTGGATGGATTGGGCTTGCCTGGTTTGAGTCCTTGTTGTTGTTGTGTTTGTCTCTGTTTCTGTGTTTGTGTACGTTGTAGTATGGGTTTGCTTTCTGTTGCTTTGTTCTTTCTTGTTCCTATTTGTTTGTTGTTCCAACCCAGTTTATGGGTTCTGTAACCTTTCTTCATTTTAATGTTGGGAGAATTCTCCAAATGGTCACTCAACTATGACTCATTCGACACTATGGTCACTCAAGTTTCAAATATATCACTTTGGTCACTCAACTATTACACTGTCAATCACTTTAGTTACCCAAGGAGTATTTTTTCCTCACTTTAATCACTTCTCCCAATCATTCTAATACATATTTCTCAATTTTTCACAATTGGTTGGATGAAAATATCATTAATATTGTGGCAAATAATTTTTTTTTAATGAAAAAAATTAACAAAGTGACTAAAGTGATTGACAGTGTAATAGTTGAGTGACCAAAGTGATATATTTGAAACTTCAGTGACCAAAGTGTCAAATGAGTCATAGTTGAGTGACCATTTGTAAAATTTTCCCTTTTAATGTTACTATGTTAGTTGATTGCCCTTTGCCAAAAAAAAAAAACTAGCTAGCAACTCCATCAAAAGGTCTAACACCTGATTTTCTAACTCTGATAGTGTTTGAACCTATATTTGGCAGGGCTCACGTGGCAGATAGGTGGGCCCGACCCACAAAGCGTAATGAATATCCGTGGCTAATTAGCCGTAGCATATTAAATATTTACAAAGTTGATTCTCAATTATCCGCGGCACATTAAATGTTTATTGTCAAATTTATGACCGAAGATAACGTGTGCAGAGAAGCGTTATTAGATCTGGAGAGACCAAATGAATCACAAGGTGTAATGAATGGCCGCGGACCCACAAGTCGTAATGAATGACCGCGGCTAATTAGCTGCGGCACATCAAAGAGGTTGATTATCAGGAGAAACGTTACCAAAGTTTGGGGCAATTAACTTGAATGAGCATCAGGAGGTGTTATTGCCATCATTAGTTACAAGACCTGATTGATTGCTCATGAAAGAATCAATCATTGATAAAACGTCAAAATATCACAAACATGAATACTACTCTATTTGTAATCAATGCGGTCTTAGCTGTAAAGGCTAAGATTGTTTGTTTTCCTTCATTCAGTAGTTAAGCTTCACTATAAAAAGGACCGTAGGATTCATTGTTAGAGGTCCACAACCAAACGGTCTACGCGGTTACACAAATTTTATCTCAATACATTTCAACATTTCAGCAACACTTATCAATCTTTACATGTTTATCTAATCGCTTTCTTTACTGGTATTTATCTTTCCTGCACTTTACTTTGTTGCTCTTTACATTCAAACAGTTTATCTCCTGCACTTTATTTGATGCACTTTTACATTCCTGCACTTTACTTTGTCTTTACTTGCACTTTTATTTTCTGTTGTTTACTTTACGTTATTTACTTTATACAAAATACAAAATCACAAAAAGAATCATCATCACTTCACTTTCACCTCAATCACCGAGTTACACAGCACTGCGGCCAGATAAGGCCGATCTGTGCTAAAGTCCTTGCATTCAAGGCAGAGAGAACCCTGCGGCTGAGATCGATCCTTTCTCGGCCCACAATCAACCGATCAGAAGTCAAATCAGCGCAAGATCTACAATCTACAACAAAACCTTGCTTGGATTACCGACCGCGAGTTGGCACGCCCGCGCACACGTCACCACTCCAGAAGGACACATGTAAGCCAAAGAAGCCTTCGGCCCAGTGACACGCGGCCGGAACATTTTTTGAGCGAACAGATAGCTAGCTCCATCAAAATCCTCAAAAAAAGCACTAACATGGACAAGAGGAATATCATATTCAATGACTCAATCTATAAGAGCATGATGAATGCCATTCTCAAGTCAAAATACCTCTTCTTGAAAAAGAAGTACAAAAAGAAAAGAATTTATTCGTCTTCAAAAAAAGAAGAGAATTTATTAATGTGTAACCAAAGTCTTCTCCTCTACTTCTCAAAAAAAAAAAAAAAAAAAATAGTCTTCCCCTCATAATTAAGTCCAGGCCGCGGGGTATAGCCGTGTAGTAGAAGTTAAACGCCGTTCAAACCAAAGCATATCTTCCCCCCTGGCCCTTGCGATTATTTCTGACAAAGGTGGGAAGAGCATCCAAGACGTTGGATTTTCAAAAATTTAAAAAAAATGAATATATAAACGACAAGTCCCACGCCCACCACATTTCCAAAACACACGAGACTTTCTCTCTGCCAAAACTCTCTGCGGTCTTTGGCCGACCTTCACAATTCTCCAACCTCAAAAACCCTAATTCTCTTCTCTCTCTCTCTCTCTCTCGCCGCCTCCTCGCTCTCTTCTCCTCTATCGTTTCAGCTTCCGGCTTCGTCACCGTCACCGTCACCGTCACGGTCACGTCACGTCGTCTTCATCATCCGGTAAAGGTACTTCCTTGTTCACACACATAGCCTGGGATTTGTTTATGGATATCGAAGAATTTTAGGTCAATTTTAGTTCGGTTGCTTGGAATTTTGCTGAAATTGATAGGGTAAATTGTACTATGCAACAGTTGCTCTTTGTTCTTTGCTGTACGTGTTCGTTTGTTTGGTGTTTGATGATATTATTGATTTATATGGAATTTCTTCTTCTTCTTTTGGTTAGCTTTAATTATCTTTCATTTTCTTATGTTGAGGATGCATACATACAGAGATTAGAATAAAGTGTTGGAAATGATTTTGAATTTTTAGGGATTTTAAGAATTGAAAAGGCTATGATGGAAATTAGAGTGTTTGGGTTCCAGTTTTTTTTTTAATTGTTTATTGTAATTTCTGATTTAGGTTTGATGGATTCAAACCATTTGAATGGCGGAGTGGATGCTAACGGGATGGATGATATCAACCGGCCTCTGTTGGAGCCCTTGGATGTTAGAGCCGCAGATAAGAGAATTAGAACACTTAAGTTCAAAATTGGGGAAATCCACTGTGCTTCTTGTTCAACCACCATTGAATCTGTGGTGGGAAGCCTTAATGGGGTCAAGAGCGTTACGGTGTCACCCATTCATGGCCAAGCTGCTATCGATTATATACCAGAGCTCATTAATGTGAGTTAAGTTTGAAGACTTTCTCTAAGATGCTAACCGTTTACCTGTCTTTGCAAAATCAGCTTCTTCTTTTTCTTTTTTCAATTTAGTCTGTTTAATACGAAAATCTAACAAAGGTGTTTCTGCACATTCCTTCGTTTCTTTAAAAATACTGTTTTAGTATGTTTTTATGTGCACTTATATGAGAAAATGAAAACATTATGATGTACTTTGTATTAGGGAAGCAAAATCAAGGAAGCCATAGAAGATGCAGGTTTCCCAGTTGATGAATTTCCAGAACAAGACATTGCAGTATGCCGGCTCAGGATAAAAGGAATGATGTGCACCAGTTGCTCCGAGTCCGTTGAATCTGCTCTTCGAATGGTTGATGGAGTGAAAAACGCAGTTGTTGGTCTAGCCCTTGAGGAAGCAAAGGTTCACTTTGATCCAAACATCACTGACACCGGTTCGATCATGAAAGCAATAGAAGATGCTGGCTTTGGATCTGAGCTCATTAGCTCAGGGAATGATGTAAACAAAGTGCATCTAAAACTTGAAGGAGTTAATTCTCCTGAAGACATGACCATCATCCAATCCTCCCTTGAATCAGTTGAGGGTGTAAATAATGTTGAAGTGGACGTGTTAGAAAAAAAGGTCACCATCACCTACGATGCAGACCTCACTGGTCCAAGATCTCTTATACATTGTATTGAAGAAGCTGGAAGTAACCCCAAATCATACCAAGCAAGCTTGTATGTTCCTCCAAGGCGAAGAGAAGCTGAACAGCAGCTTGAGACTCAGATGTACAGGAACCAGTTTTTCTTGAGCTGTCTATTTTCAGTTCCGGTATTTTTATTCTCAATGGTGCTTCCAATGCTTTCTCCCTATGGGGACTGGTTAATGTACAAGATTCACAACATGCTCACTGTAGGAATGCTTTTAAGATGGATTCTGTGCACACCCGTGCAGTTCATTATTGGCAGGAGGTACTCCTTTAGTATATTTTTACTGTTACTTCTTCTTATTGTTATGAGTTCTGCAGCAACAACTTGTGCATCAATGTTTTTGAGGACTGAATATGTGTAGATACTGTTTCTAGACCTGAAATTCTTTGCTTTTGGATGTCATTGTCAGGTTTTATGTGGGATCATATCATGCTTTAAGACGTAGGTCAGCTAATATGGATGTTCTTGTTGCACTGGGCACCAATGTTGCTTATTTCTACTCTGTCTATATAGCAATGAAAGCATTGGCTTTGGATAATTTTGAGGGGGAAGATTTCTTTGAAACTAGTTCCATGTTGATATCCTTTATACTCTTGGGGAAGTACTTAGAAGTTCTAGCTAGAGGAAAAACATCTGATGCTTTAGCAAAGCTGACAGACCTTACTCCTGAAACGGCTTATCTGCTATCACTAGATGCTGATGGCAATGCTATCTCAGAGATGGAAATTAGCACTCAACTTATTCAAAGAAATGATATACTTAAGATTGTTCCCGGGGCAAAAGTTCCTGTTGATGGGATTGTAATTAGTGGTCAAAGCCATGTGAACGAGAGTATGATCACAGGAGAGGCAAGGCCTATTTCTAAAAGATTAGGTGACAAGGTAGTATATCTTTTGATTCTTACTCTGATCTGCAGCATTGAAAGAAAAATGCTAAAGTTAACTTTTTCCCTTTCACTTAAATAGGTAATTGGTGGCACCATGAATGAGAATGGATGCTTACAGGTTAAGGCAACCCATGTTGGTTCAGAGACTGCGCTATCCCAGATAGTTCAACTTGTTGAAGCTGCACAGCTTTCCAGAGCACCTGTTCAGAAGCTAGCTGATCAGATCTCAAAGTTTTTCGTTCCAGCAGTGAGTTCATTTATTTCTACCTTAAGGGTACCATGTACCAAGTAATATTACTGAATATATTAACCTTCTTTTGAATAAATATATGTGTGTGTGAAGTTTTTTGTGCATTTATTCTCATTATAATTTCTCCGAAGTAAAACTGACGGAGGATAAAGTAAGGGAGGCTTGTTTATATGCTTTGTGTGTGTGTAGTTTCAATGTGTGAAGTTTTTTGTGCATTTATTCTCATTATAATTTCTCCAAAGTAAAACTGACGTAGGATAAAGTAAGGGAGGCTTGTTTATGCGCTTTAGATACAACACTCTTAGACTCGTATAATACCAAAATACTCAATAAAGTCTCATTAAAGACTAAGCAAGAGACTCTTGGATACTAAGGTTTAAATAAAATTTTAAACAACACTAGACTCAAATAAATACCCTAACAAAACTAAACTTACTTCTTTGGATGACTCTTGGTTTATTTATGTATTATAAGTTTACTTAGACTCTTAGATTATCATGGAGACTTTACTTTGGACCAAAAAGGCCTGGACTTAGTCTTGGCCTTCCAAAGAGGATATTTCTTTTCTAACCAAGCTGTGGCTACTGCATCAAAAACAACGCCGCAAATTAGATATGACAAAATCTTGGAAGTACATATCTGCGGATGATACTTATATCTGACATACAAACTCATTCTTGGTTTTAAAGATCATCAGCATATACAAACTCGTTTTTATTGATCATGTTAAGGTTGTTACATCAATATTTATTTCCTTATTTGTTTTCAGATTTCTTGGTTTCCTTTTTTGGCAGGTTTCTATTTTTTTTTTTTTTTTTTCTTTAGTCAGATAAGTTTTGAGTTATTTTTTTGTTCAAAATATGCTTATTTATAGTTGAGTGCCATGTCTTGACAAACTAGCTAGTAGCTAAATGGTGGTTGGAGGTAATGAACTCCATCTTTTATGACAGTTTCTTGTAAGCAAAAATAATTTAATCTCCTTCCCCACAACAGGTTGTGATTGCAGCATTTCTGACATGGCTGGGTTGGTTCATCCTGGGAGAATTCGGTCTTTATCCCATATCATGGACACCAAAAGGCATGGATAGGTTTGAGCTGGCACTGCAGTTCGGCATCTCAGTACTAGTGGTTGCATGCCCTTGTGCTTTGGGATTAGCAACACCTACAGCAGTCATGGTTGCAACAGGGAAGGGTGCTACACAAGGTGTTCTTATCAAGGGTGGAAATGCACTTGAAAAGGCTCATAAGGTAAGGCCACCATTTCTCTGAGACAACCTTCAACTGTAAGTTACGGTCTGGGTTTCATTTGCATAATCTATTTGATCGTGTTAACTTTTTATGTTTCTATATAAAATGAGACCCCCAAATGGCTAGTTTACTTTATTCAAATTTGCTTTTTGTGAAAAACTGTTATTTCTGGTATTGACAAACACGACGAGTATGACAGTTGCTACATCAAAGATTCAAGTAATGTCATATTACTTCACAACATGACCTGCTGATTACAAAGTTGATACATATGTTGAGATGTAAATCAAAACATTCATCTGCCCTTAGAAGATTATATATATACATATGTATATGTACTTGTGTCTCTGTGTGTTAAGATATGAGAGGTGAAAATTTATTTTATTTATTGCAAAAGCAACTATTTCTAGTTTGAATTTGTGTTATTAAGATGATCCAGAGAATTCATAGGTGTTTGCACCATTTTCATGTCACCAAACATCATATTAAGTCTACCAGCTACTCTTATTAGCATGGTGAAGGACTCTTGATTTTGATGGACATGTTGCTATTTTTACCGTTAGTTCTGGTTTTTAAATTTTTCTTTAAACTTTTTCTTCCTTTTTATTTTTTATTATATATATATGTGTGTGTGTGTGTGTGTGTGTGTGTATTTTATATTTGGAACCTAGGTCTTGCACATTCATACATTTCATATATGTGTGTCACTCTGTGTGTGTGGATTCCTAATATGTATTTGTGATTTATCCTGCAGGTGAAAACAGTTGTCTTTGATAAGACAGGGACACTGACGGTTGGAAAACCGACAGTAGTTAGTGCTGTTCTATTTTCCAATTACTCAATGGAGGAATTCTGTACTGCGGCTACTGCTGCAGAGGTCAGTGTTTATGTTTTCAACATTCTTACATGAAAATTTAACTTGAAAACTTTTGAGTACTTTAAAAGTTAAACTCTGGTATGTCTAAGAACCATATATGTGTGTGTGCATGTGTGTGCATCTATATATTTCAGTTTATGTACTTTATGAATGATGAAAGACTAGATTTTATTCTGGTAGCCTAAAATTTTGACAATCAAGTTAATACTCCCCTTTGGAATATTATTTAGGCAAATAGTGAACACCCAATAGCAAAGTCTATTGTGGAGCATGCAAAGAGGTTTCTTAACAAGTTTGGGTCAACTGAACATGTGGTGGAGGCTAAGGACTTTGAGGTACACACTGGAGCTGGTGTTAGTGGAAGAGTTGGTGACAAAATGGTTTTGGTTGGGAACAAGAGGCTCATGCGGGAATATAATGTCCAGGTTGGTCCTGAGGTTGAGAAATTCGTTTCAGAAAATGAGAAACTGGCTCGAACATGTGTGTTAGTTTCCATTGATGGAAAGGTTGCTGGGTCGTTTGCTGTAACTGATCCAGTGAAGCCAGAGGCTGCATGTGTAATATCTTATCTCCACTCAATGGGCATTTCAAGCATCATGGTTACTGGTGATAATTGGGCAACAGCAGCAGCAATTGCAGGGGAGGTTGGCATCGATGAGGTGTTTGCTGAGACCGATCCCATGGGAAAAGCTGATAGAATCAAAGAGTTACAGGTAAGCTTGTGACAGTCACCTAGGGCAGTGTGTATTAATTTAATGAGTTAAATTGAAAAGTACTTTTACCAGTAAATAGCAGAGTTCTAGGATTTAAAAAGAAAGTGGATGTGGTTGGTCTTACGGATAAGATTTTTAAAGAAGTTAAGATATGATTATGGTTTCTGACCAAAGAGAAAAAGAAATTTTGATTATGATTGCTTGCTCTATCTGTGTTGTTGCATGAAGCCTGGTCTATATGCTTTCATTCCCTGACATGGAGGCAGCTTGCTACATTATTATGCATGACTCCCTTTGGGTCTTTTCTTTCCAGAATATGGCATTTGCTTTTCTTTTTCATCTTGAGGGTGGTGGCCACCTGAAAACTGCAATGTTTATCTTTCAAGTTGACTTGTAAATTTAGGGAAAAAAAAATTAAGAATGAGGGCAAATATGTGATTCACATGCTTTAACCATTTGACTGATTATAAAATTGCAGAGCTTTTAGTCACTTGTTTTGAAACCACTCATCAGTAATTTATACTAGAATTTCTTTAAAATATTTGAATTTGCTATTCTATATCAAGTTTGTTCCACTACCAGCAGAGCCTTCTTTGACTGTTAAACTGAAATTGGATGCAGATGAAAGGATTGACTGTGACTATGGTGGGAGATGGAATCAATGACTCACCAGCTTTGGCTGCAGCAGATGTTGGCATGGCAATTGGCGCTGGCACTGATGTAGCAATAGAAGCTGCTGATATAGTTTTGATGAAAAGCAATTTGGAAGATGTAGTTACAGCCATAGATCTCTCTAGAAAGACTATGTCTCGAATTTGGTTGAATTATGTCTGGGCCCTGGGATACAACATCCTTGGCATGCCAGTTGCTGCCGGAATCTTGTTCCCTTTCACTGGGATCCGATTACCACCTTGGCTTGCCGGTGCCTGTATGGCTGCTTCATCTGTTAGTGTGGTATGTTCATCTCTCTTGTTGCAGTCTTATAAGAAGCCTTTGCATTTTCAGAACATTAAGTCCACGTGACGGTGTACATCTGACTAGTTTTCAACCTCTGGTTGTTGCTTCCTTTCTCCATTGTTGTAGCAATAAATGAATACATGTACTCGTAATCTGTAGTCTAGATGTACAAGGCCCTGATTCTTTGCAAGATATTGTATTTCAACTATCATTTTTTGGAGCTGAGAAACTAATTAGCCAAATATTGATGATGTACAAATCTTGAATACACCGAGGTTGATAGTTTATAACCTTGGTTGAAGAACATTGTGATCAGAAGAATGTAGTTCATGAGTTGTTGGCCCCAATTACATATAAACTTAAAAGTATGCACCTTTTATGTGAATCATTAGCTCATCTACTTTTATGTCTACAGTTCACCAATCACTTAAAACTTTTCTATAGCTACCATCTGTGTTAAATTATGTTTTAAGTAGTCATCTCAAGTGGAAAAAATTACGCCCATTAAACAGCAATACTATTAAAAACCAGAAGCCGCGTTCAATGCTCTCGCTTTGGGTTAGGGTTTGGACGGGTCGGCAAATTCATATGGCTATCATTGAAGATTTGAAGGTGTGATTGCTTAGTTGGCTTCTACTCTTCTCGCTCTTGCCGACACTGATGAGACTCCGGCAAAGATTTTTGACAATCAAGAAGCGCATATTTTGGGCAAGGCTAATGACATTTTCTACTCCGGCAAAGACTTTTGACAATCCAGAAGCGCATATTCTGGGCAAGGCTAATAACATTTTCATCCATATACTTGCAACAATTATGAGAAAACCTTATATTCCAAGTTTTCAAACTTGGAGAATGAGTTCTAATTAAAGCGCCTTGGATAATTCAAACCGTTATTCATAATATTCAATCTCATAGTTCTCGAGTTGCATGCTGCAAGATCTCATTTGCATGGTGACCAACTAAAATCTCATTATGTTTATTGAGAGGCAGATATGCCAGCTGACAAGTTTTCAAATCTTAATCACAGGTGAAATTTTCATATATGATCACCGGTGAAGTTTTCAAATTTTGATCTCCATTGAAGTTTTCAAATATGTTGTTCATTAGAACAAAAGCTTTGTAAACAATTAAATTGTTAGCTTCACTTAGAAAAATGCATAAACTGATGGATAATCTTCATATAATCTAGGCCACTCACCTCGAGTTTCCTGCCCTACATTATTTTCCTGTAACCCCAATCCTCATGAGGGCGACATAAGCAATTAGCCTGTAACCTACAAGCATGAAAACCAAAGCAATCACGGAGCTAAATTGTCCATCAAGCCCCACCATTTTTATAGCTGGATAATCTGCAATCACGCAAACTCCTCCAGCATCGTCACATGGATATGTCTCATCTGTCTTGTATTGAGACCCCAAGAAGAGTTTGTACGAGTAGTGAGAGAACGAAAGGTACTTGATCCAAGCTATAAATCTAGGCACCTGTTGAACATAGTATCCACCAACTAGAAGGAATGACAGCATGAAGACTGATCCAATTGTCATGGCCACCTCATGGTCCATTGCCAAAGCACCAAGAGCGAGTCCTAAGCCTTGAGAAACTAAAACACTGAGTAACAGAACCAACAAGGCATGCAAGAAGTGTCCAATAGTGGATTTTAGGCCTGCTGACCAGTATGTTATTGCGAGGAATAGGGTAGGAAGAACAAGTTCCATGGGTAGGTCAGCGACAATCCTTGACATGAAATAGGAGGAAAGTCTGTAAGTGCCAGAAGACCGTTCCTTTTGGAGCATCTTGTTCTCTTGGGGAAATGTAGAGATTGCTTCTAAGAGAGGAAAAAAGCCCCAGAATCCGCAAATAAAGAAGAAAATCCCAATCTGTATACGCGCATATATAAGTAGCTCTCCATATATATATACTGAAATTATAAACCATTGCTGCTATTAGCTAATTCATATATATAGATATATGTGTAATTATGTATATGCCCATTCTAGTCCCTCAAATTTGAAACTTGCACTATTACTTTGGCAATCATATGCAGTTTGCACATCATATAAAAACAGCAATGAGATGATGGTAATCAAATCATTCAAACGCATAAACAGTTGTGAATTTTGTTGGTTCTTGGCAGGAATGATTCTGCATATGAAACTATGAAAGTAAAGAATAAACACTTTCAATCAGGTCTAGGCCAGGGGACCTAGGTTTTGTAGATTTCAAATTCAATGACCACGAAATTGCATGTTGAAAAGGGAAACCAGCTCAATGTTCAGGCAGATTCATTATTTCATTTCTATTCTCCAAGAATCATTCATGTCAAGAATCAGCAATATTAATATTTGTTCATTTCATTTCTATTCTCAGTTTAGATATACCTGAAGTGATTGAGGATTAATTAATTGGTCTTGTAAGTGGGAAATATGCGATTTCCACCATAGTAGGGCAGTAAGAAAAGAGACTGCAAGCACCTCAAAAATCTTGAGAGGAGAGAAGGACTCATGCTTCCTCTCCCTCACTCCTCTCCTCAACAACACACTGAATTGCTGCCACCATGTTGTCGGCCACCTCCCAAACTCCTCCTTACTATTGTCTTCTGGACCATTTGATAATTTATCTTCATTGAATTGTTTGCCTGCAAGTTCCTCCTTCAATTTCTCCGAAAGTCTCTCTTTATAGGCCACAACGATGCTCTGCATGTGATCATCCATGGACTCATTTGCATGCGCACCATCACTTGTCAACCCTACAAAAACATAGCATTCAATTTCTTACTTGAAACTTGAAACCAATGACCAAACTATCGAGAGTATAGAGGATCTAAAAGATAGAAATTTCAACAAAAATATCATGGAAATATCGGATTTCTATGAAACTATACAGAAGTTCTTGAGAGAACTTGTAGCATCAACTAAAGATATGCATGCATACCATTAGCAACGTCCAAGAGAAAATCAGCAGGATTCATGGGTACCGATGAGGCAAACCCAATGTCCGAAAAGTAGTCCATGACTGCAGAGACCTTGCCAAAATACAAAGCATTTCCTTCCGATAACAGCAACAGCTTGTGAAACATGTAAAACAGCCTACTGGATGGCTGGTGTATTGTCATCACTATTGTTCTTCCACCACTGGCTAACTCAGACAATGCCGAAACGATGCATTGAGCTGTGGTGGAATCGAGGCCGGAGGTGGGTTCATCCAATATGAGCAAGCTAGGGTTTACAAGCAACTCTTGCCCTATGCTCACCCTTCTCCGCTCGCCTCCTGAAACACCCCTCAGGAACTCATGACCTATAATGCTGTTTCGGCACTGGGTTAATCCGAGTTGGGCTATAACCGATTCGGCTTGGGATACCTTATCTTCCTTGGTTAGAGTGTTTGGCAAGCGGAGAAGGGCAGTGAAAACTAGGGTTTCGACCACTGTTAGATGGGGATAGAGAAAATCGTATTGGGAAACGAATCCGGTGTTTCTTTTCATTGCGTTTGATATGGGTTTGCCGTTGTAGGTTATGCTTCCGGCGAGTTGGCCACCGAGACGGCCTCCTAGTGCGGTTAGGAGAGTCGTTTTGCCACTTCCGGATGGACCTAACATGGCTAGAATTTCACCTGGTTCTGCCATTCCTGTCACACCCTTCAATATCACTTTCTCAGTCTCCTTGCTCCTCTGCGGCCATAATATTCCTCCTATTCCCACATTCTTGATTCTGATCTTGTAGATTACCTCCTCAAACTGCGTACGGATTATTTCTTTCAATCAATCAAACAGTGAAGAATTACAAAACAAGATCAAAGACCGATGAGTACATGTGATTTGATGATATGTTTTACCTTCAATGTGACTGGCCGAATCGATTTCTTAAAGACGGAGGGGGTTTCATCTGGGGAGCTTTTGTCAGTCTGGATCTCTAATTCCATCATCTGTTGCTCATTAGCAGTAACAGTACTGGAGTTGAGAACTAATCAAAATGAAGAGAAGCCGAATTTAGCTAGGGCGACTAACTAAAACTTTAGTGTTTAAGAAGTTTAATACAACGCAGTTTGTTGGACTACTAAACAAGTGAAATTTGTTGGCACTTGGCACCACTGCTACTAGTATTACATTGCAAGTTTTAGGGTAATCAATCAAATATCATCAGTGGGTTAAACAAAAAAATAAAAAACACATATCATCTTTAAGGATAGAAGTATGATCAAGGACTTCTCTATTTTGACGTCCAGGTAGAATGAGAGGAAGATGACATAGAATGCCAAAGAA
The DNA here is from genome assembly GCF_002994745.2 of Rosa chinensis. Classification (NCBI taxonomy): domain Eukaryota; kingdom Viridiplantae; phylum Streptophyta; class Magnoliopsida; order Rosales; family Rosaceae; genus Rosa; species Rosa chinensis. The sequence continues at coordinate 55,958,828 of NC_037092.1, forward strand.
GTATGGCAAACCAAATACATTCCATGGTCATTTTTTTATTTATTAAAATTACTTGAAACTCGGTTACTTTTATAATTTACAGTTATACTTCTCAAGTACACACGAGACTTAGAAGAACCCAGGCAATATATTAGACTTGCAAAGCTGCTACATCTTCCCTTTACAAAAACAAAACTAAAACAAAAATAAAGAACAAGTATCATGAGTGGAACTGTTACTGAAGATCGTTCGGTACAATTTAATGGTTAAATGGGGTTTTATCAGGTGCTTCACCAACTTGTGCTCATTTTTTTAACAAAAGGAACGAAGTTACTCCAGTTTTCAGCCCTAAAGATCTTATCATTCAAGACACGACCTCAGTGTGAACAAAAAGAACGCGCCTCACGCGCCCTCCCTTTCCAAGCCGTTACCTAACCTGTTTTTCCGATTGGGTCTTGCTCAACCACCATTGTTTCCGACTCCCTTCGCCATCTAACCGTTTCTGGTGGCGACCCCAACGTTTGTCTTCTCCGCCCTTCCACAGGGAAGTGGCGGGGACAGTGTGCCGATGCCGATTCAACGTAAACGCCTTAAGAATGGAGGAGATATCAGTTCAGATCTGGAGGCTCTTCGAATGGAGGATTTGGATTCTTCTGCCCAGACCCCTACCTTGCCGAAACCCCAACTCACCTATGCTAGCACTCTCAAAAACCCTGTTGACCGATATAGACAGACTATGACTGAGGAATTTGACTTCACTGATGCTGACTGCACCTACTCTCAAGGTAAGCATGGCCAGAATGTTTCGTTTTCTGATAAAGTTCATAATAAGCTGGATTTTGAGTGGAGGTGTGCTATTGTGGTCAAGCTCATGGGAAAACCTAATTCCACTAACACCTTTGAGTTTATGTTAAGAGGATTGAGGAAGAAATGGCAGGTCAAAGGGGGTTGGCAACTCATTGACCTCCCCAATGACTTTTTCATTGTGAAATTTAATCTGGAAGAAGATATGAACAATGCTCTCTGTGGTGGCCCATGGATTTTGGCTGGACAAACGCTCGTTGTTCAGAAGTGGAGACCTGATTTTGACCCCATGAATGAACATATTGGTAAGATGGCTCTATGGGTAAGAATTCTTGGCCTACCTGTGAAGTACTTTAAGGACTATGCTGTTGCTAAAATTGGAAAAGTCCTAGGAGATGTTGTTAAGGTGGATAAGCTCACAATTGGTCAAGCCAGAGGCAAGTTTGCTCGAGTGTGTATTGAGATTGATTTGAACAAGCCGCTACGCCCGTATGTTGAAGTTGAATCTATTGCTTACCAGGTTGTCTATGAAGGGATTTCTCTAATCTGTTTTGAGTGTGGATGTTTTGGCCATTCTAAAGACAATTGTCCTAGCATTAAAACTTCTGAGAATGCAACTGATTTGCAGCAGGCTAATTCCAATGAAACTGACCAGTCCCCAACGGGTGATAAGGACATTGATGGTAATGAGATGGGTATGACTATTATGCAGCATGATTCTGACTCTACCTCTCCCAATGTTGTTATCAAGGAGGACATGGGGCCATGGATGCTAATGAGTTATAGGAATAAAAAAAGAGTTGGTGAGACTAGTGGAGCCAAGAAAAATGTTTCTGCTGGGTCCAGATTTGCTATTCTCCAGGATGAAAGTGAGCTGGATTCTAAATTGAATGACCAGATCACCAACAACAAGGCCTCTGATCGTTCTCCTGCTATTGTGAAGCTTTGGCATAGTTTCCAAGAGAAAAAGAAGAATGTCTCAAGCCCTGGTAAAGATAAAAGTGTCAAGACCTCTACTGCCCCTCTACAAAATGCCAATATGTCTGGTAAACAAACCTCTACTGTGAAGCAATTCCCCAATAAAGAAAAACCATCTAGTGCTAACTCCAAGGGTTTGTCTCGAGTTCCCATGAAGGATGTGTCTAATTTTGGAAGCAGTAGTGGCTTCAAGACTGATCTGCACTATCAAAGGAAGGCCAAAGGGCTGAGTACATCCACTGCCAAGCAACAACCTCATATTTTCAAAAAACTCTCTTTTGATAATGTGAGTTCTGATGCCTTAGGCAAAGGAATTTCAGCTATACTTGGTCATTGCCCCCCTGAGGAGATTGTGCCAGAAAATTTGATGCAATCTTCCTCTGACCAGGTTTCTATGATTTTTGTGGAAAAGACCTTTGCTGAAAATAGCATGATGACTAATGAAGACAGCCTGCCTCCTCGAGTGGGGGAGGGTATGGTTGATGTCTAACTGGGGTATGTACCCTCTCCTTCCTTGCTATTTTAATGTTTAAAATTCTTTTTTGGAATGCTAGAGGTGCTGGAAGCGAGAATTTTAGGTCTGCCATTTCAGACTTAGTTAAACTACACTCTATTGATATTTTGGCTATTTGTGAGCCTCGTGTTCTGTTTGCTAGAGCTAGTGCTACTTTTAATAATCTTGGCTTTTCTGACTCAAGAATTATGGAAGCTGAGGGCTTTTCTGGTGGTCTTTGGTTGTTGTGGAATAAAAACAAGGTTAAAGTGGACTTCATTGATGAAAACTTCCAGTCCATTTCTGTCAAAATCACCCTTGCTGGCAAACCTGCCTGGATGCTCACTGTGGTCTATGCAAGTCCAAATCATACTTCTAGGGCCTCTCTCTGGTCTTATTTTGATAACCTTGCTGCTACTAATGATATGCCGTGGATGCTAATTGGTGATTTCAATGAATTGGTTTCTAGTGCGGATAAGAATGGTGGCTCTTTTACTGGAAAGTTTGGAGGTCTCAGAAATTGGATCAATAGAAATGCCATGATTGACATGGGATTCCAAGGCTCCTGTTTCACATGGAGTAATAACAGGGTGAAGGAAAGATTGGATAGGGGCTTCTGCAATTGTTCTTGGAGATCCTTGTTTGATGATGCTTTTATCCGACATCTTCCTAAAACCAGGTCTGATCATTGCCCCATTGTTTTGCAGCTTTGTTCCAATAATTCTGTTAATAGGAGAGCCGCTCCTTTTCGTTTCCAGGCCATGTGGTTTTCACATGCTAATTATAATGATTTTGTCTCCTCCACTTGGAACTCTTTGTCTGGTAACTTTTCTACTAGAGTCCAAAATCTCTCTATTGCTTTTGCTAAATGGAATAAAGAGGTCTTTGGGCACCTTTTTCAAAAAAAGAAAAATATCCTTGCGAGGATTGGTGGCATACAGAAAGCTAAGGACAGGCATGAAAATCTTTTCTTACTTAAACTTGAAGCTGATTTGATCCAGGAGTATGAATCCATCCTTAACCAAGAAAATTTGTTTTGGAGACAAAAATTTCGTGATAAGTGGCTGCAGGGGGGTGATAGAAACACTAGGTTCTTCCACTTAACAACTCTTGTTCGTAGAAGAAGAAATAAAATTGAAGGATTGTATGACTCTAATGGAAACTGGTACACTGATTCTGAATCCATGAAAAGAATTGCTGTTGATTTCTTTACTAATCTTTTCTCTCTGCAAAGTGTTGAAGATATCAGATTTACCATACCTTGGTTGTTTCCTAACATTGATCAGTTGAGTATGGAAAGTCTATGCAGGCCTATTACTCTACTTGAGGCTAAGAACTCTCTCTTTGCTATTGGAGGCCTTAAAGCACCGGGTTATGATGGTTTTCCTGCCATTTTTTACCAACATCATTGGCAGCTATACTCATGTGAGATTTTCAGAGTGGTTATTGATGCTTTTAACTCTGGCATCATACCTCCTGGTCTTAATCATACTGTGATTTCCCTCATTCCTAAGGTTGATGGTCCACAACACATGGCCAATTTCAGACCAATCAGTTTGTGCTCAACTATTTATAAAGTTATCTCCAAAATCATTGTAGCTCGTATTAGACCTCTCATGCAGCAGCTAATCAGCCCCAATCAGGTCAGTTATGTCCCTGGTAGAAATATATCTGATAATGTCATGATTGCTCAAGAAATGCTTTTTAAATTCAAAAAGTCTTGTGGTGGCTTGGGCTTCTTTGCATGGAAGGTTGATCTCTCCAAAGCCTATGATAGATTAAGTTGGCAGTTTATTGAAATGGTTTTGTATGAAGCTCAGTTTCCTCATTCCTTGGTCAAACTAATTATGAGCTGCATTACCTCAACTAGCTTCCAAATTTGCTTTAATGGTGAATTAACTAGCTCTTTCCATGCTCAAAGGGGTATCAGACAGGGTGACCCACTTTCACCTTATATATTTGTTCTTTGCATGGAAAAATTATCCCACCTTATCCATTCTACTGTTGACGTTGGACTTTGGAGGCCTGTGAGGGCATCTCAATCTGGACCTAAAGTTTCTCATCTTTTCTTTGCTGATGACCTCATGCTTTTTGCTGAAGCTTCTCCCAATCAGGCTGCTGCTCTTAAAAATTGCCTTGATATTTTTTGCTCTCTTTCTGGTCAAGCCGTCAGCTATGAGAAATCTCTCATTTACTGCTCTCCTAATACTTGTAAGTCAATTGCTTCTGCTATTAGTAGAACGTGTGGCTCTCCGTTGACAAATGACCTTGGAAAGTATCTTGGGATGCCTCTTATCCATTCCAGGGTGAATAAGCATACTTATAATGGGATTTTTGATAAAGTTCAGAACAGACTCTCTAGCTGGAAAAGTAAGGCCCTGAGCATGGCTGGCAGACTAACTCTGGTGAACTCTGTCACTTCTTCTATTCCAATTTATACTATGCAGACTGCTAAGCTCCCCATGAGCCTTTGTGATAAGCTTGACAAGCTGAATAGAGATTTCATATGGGGAGACACTACTGACAGGAAGAAAATTCACTTGGTTAGCTGGGATGTGGTGTGCCAACCAAAGCAACTTGGTGGATTAGGCATCAAAAAGACTGAGGTTATGAATCAAGCCATGCTTGCTAAGGCAAGCTGGAGATTGTTCATAAATGACTCTGGCCTATGGGCTAACATCTACTCCAAAAAATATCTGAAGGACTGCAGCTTGTTGGATGAAAATTATTTACCTCCTTCTGATTGCTCTAGCACTTGGAGAAGTATTGTTCATGGAGCTTCCTTGTTGAAAAAGAATCTTAAATGGCGTGTTGGTGACGGTAAAACCATTAAATTCTGGTCTGATAGTTGGATTCTACCCAATGCCCTCATCAACTTTGCTCTTCCTTCTGCCCACATTAACCCAAATGCCACTATTTGTGATTTCTGGAATGATACTGGCTGGGATCTTGATCTCCTCTCCTCTGTTGTGCCAAATGAGATTATCAGCCTCATTATTAATGTTCCTACTGGTTTTGAGGGTTGTGGAGATGATACTTTAATATGGGGTGCTACTTCAAATGGCTGCTTTACTGTGAAATCTGCTTACAGTTCTACTTTTGACTTCTCTGTGCAGAATCCTCAATGGAAAACTTTATGGAAGCTGAACTGTCCTCCCAAGCTTATGACTTTTATTTGGACTGTTTTTCACAGGAAACTGCTTACTAATATGCAACGAGTCAGAAGAGGTCTCACTACTTGTGCTACTTGCCCATTATGTTTAAGTGCAGATGAATCTCTCATCCACCTATTTAGGGACTGTCCCAGGTCTAGTGCTATTTGGAGGTCTATGCTTAAACCTGGTACCATTCTTAATTCCTTTTCTCTTGATTGGAATGGGTGGATTGCTGCCCAACTCCACTGTCACACCAAGGTTCATAACAATATTTCATGGTGCAATTTGTTTGTCTTTGTGTGTTGGTACATCTGGAAATGGAGAAATAAGCAAATCTTTGATCCTGCCTTTACCATGCCTATTTATCCTTTGAAAGTCATTCTTGATTATGCTGATGAGTGGATGGGAGCCCAAATTAAGGCCAAAGTTACTGATATGTATAGCTACTCTATGCTCTGCTGGTTAAAGCCTTCGGAGAATTCCTACAAGCTGAATATTGATGGTACCAGAGTTTCTCCTTCTGGTAAGATTGGTGCTGGTGGGGTCATTAGGGATCACCTTGGTTTATGGATTACTGGCTTTCAAATTAATCTTGGTTCTGGTGATATTCTAGAGGCTGAAGCCTGGGGCCTCTATTATGGTCTCAAATTGGCTACTAAGCATCATTCTATTAACTTGGTGGTTGAATCTGATTCTGCCATTTTGGTCCAGTTGATGCTAATGCCTGATCTCTCCCTCCATCCTCTGGGATCCTTACTCAATGGATGTAAGCTGCTTATGTCTAATTTGAACAATGCTCAGCTCACCCATGTGTTCCGGGAATGCAACATGCTTGCTGATGCATTAGCAAAGAATAGCATCAATCATGATCTGAGCATCATCACTTTTGAAAGTCCCCCTATCCATGCTGCTCAGGCATACTTAGAAGATATTGCTGCTGTGTCTAGAGTCAGAAGATCTGGCATGTGCTATCACACTTAGTTGTTCTTTTTCTTTTGTTTGGGTCTTTTTGACCCCGCTTGTAACCAAAAAAAAAAAAAGATCTTATCATTCATCCTGAAATAAGTAAATGATCTTACAACTTCCGCCTGTGAATGGTAACAGTTGTCATGTATTTGCCATAAACTAACCTGCAATGTAAAAAACCAGAGCAGTAAATATTAATAGTGGGAAATTCTACAGTACTGGGGTGTATCCCATACTGTTTGTTTGATGAATATTTGTGACCGTCAGATCCACAATATATCCAATGGTCGTGGATATTCGAATCAAGTTAACCTATTTAGCCGGTAACTGGTTCATATGATATGCCACCACGACTCTCTCTCTCTCTCTCTCTCTCTCTCTTTGCGTGACTCTGCCTCCCCACTGCTCATCCAGTCGTCTTCAGCCTCCAGCCCACGGGTTCTCTCTGTGCGGCAAAGACCCTCTCCGTCTCAGCGTGTCTCCTCGATCGTTGAGGCGTCGATGGTGACGAACTAACGGTGGTAACTCGGCTCTTACTTTTCAATCGATCTGTATCACATGAACATCTCGACTACTTTCTGGGTTTTCAGTCGAATAGCCTCGAAGTCTTGAACTTGGTTGCTCTCTTCCTCAAGCAGCAAAGCAGATAGCCTGAAACAAGCTTGGTTAGTTGCTGAAATCAAGCTTGGTTAGCTGGTTCTGAAATTGGCATTCAACAATTTATGTTCTTAAATTGTTCTTTTGTTGCTGATATTGCTTGCTTTTATGTTTTGGGGTTTACTTTCGAGTTTGTGAAGAGTAAAGATTGATTCTTTTCTCATGTAAATTGAGGGGATTGATGGGAGTTTGAAGAAATGGGGTTTTTGTTGTCAGTTAAAACGGGCTGTGTGTCCTGCTGAACAAAGTTTGAGTCTTTTCTCATGTAAATTGAGAGCCCTGAAGGGAATTTGAAGACATAGAACAGGTATACGTTCTATTTTGATTTCTGAATTTGGTTTGATTTCTGTTGTGATGTTCTTTTAAATGATTATCTCTAAAAATTAACTGTTCTCATCTCATACAGTGGATGGTAAAGCTTCAAACTGTTATTTGGTTGGAGGGCAATATCGACAGAATGAATCCTCTGCAGATTTCAACTACTCCACAGGATTATGGTATGTATCTTCTGATATCGACATTGATAATTGTGGGAGATGTGTGGGTTCTTTGCTAGATGAATGTTATGAAATTAGTGCGTTGCCTTTTTTATTTTTTTTTCCTTTTCTTTTCTACAGAAAAATCCTTCATGTACAAAATCAGGAGTACTTTATCTGCATATACATGATTAATTATCTCCTATGTTTAACATACAATATTTCTTCAACTAACAGGGCACTAATTACGGATTTAGAGTGCTCATGATTTGACTATGTTTGTAAAAACTCAAGAGGAATTTGATGAAGACAGGGTCAGTAAAATGCCAGATGATGTTCTCTGCTTTCAGGTCAGCTGTTCTGTACATATTCTTAAACACCATTGTGGAGAGGAGACCTCATGTATTCCAAAAGATGAAGAACCTAGCTGTGATCGCGTAAGCTGACTTGCGAACCATACATTCAGCCATATGTTTTAGTTCATTACAGCCTGCCACTTGTTTTTCATATTGTAGTTCATTTCAATCCAGAAATCATTGTTCTTAGCTGCTATATCTAGCTATCGGACACCATTGTTCTGTTTCCCAGCTGTGGTTTTTAGAACTTCTCACTTTTCCATATCACTACACATACATTTACGAAAGCTGCAATAGGAAACCACGTACATGATGCTAGTTACTGCTAGTTACGTATATCATAAACCCCATTTCTCATTCTCAGTATCTTCTGGTTTTTTTGAAAGAGTTTCCTGGCATGGCAAAAGGCCTCTGTGTACTGAGAATAAGTGATGATCTTGTTTTAGTGTACTCTGTCCTAAACAACCTTCCAAACTCTCTAGCTGGCTTAGGTACTTTGCTGGGTCCTTGTAATGACCCATGTTACTGGAAATTTGAGATCTAGGGAATAATAATTGATCTCAATTATTTTATGAGTCTCATTATTTTGGTCCCATTCATGTGCCAAACAGTTGAAAAGCATTTGTAGAGAAATACAAATTTGGGTGAGGTGTTTGCAGTTTGTTTTTGTTGTTGGGGTTTGTTTTGTTGCTGTGGAAGTGTGGGAAGAGAGCTTAGAAACTGAAGGTTTGCTCTATTTTTGGGATATACTGTGTGTTTAACTGTTTACCCCATTTCTGGTTTGGTTGAGAAAAGTATGCAGTATCTGGATTTATTTAAAATGGTGGAATATAAATAGTCTTAGGTATCTACAAACATGGAATAACATAAACTTTAGGTTAATCAACCTAAATACCTAATGCTTATTTGTTATTATATTTTACACTGATCAAATTTGACTGATCAAATGTGAGGTTTGCTCACTGCTCGATAATACTGTAGTAACAAAAGCATATATATGCCATATATATATATATATATTCTATATTCAAGGAGTCTAGTTTTTTTAATGCAAGGGAAGTCATTACAGGTGCACGTGTAACATCTTCTGCTTGTATCTCAAGGTCCTAGGACGTCCTGCTGAGTATCAAGTTCTAATCATTGGTAGTCACGACTTTAATGCTTTGGCTATCGAAGTCATCACTGAAGTGAACGAACTGAACAAAGAAATGATATATCGTCATTGTGTGCTGGTGGATGATGCATGGCCTGTGGTTAGTACCGTTGATCTTGATTTGATTGTGGTAGAATTTGGGATTGTCGTAAATATGGGGCTTAAGGAATTTCAGGTATTGAGCAAAATTTTGAAAATTCGACCTAAGGAACATTTTCAATGTCTAAGTCTGAACATTCCAATTAAGTACTTCTGTGATTGTGTTGACAGGATATTTTAAGAAGATGGAGGCGAGAATTGGCATTTAGAGGGGCCATTTTTAAAAGTCCTCCGAACATTTCTTTGGTATCCAGGATTGGGAGATCTCATGTATGTGTATGACAATTGTAAATAAAGTTGCTGACAGTTTATCAAAGCAAAGTCTGGTAATGGACTATGGTGTTGTCTACATGAACTTCCCTTCTGCGCATTTTACTGGAATTTAGCTTGAAGCTTTAATAGGCTTGTGCCTGATTGTAGCTTGCTTTAATTTGCTTTCTTCTGGGCCTACATGGGTGGCCAAAACTGATTCTAATTCTGCTTCTGAAACATGAGGTTTAGAACCAAAAGCAGTGGTTAACTTCTTGGTACGAGGAAAATGTTATTTTCTTGTATGTTCTATAACAACCAAACTCAGTGGTTAACTTTTTGGTATGTGAATATTGTGTTTCTTTTCTTTTACATTCTACAAGAACAAAAGTGCTTAACTTTAACACACGAACTAAAACACTCCAATTCGATCTTATAGCCTTTCACATCTATAAAATAGCTAATAATCAACAAATATTCATATATATCCAGTCAGGATTGGGCATATATATCTTCATAGTCAATAATGTGAAAAGTTTAAAATATATCGTTACATCATATATAGACATATCGTTACATCATATATAGACATCAAAGCAAAGAAGTCCACCTAAATACATGAATTACGTACAGCTATTATAGAACTATAACTTGAGCATGAGTCTGCACTCTCTTTAGTTCTTTTTGAACAAATGCTCTTTGTTCTTCCCAGCTGCGAGCCGATCTTAAACCATATGCGTCGATGGCCTCCCACATATCCCCACCCAAATACATGTCTCCAAACGGGTCGATTACCATTATCTCAAGCTTCAATGAATATTCATATTTTAGACTAAATAAATCATATGTCCTCATTCACGTAATATAGTTCTCGATTGTGTAATTGGTCGGTACCTTGTGTAATTTTCGTCATTGATAAAATAATTACATCTCTGACAACGCTTATTACGAATATAAGGACAAATTATCAAAAGTATTGTAATAAATGTCCTCTTTGTGGTAATTACAAGGTCTAGGACAACATCTACTAAGTTATGAACCATTTTACAAAATTGATGACAAATGTGTTGTACGATTGGTAAATCTTCATATTTTAGTCTAAATAAATCATATGTCCTCATTCACGTAATATAATTCTCGATTGTGTAATTGGGTGGTACCTTGTGTAATTTTCGTCATTGAGAAAATAATTACATCTCTGACAACGCTTATTACGAATATAAGGACAAATTATCAAAAGTATTGTAATAAATGTCATCTTTGTGGTAATTACAAGGTCTAGGACAACATTTACCAAGTTATGAACCATTTTACAAAATTGACGACAAATGTGTTGTACGATTGGTAAATCTTCATATTTTAGTCTAAATAAATCATATGTCCTCATTCACGTAATATAGTTCTCGATTGTGTAATTGGTCGGTACCTTGTGTAATTTTCGTCATTGATAAAATAATTACATTTCTGACAACGCTTATTACGAATATAAGGACAAATTATCAAAAGTATTGTAATAAATGTCCTCTTTGTGGTAATTACAAGGTCTAGGACAACATCTACTAAGTTATGAACCATTTTACAAAATTGATGACAAATGTGTTGTACGATTGGTAAATCTTCATATTTTAGTCTAAATAAATCATATGTCCTCATTCACGTAATATAATTCTCGATTGTGTAATTGGGTGGTACCTTGTGTAATTTTCGTCATTGAGAAAATAATTACATCTCTGACAACGCTTATTACGAATATAAGGACAAATTATCAAAAGTATTGTAATAAATGTCCTCTTTGTGGTAATTACAAGGTCTAGGACAACATTTACCAAGTTATGAACCATTTTACAAAATTGACGACAAATGTGTTGTACGATTGGTAAGTCTTCATATTTTAGTCTAAATAAATCATATGTCCTCATTCACGTAATATAATTCTCGATTGTGTAATTGGGTGGTACCTTATGTAATTTTCGTCATTGAGAAAATAATTACATCTCTGACAACGCTTATTACGAATATAAGGACAAATTATCAAAAGTATTGTAATAAATGTCCTCTTTGTGGTAATTACAAGATCTAGGACAATATTTACATGTACATAGACAATATTACAAATTGATGACAAATGTGTTGTTAAATTGGTATAATTTTTTTATTTTAAGGTCCATGTGTCAAAATTTTATTGGGTAACCTGATGACCTATTCATCAGGTTACTATCATATTTAATTGCTATATATTAAAAAAATAAAAAATAGAGGTATCCCATACTGGGGGGTACTCTAGCTTGTCTCATTAATAGTGGTCTGAGACTTGACTTAAATTGGTCAATCTTTACTGATAAAAAAGTAAATATAGCCAACTTACACATTTGTACATCATATATAGTGTGTATCTGCTGTCTATGTGTGTGTGTTATCCTAGATACGGTCATAAGATGAAGCTTAGTTTGTTTTACAGTTGCACAAAGGATGGATATACCCTGTCAATTGTGCCGCCGTGAAGTTACATCTGCAGGTAAAATATTCCCGTCAATTCGATATCTGAGATTTTCAGAACGAATCTTGATTTACTAGAGAACCTGCTCGTGATTATGGGCCTGGGATTCAAAGAACGAGTTCCGCAATTTCCATTGAAACTTACAATCGTGTTGTTATTTGGGGATGTTTAATTTTTTTTTTTTTTTTTTAATTTAGGGTTTAAATCTGTTGCTTTTTAGAATTATTTTTTTGTCTTTTCGTTTGGGCTTGAATTTGAGATAACTTGTCATGCTCTCTAATTCTATTTACTACATACTAAAGGTGGGTTACTGTTCATAAGCACTGTTTCTAAGCAAAGGTGGGTTACTGTTCATAAGCACTGTTTCTAAGCAAAGGTGGGTTACTGTTCATAAGCACTGTTCCTAAGAAACTCTCTTATGAACAGTGTACTTCCGCTTTTGCCCCCGCTGGCTGACCGGGATTTTACTCTATTCCCCTGCCACCTGTTGATATGCTGAGCTGACAAATGGTAGAGTTGTTTCATGCCCTTCTTTCTCTAAGCAAAAGAGAGAGCTTATTTGCCTCGCAAAAAGAGGGGGAGAGAATTGGGTCATGTTCGTCGAGGAGAGATACAGTACAACTCACTTCGATTTAAGAGGTGTTTACTGGATTTTTTTTTTTTCAAAAAATTTCTTCAAAATCACACTAAATCTTTTTATGTCTGATTTGGGGTTTGGGTTAAGATTATTTATGATTTTGAAAGGCTGGTGATGGGTTTCTCAGTTAAGGAAGAAGAACACGAATCTTGGGTATTCGATTTTCAAATTTTTTTTTGTTCAGTTTTTATGGTTTAATCAGTGATATTTTTTTTCATGTCCTGAGGTATTTCCGAGCCGGTATAGGAAAAGAGGCTTTTACCCCTATTTCCTCTTATTTTACGACGCTGCCACTGACTTGGTATAAGAACCTATCGATCAGCCACAGCGGTTCTTTTCTCTTTCCGCTCTCTTCTCCCCCTTCAGAAAGTGATAGCCGCGGATTGCGACAGAGAGAGAGGTATTCTGTGTCTTCTGGGTCCCTTCACTAATCTGCGAGAGAGAGAGAGCGAGGGAGTGAAGGCTGATCCGAAAGAGAGGAAGAACAGGGAACGGGAAGAGGAAGAAGAATTTGATGCACCAAGTTGTGGTAATGACTTTTTTCCTGAGATTGTACAAGTTAATTGTACAAGTTGTTTAGTTAATTGTACTATATGGAATTCATTAAAATGAATTCATTTGTTTACATATGCACCAAGTTGAGGTAATGACTTTTTTCCTGAAATTTCAGTTCCTGATTGAAGGTTTGGTTTGCCATGCATGCTGGGTATATGCGGGAATTGAATTTCAGAATTTGTTTTTTCTTTTTCTCTGTTTGAGTTGAAAGCTCTGTGGGTTTTGAAGTAGTGGGTAGCTGAGATTTAAGAGCATCTGAGATGAAGTCCATGAAGGTAGATGGCTGTAGGAAATGTTTTTGATGGCTCGGTTTCGACGGATTTTCCGTTTTATAACTTTCAATTTATCTCCTGTATTTGTAGCTTGAGTTTCCAATAAATTAGTAGAGCTGTCTTTTTTTTATTAGAAATTGCTTTTTGAAACTTGATCAAAATTGTAGAGCCAGAGGATGTAGTTTAAGTTGATGAATGACTAATTGGCCAGTAGATGTACTGATTGTATTATTGATGTCCTGTTTTATAGTTCGATGAAAACCCCCTATGCAATTTTAAAATTGCCCATGATTCATGAGTGCTTAAAATTTGGGGCTAAATACATTACAAGTTGCTTAAACTGTGAAGGTTAGCATGTATGATTCCATAGTCGATAATGTTTTTTTCTCTCAGTGTTGGGTTTCATACTTGGAACATTTGAATGATTGGGTTTTAGTCCAAGTTATTCTGTGCATCAAGTATGGCAGAGTGCCGAAACTATTCTTATTCACTCCGGTCTCACATGTCAACAGGGCTAAAATCACAATCTTGGTCCTGCGCTCGCATTACCTACTGACTGGTGTTGCAGACTAGTAAGTGCAATGGATCCTGGAAACCTGGGAGAGATATTGAAGTAAGTTTGTTTAGTCAGTTTCTTTCTATGCAATTTGTTTCCGTAATTCAAATTTGTAATTTTTGTTTTGTTTTATGTTAATCTGTGTTTGCAGGCACTTGGAGACGCAGAATGAGCTCCTTACGAAAGCGTCTGAATCAGTGCTACAAGAACTGTCTAATCTTCAGGTTGTTCCTTCCGTCCCTTAGTTGGTATCACGATTATGTCAATGACTTTAATAATGAATTGAATATAAATGTGATACCTACTCATTAGGAATCATAATGGACTGCAGGTTTTAGATGGTAGTAACTAGTAAGTAATTGCAGTACTAAAAATTCTGGATGTACAATGTGCAGGGAGAAGAAGAAATGATGATGCGCAAGTACTACGCTATTATGTCGGAGCATGGTAAAGTTAAAAAGGTATATGTCTTTCTTAATTCTACCTCTGTGTTGTCCTCTGCTGACTTGAATCCCCAAGGTTTGGACCAAGTGTTAATTTCTGTTTTCTGTTGGTCATTGGTGCATCTTTTTTTCCTTATATGTGAGAACCCATTAAACCATTGATAAGGTGTAAACTCAGGGATGTCATGAGCACGTCCACAAATTAATATTTGAATGTCACAATCCTTGACAGCATAGACATTTGCTTTAGGTATTCAGTCGGCAGCTTGGATAGGAGAGTTATTGCATTTGTTTTTAGAGGAAATCTGTCTGATGCTGAACTTTCTCACATATCTCAGGGGCTGCAATAAATTATAGATAGATCAAACACTTAATGTTGTTTCAGGACTTACTTATGGGTAAGAATATGTATGATCAGTTCACCTAGAATCAAGCTTTGTGTTTAAAGGAAATTGTTGCATTTGATGTGTATGTTCTACCTTTCCATTGAAGTTGGTGTTCTATGGTCCATGGAAGTTATTATTTTAAGTTGTTTAGTTTTTTTTTTATTCTAATTGTTGCTTTGTCTAATCTTTGTGCATTTTTTAGGTTCAAGAACTTCATGAATTTTGGCAGAAGCATGGCCATGGAAAAGTTTCAACTGATACTGAAATCGGAAGCTCTACTGCATTAGTCACTGCTACTAGCAAAGAAGAAAACTGATGATTTCCAAGTGTTGTCTTCACATTGTTAAGTGACCTGTAAATACAATATTGGCACATTGTACCTCCTTTTTATACTCGAGAGAAATTTTTGATGGAAGTATAACACGAAGTTGATGAACTGTTGAGTAGACAATGCTGCATCGAAGCCTCATCAGTCGTCATGATCCAACAAACACTGCTTGTTTGAAATCTTGATTGTATGAGACTTATGATATTGTAAGAGAGGAACATCTTCCTGACATTCCACAACAGATTTATCAGACTCAGTTGTCTGTATAACTGCAGGTTTATCCCTCAGTTTCATATTGAAAACTTTCCAAATTAAGTTCCGTCGTTATGTGGTTAGACTGCACATCCATATTTTACTTGAAGGATGAAAAGTTTAAATAACATCTGTCTGTGATGTGCATCCATAAGAAAGAAAAAAAAAATAATGTACTTTTTGCAACAACTAATTCATCGTTACATTAATAGGGGTGGGTAAAAAAAGACCCGAAACCTTGAAAACCGGCCGGTTTGGTGCAGGATTTTGTTTTAATATGATGTCCGGTTTAGTCTGAAATGGAATTTTTCAGTTCGGTTTTCAATCCCACGTATGTAAATACTGAAAGCCTCCCATAAAAAGTAAACTAAAAAGAAACACATTTTTTTCAGCGAATGCATTGTCGCTAGAAGTCTCCTATAAAAATAAAAATAAAAAGGGACACATTTACTATATACTAAACGGCCTGAACGGCCTGCACTATTCATTTTACTGTTCATCTTAGGGGTGGGAAATGACGCTTTTTTCCTTACTGTTCGTGGAGAATATCAAGCTGGTCTTCTATAAACCGTGAATAAAGAACCAAATAGTGGATTCGGGAACCTTCGCAAAAAAAAAGAAAAAAAGAATCACCGACTGAAAGAGAGTTGAAATCGACAGAGAGAGTGAGAGTTCGTTCTTATCTATCTCATAGTCAGAAGAAAGAAAATTGAAATCGACAGAAAGAGAGAGAGAGAGAGAGAGAGAGTTCGGTTCGATCTTGGTCTCTGCTGTGGTTCTTCGTCTCGCTTAGATTGATAGTGAGGGAGGATGTTGATCGGCATAGACAGGTCTCAATTTTCGTTTGTTTCCAGCTTGGAGGCATAACAGGTAACTGCTTGATGTTAATTTTTGGGTTAATTTTGTTGGGTACGGTTTTTTGGGATTATTCGATTAAGGGTTTTGTGTAAAATTTCATCAGCATGAGCTTTGTTTTTCTCAGATTGTATCTGAATTGCAAAGCTCTTATTTTTGGTGTGGATGGAGGATTTTAATTAGGTGTGTTCTTCGTTCTTTCTTTTGTTAAAGGATCACCGAATTTCATATATATAGATATGTATTCTGATGATCAAGCTGTTTGGTGTATTGACTCCAGCCGAGCTCTTTCTTTCTGTTCTTATCAATTGATGCCCGAGTATATAAAGCAAAACGTGTAATCTGCTGTGTTCGGGAAGCCTCCATCAACATCCGGAATCACTGTTAGTAACCTCAGAGTCGGCAATCATGCAGAATCACCAACAGTGAGGACTCGGTAAGAGTTCGACTTTGTAAGATCAACATCAATATCGTCGTTATCCATCTTTTCTTCACATACCCAAACTGATTTTGTTTGATTTTCATGATATAATCGTCTTTCTGAAAACGGTTGATGTTAGATTGGTTTTCTGTCATTTGCAGTCTCTGTAAAAGTTCAAGGCGTGAGATACAAAAGAGCAAAGGACAAATCAATTTACGTTTGTTTTGGAGAAGGTACATATCGATATTATAACATTGATTAGAACAAAACTTGGAGTCAAAAGCTTTGCTTGAGTTCTAATATACTGAGAGGTCCAAATGTTTTATGAAGTATAATCGTTTCGACTGTGGGGTTTGGCGTTTTGGGATTATTCGATTAAGCGTTGTATAGAAAATTTCATCGTCCTGACTCCTGAGTTTTTGATAGTTTATTCTAATAGATTGCTATTTAAAGTGGTCTGTGCTTTGGGTTCATCTGTTTCTTTTGCATTGCCTTTGTTATAGATTTTGTGTTCATGTAGTGTACATCGAACAGTGCTTGCACACAATCTGTATGCCTACTATTTTTTTTCTTTCTTTTTTTGAGGTTCTACTTATCGTTTACAAGCTCAAATGGTTTTTTTTACTAATTAGTAATTTCTTTATTCAGGGCACGATCTGCTGCACGAATGAGATTCAGAGAAAATTCTTGACTGCCTATTCTAATCCCCTTAACAGAGGTAAACTTTTAAACCTTTTTTCCTTTTGGGAATTTGATTAAAGTTGGTTCCTTTTGCTTTGTGTGATTGAAACTTGGTTTGTTATCGATGGTTTTGTGGTTTTGAATCGGTGGTTTTTGTTGTGGTTGGGTTTCAATTGATTTGGGTTTTCATGTTTTAGGGTATTGATTTGGGTTTCGATGTTTTTCTTGAGGTTTTGATTTTCGGTGATTACAGAGGTTTGGGTGTTTTCTTTGTCTTTGAGTGGTAATGACTGTTTTGTTTTTACTCTGTAGGTTTTTTGCAAAAGGAGTATGTGGATTGTTCTTTTGCCGCTGTTCCTGGTTTTGTTAATTGCTGTTAGTTGGTTGTCCTGCCGTGGTTCAGGTATCTAACTTTTGCCTTTAGATTATTGAATGTTCAGGTATTTTTGTGATTACTCGGCAGGGGGTATATTTGATAGAGGGTATGCAATGTTATGGTTGATTGTATAGAGATGGTTTGTTTGGCCGTTGTTGTATTTGGATGATAGAATTTGTAATAGACGGTTTGTTTGGTTTTGTTCAGCAGATATTGGGAACAGTGTGCGATCAAATTTTGGAAGTGCTTTGAATTCAGGTATGTAAAGAGTTATGCTCAGTGTTATTGAATCAGTTTATTTACAGAATTCCAACTATTGATCTTTATGTTGATAAATGTTAGTTTTATTATCTTTCTAAAAACAATTGATCTGAAATTTGTTTTTTTTTTTCTGTGATTTGCAGTCTCTATAAAAGGTCAAGCACTAAGATACGAAAGAGAAGACAACAAATCAGTTTGGGTTCGTTCTGGAAAAGGTACATGGCAATATTTTGATTTATAAGATTGATTGGTCTAACAAGTTTAGTGGTTTTAAAATTCAAGTCGGTTAAAGGATTGCAAGCCTGAAAATGTAATTTGGGATAGGAACCTTTCGTTTAAGCCTGAAAATGTAATGTTGGATAGGAACCTTTCATTTAAGGAAACGTTGGGGACAGAAGATTGTAGAGGTAAAAATCTGTTGGAGCTTAAACCAATGCTGACTTTTGCTCTGTCTCAACTGGATTTTATGTTTTTGCCTAGACTGGTTAAGGAGCTTCATGATGCAGCAGTCAAAGTTCAGAAAGTTTTGTATATCAAACTCGAAGAAACCTTGCAGATCGTGCAGTGGTGGCTGAGGAGGTATGGTAGTTATTTTGTTACATGCTTAGTATGCTTCAATTTCAGTTTGTTTTGATACAAAATGGTTTGGTTAATTTGGTTATTTTCAAATGGTTTAAGTTCTTCAGCTGGGACTAAGGAGCTATGGTAATTACTAAGCACTTGATTATTATTTCTCACCATTGAAATTGTACTTGAATTTGGTTTTGTTTTATCAAATGGTTTAAGTTCTTCAGCTGGGACTAAGGAGCTATGGTAATTACTAAGCACTTGATTATTATTTCTCACCATTGAAATTGTACTTGAATTTGGTTTTGTTTTATTGTCATTTTTTTAAATTTTTTAAAGTTTTTAAATTTTTTTTATTTTATTATTATAATTTTTTATGGAAATGGTTTGATTGATTTGGCTATTTTCAAATGCTTCAGATGGAAACCTTTTAGATTCTGTAGCTCTCAAGCAGAGTTCTGTGTCATTCTTCGATGTTGAGAAGCTGGAAATCGCCTCTTTGTGGTAGGCAAGGGCTAGGACTAGGCTGCGAAGGTTTGTTCTTTTTCTTATACATACTACTTTCTCATGTTTCCATAGCTTATTGGACATTCATTTCAGTAATAACACTTGCTTTGTTATTTCAGATTGCAAAAGGTTTGTCTAAGGATGAGAAAGCACAAAAGTTAGCTCTTCAACATTGGCTTGAAGCTGTAAGTTCACACTTCATAATCCCTAAAGAGAATAAGGCTAGATATTTCTTTTGAAAACTTATATTCCTTGCTATGTAAAATATGCATGATCTAATGTTAAGCCGTTTATTTCTTGGTGTCCTATACAGATTGATCCACGCCATCGGTATAGACACAATTTACTCATGTACTACTACTATTTGTGGTTTGAAAGTCAGAGCAGCCAGCTTTCTTCTACTGGTAAGTGATTGACCTTAATGTTCATTTATTTTCACCGT
This sequence comes from Rosa chinensis, assembly GCF_002994745.2. Classification (NCBI taxonomy): domain Eukaryota; kingdom Viridiplantae; phylum Streptophyta; class Magnoliopsida; order Rosales; family Rosaceae; genus Rosa; species Rosa chinensis. Next base: position 55,978,229 of record NC_037092.1, read on the forward strand.
ATAATGAACAAATATGTTGGTGAAACTTTTTCTGATGATCGATGTGATATTTGACTTACTGACCAATTCGTATAATCCAGGCTGAATGTTGGAGATGGCAAGGAAACAAATCTTGAGCTATGCTTGAGGACAGTCTACAGAGCCAATGCATCAAGTACCTTGGACCGGTTAGTTCCAAACCTTCTCCTAACTCCATTTACTTTCATCATATTCGCTGCATAATCAAATTTATACATATATCTGATTGTGTTATCTTTGTGTTTGAATGTTTCAGAAAGAAAGAAAAGCCTATGAAGTAGTAGTCAAAGATGGCAACTTAAGCTCATACTAATTGATTTCTGAAATTCTGCAATCTATCAAAACAAAAGCCTCTGTTCTTTCTTCCTTTTGTTAATTAAACATCATAAGAGTAAAATTCTGGATATTACTCTGGGCTCAGTTTCTCCAGAGTTTGGCAATTACCACAACTTTTTTGTTTTCTGGAATAGAGGCTGTATCAGTTTTACCTACATTGTTTGTTTCTTTGTTTTGTGTGTTTTACTGGTTGTTTGTTAAAAAGTTGTTGGGCTACTGTCATGTATGCTAGGGACACTTAACCACAGCTTTGTACTGTTATAAGTTCCTTAACCAAATCAAATGAGAGACAGATGGTGGGGCACTTTAAAGCACCAAAAAAATTGATCCGATTAAGGACAGCCTCTATAAGATCTTAAGGCATAGCCTCTATAAAACGAGAGACAGACTGTAAGGCTGCTATAAGTTCCTTAATTGAATCAATTTTTTTGTACTTTAAACACTCATTCCATGGTTGTGGTTTTTGTTTAGAAAGTCATTGACTGGAAAAGTCAAAGGACAAGCCATTTCTATGGAAAGCTTTAAGAGAAGTTTCCACAGTAATATGCCCAAATGTATGCAATATCTACACCTGCAACTTACTGACTTAATTTTTGTCTTCCTATATTATCACGTAAAACATGCTCCATACATTATACATAGATCCCAATTCACCAACTTTATATTGCTCTTACTTTTGATATTCTTATATTATAATTTTGCTGTGAGCATGATATTGTAATCTATATCTACTCTTGCAAAGCCATTTAGTTTCTTAGTTTCATAGTCTTTTGAATGTTATTTCTTTTGTCAGGATGGTTTCTCATCTACTGTTGGGACCTTGAAATGGGTAAACCATGTCATTCTCTTATCTCAGGTGCCTCTCTCTCTTCCTCTCAGTGTTAGAAACATCACCACTGTAAGAAATGAATCGTTTTTTTTTACTATGATTAATAAGACTAGCAGTTAAATGTTTACAAAGATGCTGGTGGCATTCAAGCTCTCATGAAAAGCAATGAAAGAAAATTAGCCGAAGAAGATGGGTCAATACTGATGGCCTCTGAAATCCCTTACACCATCATCAGGGCTGGTTTGTTACAAAAACTCTCCACGTGAAATTGAAGGCTTTTAACTTTAAAAAGATTAGTTGATACCAAAGTTTTCTCCTTTTTTTTTTTGTTTCCTTGCAGCCATTAGAGAACTAACCGAATATATGTGGATCAATTATGCATAGTTTCTTCATGTCCATTGTGAAATTCAAATCAGTTTGCTCTCTTTACATTGCTGTAATCTAATATACATGGGGAAAAAATATGTACTGTTCACATTTTGTAAAGGAGGCCTGAATTTTTTAGCAATTGTAAGCAATCCTAGACGATGTCTGAATAGATCATTATGTAAAGTTCACTCATATGATACAAAAGTGCATTGTTCGTAGTAGATTCTAGGTGTGTTGCAATGGCTCTTTTTTCAAATGAAAGAGAAACAGTCCACAAACAAGTAGCTGCTGAAACATCCCATGCAGAATGCATACTTGGTCATATTCCCAAATTTTGGATTCTTATGATGTGTTTGATAGATTTGCTTATATTTACCATGTGATCATTGGTTTCTTATGAATTACTACAGTTTTTTTTTTTTTTTTTCTATTGGTTTAGGTTGATCTTTATTTCAGCAAGAGTTTATATGTAACTAAGTGAATCACTCTCTTCAGATGCTAGGCATGAATTTCAAATATTTAAATCATGGTGGTTCTGTGGCAGGTTGAAACTGAATTTGAACAACAATGGGAGATGGTAAGGCGGACGAATGGAAAAATGCGATTCACAATGGTGAACATGTTTGGGGTTAGCAGACAGTTGTTCATGTTCACTATTTTAGCACAGTAGAAGATAAAAAGCTAAAAGAGGTAATGGTGATATTGGAAACTTAAAGTAAGTTAATAACTACTTTTAAAAGCTTAAAATCAGTAACAGGTCTGAAGGTGATGAGATAATTGATTCCCTTGAACCAGAGATAGCTCATTCTTCACCAATATGTTGGTCCAAATTTGCTTATGGGATTCAAAAGTCTACAGTTTGTTACCAAATGTTTTAATTTTTACAGCTTACTCTTTTTGATGCAAATGTTCCAAACTGATAGCATCCGCTTATCACAACCTAAAAACTTGCAGCAGTTTTCTTTTCTATTTGATCTTCAGCTTAGAAAAAAAATTTGTTTACAGGGAACTACAATCAATAAACTTTTAGCAGAAAATGCAACTTCAGAATTCTACAAAGGGATGCTTTTATTCATTCTAAACTCCTTATCTGATGTTTATACTTTACTGCTTTAAACTCACAGCAGCATTGTTTTTTCTTTCATGTTCACCTTAAAAAATAATTTGTTGAGAGTTTAAAATTTCTTCCATGTGCTAACTTTCAATAATTTGATGTGCATTTATGCTTTCTATTTTGTATTTTGTGAATGAGTTAATAGCAATAACATGTTATAATTGAAATCATGCTCGGTTTTAACGTGATATGTCATCATGTGTGCTCAAGCTGTTCTAACCATAATGACCTTAAGAGATTGATTGTAGTATCTTGATATCAGGGTTGAGTGAGAAATTGTTTTTAGATAAAGAGAACAGAAGCCAATGCAACAGGAATAACTGGGGGAACCCATTCAAAGTAAGCTTTGTGGTTCGAGTTTTGGTTGCTCTGTATTTTCTTGCTTCTTATATTAAGCTAGCGTTTAATTTGAGTACATGTAGGAAAATGTTTGAATTTTATTGTGATTCATATACCAACTGAGAGCTCGACTTCGGTCTTAGCAGTTTTTCTAACCACTTCTTGATGTGCATTGTTATACCAGGCATCTGAAGCATGGATAGAGTGCCTATTAAAAAAATGAAAAGCTTTTCATCAGCAAAGGTGATATGGCAATAACAGCTTGGACTGAGGACCAGCAGCATGAGATGAATTTCATGCAGATCGTGTATCATTATGCAACATCCATCAAACACTTCTCATTATTGTATTCTGTTTATTCCTTCATTAAACTATGTATACCAAGTTTGATTTCTCCATCAGAATCAGTAATAAGTTCAAACCAAACAAAATCTGTAAATTTCAACAAAGATAATTGGTATTTCTACTATGTAATGTAACAAGATCAATCATAATCTCTACCATGTAACAATAAGTCCCGCAGCAAAGCGCGGGCACCTTTTCTAGTTTACTATATACTAAATGGCCTGAACGGCCTGCACTATTTATTTTACTGTTCATCTTAGGGGTGAGAAATGACGGTTTTGCCCTCTGTTTTCCTTCAACTTACTGCGCTGCCATCTTTGTACGAATATATGTTTTTAGTTGTTCGGGCTTCCACCGACTTCAACCTTCGTCAGTGATCGATAGAGAGAGAGACTGAGAGGAAAAAAAGAGTGATCGATCTAGATTTAGTCATCATCTTCAGTTATCAAGAACGAGAGAGAGAGAGAGAGAGAGAGAGAGAGAGCGAGCGAGCCAATTGAATCCAATATTTTCAAGCTTGGGTCATTCTGTCATCTAATTCTCAGGTCTGATTTCTGCGAAATTGGGAGTTTCGAATTTCCGGAATATTGTCTTGATTCCATTCTTCTGGGCTTGTTATTGTGGTGTTTTATCTCTAAATAACTTTTGATTTTCCATAATTTGCAGTCTTTGTAAAGTCTGAGGCACGCAGCGTGAAGAAACCCCTGAGGTTGTGTTTGTGTTCTGTGTTTGATAGAGAGAGAGAAATTAGATCCAGAGATAGAGAGAGACGGACAAGGAGAGACAGCGAAAGAGAACCAGAGAGGAGGCCCATCAGGATTTCTTCAAGGTTGACCAGGTCAGGCTCTTTGATCTAATCTTCGTGTGTTTCTGTTAGAGTCGTTTTTTGGTTTTCATTAGAGTTTTTGTTGTGGTTGGTTTTCAATAGATAATATGGGTTTTGATGTTTTAGGGTTATTGTTTGTTCTTCAGTTTGGGATTTCGGTTATTTTAGATCATTTCTGAATTTTGGCTTTCAGTTAATATGTGGGTTGCACGGTATGTGGTTGATTGGATTCGATGGATTTCGTTTCTCAAATTTTTACAATTTGCTTTGTGATTTTTTGATTACATTGGTTGCTATTGAATGTTGTTAATTTTTTCAGAATCTGTCAAATTTCGTTCACATAGTTATTGGATTTGGCTCATTTGTGATTGAGAGGTGGATTAGTTTTACTGACGGAAATTGATTCTTTTTTTTTTTTGCTTCATTCTCACAGTCTTCGCATTTTGATCTTGATTTCATTATTAAACCTCCTCTTCCTTGCCTGAGCCTCACTGATCCTTCATTGATCACTAACATCAAACCAATGATGTCCCCTGATACTAATCATGACTGTTTGGTTAAATGATTTTGACGTACGTGTTTTTAGTTATGACTCTTGATGTTGGATGTGATAAGCAATTATAGATAGATGCAATTATGAGAACATTGCTTGCCTACCTTTCTGTCAAAAGCTGAAGTCGATTGGGAAGAACAAAGAACAAAGTGGTAACTTGGTAACTTTGCAATTATGAAGACATTGCTTGCCTATGCATAGCACCTTTGTTTTTTGTTTTTTTTCTTCTTCTTTTAATTGTTGCTAATATGGGTTCTGATCTTTTTAACTTTTTCTTTGTTGTAGAATATTGATGATTATTTTGCTTTCATTTTGTAGGTTCTATGCAAAAAAGTATTTTGATTGTTTTCTTGCCACTGTTCCTGTTTCTGTTCTTTGATATTGGTTCATTGTTCCGTCTTGATTCAGGTATGGAATGTTGTGTTATTACTGATATTTCCTAATAGCATTGGTTTAAATTGATTTTGGAAATGCCGGTTTTCGTATATTATTCTAAATATACTAAAGTGCATACACTGTTCCTAAGCACTGTTCATTCTACTGTTCATACAGTTAAATGACTGTGTTGCCCTCAAACGCAATAGATAAAAACAGTGGTTGATTTTGGAAATGCCGGTTTTGCTCTTAGAGTTTACTGAATAAAGAAAACACCTGATATTGTAGTGCGTTCGTGAAGGTTCGATTGAAGGCTGGCATCGGACGAATATATCGATCTTCATCGTTAATACTGGTGGAGCAAGATTCTGAACAGATTACAAGTAAGACAGGTTGGGTTTACAGAGTTTATTGCCATATTTGATATCAAATTTGGGATTTTGTATTCTGGATTTGATGTAAGATTTCAAGGAGGAAAGATTAGGGACTTGGGTCTGGGTTTGTTTTGGATTGTTCTACCATGATTTCTAATTTGTTTCATTTATTCTTTGTCAGTTGTTGCCCAAGGGCTGGTGATTGAAGCAGAGGATATATACGGTTCGTATTTGGTGAGTTCCTTCCTGATTGCTCGGTGCACCTCATTTTTGTTTGGTCTAATTATTTATGTCAAAACCCACGTTTCTATTCATCAAAATCGTTACTGGGTTTTGAAAATGATAAACCAAAAGAAGAACATGAAGGTGGCTCTTTTACAGTTTCATACCTGTTTTTTTGGATTCGTCTATATCGCTTGAGAAGGGATTAGATTGGAAGTTTCAGGCTTTGTTTTTGTTTATTAGTATTGAAATTTGGTTTTGACGTAAATGAAATTTTAATGTCTGTTCTTTAATTGATAGTCTGGTTGCGTTTTGTAAAACATAGATATTTTGGCATCTGTTTTGCTTGCATTGTGACATGGATATCTGTTTTGCTTCCAACTGAATTTTTTTTGGCAGACTGAAATAGTAAATATATGAATCATGCGAATGAAAATTATACAATAATGAGTGCAATTTTATGACTTTCTGTTCCAAGTTAAGATAACAATGATTGTTATGGTTTTAGTTTAATTGTGTATTGTTTGCACATCTTATATCATCATAGATCTTATATGATCCAAATGAAAATTAAGTTACAGTAAGCTGATGGTTGGAAAAAGGTTTTCGGAGCAGGTTAAAACTCTGAAAGCATACTACCACTATCTTTGACTACTACTTCATAGGCTTTTCTTTCTTTCTGAAACATTCAAACACAAAGATAACACAATCAGATATATGTATAAATTTGATTATGCAGCGAATATGATGAAAGTAAATGGAGTTAGGAGAAGGTTTGGAACTAACCGGTCCAAGGTACTTGATGCATTGGCTCTGTAGACTGTCCTCAAGCATAGCTCAAGATTTGTTTCCTTGCCATCTCCAACATTCAGCCTGGATTATACAAATTGGTCAGTAAGTCAAATATCACATCGATCATCAGAAAAAGTTTCACCAACATATTTGTTCATTATACGGTGAAAATAAATGAACATTAAGGTCAATCACTTACCAGTAGAAGAAAGCTGGCTGCTCTGACTTTCAAACCACAAATAGTAGTAGTACATGAGTAAATTGTGTCTATACTGATGGCGTGGATCAATCTGTATAGGACACCAAGAAATAAACGGCTTAACATTAGATCATGCATATTTTACATTGCAAGGAATATAAGTTTTCAAAAGAAATATCTAGCCTTATTCTCTTTAGGGATTATGAAGTGTGAACTTACAGCTTCAAGCCAATGTTGAAGAGCTAACTTTTGTGCTTTCTCATCCTTAGACAAACCTTTTGCAATCTGAAATAACAAAGCAAGTGTTATTACTGAAATGAATGTCCAATAAGCTATGGAAACATGAGAAAGTAGTATGTATAAGAAAAAGAACAAACCTTCGCAGCCTAGTCCTAGCCCTTGCCTACCACAAAGAGGCGATTTCCAGCTTCTCAACATCGAAGAATGACACAGAACTCTGCTTGAGAGCTGCAGAATCTAAAAGGTTTCCATCTGAAGCATTTGAAAATAGCCAAATCAATCAAACCATTTCCATAAAAAAATTATAATAATAAAATAAAAAAAATTTAAAAACTTTAAAAAATTTAAAAAAATGACAATAAAACAAAACCAAATTCAAGTACAATTTCAATGGTGAGAAATAATAATCAAGTGCTTAGTAATTACCATAGCTCCTTAGTCCCAGCTGAAGAACTTAAACCATTTGATAAAACAAAACCAAATTCAAGTACAATTTCAATGGTGAGAAATAATAATCAAGTGCTTAGTAATTACCATAGCTCCTTAGTCCCAGCTGAAGAACTTAAACCATTTGAAAATAACCAAATTAACCAAACCATTTTGTATCAAAACAAACTGAAATTGAAGCATACTAAGCATGTAACAAAATAACTACCATACCTCCTCAGCCACCACTGCACGATCTGCAAGGTTTCTTCGAGTTTGATATACAAAACTTTCTGAACTTTGACTGCTGCATCATGAAGCTCCTTAACCAGTCTAGGCAAAAACATAAAATCCAGTTGAGACAGAGCAAAAGTCAGCATTGGTTTAAGCTCCAACAGATTTTTACCTCTACAATCTTCTGTCCCCAACGTTTCCTTAAATGAAAGGTTCCTATCCAACATTACATTTTCAGGCTTAAACGAAAGGTTCCTATCCCAAATTACATTTTCAGGCTTGCAATCCTTTAACCGACTTGAATTTTAAAACCACTAAACTTGTTAGACCAATCAATCTTATAAATCAAAATATTGCCATGTACCTTTTCCAGAACGAACCCAAACTGATTTGTTGTCTTCTCTTTCGTATCTTAGTGCTTGACCTTTTATAGAGACTGCAAATCACAGAAAAAAAAAAACAAATTTCAGATCAATTGTTTTTAGAAAGATAATAAAACTAACATTTATCAACATAAAGATCAATAGTTGGAATTCTGTAAATAAACTGATTCAATAACACTGAGCATAACTCTTTACATACCTGAATTCAAAGCACTTCCAAAATTTGATCGCACACTGTTCCCAATATCTGCTGAACAAAACCAAACAAACCGTCTATTACAAATTCTATCATCCAAATACAACAACGGCCAAACAAACCATCTCTATACAATCAACCATAACATTGCATACCCTCTATCAAATATACCCCCTGCCGAGTAATCACAAAAATACCTGAACATTCAATAATCTAAAGGCAAAAGTTAGATACCTGAACCACGGCAGGACAACCAACTAACAGCAATTAACAAAACCAGGAACAGCGGCAAAAGAACAATCCACATACTCCTTTTGCAAAAAACCTACAGAGTAAAAACAAAACAGTCATTACCACTCAAAGACAAAGAAAACACCCAAACCTCTGTAATCACCGAAAATCAAAACCTCAAGAAAAACATCGAAACCCAAATCAATACCCTAAAACATGAAAACCCAAATCAATTGAAACCCAACCACAACAAAAACCACCGATTCAAAACCACAAAACCATCGATAACAAACCAAGTTTCAATCACACAAAGCAAAAGGAACCAACTTTAATCAAATTCCCAAAAGGAAAAAAGGTTTAAAAGTTTACCTCTGTTAAGGGGATTAGAATAGGCAGTCAAGAATTTTCTCTGAATCTCATTCGTGCAGCAGATCGTGCCCTGAATAAAGAAATTACTAATTAGTAAAAAAAACCATTTGAGCTTGTAAACGATAAGTAGAACCTCAAAAAAGAAAGAAAAAAAAATAGTAGGCATACAGATTGTGTGCAAGCACTGTTCGATGTATACTACATGAACACAAAATCTATAACAAAGGCAATGCAAAAGAAACAGATGAACCCAAAGCACAGACCACTTTAAATAGCAATCTATTAGAATAAACTATCAAAAACTCAGGAGTCAGGACGATGAAATTTTCTATACAACGCTTAATCGAATAATCCCAAAACGCCAAACCCCACAGTCGAAACGATTATACTTCATAAAACATTTGGACCTCTCAGTATATTAGAACTCAAGCAAAGCTTTTGACTCCAAGTTTTGTTCTAATCAATGTTATAATATCGATATGTACCTTCTCCAAAACAAACGTAAATTGATTTGTCCTTTGCTCTTTTGTATCTCACGCCTTGAACTTTTACAGAGACTGCAAATGACAGAAAACCAATCTAACATCAACCGTTTTCAGAAAGACGATTATATCATGAAAATCAAACAAAATCAGTTTGGGTATGTGAAGAAAAGATGGATAACGACGATATTGATGTTGATCTTACAAAGTCGAACTCTTACCGAGTCCTCACTGTTGGTGATTCTGCATGATTGCCGACTCTGAGGTTACTAACAGTGATTCCGGATGTTGATGGAGGCTTCCCGAACACAGCAGATTACACGTTTTGCTTTATATACTCGGGCATCAATTGATAAGAACAGAAAGAAAGAGCTCGGCTGGAGTCAATACACCAAACAGCTTGATCATCAGAATACATATCTATATATATGAAATTCGGTGATCCTTTAACAAAAGAAAGAACGAAGAACACACCTAATTAAAATCCTCCATCCACACCAAAAATCAGAGCTTTGCAATTCAGATACAATCTGAGAAAAACAAAGCTCATGCTGATGAAATTTTACACAAAACCCTTAATCGAATAATCCCAAAAAACCGTACCCAACAAAATTAACCCAAAAATTAACATCAAGCAGTTACCTGTTATGCCTCCAAGCTGGAAACAAACGAAAATTGAGACCTGTCTATGCCGATCAACATCCTCCCTCACTATCAATCTAAGCGAGACGAAGAACCACAGCAGAGACCAAGATCGAACCGAACTCTCTCTCTCTCTCTCTCTTTCTGTCGATTTCAATTTTCTTTCTTCTGACTATGAGATAGATAAGAACGAACTCTCACTCTCTCTGTCGATTTCAACTCTCTTTCAGTCGGTGATTCTTTTTTTCTTTTTTTTTTGCGAAGGTTCCCGAATCCACTATTTGGTTCTTTATTCACGGTTTATAGAAGACCAGCTTGATATTCTCCACGAACAGTAAGGAAAAAAGCGTCATTTCCCACCCCTAAGATGAACAGTAAAATGAATAGTGCAGGCCGTTCAGGCCGTTTAGTATATAGTAAATGTGTCCCTTTTTATTTTTATTTTTATAGGAGACTTCTAGCGACAATGCATTCGCTGAAAAAAATGTGTTTCTTTTTAGTTTACTTTTTATGGGAGGCTTTCAGTATTTACATACGTGGGATTGAAAACCGAACTGAAAAATTCCATTTCAGACTAAACCGGACATCATATTAAAACAAAATCCTGCACCAAACCGGCCGGTTTTCAAGGTTTCGGGTCTTTTTTTACCCACCCCTATTAATGTAACGATGAATTAGTTGTTGCAAAAAGTACATTATTTTTTTTTTCTTTCTTATGGATGCACATCACAGACAGATGTTATTTAAACTTTTCATCCTTCAAGTAAAATATGGATGTGCAGTCTAACCACATAACGACGGAACTTAATTTGGAAAGATTTCAATATGAAACTGAGGGATAAACCTGCAGTTATACAGACAACTGAGTCTGATAAATCTGTTGTGGAATGTCAGGAAGATGTTCCTCTCTTACAATATCATAAGTCTCATACAATCAAGATTTCAAACAAGCAGTGTTTGTTGGATCATGACGACTGATGAGGCTTCGATGCAGCATTGTCTACTCAACAGTTCATCAACTTCGTGTTATACTTCCATCAAAAATTTCTCTCGAGTATAAAAAGGAGGTACAATGTGCCAATATTGTATTTACAGGTCACTTAACAATGTGAAGACAACACTTGGAAATCATCAGTTTTCTTCTTTGCTAGTAGCAGTGACTAATGCAGTAGAGCTTCCGATTTCAGTATCAGTTGAAACTTTTCCATGGCCATGCTTCTGCCAAAATTCATGAAGTTCTTGAACCTAAAAAATGCACAAAGATTAGACAAAGCAACAATTAGAATAAAAAAAAAAACTAAACAACTTAAAATAATAACTTCCATGGACCATAGAACACCAACTTCAATGGAAAGGTAGAACATACACATCAAATGCAACAATTTCCTTTAAACACAAAGCTTGATTCTAGGTGAACTGATCATACATATTCTTACCCATAAGTAAGTCCTGAAACAACATTAAGTGTTTGATCTATCTATAATTTATTGCAGCCCCTGAGATATGTGAGAAAGTTCAGCATCAGACAGATTTCCTCTAAAAACAAATGCAATAACTCTCCTATCCAAGCTGCCGACTAAATACCTAAAGCAAATGTCTATGCTGTCAAGGATTGTGACATTCAAATATTAATTTGTGGACGTGCTCATGACATCCCTGAGTTTACACCTTATCAATGGTTTAATGGGTTCTCACATATAAGGAAAAAAAGATGCACCAATGACCAACAGAAAACAGAAATTAACACTTGGTCCAAACCTTGGGGATTCAAGTCAGCAGAGGACAACACAGAGGTAGAATTAAGAAAGACATATACCTTTTTAACTTTACCATGCTCCGACATAATAGCGTAGTACTTGCGCATCATCATTTCTTCTTCTCCCTGCACATTGTACATCCAGAATTTTTAGTACTGCAATTACTTACTAGTTACTACCATCTAAAACCTGCAGACCATTATGATTCCTAATGAGTAGGTATCACATTTATATTCAATTCATTATTAAAGTCATTGACATAATCGTGATACCAACTAAGGGACGGAAGGAACAACCTGAAGATTAGACAGTTCTTGTAGCACTGATTCAGACGCTTTCGTAAGGAGCTCATTCTGCGTCTCCAAGTGCCTGCAAACACAGATTAACATAAAACAAAACAAAAATTACAAATTTGAATTACGGAAACAAATTGCATAGAAAGAAACTGACTAAACAAACTTACTTCAATATCTCTCCCAGGTTTCCAGGATCCATTGCACTTACTAGTCTGCAACACCAGTCAGTAGGTAATGCGAGCGCAGGACCAAGATTGTGATTTTAGCCCTGTTGACATGTGAGACCGGAGTGAATAAGAATAGTTTCGGCACTCTGCCATACTTGATGCACAGAATAACTTGGACTAAAACCCAATCATTCAAATGTTCCAAGTATGAAACCCAACACTGAGAGAAAAAAACATTATCGACTATGGAATCATACATGCTAACCTTCACAGTTTAAGCAACTTGTAATGTATTTAGCCCCAAATTTTAAGCACTCATGAATCATGGGCAATTTTAAAATTGCATAGGGGGTTTTCATCGAACTATAAAACAGGACATCAATAATACAATCAGTACATCTACTGGCCAATTAGTCATTCATCAACTTAAACTACATCCTCTGGCTCTACAATTTTGATCAAGTTTCAAAAAGCAATTTCTAATAAAAAAAAGACAGCTCTACTAATTTATTGGAAACTCAAGCTACAAATACAGGAGATAAATTGAAAGTTATAAAACGGAAAATCCGTCGAAACCGAGCCATCAAAAACATTTCCTACAGCCATCTACCTTCATGGACTTCATCTCAGATGCTCTTAAATCTCAGCTACCCACTACTTCAAAACCCACAGAGCTTTCAACTCAAACAGAGAAAAAGAAAAAACAAATTCTGAAATTCAATTCCCGCATATACCCAGCATGCATGGCAAACCAAACCTTCAATCAGGAACTGAAATTTCAGGAAAAAAGTCATTACCTCAACTTGGTGCATATGTAAATAAATGAATTCATTTTAATGAATTCCATATAGTACAATTACCTCAAAAAATTTCTTCAAAATCACACTAAATCTTTTTATGTCTGATTTGGGGTTTGGGTTAAGATTATTTATGATTTTGAAAGGCTGGTGATGGGTTTCTCAGTTAAGGAAGAAGAACACGAATCTTGGGTATTCGATTTTCAAATTTTTTTTTGTTCAGTTTTTATGGTTTAATCAGTGATATTTTTTTTTCATGTCCTGAGGTATTTCCGAGCCGGTATAGGAAAAGAGGCTTTTACCCCTATTTCCTCTTATTTTACGACGCTGCCACTGACCTGGTATAAGAACCTATCGATCAGCCACAGCGGTTCTTTTCTCTTTCCGCTCTCTTCTCCCCCTTCAGAAAGTGATAGCCGCGGATTGCGACAGAGAGAGAGGTATTCTGTGTCTTCTGGGTCCCTTCACTAATCTGCGAGAGAGAGAGAGCGAGGGAGTGAAGGCTGATCCGAAAGAGAGGAAGAACAGGGAACGGGAAGAGGAAGAAGAATTTGATGCACCAAGTTGTGGTAATGACTTTTTTCCTGAGATTGTACAAGTTAATTGTACAAGTTGTTTAGTTAATTGTACTATATGGAATTCATTAAAATGAATTCATTTGTTTACATATGCACCAAGTTGAGGTAATGACTTTTTTCCTGAAATTTCAGTTCCTGATTGAAGGTTTGGTTTGCCATGCATGCTGGGTATATGCGGGAATTGAATTTCAGAATTTGTTTTTTCTTTTTCTCTGTTTGAGTTGAAAGCTCTGTGGGTTTTGAAGTAGTGGGTAGCTGAGATTTAAGAGCATCTGAGATGAAGTCCATGAAGGTAGATGGCTGTAGGAAATGTTTTTGATGGCTCGGTTTCGACGGATTTTCCGTTTTATAACTTTCAATTTATCTCCTGTATTTGTAGCTTGAGTTTCCAATAAATTAGTAGAGCTGTCTTTTTTTTATTAGAAATTGCTTTTTGAAACTTGATCAAAATTGTAGAGCCAGAGGATGTAGTTTAAGTTGATGAATGACTAATTGGCCAGTAGATGTACTGATTGTATTATTGATGTCCTGTTTTATAGTTCGATGAAAACCCCCTATGCAATTTTAAAATTGCCCATGATTCATGAGTGCTTAAAATTTGGGGCTAAATACATTACAAGTTGCTTAAACTGTGAAGGTTAGCATGTATGATTCCATAGTCGATAATGTTTTTTTCTCTCAGTGTTGGGTTTCATACTTGGAACATTTGAATGATTGGGTTTTAGTCCAAGTTATTCTGTGCATCAAGTATGGCAGAGTGCCGAAACTATTCTTATTCACTCCGGTCTCACATGTCAACAGGGCTAAAATCACAATCTTGGTCCTGCGCTCGCATTACCTACTGACTGGTGTTGCAGACTAGTAAGTGCAATGGATCCTGGAAATCTGGGAGAGATATTGAAGTAAGTTTGTTTGGTCAGTTTCTTTCTATGCAATTTGTTTCCGTAATTCAAATTTGTAATTTTTGTTTTGTTTTATGTTAATCTGTGTTTGCAGGCACTTGGAGACGCAGAATGAGCTCCTTACGAAAGCGTCTGAATCAGTGCTACAAGAACTGTCTAATCTTCAGGTTGTTCCTTCCGTCCCTTAGTTGGTATCACGATTATGTCAATGACTTTAATAATGAATTGAATATAAATGTGATACCTACTCATTAGGAATCATAATGGTCTGCAGGTTTTAGATGGTAGTAACTAGTAAGTAATTGCAGTACTAAAAATTCTGGATGTACAATGTGCAGGGAGAAGAAGAAATGATGATGCGCAAGTACTACGCTATTATGTCGGAGCATGGTAAAGTTAAAAAGGTATATGTCTTTCTTAATTCTACCTCTGTGTTGTCCTCTGCTGACTTGAATCCCCAAGGTTTGGACCAAGTGTTAACCTAGAATCAGTTCACCTAGAATCAAGCTTTGTGTTTAAAGGAAATTGTTGCATTTGATGTGTATGTTCTACCTTTCCATTGAAGTTGGTGTTCTATGGTCCATGGAAGTTATTATTTTAAGTTGTTTAGTTTTTTTTTTATTCTAATTGTTGCTTTGTCTAATCTTTGTGCATTTTTTAGGTTCAAGAACTTCATGAATTATGGCAGAAGCATGGCCATGGAAAAGTTTCAACTGATACTGAAATCGGAATCTCTACTGCATTAGTCACTGCTACTAGCAAAGAAGAAAACTGATGATTTCCAAGTGTTGTCTTCACATTGTTAAGTGACCTGTAAATACAATATTGGCACATTGTACCTCCTTTTTATACTCGAGAGAAATTTTTGATGGAAGTATAACACGAAGTTGATGAACTGTTGAGTAGACAATGCTGCATCGAAGCCTCATCAGTCGTCATGATCCAACAAACACTGCTTGTTTGAAATCTTGATTGTATGAGACTTATGATATTGTAAGAGAGGAACATCTTCCTGACATTCCACAACAGATTTATCAGACTCAGTTGTCTGTATAACTGCAGGGGTATCCCTCAGTTTCATATTGAAATCTTTCCAAATTAAGTTCCGTCGTTATGTGGTTAGACTGCACATCCATATTTTACTTGAAGGATGAAAAGTTTAAATAACATCTGTCTGTGATGTGCATCCATAAGAAAGAAAAAAAAATAATGTACTTTTTGCAACAACTAATTCATCGTTACATTAATAGGGGTGGGTAAAAAAAGACCCGAAACCTTGAAAACCGGCCGGTTTGGTGCAGGATTTTGTTTTAATATGATGTCCGGTTTAGTCTGAAATGGAATTTTTCAGTTCGGTTTTCAATCCCACGTATGTAAATACTGAAAGCCTCCCATAAAAAGTAAACTAAAAAGAAACACATTTTTTTCAGCGAATGCATTGTCGCTAGAAGTCTCCTATAAAAATAAAAATAAAAAGGGACACATTTACTATATACTAAACGGCCTGAACGGCCTGCACTATTCATTTTACTGTTCATCTTAGGGGTGGGAAATGACGCTTTTTTCCTTACTGTTCGTGGAGAATATCAAGCTGGTCTTCTATAAACCGTGAATAAAGAACCAAATAGTGGATTCGGGAACCTTCGCAAAAAAAAAAGAAAAAAAGAATCACCGACTGAAAGAGAGTTGAAATCGACAGAGAGAGTGAGAGTTCGTTCTTATCTATCTCATAGTCAGAAGAAAGAAAATTGAAATCGACAGAAAGAGAGAGAGAGAGAGAGAGTTCGGTTCGATCTTGATCTCTACTGTGGTTCTTCGTCTCGCTTAGATTGATAGTGAGGGAGGATGTTGATCGGCATAGACAGGTCTCAATTTTCGTTTGTTTCCAGCTTGGAGGCATAACAGGTAACTGCTTGATGTTAATTTTTGGGTTAATTTTGTTGGGTACGGTTTTTTGGGATTATTCGATTAAGGGTTTTGTGTAAAATTTCATCAGCATGAGCTTTGTTTTTCTCAGATTGTATCTGAATTGCAAAGCTCTGATTTTTGGTGTGGATGGAGGATTTTAATTAGGTGTGTTCTTCGTTCTTTCTTTTGTTAAAGGATCACCGAATTTCATATATATAGATATGTATTCTGATGATCAAGCTGTTTGGTGTATTGACTCCAGCCGAGCTCTTTCTTTCTGTTCTTATCAATTGATGCCCGAGTATATAAAGCAAAACGTGTAATCTGCTGTGTTCGGGAAGCCTCCATCAACATCCGGAATCACTGTTAGTAACCTCAGAGTCGGCAATCATGCAGAATCACCAACAGTGAGGACTCGGTAAGAGTTCGACTTTGTAAGATCAACATCAATATCGTCGTTATCCATCTTTTCTTCACATACCCAAACTGATTTTGTTTGATTTTCATGATATAATCGTCTTTCTGAAAACGGTTGATGTTAGATTGGTTTTCTGTCATTTGCAGTCTCTGTAAAAGTTCAAGGCGTGAGATACAAAAGAGCAAAGGACAAATCAATTTACGTTTGTTTTGGAGAAGGTACATATCGATATTATAACATTGATTAGAACAAAACTTGGAGTCAAAAGCTTTGCTTGAGTTCTAATATACTGAGAGGTCCAAATGTTTTATGAAGTATAATCGTTTCGACTGTGGGGTTTGGCGTTTTGGGATTATTCGATTAAGCGTTGTATAGAAAATTTCATCGTCCTGACTCCTGAGTTTTTGATAGTTTATTCTAATAGATTGCTATTTAAAGTGGTCTGTGCTTTGGGTTCATCTGTTTCTTTTGCATTGCCTTTGTTATAGATTTTGTGTTCATGTAGTATACATCGAACAGTGCTTGCACACAATCTGTATGCCTACTATTTTTTTTTCTTTCTTTTTTTGAGGTTCTACTTATCGTTTACAAGCTCAAATGGTTTTTTTTACTAATTAGTAATTTCTTTATTCAGGGCACGATCTGCTGCACGAATGAGATTCAGAGAAAATTCTTGACTGCCTATTCTAATCCCCTTAACAGAGGTAAACTTTTAAACCTTTTTTCCTTTTGGGAATTTGATTAAAGTTGGTTCCTTTTGCTTTGTGTGATTGAAACTTGGTTTGTTATCGATGGTTTTGTGGTTTTGAATCGGTGGTTTTTGTTGTGGTTGGGTTTCAATTGATTTGGGTTTTCATGTTTTAGGGTATTGATTTGGGTTTCGATGTTTTTCTTGAGGTTTTGATTTTCGGTGATTACAGAGGTTTGGGTGTTTTCTTTGTCTTTGAGTGGTAATGACTGTTTTGTTTTTACTCTGTAGGTTTTTTGCAAAAGGAGTATGTGGATTGTTCTTTTGCCGCTGTTCCTGGTTTTGTTAATTGCTGTTAGTTGGTTGTCCTGCCGTGGTTCAGGTATCTAACTTTTGCCTTTAGATTATTGAATGTTCAGGTATTTTTGTGATTACTCGGCAGGGGTATATTTGATAGAGGGTATGCAATGTTATGGTTGATTGTATAGAGATGGTTTGTTTGGCCGTTGTTGTATTTGGATGATAGAATTTGTAATAGACGGTTTGTTTGGTTTTGTTCAGCAGATATTGGGAATAGTGTGCGATCAAATTTTGGAAGTGCTTTGAATTCAGGTATGTAAAGAGTTATGCTCAGTGTTATTGAATCAGTTTATTTACAGAATTCCAACTATTGATCTTTATGTTGATAAATGTTAGTTTTATTATCTTTCTAAAAACAATTGATCTGAAATTTGTTTTTTTTTTTCTGTGATTTGCAGTCTCTATAAAAGGTCAAGCACTAAGATACGAAAGAGAAGACAACAAATCAGTTTGGGTTCGTTCTGGAAAAGGTACATGGCAATATTTTGATTTATAAGATTGATTGGTCTAACAAGTTTAGTGGTTTTAAAATTCAAGTCGGTTAAAGGATTGCAAGCCTGAAAATGTAATTTGGGATAGGAACCTTTCGTTTAAGCCTGAAAATGTAATGTTGGATAGGAACCTTTCATTTAAGGAAACGTTGGGGACAGAAGATTGTAGAGGTAAAAATCTGTTGGAGCTTAAACCAATGCTGACTTTTGCTCTGTCTCAACTGGATTTTATGTTTTTGCCTAGACTGGTTAAGGAGCTTCATGATGCAGCAGTCAAAGTTCAGAAAGTTTTGTATATCAAACTCGAAGAAACCTTGCAGATCGTGCAGTGGTGGCTGAGGAGGTATGGTAGTTATTTTGTTACATGCTTAGTATGCTTCAATTTCAGTTTGTTTTGATACAAAATGGTTTGGTTAATTTGGTTATTTTCAAATGGTTTAAGTTCTTCAGCTGGGACTAAGGAGCTATGGTAATTACTAAGCACTTGATTATTATTTCTCACCATTGAAATTGTACTTGAATTTGGTTTTGTTTTATCAAATGGTTTAAGTTCTTCAGCTGGGACTAAGGAGCTATGGTAATTACTAAGCACTTGATTATTATTTCTCACCATTGAAATTGTACTTGAATTTGGTTTTGTTTTATTGTCATTTTTTTAAATTTTTTTAAAGTTTTTAAATTTTTTTTTATTTTATTATTATAATTTTTTTATGGAAATGGTTTGATTGATTTGGCTATTTTCAAATGCTTCAGATGGAAACCTTTTAGATTCTGCAGCTCTCAAGCAGAGTTCTGTGTCATTCTTCGATGTTGAGAAGCTGGAAATCGCCTCTTTGTGGTAGGCAAGGGCTAGGACTAGGCTGCGAAGGTTTGTTCTTTTTCTTATACATACTACTTTCTCATGTTTCCATAGCTTATTGGACATTCATTTCAGTAATAACACTTGCTTTGTTATTTCAGATTGCAAAAGGTTTGTCTAAGGATGAGAAAGCACAAAAGTTAGCTCTTCAACATTGGCTTGAAGCTGTAAGTTCACACTTCATAATCCCTAAAGAGAATAAGGCTAGATATTTCTTTTGAAAACTTATATTCCTTGCAATGTAAAATATGCATGATCTAATGTTAAGCCGTTTATTTCTTGGTGTCCTATACAGATTGATCCACGCCATCAGTATAGACACAATTTACTCATGTACTACTACTATTTGTGGTTTGAAAGTCAGAGCAGCCAGCTTTCTTCTACTGGTAAGTGATTGACCTTAATGTTCATTTATTTTCACCGTATAATGAACAAATATGTTGGTGAAACTTTTTCTGATGATCGATGTGATATTTGACTTACTGACCAATTTGTATAATCCAGGCTGAATGTTGGAGATGGCAAGGAAACAAATCTTGAGCTATGCTTGAGGACAGTCTACAGAGCCAATGCATCAAGTACCTTGGACCGGTTAGTTCCAAACCTTCTCCTAACTCCATTTACTTTCATCATATTCGCTGCATAATCAAATTTATACATATATCTGATTGTGTTATCTTTGTGTTTGAATGTTTCAGAAAGAAAGAAAAGCCTATGAAGTAGTAGTCAAAGATAGTGGTAGTATGCTTTCAGAGTTTTAACCTGCTCCGAAAACCTTTTTCCAACCATCAGCTTACTGTAACTTAATTTTCATTTGGATCATATAAGATCTATGATGATATAAGATGTGCAAACAATACACAATTAAACTAAAACCATAACAATCATTGTTATCTTAACTTGGAACAGAAAGTCATAAAATTGCACTCATTATTGTATAATTTTCATTCGCATGATTCATATATTTACTATTTCAGTCTGCCAAAAAAAATTCAGTTGGAAGCAAAACAGATATCCATGTCACAATGCAAGCAAAACAGATGCCAAAATATCTATGTTTTACAAAACGCAACCAGACTATCAATTAAAGAACAGACATTAAAATTTCATTTACGTCAAAACCAAATTTCAATACTAATAAACAAAAACAAAGCCTGAAACTTCCAATCTAATCCCTTCTCAAGCGATATAGACGAATCCAAAAAAACAGGTATGAAACTGTAAAAGAGCCACCTTCATGTTCTTCTTTTGGTTTATCATTTTCAAAACCCAGTAACGATTTTGATGAATAGAAACGTGGGTTTTGACATAAATAATTAGACCAAACAAAAATGAGGTGCACCGAGCAATCAGGAAGGAACTCACCAAATACGAACCGTATATATCCTCTGCTTCAATCACCAGCCCTTGGGCAACAACTGACAAAGAATAAATGAAACAAATTAGAAATCATGGTAGAACAATCCAAAACAAACCCAGACCCAAGTCCCTAATCTTTCCTCCTTGAAATCTTACATCAAATCCAGAATACAAAATCCCAAATTTGATATCAAATATGGCAATAAACTCTGTAAACCCAACCTGTCTTACTTGTAATCTGTTCAGAATCTTGCTCCACCAGTATTAACGATGAAGATCGATATATTCGTCCGATGCCAGCCTTCAATCGAACCTTCACGAACGCACTACAATATCAGGTGTTTTCTTTATTCAGTAAACTCTAAGAGCAAAACCGGCATTTCCAAAATCAACCACTGTTTTTATCTATTGCGTTTGAGGGCAACACAGTCATTTAACTGTATGAACAGTAGAATGAACAGTGCTTAGGAACAGTGTATGCACTTTAGTATATTTAGAATAATATACGAAAACCGGCATTTCCAAAATCAATTTAAACCAATGCTATTAGGAAATATCAGTAATAACACAACATTCCATACCTGAATCAAGACGGAACAATGAACCAATATCAAAGAACAGAAACAGGAACAGTGGCAAGAAAACAATCAAAATACTTTTTTGCATAGAACCTACAAAATGAAAGCAAAATAATCATCAATATTCTACAACAAAGAAAAAGTTAAAAAGATCAGAACCCATATTAGCAACAATTAAAAGAAGAAGAAAAAAAACAAAAAACAAAGGTGCTATGCATAGGCAAGCAATGTCTTCATAATTGCAAAGTTACCAAGTTACCACTTTGTTCTTTGTTCTTCCCAATCGACTTCAGCTTTTGACAGAAAGGTAGGCAAGCAATGTTCTCATAATTGCATCTATCTATAATTGCTTATCACATCCAACATCAAGAGTCATAACTAAAAACACGTACGTCAAAATCATTTAACCAAACAGTCATGATTAGTATCAGGGGACATCATTGGTTTGATGTTAGTGATCAATGAAGGATCAGTGAGGCTCAGGCAAGGAAGAGGAGGTTTAATAATGAAATCAAGATCAAAATGCGAAGACTGTGAGAATGAAGCAAAAAAAAAAAAGAATCAATTTCCGTCAGTAAAACTAATCCACCTCTCAATCACAAATGAGCCAAATCCAATAACTATGTGAACGAAATTTGACAGATTCTGAAAAAATTAACAACATTCAATAGCAACCAATGTAATCAAAAAATCACAAAGCAAATTGTAAAAATTTGAGAAACGAAATCCATCGAATCCAATCAACCACATACCGTGCAACCCACATATTAACTGAAAGCCAAAATTCAGAAATGATCTAAAATAACCGAAATCCCAAACTGAAGAACAAACAATAACCCTAAAACATCAAAACCCATATTATCTATTGAAAACCAACCACAACAAAAACTCTAATGAAAACCAAAAAACGACTCTAACAGAAACACACGAAGATTAGATCAAAGAGCCTGACCTGGTCAACCTTGAAGAAATCCTGATGGGCCTCCTCTCTGGTTCTCTTTCGCTGTCTCTCCTTGTCCGTCTCTCTCTATCTCTGGATCTAATTTCTCTCTCTCTATCAAACACAGAACACAAACACAACCTCAGGGGTTTCTTCACGCTGCGTGCCTCAGACTTTACAAAGACTGCAAATTATGGAAAATCAAAAGTTATTTAGAGATAAAACACCACAATAACAAGCCCAGAAGAATGGAATCAAGACAATATTCCGGAAATTCGAAACTCCCAATTTCGCAGAAATCAGACCTGAGAATTAGATGACAGAATGACCCAAGCTTGAAAATATTGGATTCAATTGGCTCGCTCGCTCTCTCTCTCTCTCTCTCTCTCTCTCTCTCGTTCTTGATAACTGAAGATGATGACTAAATCTAGATCGATCACTCTTTTTTTCCTCTCAGTCTCTCTCTCTATCGATCACTGACGAAGGTTGAAGTCGGTGGAAGCCCGAACAACTAAAAACATATATTCGTACAAAGATGGCAGCGCAGTAAGTTGAAGGAAAACAGAGGGCAAAACCGTCATTTCTCACCCCTAAGATGAACAGTAAAATAAATAGTGCAGGCCGTTCAGGCCATTTAGTATATAGTAAACTAGAAAAGGTGCCCGCGCTTTGCTGCGGGACTTATTGTTACATGGTAGAGATTATGATTGATCTTGTTACATTACATAGTAGAAATACCAATTATCTTTGTTGAAATTTACAGATTTTGTTTGGTTTGAACTTATTACTGATTCTGATGGAGAAATCAAACTTGGTATACATAGTTTAATGAAGGAATAAACAGAATACAATAATGAGAAGTGTTTGATGGATGTTGCATAATGATACACGATCTGCATGAAATTCATCTCATGCTGCTGGTCCTCAGTCCAAGCTGTTATTGCCATATCACCTTTGCTGATGAAAAGCTTTTCATTTTTTTAATAGGCACTCTATCCATGCTTCAGATGCCTGGTATAACAATGCACATCAAGAAGTGGTTAGAAAAACTGCTAAGACCGAAGTCGAGCTCTCAGTTGGTATATGAATCACAATAAAATTCAAACATTTTCCTACATGTACTCAAATTAAACGCTAGCTTAATATAAGAAGCAAGAAAATACAGAGCAACCAAAACTCGAACCACAAAGCTTACTTTGAATGGGTTCCCCCAGTTATTCCTGTTGCATTGGCTTCTGTTCTCTTTATCTAAAAACAATTTCTCACTCAACCCTGATATCAAGATACTACAATCAATCTCTTAAGGTCATTATGGTTAGAACAGCTTGAGCACACATGATGACATATCACGTTAAAACCGAGCATGATTTCAATTATAACATGTTATTGCTATTAACTCATTCACAAAATACAAAATAGAAAGCATAAATGCACATCAAATTATTGAAAGTTAGCACATGGAAGAAATTTTAAACTCTCAACAAATTATTTTTTTAAGGTGAACATGAAAGAAAAAACAATGCTGCTGTGAGTTTAAAGCAGTAAAGTATAAACATCAGATAAGGAGTTTAGAATGAATAAAAGCATCCCTTTGTAGAATTCTGAAGTTGCATTTTCTGCTAAAAGTTTATTGATTGTAGTTCCCTGTAAACAAATTTTTTTTCTAAGCTGAAGATCAAATAGAAAAGAAAACTGCTGCAAGTTTTTAGGTTGTGATAAGCGGATGCTATCAGTTTGGAACATTTGCATCAAAAAGAGTAAGCTGTAAAAATTAAAACATTTGGTAACAAACTGTAGACTTTTGAATCCCATAAGCAAATTTGGACCAACATATTGGTGAAGAATGAGCTATCTCTGGTTCAAGGGAATCAATTATCTCATCACCTTCAGACCTGTTACTGATTTTAAGCTTTTAAAAGTAGTTATTAACTTACTTTAAGTTTCCAATATCACCATTACCTCTTTTAGCTTTTTATCTTCTACTGTGCTAAAATAGTGAACATGAACAACTGTCTGCTAACCCCAAACATGTTCACCATTGTGAATCGCATTTTTCCATTCGTCCGCCTTACCATCTCCCATTGTTGTTCAAATTCAGTTTCAACCTGCCACAGAACCACCATGATTTAAATATTTGAAATTCATGCCTAGCATCTGAAGAGAGTGATTCACTTAGTTACATATAAACTCTTGCTGAAATAAAGATCAACCTAAACCAATAGAAAAAAAAAAAAAAAAACTGTAGTAATTCATAAGAAACCAATGATCACATGGTAAATATAAGCAAATCTATCAAACACATCATAAGAATCCAAAATTTGGGAATATGACCAAGTATGCATTCTGCATGGGATGTTTCAGCAGCTACTTGTTTGTGGACTGTTTCTCTTTCATTTGAAAAAAGAGCCATTGCAACACACCTAGAATCTACTACGAACAATGCACTTTTGTATCATATGAGTGAACTTTACATAATGATCTATTCAGACATCGTCTAGGATTGCTTACAATTGCTAAAAAATTCAGGCCTCCTTTACAAAATGTGAACAGTACATATTTTTTCCCCATGTATATTAGATTACAGCAATGTAAAGAGAGCAAACTGATTTGAATTTCACAATGGACATGAAGAAACTATGCATAATTGATCCACATATATTCGGTTAGTTCTCTAATGGCTGCAAGGAAACAAAAAAAAAAGGAGAAAACTTTGGTATCAACTAATCTTTTTAAAGTTAAAAGCCTTCAATTTCACGTGGAGAGTTTTTGTAACAAACCAGCCCTGATGATGGTGTAAGGGATTTCAGAGGCCATCAGTATTGACCCATCTTCTTCGGCTAATTTTCTTTCATTGCTTTTCATGAGAGCTTGAATGCCACCAGCATCTTTGTAAACATTTAACTGCTAGTCTTATTAATCATAGTAAAAAAAACGATTCATTTCTTACAATGGTGATGTTTCTAACACTGAGAGGAAGAGAGAGAGGCACCTGAGATAAGAGAATGACATGGTTTACCCATTTCAAGGTCCCAACAGTAGATGAGAAACCATCCTGACAAAAGAAATAACATTCAAAAGACTATGAAACTAAGAAACTAAATGGCTTTGCAAGAGTAGATATAGATTACAATATCATGCTCACAGCAAAATTATAATATAAGAATATCAAAAGTAAGAGCAATATAAAGTTGGTGAATTGGGATCTATGTATAATGTATGGAGCATGTTTTACGTGATAATATAGGAAGACAAAAATTAAGTCAGTAAGTTGCAGGTGTAGATATTGCATACATTTGGGCATATTACTGTGGAAACTTCTCTTAAAGCTTTCCATAGAAATGGCTTGTCCTTTGACTTTTCCAGTCAATGACTTTCTAAACAAAAACCACAACCATGGAATGAGTGTTTAAAGTACAAAAAAATTGATTCAATTAAGGAACTTATAGCAGCCTTACAGTCTGTCTCTCGTTTTATAGAGGCTATGCCTTAAGATCTTATAGAGGCTGTCCTTAATCGGATCAATTTTTTTGGTGCTTTAAAGTGCCCCACCATCTGTCTCTCATTTGATTTGGTTAAGGAACTTATAACAGTACAAAGCTGTGGTTAAGTGTCCCTAGCATACATGACAGTAGCCCAACAACTTTTTAACAAACAACCAGTAAAACACACAAAACAAAGAAACAAACAATGTAGGTAAAACTGATACAGCCTCTATTCCAGAAAACAAAAAAGTTGTGGTAATTGCCAAACTCTGGAGAAACTGAGCCCAGAGTAATATCCAGAATTTTACTCTTATGATGTTTAATTAACAAAAGGAAGAAAGAACAGAGGCTTTTGTTTTGATAGATTGCAGAATTTCAGAAATCAATTAGTATGAGCTTAAGTTGCCATCTTTGACTACTACTTCATAGGCTTTTCTTTCTTTCTGAAACATTCAAACACAAAGATAACACAATCAGATATATGTATAAATTTGATTATGCAGCGAATATGATGAAAGTAAATGGAGTTAGGAGAAGGTTTGGAACTAACCGGTCCAAGGTACTTGATGCATTGGCTCTGTAGACTGTCCTCAAGCATAGCTCAAGATTTGCTTCCTTGCCATCTCCAACATTCAGCCTGGATTATACGAATTGGTCAGTAAGTCAAATATCACATCGATCATCAGAAAAAGTTTCACCAACATATTTGTTCATTATACGGTGAAAATAAATGAACATTAAGGTCAATCACTTACCAGTAGAAGAAAGCTGGCTGCTCTGACTTTCAAACCACAAATAGTAGTAGTACATGAGTAAATTGTGTCTATACCGATGGCGTGGATCAATCTGTATAGGACACCAAGAAATAAACGGCTTAACATTAGATCATGCATATTTTACATTGAATATAAGTTTTCAAAAGAAATATCTAGCCTTATTCTCTTTAGGGATTATGAAGTGTGAACTTACAGCTTCAAGCCAATGTTGAAGAGCTAACTTTTGTGCTTTCTCATCCTTAGACAAACCTTTTGCAATCTGAAATAACAAAGCAAGTGTTATTACTGAAATGAATGTCCAATAAGCTATGGAAACATGAGAAAGTAGTATGTATAAGAAAAAGAACAAACCTTCGCAGCCTAGTCCTAGCCCTTGCCTACCACAAAGAGGCGATTTCCAGCTTCTCAACATCGAAGAATGACACAGAACTCTGCTTGAGAGCTGCAGAATCTAAAAGGTTTCCATCTGAAGCATTTGAAAATAGCCAAATCAATCAAACCATTTCCATAAAAAAATTATAATAATAAAATAAAAAAAATTTAAAAACTTTAAAAAAATTTAAAAAAATGACAATAAAACAAAACCAAATTCAAGTACAATTTCAATGGTGAGAAATAATAATCAAGTGCTTAGTAATTACCATAGCTCCTTAGTCCCAGCTGAAGAACTTAAACCATTTGATAAAACAAAACCAAATTCAAGTACAATTTCAATGGTGAGAAATAATAATCAAGTGCTTAGTAATTACCATAGCTCCTTAGTCCCAGCTGAAGAACTTAAACCATTTGAAAATAACCAAATTAACCAAACCATTTTGTATCAAAACAAACTGAAATTGAAGCATACTAAGCATGTAACAAAATAACTACCATACCTCCTCAGCCACCACTGCACGATCTGCAAGGTTTCTTCGAGTTTGATATACAAAACTTTCTGAACTTTGACTGCTGCATCATGAAGCTCCTTAACCAGTCTAGGCAAAAACATAAAATCCAGTTGAGACAGAGCAAAAGTCAGCATTGGTTTAAGCTCCAACAGATTTTTACCTCTACAATCTTCTGTCCCCAACGTTTCCTTAAATGAAAGGTTCCTATCCAACATTACATTTTCAGGCTTAAACGAAAGGTTCCTATCCCAAATTACATTTTCAGGCTTGCAATCCTTTAACCGACTTGAATTTTAAAACCACTAAACTTGTTAGACCAATCAATCTTATAAATCAAAATATTGCCATGTACCTTTTCCAGAACGAACCCAAACTGATTTGTTGTCTTCTCTTTCGTATCTTAGTGCTTGACCTTTTATAGAGACTGCAAATCACAGAAAAAAAAAAACAAATTTCAGATCAATTGTTTTTAGAAAGATAATAAAACTAACATTTATCAACATAAAGATCAATAGTTGGAATTCTGTAAATAAACTGATTCAATAACACTGAGCATAACTCTTTACATACCTGAATTCAAAGCACTTCCAAAATTTGATCGCACACTGTTCCCAATATCTGCTGAACAAAACCAAACAAACCGTCTATTACAAATTCTATCATCCAAATACAACAACGGCCAAACAAACCATCTCTATACAATCAACCATAACATTGCATACCCTCTATCAAATATACCCCCTGCCGAGTAATCACAAAAATACCTGAACATTCAATAATCTAAAGGCAAAAGTTAGATACCTGAACCACGGCAGGACAACCAACTAACAGCAATTAACAAAACCAGGAACAGCGGCAAAAGAACAATCCACATACTCCTTTTGCAAAAAACCTACAGAGTAAAAACAAAACAGTCATTACCACTCAAAGACAAAGAAAACACCCAAACCTCTGTAATCACCGAAAATCAAAACCTCAAGAAAAACATCGAAACCCAAATCAATACCCTAAAACATGAAAACCCAAATCAATTGAAACCCAACCACAACAAAAACCACCGATTCAAAACCACAAAACCATCGATAACAAACCAAGTTTCAATCACACAAAGCAAAAGGAACCAACTTTAATCAAATTCCCAAAAGGAAAAAAGGTTTAAAAGTTTACCTCTGTTAAGGGGATTAGAATAGGCAGTCAAGAATTTTCTCTGAATCTCATTCGTGCAGCAGATCGTGCCCTGAATAAAGAAATTACTAATTAGTAAAAAAAACCATTTGAGCTTGTAAACGATAAGTAGAACCTCAAAAAAAGAAAGAAAAAAAAATAGTAGGCATACAGATTGTGTGCAAGCACTGTTCGATGTATACTACATGAACACAAAATCTATAACAAAGGCAATGCAAAAGAAACAGATGAACCCAAAGCACAGACCACTTTAAATAGCAATCTATTAGAATAAACTATCAAAAACTCAGGAGTCAGGACGATGAAATTTTCTATACAACGCTTAATCGAATAATCCCAAAACGCCAAACCCCACAGTCGAAACGATTATACTTCATAAAACATTTGGACCTCTCAGTATA
This sequence comes from Rosa chinensis, assembly GCF_002994745.2. Taxonomy (NCBI): domain Eukaryota; kingdom Viridiplantae; phylum Streptophyta; class Magnoliopsida; order Rosales; family Rosaceae; genus Rosa; species Rosa chinensis. Next base: position 56,006,952 of record NC_037092.1, read on the forward strand.
TTAGAACTCAAGCAAAGCTTTTGACTCCAAGTTTTGTTCTAATCAATGTTATAATATCGATATGTACCTTCTCCAAAACAAACGTAAATTGATTTGTCCTTTGCTCTTTTGTATCTCACGCCTTGAACTTTTACAGAGACTGCAAATGACAGAAAACCAATCTAACATCAACCGTTTTCAGAAAGACGATTATATCATGAAAATCAAACAAAATCAGTTTGGGTATGTGAAGAAAAGATGGATAACGACGATATTGATGTTGATCTTACAAAGTCGAACTCTTACCGAGTCCTCACTGTTGGTGATTCTGCATGATTGCCGACTCTGAGGTTACTAACAGTGATTCCGGATGTTGATGGAGGCTTCCCGAACACAGCAGATTACACGTTTTGCTTTATATACTCGGGCATCAATTGATAAGAACAGAAAGAAAGAGCTCGGCTGGAGTCAATACACCAAACAGCTTGATCATCAGAATACATATCTATATATATGAAATTCGGTGATCCTTTAACAAAAGAAAGAACGAAGAACACACCTAATTAAAATCCTCCATCCACACCAAAAATCAGAGCTTTGCAATTCAGATACAATCTGAGAAAAACAAAGCTCATGCTGATGAAATTTTACACAAAACCCTTAATCGAATAATCCCAAAAAACCGTACCCAACAAAATTAACCCAAAAATTAACATCAAGCAGTTACCTGTTATGCCTCCAAGCTGGAAACAAACGAAAATTGAGACCTGTCTATGCCGATCAACATCCTCCCTCACTATCAATCTAAGCGAGACGAAGAACCACAGCAGAGACCAAGATCGAACCGAACTCTCTCTCTCTCTCTCTCTTTCTGTCGATTTCAATTTTCTTTCTTCTGACTATGAGATAGATAAGAACGAACTCTCACTCTCTCTGTCGATTTCAACTCTCTTTCAGTCGGTGATTCTTTTTTTCTTTTTTTTTTGCGAAGGTTCCCGAATCCACTATTTGGTTCTTTATTCACGGTTTATAGAAGACCAGCTTGATATTCTCCACGAACAGTAAGGAAAAAAGCGTCATTTCCCACCCCTAAGATGAACAGTAAAATGAATAGTGCAGGCCGTTCAGGCCGTTTAGTATATAGTAAATGTGTCCCTTTTTATTTTTATTTTTATAGGAGACTTCTAGCGACAATGCATTCGCTGAAAAAAATGTGTTTCTTTTTAGTTTACTTTTTATGGGAGGCTTTCAGTATTTACATACGTGGGATTGAAAACCGAACTGAAAAATTCCATTTCAGACTAAACCGGACATCATATTAAAACAAAATCCTGCACCAAACCGGCCGGTTTTCAAGGTTTCGGGTCTTTTTTTACCCACCCCTATTAATGTAACGATGAATTAGTTGTTGCAAAAAGTACATTATTTTTTTTTTCTTTCTTATGGATGCACATCACAGACAGATGTTATTTAAACTTTTCATCCTTCAAGTAAAATATGGATGTGCAGTCTAACCACATAACGACGGAACTTAATTTGGAAAGATTTCAATATGAAACTGAGGGATAAACCTGCAGTTATACAGACAACTGAGTCTGATAAATCTGTTGTGGAATGTCAGGAAGATGTTCCTCTCTTACAATATCATAAGTCTCATACAATCAAGATTTCAAACAAGCAGTGTTTGTTGGATCATGACGACTGATGAGGCTTCGATGCAGCATTGTCTACTCAACAGTTCATCAACTTCGTGTTATACTTCCATCAAAAATTTCTCTCGAGTATAAAAAGGAGGTACAATGTGCCAATATTGTATTTACAGGTCACTTAACAATGTGAAGACAACACTTGGAAATCATCAGTTTTCTTCTTTGCTAGTAGCAGTGACTAATGCAGTAGAGCTTCCGATTTCAGTATCAGTTGAAACTTTTCCATGGCCATGCTTCTGCCAAAATTCATGAAGTTCTTGAACCTAAAAAATGCACAAAGATTAGACAAAGCAACAATTAGAATAAAAAAAAAAACTAAACAACTTAAAATAATAACTTCCATGGACCATAGAACACCAACTTCAATGGAAAGGTAGAACATACACATCAAATGCAACAATTTCCTTTAAACACAAAGCTTGATTCTAGGTGAACTGATCATACATATTCTTACCCATAAGTAAGTCCTGAAACAACATTAAGTGTTTGATCTATCTATAATTTATTGCAGCCCCTGAGATATGTGAGAAAGTTCAGCATCAGACAGATTTCCTCTAAAAACAAATGCAATAACTCTCCTATCCAAGCTGCCGACTAAATACCTAAAGCAAATGTCTATGCTGTCAAGGATTGTGACATTCAAATATTAATTTGTGGACGTGCTCATGACATCCCTGAGTTTACACCTTATCAATGGTTTAATGGGTTCTCACATATAAGGAAAAAAAGATGCACCAATGACCAACAGAAAACAGAAATTAACACTTGGTCCAAACCTTGGGGATTCAAGTCAGCAGAGGACAACACAGAGGTAGAATTAAGAAAGACATATACCTTTTTAACTTTACCATGCTCCGACATAATAGCGTAGTACTTGCGCATCATCATTTCTTCTTCTCCCTGCACATTGTACATCCAGAATTTTTAGTACTGCAATTACTTACTAGTTACTACCATCTAAAACCTGCAGACCATTATGATTCCTAATGAGTAGGTATCACATTTATATTCAATTCATTATTAAAGTCATTGACATAATCGTGATACCAACTAAGGGACGGAAGGAACAACCTGAAGATTAGACAGTTCTTGTAGCACTGATTCAGACGCTTTCGTAAGGAGCTCATTCTGCGTCTCCAAGTGCCTGCAAACACAGATTAACATAAAACAAAACAAAAATTACAAATTTGAATTACGGAAACAAATTGCATAGAAAGAAACTGACTAAACAAACTTACTTCAATATCTCTCCCAGGTTTCCAGGATCCATTGCACTTACTAGTCTGCAACACCAGTCAGTAGGTAATGCGAGCGCAGGACCAAGATTGTGATTTTAGCCCTGTTGACATGTGAGACCGGAGTGAATAAGAATAGTTTCGGCACTCTGCCATACTTGATGCACAGAATAACTTGGACTAAAACCCAATCATTCAAATGTTCCAAGTATGAAACCCAACACTGAGAGAAAAAAACATTATCGACTATGGAATCATACATGCTAACCTTCACAGTTTAAGCAACTTGTAATGTATTTAGCCCCAAATTTTAAGCACTCATGAATCATGGGCAATTTTAAAATTGCATAGGGGGTTTTCATCGAACTATAAAACAGGACATCAATAATACAATCAGTACATCTACTGGCCAATTAGTCATTCATCAACTTAAACTACATCCTCTGGCTCTACAATTTTGATCAAGTTTCAAAAAGCAATTTCTAATAAAAAAAAGACAGCTCTACTAATTTATTGGAAACTCAAGCTACAAATACAGGAGATAAATTGAAAGTTATAAAACGGAAAATCCGTCGAAACCGAGCCATCAAAAACATTTCCTACAGCCATCTACCTTCATGGACTTCATCTCAGATGCTCTTAAATCTCAGCTACCCACTACTTCAAAACCCACAGAGCTTTCAACTCAAACAGAGAAAAAGAAAAAACAAATTCTGAAATTCAATTCCCGCATATACCCAGCATGCATGGCAAACCAAACCTTCAATCAGGAACTGAAATTTCAGGAAAAAAGTCATTACCTCAACTTGGTGCATATGTAAACAAATGAATTCATTTTAATGAATTCCATATAGTACAATTAACTAAACAACTTGTACAATTAACTTGTACAATCTCAGGAAAAAAGTCATTACCACAACTTGGTGCATCAAATTCTTCTTCCTCTTCCCGTTCCCTGTTCTTCCTCTCTTTCGGATCAGCCTTCACTCCCTCGCTCTCTCTCTCTCGCAGATTAGTGAAGGGACCCAGAAGACACAGAATACCTCTCTCTCTGTCGCAATCCGCGGCTATCACTTTCTGAAGGGGGAGAAGAGAGCGGAAAGAGAAAAGAACCGCTGTGGCTGATCGATAGGTTCTTATACCAGGTCAGTGGCAGCGTCGTAAAATAAGAGGAAATAGGGGTAAAAGCCTCTTTTCCTATACCGGCTCGGAAATACCTCAGGACATGAAAAAAAAATATCACTGATTAAACCATAAAAACTGAACAAAAAAAAATTTGAAAATCGAATACCCAAGATTCGTGTTCTTCTTCCTTAACTGAGAAACCCATCACCAGCCTTTCAAAATCATAAATAATCTTAACCCAAACCCCAAATCAGACATAAAAAGATTTAGTGTGATTTTGAAGAAATTTTTTGAAAAAAAAAAAATCCAGTAAACACCTCTTAAATCGAAGTGAGTTGTACTGTATCTCTCCTCGACGAACATGACCCAATTCTCTCCCCCTCTTTTTGCGAGGCAAATAAGCTCTCTCTTTTGCTTAGAGAAAGAAGGGCATGAAACAACTCTACCATTTGTCAGCTCAGCATATCAACAGGTGGCAGGGGAATAGAGTAAAATCCCGGTCAGCCAGCGGGGGCAAAAGCGGAAGTACACTGTTCATAAGAGAGTTGCTTAGGAACAGTGCTTATGAACAGTAACCCACCTTTGCTTAGAAACAGTGCTTATGAACAGTAACTAGGAATGAGCAAACGGGGAATTCCCCCGCCCCTGCGCCCCCCGCTCCCGCCCCTGCGCCCAAATTCCCCCGCGCCCTCGTTCCCCGTCTTGGGATATTATCAGATGGGGGATTCCCCGCCCCGCCCCCGCGGGTAATGGGTTCCCCACCCCCGCCCCCCGCATTGGTCTTTTTTTTTTTTTTTTCTATTTTCTATCTTTTCAGTTTTTTTTTTCCTTTTCTTTTTTGACAAAAAATAAATTTTTTTATTCTTTTTATTTTCATCATTGTTTTGGTCGATTGAGTATTTCAAATGCTTGAGATAGTGTTTAAGAAAGAAATTGTTTGTTTAGTCACGAGGAAGCAATACGTTTAAAACAAATATTATTTTCTATAAAACAATTTTCACAACCTGGCGATTAAATGTAAAGTAGTAAAATCCCGCTGCGTCTTCTCTTTTTTTTTTTTTTTGGCAAAAATCAGGCTGCGTCTTCTCTAATAGCCAAGATCATGTTTACCAATTTATACGATGATCCAACGGTCAGATCCTCACGGATCGCCCTTAGGATCATCCTCTCAAAACTATATGAAGATCCAACGGTCGGATCCTCCCGAATCACTTTGAATGTGTATTCTAGATGGGAAAGATAAATACCCCGTATAAGTTTTCTGTTTTTTTTTTTAGAATAAGAAAATTATAAAAATGTCCCATATGTTGGTTGAAAAATAATAGTTCTCAATTTAAAAAAAAAAAAAAAAAAGATAAACGGGGTCCCCGCATGGGTAATGGGAAACCCCGCCCCCACCCCCGCACCCCCGCGGGGGAAATAAGTGCCCCCACCCCAGCCCCTGCACATGTGATGGGGAACCCCGCCCCCGCCCCCGCTTGACAAATGCGGGGAAAACCCGCGGGTACCCCGCCCCCCACCCCCGTTTGCTCATTCCTACTGTCAAATCGTTCGTTGGTGTTTCTCCCGATCAAATGTATTATCCTTTTCTTCGAAACACTCCATAACTGTGAAATAAAATTATGTCAAAGCAAACTAGAATGTCGATACACATTTGATGAGTAATTGAATGATAACAACAATATCCAATACCACCAATAATATTCAATATTCTAAAAAAAAAAAAAAAAACAATATTCAATACCACCACCAAGTGGTCTAAAACTGACCACCCCAGCACAATCATGGCATTGGTCCTGCCTGTTTAAAAGAATAAGCACAGGTCCATGCTGGGCCAAATTATTTGGCAAGCTGTGTACCCAAAAGTCCAAAACAACCTATTAAGCTCTGAATAAAAAGTAAGGGGCTGTGACCACTTACCCAATTTTTGGCTAAAAATTGCCCACTTACTCCACCAAGAGTTTTTTAACCCCATTTACCCAATCTAACAGTGTTTGACAGTATTACCCTTATTTTAATTAACAAATTAAATTTATATCTCTCTCTCCTCACCCTTATCGATTTCACTCTCTCTCTTCCTCTCTCTTTCTCTAACCTCGTCTCAGGCTCTCTTTCTCTCTCTCTCTCTCTCTGAGCCACCACGCCCACCACTCCACCGTCGATGTCGACCTCCACCATCGCCGCTCCGTCCCACCGTCGGACCACCAGAGGATGACGCCATCTAACTCCACGATCCCAACCCCTCTGGGCTTCGCCGGTTTTGTTCGTCAGATGTCCGGGAAGCTCTCCACGCCGGAATCGGGTCTGGGCTTCCCTTGCAGGTCTCAGACGACGTCAAAACTGTGGTCTATTGGGGGGTAATAGACAGATTATTGCCCCCCACTAATTTCTTAACTGTGGTTAATTAATCACTGAAATTAGAGTTTTGATAAGTCTTATGTTGTTTTGAGTTTATTAAAGTACAATAATCTGTCAATGATAGTTAAGTGAAGGGTTCTGACTTAAAACGAAGACATTATTTGGGGGCAGTAATGTGTCTACTGCCCCCCACTAAACCATTAAAACTTGCACCAGTTAAGTGAAGGGTTCTGACTTCGTATGAAGACATTATTTGGGGGCAGTAATGTGTCTACTGCCCCCCACTAAACCATTAAAACTTGCACCAGATTCAAGGATTCACAGTGTATTGCACTTTATCACAAACAAATCAACAAGAGATGATTGCTGTCTCCTAAGAAAGACATTATTGGGTGGCACTAATGTGTCTACTGCCCCCCAATAGACCATCAAACATTACACCGCTTCCTATGTTTCACAGATTATAGAAGTTATTCACACTCAAAACAACAGATAATGTCTAAAAACCCACATTTTGAGGGTCAATATTCTGTCTACTGCCCCCCACTAGACTGACACAAACCAAACAATTTTTTTCATTTATCGACTACTGCAATTTAACACTACATTTACTTTGGAATAGCAGTTTTCAGTCCGTCAATAAATACAGCAGTCATCATTGGTCCCTAATACAAAGTCTACTGGGGGGCTCTAATGTAACAAATTTTATGGTTATGACTGCACAATAGCATATAGCAGTTTTCAGTCCCATATAACAGACTTCAGTCCGTCGTCGATTCCTTCAGAAGGCCAACCCCGGCCTCGCCGAGCTTCTAAGCGACGAGGACAGTTGGCTTGGCGTCGAGCCTGGCCGCGGAGAGCATGACGACGAGTTTCGGCACCGCGATGGCGAGAGCAGGCGTCGTGGGCGACCTGCTGGAGGGATGGAGGGAGGGAGAGAGAAATCTGACGTCGTCTGGAGAGAGAGAGAGAGAGAGAGAGAGAGAGAGAGAGAGAGAGAGAGAGAGAGAGAGAGAGAGAGAGAGAGAGAGAGAGAGATCGGTGAAGGGGAGGAGAGAGAAATCAGTGAGGGGGAGAGGGCAAAAAAGTCCCCAAAATAAATAAAAAGAAGAAAAAAAGAATTAATTGGGTAAAGGGGAAATAATCCAAAAAAGAATTAATTGGGTAAAGGGGAAATAATCCCTTAGAGTGTTTTGGGTAAACGGGGTTAAAAAACAGTTAGTGGAGCAAGTGGGCATATTTTAAGCTAAAATTGGGTAAATGAGCATTTTCCCAAAAAGTAAAGAAAGAAAATTCCATTAAAATGACGAGGAATGCTAGCTACCTTCCCCAATTACCTTTCCCTTCCAACCTTCCCCACTCATCAACTGCCACATGTATTTTGACAACACCCAAACCTATGACATTAATGTTTTGAAAATCCAACATACCTGTTACCAAATTTGCCCCTAATTAATGCAAAGACATTGTCATTTCTTTCTATTTTCTATTTTCCAGTTTTTCTTTCTCCTTTCTCGCACAGTGCTGAACGATTTCATCCTTTTCCAGTCTTCCTCTTCCCCCTGGTTTTCTTTTGTTCATTTCAAACCCAGAATTCCAAATCATCATACCACATGATCGAGGAAAAGATAGTTGATAAATAATATATCAAACTCTCTTTATTATCCATATTAAATGCACAATCTAATTCAAACTAAACGGCTTAACAACAATGAACTAGAGTAAAAAATTAGGATTTCTGGGTTTTCATGTTGAACCCTCTCTCTCTCTCTCTCTCTCTCTCTCTCTCTCTCTCTCTCTCTCTCTCTCTCTTTTTTCATTCTCAAACTTTGGTTACTGGGTTCTGAAATATGTAAGGCAAAACTAAAAGTCATTTAAATTGAATTATTTACGAAGTAGACTAACTTAGTGATGATCTCATCTCTAAAAAAACCTCAAAAATTGCCCCTTTTTTTTTTTGCCTTGAGAAAAGTCTAATCCATGAAGTGGGTTTTCTCCAAAAACAAGCTATAACATCGATGTGGATTTTAGATTCAATTAGGAGATTGGTGTAGAAATTGAAACTGGTTAATTTAAAATTTGAACTTCATGAAAAAAAGAAGAAAAAAAATTTGAAAAAAGAGAAGAAATCGTTCAGCAGAGAGATAAGAAGGAACGGTAGAAGAGACGCTCAGGGAAGAGAGAGAGAATTGAAATTAATAACAATTAAAAATTTTAAATTCATTTTGCATTAATTAAGGGCAAATTTGATAAAAGGTATGTTGGATTTTCAAAACATTAATGTCATAGGATTGGATGTTGTCAAAATACATGTGGCAGTTGATGAGTGGGGAAGGTTGAAAGGGAAAGGTAATTGGGGAAGGTAGCTAGCATTCCTCTAAAATCACAGTCGTAAACTAACATTCCTAATATAAGCTTTGAGTGATGTAAATGAATGACAGTTGAGTAGGCAACTCTGTCCTTATCATACAATGATCGTGTTCTTATCTGAGTAATCTTCATTCTTTAATTTCTCAACAAACAACTCATTGAATTCAATTACTAGTAAGCAGATTTAGCTTATAATAAACTACAATACTAAAAATCCCACGAGTCATGCCAGGCCTGTTTTGGGCGTAGGGGCAACAAAATTAAGATAAGTGTCAAAGAATCGTGCTATCATACTGTATTGAATATTGACACCCAAACTAGCAGGGGCTTCAAAGGCAACGTAAGAATTGACCTTGTGTTATAATGTTGTCCAAAAGTAACACCCTAACTAGAAGTGAGTTCAATGGCAACATAAGAATCAAGCTACTAGCAGAAAGTATCCAAAATAAGGAGAACATCAACAAGGCAACAAGCTAAGAAGCTACCATTATTGACCAGCAGGCCCAATACCTGTTGCAGTAATCCTTCTGGGCTGCAGAGATAGGATTCTGGTGTTTCACCATCCATCATTTCCAAGCAGCTGAAACAGGTATTTAGTATGTGAGAATTCCAGATCAAAACCACTAGACCTGAGGTTGATCAATGAACATAACACCAGCATGAACATTAAGATTTCTTACGACACATGCAAAGCAGCTCCATGACGAGAAAAAATTGAAGCAACAGGATCATAACCATCCCTAAGAGCAGTGTTGTAGTATCCAGCTGTGAGTTCAGCAGGGTGTGCTACTGTCTGGTACCACCAATATATTCCACCAATTTTAGCCACTAACAGAATAGAAGTTTGCTTGTCTTCTTGATACTTCTTCAAAATTTTGGCTGCCTTTGCAAGAATAGCATCTGCATGACCAAGCAAACTACCACTATACCATTCCTACAACGAGTTAAGCAACTGTTAGATCTCATAAACTCCACTATATTATTCAATCAGTTAGATTTCATTTGGTAATTTAACGTACCCTTACATTTTTATTTTAGGTGTATGAAAAAATGATGTGTATTTAGTATTTTGCAACGTGTGAATAAAATTTTTCATTGTGATTATTGCATTTGTACCAAACATCGTTGATGATTTCAAAGCCAAACACAATTTCATTATCTTCTATTTTGAAAACATGGAGAATAAGATCTTTGAAAAAAAACAGCAAAACTGAAAGATGCGGAGGATCGCTGTGGTAGCGTCCCTTGCTTGGCTAGATTGGGGTTTGGATGGATTGGGCTTGCCTGGTTTGAGTCCTTATTGTTGTGTTTGTGTACGTTGCAGTCTGGGTTTGCTTTCTGTTGCTTTGTTCTTTCTTGTTTCTATTTGTTTGTTGTTCCAACCCAGTTTCTGGGTTATGTAACCTTTTTCTTTATTTTAAATTTTAATGTTGGGAGAATTCCATAAATGGTCACTCAACTGTGACTCATTCGACCCTATGGTCACTCAAGTTTCAAATATATCACTTTGGTCACTCAACTATTACACTGTCAATCACTTTAGTTACCCAAGGAGTATTTTTTTCTCACTTTAATCACTTCTCCCAATCATTCTAATACATATTTATCAAATTTTCACAATTGGTTGGATGAAAATATCATTAATATTGTGGCAAATAATTTTTTTTAATGAAAAAAATTAACAAAGTGATTAAAGTGATTGACAGTGTAATAGTTGAGTGACCAAACTGATATATTTGAAACTTCAGTGACCAAAGTGTCAAATGAGTCATAGTTTTTTTTTTTTTTTTTTTTTTTTTTTTTGAGAAATAAGAATTGCATTAAAAGCAATCTAGATAGTTACATCATAAATAAGTACACGGGAGAGCCATTGTGGCTCTTCCTCAACCCAAACTTGAAATGCAGGAAACAAAAGCGCATTTTTAGCTAAACTATGCGCTGCCTGATTACATCTCCTAGGGCTATATGTACAAATAACTGAAGAGAAGAAATGGAAGAGATTTCGCACTTCGTCAACCAAATATCCTTCAACAGACCAAACAGAATCTGTTGTGTTCAAATCATTAATCACTCCCAAAACATCAATTTCCAGAATTATTTGTGTCGATTGAAAACCTGCTTGGATAATAGTTTGCAAGCCCAAGACTGCTGCATATAGTTCTGTAGCTTTGACAGAAAAACCACCCCTTAATCCTTTTGACACCGCTATCATTAAATCACCATTTTCATTATGGAGGACTGCACCCAATCCCCTTAAGCCAAGTACTTCGTCTACAGCACCATCCACATTCAGTTTCAGAAAAGGAAAAGAAGGTCGAGTCCATCTAACCTTAGCAGTAGTTCTATTAGCAGGGTAGCAAGCATTGAGATGCTGCTCCAAAAATTGTTGCTGCAATTGTAGAGCTTGAGCATACAGAAAGTGAGGATTGACCAGTTTGTAGTTGAAAATCACATCATTTCGAGCCTTCCAAACCCTTCTACATAATAGCACCACTAAATCCAATTCATGCAAAGTAAGAACTGATGTTGCATATCGAAACAGGTCTGTGAAGGTCCCAAAATGTCCACTACCCACTGCACCCTTGAAAGGAGTAGTCTTCCAAACCTCCTTAGCCTTTGGACAAGACCAAAGGGCATGTAGAATAGTCTCCTCCTCTCCCTGGCACATAGAACAAACTGAAGAAGCAAGAAGATGTCGATGATGGAGTGAAAATGCTGTTGGCAAGATTTCATGAAGCACTCTCCAAATAAATACTCCTGCTCTTTCAGGGATTTTTAATTTCCACACTACCTGCCAAACCAAATCAACATGACTAGAAGAGCTTCCCTCCTGACCATCACCTCTAAGCCTCAAATTCTGAGCAAGCTGGTAACCACTCTTCACCGTATAAACTCCCTCTTTTGTATAGTGCCAAATCAGTTTATTTGAGCAAGGAGTAGTAGGCAATGGAATGGAATAGATAGCTGCCACCTCCAACTCCCAAAAAGATTCTGAAAGTAGTCTAAAGTGCCAAGAACCATTTGAAATCAAAGAAGAGACAGGATGATTGAAGGGCAGATTTGGAAGAGACATGATCTTGAAAGAGTATGGGATTGGCACCCAGGCATCATGGTAGATCAGAATAGAGTTACCATCACCAACCCTCCACCTTAAACCAGAAAGCAGCAATTGTCTCCCCCATAGTAGTGATCTCCAAATTAAAGATCAAGATCGCCCAACCCTTGCCTCTAAAAAAGAAGATTGAGGATAATATCTGCACTTGTAGATTTAAGTAGGCCTCATCAAAAAGCCCGCGGATCAAGTGGGCCGATGGAGGCCCGCCGGCCCGGAGGGCTTTTAGCCCGGCCCGGCCCGTCAAAAAACCAGCAAAAGCCCGCCTTGGTGGGCCGAGGGCCGGCCCGCCTAAAGCCCGCAAAAACCCGGCCCGGCCCGTAGGCCCGGCCCGCCAAAGGCCCGCTAGGCCCGGCCCGTAAAAGCCCGTAAAATATTATATATATATATATATTTGTAGTTATGTGTGTGTGTGTTTATAAATATATATACACACACACACATAGATATATATATTTGTGTGTGTTTATATATATATATATGTGTGTGTGTGTGTGTGTGTGTGTGTGTGTGTGTGTGTTTATATATATGTATATATATTTATATATGTGTGTGTGTTTATATATATAATATATATATAGAGATATATATATGTGTGTGTGTGTGTGTTTATATATATGTATATATATATATTTATATATGTGTGTGTGTTTATATATATGTATATATATATATATATATTTATATATGTGTGTGTGTTTATATATATAATATATATATAGAGATATATATATATATATATATGTGTGTGTGTGTGTGTGTGTGTGTGTGTTTATATAGAGGATATATATATAGATATATATATATATATATGTGTGTGTGTGTGTGTTTGTTTATATATATAATATATATAGAGATATATATATGTGTGTGTGTGTGTTTATATATATGTATATATATTTATATATGTGTGTGTTTATATATATAATATAATAATATATATAGATATATATATATATATATATATATATATATGTGTGTGTGTGTGTGTGTGTGTGTGGAAGTTCTTATACTTCTATTATTCTATATAGAATATGTGCATATATATATATTCTACATATCGGTAATCGGTTGACCAATTAGATCGGGTTCAAAACTATGGTGAAATTGACTAAATTTTTAACCACACGCATAATTTATTGTAATAAACTCATCCAACGGTCGGTTTTTCCATTTTCTTTGAATTGATAGGGGTTGCTCTTTGGAGTGTATGATATATAAATATAGGTTTATAAGAGTAACTACGTTTGACCTAGTTGATCGAATTCGAAACAATAACGAAATTGGCTAGATTTTCTACAATCACCATAAAACATTACAATCTCTCCATCGAGCGGTTGGTTTCTCCGAATTCATTTTCTACTTCATGGTTGCTTTAGAATGAACCTAAACAATTTAAATGCAATGTATAAGTCATACAACTAAAGGAATAAAATTGGTATACACCAATGTGTTTGTAATTAAAATTAATTTTTTTTTTATCTTATGTCCACGCACATCCATCGATGGAATATATACAAACGTGATGTGAAAAAATAAGCACGTTTCGCGGTTGCCACGCCATCGGTCAACCAATAAAACATATAAGTGACTACGGTTGACCAATCCGATCGGATTCGAAAATATGGTGAAATTGGTTAAATTTTTTACCACACTCATAATTTATTGTAATAAACTCATCCAACGGTCGGTTTTTTCATTTTCTTTGAATTGATAGGGGTTGCTCTTTGAAGTGTATGATATATAAATATAGGTTTATAAGAGTAACTACGTTTGACCTAGTTGATCGAATTCGAAACAATAACGAAATTGGCTAGATTTTCTACAATCACCATAAAACATTACAATCTCTCCATCGAGCGGTTGGTTTCTCCGAATTCATTTTCTACTTCATGGTTGCTTTAGAATGAACCTAAACAATTTAAATGCAATGTATAAGTCATACAACTAAAGGAATAAAATTGGTATACACCAATGTGTTTGTAATTAAAATTAATTTTTTTTTATCTTATGTCCACGCACATCCATCGATGGAATATATACAAATGTGATGTGAAAAAATAAGCACGTTTCGCGGTTGCCACGCCATCGGTCAAACAATAAAACATATAAGTGACTACGGTTGACCAATCCGATCGGATTCTAAAATATGGTGAAATTGGCTAAATTTTTTACCATACTCATAATTTATTGTAATAAACCCATCCAACGGTCAGTTTTTCTATTTTCTTTGAATTGATAGGGGTTGCTCTTTGGAGTGTATGATATATAAATATAGGTTTATAAAAAATTAGTGTCTTTAAAAATTTATTTATCAATAAATTAGTATCTATATATAAATATAGATTTTTTTTGGTACAATATAGTTATATAGATCTATTATCTTTGGTTGTATTTGATCATTATCCATTGAATTTCCAAAGCTTGATTAAAAAAAAACTTGTGTCTTTAAATATTTATTTATAAATAAAGCCCGCAAGGCCCGGCCCAAAAAAGCCCGCAAGGCCAAGCCCGGCCCGGCCCGAAAAAGCCCGCAAGGCCCGCTTTATATGGACGGGCTTGGATCCTTTGATTTTTAATAAAGCCTGGCCCGGCCCGGCCCGCAATTATTTAAAAATATGGCAAGGCCCGGCCCGAGCCCGCTATGAATGGGCCGGGCCGGGCCCGGCCCGGCCCGTTGACGACCCCTAGATTTAAGAAACCAATAAATCCGGTGAAGAAAGCAATCTCCAACACTGCTTGGCAAGCAATGTCTGATTAAAATCCACAATGTCTCTGAATCTCAGACCTCCATTCTTCTTATTTCGACAAAGAGAACTCCACTTCAACCAGTGCATACCCTTCTTTCCTTTTTTGCGACCCCACCAAAACCTAGCCGACAAGCCCGATAGATCATGACATAGATACATTGGCAATCTGAATACACTCATAGAGTATGATGGTATAGCTTGAACAACCGATTTCAAAAGAATCATCTTGCCTGCCTGTGACAGCTTTTTATCTTTCCAACCATTCAGATTTTCTAACTCTGATAGCTAGCTCCATCAAAATCTTCTAAAAAAGCACTAGCAGCATGGACAAGAGGAATATCATATTCAATGACTCAATCTATAAGCATGATGAATGCCATTCTCAAGTCAAAATACCTGAAAAAGTAGTACAAAAAGAAAAGAATGTATTCGTCTTCAAAAAAAGAAGAGAATTTACATTAATAACCAAGTCCCTCTGCTCTAGCAAAGGGTAATTAAGTCTAGGCCGCGGGGTACAGCCGTGTAGTAGAAGTTAAACGCCGTTCAAACCAAAGCATATCTTCCCCCCTTGGCCCTTGGCCCTTGGCCCTTGCGATTAAGAAAGACAGAGGTGGGAAGAGCATCCAAGACGTTGGATTTTCAAAAAATTTAAAAAAATGAATATATAAACGACAAGTCCCACGCCCACCACATTTCCAAAACACACGAGACTTTCTCTCTGCAAAAACTCTCTGCGGTCAAGATCAAGGAAGCCATAGAAGATGCAGGTTTCCCAGTTGATGAATTTCCAGAACAAGACATTGCAGTATGCCGGCTCAGGATAAAAGGAATGATGTGCACCAGTTGCTCCGAGTCCGTTGAATCTGCTCTTCGAATGGTTGATGGAGTGAAAAACGCAGTTGTTGGGCTAGCCCTTGAGGAAGCAAAGGTTCACTTTGATCCAAACATCACTGACACCTGTTCGATCATGAAAGCAATAGAAGATGCTGGCTTTGGATCTGAGCTCATTAGCTCAGGGAATGATGTAAACAAAGTGCATCTAAAACTTGAAGGAGTTAATTCTCCTGAAGACATGACCATCATCCAATCCTCCCTTGAATCAGTTGAGGGTGTAAATAATGTTGAAGTGGACGTGTTAGAAAAAAAGGTCACCATCACCTACGATGCAGACCTCACTGGTCCAAGATCTCTTATACATTGTATTGAAGAAGCTGGAAGCAACCCCAAATCATACCAAGCAAGCTTGCATGTTCCTCCAAGGCGAAGAGAAGCTGAACAGCAGCTTGAGACTCAGATGTACAGGAACCAGTTTTTCTTGAGCTGTCTATTTTCAGTTCCTGTATTTTTATTCTCAATGGTGCTTCCAATGCTTTCTCCCTATGGGGACTGGTTAATGTACAAGATTCACAACATGCTCACTGTAGGAATGCTTTTAAGATGGATTCTGTGCACACCCGTGCAGTTCATTATTGGCAGGAGGTACTCCTTTAGTATATTTTTACTGTTACTTCTTCTTATTGTTATGAGTTATGCAGCAACAACTTGTGCATCAATGTTTTTGAGGACTGAATATGTGTAGCTACTGTTTCTAGACCTGAAATTCTTTGCTTTTGGATGTCATTGTCAGGTTTTATGTGGGATCATATCATGCTTTAAGACGTAGGTCAGCTAATATGGATGTTCTTGTTGCACTGGGCACCAATGTTGCTTATTTCTACTCTGTCTATATAGCAATGAAAGCATTGGCTTTGGATAATTTTGAGGGGGAAGATTTCTTTGAAACTAGTTCCATGATGATATCCTTTATACTCCTGGGGAAGTACTTAGAAGTTCTAGCTAGAGGAAAAACATCTGATGCTTTAGCAAAGCTGACAGACCTTACTCCTGAAACGGCTTATCTGCTATCACTAGATGCTGATGGCAATGCTATCTCAGAGATGGAAATTAGCACTCAACTTATTCAAAGAAATGATATACTTAAGATTGTTCCCGGGGCAAAAGTTCCTGTTGATGGGATTGTAATTAGTGGTCAAAGCCATGTGAACGAGAGTATGATCACAGGAGAGGCAAGGCCTATTTCTAAAAGATTAGGTGACAAGGTAGTATATCTTTTGATTCTTACTCTGATCTGCAGCATTGAAAGAAAAATGCTAAAGTTAACTTTTTCCCTTTCACTTAAATAGGTAATTGGTGGCACCATGAATGAGAATGGATGCTTACAGGTTAAGGCAACCCATGTTGGTTCAGAGACTGCGCTATCCCAGATAGTTCAACTTGTTGAAGCTGCACAGCTTTCCAGAGCACCTGTTCAGAAGCTAGCTGATCAGATCTCAAAGTTTTTCGTTCCAGCAGTGAGTTCATTTATTTCTACCTTAAGGATACCATGTACCAAGTAATATTACTGAATATATTAACCTTCTTTTGAATAAATATATGTGTGTGTGAAGTTTTTTGTGCATTTATTCTCATTATAATTTCTCCAAAGTAAAACTGAAGGAGGATAAAGTAAGGGAGGCTTGTTTATACGCTTTGTGTGTGTGTAGTTTCAATGTGTGAAGTTTTTTGTGCATTTATTCTCATTATAATTTCTCCAAAGTAAAACTGACGTAGGATAAAGTAAGGGAGGCTTGTTTATACGCTTTAGATACAACACTCTTAGACTCGTATAATACCAAAGTACTCAATAAAGTCTCATTAAAGACTAAGCAAGAGACTCTTGGATACTAAGGTTTAAATAAAATTTTAAACAACACTAGACTCAAATAAATACCCTAACAAAACTAAACTTACTTCTTTGGATGACTCTTGGTTTATTTATGTATTATAAGTTTACTTAGACTCTTAGATTATCATGGAGACTTTACTTTGGACCAAAAAGGCCTGGACTTAGTCTTGGCCTTCCAAAGAGGATATTTATTTTCTAACCAAGCTGTGGCTACTGCATCAAAAACAACGCCGCAAATTAGATATGAAAAAATCTTGGAAGTACATATCTGCAGATGATACTTATATCTGAAATACAAACTCATTCTTGGTTTTAAAGATTATCAGCATATACAAACTCGTTGTTATTGATCATGTTAAGGTTGTTACATCAATATTTATTTCCTTATTTGTTTTCAGATTTCTTGGTTTCCTTTTTCGGCAGGTTTCTATTTTTTTTTTCTTTTTTCTTTTTCTTTAGTCAGATAAGTTTTGAGTTCTTTTTTTTGTTCAAAATATGCTTATTTATAGTTGAGTGCCATGTCTTGACAAACTAGCTAGTAGCTAAATGGTCGTTGGAGGTAATGAACTCCATTTCTTATGACAGTTTCTTGTAAACAAAAATAATTTAATCTGCTTTCCCACAACAGGTTGTGATTGCAGCATTTCTGACATGGCTGGGTTGGTTCATCCTGGGAGAATTCGGTCTTTATCCCATATCATGGACACCAAAAGGCATGGATAGGTTTGAGCTGGCACTGCAGTTCGGCATCTCAGTACTAGTGGTTGCATGCCCTTGTGCTTTGGGATTAGCAACACCTACAGCAGTCATGGTTGCAACAGGGAAGGGTGCTACACAAGGTGTTCTTATCAAGGGTGGAAATGCACTTGAAAAGGCTCATAAGGTAAGGCCACCATTTCTCTGGGTTTCATTTGCATAATCTATTTTATCGTGTTAACTTTTTATGTTTTTATATAAAGTGAGACCCCCAAATGGCTAGTTTACTTTATTCAAATTTGCTTTTTGTGAAAAACTGTTATTTCTGGTATTGACAAACACGAGTATGACAGTTGCCACATCAAAGATTCAAGTAATGTCATATTACTTCACAACATGACCTGCTGATTACAAAGTTGATATGTATGTTGAGATGTAAATCAAAACATTCATCTGCCCTTAGAAGATTATATATATACATATGTATATGTACTTGTGTCTCTGTGTGTTAAGATATGAGAGGTGAAAATTTATTTTATTTATTGCAAATGCAACTATTTCTAATTTGAATTTGTGTTATTAAGATGATCCAGAGAATTGATAGGTGTTTGCACCATTTTCATGTCACCAAACATCATATTAAGTCTACCAGCTACTCTTATTAGCATGGTGAAGGACTCTTGATTTTGATGGACATGTTGCTATTTTTACCATTAGTTCTGGTTTTTAAATTTTTCTTCCTTTTTATTTTTTATTATATATATATATATATATATTTTATATTTGGAACCTAGGTCTTGCACATTCATACATTTCATATATGTGTGTCACTGTGTGTGTGTGGATTCCTAATATCCATTTGTGATTTATCCTGCAGGTGAAAACAGTTGTCTTTGATAAGACAGGGACACTGACAGTTGGAAAACCGACAGTAGTTAGTGCTGTTCTATTTTCCAATTACTCAATGGAGGAATTCTGTACTGTGGCTACTGCTGCAGAGGTCAGTGTTTATGTTTTCAACATTCTTACATGAAAATTTAACTTGAAAACTTTTGAGTACTTTAAAAGTTAAACTCTGGTATTGTCTAAGAGCCATATATGTGTGTGTGCATGTGTGTGCATCTATATATTTCAGTTTATGTACTTTCTGAATGATGAAAGACTAGATTTTATTCTGGTAGCCTAAAATTTTGACAATCAACTTAATACTCCTCTTTGGAATATTATTTAGGCAAATAGTGAACACCCAATAGCAAAGTCTATTGTGGAGCATGCAAAGGGGTTTCTTAACAAGTTTGGGTCAACTGAACATGTGGTGGAGGCTAAGGACTTTGAGGTACACACTGGAGCTGGTGTTAGTGGAAGAGTTGGTGACAAAATGGTTTTGGTTGGGAACAAGAGGCTCATGCGGGAATATAATGTCCAGGTTGGTCCTGAGGTTGAGAAATTCGTTTCAGAAAATGAGAAACTGGCTCGAACATGTGTGTTAGTTTCCATTGATGGAAAGGTTGCTGGGTCGTTTGCTGTAACTGATCCAGTGAAGCCAGAGGCTGCATGTGTAATATCTTATCTCCACTCAATGGGCATTTCAAGCATCATGGTTACTGGTGATAATCAAAAAGTTGGCATCGATATCGATAAGGTGTTTGCTGAGACCGATCCCATGGGAAAAGCTGATAGAATCAAAAAGTTACAGGTAAGCTTGTGACAGTCACCTAGGGCAGTGTGTATTAATTTAATGAGTTAAATTGAAAAATACTCTTACCAGTAAATAGCAGAGTTCTAGGATTTAAAAAGAAAGTGGATGTGGTTGGTCTTACAGATAAGAGTTTTTAAAGAAGTTAAGATATGATTATGGTTTCTGACCAAATAGAAAAAGAAATTTTGATTAATCGCTTGCTCTATCTGTGTCGTTGCATGAAGCCTGGTCTATATGCTTTCATTCCCTGACCTGGTGGCAGCTTGCTACATTATTATGCATGACTCCCTTTGGGTCTTTTCTTTCCAGAATATGGCATTTGCTTTTCTTTTTCATCTTGAGGGTGGTGGCCAGCTGAAAACTGCAATATTTATCTTTCAAGTTGACTTGTAAATTTAGGGAAAAAAAAATTAAGAATGAGGGCAAATATGTGATTCACATGCTTTAACCATTTGATTGATTATAAAAGTGCAGAGCTTTTAGTCACTTGTTTTGAAACCACTCATCAGTAATTTATACTAGAATTTCTTTAAAATATTTGAATTTGCTATTCTATATCAAGTTTGTTCCACTACCAGTTATGGAGGTACAATTGGAGCAAGCAGAGCCTTCTTTGACTTTTAAACTGAAATTGGATGCAGATGAAAGGATTGACTGTGACTATGGTGGGAGATGGAATCAATGACTCACCAGCTTTGGCTGCAGCAGATGTTGGCATGGCAATTGGCGCTGGCACCAATGTAGCAATTGAAGCTGCTGATATAGTTTTGATGAAAAGCAATTTGGAAGATGTAGTTACAGCCATAGATCTCTCTAGAAAGACTATGTCTCGAATTTGGTTGAATTATGTCTGGGCCCTGGGATACAACATCCTTGGCATGCCAGTTGCTGCGGGAATCTTGTTCCCTTTCACTGGGATCCGATTACCACCTTGGCTTGCCTGTGCCTGTATGGCTGCTTCATCTGTTAGTGTGGTATGTTCATCTCTCTTGTTGCAGTCTTATAAGAAGCCTTTGCATTTTCAGAACATTAAGTCTGCGTGACGGTGTACATCTGATTAGTTTTCAACCTCTGGTTGTTGCTTCCTTTCTCCATTGTTGTAGCAATAAATGTATACATGTACTCGTAATCTGTAGTCCAGATGTACAAGGCCCTGATTCTTTGCAAGATATTGTATTTCATCTATCATTTTTGGAGCTGAGAAACTAATTAGCCAAATATTGATGATGTACAAACCTTGAATACACCAAGGTTGATAGTTTATAACCTTGATTGAAGAACATTGTGATCAGAAGAATGTAGTTCATAAGTTGTTGGCCCCAATTACATATAAACTTAAAAGCATGCACCTTTTATGTGAATCATTAGCTCATCTACTTTTATGTCTACAGTTCACCAATCACTTAAAACTTTTCTATAGCTACCATCTGTGTTAAATTATGTTTTAAGTAGTCATCTCAAGTGGAAAAAATTACGCCCATTAAACAGCAATACTATTAAAAACCAGAAGCCACGTTCAATGCTCTCGCTTTGGGTTAGGGTTTGGACGGGTCGTCAAATTCCTATGGCTATCATTGAAGATTTGAAGGTGTGATTGCTTAGTTGGCTTCTACTCTTCTCGCTCTTGCTGACACTGATGAGACTCTTGATGTTCAGCATGCAACCAGAAATCTGTCAACAAATGGTGAGTTATCGACTCCGGCAAAGACTTTTGACAATCAAGAAGCGCATATTCTGGGCAAGGCTAATAACATTTTCGACTCCGGCAAAGAACTTTTGACAATCCAGAAGCGCATATTCTGGGCAAGGCTAATAACATTTTCATCCATATACTTCCAACAATTATGAGAAAACCTTATATTCCACGTTTTTTGGAGAATGAGTTCTAATTAAGGCGCCTTGGATAATTCAAACCGTTATTCATAATATTCAATCTCATAGTTCTCGAGTTGCATGCTGCAAGATCTCATTTGCATGGTGACCAACTAAAATCTCATTATGTTTATTGAGAGGCAGATTTTTTCAAATCTTAATCACAGGTGAAATTTTCATATATGATCACCGGGGAAGTTTTCAAATCTTGATCTCCATTGAAGTTTTCAAATATATATGTTGTTCATTAGAACAAAAGCTTTGTAAACAATTAAATTGTTAGCTTCACTTAGAAAAATGCATAAACTGATGGATAATCTTCATATAATCTAGGCCACTCACCACGAGTTTCCTGCCCTACATTATTTTCCTGTAACCCCAATCGACATGAGCAATTAGCCTGTAACCTACAAGCATGAAAACCAAAGCAATCACGGAGCTAAATTGTCCATCAAGCCCCACCATTTTTATAGCTGGATAATCTGCAATCACGCAAACTCCTCCAGCATCGTCACATGGATATGTCTCATCTGTCTTGTATTGAGACCCCAAGAAGAGTTTGTACGAGTAGTGAGAGAACGAAAGGTACTTGATCCAAGCTATAAATCTAGGCACCTGTTGAACATAGTATCCACCAACTAGAAGGAATGACAGCATGAAGAC
The DNA here is from genome assembly GCF_002994745.2 of Rosa chinensis. Classification (NCBI taxonomy): domain Eukaryota; kingdom Viridiplantae; phylum Streptophyta; class Magnoliopsida; order Rosales; family Rosaceae; genus Rosa; species Rosa chinensis. The sequence goes on from NC_037092.1 coordinate 56,029,245, forward strand.
TGATCCAAGTGTCATGGCCACCTCATGGTCCATTGCCAAAGCACCAAGAGCAAGTCCTAAGCCTTGAGAAACTGAAACACTGAGTAACAGAACCAACAAGGCATGCAAGAAGTGTCCAATAGTGGATTTTAGGCCTGCTGACCAGTATGTTATTGCGAGGAATAGGGTAGGAAGAACAAGTTCCATGGGTAGGTCAGCGACAATCCTTGATATGAAATAGGAGGAAAGTCTGTAAGTGCCAGAAGACCGTTCCTTTTGGAGCATCTTGTGCTCTTGGGGAAATGTAGAGATTGCTTCTAAGAGAGGAAAAAAGCCCCAGAATCCGCAAATAAAGAAGAAAATCCCAATCTGTATACGCGCATATATAAGTAGCAAAAATTAGATTCTCAGTCAGATTTTCTCCATATATATATACTGAAATTATAAACCATTGCTGCTATTAGTTAATTCATATATATAGATATGTGTAATTATGTATATGCCCATTCTAGGCCCTCAAATTTGAAACTTGCACTATTACTTTGGCAGTCATATGCAGTTTGCACATCATATAAAAACAGCAATGAGATGATGGTAATCAAATCATTCAAACGCATAAACAGTTGTGAATTTTGTTGGTTCTTGGCAGGAATGATTCTGCATATGAAACTATGAAAGTAAAGAATAAACACTTTCAATCAGGTCTAGGCCAGGGGAGCTAGGTTTTGTAGATTTCAAATTCAATGACCACGAAATTGCATATTGAAAAGGGAAACCAGCTCAATGTTCAGGCAGATTCATTATTTCATTTCTATTCTCCAAGAATCATTCATGTCAAGAATCAGCAATATTCATATTTGTTCATTTCATTTCTATTCTCAGTTTAGATATACCTGAAGTGATTGAGGATTAATTACCTGGTCTTGTAAGTGGGAAATATGCGATTTCCACCATAGCAGGGCAGTAAGAAAAGAGACTGCAAGCACCTCAAAAATCTTGAGAGGAGAGAAGGACTCATGCTTCCTCTCCCTCACTCCTCTCCTCAACAACACACTGAATTGCTGCCACCATGTTGTCGGCCACCTCCCAAACTCCTCCTTACTATTGTCTTCTGGACCATTTGATAATTTATCTTCATTGAATTGTTTGCCTGCAAGTTCCTCCTTCAATTTCTCCGAAAGCCTCTCTTTATAGGCCACAACGATGCTCTGCATGTGATCATCCATGGAATCATTTGCATGCGCACCATCACTTGTCAACCCTACAAAAACATAGCATTCAATTTCTTACTTGAAACTTGAACCCAATGACCAAACTATCGAGTATAGAGGATCTAATAGATAGAAATTTCAACAAAAATATCAAGGAAATATCGGATTTCTATGAAACTATACAGAAGTTCTTGAGAGAACTTGTAGCATCAACTAAAGATATGCATGCATACCATTAGCAACGTCCAAGAGAAAATCAGCAGGATTCATGGGTACCGATGAGGCAAACCCAATGTCCGAAAAGTAGTCCATGACTGCAGAGACCTTGCCAAAATACAAAGCATTTCCTTCCGATAACAGCAACAGCTTGTGAAACATGTAAAACAGCCTACTGGAAGGCTGGTGTATTGTCATCACTATTGTTCTTCCACCACTGGCTAACTCAGACAATCCCGAAACGATGCATTGAGCTGTGGTGGAATCAAGGCCGGAGGTGGGTTCATCCAATATGAGCAAGCTAGGGTTTACAAGCAACTCTTGCCCTATGCTCACCCTTCTCCGCTCGCCTCCTGAAACACCCCTCAGGAACTCATGACCTATAATGCTGTTTCGGCACTGGGTTAATCCGAGTTGGGCTATAACCGATTCGGCTTGGGATACCTTCTCTTCCTTGGTTAGAGTGTTTGGCAAGCGGAGAAGGGCAGTGAAAACTAGGGTTTCGACCACTGTTAGATGGGGATAGAGAAAATCGTATTGGGAAACGAATCCAGTGTTTCTTTTCATTGCGTTTGATATGGGTTTGCCGTTGTAGGTTATGCTTCCGGCGAGTTGGCCACCGAGACGGCCTCCTAGTGCGGTTAGGAGAGTCGTTTTGCCACTTCCGGATGGACCTAACATGGCTAGAATTTCACCTGGTTCTGCCATTCCTGTCACACCCTTCAATATCACTTTCTCAGTCTCCTTGCTCCTCTGCGGCCATAATATTCCTTCTATTCCCACATTCTTGATTCTGATCTTGTAGATTACGTCCTCAAACTGCGTACAGATTATTTGTTTCAATCAATCAAACAGTGAAGAATTACAAAACAAGATCAAAGACCGATGAGTATATGTGATTTGATGATATGTTTTACCTTCAATGTGACTGGTCGAATCGATTTCTTAAAGACGGAGGGGGTTTCATCTGGGGAGCTTTTGTCAGTCTGTATCTCTAATTCCATCATCTGTTGCTCATTAGCAGTAACAGTACTAGAGTTGAGAGAACTAATCAAAATGAAGAGAAGCCGAATTTAGCTAGGGCGACTAACTAAAACTTTAGTGTTTAAGAAGTTTAATACAACGCAGTTTGTTGGACTACTAAACAAGTGAAATTTGTTGGCACTTGGCACCACTGCTACAAGTATTACATTGCAAGTTTTAGGGTAATCAATCAAATATCATCAGTGGGTTAAACAAAAAAATAAAAAACACATATCATCTTTAAGGATAGAAGAATGATCAAGGACTTCTCTATTTTGACGTCCAGGTAGAATGAGAGGAAGATGACATAGAATGCCAAAGAAGTATGGCAAACCAAATACATTCCATGGTCATTTTTTTATTTATCAAAATGACTTGAAACTCGGTTACTTTTATAATTTACAGTTATACTTCTCAAGTACACACGAGACTTAGAAGAACCCAGGCAATATATTAGACTTGCAAAGCCTCCCTTTACAAAAACAAAACTAAAACAAAAATAAAGAACAAGTATCATGAGTGGAACTGTTACTGAAGATCGTTCGGTACAATTTAATGGTTAAATGGGGTTGTATCATGAGTGGAACTGTTACTGAAGATCGTTCGGTACAATTTAATGGTTAAATGGGGTTTTATCAGGTGCTTCACCAACTTGTGCTCATTTTTTTAACAAAAGGAACGAAGTTACTCCAGTTTTCAGCCCTAAAGATCTTATCATTCATCCTGAAATAAGTAAATGATCTTACAACTTCCGCCTGTGAATGGTAACAGTTGTCATGTATTTGCCATAAACTAACCTGCAATGTAAAAAACCAGAGCAGTAAATATTAATAGTGGTCTGAGACTTGACTTAAATTGGTCAATCTTTACTGATAAAAAAGTAAATATAGCCAACTTACACATTTGTACATCATATATAGTGTGTATCTGCTGTCTATGTGTGTGTGTTATCCTAGATACGGTCATAAGATGAAGCTTAGTTTGTTTTACAGTTGCACAAAGGATAGATATACCCTGTCAAATCGTTCGTTGGTGTTTCTCCCGATCAAATGTATTATCCTTTTCTTCGAAACACTCCATAACTGTGAAATAAAATTATGTCAAAGCAAACTAGAATGTCGATACACATTTGATGAGTAATTGAATGATAACAACAATATCCAATACCACCAATAATATTCAATATTCTCAAAAAAAAAAAAAAATAACAATATTCAATACCACCACCAAGTGGTCTAAAACTGACCACCCCAGCACAATCATGGCATTGGTCCTGCCTGTTTAAAAGAATAAGCACAGGTCCATACTGGGCCAAATTATTTGGCAAGCTGTGTGCCCAAAAGTCCAAAACAACCTATTAAGCTCTGAATAAAAAGTAAAGAAAGAAAATTCCATTAAAATGACAGTCGTAAACTAACATTCCTAATATAAGCTTTGAGTGATGTAAATGAATGACAGTTGAGTAGGCAACTCTGTCCTTATCATACAATGATCGTGTTCTTATCTGAGTAATCTTCATTCATCAATTTCTCAACAAACAACTCATTGAATTCAATTACTAGTAAGCAGATTTAGCTTATAATAAACTACAATACTAAAAATCCCACGAGTCATGCCAGGCCTGTTTTGGGTGTAGGGGCAACAGAATTAAGATAAGTGTCAAAGAATCGTGCTATCATACTGTATTGAATATTGACACCCAAACTAGCAGGGGCTTCAAAGGCAACGTAAGAATTGACCTTGTGTTATAATGTTGTCCAAAAGTAACACCCTAACTAGAAGTGAGTTCAAAGGCAACATAAGAATCGAGCTACTAGCAGAAAGTATCCAAAATAAGGAGAACATCAACAAGGCAACAAGCTAAGAAGCTACCATTATTGACCAGCAGACCCAATACCTGTTGCAGTAATCCTTCTGGGCTGCAGAGATAGGATTCTGGTGTTTCACCATCCATCATTTCCAAGCAGCTGAAACAGGTATTCAGTATGTGAGAATTCCAGATCAAAACCACTAGACCTGAGGTTGATCAATGAACATAACACCAGCATGAACACTAAGATTTCTTACGACACATGCAAAGCAGCTCCATGACGAGAAAAAATTGAAGCAACAGGATCATAACCATCCCTCAGAGCAGTGTTGTAGTATCCAGCTGTGAGTTCAGCAGGGTGTGCTACTGTCTGGTACCACCAATATATTCCACCAATTTTAGCCACTAACAGAATAGAAGTTTGCTTGTCTTCTTGATACTTCTTCAAAATTTTGGCTGCCTTTGCAAGAATAGCATCTGCATGACCAAGCAAACTACCACTATACCATTCCTACAACGAGTTAAGCAACTGTTAGATCTCGTAAGCTCCACCATAATATTCAATCAGTTGGCATTTTAATGTTATTAAAAGTATTGCATGGTATAGAAGATTATAACCTCTTCCCCAATTATACCTCTGTAGTTGTTCTTGGTACACTAACCAATACTAACAAAAACAATTTTCCTTTTATTTATTTATTAAGCAAATGAAGTTACAATTCAATTTTCAGAAAAGATGATAGCATATATTGCAGGCTCAAGTTATTCACATCCACCTATAAATATGTTTTGCATGACCGAGGAAACACGAGCCCAAGGTATTTATAGTATAAAGTGTTTGCATTTATATATTCTATGGTAGATCCAGGATGAAACATGCATGAAGAACCAATTTAAGATGAACATTATATGGTCCATTGTACCCTAGGCTTGGATTATGCAACAAAAATGATAATAATAATGATAACAATTGAATACATTAAAGTAGAAGAGCAGAAAACTTCCATCGGTTTCATACAAGGAAAAAGCACCCATAATCAGAAAGAAAGCTTTCCTCTCCCTCTTCAAAGAAAGGAGCTCCAGATGGAAGACTATTGTAATAGCCAGCATTTGGTGGTCCCCCTTCTCCCCATTGAGGCTTCCCTTCCTCACATGCGGCCATCTTTAGGTTGTCCAGCCTAAAAGGGATACAAGGCACTAAATAGTGAACATCAAACATCAACCAAATTTCCAGCAGATATTGAAATAGTTTTTAACCTACATGTACTTGTCATAGCACTGGAACTCGCCAATTCCAGGGAACTTCCATATACCATCACCAAAATGTGCAGGATACCTGCGGGCAACACTCCATAAGAAACTGTTGTACTGGCTTTATACTTGTAGTTCTAAATTTCTAATATAACTGTAACATACCTAAGTTCACCAGAAGGACCAAGACCAACACAAATTTCTTCTATGACACTTCCAATATGGGATTCAAATTTCTTAACAAAACTGGTCATAAAATCTTCATAACATTGAAGGGCAGTCCGGCCACAAAACAGAGGAAGGTTATCAACCCCTAGCGTAAGATAATCATCACTTGAAAACCCATTTTTGTCTCGATAGTATATATGCTTATTGCTGTCACCAATCTGTGGGGTGGGGAGCAAAAAAAGGAGCATCAGGACTCAGCTTCTCAATCTAAATTCAGGATTTCAACCAAGAAAAAAAAATGTAAATGCAGGATTCAAACTAAGTTGCATGCAATTATTGGAAAGTTAAAGTTTTTTCACAGCCCCTTACTGTGCTAAAGTTTTGTGCACACCAAAGATGAAAGGAAGCATGTCAATAGGAACTCAGTACCATAGCATATTAGCAAAGTGGTTTCTGGTAGATGCCTAACCTTTTCTTTCTATTTGTGTGATAACTTACTAGAGTTGATACGGGGGATTATGAGGGTTCTAACTATCTAATAACTTTGACATCATAAGAAAAAACTTCTAGTCTAAACATTCAAATGGATTATTATTTTCTTCTTATCTCCTCTTCAGTTCAGGACAATAAGTGGATTTTATTTTAAAGAATACAAGGACTTTGCACGTGGATAATTTCATAATGATTTGCATGAAATCAGAATAGCAAAGTAACAAACCTGTGTGATCCAAAGCGGAAGACTTACACCCCCATTTCTGCAAGAAGAAGAGTTTACATTTGAGTGAAAAGACAAGGCAACATGCACCTTTAACCCTGACTCAGAAATCAGCTCAAATAGCTTTTCATATAGAGACCAGTCATATGCAAGGGGAGAGAAACGTTCTATGATTCCCCACCAAACCTCAACTGCAATTCCATGGACACCTGCCAACTTGAGTGCTTTTAGAGATGCAGTTAAGGCCTTGAGTCTGAAACAACAACAAGTTGAGCAACATCTAAATATCACCAACAAAACACAATGGAACAAAAAAGTAAAATCTAATACTCAACTTGACCTCATCAATCACTCTCAAAAACTCATTAACATTAAAAGGATAAGACAAATTCTTTTACCTCCTAATCCTTGGAATCCCAGAACCATCTATGCAGAATGCATCAACAGGCATCATCACATATATGGGAATTCTCTTATGTCTCGTAGATGACAATACCGCAGGCCTTGATTTCTCTTGTGCACTCGTGCTATAATACACAGTGTCTAATTAGCAACCATTGTAGTAGCATCACACACACACACACACACATATATCAACTCATTCATACAAGTATATCCTTTCCAATTTGAACTTTCAGAAGCAAGAAGAAATCACAGTATTTCAAGCTTTGGGTTTTACTTTGTTGACATTACCCATTAACAGCAACCAAACTGAAACTGAGCCTGGCCTTTCAAATATTGAGTAAACCCAATACAAGAAATTAACACACAAACTGGAAATGGGAAATGTCACCTGAGAAGGGTGAGTTTTCCGGCAAGAGATGGGCGGCGAGTGAAGAGAGGAATTCTGGAAAGGTTTCGGAGATTGGAGTGCTTGGGTTGCCTGAAGCGGAAACTCCTCCTGGCTGTGCATTTGCAGACTACTCCAGCATTCTCAGCCATTGCCATCGATCAACAACATGCACTAAAACAGAGAGCTCAGACCACTTCTGTTCTACTGTTTTTTACTTGTAACTAATACCCTTTTTTTTTTTTTTAAGATAGAATCAAATAGATGGACTCCATTAAGGGATATACTGGTGAAATGGTTAAGGGACACTTCCTATAAAGCCCTCTTTTCTATAGAGTATAAGACTGTTCCTCTTAATTTTTTTTTATTTTTCATTTCTTTTTAGACTCTTCATTCTTTGTTATATAAAGTTTATTTACCTAAAATACTCTTCTTCTTTATGAAACTTGTTTAATGATTTAGGATCGGGGCAGGTCACGTTATACTATATCACACGTGTATCAACAAAATACATTTTCACTCAATTTTGCCCCTAGTTACCTTTGGGGTCTGAGCCCGCCATGTCGCATTATAATAAAGCTGTATCACATGTGTATCATCAAAACACATTTTCACCCAATTTTGCCCCAAATAACCTTCAAGTCTCGGACTCACCATGTCATGTTATATTAAAACTGTATCAAACTAAAGTTGTATCAACTGTATCTCACCAAAACACATTTTTACTTAAATTTCGACAATTGCTCCAAACAGTCATGTAACAACAACTCTTGAAGTGATGAAGAAGTCGACGAAGTAACCCTACCTTCTAAGTGATCAATAATTTGTAAAGTAGTGGGATAATCACAATGGAGGTGTAAACTCATCTCAATGGCATTCTCACAGAGAACACAAGTTTGAGAAGCAAATTAGCTCTAGATATATCAAAAATTCACAACAAGTTTTCCAAGCGTAAAGTTTAACCTTTCCGGGCACTTTGCACTCCAAGAAAGTTTGTAGAAAGAACGATCAACATCTGAACCGGAAGAACTTGATGAAGCCAACATAGAAGCATCAGAACATCCTGTACAACCTAGCTCATACACACTACTAACTGTACACAACCCTTTTGCATCATAATGCCAGACAATTATATTTGATCAGAAATTTTACGAGCGCTCAATGGAATTAATAGCCATAATAGAGTCAACATCGATCAATCCTCTTGAAGAAAAAGCGAAAGAAAAATAGACTCATTCCAAGTAGTATTATTAGAATCAATAATAAGCTGTGAAACAAATTGTGTACGTAGACTCTTTTACAGCTTTTAGTTACTGTCTGATATTTCTTTTAGTTACCGAGCAATTGTAGATCTATGTTTTTATTTTCTTTTTGTTAATTTCAATTGTAATTGGTCAATGGTCATGATATCTACATAGTTGTGAGCTGCAATGTAAGAGAGCTAGGGGCAATTGTCCACTCTCTTCATCTTGAATCCACCCTTGGATGTATATGAGATTGTATAGATAGTGATTCTCACTAGTAGTAATCAGGTGTATGGCCATAATTAGACTGCAGTGGGTATTGGCTTTTAGCCACAACTAAATTGTCCCTTCTGTCCGACGTTGGATACCTCCGAATTGAAATATCTTTCCATCGCATTCTGGACAAGTAGATCATTATGTCTAGTTTGGCACATTGTGAATTGTTTCGTGTCTTCTGATAAAAATAGAATAGAAGGAAAATGCATTCTCTTTTCGAACCATTTTTCTACTGTGCTGATCAAGTTTTTTGCTTTGTGTAGACCTTCTTTACGACTTTTGGTCAATATGTGATCGTTTTTACTATCTTCGATACTGAGCCATTCATTGTACATCTATGGTTTTTTTGTTTTTTTTGTCAATTTCAATTGTAATTAGCTAATGATGACTGCAATTTAAGAGAGGCAGAGGGTAACTGCCCACGGCGCACCCTCGCCCACCTTGGATCGGCCACTAGTACATGTGAGATACAAGTAGTGATTTTATTTTTACTTTTATCGTGCCCTCTGATGTGTTGTCATTATGTGTACTTTCCCTCGTATTGAATTATTTCAAGTATTCCACAAAAATAATGTAAAAGAAAAAGACATTCACTGTTCGAACCATTTTTCTTTAGGTAGGTTTAGACATTCTGGTGATCAAGTTTTTTGCGTTGTGTAGACTCTCTCACAGCTTACCCTCAATGAAAAATTCTATAATGTGTTAACGTATGATATGCATACAATTGTCTTAAAAATAGTAAAATGAATCCTCAAAATAGTAATATTAATCCTCAAAGTGATAACATGTGTCCTTAAAGTGGTAAATTTTCTTAATTACCACATGAGTCCTCAAAATAGTAATATTAGTCCTCAAAGTGGTAACATGAGTCCTTAAAGTGGTAAATTTTCTTAGTTTACCGTATGAGTCCTCAAAATAGTAATATTAGTCCTCAAAGTGGTAACACAAGTCTTGAAGTGGTAAAAATAGTTGATGTATGAAAAATGTTAACATACCATAGTTTTACCCTCAATTAATATGTGATTTATTTTCATATCTTCGGTTAATTCTCCATTGTAGCTTTTACTTTTTTTTTCTTTTTTCTTTTTTTGTTAATTGCAATTCAAATTGGCCAATAATTAGGATATTAACATAGCTGTGAAATTCAATTTAAGTGTGCTATGCAATTACAACATACAGTTGATTGTAGAACAAGGTATTGTTAATAATATAGCTCCAACATGTAATTAATATATTAATTTCAACATTTTGATAAAACATATAGGAAAATAGGAAATGAACAATGTTGTCCAGTTGATCACATCAAAATTCAGGGCATGTAACCAAAAATGACTAACGTATAGAAATCATGTTTAACAAAAAAAACATATATTTAGTGTAAAGCTGCAAAGCACTCTCTTGTTATCAAGCACTGTTCTGGTTCCATTTTAGATTGACCAGATGTAAGCAAGTCATCATTAGGATAGAACTCTCTCTTGCAGCCATTATTTGTTTTTCGAATTTATAACCTGCAAAATGCAAAGCAATATACGTTAGTAAACAAATAATGCAGAAGAATTAGATACTTCCAGTCAAACTGATATGCGAATGATACCAAAAGAAACGCATAAAATACCATGTAGTTGAAGGACACTTACACAAATGGAACAAAAACTGAATTAGGTTAGTAATGAGTTGGTGGTGGAGGAGATTTGTAATAATAAGGGTTGGGCGGTGGGGGTGATGGTGGAGGTGGCGACTTATAGTAGTAAACTGGAGGAGGTGAAGGTGATGGTGGTGGTGGTGATTTGTAGACATAAGGAGGAGGGGGCGATGGGGATGGAGGAGGTGGGGACTTATAGACATAAGGAGGGGGAGGTGACGGAGACGGTGGTGGTGGTGACTTGTAAACATATGGTGGGGGTGGTGATGGAGATGGAGGAGGAGGAGACTTGTAAATGTAAGGAGGAGGAGGTGACGGTGATGGTGGTGGTGGTGATTTATAAATGTAAGGAGGAGGTGGAGATGGAGAAGGTGGTGGCGGTGATTTGTACACATAGGGAGGGGGAGGTGATGGAGATGGAGGAGGTGGTGACTTGTAAATGTATGGTGGTGGAGGAGATGGTGATGGTGGTGGTGGTGCCTTGTAAACATATGGTGGGGGTGGTGATGGAGATGGAGGAGGAGGAGACTTGTAAATGTAAGGAGGAGGAGGTGACGGTGATGGTGGTGGTGGTGGTGATTTATAAATGTAAGGAGGAGGTGGAGATGGAGAAGGTGGTGGTGGTGACTTGTACACATAGGGAGGGGGAGGTGATGGAGACGGAGGAGGTGGTGACTTGTAAATGTATGGTGGCGGAGGAGATGGTGATGGTGGTGGTGGTGACTTGTAGACATAAGGAGGAGGAGGTGAAGGAGATGGTGGTGGAGGTGACTTGTAAATGTATGGTGGAGGAGGTGAAGGTGATGGTGGTGGTGGGGACTTGTACACATAGGGTGGAGGAGGTGATGGGGATGGAGGAGGTGGTGACTTGTAAATGTATGGTGGTGGAGGAGATGGTGATGGTGGTGGTGGTGACTTGTAGACATAAGGAGGAGGAGGTGAAGGAGATGGTGGTGGTGGTGACTTGTAAATGTATGGTGGAGGAGGTGAAGGTGATGGTGGTGGTGGGGACTTGTACACGTAGGGTGGAGGAGGTGGTGACTTGTAAATGTACGGTGGTGGAGGAGATGGTGATGGTGGTGGTGGTGACGTGTAAATGTATGGTGGAGGAGGTGAAGGTGATGGTGGTGGCGGGGACTTGTAGACATAGGGTGGAGGAGGGGATGGGGATGGAGGAGGTGGTGACTTGTAAATGTATGGTGGAGGAGGTGAAGGTGATGGTGGTGGTGGGGACTTGTACACATAGGGTGGAGGAGGTGGTGACTTGTAAATGTATGGTGGTGGAGGAGATGGTGATGGTGGTGGAGGTGACTTATACACATAAGGAGGAGGAGGTGAAGGAGATGGTGGTGGTGGGGACTTGTACACATAGGGTGGAGGAGGTGGTGACTTGTAAATGTATGGTGGTGGAGGAGATGGTGATGGCGGTGGTGGTGACTTGTAGACATAAGGAGGAGGAGGTGAAGGAGATGGTGGTGGTGGTGACTTGTAAATGTATGGTGGAGGAGGTGAAGGTGATGGTGGTGGTGGTGATTTATAAATATAAGGAGGAGGTGGAGATGGAGAAGGTGGTGGTGGTGACTTGTAGACATAAGGTGGAGGAGGTGAAGGAGATGGTGGTGGTGGTGACTTGTACATGTATGGTGGAGGAGGTGATGGTGATGGTGGTGGCGGTGATTTATATATGTAAGGTGGAGGTGGGGATGGAGAAGGTGGTGGTGGTGACTTGTATACATAAGGAGGAGGAGGTGATGGAGATGGTGGTGGAGGTGACTTGTAAGCATACGGTGGGGGAGGCGACTTATACACATATCGTGGAGGAGGAGGTGATGGTGAAGGTGGAGGAGGGGACTTGTAGTAGTACGGAGGTGACTTGGACTGGTAAGGTGGTGGAGACTTGTAGTGATAAGAGGGTGGTGGAGGTGGAGATGCATAAACATAAGGTTTATCATCACCACCAGCAGCTACACTGGTGGCTATAAAGCATATAGCCAATGCATACAGCAGGCTTGGCCATAGACTGGCCATTTTGAGCAAAACTGCAGAAGACTGAGACCCCAACAATTTGTGACTTCTATGGCTTACAAATCCAAAGACTATTTGTGAATGAGAACTAAGGAGACGTTCACAGCTTATATAGTGATTCCTTCAATCTCCGAGACTTTGTTTAATAGTGTTGAAGGAATATCGATTTAGTGTGCCTTATCAAACTAGGAGTAGCAATAGGAGAGAAGGTTCTAGATTTCCCAATCCTACACGGATTGGTATTCCTTGTAACATTAGAACTAGCACTTTGTAATCCCTATATATAGGGCTCCTATTCTCAATAATAAGAACACATCTCTCTCATCAATATCTCTCAAATACATTATACTTAAACACGTTATCAGCACGACTCTAACCACAAAATCAGCACGACTCTAACCACAAAACAGAAAACCAAAACTCATTCACAAAGCAGCCCCTAGCCCGAGCTAGCCGAGCCTTCGCTGCAGCCCGAGCACCCGTGTGCTTGCAACCTTGCACAGCAGCCCCTGCTGCCCCCTCCCTGCAGCCCTGCGTTCCAGCCTGCTGCCACCGAAGCATCCCTGCTGCGCAAACAAGCCAACGCACACCCACTGCATCTTTTTCCCGTTCCTGTGCACATCCGTCTTCTTGCAAGCCTCGAAACGTCTAGTTCGGAAGCTCAGATCGAAAAACTTTCTTCATCAAAGTTGTTCGTCTCTGTCTCTTCCATCTAACTCCGAATTTCAGCCTTATCGGAGTCATATTGAGATCTGTACACCAATCGAGGTACAAGCTGTTCAGAACAGAATCTGCTCCGAATTTTCACCAAGTAAGTATTCAAAAGAGTAAGTTTTGAAGTTCCTGTAATTTCAGAATTTATATTCCTTCTTCTTTTCTCGGGGACTTGAAAACCTCCCTTCTTCTACATCCCACCTTTCTTATAACGTGGGTTCGATCTTTGAGAAAAGCGGAATCGTGGGGATTCACGCAATTAACGAACTAAGAGCGTTCGTAAGACTTCGGACTAAGAGCGTCCGTAAGCATCGATTAACGACCATATAAACATCATTGTTTCGGTCTAATCCAATTATTCTTGGAAATCGATTTCTTGGTAGCATAGCTCGGAAATCTTATTTAGTTTTCGTGGAAGCATTGACTCCGAAACTAACTTGTTTTTGTTTCATCTCTCGGGATGTCAAACACGAACAAACTCGATTTTGTTCCATTGGATTATGCAGGCAAAGGATATTTATACTGGGCCATTGACATTGCGACCCATCTTACTGCCCAAGATTTATTGCATACAATCCAAGAGCTTTGTCCTATAGAAACAGCTCCAGACCCTCAAACTGAGAAAGATAATTCCAAGGCACTTGCCTTTATGAAACGTCACATGGATAGTGACCTCCAGTTTGAGTTCATAAATGAGGATAGCGCTATAAAGCTTTGGCAAGCGCTTCGCGAACGATATGGCAATATTCGTGACTCCATCCTTCCGAATACAGAAGCAGAATGGAACGATCTTCGCTTCTCTGAATTTGACACTGTCATGCAATTTTATTCGGAAGCTCTCAGCATCAAAGCAATGATGCGTCTCTGTGGAAAAACAATCACAGAAGACCAATTGATTGAGAAAACCCTCAATACCTTCTCCGTCTATGCTATGAGGTCCTCTGACTTATTCCGGACTCATGTAAATGCAAGGCGAATCACAAGTTTTCAACAGCTTATTGAAGCTATGGTCACTACTGAAAGACATGGCAATGAACTTGTGAAAAGAAGATTTGATAGGCTTCAAGATAGCTATCAAGAGCATCGTCCTATGGCTAGAGAAAGTCGCCATCGACGTCATGATCCATACGATCGAAATGCTCAAGAAGGTAATCGCTCAAGGCGACAATCCCACGACCGTAGGAGGCGTGATTTTGAGGGAAATAGGGTTGGAAACCATGGAGCCAACGTTGGCCATGGGCACCACTTTCCAACGCCACCAGTCCTAGGGACTATGCATATTGCGCCAATGCGCCTCAATCAAGGGAGAATCCTCTTTATGGTGTCTATTTCTGATATGGAACGTCTGATCAATGGACCTGAATTTGCAATGTACCTACGAAGGTAGTCGCATCATGGTGATCAAGACTTCGAGTTCACAAAGACTTTAAATCTGGCGATGAAGACAAAATACCGCAGATTTTTATTTATAGTCTTTTATTTTTCCAAGAATTATGTCATGGCAATTATGCCTTATATCAATAAAATGACTTATTGTATTAACTCTTTCCCTCTAAGCGTACTCAAGAGTACTTGTGATGTCTAGGCAAGGTTTGATCTGAGAGAACGGTTTTAAAAGTGAGCAACGCTCCACCAAAATCTCGCCTTACCTTACCTGGTCACAACTAAATTGAAATTACCGAACGGATAGAGTGACTACGATTTGTCTACGATTTGATTTTTATATTGGATTAGATTATGGTCACGAAACTTTGGTGTCATCATTGGATATTATTAATAAAGTATCGATTTATTTTATCTCATGTCGTAGACATGTTTTTCGAACTTTATTATTTTAAAGATATAAGAGCCAATAGTTTTCATGTGGAAACACATTGTGAGAATGGACAAGAGTTCCTTTGCATCACCTCTAATGACTACGGACATAAACGAGTATTAGAGAAACTTATGTGTCGATCTAGTGGGTTGTATGCAACCACTATTCGAATCATTGAATCCAACCATGTCATGAGAGATGATTTATGGGATTCCGACACATATAGGCTTTGGCACGACCGTTTGGGACACCCAGGTCGTGACATGATGATCCGTATATTAAAGACTTCACCCGGACATCCCTTTTTCAGAACGAAAGGAAGTAAAACTCGAAATTTGGATCAAGGAGGAGCACCTGCGCCTCACGGTGCCTTTCCCCCTCAAGTCCGGCCATCCCCGGTCGGCACCGCCATCCCCCTGCGGCCCAAGGGTGGCTTTGACGCCACCCCTGCTCCCTTGACTCCCATTTTTACTTCTAAGGTCCATTGTGACTTCATGGCTCAACCAAAATCCTCATTGGTTGTTTCCAAAGCCCATCATTCGTTCTACAAAGCCTGCTCTTTAGCAAAGTTAGGATCGAGACCATCCTATGCAAAGGACACCAAAGAAAATATACCATTCTTGCAAAGAATCCAAGGTGATATTTGTGGACCTATTCAACCACCATGCGGACCATTTAGATATTTTATGGTGTTGGTTGATGCATCGACACGCTGGTCACATGTCATGCTATTGTCCACAAGGAACGCTGCATTTGCTAAACTCCTAGCACAAATAATTAAGTTACGGGCTCACCACCCTGATCATCCCATTAAGTCTATAAGATTAGACAATGCTGGGGAGTTTACATCAAAGACTTTTGATGATTATTGCATGTCCATTGGGATTGATGTTGAACATCCTGTTCCTCATGTTCATACCCAAAATGGTCTCGCAGAAGCCACCATTAAACGACTACAAATGGTTGCTCGAGCATTGGTGATGCGCACCAATCTCCCTATTTCTGCTTGGGGCTATGCAATATTGCATGCAGCTGTGCTTATTCGTTTGAGGCCCACTGCCACTCAACCCTTCTCTGCGTCCCAGATGGTTACTGGGTATGAGCCTGATGTCTCACACTTACGCATATTTGGGTGTGCAGTCTATGTGCCTATTGCGCCGCCACAGCGCACCAAAATGGGTCCTCAAAGACGATTAGGCCTTTATGTTGGATATGATTATCCAACAATTATCCGCTACATAGAACCCTTGACAGGCGATCTCTTTACCGCTAGATTTGCGGATTGTCACTTCGATGAGACAGTCTTCCCGTCGTTAGGGGGAGATAAGAACATCAATGTTCAACAGGAACGACAGGAATTGTCGTGGTCTGTTCCCACTCTGTCTCATCTTGATCCCCGAACCGCACAGTCAGAAATTGAAGTGCGGAGAATTCTCGATCTTCAGAACGTAGCAGATTCGATGCCTGATGCGTTTTCTGATATCGCTAAAGTGACGAGATCACACATACCTGCTGCAAACGTGCCTGCAAGGATTGATGTCCCTAAAAGTAGAGGACATGACGCCAACTCAAGAATGCATGAGCATGGCGCCAACGTCCCATCTCTCAATGATGGTGACGTTGTGGCTAGGCCCACGGCTCCCGCCAAGAAGCGCGGGAGGCCGATAGGTTCGATGGATTCTCGCCCAAGAAAGAAAGCGAGTTCGGCACAAAATAATCCATTAATCATCGATGTAAATAATCCATCTCATGAGAATATTCCGGATTATGGTTATGTCCAAGAGACATCATTGGGGGACGCTCCAATGTCAGAACCAACTCCAGAGAATAGAGAGATCTCCATAAATTACACTAGTGTACATGAGATGATGGATAGAAATTCTATGGCGATTGATGATGCATTTGCATATCATATTGCAAAAGGAATCATAGAATATGATGATATCGAACCTCGCTCTGTTGAAGAATGTCAACAAAGAGCGGATTGGCCTAAATGGAAAGATGCAATCCAGGTTGAATTGGATTCACTAACAAAGAGACAGGTATTTGGGCCTGTAACGCAGACACCCCCAAATGTAAAGCCTGTTGGCCATAAATGGGTCTTTGTTAGAAAGCGTAATGAGAAAAACGAGGTTGTTACATACAAAGCCCGCCTTGTGGCGCAAGGTTTCTCACAACGCCCTGGAATTGACTACGAGGAGACATATTCTCCCGTAATGGACGTTATAACGTTCTGCTACCTTGTCAATTTGGTAGTTTCCGAAAAACTTGACATGCAGCTTATGGATGTGGTTACAGCATATCTCTATGGGGATCTAGATTCAGAGATATATATGAAGGTTCCAGATGGACTTCAATTACCCAAATCAAGTGGCTCTAAACCACGGAGCGCGTTTTCAATAAGATTAAAACGCTCACTATATGGATTAAAACAATCCGGACGGATGTGGTATAACCGTCTAAGTGACTACTTGATTGGGAAGGGATATATTAACAATGAAATATGCCCATGCGTGTTCATTAAAAGAACAAGTTCCGGATTTGCAATCGTAGCAGTTTATGTCGATGACATGAACCTAATTGGAACTCTAGATGAGTTGAAGGAAACTGCTAAATACTTGAAATCCGAATTTGAGATGAAAGATCTTAGGAAAACACGGTTTTGTCTCGGTTTAGAACTCGAGCACCGTAGTGATGGAATCTTGATCCATCAGTCTGCATATACTCAGAAAATCCTAAGGCGCTTTAATGAAGATAAAGCAAAGCCTACGAGTACTCCCATGATCGGCCGTAGTCTTGAGCCCGGAAAAGATCCGTTTCGTCCAAGGGATGAGGACGAAGAACCATTAGAGGCCGAGGTGCCCTATTTGAGTGCAATAGGCGCATTATTGTACTCAGCTCAATGCACAAGACCGGATATCTCATTCGCAGTGAACTTGTTAGCTCGACATAGCTCTGCGCCAACACGCCGCCATTGGATTGGTATAAAGACAATCTTTCGATACCTAAGAGGTACGATTGATATGGGCCTATTCTATCCCTACAGAGAGAAAAGGAATGACGGAAAATTGGGATTGGACCCCAAAAGGCAAAACGCCCCCGTCCATGGAATGGCCGCCGGCCATGTTGCCGCCGCCGGCGCCGCCACCGCTCATGGTGGCCGGCGTTCTCCTATCTCCCTCCATCAAAACGACAATGATGTCTTGATGGGTTTTGCTGATGCAGGGTACCTCTCTGACCCTCACAAAAGTCGCTCCCAAACTGGTTATGTCTTTACCATGGGAAGCACTGCGATATCTTGGAGGTCTACAAAACAGACCCTTGTTGCTACTTCCTCAAATCATGCAGAGATTATTGCTCTACATGAAGCTGTACGTGAATGTGTATGGCTAAGGTCCGTAATTCGACACATTCAAGGAAGTTGTGGTTTGAAGTCTACCACAAATGAACCTACATACATTTATGAGGATAATGCAGCTTGTATTGAACAAATGAAGTTAGGTTTCATCAAGGGCGACAACACCAAGCATATATCGCCTAAGTTCTTTTATAATCAGCAACAAAAATCACTTCTAAAGATTGAAGTGAATCAAATCCGATCAGAGGATAATGTAGCGGACTTATTCACTAAGTCGTTACCTAAATCCACCTTCGAGAAACATGTGAAGAGCATCGGATTGAGAAAGTTATCCGAACTCCCACGATTATAGCAATCAGGGGGAGATATCGACATCAGGGGGAGTTATGATGTCTACATGTTCGATCTCGAAGAGTGAAGGACGTGTTGTGCTCTTTTTGTCCTTCGACCAGGGTTATTTTTATCCCACAGGGTTTTTGTTACCTGGCAAGGTTTTTAACGAGGCAACGGATGAAGCGTCACCACCAAGTTTGAAGCGGCACAAGGGGGAGTGTTGAAGGAATATCGATTTAGTGTGCCTTATCAAACTAGGAGTAGCAATAGGAGAGAAGGTTCTAGATTTCCCAATCCTACACGGATTGGTATTCCTTGTAACATTAGAACTAGCACTTTGTAATCCCTATATATAGGGCTCCTATTCTCAATAATAAGAACACATCTCTCTCATCAATATCTCTCAAATACATTATACTTAAACAAATAGTATATAAAGGTTCCAACCTGGAACAAACCAATAATTAATAAAGTCGCTGCAGATTTTCCCATTTTCTTGTTTTCTGACCAATAACAGTTGAGTAATGGGATGCCACTAACTTGCACCAAAGGTCTTCATGCATGCATATGTCTCTTGAAACAGTCTAAATTGTTCCTGTAAAACTGAAGTCAAGGAATCAAATTAGATCATGTATATTTAAGTGGAAAAATAGACAGATTTGAAATAGAATTTCTGAACACTTCTGAATTTGTAAGAGGAAGTAGGTGAGGTTAGGTTTGCTTAGGAACTTTCCAATGGTATAAGGAATGTAACAACGTCGATGGGCGGGTGTTTAAGTAAAGTTTAATTTCCTCCAGTCAACAGTTTTACACCTTCAATCTTAACACACATTTGGTACGCTGTTGATCTTAGAGAATACTTGATAGTTTACTAATCAGTATAGTTGCTAGATCATTATCAATGAAGTTTAGACAGCCAATAATCCATTTGGCAAACTTACCAAATACCAAATACCTATATATGTTCTTGTTCTTTTGAAATTTTCTGGTCATTGTTGTTATAGAATATGATCTCAAGCTGAAGAGACTGAGCTCATAACACCAGGTCAATTGCCTGGTAATCGTTCAATAACGTTTAAGTCTGACATTGTCCTGGTTATTTTAATTATGTTTCATGATGCATATTAGTTCTAAATTACATACTAATTAAATGAACTGAGAAGAATAAAACTAAGTGATTGTATGTTTGAAACTTTCAATTGTCACAAATTTTTAATGTCGTATTGCATGACCTCTAATTTCCATCAATAATGATAACATATTAACCTTGCTAGTGGTTACATGCAATTCCTGTTGAAAAGATAAAGTCAATATGAAGATTTGTATTTGGATCCCTGCCCAGTTGGGTATGGCCTGCAAAAAGAAGGTTTTTGTTTTATGTTTGTTGTTTTTCTTAATCATACCTGATTTCAATAGTGTATAATTAGGTCTTAATCATATAGTTACTCTACCCTGCCATTTGGCTACTTTTGGGCCATCTTAAATCAAGAGCACTTGCATCAAAGTAACATTAGCAAGATTAACCTAAGATGTTCTCCACGGATTGAGTTCTGCATTAGTTTCTGTTAAAAAAAAAAAAAAAATGAAAAGTCTAAGATCTTCTCCCTGCAGCTAAGAGCCTTAATCATATCCCACTGAATACAATGATACTTGCATCGATCTATAGCAAAGGTGATTTCAGTAGCACATAGCCAGCGGAATTACCTCTCCTGTCTGTTACTAATGATAGCTCCTGAACCTCCCTTCTTTTCCAATCCTGAGCTTGCATTAAGCACCTTCTCACCGTCAAATGGAACATCTTCTCCCCAGGTCCAACTCTGTGCCCAAAAAGATGTTCTTTCCAAGCTTGTAAACTGCAGTCTGCACTAAACATAAAAGTATGACCCCAGATTGTTCGATCATAAGGGCACCTCCCTGGTCCTCCCATAGGGAAGTTCAACTCGGCTCCCAAATCAAACCTAGAACAGCCTTCTTGTGGGGATAGACTCCTACGCTTAGCCAGACTTGCAGCGAATGGCAAGATAGTATCCATGTAAACAGCTCAATTTTATTAGGCACATGCAGCTCGATTCCATGTACTATATAGGGGTAGGAAAAACACTACTTCTGGGTTGCCCAGCTAATCTTCCTTCTTTTCTGAAACTGTCAGGGCCACTCAGTAGCCATAACACACATTTAATTCTGCCAGATTTGTCAAAATGTAACACAAGTCTCTCTGTCTAGCACTCATCAGTCATCACCTCGTGAAAACAAAGAAGGATTTTCCAGGTAAAATTAAGATGGAGAGATTGCCGCAGATGGTGTCCCGTGCTTTTGCCTTCAGACGCTTACCATTAGGCAATAAGGTTGCTAATGATCACTTGTAGAATTAAAAACCTAAAAATGCACATTCCATTATTTGGTCTTATCAATGACACAACGTTAAAACATTCTTATCCAATCCAGGATTCACTATGAACTGTACATTACTAGTGCTTGACCCTGGAATACATAATAAGGATATACTAACTCAAAATTCCACACAGCTCATTCAAGCATCTGTTATTAGTAACCGTTGACAAACTCATTTTCCCCATCTTGAGAGGATAAGCAAGCCAAAAACTGTCAAACATGATGCAGCCACTATAGAGACAAGCAGCACAAATGCATAAACCAACTAGGAAATTTAAACTGTTTTTGGATCCTCTCTAAGCCTTTGTCCATTACAGGTGCCAGTGCAGCTGCTCCAGCTACTTGAAATGGCCTAGTAACATTATTTCCCATCCCACATCAGGTGAACAATCTGCAAATGCCAGAAAACGATATTCACAAAAGCACAAATATCTTTCAGAAATGCTGAAAATAACTTCTTTGTTTCCTTACAAGATTTAAATTGCCAGCAAGGTAAAAGACTTAAATTAGATAACAGTTTTATTCTCTGCAAAACAGACCCTTGTACCAAAACAGACCTCTGATATGTGTTGTGCAGACTGCAATCAAGCACTTGAACCAAAACAAAACTAATGTAACAAGTAATAAGTTTCTTCAATTTACCAACCCACAGGCATTAGAAATTTAGTTAAATGTTTAAACTTTTTAAAAGTAACCTGTTTTGGACTATATTAAGACCATGCCATAGTTCTTTTGAATCAAGATGACATGTTAGGAGAACAAGTTTTCTGATTGGCATATGTATGTAAACAGGCTGTTTTATAAGGCCAAAAAAAAAAGTCACCTAATCATACCACCTGACTTGAATTGATTAAAAAGTGTAAAAGAAACAAATTGCAGTAAAAGATTGAGCATCTCTTACCCCTATAAGGGCCTTGATATTGGCAGCAGGATTCTTTCCAGTACTTTTCTCATACCCCAGAAATGCAAACACAAAAAAGGAGGTGTACGTAACCGCATCAAGCAGCTTACAGCTGCCAAGCCAAGCTTTGCAAGTTTTGCACTCATTTCAGCCGAATTCACCTGCCAAATATGTGAAGCGTGAGAGAAAGAAATGCAGATTGTATATGACTATGCTACTGTAGAGGAGGTAAAGATAAGCACTCTCTTGGTTGCATTTATTTCCATATATATTTCTTTTGTCAAATAATTTCATACTTGTAGTTTTCATTTTGCTTTAGATTGATAAAAGCCCACCTCATTTTGATTTGAGATTATCATTCTTACTTTCTATTACATAATTCAAAGAAACATAGAATTGACATCACCTAGTAGTAGTAGCAGTACTAATACTAGAATATTCTCAGCAACCAGACACAAATACATATCCCATTGTAAAGCTAAAGAGGAAGAGCTATAAAACTTCTATTTTCTCCAGCCAATTGTAATTTCATACTTGTCCCGTTGTAATTTCATACATATCCCATTGTAATTTCATACTTGTCCTTCTGCTTCTAGCCAAAGTACACAATGACAAGAAATAGAAAACTCCCAAAACACAGAAAGAGGGGGGAATTTAAGTACCTCCAATTGTTCATAATCGTTTGAAGGGAAGTTGTCTGCTGCTGCTCCTTCACTGAGGGAACACTTGACTGAAAGAGTGGGTTTTCGAAAGCAATGTTGGCTTCCTCCATAAGAATACAACAAAAGGGGTCGACCGGGTTGCTGTTGAACTCTTCTTCAAGTGCTTGGTAATGGTGTTCGTATGGGTTTGGTGTCCTGGGAGGAAATGGGTTGGTGAAGAAGAAAATGGTATCGAGAGTGCAAACCAAACCACATCTTAGATTTCACCTAGTCTACTACTAGTACCAGTAGATAACTGGAGGTTGAAGGAAGACCTGTGAGCGGTAACCATTGCGCCTGAAAATCTTTTTCCAATTTTCCATGCTAAAAATTTCAGTTTCTATCAAAGATTCATCATCAAAATATAATGGGAGCTTAAGAATATGGATCATCACATATGGCATTATGCAATTGAAGATTGAAGAATTTTCTTTAGAAGAAACGACAAGTTTTTAATTCCATCCTACTTATCCGATAATGTTAATGAGATTTGAACATGTGACATTCACGATATTTGATTAATCTAAATAACCAATAACCCAACTTGTGCAATTTTCTTTCTTTTGATTGTGCAATTGAAGATTAAGAACTCACGAATTATGATATAGTATATAAAAATAAATGAATATATGATTGAATGAAAAATGATCCGAAATACAACAGTGAGTACTAGACGAGATACAAGTCTCTAAGAAATAAATATAATTGAGAAAAATCTAAAGAGAATGAATTTAGAGAGCCAAAGCGACGCAGATAGAGAGCCCACTCAAAATGAACCCAACTCCATACTTGGGCTCCGAACCCGACGTATCATCACTAGCGGGACTCGCCGCCGCGCCCTCAGGCGACAGACCCGCCGGCGTCGGACTTGGTGGGCTACTGCTCGACGGGAACATCGCCGGCGACTCCGACGGGGTTGCAGACGAAGGAATGCTCGACGATGATGGGGTCGCCGCAGTCTCGGGAGTCTCTGCAACCGGCGGAGCCCCAGATGGGCTTGACTTCGGAGCGCTCACCGGAGTCGCAACGGGAGAGGCCACAGTCGGCGGCTGCGTGGCCGGGGCTTGAACCGGCGACGACCCATTTGCGGACGGGCTAGCCGCTGGAGAAACGGGTGACGCCGGAGGAGGAGTTGCCGGCGAGACGGTCGGCGCGGCGGCCGGAGGAGTCGAAGTTGGTGGAGAGGATTTTGGGGAAGCCGCAGGCGGAGGAGAGTGAGTCGGAGGGGATGCCGGAGGAGAAGCGGTCGGAGTAAGTGCCGGAGAAGCCGCGGGAGGAGGCGTTGGAGGCGGGTTTGCGAGTTTGGGAGCAGGAGCAGGAGCCGGCGCATTGTCTGATCGCACCACATGGAAATGTGACAGAGAGAAAACCAATATAGAGAGTAGAGATAGTTTCATCATCATCTTCGGAGATTTGAGTGTCTGTGATTGTGGGATTGAAGAATGAATGATTGTAAGGGGAGAATGATTGTTGGTGTGATTTGTGGAAGAGAGAGAGAGATTGAGGAGGGGATTTATAGGGGAGGAGCGTTATGGTGACGGAAACTAAACGTTGTGAAGGTTTTAGAAAATTGGTTCGAGGGGGGAGGAACAGAAATGTGACCGTTGGGTGGTTACGGGCTATAAGGGGTAAAGTAGCCGTTGCTTGACACCATATCACTGCCTGCTGCCGGTCAATTTGTCGTTCAATGAGCGAAAGATTCGTGGTCATAGGGGAACAAACAAAACCTCCAGACTGGTAGAGGCTAATGCGACTAACTGTGGATTTTTATGTTCGAGTATCGCACCAAAACAAACTTTGATTTTCGTCGTTTAATAATGTTTTGGACTTTGAAAAAACTAACTACTTGAAACAGTTTTAGGGTCCGTGTGTTTGAACTTTGAACTTTGAAGGGACTAAATGGTAGTGTGTTAAGTATGGGATTTAGGCTGCGTTCGGTTTCAAGGAGTACAAAAAATAAATGGCACTACATAACACCTGTTTTTGTTCTTAACCAGTGTTACTGTGCATTCGGGAAAAAATAAACAACCAGTGTTATTGTGATTACACGAACCATCTCTCTAGGCTGGTCGTCAAATCCTCTGCTTTCTTTCTCACTCATGGCACTCAATTTTCTCTTTGTGATCTCATTCAGAAACCCTTTCTCCAGAATTGGTAGTATTGGTCTTAAATAAAGAAGAACATGACTCGCTTCCATGCATAATTTTTTATTCAATTTAGGGTGAAAGCAATTGGAGATTTGGATGTTGCAATATTGAATTGGATTCATGGAGATTTGTAGAATTTGGTTAATATGGGTCTGGGTATTGCAAGCATGAGGAGGTTTTGATTTGCAACTCCATTGATTTGATGTTTTGATGATGCATGCAGTTTGGGTCTTTCGGTGCAACTTTTGATCTTTTTTTTATTATTTTTTTTTTTATGAAAACGGGTAAGGTTGGAGTGGGGGTTTTCCTCCCTATATTATTATTAATACTATAGTTTTGCACCGAGGGGGATATAGAGCCTATACCTCGTAATGCATTACATCCATCTTCAAATAGCTAGCACATCCTGAATACAAGCAGGAGTGTCATGGACCCAAAACTCATCCCAATGGGATACTCAAGCAAGGTGTGCAAGCCTATGGGCAGCACCGTTTGCTTCCCTATAGACATGTCTAAGTGAAACGAAATTGAAATCTTGCAAGTAAGACCAACAATCATTCAAAATAACACCCACCTCAGACAAATCTTCATCTTCCCTTGCCAAGGCATGTAATACTATAGCACTATCTCCTTCGTTGAAACTTTTGATCTTAGATTTGTTGAATTTGATGTTAGTTCAGGGTTCCATTAGTTCAAAGCGTATCAAGAGTTTTTGGAGAGTTTAGGGTTCTCAATAATAGGCCCACCTTTTTTTTTTTAAAGGAACTTGAAACTTAGTCAATATGATAGGCTCATTGGTGTTAGCTCAGTGGTTAGAGCACCCACTACCTAAAATCAAGGTCCTGAGTTCGAGTCACCATGGGGGTATGAGTGAAATCCTTTATGATCCTCTTTTTAAAACAAGAAAAAAAAAAGATAGGCTCATTCTCAGTTTCTCACTCCTGACTTATAATAATCAAAAAGGGAAAATTTCGCAAACAGTACACCAAGTAAAGACCACTAATAATTCTTATACATAATGTTCAAAACCGATCATTTTGGTACACGGACTCTCAAGCCCGACCCACTATGTAGACACGACGTCAATGACGCCGTTAACTCTAATGCCATTATGCATTTGTCAAAGGGTAATTTAGTACTCTCACACCCTGACTCATTTTTTTGGTTAAAAAAAAAAATCTCCTGATCTCCTCTGACTCTCTCCCGATCATTTTGGTACACAGACTCTCAAGCCCGACCCACTATGTAGACACGACGTCAATGATGCCGTTAACTCTAATGCCATTATGCATTTGTCAAAGGGTAATTTAGTACTCTCACACCCTGACTCATTTTTTTGGTTAAAAAAAAAAATCTCCTGATCTCCTCTGACTCTCTCCCTCCCCCCCCCCCCACCACATGCCATAACCCAGAAAGGGGCATCAAAGAAAGGCTTAAGAAGATCTTGCACAGCACAGATGCCTACATGATCCTTTCTCCAATCCAATCCCCTTGCCTTCTGCAGTAATTTATTCCATTTATATATATATATATATATATATATCTTCTTCTTCCTCCTCCTCTTGGTTTTGATTTAAATTCCTCCTCCTCCTCTCTTGAGTTTCCCCATCTCCTCCTCCATCTCTCTCTCTCTCTAGTGGTTGTTGTTGTTTGTCTCTTCTGCAACAACTGCGATTTCCACGTTGTGTTTTTGCCTCCTCTCTGATCGGTCAATTACCAGAGCTTAGACTGTGATTTCGCACCTGCAAGTTCATAAGGTAAGCTGGAATTGCCGGAAATTGTTGCTCCGAAGTATGTAATTCTCATTTTATTTCTGGTATACGTGTGATTGATTAGTTTTGATGATAAAGAAGAAAGATTCAATTGGAATTGGGGTTTTGGATGATGAGCTGCGAGATGGATTACGATCTAGTCAGTCGAGGTCTTGGGCGGCTTGGTGGTTGAGCAAGTTGAGGTCTTGGGCGGCTTGGTGGTTGAGCAAGTCGGGTTCTGGTCGGGGAGGGCCGGAAGAGGCGGTGAGAACCCAGAGTTGTTGTAGTTGTTGTTGAACACCAAGATTAGGATTATGATAATGGTTGTTGATTCAGCAGAGGTGAAAAGCTGTGGTTGTTGATTCAGCAGAGTTGAAAAACTATGGATTGATTAGGTTGGAATTGCAGAGGTGATCGGGATTGGGAGGGAGAAAGAGAGATGGGTGCACACAGTGAGAGAGAGAGAGAGAGAGAGAGAGAGAGAGAGGGAGGGAGAGAGCTGGGTGCCCAGAGAAAGAAAGCCGGGTGCTCAGAGTAAAAAACTGAAAAGACCATATTACCCCTCAAATTAACAGCGTCATTGACGTCATGTACTGATAGTGGGTCGAGTTTCAAATTTCGTGTACCGAAATGCTTGGTTTAGAATTTTATGTATAAGAATTATTAGTGGCCTTTACTTTGTGTACTATTTGTGAAATTTTCCCTAATCAAAATGCATCAAGGGGGACATAAAATCTTGACCTTGAGCATCATGTCGAGGGGACATAAAACCTTGACCTCGAGCATCAGTACAAGAGTCCTCATAGAGTACATCCCAAATAATAACATGATACTCATCTAACCAAACATTAGAAATATAATTAAAACTAGCAAGGTGCGCTAACCTATTAGTAACACAATTTGCTTCAAGGAAGATGTCTCTAAGCTGAATAGAGTGTAAAGATGTTAAATATGACCTACAATCATCAATAATACACCCAATTTCATATTTATCTTCCATGTCATGCCGTAAGGCAATAACAACAAGGGAGCAATCACTCTGAAAGTCAAAAGCAACCATGTCTAGATATAGCTAATAAGAGCCAGGCCCATACATGCTTCTACCTCCATGTGTAAAGATGAAGCATGTGATAGTCCCATATTACCTAGGGCTGCCTCACCAAACTTGGTTCAAACTAGTATTGAGTGAGCCTACTAAAAGGAAGGTCAGACAAGTATTAATAATAGAGTGACTAAGAAATATCCCAAGCACCTAACGACCCCTAGGATTTAATTGCAATACACAAAAAAAAAAAAAAAAAAAAGCTCTTTTAGGGTTTACGGTTTAAATTGGATTCAGGGTGCTACTGGCAAACAAATTCTTCCTACAAAGTTATTATTAAACCAATTGGATAACATATGTACTAGCAGGCGCTCACATTTTATGTTACGTCCCGTATTTTAATTTACTGGTGTACTAGTCATTTGGACGGTAAACGGCAATTATTTTCACTTTTTACTTTGTTTCGATACTTTTAGTGGCCCTAAAAGTTGACGTTTTGTTCGGGTCAAAATTTGAGAAAATTTTCTTCTGGAAACTCGTTGAGGACGTTAAATCGAGAGTGTGCGTATGTGGTACGTAAAAATCGGAGTTCGTATGTGAAAGTTATAAGAGAAAAGGTAAAGTTGCTGTTCATGGTAACTTTCTATATATATGAAAAGTTACTGTGGTAGGTCAGAAACCAACCTACCAGGTAACTCTGTCTCTCTCTCCTCCCCGAAGCTCTCTCTCTCCCTCCTTCCCTTCGGCCATTCTCATTTTTCCGACATATCTCTGCCGTTCGGAGTCCAATCGGCGCGCCACCGGCTCGGTTAGGACCGCGTCCTCCTCTTGCACACGTCTATGGTGGTGGTTCACGACGATTTGGTTGGAAAATTGTAGATCGAAGCCTCAAAGTATACTATAGCAGTTTGGAATTTTCCGGCAAATTCTTCCAATTCCTGCCATTTCCGGCCACACCACCACACATTTCTTGGAGTTCTCTTCATCGTAGTTCGACTCATGCCAGTGGGTAGCTGCAATTTTGCCTGATTACGGCAAATCAACGACGAGAAGCATCTCATGGTTTTGAGGTAATTTCGGGTACTTAGACTTGAAATTGAGTTTTGTCACAGTTTTAAAAGATTCTTAGAATGTTAAGATGATGATATTGGTGAAATTTGGTGACCGAAATAGGAGTTGGCGGGTGGCAAGTGGGGCCCACGTGCCGCCACTGTGGGTGGCGCGTAGGGCAGGTTTTTGGCTTCCTTTGGAGGCTCGTAGGGCAGGTTTTTGGCTTCGGTTTTAGCTAGTTAAGTTCTATAATTGATGTAGAGCTTGTATATGTGATTTTGGTAAAGATTGGAGAAGTTTTTAATCGATTATGAATTTTCAAAAATTTAGAATTTCGATTATCGATTTACGAGAATCCAACCGTCGGATTTCTCTCGGTTCAGCCCTATAACCTTTAAATTTATGAATTGGTGTTAGTGGTGAAGTTTGGGTTAAATCAGAGAAGAAATGGAAAGATTGATTTATGAGGATATGATATGGGAATCGTATTTAATCGCCAAATTGTTATTCACGAATTATAATCACGTATAGGACGACGTACCGAGCTACTACTTGACGAAGAAACCCGTATGCGTGGTCGCTAAAATAGTACTATGAGAGGACTTTTGTTTTAAATAATGATGCATGCATTTATTTTTGGAATTATTAATTTATTTATTTATCATTTTATTTATCGAGCATAACATCTTGCTTTGGATTATAATTTTGGCGTTGATTTTCCATATGAATTTCGGATATGAATTTATTATGCTCAGATTTGGATTTATGATTTGTTTTTGGGAGGATGATTAAATTTTTGGAGATTGATTATAATTGATTTCAAATATGATTCGGAATTGAATATTGAACTTTCAATGGTTTATCTCCGCTATATTTGTATTGTAATTTGATTTTGTGAATTATGTTGAATTTCGACAGAGTATTTTCTGAGGAAATTTCTGAAAATTAAGTTAATTTCTTTTGTCGACTTGAATTTCTTATAATTATTTTTTTCGAAATGGGATTTTGAGGGAAGAATAATTATGATTTATAATTTAATCTTACGAATTGTTACCCGTTTGAAATTAATTTGACATGTGGGACACTTTGTTGCTTTGTTCGGAATTATTACGAGATTTTCCGAGTACGGTTGGGAATCGAACTCGTTTTTTTTTTCTTTTGTGAGATTTTTGGGGAAGTTTTATGAATTTACTGGTTTTCAATTTTTATCTTCCACCATACTCGGGTTACTTTATTTTTCTTGTTCTCCTCCTCACGTGAGTTGCAGTCGAGGCTCCTCCTCACTTACTTTGTGTTTGTGGGTCGAAGTTGAGGATAGGGCCCCGACCCGGGCTTGGGAGGCTCCTTTGAAGTATGGTGATGTTCGTCTTCCCCATTTTATTTGCTTATTTAACCAGTGGAGCTGGATTATCTTCTTTCTTATGATTTTTCGAAGTTAAGAAATAAGTTTTGTAAACCTTGCATGCATCAAGAATTTTATTTCAAAGGATAAATTGTGGGAAAGTATAAATTCTTTCCTTATTTCTTTTGTTACAATTATTTATTTTTGTCCACTCACACTAACGTGTTTTTCAACTACTTTCCCTTGGGCCCTTCTGTTTCAAATATCCAGTGTGCAGGCTAGATTAGTTGAGGTCGGGCGTACATGGAGTCGAGGCATAGTCATTAGCATAGCTTCCGTGTATTCATTTTATTTCTATTTTCCTTGTTTACCTGTGGGATTAATGTTATCAAGTTGATACTTGTACTTGTGAAATGGAAGATGTTGTTACTTGGGGAGTAGGGTGACTCCAGGAGTTGAGGATGATATTTGATATTAGAAGTATAAATGTTTTTCTACAAGTTTTGGATAGTCCACTTTTAGGGGAAGTTCAGCCAAATTTTTGGTAGAATTTCTTCTAAGATGGGCCCCGCATGGCCACTTCGGATTTCAGGATGAAATCCCTGAAATCCGGGGTGGGTCCTGTCAACTTGGTATCAGAGCATTAGGTTGTCAGATTATGTAGACTTGTTTCTATCATGTTACCTTATATGCTTGATGTTACTCAGTACCCCTCAAGTGATGGCCCGACTGTAGCGGGGGCTGGGGGGTGGGTATGTTGGGAGATCCTAGAAACTCGTGCAACCTGCCATTCTTTTCCTGACCATCGCTGCTGATTCCGGCCATCTTCGGCTAAGATTCTTATATCAATCTCTTCTTCCCTTCACGAACAACATATCCATATAAGTTCTCCCCCCCCCCCCCCCCCCCTTCTCCCACTATAGACGACGATTCGAAGAGAGAAAGTCTTCGAGTTTTGACAAAAGTTTTGCGTTTTCCTACCAAACGGTGAAGAATCCGATGAAACGCCTAGGTATGAAATTGTCTATTTCCATGGGGCTTTCTATTGACTATAAATTTGCAAGTTTTCATCAAGTTTTGAGATGTGGCAGTTGTTGCCATCATGAGCTACTGCGGCTCTGCCACTTCCAATGGCTTGTTAATCCATTTTCAACTCATTGAATAGTTGAGAATTAATTGGTCATGTAGGAATGTGTTAAAGTTTGGAAATTTGGGATATGTGAAACTTGGATTGAAAATGGGTTGTTTCAGTAATAGACAATAGAGAATATGATATTAAACTCAGTTGGAATTATAGAAGAAAAATTGTAGAAATTTTTATAAAGAAACTATTGATGTTCTAAGTCTCAAAGAAATTTTTTTTTTCTATTTAATAACATGATTATTTTATTGAAATTAAAACTATAACATCCTTAACTCTTAAGAAGTTGATTCGAGCCAGCAGCCAATTTAGAAACATTGCCTCCGCCACTTATTAGGTAACCCACCACTTATTAGGTAATCTCAACCCTTGAAAACCTAAACGAAGTGCTTCTTGTCTATTCATGATTTTGCCTTCTCCATAACCCCGCCGCTCAAGATTGACATATTAAACATTTTAAGTCAGTAGAGGACTTTTTCTTCAAAAAAAAAAAAAAACGTCAGTAAAGAACTTTACTGTTTAGAGCAAACTATAGGCTACACCTTACCTTGTTGATGTTTTTAAAATTTCATCAGCAAATTCAGCCCCTGAGCCTGAAGTCTCAGCATTGTCCATTGTTCTCATATAAATTTTTGTATGCTGGAGATAATCAATGCCAAGGCGGTGACCATGCGATGAAATATACTTCAGAAATATGTTTCAACTAGCAACTTATAGAGTAGTATTTTGGTTTTGTTTAAATAAAATGACTCAGTTTATTGCTTGTCAAAAAAAAAAATTGTTTCAATAATACCTCGTTTTATGTAACATCTCAAACGCTTCATCCCTTTTGTAGGTTAGATGTTAGCATGCATACTAAGCTCTGCTATGTTTTTGCACTAAATATTTGAACCTCCTGGCGCACCACAATTGCGTGCATTAGCAAAAGGAGGCTCAAATCTAAGTATTTTTTGTAAGCCTAGTTTCTAGTTTAGTTTTGGCAAGCTCTGGATTACTTGTGCAAGATTTGTAACAGTGAATGGTACTGGGTGTCCTTATGGATCCTTTGTATGTGCCGTTCTGGCCGTTCTATCAATGGAATTTATCTGAACTCAAAAAAAATAAAAAATAAAAAAGTAATTAGGCAGTTAGTTTCCTCAGTAAAATTGAAGGAAAAAATAAGAATAAAATATATATGGTAGTAAATTCTCAAACCTTTATTGTATCGTCATGAGTTCACGAAATGCAGAGGAACCATACTTCCACCCCCCTCAGCCTCACCCCCGCCCTCAGTCCCCTTAGCCTCACCCCCGCCCTCAGTCCCCTTAGCCTCACCCCCCCTCACCCTTGGAACCCACCTCACCCTCACCCCCCTCCTCCTTCAATGTCCTCAACTCAACCCCCTCCGCCTTGGATCCCCCACCCCTACCCACCTCCTCCTTCAATTTCTTCAACTCAGCCTCCTCAGACTTGGAACCCTCACCCTTTTCCACCTTGCCCTGCAATTTTCTTAAGATTTCTCTAAGGGCGTTGAATCCCTGCGAGGTATCCTGAAACTCCCTAAATTGTTCCAAAATAGTGAGTGATTTTGCAGCGGCTTGAACAAATTTCATGGACGCGACCACGGCCTCCATGAAAGCAAAATCTTCTGTGAAAGGTAATGATAGCTCGGAAGCAAAATCACTCACTATTTGGGAACAGTTTAAGGAGAAGGAACTTGGTTTTAACATGGTGTTGGCCAGCTATGGCTATATAAAGTTTCAGGGCGTTCTTGAATTTAGCAGCGGCTTGAACAAATGTCACATCCCAAATGCTTCATCCTTTTTGAAGGCGTTCCTAGTGTACTCTAGAGTCCCACTGTTTCTCTTTGTGTATTAGTGTTGAAAATCAAAAGTTTTGCCTAATTTGTCTTCAACTAATTTAAATCTTTTCTATCAGGACTAATGCAGAGGTGACATGAGTGGATCTTGAAACCTACAATTTCGGGGCAAAGATGTTAGATTTCTATTAAACATTTTGAGTCAGTAAAAGAATTATTCTCCATCTAAGCAGCTCTTTGACCTTTTCATCCGAACAAGTACGATAATCGCAATTATTGAGTAGAAAAAAAGATCTTCAATCCACGTCGTCTATGTCATAGTGTGTCACATATGATTGTAGAAAACTACAGCTTTGGTGCTGAACAATATTTTCATGGATATGAACACACTACTAGAATATAAGGCTCATATATATCAGTTCCTAACCTATGTAAAATAAAAAAATTCCGATGTCTTAGTGGGTGATGTTAAAGATCATGACAACCCAAACATCGGTTGTTAGCTGATGTTAAAAATGCCTCTGCACATCGCTTCCTTTCAAGGAACAGATGTAGAAATTGGGACTCAACATTAGTTTTTTATTCAAATTTGGATTTGTAGAATATCATGACATCGCTTTATAATCTCCTATTTGACATCGCTTCCTTTTAAGGAACTGATGTACTTTTTCTTTTTTAACATTAGTTTATTATTTGACTTTTTTTTGTTTTGTTTTTATTGCTTTTGCTTCCGCTAAACTTTAGAATCTTAATTCTTGGTGATAACCATTAAAACAAGAATTCATTAAGATAAGGGTTAATTCCTGTTTACCTACCTGAACTTTCATTCGTTCTTCATGTTAGTCCTTGAACTTCTAATTTCATTAACAATACCCCTTAACTCCCAATTTTCATCAGCCGTGTCCAATTTCTTGAGCTCCGTCCAATTTGGACATTAAATCCGGCGTTCAGGGCCCACTGCTAAAATGGTCATTTCATGACCAAAAAATACTCACTCTAGGGGCTAATTCGACGTCGTATGGCCTCTGCTCCATCATCCCCATCCTCCTCTTCAAAGTCCAACTCCATTCAACTTTCTTTTCTTTTTCCTTCAGATTCTAAGTACCCAGACACCACTACTACCACCATTTCCACCACCACCTCCACAACCATGATTTGGACCCGCAACCACCCCGATCATCCAATCCGAGCCGTCCATTCCCCTCCCCGAAAAACGACGTCATCACTTGCCACATCATCACTTGACGGAAGATTTGATGAGAGGCATCATAGGAATTTAGCAATTCTATCTCTTGCCACATCATCACTTGACGGAAGATTTGGATGGAGTTTCGAGAATTGGACACAGTTGATTAAAATTGAGGGTGCAGGGGTAATCTTGTTGAAATTAAAAAAATAGGGAGTAACATGAAGATTGCCCTAAAGTTGGACTAGTAGGTAAATTGGAATTAATCCTAAAGATAAAAGAGAATATTATTCTCATTAATATTAATACTCAAGGTACATAAACAATTGAAAAACAAATAGCATAACAACATCCTTGTAAGAATATATACAACCAATATCTGTTTGTGATCAGGCTCATGCTGAAGCAAACTCTTCCTATACATGTCCAATACATGCACACACTTGACCATAATGGTCTTGTTTATAGCCGTGGGTCTTTTTTTTATGCGGACTAAGCAAGTGATCCAGACAATCGTTATTCAACTAGTGGTTATAAATTTTTCTTAGTCGTCCCAATTTAATTTCAAGCGGTTTGAAGAAGCTAAAGGTTATCTCTCACTCTAGCACTGAAGCCAAGTACAAACAACTTGCTTATATGGCTGTTGGATTATCATGGTTGCGGTTTTTGTTTCGTGATCTTAAAGTTTTCATTACCATACCACGTATTTGGTGTGATAAGTGATAACCTAAGCTCTATTTGCTATTGCCTCTAATACTATTTTTCATGGTCAAATGAAACATGTTGAAATTGATTATCATCATGTGAGAGACACGGTTGTACGTCATGAGTTAGACATTTGCTATGTATGCACATATGATCAGCTAGCTTATACATTTACAAAAGACCTGCCAGTGCCTCGTTCTGCTACCTTGATGTCCAAGCTGACAGTTCGATGACGCCTTCTCTGCCTAGGGGGTATGATAAGCATATCCCAACAATAAAGGCTAATCTTTCCAAGATTCCTCATTAGTGTCAACGTTATCCTCCAAGTCTAGTGTCATTCTCAAAGTCTCCTACATAGCATGTATAATTATCTTGTGATATGAGTTTATCGCTTTTAGTTACTAGCTCTTGTTGATTATAAATTATCTAGCCTAGTAGATAAGAGTCATTTCTCTTGTATATATTTATCTTCTCTTGTCCATACTCTCCTATATAAGAGTCATGTAACTTCATTACTCAAGATAGTGAGATACGTTCCGGCTCCATCGTTCTTCATATTGCTACTAAATGAATTTATGCTAATGTTATTGCTACTGCAAGCAATGCTATTGCACAAAGATCTTAAATGTGTTACTACACAATATCTTATATTCGACGACACACTATGAGTATCAAACTCAAAACTTAAAAGAAGATAAAATAATAAATAAACACATGTAAAACAACTCAATTGTGCTTGTCAGTATCAATGGAAATGTTGTAGATTTTGTTGTGTGTTAGAGTGTCGTGAAGGACTTTCCTACACTTTCCTAAAAATTAAACAAAAAATGGAAATTTTTTTTTTTGGCTACGAAGAAGAATTGAATTTTGCTTAGTTAGGTTTATTTTCTTACCCGTTTTTTATATTGTTAATTAATAGAGAGGAACCCACAGCATTGCGTCCTGGGGAAACTTACCGAAACCCCTGTTTTCTTCTTCAGCCTTCTATTTTCCTCGCGAAAGGCACACAACTCTACCGGAGAATTCACCACATTAGGGTTTTCTCTCTCTCTCTTCCCTGGTAAGATCTCCGACCCCAAATCTTCTCTGTTTCTTTCATTTTTTTTTTTTTTTCTGTTAGATGATGCTTTCTTTGGAATTCTAGACACACTTATACTTCCCAACTCACTCGAAAATTTAACAAACAAAACCCTAACTTCCAAGAATGGACGACGGCGACGGAGCCGATCATTTCCACCGTAACGAGGCCATCTCGGCCGTCGCCGACGACGGCTTTTTAGCCGAGGAGGACGACGACTACGAGGACCTCTACAACGATGTGAATGTCGGCGAGGGGTTTTATCAGTCTATGAGAAAGAGCGAGGAATCAGGGTTTAAAAATGAGGCCGTGGAGGAGAAGAAGGTTGAGTTGCCGGAGGTTTTGGCTCCGCAACATCAAGGCGCTCCGATACCGAGTTCCGGAGGCGGTGAGGGTAGGGGTTCTGGGTTTGGTAATCAGAATCTAGGGTTTAGAGGGAACGAGATGGGTGCGAAAGGGAGTGGTGGGTTGGGAGGGCCTATTGGCAGTGGAGGTGGGATGAGGATTGAATTAGGGCAAGCGTCGAGTAAATTGAATGAGTTTGAGCACCAAAGTGGGAATAATGTTGGTCTTGGGGTTCAAGGGATTGGTGCTCAGCAGCAGCAGCAGCAGCATCAGCATCAGCATCAATTACAACCGCAACATCAACTGCAACCACAATCGCAACTGCAACCTCCACAGCAACATCAACAGTTACACGGTGGTGCTGTTGCCGTTGGGAATGTGGGGAATGAGGGTTTCTTGAGGCAACAACCTGGTGGTGTCGGAGTGGGGAATGTGAACGGTGTTGGTGGGAACAGTGGTCCAGGAGGAGGATTCAGTGGAGGTGGTGCAGGTGGGGCAACACTGTATGTGGGGGATTTGCACTGGTGGACAACGGATGCAGAGCTGGAGGCGGAGTTGTGCAAGTATGGAGCTGTGAAGGAAGTGAAGTTTTTCGATGAGAAAGCCAGTGGGAAGTCTAAAGGATATTGCCAGGTAGACTTCTATGATTCTGCTGCTGCCATGGCCTGCAAGGATGGGATGCATGGGCATTTGTTTAATGGGCGGCCATGTGTTGTTGCTTTTGCATCACCCTATAGTGTTAAGAGAATGGGGGAGGCTCAAGTGAATAGGAACCAGCAGGTAACCCAAACTGCACAAGCTCAACCAAGGAGGGGGCCTAATGATGCTGCTGGGAATAAAGTTGGTGGGAGTGCCATAACAACAGGTGGGAATTATCAAGGTGGGGATAATAACAGCAGAGGTTATGGGAGAGCTAACTGGGGCCGAGGTAATTCTCAGGGTATGGGAGGTAGAGGTCCAGGTGGTCCGATGAGGAATAGGGGTGGAATGAGTGGCAGAGGTATAATGGGGAATGGTGGAAACGGGTTTGGGCAAGGTATGGGGGCAACCCCTCCTTTGATGCACCCTCAGTCAATGATGGGTCAGGGCTTTGATCCAGCTTTTGGGGCTCCAATGGGAAGAATGGGGAGTTATGGAGGCTTTCCAGGAGCTCCACAGCCTCCTTTCTCTGGGATGATGTCTTCATTCCCACCGGTTGGGGGTGTTGGGCTGCCTGGAGTAGCTCCTCATGTGAATCCTGCATTTTTTGGACGAGGGATGCCCATGGGAATGATGCCGACATCAGGTATTGACGGGCCTAATATGGGAATGTGGCCGGATCCTAATATGGGGGGTGGATGGCCTGGTGAGGATCATGGTGGTGGCAGAGCTGGGGAGTCTAGTTATGGTGAGGAAGCTGGTTCTGACCATCAATATGGTGAGGGTAGTCATGATAGAGGTGGGTGGCAGAATGCTATGAAGGAGAAAGATAGAGGTTCAGAGAGGGACTGGTCTGGATCTTCTGATAGGAGGTATCGGGAAGATAGGGATCAAGGGTTTGACAGAGACATGCCAAGAGAGAAAGAAGTGGGTCATGACCGTGAATGGTCTGAAAGAAGGCATCGGAATGATGTCGATGTTAATCGAGAGCGGGACAGAGAGCGTGATAGGGGCCGAGAACGTTCTCGAGATCGCGATCGTGACAGGTACAGGGAAGATAAAGAAAGATATGCTGATCATCATAAATACAGAGATCGTGAAACGGTGCACCAGGATGAAATAGAAAGGGGGAGGTCTACAAGGACCCATAGTAAGGCACGCTTATCTGAAGATGATGACCGTCGTTCAAGATCTAGGGACCGCCGTTCAAGATCTAGGGATGTTGATTATGGGAAGAGGCGGCGGCTTACTTCTGAGTAGCTTCTTTGTTTTGGTTAGTTCCTTGAGAAACAAAGAAATGTGAAAAAAACTCTCGGCTTTGCCACGCTTATTGGACTTTTCTTTGGATCCTTGTTTCTTCAATGGCTGCGCTGCTTTCACTTTCTCACTTCTACATAACAGGAGTGCAATTTAATACTGTGTGGTCAAAGGTAAGCCTAATTTTGAATGAATTTTCTGGTCTTCTTATAAGCTTGAAGAGTATTCTTGTGTTTGCTTCTGATGTGCTATACTGGTTTTGTTATGCTTTGATCATTACCAGGCTTGTGTCTTTCCTGTATAGTTATACCACTGCTAAGTTTATTTGTTTTCAGAAGTGAAAAATCTAAGTTGTTTGACTTTACCTTCCGTTTGGCGATATGTGTTGTGTTATCAAATTGTAGTGTCTTACTAGCATTGTTAACAAATTAAATGTCATACTCAAATTTGATATTTAATGCTTTTCTATGCTATGTTTATCATTTGGGCTTAAGTATGATGCATAACTAGTTAACTACATTTCTATGATCAAAATCTGAAGGATAAAACTTTCCACCAACTTTTCAAGCATTCTTGGGGCTTGTTCGGAACTATTTCTTTGGAAAAAACTTTTGCCCTGTATCACTTCAGCAGTGGCACATCCTATTAAAAGTGCTTATACTTGAGCAGTTTGTTGTTTGGCTGTCAATATCTACGTGCTTTTATATGGTGATGGTATGGGGGGTTTAAAAGTGTTTGCTTGCTCAAGAAAGTGCCTTTTTATTTTTATTTTATAAGTTTTCTGTCACCTTGTCAAAAGTAGGGCAAGCATGGCAATTCGAAGTATTCAGTAGAAGTCTTTGAATTAGAACCTTATTTCATATACAATGGTAAAGAAATGAGAGATCTGCTACTCCTAAAAGAATGGGAGTATGATGCAGTAAATTCACTGCCTAGACACCAGGATCAACAAACTCTAAGGTTTAGGGCCTTAACACACAGGTTTTGTAGGGTAGAAAGTAAAAACTAAGAACTAGGATTCCCTCCCAGGTTTCTCACTCACACACAAGGCTTCACTCCAATCTCAGGAAAACTCAGAAACACTCTGAAATTTTTATTCATCAAGACATATCTGGTCACTTGGCACTTACACTTATTTATATTTGAGCAGATAGCTCATATTAACTATCATTAAAGACTCATTCATAGCTAGGGCTGTTGCACTTCACAAAACTGAAGCATAAAAGACCTAATAAAGGAATTTAAACTCCCAAACTGAAACTGAAATAATAAAGAAACTTTGGAACTCCCAAACTGAAACTGAAAATACACCAGCCTAGAGACTTCTATTAATCAAACCATATGGAAAGGGAATGGCTAGCTGCTCTCTTTTTCCATTTCTTTCGCTCATAAACCTTAAAAGGTTTGACTATGATGTCCTCATCAGAGTAAAACCCAACATAGAGAACAAAACGGTTGGAGGTGCTTCTTAAAAAATCAAGCGGTTCCAAATCTTACTTGGGCACTTTGGATTTTTTGCCAAACTATAGTTTTTACCCATTTAGAATCCTAAAAGCTCATCCAAACGAACCCCTTTTAACATATACATATTTAAACTGTATGTTTTCTTATATGATGTCGATGCTTGCTGCGTCTCAGTACTGTTTCCCGTGTTGACTTGACCATATGCAGCTGATCAATTAATGTGGTAATCCACGGTGGTCCACAGTTCTATTTTGTTAGATTGTTAATTAGGAGCACATGTCCAGACACTGTTCCACTTGTTCAATAGTATAACATGGCTTTTCATGTTATTTGGTTTCTATACAAGGAATCCTACATTAATCTCGTAATTACAAACTTGGACGGTATACTGGGATTTATATGCAAAATCAGTCTGCATGAATTTATCTTTTGAAGAGAGATGGTAATCACTGATAAAATTTTAGTTTTATTAAATTTGTTTTTATTTTTTTATTTTTATGTATTTTTTTTTTCAACTTCACAGAAGTAGGGTACGCATGCATCTGAGATCAGAGGAAGACCACTGTGGTCATTGCTTAACTTCATCACAGTTAAGGTCTATAGATTTGTAACTTTTAGTTGAATTGAATGCGGTTGCCTCTCCTTTCAATGATCATTTAGGCTGCTAAGATGATTTTTATTATTATTCTATACCGTTTTACCCAATTGGTCTGGGATTCGAACCGTCTCATGGTATTTATTTGCTATCTGCTAGAGTTTCCTACCTCCAAAAGATTTCTGGTGCGGGTACAAAGTGGGTTTCGGACTTCCTAGGTATTAGAAAACTTGCAATATTCGCTTGAGGTTGATCTAGATACTTCTTACCAGTAGGAGAGTTAGAAAACTGTCCTTATTCTGTGTGCAGCTTCTTACTGCAAATGATTTGTTTACTTTGATATTATAAGCAGCTTGATTTGGATCCTGTCTTTGCATAGCTACACCTAGCTGCCTTCTTGTTCCCTTTGTTCAGTTTTTTGTCAGTAAATACGCTTGCTTATTATTTGTAATGATTCTACTTCACATATAGTGTAAGATGCTTCGTGTAATATGGTTTTACATTGTACTAAGGTTCTGCATTACATGTAATATTTTTGATCACGTAACTACTGTTTACCCCTTATTTTGCTTATTCGGATGCTTGCCCCGACCACGCCCCCAATTGTATTGTTGATATTTCTTGCATTTGTGATCCATCCTCGGCCGTTTCAGACTTTCAGGATATGTTATTAATGATTATCCTATATTGCATTTTTTTTTTGTTTCGTCTTTTTATGTTTCTTTTTATGTCTTTCTTGCAGAGCTTAGTTGTGAAGTAGAAAGTAGAGTTGCCTTGAAGATGAAGAGGACCTAACCTTTAACATTCAAGAGCGCATAGTGTTTCCCTTTCTCTCCTTGGATTTAGAAGATGAACTCCTGCTTTTAGTTTTAGCTTTTACTTTTCCTTTTTAATGTTTAACTTACTCGAGCACTTAATGAAATAGATGTTGTGTTATGGCCTGAAATTTGCTGGAAGAGTCTGAAATGTAGTAGATTCTGAATGTGATATTTGAATGTTGTAATAGGAACTCATATGCCTTTTTTCTAATTGGCTAGTTGTATCATCTTTCCCCATCTTTTTTGTTGGGGATATATCACCATGCTGATTGTTTGAGATAGTTGAAGATGTAGAATACTAATGATGATTCTTTGAGAGAAATTTTCCATCATGTACATACCAAAAAGCTGATGGATGCTTTTTTTATCCTGTACATTGTTGAATAGATTCAATTTCATAATGACTTTCTTTTTACGTAGTCTTCGTTGCTGGGGACATGGTTTTGTTTCAGTGTGTTTACAAGGTGTTGTGGATGAGATTTAGTACATTTTCTGTTAACAAAAGCAAAAATGAATCAAATAAGAACATCAATATCTGAATGATGATGGCCAGTGGGTCTATAATTGTATGGCATGTTTCGATGCAACATTATTGGTTAATACCACAACTTTGGTCAGTTGCTGCCTTGACCGCAGTTACTGAAGCAAACGACCTTGCAGGCTTACATTGTAGGGAGTGTATTATTGTACCCAGTTCTCTCTTTTTTCTCTCCCGAAAATGTAACAAATTTGGTAACATACAGTTTCTTTGTAACTCTTGTTTTACAAAAACAAAAAACAAAAAAATGTACACACACACATTATGTCAACATAATAATTTCACGGTTGATTCATATTGCTGGTAACTCGTATTTTGTCATTGGTAACGGATATCTTCCATTCTATTCATCTTGCTTTGGCTACTTTTGG
Organism: Rosa chinensis; assembly: GCF_002994745.2. Taxonomy (NCBI): domain Eukaryota; kingdom Viridiplantae; phylum Streptophyta; class Magnoliopsida; order Rosales; family Rosaceae; genus Rosa; species Rosa chinensis. Next base: position 56,071,076 of record NC_037092.1, read on the forward strand.
TTTTTTTTTTAAAGACATGCATATGAAAATCATTCATTTGCTGCAGACAAAAGATAACGTTATTTTGAACTCTAAGCTGTTGTTTTTTAATTTTTGTGATTGTTTGAAAATTTGAATTGAATGAGATTTCAAAGTTCTCATTGATAGTGTAATGGTAGGTGTGCAGTTCCTTGGGGCATAAAGTCCTTGGTGCGAGACATCATCTCTAGCTCAAAAGTATGCTTTCATTCAATTTAGCTATTTTTCGAGGCAAATTAGCAAATGATGACCATGATTCCATGAAGATAGAGAGGTGTCTGTTTGATTTAATTGTCTCCGGTTTATGTGTCTCCAACGTTTCTTTTGAATCAGTTAGAAGAGAGTTGTTATCCTGAATTTGCCTTATAGTTCTTTTTCTTCTATGTCAAAACAATCAAAAAAAACTGATATTCTTTATTATTATCTTATCTTAATATGCTGCCGGCAAAGTAGAATAAATACCAAAAAGAAAAAGCCATTTCTTCGGTGGCTTTGGCCAATCACTGGTCTGTATTCTGTATTTCAGCTTCGTACTACCACCACCAGTCTACAGTTGAAGTTGAAATGACAGTTGACCCTTTGGCCTTCCATTTCCACACTCTGATCCTTATCCAATATCCATAGCAAAAGACCAAGACCCCAAAATCAGCTTCAACCTGTCCTCTTGTGAGTCTTTCTCAATTCCAATCCAATTGGCCATTCGCACTCAATCCATTTTTCTTTTGTGGTCAATGATACTATCATCATTACACTGAATAAATGTGAATTCTATCATTATGTCACGCGCTCCTCTCCTATATTTTATTTCAGTACGAAGAATTCAAGCGTGATCATGCATCAGAAACCAACCTAAATTCCGGCCCTCAGTTCGCAACACAAAATGTACAAGAATTACTAAAATTCACAAGCTAGTTTTTTTTTTTGATAAATAGAAGGGTTCTTAATCCAGGACACTAAATAGTAACAAGGAGGAGGGGAGAGTCTACAGAGAGCGCTTGAGACTCCACCCAGCAAATTAGCAATGGAAATTATAAAAAGGGCATCCAAAAGCAGAAGTAGCTTTTATAATCATCTGGGCCTACCCATGTTGGACCCGGGCCCACCCTTTCCAATCCCAACTCCCATCTGATGAAACCCGCCACCGCCGTACACGTGTCCCTGATGCGGCTGCTGCTGCTGCTGCGGCTGCGGCTGCTGCCAATAGACTCCTCCCCCTCCTCCACCGCCACCGCCGCCACCGCCGCTCCCAGCGCCCTCGAACACAACAACCCCGCCGCTGGGGTCCTTATCACGCGCTGCCATGCTACTCTTCTCGCCCTCCATCTCCCTAAACCGCTGCAAGTAGACCTTGAGCGGCTCGACGTACTCCTCGAAGCCGAGGGTGGTCATGGCCCAGAGCAAATCGTCGCCGTTGATGGTCTTCCGCTTCTCGCGCTGACACTTGTCGGAGGCCTCGCCGGTGATGAAGCTTATGAACTCGGAGACGCACTCCTGCACGGTCTCCTTGGCGTCCTTGGAGATCTTGGCGTTGGCCGGCAGCGCCTTCTTCATGATCCTACTGACGTTGGCAATTGGTAACAGCCGGTCCTGTTCCCGAGGTGACAGCTCGCTCTTCGTATAACCTCCGGGGCTGTTGTGCCCGCCTCCCGAGTCGTTGTCCGAGTCCGCCATTCAACCAAACTTCTTCTTTTTTTCTCTCTCTTAAAACAAACAACAATATTGGATAGAATTACAGGTCATGGAAATGAAGGATCAATGAGATTCCGAAAATTATGGAAAACACAGAGAGAGAGAGAGAGAGTTGGAATTTCTGGGAAAAGGGCGATGAGAGAGGGGAGTGTGCTTGGGGGCGAATGAGGTGAATGAAGACGTTAATAACGCCTATCCTGTGGTCACGTGGAGGAATGTAGGCCGTTTATAGTCGATAAGGAGTTCAAGAAATGAGAGCGCTCCGATCGGCTGAGGTGGCTGATCTGGACCGTTGCTGTGGTATTCGGCACGTGGTTTGTCTGACCTGGATCTTTAAAAAGTGAAGATATTTTTTTAACTTTTTCTGCGGAAGAAAAGATATTTATTTATTAATTTTTTTTTTTTTTGAGGGGCCCTAACTTAAAGTCTTAGACTTACCTCGTAAGATTTGTTTGGTTTCTTAAAAAAACCTTTTTTTTTTTTCTTTAACCGAAATCAAACAATTTCTTAAAGATTTCTTATGCTTAAATATTAATCTATACCGGGAGATCATGTCAGCACGCTTCCTCCTCTATAGCCATCAAGAATTGATTTGGATTTAACTCCAATCAGCATCGGCGAAATTCGAATACAAGCGTGAGGGTTCCACACATAGAAGCTCTTACCAACTCGAAATTTATCTAAAGAACTTAAGTGTATTGATTTGGAGAGAAATTATAAATAATGAGTAAATGACTAGTGAAATTAAAACAAAAAAAATTGGAGAATAAAGTGTGATAAGGTTAGTTGAGCCATTTAGCATGGAACCCTCATGTCCAGCGTTTGAGTCTCAACTCTCATCAGTTTGCTGCCAGGTTTGAGGGGCATTCAGGTTCGTGTGCATGTGGCGGGAAATTAGTCTGGTTTTACTGAGATATCTTCATCGACCTCCATCCGAATACTGACTAGGTGGATGTGTAACATGTGTTACTAACTCACTAAGCTTGCTACCTCACCCCTGATTAAAAAAAAAAAAAAAAAGATAATAAAATTCATACTACCTAATTTACAATCAACACACATTCTTTCCTTTTTTTAGTTATAATTCTTAACAAAACAAAATTTAAGACACTAAAAAGAAAAAATAGAGTGTAAATTGTAAAATAAGGAATGTAAATTTCACTTTTCAGAAAATTTTGATATTTTATATTTTATCCAGATGAAGATTGTGCAGATTTCAACACAAAAAGAATTCTACGAATAAAGGGACCCACGCTCGATTAGAAATTAAAAGTGATTTAAATTAGCTAGTAAATGTCTTCAATTATCAAACAATTGACAAATGCTCACATATATATATTTAATCATAGACGATGTTACAATCGTTAATAGGGGCATCTTGAACATCCACAAGAGCAAAACTTAACCTAAGAAGATTAAATTGAAAATCTAAGGCAGAGCAAACCATAAGTTGTCGAAATGGTTGTTTGATTACAAAACTGAAACTCACTTCTTGGAAATAAGAAAGCACTGCAACTATAAATTGATGTAGATTATCCTCATCCATGAAAAACCGGCTATGCTACTCGCTAATGCTCGCAAATGAGGTACTCAAAATACACTAACTCAAATGAAACTTATTGAAGTCATTGAGAATTCTCTCCACCAATTAGCAGAGAATAGAAGTCACAAAAAGTTGAACCTCAGCTCCACCAAACTAAATATAAAACTTTTATTTAATTAAGCGGAGTTTGAATTTAAAATAGATGGATTTGGGTTAGATTAGGACCCAGACTAGATAGGGGACCAAAAGTAATAGAACCTAAGGTTACATCTAGATGTGTAAGTGGACCGAATTTTGATCTGTATCTGTTCCAGATCAGTGGTTATTAAACGGGTTTGATTGAAATTTTAATCCGTTGATCTGTTAACGGTTCGAAACCGTTAATCAGTTTATTTAACAGATCAAACATGGATTTAGGTTGATCTAATCAGTTAATGATTTGGTATGTTTTTTATTATAATTAAATATTATTTTTCAAAATATTAACTATAAAATATTTTTTGAATCAAACCCAAATCGGGTGCCAATATCATTCATCACATGCCAGAATAGCCATTACATACTCTTCTGCTGCCTTCAACTAGATAGATCAAGATGATGTGCCTATAGTGGTACATAGAAATAGATCCACTGATTATACATCAAATGCGTACAGACTAGCATAAATCTTCCTTCAATACTACTCTAGAGGCACTAGAGACACATAAAGTGCATAGATCCCTAAAAACTCTGGGAATTATTGAAAGTAAAACTACTAACATAGGATTCCTAAAACAAAGAGATTTTTTATGGGCCTAGGGCCCAAGGTAAAAGCCCCAGCCCAAAGTTGTGCAGTCCAAGGTAGCCCAAGAGAAGGCCCACTCAAGGACCAGCAGGTCTGGCTTGGCCTAGATGCAGCCTCCACCTCCAGACCACCAAACCCTCCCAGCACAGCTCCGCCATGATGTCGCCGCCCCGAGCTAAGACCGCCATGACCTAAATCACGACGAATCCCACCGCCACAAGCAACTTCACCACGAACCCGCCCCATTTTCGGTGTCCTCGATCCACTCCACCGCCGATTTCGAGCCGCACCGTCAATCCAAGCCACCATCAAAACGAGATTGGCCACCTTCCAGAGATGTCGCACCAAAACCCAAAACCGAACATCGCCTGCCAGAAAGCTTGAGCAACACCATTCACAAGGGAAAACTTGAACCGCGTTCAGTCCCTGTCCGGCAGCAAAACAGTGTGGCGTCAGTGAGGCCAAGGCCAGCCAAGATGCCAGGACCGCCGCCGGACGAGAATGGTTTCACAACTTTGGCCGTTGTCGAGTTAGGGTTTCTCGAGAGAATTTTATTGTTGCAAATTGTTATTAGGGCCTAAGATTATTAACTATAAAATATTAAGAGTACTTATTAACTTTAAATATAAAATCATAAATATGTAATTTTTTTTATCAGAAATATATAATATTTTATTAATATTTTATGAAGTATAAAAATATCCGTTTATCGGATTAGCGGATCGAGTATCTATTAGTACGGTGGATACGGATTTGGATTGAGTTATCAACAATCCACTGAGTTAACGGATCAAGTTGGGTTGAAATTTTTTATTTCTAAACGGATTCGGATTTATGTTGATGCTCTCCAAATCTAGCCAATTTACAGATTTACTTATATCCTTAACAATTTACAGAGGTATGACTTCATTCGCTACTATTATTTATTTATTTCTATTTTTTTTGTCAAGAAGAGGTCAGCCCATTATATATATTCAACAAGCTGTACAAAAATGAAACACCCCTATGGGGTCAACAGAAAGAATCGTTCCTTAGGGAACCCTAAAACTTATTCTAAAACAAGAATAAGACCCAGGAAACCCCCAGTACACCCACCTTTTAGGAAATCTACGCACCATTATTCCAAACAAATATCAAAATCCTCTGAAGCTAATAATAAGTAAAATGATCCTCAGAGGATATGATCTTTGCGACCTGATAAAAAGCTAAATGCTAGGAATGGAAGATGACAAGTCACCTTCCATCCCTTCCAAAATTAAACAAGCCCAGTAGGCCCACCAGTAACCATTAGCCACATGGCAAACTCCACCGTCAGCAGCATCACCGCCAGCGCCCCTACCACCATCGCTTGTATCAATCCCAGCACATGCAAATCCACCAGCACAACCACGTCGTCGGAAAAGCTGTTGCTTGGGAAGTTGTCAAACTTCACAGCAGAGTCACCAATACCATAATTACCATCACCAACAAAATGAACCAGACCAACACCATCAGCGTCCAGTTCCATCAGGCTGCCAATCCGAAAACCAAAATGCACATCTGGCCGACCACCATTAGATTGTTGCACTATCACCGCAGCAACCCCTTGATCTGAATCGGAAATCAAATCCACAGGCTTCCCATCAACACGTCTCCAAACCTGAGACGACACCGGAGTCATCACCTACCCAGTGACCGGATCTTTGGCAAAGACACAGAGAAGGCAGAAGCCAAGAAATAGGGAAACGCGTCGAAGAAAAACATCGCCGTCTCTACCCACAAGCCAACCAGAAGGGAGAAGAAAATAGAGCCCCGCCCACGTAGTCATAGGTACACCACCATCGAACATGGTGATCGAGTTTTATCAAAGACGGCAGTGGTCGAGCAAACCCTAGCAGAACTAGATCAAAAGTATAAGAGTAATGATTTGTTTTTTTTTTTTCTATTATTTATTTTTTTGTTTTTCTCTTTTGAGAAAGAAGATATTTTATTACTGCATACAATTAGAATTAAAATAAAAATATCTTTTGGTCTCCCACCGTTACATGTAACAAAAGATTGACTGGGGAACTAAATAGGGAAACCCTCTTTCATTTTCGCTACGCAAACTTGTCTTTAACTAGAGAAATGAGCGGCTTGGTTTTGAAAGAGTTCTAATCCACCAGAAGACATGAAACTGAGAACCCTAATCCAAGGGTTTGTATTAGTATTCGAAGTTAAACCCTCTCTAATTTTCGATATTGAAATTGGCACTAGACAACCTCCCAAATGGTGTTCAAGGAGATCACACCTACAGCAGCACCCAACTAGCTTATGTAAAGGAGACCTCTTCACAATAAAATGAACCGCACCACCTGGTGACTATATATCTTATAGTATGGCTCACTGACCCCTAGGTAACAGAAGTCCTTAACAAAGAACCCTAAAAGTCCGCAGGAGAGAGAGAGTAGTGCAGTTTTTTTTCAATGTTATTCACAAATTTTGAATATACATCAATTCGATTATTAATCATTTAATTGTGATATTGATTAATAATGTTTGAATCTACATTATAAAATTCATCATTAAATTGATTTTATTATTATTATTATTTTTTATTGGGAGAGGTTAGCATTAGAAAGTTAGCAACACACACACATCCTTCGAGGGGTATCCCAACAGAGCTGGACTAATCATTTCCGAACGTTACGGGGCATTAAGCACCCATTAACTGGCCACCAAGGCCTCATGGGGATTCGAAAACCAGACATGGGCTGAGACCTTCTACCACCCCACTATTCCTAGTGGTTGATTTTATTATATTTTTAGTAGAAACGTCAAGAGACAACTAAAAAAGTTCAATAACTAGTTTGAGAGTCGAACCCAGAAATTTTCACTCACAAAATAACCATTGCAAGTAGACCACGTGGTACTAGACTAAATTGGTTATATTATGGTCGACAAATATAGTAGTAAGCATGTTTCTCCAATAAAATATAAAGGTGGATTCCAAGTTCGACTTCTATATTTTTAATATTTATATTTATTTTTATTTTTAGTAAGGCAGGAACGAAGATTCACACTTAGAACATTTATTGATAAGTTATTAGAGAAAAATATCTCATCAACTAAATAAGAAAAGACTAAATTTGAAGGACGAGCCTCTACAACATCTAACGTTTAGAGCATCTTTTAGCAATGCTAGTCATTTTTAAATCAAATTTTAGCCAGAATACCTAAAAAGTCATTTTGACTAGCCACTTTAGAAATATGTCTGCATTAGTGATCTCTATTTTAGTTAATTTTGAATTTATATTATTTTGTAAATAAAATTTAAATAGTTTAAATGTATTTATAAATTACATAAAATAACTCAAACGAAATGTTTTAAATTATAGAGAGCCTCATTTCGCTCTCTATATTTAGGAGCGAGATAGCTAAAAGTTATAATGGAGAGTTACTTAGAGCATGTTTAGCAGACTCTCTATTTTGGCTCCTTAGCTATTTTGGAAAGCATGTTTAGCTTTTTATATATTTTAACAGCTGCACCAGACTCCTAAGTGGCTCTCCATTATAATTTTTAGCTATCTCGCTCCTAAATATAGAGAGCAAGATGAGGCTCTCTATAATTTATAACATTCATTTTAAGTTATTTTATATAATTTTTAAATACATTTAAATTATCTAACATTCATTTAAAAAATAATATAAATTCAAAACTAGCTATAATAGAGAGCACATGCAGGTGTATTTCTAAAGTGGCTAGCCAAAATGACTTTTTAGCTATTTTAGCTAAAATTTGACTCAAAAATAACTAGCATTACTAAAGATGCTCTAAGGAGACTAGTACAGCTGTTAAAATAGATAAAAAAAAACTAAACATAACTAAGGAGCCAAAATATAGAATTTGTTAAAAATGCTTTTAAATTATCAAATAAGATTATAACGATGTAAATTTCATATCCACAAATAATTTAAAAAAAATCTTATGACGCAAGTTAGCTCTAAACCATCAACTAAATGTTAGTCGGAAATATAACTTTTCCCTCATGCTCGATCAAGATAATGAATTGTATTGGGATTCCTTTAAAACCCACATGTGAGACAGATATCCCTGAATTTGACATCAAATCACACTTTACCTTTTCTAATTTGTCTATTATTATTTTGAGAAAGGGGTGCATCGCATTGCAAATGACCATTTGACACCTCTAAGTGCAACAAGCTCTTCAGCAATTGTTTTTCAACGCTGTCACGTACTGCAATTCCATCATGTCCCTAATGAAAAGTTAGGATTAACCTAGTTTATTGTCCCAAAAGTGCTTTAGAGGGACGCAACTGTTTTTATTGATACTAAGAAACATTATTTTCAACCTTGTATGACTTCTCTTTGAACATTTTCAATAAACTAATGATGTTTATTTGTAGCAAAGCACTCTTGAATGCTACAGATGAACTGAGCTTCTCCTTTCTACATTCTAGTGGGGGTTATTGGTCACGCAAAGTGACCAACTGTTGAGGCAACTAAACAAAGTGCCAAAATATTCACATAAAAAATCATCAATACCGCCTACGACTCATGAATCATAACCTGCCTATCATAGGAATACTTTTTATGTTTCAGATTGATTTCGAGAGAATAAAAAATTTATAATCTACCACATCAATGTAAGAGATAATATATACAAGACATTTACAGGATGGTTGTTATCCAATTGAGACTATTTTTCTTTTTTGGAAGATGTCTTAAGATATATTTTTAAAATTTCCACTTGGCGGTGATCGGCCAGACAAACTAGTTTGGACGACGCTTAGGTCGGTTGGGTATAAAAAATAGGGTACGGCTATTGCCACTCTACCATTTTCTTAGTTCACCCTACAAACATTTGAATTATTGAAAGACTATATTACCCAAGTGCAAAATGACTTATAAGTACACTAATTTTCTAAAATCTAAATATGGAAGACAATAAATAAATATATAAGTAATTAATTAAATACAAAGACTACTTAATTTCTCATTGAATAACATTAATCTTTATCTTCTCCACCCAAATTTGAATTTATTACTATCTTTTTGTCTTTTTGTTGCTTATTCATTGTTAATTCATTATTCAATATACAAAACTATTATTCTTAATTTCATCAAAATCTTTGCAATATTCTTTGTGAACACCAAAAGTAAAAATTTAAAACACAAAGAAAAAAAAATCAATCTCTTCTTCATTGATCATAGTTGTAAATTTACTAATCTTTTTACATGGATTGAAATAGAGAATGTTGAAATTGAAAGAAAAAATTTTAAAAATAAGAGTAAATCAGATTATGATTTTATTAGGAAATTTTAACAAATTTTAATCTTTTTATGAGTATAAATTAAATGAGATATTTTAGTTAAAAACATTTATTTTTTAATTAGATATGTCATATAAGGATATTGTTGGAAAGGGAAATGGGTTAAATAAGTAAATTTAATAATTGAAATTAAAATGTAGGGTGAAATGATCAAGTAGGGTGAACAAAGAAAATAGTAGGGTGGCAATCCTAAAAAATATTTAAAGTATTTTTATATGTAAGTACTCATTATATGATTAATTTTTTTTACTATGTTTTCAATCAATTATACTAATAAGTATAATTTTTATTTTATTTTAATTGCACTCAGTTATGTGTTGTTGAACAAAATAAAATTAAAATAAATATCAGCTTAGGCACCCGCCTAAGCCCCGCCTAAACTTCTAAGCAATAGGCTCCTCCCTACCGCCCGCCTACCACCTAGTAATTTTAGAACAATGATCTTAAGTATGAATCCTTCCACGATTACCTAACACTGCTAGGAATTCATGTGCCATCCTCCTATTTCATTCACTGTTTGTTATCTTCCAATGTGATGATGTTGATGCTAGAGTTTGGTGGTGGCTGGTGAGTGCTCCACTTCACAAGTGGCACAACTTCTCTTTCGCCAGAGGATCACTACAATAGGGTTTCATTTTTTTCTTTCTTTCTAAATTTACACTTTCATTGGTAAGAGATTTAGATTGGAATGACAAACAGAGACCTAGGTTTTGGGGACCATTAAAGTGGAGCACTGAAAATTATAATGAAATTTCTTCTTTTTTTTTCTTTTTTTTTTGGTTGAGCAGTATACAAAGTAGACATTTGATTAAGGTATCAACATGACAAAAAGTAGATGAATTGAAAAGAAAGAATAGAAATCTTCAACATGACTGGGCATGGCTTAAGTGCCTATAGCAATTCATCAATTAAGCTGCAACTGCAAAACAACTTAATCGGTAGTGAATCTGCGTCCACTGGTTTTAACATATTGAAACAAGACTGCTGAAAGTTTCAGGTACTGCATGCATACAGGAGGAGAGAGTAAAGTGAAGATTGTCAGCAATTCACTGCTAGGTCTAGCCCCATGAGTTAAACTCGGAAAATAAGAAAATGAATGAAGAAACCCTAAACCCTAAATCATATTGAATTCAAGGCCCAAAGGCTTAGAAGGACAAGATCTACCCTAAATTTCACCCTGAAATTAGAAAAAGCCTTGCGGGGCACACTTTAGGAGAAATTCTAGAGAAATTTGACAAAAAATCTCTTAAAAATTGATTACCCAAACCTGTATTATAAGCTCAACACTCCTATTACACAAATCCAACCCCCAACTCTTGGAGCCTACCTGCTCCCATAATAAAAATCAACTCCAACCAAAAATACATACGAGTCACTGCCCTTAAATCTCGATCATCAAATTACGATATGAAACAAGTAATACATAATAAAGTAATCTATTTTAAACTAGAAATCGATAATACGAAATAAATCTCTAGTACGAAGTCTCTCTCTAATTAGTTCCTCAGAGATAATTGTGCTATCTAGGTAATGTTTTTTCTTTTCTTTATTGAAGAATATATCTGGGTTCTTATTGAAGAACTCATCCTTTTACAAGAACTCGTATGAAGAAATAGAGTTTTTGGGATGGAGTTGCAGTGCATTCGAAGAGGGAAAATTGAATTGGATTTTTCTTAGAATTTGAGATTGGTGGTTAGAAATGATTGTGGGTTTGAATTTTTGGAGTGGATTTTTGACATTTTGGTTGTTCATGTTGAATTCTGGTTTTTAATTCGAGAATTCATGTTGTTTTTTTTTTTACATACTTGAAAAAGACAATTTTGCCCTCAAATAAGAAATCACGTGCTTACCACTTCATCACTTTTGACGGAGCCGTTACTAAAAATAAACAGAAATACGTCATCGATATCAAAATATGACTTCAGGTATCATAATGGTAGTGTTGTGATTTGAGTATCAAATTAGCTTCGGAACCAAAATTGAGTGATTGGTGGTGAATTCAACTCTAATATCAAAAGCCAAAAATTTTCAAGGATCTCCATTTTCTCACCAAACTTTCGGTCTTCTCAGCACTTCAACTGCTGAATGTTCAAAGCTATATTGGGATGATCTAAAATTCTTATGTATACAGTTGTTCTGACTTCTGAGAGGTACAAATAATGAAAAATGAACAAAGAGGATCATTTTTAGTCCCATTTCGGTCTGTGGGGCTTAGAGCAAGTTCACCCGTTGGGTCACCAAGTCACCTACTATTGACTGCTTTTTAGTGTTTATTTCCACTCGCTGGGTCATGAGCACAGTTTCCAATAAGATCTGGGTCACCCTGACCCAGGACACGAAATACACTGTGCCTGTGACCCAGAGAGTGGAAATACAAAAAAAAAAAAACAGTGAATAGTAGGTGGACTTGCTCTAAACACAGTTGGATTTTAGCCGTCATGGCCTATGCAGAAGCTTTAGAGAACCCAATGCCCAGCATGAAATTCCTATATGGACGATCAATAACTTATTTCACAGTTTTTGACTAATTCAAGGAAGACACATGAATGAAGATGATCAATATGCATGCGCTTCCGTAACTTCTAATGGTGGGATGAAACCTTTCAGATTCCAAGCTATGTGGATGAGCCACTGTGATTATAATAAATTTGTTCTTGATCAACGGCAGAGTTATAATGGGGGTGTTCAACAAAAAGTTGATTGTTTGGCCAAGGATTTGCAAAAGTGGAATTCCAATGTTTTTGGTGATTTGTTTAAAAAGAAAAGGAGGATTTTAGCTCGAATTTCTGGTATTCAGAAATGTCTTGCTAAAAGTGATAACCCTTTCCTTGTAAACTTAGAGATTGAGCTACTGAAGGAATATGAAACCTTAAGGGATCAAGAAGCTATGTATTGGCAACAAAAATCTAGAGTCAAGTGATTGCAGCATGGTGATCGAAATTCTAGATTTTTCCACCTGTCCACTATGATTAGAAGGAGAAGAAACAGAATTGAGGGTTTGTTGGATATGGATGGGACTCTTTGTAATGATCTTGATGGTATGAAGTCTATTGCTGCCAAATTTTTTAAAAATCTCTTCACCTACAGTTCTTTTGATGATCTAAGATTTGTTATTCCAAGCCTTTTCCCTCCCTTAAGTGATAATGAGATGAATTGGATGAGTAGAAATATCACAAATTCTGAGATGAAATTTGCTCTGTTTAATATCGAGAGTCTCAAAGCTCCAAGTGCAGATGGCTTCCCTGCGTTGTTCTACCAGAAACATTGGGATATCTGTGCTATTGAAGTGTTTAATCTTGTAAACCAAGCCTTCTGCTCTGGAGCTATTCCCCATGGTCTGAATCACACTCTCATTACCTTAGTGCCAAAAACTGCTAGCCTCAAGACATGGCTCTATTCAGACCCATTAGCCTTTGTAATACTCTTTATAAAGTTATTTCTAAGGTGATGGTGGCCAGAATTAGACCTTCCCTCAAGAATCTCATAAGCCCAAATCAAGTTAGCTTTATTCCAGGGAGGCATATCATTGATAATATCATTATTGCTCAAGAGGTTCTACATAAGTTCCAACACTCCTATGGTCAAAAAGGGTTTATGGCATGGAAGATTGATTTGTCTAAAGCTTATGATAGACTGAATTGGAATTTTATCGAGTCTGTGCTATATGAAGCTCAATTTCCTGATCGTATTGTGAAATTAATTATGCAATGTGTTTCTACAACTAGTGTCCAAGTCTGTGTCAATGGTGAGCTGTCTGAAAATTTTATTGCTAGCAGGGGAATTAGGCAAGGGGATCCCCTGTCTCCTTACCTGTTTGTTTTATGTATGGAAAAGTTGTCTCATCTAATCACTTCTGCTGTGGAGGTTGGGCAGTGGAAACCTGTGCGTGCTTCTGGTTCTGGACCTTTGATTTCCCACTTATTCTTTGCAGATGATCTTATTCTTTTTGCGGAGGCTAGTTGTGAGCAAGCAACTGTTCTTAAAAAATGCTTAGATGTTTTTTGCGCTCTATCTGGACAAGAGGTTAGTTTCAGCAAGTCACTTCTTTATTGCTCTCCTAATACTTGTAAATCTTTGGCTGGAAACATAAGTAGAATTTGTGGCTCTTCTCTAACTAATAATCTTGGCAAGTATCTCGGAATGCCGTTGATCCACCCAAAGGTAAATAAACAGACTTATGCTCCTATTATTGAGAAAGTTCAGAGTAGACTAGCTGGATGGAAAAGTAAGTGTCTGAACATGGCTGGTAGGCTCACTCTTATAAATTCTGTGTGCTCTGCTATTCCAGTTTATGCTATGCAAACTGTGAAGCTACCTATATCTCTATGTGATTCTTTGGATAAATTAAACAGGGACTTTCTTTGGGGTGATTCTGAAGCTAAGAAAAGGGTGCATCTAGCCAATTGGGATATGGTTTGTCGTCTTAAGGAGTATGGTAGCTTGGGAATCAAGAGTACTTCGCAAATGAATCAAGCTCTTCTTGCAAAACTTGGGTGGAGATTAACTCAAGGATATAATGGATTGTGGAGTAAGGTTCTCCATCGGAAGTATGTGAAGACTAATTCCTTACTTCATTCTCAGTATGTGTGCCCTTCTAGGAGTTCTAGTACATGGAGAAGTGTCCTTTTTGGTACTAAATTGCTTAAGCAGGGATTGTCATGGAGGATTGGTGATGGTAATACTGTGAATTTTTGGACTGACATTTGGACTCCAAGTGGACCTTTGATTAAGGATGTTGTAAGCCCTGGAAATGTTGATTTAAATCTGAAGGTGAAGGATTTTTGGAACAGTGATGGTTGGAACCTAGATTTGATAAGACAATGTGTGAGTGAGGATTCCATTAGCGAAATTATCCAAGTCCCTGCTAGTTTCCTTGGTGGTGGACATGATAAATTGATCTGGGGGGCTACTTCAAATGGTAATTTCACTGTTAAATCTGCCTACCTTACGCTTATAAAGGAGAAAATTTTTGATAGTTATCCTTGGTTCTTTTGTTGGAAACTATGCATCCCTCCCAAGTTGAAGACTTTTATGTGGTGTTTATGTCACCAGAAAATTTTGTCCAATGTTGAGAGGGCTAAAAGGCATATGACTATGGATTCTTCTTGCCCTTTATGCCATGAACAACCTGAAACTATGATCCATATGCTTAGAGACTGTCAGTTTGCTCGTGTTGTTTGGAATGATATTGTTTGTCTTGATACGGTTGCTAGAAGCATGAAGCTAGATTGGAGTAGTTGGTGTGCTGCTAATTTACATTATCATAGGCGGTGTTATGGGGATTTGATGTGGAGTACTATGTTTGTCTTCACCTGTTGGTACTTATGGAAATGGAGAAATAAGGTAGTGTTTGAGAATGACTTTCATATGCCTTTGAATCCTTGTAAGGTAATCATTGATGTGGCTAAGGAATGGTGTGCTGCAAATTCTGGTAATTCAAGTGATTCTCCTAAAAAAACAATTACTCTTAAGTGGAATGCTCCTCCTGTGCACTGCTTTAAACTTAATGTTGATGGAGCAAGGAATCAAATGGGTAAAATTGGGGCAGGTGGTGTAATTAGGAGTCATGATGGCTCTTGGGTTGCTGGATTTTATGCCAACCTGGGAAGTGGCTCTGTTCTCCAATATGAGGCATGGGGTCTGTTGTTGGGGCTAAAATTGGCCTATGATAATCAATGCTCCCATTTGTATGTTGAAAGTGATTCTGAATTAACATGGTAAAGAATGGAGTGGATGAAGTGCATCCTCTAAAGACTATCCTCAATTGTTGCTCATTCTTGCAGCAAAAGTTCCTGAGCTTTGATATTAGACACACCTATAGAGAAGTGAATGCAGTTGCAGATATCCTATCCAAGGATGGGTTGCAGGCTGAAGCTGGGGTGCATGTAATGTTGCATCCTCCTCCACAAGTCATTAACTCTCTTCTTGATGACTTGTGTGAATTTCCTAGAGTTAGGATCGTGAATTCCGAAGTTTAGTTTTTCTTTCTTTTTGGGCCTCTTGACTCCCATTTATCGAAAAAAAAAATCTACTAGTAAAACAAAGCAAAAACCATATGCTAATGCAACAGAAAGTTTCCAACTTTGGGATAGAAGAAGCTTGTTCAAGGGCTAGAATTCTACCAGGGTTTTAAGCGATCACAGCGATTGAATATAAACTAGTCTGCCTTCCTCCCTCTCACTCAACTTTCAAATTTTCAAATTTTACACCCTGTTTAATAATCTCGTTCCGCTGAAAATTTTCGTGGATTATGAAAAAACTCATCTATAAATTCTTTGGCAACAGCTGAGACATCATAGATGTCCTTCCTTGGTTCTTTGTCTTTTGGTTTTCCATTGCCACGAGTGGACTTGGTGGTATCTCTTCAACCCCGAGCAACATCATAGTAGCGGGAATAGTCATGATCGGATCGTGATCTGCTTGGTATGGATCACCGTCAATTTTCTCGCTAATTCGTTGGTGCTTGGTGAAGGGGGAAACCTAGTTCTCCAACATGCACTATGAATGGATCAGGGCAGAGGCTCCAAGGTTTTAAGGTCAGTGGCAACTCTGGTGACAGTAGCTAGGGACCTAGGGTTCTAGTTTGGGCCGCGCTTGTTAGGTCTAGTCTGTTTTCTATAGTTTAGGGGGGAGAGGGGGGCTCCCTTGAGAAACAATTTTCACGCAGTTAAATTAGATTATAGAGGTTGAATTATTTATGATTGCTCTATACTCTACCTAATTTTTCTCTGTAATTGGGTAACTAGGTGTTTGGAGGTGTAGTATGTGTTGCGGGGTGGCTTATTTAAACGGGTCACTACATGACAGGTTTTTTTTGTAATACCGTCAGCTTTAGTAATTGATACCGTTCTAATCATATCATTGTTGATAAAGCCCCATGATCAACTGGCCCAACAAACCTAAAATTTGTTCAAATCCCCAATCAAAACTTCTTTGAGTGGAGACTTGGGGTTGGGGAACATTACCGTTCAACGACAACTATGAAAGTCCTAGATATAAACTACAAAGTAGATGCACCATGAGTTCAACGACAACTATGAAAGTCCTAGAGCCTACATACATGAGGTATCTACTATTGATGAACCCACGAGGTCCTTGAAATGTAACTATGGTCGAATCAAGAGGTCCCAGAGTATATCCACAAATGTCTACATGAGACTAAAATAGGCTACAGCAAGCCTTACTATATGGCACAAGAAGGGCAGACTTCCATAAAGGAGTTACCATGCAACTCCGCAAGATTCCTCCTTGGTATTCCAGATCGAATACGGAGAGGTTGGATAAAGAAGCAACGGGACCCCTCCGGTTCAAGAACCATGCTTATCAAAACCTGCTTTGTATGGCTAGGTTGAATGGTTGATCCTGCATTGCAAAAGCTTAATAACCCGTGAACGACTTGGGATTTTGGAAACTGTACCAAGTTCTGACTATTTTTCCATTTCATGATGTGATCATTATAATTTCTGTAAATTAGGTTGGAATCTATAATTCTATATCAGCTAGTCAGCTACCAATCAGCCAAAATATATATTGATGTTCCATAACATAAATGAAAATGACGATATAGCAGCCATACCATTTCAGCCAGTCATTTATCAAAAGAACAACCAAAAAAATCATATGGAATTAATTGCAATAGTAGAAACTCACTGTCATCCAAAGAAGGTTGGTTAAATTATACAGTAAAATTCCTACAAATTTATGTTAATGTATACATAGCAAGAAGCAATCCTGCAGAGCATAACTTGAGCATACCTCCACATCCACTGGTTTAACTTCACTAGTTTACTTGCCAGCAAATGGAGCACAAAATTAAATTACAGCCAGCTTACTGGGATAAACTAAATATTACATGCATGAACAAGGTAAGTCAAAAGCGGGTAAGAAAAGAAAGATAACAGCTATACTATTTCCGTTCCATGCAGTCATGTACCATCTTTCTTGTTCAAACTTCCACCTCCCCAGCAGACTGGGGTTCATCTTTCTCGGCATCATCTCCATCTTCCTCGTCCGCCTCATCAGCTAATTTGGTAAGCTCTTCCTGGATCATTACCTTTATAGATGACTTTCTCACGCTGAGATCAGTATCAAATTGCCGAGCTGAAAGAGGACAAAAGTTGGGATGCGCCCAAAAAGAAAATTCAAGGATGAGTATTGATTTAACCAAACAAGACAAAAATCATAAAGGAAATATATCCCATTAGTTATCCTATTTGTGTGTGGTACCCATATCTTAGAATAAGCGGACTGGAAGACATTGATTCTGTATCAGACGTTGAATGTTTTCTTACCAGAGTGTACCCAATGCATGTAGCATTAACAAATATAGACCATTTTAGAAGCTAAGCGCAAAGTCTTAACATTAGACATTAGTGAAAATGAAAATAAAAGAATTCATAAACAACAAAACTGAGTGCTCACCAAGATGCTTCAGAATGTCGGTGAAAGTAGCCTACAAATAAAGAAAGTAGAATATATGAGTGGAATGAAAGAAGAAAAAAAACCATTATTTACCCCACAAATAGGTTAATAAGCAGTATAAACATGAAATAAAATGGTTCATATATTTCCTGTTACTATGCAGTATAAAAATGTATTCAGCAATTACCATGCAAAGAACCCCTCTCACCCTAGCTAATATCCAGCAAGAGGCAGATTCTGCTTCTTATCTGTCACAACTAGTGACAACTAAACTATACTCACCAGAGAAATTGGCAAACAAGTGATGCATGGCTGTGTGCATGTCTGTGCAATGGCAAAGCCAGGAATTTGTAATAATGGGGGAAATGACAAAAGGGAGAAATCAGTTCTCTGGGTTGTGCATGTATTAGTTTCATGAGGACCCATATGACCAAAACAATTTGATGATGACCATATGCGAATCTGATAAACTGCAGAGCCTCAGAGGCCCCATGCCTTTGGAGGCATTGCAGTAAGAAAGCTCGGGGAAAGACTAGATTTGCTAATATAGAAGAGAAAATAAGAGGTATTGGGTCCAGGGCCATGGCAATGGCACCCACGCTGTCTCTGCCACTCTGTGTGTACATAAACAACCTTTTCAATCGCTCCAAGTCAAGACGTCGTAGGTGAGTTTGGAGCATGCATGTTTACCAGTCAAGACGTCGTAGGTGATACTGTCAGCTTACCGTATTGAAGTCAACTTCTTTGAGAATCTCACATATTGCATCTCTCAACTCATCATCACTTGGCCTCAATTTTTCCTCCTTGGTCTTGTCCTTCCCTTTAGCAACTTTTTTCCCTTCAAATGACCAAAAAATAATTAGCGTGAAGCAATAGAAAAGCTCCAATTCTTGCTCCATGTAATGAAAAGCACAAGAATCCATGTTATCAAATAACACTTTCAAATCTTACAAAATGTTGACAGGATAAAGCAATTTCTTCAATATTTTAATGAGAGCAGAGGTACAGCCAATGGTAAAAAACTTTGTCAAGACTCAAACCAATATTTCAAATGACGATGATGATCATATTTCAATAAAACAAATGGAAGAATATTTTCCTTTATACCAGTTTTTTCTTTCAAGGCAGATTTTGTTGGAGTTGAGGCTTTTGACACTCGCTCAGTTCTCTTCTTCCTTGAGGATGGCTTTGGACTCGTGTCACTGTCATCATCAACTGGAGTGCGTTTTGGTGTTGACTTCTTTGGTTTATTAGCTGGTGGAGTAGATTTAGGAGAAACTGTAGCTTTTTTAGTTTTAGCTTTTCCAGCAGATTCCTTCTTTCTGGATGATGATTTTGAACGTGGCTTCTTTTTTTCCACTTCTTCTTCAGAATCATCTGAAGGATCATGTTTCTCTTCACTATCTGAATGCTCAGGCATCTCATCCTCAGACTTTTCTTGAGCTACATCTTCCATTTCCTCCTCTACCTTTTCATCGTCTTCTTCTTTCTCCTCTTCCTCCGACTCGTCTTCTGTATCTGGTGTACTCTTATCCTCCAATTTTGAATCATCATCATTCTTCCTACGACTCTGCAAAATTACCAGGAAAAATAATACAAATAAATTAGATAAACAACAATACGTGGTACCAAACCCCGCTTGCACACATGAATTTTTTGTGTAATTCAACTCCCAGTTTTACTTTTCCAATCTCCCCTCTAAAGTAGCAGTAAAATTTACCTTCAGTACAAAGAGCTGTCCCTAGTGGTATTGCACAAAACTGTGTTCACTAAATAAGAAAATGGCACACATTTTGAAAGAAAATAAGAAGCCACGGCCCACACACCAAGACTGTAGACTAAGACAGATTTGAAAGTTTGAATGGGAACAGCTAATGTTCAACAAAGGACACAAATCACACCTAAATGGCAATGCAAAGACTGTTCTCCAGGTGTAAAAGATATGAGAAAGCACATCCAAAAAAATAAAAGTTCTGCTTTCTGTACGTAAATCCCAATACAAAAGGTAAATAGCAGCATAGGCATTTACAGCAACGCCAAGCCACAATCTTACTCTTTTGGACCCAATGTGTGTTTCTTTTATCTGTACCCTCTATGGGATTTATAAGGCTGATCCCTTTGTTTAATGAACTTTCAATTTTCTCAATCAAAAGTCACAATCTTAAATAGGATACAAGGATATAACAGATGAGGGAGGAGAGAAAAAAATCACCACCTTTCCTGACCGCTTTGAGCCCCCAGATGTTGATGAACTGCCTTTAGCTGCCCTCTTGCGCTTTTGGCCCTTACTCGACTGTACAAACAGGAAAAAGAAACTATGAAGATACCATAAAGGCAAACTATTTTAGTCAAAAGGCGAAAAAACTGTAACCTATGTAAACAAACCTGCTCTTTTTCTCCAAGTACCACAGTAGTGGTCGCATGAGGTGCAACCAAAAAGTCTATCAGCTTCGCAACTATATCCTCCTGTATTTGCATTCAAGCTCATTTAAGCAATTCCATTCCAACTTTGATGGTATCAAAATCAGTTTTCCAAATCAAATTTGACATGCCCCTTCCCTATCAGATGAGAACCAAAACCATACTCTATCCAGATAAAGAATCAGGTAAACTTTCTCATATGTAGGTGAATACAAGGACGGACAAAGATAAAGTAGGCAATTATCAAATTATGCCTACATTGTACAATTTGCATAATTATTAGTTACTCAACAATCAAGATACAAAACAACCTGTGAAAAAAGTTGCTGAGTAGTGAACTTAGTTATAGATTCACAAGCTTAAATGAGAGAACAAAAAATAGACAGAGACACTGAAAAAAAATGGGTAGTAAATGGCAAGAGGTTGACAAACCTTCTTAGAAGTAGCTTTGGCGGTTGGTAAGTCAAACAGATCACAAAATTCCAGTAACTTCTCTTTATTACACTTGTCCATTTTTTCTTTTACTTTACTCTTTTGCTTGTCCTGCAACAATAATAAATTTGGGCCCACTAATATCAGTTAAAGCAAGCTGTTTTGTAAAAGCGATAAATAAATGATTCCTAACAGTGCAGAAGCATGTCATTCAAACATAAATTAAATGCAAGCAGAAAAGATTATTTCATTACAATATACAGCAGCTTTACCTCATTTCCATGCCACACAAAACCAGAAAACCTGGATATGTTACTCTTGACCTGAACTGCCTGCCAAAATAAAAAATAACAATAAATAAAAGTTGCATGAAAAACAATCAATAGTAATCAAAACATTGGAGGAATACCAGCTGCACGATCTCCCAAAAGCTTTTTTTAGTGTAGTTGTTTAATTAAACAGCATGTATATGAGTCTTAAATACATCCTCATTACAAAGTATGGAGGGATGAAAAAACAATCAAGTGACATAGAAAAACAGAAGTAATATATGAATTACCTTTCCTCTCCTTCCCCCAAAAAGAATTGTATGAAGTAGTTTGAGGGTATCATCCATTTTCTTCCTTGATAACTTGAAGGCCACTGGAAAAATTTCAATAGGACAAACATGATAAATGTACAATATCATGATGAATTTTGCATGTAAGGGACCTTAAGTAAAATGGCAATTGCAAGCATAGGTTTTTGTGAATCAAGGACGGTAAAACTAATCTCATGTATGGTACCAGAAAACCAAAAGGCTAAGACAGATAAGACCTAGAGCTTTGTACAACCAATCATTTATATTATGTATTCCTTCAAAGTGTTCCATACGGAGTCCTTCTAAGCAAACTGGATAAACAAGGGAAAGCACATAAAATTAAAGGAGAAAAAATAAATCCATAATGGGAAAAAAAAAAAAAAAAAGTCATTACCATTAACACAGAAAAATCTACATCATTCATCACAAAAGAAACAGATGTAGGTAGATTGTACAATATTCAATATTCTACAGTTGCCCTATACTTTCATATTTTGACATGTTTGGAGTAACCCTATTATATTGGCCAATTGATTGAAACAACCTTTCTGCTTTAACAAAAAGAAGAAATGAATACCTAATCAGTAACACAAGAAATATCAAGAAAATCACAGTCCATATTTCAGCTTCATTACTACCAGATCAAAGAAACCACAGAAAAGAAAATATCTTTCCAAACACGAGCATGAAAAGCTTTGACCTTTCACAATCCCTATCAAATGATTGGATCACTGGAGGGGAAAAAAACGCATAAAGATCTACATCATTCATCAGAAAAGAAACAGATGTAGGTGGAATGTACAATATTCAATATTCTACAATTGCTCTACGTTTCACATTTTGACATGATTGGAACAACCCTCATTTTTGGCCAATTGATTGAAACAACCTTTCTGCTTTAATGAAAAAAGAAGAAATGAATGACCTAATTAGTAAGATGGGTAATATCCCAAAAAATAAAAAAAAGTCATGTAGTTCATATTTCAGCTTCATTACTGCCAGATCAAAGAACCACCAGAAAGAAGAAATTATCTCTAAAAACAAAAACAAGCATTATAAGCTTTGACCTTTCACAATCTCTATTAAAGAATTCATAAAATAAAAAAATAAATAAAAAGAGGAATGATACCCTAAAACAATTTACTGCAAGCTTAAAACTGGTAAAGATTAGAAACTGAAACATATGTTACTTTGAAAAAATTAAAAAATTAAGTAAAAAGGCATATATGTCTTTCAGTGCTGTACCACTGGGTTGAAAAACAGGAACATACAGTCAACGAAATAAAAGAGTAGGATCCATACCATTGGGTATGTCTTTCAGTGCTGTACCACTTCCCTGCAATATATAACATAAGACTGTAAACAAAACAATCCTCAAGAATAGATAAATAAAACCCTATAGAACCAAAAACAAATAGGAATACCTTCTCTATTTGGAAGTCCCTGGTAGTATCTTTTTCTATAGATGCCACCAGCCTTTCAACTGATTTCCGCTCACGTACAGGACGATCAATAGCAGGAGTCCTTGGCTCCGGCTCCTTTTTTAACACTTTTTTTTTCTTCTCCTTACTTTTAGTTTTCTCTCCACTCTGTTGTCCACGCTTTTTCGATCCTTTAGCCCCCTTAGCCTCTTTTCTCTCTCTTCTTTCTTCTCCTCATCCTTCTTCTCTTCTTCCTTATCTTCTTCCATCTCCTCGTCCTTCTCTTCTTCCATCTCTTCTGCCTTCTCTTCTGCCTTCTCTCCTTCCGTCTCTTCTTCCTTCTCTTCTGCCTTCTCTTCTTCCTTTTCTTCTGCCTTCTCTTCCACTTCATTAGTCTCGTCAATTTTCTTTTCTTCTACTTCAATTTCCTTCTTTTCTTCAGAGTTTTCGTTGGTCTTCTCTTTTTCATTTGGATCAGTTTCTTCTTCCACTTTTTCACCATTACTTCCATTTGCCTGTCTGTCTTCATCCATTTTTCCAACTTCAGCTTTCTCAACACCTTTCTTATCTTGATCCCCAGTTTTGTCTTCAATCTCCTCAACTTTGGGTTCCTCTTTTTCTTCTTTCACTTTTTCATCTTTGCTTCCATTGACCTCTAGATCTTCATCCATTTTCTCAACTCCATCTTTCTCATCACTTTTCTTATCTTCATCCATTTCTTTGATACCCACCTTCTCCTCACATTTCTTCTCACTCACAGCTTCACTGGTTTCCTGCGGCTTGCTAATACCGTTTGCTACTGTTTCGGTGCCATTAGCCACCGTGTCTTCATCACCCATGATGGAACTGATCTTAATTAATCTCAAAGAGATCCCTTTTTCCGCAAACTTGCTCAGAAATATATCGCCTGAAACAAATGTCAGAAAATTTACTAAGGGACTGCATAGCTGACCATGAAATTACCTACCCCGCATAGAAATTTCGGCAATGGCTACTATTACAAATAAATGCATCAAACTACAAAAAAGGGCAAGCTGTAAACTTCAGCAAGCTGCATTTCACTTAGAAATAATATTCATAGAATAATAACAGAATTTCAGAGAGAGAAAAAAAAACCGGCATGCACGTACAAAACCGAAATCCCAAACTAAATCTGAACAAAGTCCGGTAACTTTCACATTCTGCATAAACACCGAGATGCCTCTTTTTCCTTTACTAAAAAAACCGATAAACATAAAACTAAACCCAATAAATTTCAAATCTTTAGCTTCCCTACCGCTTCAACTCATTTAACCTTTTACTTTTCCCGTCAGTAACTTATATTTTTTTTATCCAAGTTCCAAAAAAATTACACAAAATTCAAACCTTCAAATCACTCACTTCCTCTGCACCGAAATACACCCACGGGAGAAAAGAACACAACTTTACACAAAAATCAGTACAAAACATCCCAAATTCACAAAATTAAAGAGCAAGAACAGAGCTTTTTTCGAAACCCTAAAGCTCTGCACCAGAAATTTTCCCCCAAATTGGAAAATTTCCAGCTGCAGAGAAAAAGAGCAGTAAGAATTGGAAAGTAAAATTGGGGGAAAAAGCTTACAGAGATTGGAATAATTGGTGCTTGATTTGGAGCTTCTCAGAGAGAAAAGTCTTCGAGTCCCACACTCACTGCTTCTCTGTCTCTCATACCATTTCTCTTTCTCTTTCTTTTCTTTTTTTTCTTTTTTTAATTGAAAAATGAGAGAGTAACCAAAAGAGAGCAATTTATAAATGGATTTAACTTCGGATTTCAAATCCGGATTTTAAATGCAGTTAAAAGGCCACGTCGTATTTTTAGTGTCAGACGTGAGAGCGAAGTTTGAGATCGGAAATTCAATGGACGGCTGCGATGCGGTTTGGAATAGTGGCCCGGGGAATCGAAGGCTGTGGTTTGATATTCCTTGTGGAAATGGGGAGTGTGGGAAGGGTGGTGTTTGGTCAATGCCTCCGTGGCCTTGGTGGTGAGGGCCACCTTACCCTGTTTGGAGAAAACTCGATTTTGCAAGAGGAATTTTTTTTTTTTTTTTTTGCTTTTATCCGTCCTTCATAAAATTTATGAAGATGGATCAATAGGCCGCAATTTTATATCGTGGAATTAATTTAACGGTTACTTTTTAATGATTAAATTGACTTATTAATTTAGGTTTATAATTAATGATCAATGGGTTACCTTACCTAGTTTGGAGAAGACTGGATTTTGCAAAAGGATTTTTTTTTTTTTTTATCTTTTGAAAAATCATGAAGTGATCATATAGATCAATGCGCCACAATTTTATATCAAGGAATTAATTTAACCATTTATCTTTAATGATTGAATTGACTTGTGGAGTATTAAGTAATACAAAATGACATACAACATTAAAAGAGACTAATAAAAAAGAGAAGCGGAGTTTCAGGGGAACCTTAAAAAAGAATCATAAGTAATAAAATATTTTTAAAATAAGCGAAAACGCCAAATCTAATCCATTTGACAACCAAGTAGAGAGAGGGAGCTCCGGAGTCTAGTTTCTAATATCTTACATTGATTCAATTTTCAAGTTCTATATTATTTATAGATTCTGTCTAGAATTGCGATTGTTGAAATACTTTTGTTACATAATGTTTCCACCTAAAACGGTTTTTCTCAAAGCACATTGAGCTGTTAATTTATAAATTTTCTAATTCCTTGTTCTCTCTCTCTTTTTTTTTTTTTTTTCATAAAAGCACTAGAAATGCTAAAATATCACAAATACTACTAGAATTGTAGCTATAGGACACCATCCACCATGGGTGCCAATTGCCTACAAAAGCCACCAATATGAGCTTTAGCCACTCAAGCCAAGTCAGTGGTCTTTGCTCCAATTTCCATTGTAGCATAGAACACCAAATACTCCAATGGTGTCTAGATTTGAATGTTAGAGGATTCTGTAGTCAATACCTACTTTATTTTTTCACATATCTTTTGCCCGCAATGGTACAATTTTTGTTAAGAATTGGAACCACCATTTCTTTGTTAACTTGTATATGGTGGTGTAATTAAACCCCACTAATGTTGCAATGATGTGTGATTTGATTGAAATTTAATGGATATATTATGATTGCATTGCATGCACACCTGCATATAATGGTGGATAAAACAACTTTCTATGGAGGTGTTTTTCATAAGATTATCACAACTATATAGTTCCAGCAATGGCAAATGGTGGGAATGAATTTTTATAGACATGGTTGGCGCCACTAAAACTTTAATTACACAAAGAGATACTAATAAAGGTAAAATTAATCGTCATCAAAATTAATAATACATCAAAAGGTCATTTATATCCCAATGTCATTAATACAAAGTTCATAAACCTAAAAAGATTAATAGTACCTACCTAATACACTTCACCTTATCTATTGTGCTAAACCATTCATACCTTCAATTTTTTCCAAAAAATACATTGCATTGCATAGGTAGTCAATTTATTTAAACGAGCTCATCCAAGAGCACATGGAAGATAACTAACATCATGCTACTTGATTTATCGCAAAAAAGCACATAAACAAAGTGAACATTTACCTTGAGCTTCACACACTGTTCATATCAAATGGCTAAATATATTGGTGAATAATCCTCAACATTTTCCTTATCAGCCATTACACAATCCTAATGATACAGCCCAACTTCCGTTCTTGTTGCCTCTGAAAATCGTCTCGGCCGAGATAGCCGAGAGATCAAGGAACAAATGTCATTCTTGATGAGTAAATTGTGAAGCGTGCTAGCACACGACAGAGACGCCAAGTGTGCAATTATAGATGTAGTGCGCGTGATTCTAAATTCGTCGAGCGATTGAAACCCGAGGAATGAACAATCTCGACTGAAGGTTCGATGCCTTGCAGGAAGGACTTTTGAGTTGTTCAATGGATGAGGCGAATGGTGATCACTGACCAAACAATTACGTTAAAACTACTCCTGGTGCAAAAACATAGAGCACGATAATAGAATAGCGAAAAAGTAAACTCTAGACTAAGAGCGGAAAAGTAAAGAACAATAAAGAAAACTGTAAAAAAGTAATAAGCGGTAAAGTAGAGAGAGAAAAAATAAACAGCTTGAAGATAAAACTATAAACTATTACCAAAAAAATAGCAAAGGAAACAATTAAAATCATACTAGGTTATAAGGAAAGAACTAGTAGAGCTAACAACTAAGAAATTGAGGAAACTATGAAACTAATCTGGAGCTAAGAAAAATAAAAGGAAACCCATGATGGAGTTTTGACTGGAGATGTGTTTGTAATGTCTTATGTCGATGCTTCTTTAGATAGAAGTAAGCTTGTGTGACGACCAAATTAAGGTGAAATCTTTCTCTTGAACTCAAAAACTCCTTGCATTTATCCAAATAGGCTACGGCTTCTTTTCCTGACACACCACTAGATGATTAAGGAAGCTAGTTAACATAAGCTGCATGTACGTGGCTTCATTTCGATCTCTTGTTCAAAGTCCCACTTCATGTATAAATCATTTAACATCATAACAATCCAACAACTTGTTTAACTCACAACCTCTAAATTAACCAACTAATTAATGCATATGTGAGTTTCTCTCCTTAATTGTTGCAAATACTCTTCATGCAATTCTATAGAGATAAAATCTCTTAATGAAGCACTTATCCTCCAAATCAAGATAATTATCATGTATAATAATTAAAAATTATCAATAATTATCTTGATTTCTCCATTCATCAAACGGCCACGATGTCATAGGTCGATATGCTAATATTGGGTAATATATAAACATAGCGCCCCCCCCCCCCCCCCCCCCCCAATTTTCTTGAGCATCGGCAAGTATCGCCAAATGGTTAAGGAAATGGAAGCTCTTTGAACTTGTAAATCTACTCTAGCCGCTTGTCATAAGTGGTGAATCATGGTGGAGAGAGTAAACGAATCTCTTACCTTTGTAACCATTGGTTAAGACTAAAGCTAAAACCAAAGATAATTGATCCATAGAACCATTCAAGCACAAACATTAAACCTTCCAAGTTTCTATTGCATGATCAAGCCTTTGAAAATTCAAACAATCCTATTCCATGCCTCAAAACCTTGATCTCTTCTTTTACCTTTAAATTTGCATGCAACAACTATATTTTGATTCATTTTCGGTCGTTAGGACACCATAGAACAAAGGATACGAGTGAATAAGTTCCACGTATAATCTTACTTTTTGCACCTCTCTTGCGTGACCAGTTTCACTCTAAGGCTTAGTTTGGGATTGCTGTGCTGTGAGAGGAAGCACTTTTGATTTTGCTGTGAGAGGAAACACTTTTGATTTTGCTGTGACAGAAAGCAGTTAGGTGTTTGGTAAACAATTTTTGAAAGTGCTGTGAGAACGAAAAATTATTTTAGAGTGTTTGGTAAAGTATGAATAAAAAATGATGTGACTATTTGCAATGACCAAAAGAGACATCATGCTAAAATACTAATAAATAAATAAGTAAAATGTTTTCATCTGATTCTTCCCTTTCTTCAGATCATATTTCAATTTGTTTCTTTTGTCTTTCAACTAGTTTATATCTCTTGTATTTTGCAACAGAATATTGACATAGATTCTCACTGACAGAGAATTAATACAACACCTAATTATTTTCTAAAAAAAAAAAGAAGAAGAAGAACAAAACCTAATTATTGTAAATAAAAAAAAGGACCAAGATTTTATTGTTTTTCCTTGAATATGTCGTGGTTCTTCCCAAAAACTAGAACAAGGAGAAGTTAACACAAAACCCAAAAAACGATCCAAGCTTCATCCAAATTCCCGGAAAACAATCCAAGCTCACGTCTTTTTCTTCTTTCGTCAATACCAATTTCCTGCCAATTTCAGAAGCCAATCGCACCCAATTGCAATCCCTTTCCAATATGAACAGATTCAGTGTTTTGACTGATAGTTTGGCCTAAAACCGCAGGGCAAATCATCACCAATGGCCGCCTTGAGATCGAAGACCAACACCCACCAACCACCAAACTTCGTTGATTTTTCTTCAGAAGGGATTCTAGTGGTTTATGATTAGATCTGGGTGTTCGGAGTATTGGGTTGTTGAACTTGCTGTTCATGTGATTTGCAACTTTTTTTTCAAGATCAGAAGATTGTGTTTGAGATCAGGAGAGAAATATGTTTTTGAATTATTTGCAGATAATATAGGGTTGGATTTCAGTGAGAGTGAGGAGGAAGAGGGAAGGTGAAGGAGAAAATGGAGGTCGCACAGAGATGAGATGGGTTTCAGACTTTTTTGATGTAAATTCTAGAGAAGAGGAAGGACAAAATGGGTAGTCTAATATAAATCATTTAGAAGCTCCGTGTTTTCGTCTTCCTTCCGCAAAAGTAGTTTTGAAAAGCTACGAATTGTAGCTTCTCAAAATCACGGTTGGGAGAATCCATAATTGACCAAAAGCTGCTTTTTAGAGTTTTACCAAACAAGTCAGTTTAGACCCAGAAGTGCTTTTGGTCTGAAAAGCACCCTGGGAAGCAATCCCAAACTAAGCCTAAATTAAGATCTCTTCTTTTTAGCCGTGGACACCATCTTCTCTTTAATATACGGGTTACCTTTCTGTTCATCTTTTATTATCATAAAATCTAAAATTCTAAATCAGAGAATCGTAGGACAAAATCATTGTGGCCAATTAGGAGGTGCCTCCCAATGTTTAACCTTAAATCCTACACTTTCTATGTTCGCGGCCTGAATTTCATGATATTAAAGCTGCGAAGTGTTGAACATGGGTATTTGGTATGATCATTAAACTCATCATCCTTTACGTAGGTGAAATTTCCAAGCCCCCATATAGCGAAGTAGTGGTTAGTTTTGACTTTCAATTCCAATTTAGCTGATATTGTCATTATCACATTGGTTTTGTCTCCAATTACCATGTCAATATCCATGGTTTCTTCAAGTGTAGGAATTGAAGCTCATTCTTTAATAAATGGTGGTAAGTGAGCCCTCTAATTTCAAGGTCATTGTAGTCGTAATTTGGCTCATCATATTCATATGCATCATGAAATTTCTTTATGTTGAAGACAAAATTTGGTTCATCAAATCTTCCCCTAAAGATTGGCAAATCAACGACTTCTTTCCGACATATCTCTTTTACTTCAAATTCTTCTTCATTGACTATAGGCTTTATTTTATTGAAATTTCCTACTTCTCGGCCCATCAGACTTATCACTTCCACCTCTTTTTGAACTTCTTTGGGAGATAGAAAATGTTGCCAGGTTGATTTTGTAGCGGCGGCGGCGGGGCACCGGGGGGGGGGGGTTGATAAGCATATTTTGGCCAATTATCCATAACTTTTGCCACAATTTCCTTGACAGATTCCCTAAAGTCTTGAGATGCCTCAATTCTTGCTTTGGTCTTATCAGTTTTACCATTCAATCCAACATAAGCATTTTGATCTCTTGAAACTTGGTTGTTAACGATTCCATTATAAGCTTGTGGTTTAACTTGGCCAAAGTTGAATTGGTTGAAGCCATAACATTGTCTATTCCAACCATATGGCAAAGTATAATCATATTGGTTACATTGATGTATTGCCCATTGTAACCATATGTATGGTTAGACAAACCATTACCATATTGGTTATCTTGGTTATATTGACCATTACTGAAACCATTGGTATATGCTCATAATAATTTATGTTAATTATCAACCAATTGAGAGTAATAATTTTGGCCGATAGAATTGTTAGTTGACTCATATGCATGTATATTTGAATTATAAACTTGTCAACTATCATGGCCTAATTGGTCATTTATATTTTGGCCGAAGTAATCTCGGCCAATATTAAATTGCTCTGGACCATATGTTTGACAATTGTAGCCACGTTAGCCGAAAATTGAGTGGGTCATATCCAGTTGACCATAAGTTTGACAATTATATTGAGTTTGCCATATTCGGTTCATAAAAATCATTTTGTGATCGATTAAATTGCATCCTAAGAACAATGCCTAAAAATAATTTTTTTCCCACTGGGTGTGCCCAAAACATGTTGCCTCTGAAAACCGTCTCGGCTGATGTAGCCGAGAGATCAAGGAACAAACGTCCTTCTTGATGAGTAAATTGCGGGGCGTGTCATAGCACATGGTCGAGAGGCCAAGTGTGCAATTGTAGATGTAGTGCGCATGATTTTGACTTCGTTGAACAATTGAAAGCCGAGGAAAGAATAATCTAATCTCAGAGGAAGGTTTGATGTCTTGGAGCAAGAACTTTCGAGTTGTTCAATGGATAAGGCAAATGATGATCGCCAACCAAACAATTACGTTAAAACTACTTCTAGTGCAAAACATAGAGCACGATATTATAATAGTGAAGAAGTAAACTCTAGACTAAAAGCGGAAAAGTAAAGAACAATAAAGAAAATTGTAGATGTAGTGCACGTGATTTGGACTTCATTGAGCAATTGAAAGCCTAGGAAAGAATAATCTCAGTTGAAGGTTCGATGTCTTGGAGTAAGAACTTTCGGGTTGTTCAATGGATAAGGTGAATGGTGATCGCCAACCAAACAATTACGTTAAAACTACTCCTAGTGCAAAAATATAGAGCATGATAATAAAGTAGTGAAGAATTAAACTCTAGACTAAGAGCGGAAAAGTAAAGAACAATTAATAAAGAAAACTGTAAAAAAGTAATAAGCGGTAAAGTAAAGAGCGAAAAAATAAATAGCTACAAGATAAAACTATAAACTATTACAAAAAAAAATAGCAAAGGAAACAATTGAATTCATACTAGATTACAAGGAAAGAACTAGTAGAGCTAACAACTAAGAAATTGATCGAGGAGACTATGAAACTAATTTGGAGCTAAGATCAACGCACTCCGCCGACATCTATCAGCCAACACTATTCACCGCGTCATCGATCAATCACAGCAACGACCACTTAACACGTCAAGCGTTTGGTCAATCTTAGTAGCCCAGCAGCAAAACTTCAGCGGCAAACACGCTAACGCCAGCGATAAGCGTTACCGCCAGGCAGCAGCTCATCAGCGCTAATCCTCAACCTCGCTACGTCAATCCCAGAGGCCGATAGCACCAGGCCCAACTCCCAGTGCTGGCACACCAACGCCAGCACGCCTTTCTTTCAGTGTCGAGCACTAGTGCCAACAGCAAGCCTAATCGACAAACTGTAACGTCAAGCTAAGCGCTGCAGGCACCTTCGGCAAAACCCAAACATTACACCGCTAGGTGCCACCGCCAAGCACAACATCTCTAACAATGCCTTAACGGAGCATATATCATATCAGATGCCCAACCTCCTCGGCTTATTACTCCGCCATGTTCTTCGATCAAATCCTCTGCTAAGCACCAAGCCTCCGCCGACCTCCAAGTCTTTGCTGTTAGTACCGCTGAGCTCTGAGTCTCCGCCGAACTCCGAGCCTCCGCTAAGTTCCAAGTCTCCACTGAACTCCGAGTCTCCTCTTAGCTCCAGATCTCTGCCGAGTCTCCACTGTCTCTGCCCAGCTCCAAGTGAGCACCAAGTCTCTGAGCACCAAAACTCTGCTATCGCTGGATACCCATGTCAAAACTCCGTTACCACTGGACGCCCATGCCAAAACTTCGCTGGACAACCCCGCTAGCCATCCTCAACTGGACAAGCTCAACTACTAATCGTTCGCTAGCAATCAACCGCTAGTATCGAAGCATCAACTGTCGGACCACGAGCGACAAGCTCACTTTACTTGGTCGTGAAGCGCTAGTGACCACCGGTGGCTTCGTCGAGAGACTTGACAGAAACCAAGGGCCTTTGATCAGTATCAGCTTCCCTCTCTCGAATATGGTCTGGGAACCCAATTGATTGCATATCCAGAGCTCTGCTTTTCCCTTCTTGGTCGGATGTGGATCTGGGGTCCTGACACAGCATAAACGTTAATACACTCATGGCGGAGTGTTGGCACACCAGGGCATGGCATTCAAACATTTGCTCGTCAACTTCAACCTTCTTGACGCTTGCTTTTGACGCAGCCTTCAATGGTTTCATGACAGCATGCTCATTCCATGACAGCAGCGTGCTCCTCGCAAAAGCTAGAGTTCTACACCTCCCTCAAGGACCTCCTCCCCTCCTCCTCCTATTTTGTCACCGTCTAGTCCCTGATGCCCAACTTAACCACCAACTCCGACTACAAGATCTCCAGCCCGTGTCCTCTACTTGCGGCCCACACTGGCTCCGCCGCCTCTGGCTCAGGTGCACCCCTGCCTCTCCTTCATCACCTACTGCCTCCTCCTCTTTCTCTCCCATTTAATTCTCGGTCCCTGATTTAATGGCCTCCGATTGCGCCCCCGACGACTCCTATTGTCCCTCCCCGGCCCAAAACCCGACTCCGACTCTTCCCCCGGCCCAGCTCCTTAACCTCTCCTTCAACCAGGACCACAGCTGCTTCACCGCTGCATCAACCTCAGCTTCCGCATGTACAACTGCGACCCCTTCCGCGAGATCTTCAGCCGTGACTTCGGCCCACGCGGCCCCATCGGATTGGTCCAGATGCTCTTCCGTTGCAACATCCTCACCATCGTCGGCGACAGCCCGACCCCCTCTACTCCCCCAACAAGGTCATGATCTGGGACGATCACCAGTCCCGCTGCATCGGTGAGCTCTCCTTCCGCTCCGAGGTCAAAGCAGTCAAGCTCCGTCGCTACCGCATTGTTGTCATTCTGGTCCAGAAGATCTTCGTTTACAATTTCGCAGATTTGAAACTTCTCCAGGCGCAGCGCCACCATCATTTTGGGAATTTATGGTGAAGAGAAGAAGCCATAAAAAAATGGGAAATTATAGAGAATAGTGAGGAGGACAAGATCGATCTGTGGAGAGGGAGAGAGAGAAAAGCAGAAAAAATAAATAAAAAAGAGAGAAAAATTAGAAAAAGAGAGAGAAAAAAATAAAAAAGGATCTTAGGGGTAGAATAGTCATTTTAGACCTGTTGTATGAGAATTAAAAAGAATAAGGACTATCCAGTTTAATTTGAAATGCGAGGGATAAACTGTTTTTCAGGGAAAAGTTTGAGGAGTAACAAGTATTTAATCCGTGTTAGTATTACAATTTATTCTCATCTCATTTTCATTCAAGGAAGATGACCTCTAATGAAGTGGAGATTGATGACAAAGCTACATGGTCTGCTAAGAATGAAGGAAAATTTATTCATATTCTGCATAAACATGTGAAAAAAAGGAGATATGCAAACATCCACTTTCAAAAATAAAATTTGGATAGATATAAGTGATGAGTTGTTTGCTGAAACTATGAACAGAAACAATGTGTCACAACTCAAGTCTAAGTTCAATAGACTGCACAAAAAACACTATGAATTTTCTGATGATTGAGCATACCGGATTTGGATGGAATCCTATTGCAAACATTGTGATTGTGTCAGAGGAAATATAGGCTACTTATATTAAGGTAAATTTAGTGTTCACTGAGTTTTTGTGTATTGAGCTTTTAATATATATTTTTTTGCTATATGTAACATGCATTTTTCATTGCATAGAGAACCAGGAGTGAAGTCATATCGCAAGAAAGGCTTGAAACTTTATGATATTTCAGGAGAAATATTCAATACTACTACTGCAACGGCTCAACTACATTATGCCTCTAGCCAGCTCCCTCCCAATTCAGATGATGAGCGAGAGTTAGAGAACGAGTTTCTTAATAATGGAGTTCACATCAATCTTGATGATTTTAATGTTAATAATGCTCAAATTGAGCTCAGAGGACAAAGATAAGTTGTGACAAAGGCTCCATCTTTAGAGCGTCGTACAAAGAAATTGGACAAAATGGAAGTCTACTTAGAAATTTATGGTGAGCTGATTAAAGAAAAGCTAAAACAAAGAAAAGAAAAAAATGTTGAAAAGAATAAGGAGAAGAACTCCATTGAAGAGTGTGTGCAAATTGTGGAAACATTGACCATGCCACATTTATTAAAATGATGGATAAGTTTATAATTGTTGAATGGATGCGGCTTTTGCTTACAATGCATGTCAGATGAAA
Organism: Rosa chinensis; assembly: GCF_002994745.2. Lineage (NCBI taxonomy): Eukaryota > Viridiplantae > Streptophyta > Magnoliopsida > Rosales > Rosaceae > Rosa > Rosa chinensis. The sequence goes on from NC_037092.1 coordinate 56,105,716, forward strand.
GAAGGAGAGCCTGACTAGCTAATCTCTAGAATTTCTACATTGTGGTTATTCTGTTGTATTGCTTGTTGCTTATCTTAGTTGCATGAATTGTCATTTTATTTCCTACTCATTTTTTTTCCTTTGGTAAACTTTTAATTCTTGGTTCATGTTTATTTTATATGAAATAAATGATCGATGTTATGCATTGATTTTAGAACTTTTACAGTATTTGGGTATTTTGAATTAACTATGTGTTTGAATCTTTTTCAGTACGTACTAAAGATGAGGATTGTGACTTAGATAGTTCTTCAGAGCTAGATGAAATGGCACAACATATGATATTTTGTTTGAATATTTATGATTATTGGTCTTTATACATAGGAAGGTTACCTGCCATACATTGATATTATTTGGAGCTGAATATGTGCAAGAGTTGCTAAATGGACATCTAGATAAAATTTATAACTCATTCCACATGGATAAGCTTGTATTTCAAAGGCTGTGTTGCACGCTTGGAAGTTTAAATTATTTAAAAAATGACCGGCACGTAGGTGTTCAAGTAGCTGTGTCTATTAACTTATATATTATATCTCATAGTGAGCATATGAGAATGGTTGTTGAGCATTTTCAACGATCAAAAGATACTATTCATCAACAATTTAAGCATGTGTTAGCAGTCTTATGTAAGTTATTGTCATAGATTATACGTTCTCAAAGTCAAAAAGAAACATCTCTAGAAATTTTGAACAATCCAAAGTTTTATCCATATTTTGAGGTAAAGAATTAGTATGAATGAAAGTTATTTATTTATTTATTTATTTTAAATTGCTCTCTGGTGTTTATTTTTTTTATGATAGAAATGTATTGGGGCAATTGATGGAACACATGTCAATACATGGGCTCCCACTCAGAAACAAACCTCATATCGTGGTAGTAAGGTCCTTATTACCCAAACTGTCATGTGTGCGTGCTCTTTTGACGCGCATATGTCATGATGTTCACATTTGTTTACACTGGATGGGAAGGGACTGCGGATGGTTCTAGGGTCTTTGCAGATATCGTAGTGACCAGGCCAAAGAATAAGTTTTTGTTCCTAAATGAAGGTATAAAACTAATTACTTTTTTCAATAGCTTTCTAATTAAACTAAAAACACATATGCTTTACTTTGATTTTGACATGCACGTAATAATTATAAAAATTCATGATATTATTATGTTGTGGATGCTCGATGTACAAACATGCCAAGATTCTTAGCTCCTTATCGAGGTCAGCGGTATCATTTGCGTGATTATAGATGACCTCATCGTACACTAAGTTGCCCAAGGGATTTGTTCAATTACATACATTCTTCATTGTAAAATGTAATTGAGAGATGTTTTGATTATTAAAACTGCGTTTTTCAATTTTATAATATATGCCTAATTATCCTCCAAGAAGGCAATGATGTATCCCTATTGTATGTTGTGTTTTACACAATTTTATTCTTAAGAAAGCTCGTAGCGATAGATTGTTTGAACCTTTTGATGTAGAAGATATGATTTTTGAGGAGGAAAACAATACAGTAGCAAAATTAGATATGTTAGAAGAAAACCTTGCGCAGATGGCTATGTTAGAAATGAAATTAGAGTTGTGGCATGAGTTTACCCCTCACCCTTAGATTGTTCAGTGATAATAAATTTTATGAGCAATTTTTGTTAGGATATTAGTTTTCAATTTCCTTTATTGCATGCAAGAAGGACACACGATGATATGATAACAATTTTGTTTTGATGATAGCATGATGAATAAATTTTAAATTAATCAATGACTTTTAATTCTCTAAGTAAAATTGTGTATATTATAAGAAATTGTTTTGCAAAATATTCTTTTTGAATGAATTTTCACTATTTTTTACATTTTAAAATTTCTATATCAGGCGCGTTTTCTATTTTTCATTCTCAGAAAATCATTATAAATTTAGTCAACAGAGGCATTCTCAAATCCTAAAATTGCAAAATATTACAGGATGCACCCTTATATTTCACTTTTAGATATTGTTAGCGTTGAAAATTGCTATCACTGTTGGAGATGTCTTATTGCCCTAACTATTAAGTTTAGTAGCGTTCTAGGTTTTGGAAAAAATAGGTTCAGTTTCGTTGCTTGTCCGGTGGCGCCTCGACATTGATAGTGACCTTTGGCCTCATCGGCATGTGGTGGGTGCGGCTGATCATCCATAATTTAGGTTGTGGTTGGATGGTCGTCAAGAATGGGGGTTGCGGCAAGAAACTCTTGTTCATTTGTATAACGTTAACGATGGTGGGTTCTGGATTTTGGTGGTCAACTGCAAGTGAGTTGCTGGGTGTTTAGTCTGGGTTGCTGGCATGGGGGCTGATCACACAGAAGCCTAGTTTGTGGACGGCTGTTGCGCGGTGGTTTGGAATGCGAGGTCTGGTTTGTTCGATGGAAGTACGCGGTCAAAGCGGGTATGGTTGGATTGGTGTTGGCTTCTCTCGATGGATCACTAGAATTTGGGTTCATCTTGGATGGGGACATCAATTTTGGAGGGGATTGGTAACATGCTTGATGAGAATATGGTGTTGCGGTCAAATTTTGGGTGATCTGGAATTGATATCCCATGTGTATGAACGTCAGATTCTTGGTGGCAGGGTTGAGTTCAAGATCTTTCCCCAGAGTTGGCGGTGGAGGTTTGGACTTTGGCCAAGGTGTATGGTTATTAGAGTACTTGAGCTTACCGGAGCAGTGCACCCTAACTCTATTGCAGTTGAATTTGAGCTGCTAGACTTAGCATCATGGATGAAGAAAGTCGATTATTGCAGTCTATTTTTTCGTTTTGTTAGGTTTTTTTGTTAGGTCTAATAAGTCCTTTCTCAATTGAGCGAGGGCTTGGTTGTCTTGGTTTCGTGGTTGTGCCATTGTTATGGTGTCATCTCTAGGGACTAATTGTTTTAATTTTGATGTACGTTTTCTCGTTGTCAATCTAATGGGGAGATGCCCCTACACATATACTGGTGGTTTTGGTATATGATGTTGGAAGAGATTAGTCTCTTCTTGAGGTTGGTATAAGGATGTATCAGGACTCTTGAGATTGGTTTATTGTTTGTAGTCCGGAAGAAATGGCGATTCATGTGGTTAGAGTTGAGCTCCTATCGGCTTATGGTCACTGTAACCGTTGGTTCTACATTAGGAATATGGGTAAGTCCTTTTCTCTAGTTACAGTGGTTGAGATTTTACGGTATCATCCATGTCGTTGTATTCTCTTGAATTATCTTCTATTTCTAAAAAAAAGAAAACAAAACAAATTAAATTTAGCGGGGGTTCTAAAATCTCATTAAAGGAAAAATCTAAACCTCTCAAATGACGAAAATGTCCCCCAGCGGATGCAAAACTAGAGTAAGGGGGTTTTCGAATTATTCACATAAATTTTGGGTAAAAACTAGATGCTCGATATTGGGACAAAGTCCTAGGTTTTGCTTATAATAACCAAAGGCTCAGCGTTTGTGTTTCTACAGATTTGGCAAACAGCAGCAAGCAGTTGGGTCTCTGTGGGAGTTGGAGTGCTGATTGGATTTGATCCTGAAATCTGGGCTCTTGCGCCCTGTGGCTGGTTAAATCCATGATCTTCAGCGTCCCATGGACCCTTCTCCACTGTCAACCACTCCACCTATTGAACAACAACAACAACAACAAGATGATGAGTGGGGTATGATTCTCTATCTTTTTACCCAATTTCCCTTTTTGGTTCTTAATGAAATTTGCTGCAAACTTGGGATTTTTATTGGGTTAAGTTCAGACATTCATGTTTGATTTGGGTGTTTTGTTATTTAATGGGTAACAGAACAAGCTGCTATAGGTATTGGATGCATTGCAATAGAATACAAGTTATAGATGACAGAGAGTTTGTTTTGCATTTTCTGATGGGTCTGATTCTGATTCTGTATTGGCAGCAAACTTGAGAAATTGATTTGTAGGCCCATCGAACTTGTTTTAGTCCCAATGTTTGAGCAGTCTGTCATTTGTCATTTTGACTCGATTATTGTTGATTTCTATGTACATTAGCAGATTCGATCTGGGATTAGGCATGTAGTTGCATTAGAATCTGGTGTTGTGTAGTACCACTTTGTGTAATCTGAGGAAACGGTTGTTCTAAGAGGCTGAATAATTATGCTTCAAGTGATCTTATTGTTTTCGGGGAAATGTTATTTTCTCGCTAGAATTTTTTCTCTAGAATGTGCCATTCGCATTATGCATTTGTACAGGTGGAGTGTAAGTTCCCTCCTATATACAGGCTTAGTTGATTGTAATGTGTTTATTAGTGCAATGCAATATACTTTCTGACTGCATTTGAGGTATGTTGAATTGTGTTGACATTAGTTAATGACTGTTCTTTGCTTTAGACACTGATGGATTCGTGATTCCAAGCTTGGTTATCGAAGACCAAGATAAAACTAATGATGATGCTCCAATAGTAGAAGACCCAAAACCTCCTTCTCCAAAGGTCAGTTAGCAACTGTTTTAGTTCCATTTGTCTTGTAAATGAAAACAACTCATTTAAACATCAGACCTAAACTTGTGAGTCATTGCTTGAAAGTGTTTTCATACAAAGCATTTTCAGTTGACTTGAAAATAATTCCTTAAAAATGGAGGTGCTTCTTACATATTCACTTTAAATGGTGCTCATTTAAACCCAGAAAGTACTTCAGTTGACTTGAAAATAATTTCTTAAAAGTGGAGGTGCTTCTTACATATTCACTTTTAATGGAGCTCATGTAAACTCAGAAAGTACTTTTATTTCTGTATGCCAAACAAATCTATTTTTGTTAGCACTATCAAAAAGACTCTCAAGCATGCTCTTATTCTGAAACCTCTGGAGTCTGGACTGCTTTATTGAAGTTTTTATTGTTTTATGCAGGACAAAAAAGAAGAGAATATCTACTTAGGACCACACGGGGCTCCCCCTTCACAGTCAAAGCAGCAAGAGGTAAATTCTTCTAGCCGTAAGCAGAAGTTCAAGCAGAGACTGAAAGAAGCAGATCGGAAGAGTAGCGGGACTGGACGAGAGAATAAGTTGGACAATCTGCGAGAACTTGTGGGTGGTGGGAATGAAAGCAGCAACATGGCAAAAGGCACTTCAAGGGACTGGTTAGACCCCCACTGTCATGAGTCTCAGTTTGAAAAGTGGCACCCCCAGTGATTGTTATCTTTTGATAATTTATTCTGTTCAAGATATCTGAATTTGGCAGGCCATTGTTTGGTTTGAAAACTTAATACTGTTCAAGATATATGAATTTTGGCACCTTGCTTGGTTTGATCGTTACATTATCTCTGCAGACACTTGAGGCCATGTATCTTGACAATAAAATTTTAGTTGAAACCAGAAACTGATAAAATGATATGGCTGTTTGAGTCCAATTGTAACTTTATTATATAGACAATTGTTATACACTAGAAAATTTCAGGGATTGAAATTGGCACCCCTGTTTTTTGCAAAGGAAACCCCTCCATGACTATATTGTCTAATGGACTTATGCGAAGAGGTTTAGGGTTTTACAAACAAAAGTGTCAACTATAAAATTTAATGTCTATGGTGCCATGTGCCATAAATCCCATTATTGCCTTTTTGAATGTTTGGGAGTATTTGTACAAAACCAAGAGAAGAAAATAGATGACCACAATTCATTACAGAGCTCAATTCCATTTGGAATGTAAAACTAAAATAATGATCAACAAATTTTGCCACTGAAAATAATGTATCGAGGGCATATTACCGAAAATTTCGGGGTACCTTCCCTGTATATCTCGTCTCTACTCTCTCTAACCAACATTCAGAGTTCACATGTCAAATAACTTGGCTACTGCACTACCTTTGGATGGAAATGTAGATAGAAAAATAGAGAATCACTTGGGCATTGCATATCTTATCCAACACCCAGGAACTCTAATCCGCACGCAGTGGGTGTCAAATCAAATTTAGACAGATACTCAGCATTGTAAAATTTGCTCAGATGTCTCATCCCACTATCACACAATATGGTGACAATAGTGTGACCAGGACCAATTGACTGTGCCACTCGAACTGCTCCAACACAATTCATAGCTGAAGAACTCCCCATGAAGAGCCCATCGTTCTTCATCAGAAACCTGACAAAAGTTTTAAGCGTAAGTAGCTTGAGGCCAAGTCCAATAACTGACAATTCTTGTAAAATTGTTAAATGAATGATATAAAGAACAGATTTTCTTAAAACTCATTGTTTGGAAAAGAAAAATATATAGGCAAAAAACCCCCAAGCATAAAGAATATTAACATAAATTCATTTCCATCTACTTTGATTGTCTGAATGTCTCAGCAAAAGAGAAAATATTATGAGAAAGAGCTTAGCGAGAATAGGGACTGACCTGGACATTTCAACAGCTTCCTTATCTGTGCCTCGGAAAGCCCCATCAAGCTTTGCCATCAGAAAATTCTTTGTTAGTCTATTGATTCCAATTCCTTCAGTTATCGTGTCAAATGGATTCTTTAGCCTTCGCCCTTCAGCCTCCTCTTTGGTGTACATCACTCCCCTCGTAATCTTATTAAACAAACCAGAACCAGGAGGGTCTATCAGGAAGCATTTGATGTTTGGATTCCTTTCCTATCAAACACAAAATATATGATTAATACAACTATATTTTACCAGAAGATGAAGAAAAGATTTAGCAGAAAATTCAAGGAACCTGTAGAAACTTGGAAGCACCAGCAACAGTACCACCTGTTCCTGCTGCCGCCACAAATGCATCTACATTTCCTCCAGTCTGCTCCCAAATCTCAGGCCCAGTACCCTCATAGTGTGCCCGGAAGTTTGCCAAGTTTTCAAATTGATCAGCAAAGTATCCACCAGGACAATTCCTTGGAAACAACTGTTTCTCTTCATCATAATGGAAACCATTAACTTGCTCAAGGGTTTTGCCATTCTTTTGCTCATCTTTTCTATGCTTTAAGGCTAACTCATTTGCTTCTGATGCCCGTCGCCTAGCAATGTTGACAAAGTGATCCCTGTGTGTGATTGAAACTGGCCTTACCCTCTCAACAGTGGCTCCCAGGGCTTCAAGTATCTGAGACTGAAGATAAGATTTGCACAGGGAAGAAAAATTTAGCACATTGTTAAAAATTAATTTAAAATAAAAAAGTAACAAAGAAGCACAAGAGAGGGGAGATGGTTTTTGGTACTGGCTTTGTTTTTTTGGGATTTGCTCATATGAAATACACCCCAAAAGAACCTGTAGCAAAAACCATCTTGCTAATCCAAAATGCATTCTCTGCCTACCTTCTCAATAGCAGCGTCATCAGGTATAACCACATGGCATTTGCAACCATAAGCAGGAGCAACTGTAGCAAGGCTAATAGCTGTGCTTCCAGCACTTCCCTCAGTGACTACTCCACCTGGAGCTAGGTCTCCAGATTCCAAAGCCTGGAGAACCAAAAACCAGAAAACTTATGTGACTTGGAAAAAAACCAATTTTGAAGTCAACAATTACAACTGACTATCCAATTAATGCTAGGCAGAACAATATCAAAAGAAATAAATTACCAAGCTTATTTAACTGAACAGAAAATTCAGAAGCTACAATCTTTATAAGAAATGAAGTTTTAAACTTTTGAGGCCTTCATTGAATCAAAGTCTATGAGTTACAAAAATAAATTCCAGCAGTGATCAAGAGGTCAACAATGCTCGAACATACCCTATCAACCACCATCAAGATACCCAAATTCAACTAACTGCAGAAACAGACTCTTAAATCAGTATGAAGAAAGGACCATCTCTAAATCCAACTGCTACCGATTCCCACAGACGCCCAAAACCTCACCTTTCCAATACTAAAGCAATCTCCTTCCTTACCTTCTCTTCAATTAGATGAGCACTCTTTAGCCTTCCTTCCTTCCATCAAAGCACAATGATGCATAAGAAGCACAGAAAACCCATTCGCTGGCCCTCCACCGAAAGGTTATACGCCACACTCCAAGAGCTTTTTGACATCCATGTTCACACTCCATCCCAAGGACATTCAACGTTATAAGCACATATTCAGCCTTGAACAATTTCGCAGGTGTTAATCCTTCCAAAGATTTGCACTCTACTAGGGACCACACCCTTCCAAATCAATTGGGATGGGTGAAATGTAAATAGTGATCATCAATCAACGGATTAGTAGGATTTGCAAGAAAAGGTTCTATAGGATTCCATGTTTGCAGCCATTCTCTCACCCACAATTGGCACAAGGAAAGTTTTCAATCAAAGGAGGGAGGACAACTCCCCTATTCAATGTCACTTAAATTCACCCCAAAAATTATCATAGATGGAAGAAACTGCGTTAGCACGATTACGTCCCAACATGATCACAATTATCTCATAAACGACACTAAGTTGCTCAGAAACATCGAAGGAAAACAAAGCATAACTTAAGTGAACTTACATACTCGCACAAGATTTGCTTTTCACAAATTATCTGTTCTCTATGCTAAACAATGGTATCAACTGCATATTCGAGTTTTTATACAGCTTTCAAGTCTCATCCACCATAAAGAAAATTGCAATCTCGCTACCAAATTTCACTAACCAAACAAATCATCAAAGTAACTCACCTCTTCAATAATTTTCACAGCAACTCTATCTTTCACACTCCCTCCTGGGTTCAAAAACTCGCACTTCCCAAGAATCTGAATAAACCGAAAAATGAAACGATTCAATCACATAACAAGATAAAATTGATTGCACAAAAGATATAATTCATATCCCAAAAGCTAAAGCTATATATTTCAACAGGTTTGTCAACTCATAGTGAAATTTTAAGGAAACCCAGATAAAAGATGTTAACGAAAATTGAACTGGGTTACTTACTTCACAACCAGTGGCGTCAGAGAGGCTGTTGATGCGAATGAGAGGGGTGTTGCCAATGGCTCCAACGAGACCATTTCTGGGATTTTTGTTTGAGGGTAAGGCCGGTTTGGTCTTCTTGGACTTGTAGAGGACTATAGAGAGCAAGGCCATGGTCACTGAGATTGCAGCGACCATAGCGCCTGTAATTCTCACAGGCGCCATAACGGCGGTTCGAACTGGAACACCGCCAAAACTGTATTACTTCTTAGCGAGGCGATCTTACTTTCGTGTAAATTTTGAAATTTATGTGAACCAAGCTCTAACCTCTTAACCACTGCTTGGTGAAATTCTACCCAATTATCAATAGAAATTTAGAGCAACTCTAACAGCTTCCCCATATTTTAATTTTACAGGGAAGAATGAGTCTCTTTTGCTCCAACAGATTCCCTATAACCATCCATATTTTAGAGATAATGAAGAGAGATAAAACTAAATTCCCTAAATTTACAGCAATCTCTAAAATTTAAGGAAGAATTATGGAGATTTTAGAAATTGCTGCAAAATAGGGAATCTGTTGGAGTTGGAGAAGAAAAAATAGCTAAAGTTTTGACTTTTGCTTCCCTATAATACAAAAATTATTGGAAAACTGTTGGAGTTGCTCTTACAAAATAATTTTGGAGGAATATGTGGGATTTTTCTTAATTTTAGGGGAGAATAGTCCGTACAGTATCCGAATTTTTCTTCCTTATAACTTCAAAAAATATCATTATGATATCTGAGGTTCTTTGTCCGACCGAGGATTGGTACATATGGTCGTTACCTCTGTTACGGAACTTGTCAGCTGACAATTTTGCACTTAAAATGACCAATTTACCCTTTCTTTTTTCTTACTTTTTTTTTATTATAATTTTTTTTTATAGTGAATGCGACGGTGGTGCTGGGCCGGACCGAAAAGTGGCCATAGGAGGACATGGGCAGCAGCCGCGGCGCTGGGTTGGACCGAAAAGTAGCCATGGGAGAACATGGGCGGCGGCAGTGGTTCTGGGCTGGACCGGAAAGTGGCCACAGCATCAAAATCCTTGTTGGATCTAGGTTGTGGGTGGGAGAGGACACAAGCTGCAGATCCTCATTAGCACCACCTGCTTCATTGCCACCCCCATCTTCGACCATCATTCCTCGCACCATGATTCCAGTTTCCACCCCAACAACTTTATCAACCCCTCATCCTTGAACAATTTCCATCACAGTCAAACCCATTCTCCTTTTTCACCCAACATAAATCTTGCTATCAATTATCAATTTGATTCATGACAATTCCAATCTCTCACCATCAATATGAATTGCAACAATAGCCTCAATGATTTCAGCAAAACAAGAAAACAACTTAAGCATGAAGTGGTAACAGTTCATTTGAAATGCAATACACACAATTTCATCTGAATTATAGAAGCCAACCCAAGTCATCAAATTCCAAACCTCTTCTTATCTTTCTCGGTTTCTTTCCCCCTTTGCTTTTCTGGATTTTCTTCCCCAATTCGATTCCAATCTCATCCCACCTAGTTAACTTGAAACTAAAGAAAAATCAAACCCATTCCTTCTTTCTGAAAACCCTATAATGCTTCTCTGATGAAAACCCCATTTCTTGACCATTCTTCCTCTCTTTTTCGATCCAGCCCAGCATCGCCGCTGCCACCCATGTCCTCCATCGGCCTCCAAGAGGACATGGGCGGCAATTCCATCTTTTTGCATATATGATTTACAGAAGCAAGAGAGGGGGGAAGAAGAAGAAGAAGAAGTAGCTAGAAAGAGAGAGGATTCGAAGCTGAAAATCTGTTAGAGAAAGCAAAGAGGAAGAACTTGCCAACACATTCTCTTTCTTGCTGGACTAGAATCAATTTCAAAGAAGAGCCAATGCTTAGGGTGGAAAAAAAAAACATGAAAGGACGAAAAGATGAAAATGCCCTTCTAAAATTGCCAGCTAGCAAGTTCCGTAACGGAGGTAACAACCATATGTACCAATCCTCGGTCGGGCGAAGAACCTTAGATACCAAAGTGATATTTTTTGAAGTTCAAGTACCAAAAGTTATAAAGAAGAAAAATTCAGGTACCGTACGGACCATTTTCCCTAATTTTAGATTTTATTCAAGGGAAAATCATCCTACCACGCCTCATGTTTGGATCACTTGAAATTTTCGTACCTTATGTTTGAAAAATATCATAATGGTACTTGACTTACTGGCTCCAACCGAACTTTGGTACCTGGAGTCGTTAACTCCATTACAGAGCTTGCCATGTGGTATATTATGAAGGGTATTATCGTCTCTTCAGTTATTCCCGCCATTTGAGTCCACATCATTTGGCGCCAAAATTAATTCTTTGATTTAACAACCCATTTATCTCCAAATTAGAAGACTCTGGTTATTCCCTCCATCAGATGTCCAAAATATATATCATTTTGGTACTTGATGTTTTAAACCCAACCGAAAATAAGTACCTAGAATAATTTAATGGTCATTCCCACACATATAAACTCTGTCACAAATCAAACTACTCCAAAATTAGTTCCTTGTATGCATTCCTTCTTGCACAAATTGACATAATATAGATGAAGGCAAATTCAACATCACTTAGCACATTTCAAATGTTTCAAACAACCCCTAACAAAAGGCAAATTGTTTCAATACAAAGTAACAAAAACTAGCCAACACAAGGCAATTCCTAACAGTAAGGCCTTACATCTAATACAAAGGGCTATGTAATAAACCATTATTCAGATGAATCAACTGGTGAAGGAGGGGCATTATGAGGCCTTGGCTTTCTGTGGGCTAATGACTTGAACCTTCTATGTCTGAATTGGGAGATGGATGAGCTTTTTGGAGCAGTAGAGGTATGTGATTGCTGAGTGGCCTCATAAGCAGGTTGTGACTCTGGCACAACTTCAGTGGGTTGATCTGACTGAGGATGTGGTGTTGCTGCACATTTTCATAGTGCTCTTGCACATTTACAACCTCTTCCACATTTTCATCTTGCTACAATTCAAGATACCAAAGAGTGTGACTTTAAATTCTAACTACTCCAAACTCAATTGAACAACACAAAAAGCTACAAAATCATACCTGATTCCTTTGATTGTAGGTCTTCTTATTGTGGCCTTTTTTTTCTTACAAATGCCACAAGTAGCTTGAGAGTAATAGACCTTAATTAGGAAGCTTTTGTGTAGTAGAGGTGGGGCTACTTCACCTGTAAACATTGGAAAATTAACAATGCTTGTTACATCGATGCAAATGAAGAAAAACAAATAACAGATAAATCATTTAAATGCCTCACCTGCTTCTTTAGTTCTAGATGTTTTAGGCCTCCTGCATTGCCTTCTATACAGATGAGGTGCAATTGGCCTATGTAATCTTTCCCACTCAGCCACTCCAGCTATTGGGAACATCATTGGCCCATAAGCTTTCAGATAGGTGTTGTAAATACCACCTATATTACATACCGCCAAGCATAAGCAATAACCTCGTAGGTGGGCCCCGCGACATGGTAGGTCCCACCTACAATATGCATTCGGTATACCGACACCCGAGCTACCTCGCCATGGTGGAGGTCGGCCGGTATCTTTGTGAGCCCCCGAAAATTTTATTTAATTTGTAGAAGGTAAATTTTTTCGCCAATACGATTTTTCGCAAGGTGATTTAAGTGAAGGAATTAACTTTGGAGATTAATTTGGTGGCGAGACCACCTATTGGGCCGACAATTTAGGTTTGGGCCAAAGTTCTTCCATTTGGGCCTAGGATGGAGTCGAGAAATAACCTGGGAGGTTTCCAACGAAAAACGTTCAAAAGAAAAGTTACGAGCCCAAAACCGAAAGCAATTAACTAGGAGAGTTTCGTGATTCGTCGCAAGGGCAAATTTGACTTTACTCGCAAACAAGTATAAATAGGAACTAGAGAAAAACCCTAGCCTCATTTCTCTCCCTCTCTCTTCTCTCGGCCGCGTCTCTCTCCCCGACCTCTCTCTCTCGTCCTCTCCCTCTGCCATCGCCGGAACCACATTGTCTGGCCACCGCCTCACATCACCGCTACCACCAATCGAAGCACCACCTCAATCCGACCTAAACCCATGAGAGATCGACTCCATGCATCGACCCCGACCTCTCACACTTTCTCTCTCTTCTTCCCTCTGCAAACGCCGGAAAACCCCATCTTCGGCTACCGCCTTTTGACACAGCCTCCACCCTTCGAACCAGCTCCTGAATCCGACCTAAACCCAAGAAAAAAATCTGAACCATGCATCAACCTCCCTCTCTTCTTCTTTCCTCTGCCACCACCGGAGACTTGCTCCGGCCACCATCTCAACACACCACCTCCACCAATTGACCCAGAGTACAAATCCGCCCAAAGCCCAACCGAAATCGCCACTAAGCATCGTCGTTAACCTCCACCGATGACCACCACAGTCCTACCGTGTTGCCCGGAAACAGATCTTCCATTTCTGACCATCATTTCAACACACCGCCGACACCAACATGCTCAGACCAAGCCAAACCTTGAAGCCGCAAAGCTTCGCCGACGATCGACGCCGGAAAACGCCGCACGAGCTCGCTGGAAACCATAGCTCTACACGTCTTCGTTTTTCGACCTCCTATTTGAAACGAACGAAGTTACCTTCAAGGATAGAATCAGGACCTCATGATCGACCAAAGCCCCCTAGTTTCGACCTCCAGCCCGGGCAGACGCCACCGTACGCGCCGCCGTTGACGCGTGAACCACTGAGAGCCGCCGTGAGGGCTACCAGCTTACTTCCCTTCGTCTGGTAAGCTGGATTTTTATCCCTTCTTCTTAGTATGGGCTTCTGGTTTGATCTAGATTGAAAACCCTAACTCTATTCCTTAATTTGAAACCTGTGAGGATTGTGGAATCTGCGTTTTGGAGATTTTGGAGGGAGAGACTGTTGGTCCAGCCTAATTGGTATCGAAGAGTGGTAAGAACCTCGACCTCTGTTTGAATGAGATGTTGGTTGAGGGTTGTTCATTAATGGTATATTGTCTGTTAGGGATTCGAAAGGTTGGTGGTGATGGAGCATGACTATGTTGAATCGAGTCACAGTTTGGAAAAGAAGAAATGGTAAGGGTCTGAGTTTTGAATCTGCTGTTGTGAAACTATGATGGTTGTAGTATGTTGTTTGATCGATGAATGAGTGTGGTTAATGTGTGAATTATTAGTAACAGATGTGTGACTCGATTAAGTTTTGGTATTGTGATTCACGGTTAAAATTGTAAAGATGGGTAATAAGAGTAATTTTTAAGTGTGAGTTGATGGTAATTACTAAGTCAACAGGGTTTTGGCCCTTGTAGTGTAAGGTGGGAAGTAAATGGCTCATTTAGTGAGCATTTTGATGAAATTGGTAAATAAGAATGTACCACTCCTGACAAGTAAATTGGTGTGGTGAATGGTACTATTGAGAATGGGTTAAAAGTTGAATTAAGTATTCTATAGCTATCATATCCCGAAATGAATTTGAGTGACGAATTGTTCGGGAATGCAATTATTTATTTTCTTAAGGTTAACAAGTAAGTAAAAAGGGTGAAACCGGTTGACCCAAATTACATAAAGACACGAAGTATGATCTCCATATCCCGGATAAGCTTACAACGTTAAGTGGATTATTTGGGAATGGTAATTGTTGTTTGTTTTCTTAAAGTTGAAATGCTAAACAAATTTTGGTGAAAGTGCTAAGTATAATTACCATATCCTAAATGATTCAAATGCTACATTATTTGGATTGTTTGGGAATGGATAATAGAATTTATCAACTAAAGGAGAATTCAACAAACACAAGGTACCTAGCTCATTGTTCGATTAAAGAATAATCCGTTGGATTACAAGGAAATTAAGTAAACGCTTTGGTTGCTCGGTTAGTTGAGTTATAGTGTTGTCCAGTTACTTATTGGTTTAAATTTTATTATAAAGGACTCGAGCGTATGCACTTGGATTTGGACAAATGATCGAAAGTCGGGAACGAACCCGAATGTGGACGAGCACTCCGTATCCAGGTAGGGTGAGCTGTCCCTTCCTTGTTAGAGGCTTTTCTATATGTGGAATGCCCTAGTATAATAATATGTTGCCTGCAAGTATGTTTTTGGGTTGTTCATTAGTCGATGCCTCGTGATACATGTGTTTTCAGAACTGATAATTGCTAATTGCAAAAACCGAGGCTAGACTTGCATGTTGAGATACTGTACCCTTGTATGTTTGTACTTGTGACCTGAAAGTGAATGGGACCTAGAAGCGTAGATTCCTAGGGATCCCACGGTGTCGATAACCGCGAACCTCCGGAGGGGGCCGTGCTCCTATGTTTTTCGAGAAAGAGTGAGTATAGACAGTGAACCAGTCATAGGAGACTCAGGGCCAGGAAATGGACACTTTCGCTACTTGTAGTAAGAAGTACTACAGAGTAGTTGGCCGGTTCTCGAATTCAGGACGAACCAGGTCGGCCACCGATTTGTTTTATTTTAGCTGGCAGGTAAGTATCTCGGAGCTCCAAATTGTGTGAAGCATACTGCATATGCTTTATAAAAGAAATAAATGTTTGTGGTTGCCTATTTTTAAAGTATTTTCGATAAACGTGCACAATATTATGTAGTAAATATTTTCAAGTATATTATTATTTTCAAACCTAGCATGGTTGGGTCGGCCCTTACTGGGCATGCGAGGACGAAAGCTCACCCCTACAACAGTGTGCAGGTTTTGAGCATGTGGTCGGGAAGCGTACAGGGGAGGCACATGGCCCGGCTTGGCGCATTTCTCTTTAGTTTTATCAAAAGGAAGGTTGTGGTCCCTAATCGGATTTTGAAGTAACTTGGTTATTTATTTCCTCACTAATTTATTTGTTTTCTATTCGCTCATTCACAAAATTTCGAGAGACCCGTAACCCTGGGGCGCGTCTCTCATACTTGTTTTCACTTCGTGATTTGTTATTTTCTAAATTGGACTCCGATCGTAAGCCCAAAACTTATAGCCCATTTCAAAGTCCGCTTTTGAAAATGTGTTGTTTGGTTGCTAGAACGACTTGTCCAAGAAAGTGTTTTGTAAACCAACAGTCTGAACCCAAAAGGCCTTGCGATTTCGGGTTGATGAGTTATCGACATGTCAAGAATGACATGTCGGTTTCTCATTGGCTCGGAGTCACGGCGCTGTGGGACCCCCCTTTTGGGTCACCACAATCTTTCCAGGAGGCCACCCTCCCATGCTCTCCAAAAGCCTTCAAGAGAAATAAATATATGTATTATGTCCCACATTGGAAATGTAAACTAGATGGGGACTTCCTTTAGCTATAAGAGGAAGTCCTCCCCTTCTTAGGAAGGATGGATCCATGATCCCCACACTTGTATCACTACAAAGGTCACTTGGCCTCAATCATAGTAGAAATATCTAAGTGGACGTAGCCTTGCCTCAAGGGCAAGGTGAACCACTATACATGCTTGTGTCTCTCTTTATCTCTCTCCCCATCATGATCCACACTCAGTTATTGTTTCGTATTCTCACACAGAAACATTGGCGCTAGAAGAGGGCCCCTAGGAGATAGGGTACGAGCCTCCGACCTTCAGTAAGGGTCATGTACGGGTACATAAGCTTCCGGGTACATGGGTACATGCAGGACACCTCCCCTCAACCTCACCCAAGCCTTTGAGCCAACAGGTGCTATAAGCTTCTGGGTACATCATCTTAGCTTCCGGGTACTTGAGTTAGCGGGACTTTCATCCGAGACTTACATGAGTCATCAGGTACTATAGGTCATCCGGGACTTTCACGAGCCACCGGGTACTCGGAGCCACTGGGTACTAGAGTCAACAGCGGTAACTTGGAGCCTCCGGTACCCATTTCCAATACCTCTGCTCTTGACACCCGGAGCTTCACCTCCTGCAAGCAATTCACCTCTAGATCTTACCAAGCAGCCCTTGTTACTTTTCCAAGGGAGAAAAGAGAGTGATCCCGCTCTGGACACCTAGGGAAGTTGGTTTGGACACCCAACCTACAGGTATCACCACCACCATTCTGATGACTCATCTCCCAGCAGTAACCACTCTCGGTAAACCGGGACATCCACCGAGCTCCATTCTTTTTCCTGGCACCAGGCGACACCTCCACTCCACAGGAGCAACTCCACTCTGAAGCGACACCCATCGACCTTGTCTTCATGTGTCTCAGCAATAAAAGCCAGTACTTCTCGGTGTCTTACCGATACCACTTCCACATTCAGCATACCGGCCCTCATTCAACCCGGAACGTCATCTCTCCGGGACCCAACCCGGAGATAAGTACCAGCACGGGCACCTGCTAGCCTCCTTCACCAACTACTCGCCATGACTTAGACACTCGTCCGGGGTTGAAAGGAGGAGAAAAGGAAAGCTATGGGATTCTGTTCATTTCAGCATACCGGCGCACCACCCATCATAACTGATCGGGGCAAGCTTCCACGCAGCCCCTTCCCTGGTCGAACCCAACTCATCCCCTCGGATAACATTGGTCGCCCCAGAGCTAGCACAACCAAACCTTCCGGGACCGGTCTTTCAACAGAACTTGTCGCCATCTGGGAACCAGCACACATACACAGCTCTCTTTCGGGTTCAAATTCACACAGACTATCCGGTACCCACTGGTGCAAGTCTTTTACTCTATCCGGGAACCACTTAAGAAAATCTCTACGAGTCCCGCTGACATGGCTCATCGATCAACCCACCAGCAATCCTCAGTGCACCCGCTCCCACAAGCAAAGCAAGCTTGCTTAGTCTAGCAGTCACTGGCACCTTGGTAATATTCACAGGCACCTTGCTTAGTCTATCCGGGCATGATTTGCTCTGGACACCCGGTGTCCCATCCCGATAACACCCCTCCACACCTCGGCTCCGACCCAAAGAAATCACGCTGAACAGTGTAACTGAAGATCCTAGAAGGAGCCTAGAGGGGGGTGAATAGGCTCACAACCAATTTTTTCCGTTCAAAACTTTCTCAGGGATTGCAACTGGGTGATCAATCCTGAGTGCTGATATTGAATAGAATATATTGAACAATCAAGCAAACCAACTAAAGCATTAAAGAACACAGATTTTTGTTAACGCAGTAAACACCCTATCGAGGGAAAACATCTGCGTGGCCTTTAACTCTTGAAAGACCAAAACCAATTCACTATGAAACCAAATTACAAGATTACAACACAGTGATTGCACTGAACTCGGCAACCATTCTAGACTGACTCACTAGACTGTTTGTACTTAACTCTTGCTAATTGTTTACACAAGTGAACAACTCAGAAATCTCAGCTATGAAACAAGCTATGAACGCAGCAAGTTCTTTCTTGGAGATTTCACCTTTGAAGTTTGCAATACCCAAATGACCTCATGGGATGCAAGATATGATATGTATGAATGATTGAATGGTTTGTTGTTTTTCAAATTGTTTTCAACATGGAACAAGACACTTTGAAAAACAGAAAACCAAAGAGATAGAACTTTAAACAACAAAGGGATTGAAAACCCAAATATTTTCAATACTTGAGAATGAACAGAGAACCCATATATATATAGGAGGAAGAGAAAGCACAGTTCACTCAAAGAACCCTTAAACTCAATTGGAGATGGTAAACCCATACCCATAATTTCAGATTGCCCATGTAAACCCATGCTCCTAATTTCAATTGGGAATACCAATTCAAGAAACCAAAACACTCAAGCTCCATAATCAAAACTGACATAGGA
Organism: Rosa chinensis; assembly: GCF_002994745.2. NCBI lineage: Eukaryota > Viridiplantae > Streptophyta > Magnoliopsida > Rosales > Rosaceae > Rosa > Rosa chinensis. The sequence goes on from NC_037092.1 coordinate 56,124,299, forward strand.
ATGGAACCCATGAAAAACCATTGGGTTTGAGAAAGAGATGCCATGCATGAGCTTACTTGAGCCATGGGAAGAGGGGTCTTCTTTTGAACTGCAAGGTTGAAGCTTGATCTTGGACAAGACAACAAGATGAGATGGGATGGGGAAGCACGACAACAAGGCAGCAAAGCAGCAAACTGATGAGGTAGCAAGTTCCAATTGAACTAGTCTTCAAACTTTGCCTTTGGCTTTCGACAGCAAGGTAGCCACACACAAGAGAAGAGGAAGTAATTAAGTTGCAATTTCTCTATCAAGCTAAAGTGGGGAAGCTGCCAGCAAACTGATCTTCAAGTCTTCACGTGGGTCTTTGACAGCAAGATAAGAAGAGGCAAGTTGCAATCATGCTAAGATGGGGAAGCTGACAGCAAGGCAACCACAACAATTGTAATTAAACAATTATGGGCTTGGGCTGCAACCTTGGGCTTCTTAATGAGTAGAGTTTTGTGAAGAAGGAATGCCAACACTATACTAACAGTAACCAAGTGCTTCTGGCACCTTGGAAGCTCCTCGGTGGGCTTAATGTTTACAGTCCCTGGCGGCACCATCAGACGAACCTCATGTGCTCTGTACACCCAAGAGGAACCATGGTCACCCATTTATCTACTTTGGATACCCATGGATGTCTATCTCACTCTTATTTACTCTGGGCAATACGAACTGTGCTTTGTGTTCTTCTGAGTAATTGGCAGCAATGGTACACCGGCGGGACTCAGCTGTGCTCGGACACCAGAAACAGCAGCTAAAATAAAGCTAAGTTTCTCAGTTAGCACTACGTCTTCTTATTCCATATCAGCTTACTGCCTGCTTGTCATAGACCTTGACTTACCTATGTATCCGTGTACACTGTCCCCTTGTCTATGCTACACATCACACCTTAATTATGTGCCGCATGCAAGTACATAGGCTGTCCACTGGACACCTAGCTAGCCCACATAAGTTACGTTATCTATTGATAAGTATGAAGCATACATACATAATTAACATGGGTACATATAATTGGACTTGATTTATTCCTCTATATTTCAACACACATATAGAGTTGTCATATACATGCTATATAATCAATACACATGACCTATTGTAGCTGTGATATATTACCAATTGTGCATAGGACTATCAAGGTAAACATAGGCATCCATGTATTAGTTCTCTTACTGATGTGAGTCTCCTAATTATAAATGCCGGCCGTGCTTTACATCATGCGTTCATTACTAGCAAATGCATGTTCCAACCTTGCTATGACACACATGAACAAAATATCATACTTGTCTGCTTGTGCATGCCTACTGCTAGTAGCTCTATATTCATGCTCTCACCTCTATTACTATATACTTATCTCATATACAAGCTACTCTACTGCTTATTCCACTTATTTGTGTGTTTGAAAATATTCTATCATATGTTCAGTTACATAAGGCACGTCTCACAACCACAAATTAATTAGTTTTCACCAAATTCACACTTGCTCACGCTTGTGGACTTCAAGCATTTGGTTGTCTACTAATATCGTGTAGTTATAACTACGCTATGTTTCAACATGATTACATGAAGTCTCAACATTTAGTCAATCTAATTATATGAATGAAGTTGCTAATCCCTTATCTTATATTAAAAACTCATATAACGGAGCATCGCTTCCATCAACAAACTATTGAAATGCTCATTCAAAACAATGGAGCATCATGCTTGGACAACTCCAACATGATTTGGTATTCGGGTCAATCCCAATTCTCACCTCCTCCAGTTAGCACATGGTAAGTTCTCATTTACACTTTTTCAAATCGGAGCTAATGCAATGCTTTACATGCTTCAAATAACGATTTCTATAATCCAAGCATACCTACAAAATGTGATAGTCCCGATACCATATCTATTATGCCTATGTATTAATGTCATGCTTTATTTAATTGCCCGTCAATTAAAATTACTACATGCATACATGCGGCACTTAAAATCCTCGCTCTGAGCGCGGTACCCCCAAGGGGTAAGCCAAGGTCATGTCCTTACAAAATCCTCTCCAATCGGCGAGGTACCCCAGCGGGGTTACGAGGCCAATGCCATTATATATTCTACCCGGGGCCACGCCACCAGGTACCGGAGCCCAACGCTACCGGATACCACAACGGGGTTACGAGGCCACAGCCATCATCCTACCCGGAGCCACGTCATCGGGTACCGGAGGCCAGAGCCACCGAACACCCCAACGGGCTTACATCATTCTACCCGGGGCCACTCCACCGGATAAAGGAGGCCTACCGGCCCTCATTCAACCCCATTGGGTTAAGGAGGCTCAAGCCCTCATCTATCCCATCGGGATCACGGGCTCACTCACCTCATCGGGTACATGAGGCCACGAGCCTATCTACTCCACCAGGTATACGAGATTCAGCCCAACCCCATCGGGTACCAGAGGCCATAACCCTCACTCACCTCACCGGGTACGCGAGGCCTACAGGCCCTCATAAATCCTCTCTAATCAGGCGAGGTACCCCAGCAGGGTTACGAGGCCAATGCCATTACATATTCTACCCGAGGCCACTCCACCGGGTACCGGATCCCAAGGCTACCGGATACCTCAACGGGGTTACGAGGCCCAAATCATCATTCTACCTGGGGCCACGCCACCGGGTAAAGGAGGCCTAACGGCCCTCATTCAACCCCATTGGGTTAAGGAGGCCCAAGCCCTCATCAATCCCACCGAGATTACGGGCTCACTCACCTCATCGGGTACATGAGGCCCCGAGCCTATCTACTCTACTAGGTATACGAGTCAGCCCAACCCTTATCGGGTACCGGAGGCCCAAGGCCAGACACCCTCATCGGGTACCGGAGGCCCAAGGCCAAAAATACTCTATCGGGTACGAGACACCAATCTCTCACCCCACCGGGATCATTGGATCAATCACCCCATCGGGTACCGGAGCCACCAAGCCCTCACGCTACCCCTTCGAGTACTCGAGGCACCAAGCCCTCACGCTACCCCATCGGGTACTCGAGGCACCAAGCCCTCACGCTACCCATCGAGTACCAAAGGCACCAAGCCCTCATCTACCCCACCGGATACACGAGGCTCAAACCCTCACCCTCCAACGGGTACTAGAGGCCGACGCCTATACGCCACCGGGTACAAGAGGCTCAAACCCCATAGGGTTACGAGGCACAATTCCTCATCCTACCCGGGGCCACGCCACCGGGTACCGGAGGCCAAAGCCACCGGGTACCTCAACGGGGTTACGAGGCTCAAGTCCTCATTCTACCCTTCCGGGTACCAGAGGCCCAAGTCCTCAATCTACCCTTCCGGGTATCAGAGGCTCAGGTCCTCAATCTACCCTTTCGGGTATCAGAGGCCCAAGTCCTCAATCTATCCTTCCGGGGTACCAGAGGCCCAAGTCCTCATTCTACCCTTCCGGGTACCAGAGGCTCAAGTCCTCATTCTACCCTTCCGGGTACCAGAGGCCCAAGTCTTCAATCTACCCTTCCGGGTACCAGAGGCCCAAGTCCTCAATCTACCCTTCCGGGTATCAGAGGCCCAAGTCCTCAATCTACCCTTCCGGGTATCAGAGGCCCAAGTCCTCAATCTACCCTTCCGGGTACCAGAGGCCAAGTCCTCAATCTACCCTTCCGGGTATCAGAGGCTCAAGTCTTCAATCTACCCTTTCGGGTATCAGAGGCTCAGGTCCTCATTTACCTTTCCGGGTATCAGAGACCCAAACCCTCATTCTACCCCATCGGCAACCATAGGCTCAAGCCCTCAGAAAACCCCACTTGGTACCGGAGGCGGGGTAAGCCAAGGTCCAGTCCCTTGCTTTTGTGTCATTTCACCTCCCGAGCGTTCTGTACACTTGGGGGACTTATTCATACCACTTATCACAAGTGGAGATAGCACCCGACCGGGACTATCATCGGGCTTCACGCTCATACTTCTCGTTCTATGTTCTATTAATGGAAATATTGAAATTTTTCACCTATTGTTGATCGCAACAATTAAATTTCTTTTACATCCCATTAATAAGACCATAGGACAAAACTCACACCCGATCAACTCTTACATTCCCGTTACACATAAGCCAAACAATCGGGTTATGGCTTATATGTGTTACTTTGATACCGGGGCTTCATTCTCAGCCTTACCGGCTTCGTCGAACGTAACCTAAATCCAAATTCCTGTTTTACTAAGTGACTTGGGGGACTCGGCGAGTAACCACACTCTCGGTCCTAACACATGTGCATCACGTACATACAACACTTACTTATCATTATGTTTTACCGTGTTCATCACACATCTTTGCATCATGCATCTCATAAACGTTTATGTACCTTGATGCATTTGATTCAAATGTCACTTCGATTGCCCTAGCGCAGTCAATATGCTTTTTTGTGCACTCTCATCTTATTTGCAGGTACTAGCTTCATGAGGGCCCCAGGGCACCAACATACCCGTAGAGTCCCTTCTTACTTACGGAGTTGGGGGACTAGTATGGGTATGGTGTTCAACAAGGTCATCACTCATACTTGGCGGCATCACATTTAAACTCCCCAACCAAGAAGCGCCTCTTACTCGGGGACTTAGGGGACTTGTACATACCACCTATATTACATACCGCCAAGCATAAGCAACAACCTCGTAGGTGGGCCCCGCGACATGGTAGGTCCCACCTACAATATGCATTCGGTATACCGACACCTGAGCTACCTCGCCATGGTGGAGGTTGGCCAGTATCTTGCCAGGAGGCCACCCTCCCATGCTCTCCAAAAGCCTTTAAGAGAAATAAATATATGTATTATGTCCCACATCAGAAATGTAAACTAGATGGGGACTTCCTTTAGCTATAAGAGGAAGTCCTCCCCTTCTTAGGAAGGATAGATCCATGATCCCCACACTTGTATCACTACAAAGGTCACTTGGCCTCACTCATAGTAGAAATATCTAAGTGGACGTAGCCTTGCCTCAAGGGCAAGGTGAACCACTATACATGCTTGTGTCTCTCTTTATCTCTCTCCCCATCATGATCCACACTCAGTTATTGTTCCGTATTCTCACACAAAAACAGGTGTCCTTGGTAAAATAGGCATCCACAAACTCATCAGGTGACCTTTCCAATGACAATATTGCAGCTCCTGCATGGGCACAAGGTAAACTAGAGATATACCCTATCTCTTGTAAGTGTAAGTCTTCAAATCCAAAGCCACTGAATGAGCAGAAACCACACCACTTCTGCAACCTACACCCCCCCCCCTTCCTTGAATTTCAAACCTCCAAGTACTTGACTGAACAGCTCTGTACTCTTGGCTCTATTCTGCATTCTTCTTCAAAGTCTTCTCCACTCTAGGCCCAGATTGCCTCCTATTGGCTAGCCTCACCATGGTTCCTATTATACTTTCCTTCAAACAGGCCAAGATGGGCTTCTTTCTGGCTTGCAGTATCCTCCTATTGAAGCTCTCACTATGGTTATTGAGCAGTAAGTCACACTTGGATTTTAGATCAAAAACTGTGACTTGGACCAATTCATTGCAGGTCTGTCCATGCACCACCTCCATCTTTGTAATGTGCCCTCCTTCATGTCCTCCATTACTTCTTGAAATGTGTTTATTGTACAGCTCCTAGCAATTGTCCATAACTTTTTCTTCAGTTCTAAACCTACCATCCAGACCACAATGTCATCAAAAAAGTCAGTAAACTTTTTAAATAAAACTCAGGCAAACAGATCAATGATGGATGTAATTCACATACCTGTGTGTCCATCACCTTTGAAGTTATTATGGAGGTGTCTCACACAATGCTTATATGCAGCACCTGGAAACAACTTATTAATGGCTTGCTCAAGGCTCTTTCTGTTTGTCAATCATGAAGGTGTAATGGCCTGAGTGATGGATGCCCAGATCAACTTTCAAAAACTCTAAGAACTAGTTCCAAGTCTCTTTGCTTTCTGCCTCCACTATTGCCCAAGCAATTGGGTAAATGCCGTTGTTCCCATCTATCCCTATAGCAGACAACAACTGTCATTTATGCACAGACTTCAAATGACATCCATCTAAGCCTATATGGGGCCTACAATTTTCCCTTCATCCCTTCTTCAATGTTTCTATGCAGATATAGATTCTTTTGAACCTGGTGACTTCTCCATCCAATTCTATCTGTATCCAAACTAAGGTTCCAGTATGTATTTTCTTGAGCTCATGTACATAGCTCTCCAATAGGTTGCACTGCTCCTCATGACTCTCTTGTGCCATCTTCTTTGCTTTCACCTTTGCTCTGTAGCACATTTGGTAGTCCACCTCCATGCCAAAATCCTTGTTTATGGCATTCTGCATTCCTTCTCTTGTCCAATTAGGATCACTCATGAAGAAGTCTTGGTATTCTTGAGCTATAAATGGTGCATGCATGTGATAAACCTTCTTCCCAATGGTGCAACACTTGTGCTCCAAATTCATGCTCCTAATGTAGATTGTTAGGTTGGACAAATCAGTTGTGGAGGCATATATCCTCTATGGACACTTTGGTGAGGTAAAACACTTAGCACAGACCTGCAAATATAAATATATATATATATATATATACACACACACGGGAAGGATCTGAAGCGGACGTCCGCAACCCAGAAAAAGTGCGGACGTCGACGCAGCAGGACCTTTCTGGTGGCGCGGGTCTGGCCGGAGGGAGGTCGGAGGCGTCCCAGACCTCTTTTGGGCAGAAATCAAGGTCGGAGGAGGTCGGGGTTGCAGGTTTCTGGGCTTCCATGGTTTCCGGCGAGCTTGCTGTACACCGCCGAGTTTCCGATCGCCTTCGCCTTCACCGCTTGATCGAGGATGTCTGGGATGTCCAAAGGGTGCGTCCGACACCCGCAACACAGCGATCGTCGCCTTCCCGATGCCGGAGGAGGGACGTCCGCACTTTTTCTGGGTTGCGGACGTCCTCTTCAGAACCTTCCCATATATATATATATACACATATATATATACAGATCCTATCTAGAGCGGAGTTCCGCTTTGAAATTAAGGAGTGAACTTCGAGTTTTCGGTCGCTTTTAGGTCTTATATCTGCATCTCGACCGTTCATTTTTTAGGTACTACTGTATAGATCGTCTCTGAAAATTTTAAGCCAAATTGATGACCGTTAAGGCATTGATAACTTCCTTAAAGCTAGTACGGTTCAGGTTGGACATATTCAGCTCGTCGATTGGTTTAAGCGAGTTAGATACCTTAACAATCATCAATTTGGCTGAAAATTTGCAAAGATGATCTATACACTAGTACCTAAAAACTGAATGGTCGAGATGCGGATATGCGACCTAAAAGTTACCCAAAACTCGAAGTTCACTCCGTAATTTCAAAGCGGACCTCCGCTCTGGATAAAATCTCTCTCTCTCTATATATATATATATAGTACGTCCTAGTCAGTATAATCCTTAAGCCTTAACTGGTCTTCAAAACTAGTAATGACAAAAATTTAATCAAATATACATACCTTGTGTCTTGTGTTGGTGGGAAACCTAAGTTTCTTCTTTGTCAAGACAGAGTGCTTTCTAATGGCCTGTTTGAAAACCTTGGAGCTTGCAAACTCTATCCCAAATTCAAAGCTTGGATTCTTCATATATATCTTCTTTCTCCTTGAACTCTTTCCACTCATTGAAACTTCTCCTACACTTGACTGGAAACCTCCTTCTATCCTCACGTTCCTCATATGAAGATCCATGGAAACTCCTTAACCCATCTAATTCATTTCCATCCTCTTCTGAAATCATACCCTCAAACCCCATCTCATCCCATTCATTCACCCTACTAGGATCACCATCCACATTATAATGAAACTGTACATCATCATCTTCATCATTTAGATCATAATCTAAATCCACAATGCCATCAAAGTTAGAGTCATATGAGTCTGTTGAGCTATCAGAACATAAATCCCCCTCAACTGGTTGCCTTGAACTCTCCCCTCCAGTCCTGGTTGAGTATCTTTTCTCAATAGTTTTCTTAGCTCTCCCTTTTTTCTTTGGTGGGTCTGCAACCTCTTCTAAGGTAACAAGTCTCTTACCTTTGTCAACCTTTCTCTTTTCTCCACTTGCTTCTTCACCAGCTAGCCCATTATCATGCATTGTCCCCAACATCTAACCCATTCTCATTACCTTCTTGATTAGGCCCATCCATATCAATTATCACCTCAGGCACAAATTGAGGATTCCCCCTCTTCAACATCATCAATCCACTAACCCAAGAAGCTAGTGTGATCTAGGTTTTCCTCATAAACCATGAGCTGCTCTTCAGTAAACTCCCTCCTTGTAGCTTCACTGACTATGAAAAACTCCAACACCTTGGTCCTTCTGGTTACATATCCACACACTTCCATTGCCTCCTTATCATTAGTTATAAGCAAAAACCCATTCCCATCCTCACTACTTGGAATCCTAAACCAGAATTGGATTAGAAGATGTTGATATCCAATGTCATAAGCCCAATACACTATAGAGACCTTGTCTTAGTCTACTCCATCTACATACATGACATCCCCCCTCTATATTGCCTATTCAAGCACCTTTCACTATGAAACCTACCTCCATGATAGATTTTCATAGTGAAGAGAGTTGGATCTGCAGCAACCAAATTAACAACCACATTAATCAACATCATATGCTTTGGATCCACAATTTTACAAAGCCATTACAACATATTTACTATATACTATTTGTGGGTTAACTATTCATCAGCTTAGTAACAAGACGAGCCGATGAACAGTGGGAAGACTATTTTGCCCTTGCATCTCTGGAATTTCACCTAATTACCTTGTCAGGTGTTTACTAGCTGTGGCACTGAGTGATTTTGGCTTGGCTACGTGCTTACTCCATAGAAAACACAGAGAGTGAGAGAGATGGGCTTCGATTAATATTCTTCACCTAATGATCGATGAAACTGATGAAGGTAGTGTAGGTTGCCCATATGTCTAGAGTTCACTCACTTACACTTTAGACTTTAGAGGTATATGTCTAGAACCTCTTTTATCATTGTTTGCTTGATCTTTAATAGCTATATTGATTTGAGTTGAATTATTTACTAATCTTTAATATTGTTATCAAGGCATAAGCGATGGAGGAGGTTTTCGAGAATCTTAAGAAACAATTGAACAAGTCAGTGCTCGATGATGAAATTAAACATCTCTTGCACACTACCGCAGATTCTTTCTCGCTCTTCTTTTTGTCAATCATCTCAAAGCTCCCTAAATCAAATCCCTTCTCAGCTTTCATTGCAAACCCTAAAAACTTGGGTTCGTCATTGGCAAGGTAATTAGGGGGGTCAATTTTTTTTCCTGATTCTTACAGATGATTGTTCAATTATTATTATTATTATTATTATTATTATTATTATTATTATTATTTTTTATGCATGTTCTTTCTGGGAATTGTTTTTGTGCAAGAATAGATTTGTCGAAGGCTTGGCAAAGAAGTTCACTACTGTGTGTGAGAGTTTTTCTGGGTTGTATCCAATTTGTTGTTAATCTGTTGATTTTTTTGGAAAGAACCTTCATTATTAGAAAATCTGATATGGGATTGTAATAGATTGTGATTAGCTCCAACTTGTAGAGATCAAAGTGTGAAACAGATGAGCCTGTGTTCTGTTTCACCATTTGTGTTGTTTGTATTCGTGCTTTGATTAGGATTATTAGGTGTTATGAGTTCTTTCTGCCATTTCATTATCTCAGTAATATGTAGCTGTAAATCAAAGAGAACCGTCTTTTTAAAAAAGCTTTACATGTTGTTGACAGGGCAAAAAAAAAAACTTAAAAGGTCAGTAACTAGGAGTGTAGCCGCAGATGGGATGTACAAGTCACCTTCTAAAGAGTAAGAATTCTGCTAATTATGTTGTGCAAGGTTTCGTTTATATAGGTAGGGGTTGCAACTTAACTTGATTGTGCTGTTACTATGTTCTACTTTATTTCAAGCAACTAATTCTTAACTGGCAAAAATTTTATAACATCATGGAACTGATTATTTGACAGTCAATCTCTTACTGCAAATGGAAACAAGCCACGATTTACAGGAGACTGGTTATTGAGCGAAGGAGAAGAGGACGACTTTGGATTTGGGTTTGTTTTAGCTTCCTGCAAGTGTAATGGGTAATTGGGAAACAGTCACTGTGAATATTAAGAGTCTTTTATTGTTTGCTATGAATCTAGTTTTGTGTACTTCAAAAATTTTATAACATCATGGAACTGGTTGTTTAACAGTCAATCTCTTATTGCAAATGGAAACAAGCCACGATTTACAGAAGACTGGTTATTGAGCGAAGGAGAAGAGGACGGCTTTGGATTTGGGTTTGTTTTAGCTTCCTACAAGTGTAATGGGTAATTGGGAAACAGTCACTGTGAATATTAAGAGTCTTTTACTGTTTGCTATGAATCTAGTTTTGTGTACTTCGTCAGTTTGGTTGTGTACGTCTTCGAGTTAGGTATACATGTAGTTCTTTTGTTTTATAACTTTGAGTAGTTGAATAGTTTTTTAGTATTATTGTCCATTTGTCTCTATGTATCAAAATCAACCTTGCACCAATTGTGTTGTTAAATTCTTTAATCTTTGTGTATCTGGTTGGAAAACAAAATTAGGAGCAAGGTAGAAGATTAAAGGGTTGCTGCTATGAATAGAAGTAGCAAGGTGCTCTGATAGGGGTAAGTACTATACTTATTCTCCAACTTAGTTGTATCTCTGTTCGTACTAACACTCATAAACATTACAAAACTTGTTGGCTTTTGATCTCATTACCAACATCATCTTTTGCAGGAAATTGAAGCAAATGAGAAGCATAGATATCAACTCCAACTTGAGAAGGCCATTAGTAACAATGGCAACAAAACTTGCACATTCTTAGCCAATACAAGCTATTGGTGAGTCCATACTAAAGCAATGCTAAATAGACTTATATTTGACCTGGCAAAGTATATCTGAAGCGATTGTTTTCAATTGAGTATAAAAGGTTGCAAGTCTCAAGCAAGACTATAGGTGAACATGTTATACATATATTTGGTTACAAATGCAAGGAAAAATAATGGTTTTCCTATGAGTGGCATTGGTTTACCAAACCTCCATTTTTAAAAGCACAATGTCTACGATTCAAATATATGCTATGGATTTTCTTTTGGCCTAACAATTATCCTTTATTACCTATAGGGTTAATGACTAATGTTGGGCTTCAATTCAAAATTGCATGAGGGATAAAGTCATTAACAACCAATGGAAAGCGCTAAGAAAGATATGAGACTTGTTGATGATTAATTTTTTTTTTTTTTTGTACAATCATGCACCTCTATGAAGTTTAGAAAAATCAGAGCAATGTAGCTCAAGTGTGGGGATTTTTTGTTAGATTAAGGAAAATATATACTTGAGCTACAAAGGAGGTAACTTTCTCAGTTTATCTGTAAGGTATATGATTAATGAGGCACTAATCACTTTTGATTCAAGTCAACTTGAAAGTGAATGAATCCATATTGGTAATATAATTAGATAATGAATACCTTGTTGGATCAGAAAGTTTTTAAGCTTAGGCAGAAAAGTCAACAATTGACCAACTTTATCTTTTATATGTTCATCAACGTAACATAGCTGCATTTTCTCTCCCAATATTTGGCTGTTGTTACTTTGCATTTCTTTTCCTTTTTTTACTCATCAAGTGTTTTATACTGGACTAGAACTTTCTGTTTTTGTCGAACTATTAGTCTATTAAGTATAAAATTCCTGAAAAAAGAACCAAACCTGTAGCAACGCGTGGATGCCTTTTCAAGTTATACAGTAATTGTCAAATACCCTAAACCACAGTTATGACTGTCACCAACCCAGTAACCTAAACCCTATACTCGAACACCCCATTCAATTAAGTCCAAAAACCCCAAATCTGCTAGGAGTTTAAATTCCACACCAACCCAGCCAGTATGTTATTCATTTATTCATCATCAACCACTATGAACCGACAGCAAATAGACACATAAATAGAAAAATGTAGAAGATGACAAGAAAAAAAAATGCATAAAACCCTAACTGTAGACAAAACCCTAGAAAGCTTAACAGGTCTGTCCAAATTTGACACTATTCTATTCCACACTAGTGAAATGGAAGGGGAAAAGAAAATCTTTTACAAAGGGGGACCATTTTTACCTGAATACACTGGTGCCTCCCCCACCACACGAAAATATCTCCACTTTTCTGCCATACTTTGGAATCTTATGGAGAGAATCAAATCCCCTTTCTCTGATGCATAAGAAATCAGAGAATCTCTAAGTCAATAGCAGTAACATGTTTGTTTGAGGAGGGGGGGGGTGTAATGCCCCGTACCTATTAATTACTTTTTACCGTGGTTGACCGAGGAGTGACTTTTTCTTTAGTCCGGTAAATTAGGAAATTTATTTGAGATTGTCGTAGAATACGCAAAATCGAGTTCGTGGACACGTAGTTTGTTTAAATTGGATTTATATCGGAAAAGTTATGACCAAAAATAGAAATTTCTATTTTTGGCATGACTTTTGTTTGTGAGTTTCTTTTAGTAGAAAGCAAGAAATAAAACAGATGGAAGAGAGAGAAAGGGGAAAGAATCAGAAAAAAATTAAAAGGAAAGAGAGAGAGCACGGGTAGAACCCGAGTCACCCCCTCCCATTTTCTTTTTTCTTCTTCCGTCGCTGCTCTTCCCTTCTCCGGCGAATTCGTCGCCGTCCGGCCACCCCAAGACGCATCGTTGGGCACGGCGTGATCCTCTCTTCCTTCTCCTTCTAGCTATCTTGTTTTGGGCTGTGGAGGAAGAATTGAAGGTGTTTGGGGACGTGAACAGTAGCGTGAACAGTTCCATCCGAGTTCTTGAGTTTGGGTTTGGAATTTCCAGCTTTTTCTGCTTGTTTTGGATGTGATTGCAGGACGTACTGAGCCCTCGAGCGAGGAGGACACAGACAGGCAGCAGGGTTAGCTGCGGGATTTACTTGTGAGTGGACCTTTATTTTTATTTAAATAATTCATGCAGCATGGTATTAAATTTTGAAATGTGATTTTATGGAAAGAAAAGGATTAAAAAGGAAACAGTTGACAAGGAGGCCAGTTCGGCGCATGCGTATCTTACCTAGTTGGCAGTCCCTTCTAGGTAATAGTCTGGTCGGCAGTCCCGTCCAGACTACAGCTCGGTTGGCAGTCCCATCCGATGCGTCATCTGGTTGGCAGTCCCTCCCAGATGACTTGAGGTAGTTAGTCGGCAGTCCCTTCTACTACCTGTGGCTAGTTGGCAGTCCCAACTATTCACCGCCTCCTACTCCGGTTGGCAGTCCCTTCCGATGCGTCATCAGGTGGCAGTCCCTCCCCGATGGCATGAGATGCCTAGGAAGCAGTCCTTCCTAGTCATCAAATGAGTTTCATGGAAAAGGATTTGAGTTGGAACTTCATAGGATTTGGCTGCATGATGGTTTTGTTAAAAAGAGAAATGGGGAAGCATACCATAAATTGTTTTGACTCTCAATTCAGTTTTGTCCACTCACTCTAATGGATTTTATATGTTTTCCCCTGGGCCCTTCGTTTTCAAATGCCCAGATTTCAGATTTGCAGAGATTGCGTCCAGGCTCAAGAACTTGGGAATCAGCGCTTCCGTTTTTGTCCGTAGGTTATTACTTAACCTACCTTGTATGATATCGGCTTAGTTTAGTGTTGCTCTGATAAACCTTTTCTTTGAAGTTTGATGGATGTTGTTGTATGGGTTGTTGTTGCTTACGGAGGATTATGTTGGAATTTGAGCTTTTCGGATGTAATATATGTGCATGGATTGTTAATTTGATATAGTAGGTTGAGTAGAAGTTGTAGTTAAAATTATGTCCAGGTTTGTGAAATTTTGGGTAGCCCATTTTTAGGGGAGGTTCTGCCGAATTTTTCGGTAGGATTTCGCTTAAAGTGGGCCCCGCAGGCTCGTATCCAGGTAATAGGGGTGATTCCTGGGTCGGGTCCTGTCAGTTGGTATCAGAGCACTAGGTTATTAGATTCTGTGGCCGATATCTTCTTATAGTTGTCTTACATGCTTGATAGTATTCAGTACCTCCCGAGTGATGGCCCGACTGCAGCGGTTCCCCATCATATACTCTTCGGTGCTGACGTACCAATCAAGTATGTAAGATAGTTGTTGTTGGTATAAATATCTTGGTGTAACTCAGTTATGGGAATTTCAGGTGGAATGAGACCCGGACGCAGATCTCGTGCTGGCAGGAACCATTCACCCGCTAGTGAGGGTGATGATGAGCATGTTCCTCGTGGGTTGTTACGGACCGTGGAGCGGTTGTTTGAGCGTTTTGCAGCGGCACTCCCCAATCCTAGGACTGACTATACTGTGGAGCGTGCCAGACGCCATGGGGCGTATACTTTCTCTAGTGCTCCTACGGAGTCCGTAGCAGGAGACTGGATTACCCGCATGGAGAGAGTATTTGAGTCCTTGGGCTGTCCAGCTGCTAGGAGGGTTCCTTTGGCTATTGACCTCCTAGACGGGGATGCATGGCTTTGGTGGCAGGGTACCAGGAATATGGGTTATGACCCAACTACCATGACTTGGGAAGAGTTCAAAACGGAGTTCTCAAATCGGTACTATAATCAGGCATCCCAGCACCGTCTCCGATTTGAGTTCATGCAGTTGAAGCAGACTGAGGAGATGACTGTGTTACAGTATGAGGAGCGTTTCATTGCTTTGTCTCGGTTTGCCCCTGAGTTGGTGGCGACAGAAAAGTTGAAGGTTGATCAGTTTATCAATGGCCTTCTACCTGTATATCGGGATTGGTTGGCGCCTCATGATTATCCGACTTTTAAGTTAGCTGTGGAGGCTGCTATGAGGTGTGAGGCTAGATATCTGGACGGTTCCCGACCTTTGGAGATTGGCGGTCCTAGTCAGGGGCCATCTAAGAGAATTGCCTCTAGTTCGGGTTCTGCATCGTCATCAGGCAGTAGACCGAGCAGTTCAGATTCTAGCTCTCGTCAGCGTTTCAGGGGACGCTTCAGGAGGCCTGGGCAGACCGGTAGGAGACAGTCCAGGGGTGGCACTGCTAGTTCCAGTGGAGGCTTTGGTAGACAGGCTATTCCGAGAGACTATCCCCAGTGTGCTACTTGTGGTAGACACCATGCAGGCCCGTGTCAGGCAGGTGTGGGGACTTGTTACCAGTGTGGCCAGTGGGGTCACTACAGGAGGGAATGCCCTCAGTTGACCCAGGGAGTCTTCACTACTACTAGTCAGAGTATGGGTCAGACCTCTGTGGGTGCTACTAGTTCAGGCTCTCATGGCAGTTTATCAGGCAGGAGCAGCACTCAGTCGGGTCGTGGACAGAGAGGGCGTCCAGTGACCCAGGCCCGTCTTCATGCTATGACCCAGCAGGAGGGTCGCACTGCACCGAACGTCATTATGGGTATGTTAGTTGCTTTTGGTCAACCAGCTTTCATTTTAATTGATCCTGGAGCCTCTCACTCCTTTATGTCTAAGAGGTTTTCTTTCTTTGCTAATGTGCCCCCATCTCTCCTACTCGGAGAGTGGCATGTTGTTCTACCATCGGGGGAAAGACATAGAATTGAGTGGGTACATCGTTTTTGTGGTGTGTTTGTAGAAGGAGTTTGTTTAGAGGCGGACTTGATTCCATTTGAGTTAGTGGAGTTTGATGTAATCCTCGGGATGGATTTCCTACGGATGCATCATGCCTTGGTGGATTGCTTTTGTAGTACTGTATTATTTCGGAGTCCGGGTAAGCCAGTTGTCACCTTTTATGGTGAACGGGAGGTTCTCCCATCTTGCATAATCTCAGCTTTAACTGCTAAGAAGATGTTGAGTAAGGGTTGCCAAGCTTATTTGGCACATGTGGTGAATTCAAATGCCGAAGTTATGGATCTTAGCCAAATTCCTGTTGTTGGTGACTATCCAGATGTATTTCCAGAAGAATTGCCTGGATTGCCCCCGGTGCGAGAGATAGACTTTACCATTGATTTACTTCCAGGTACAACACCCATCTCTCAAGCACCTTATAGAATGGCACCGGCGGAATTGAAAGAGTTGTATGTACAGTTGCAGGAGTTAACGGATAAGGGATTTATACGACCTAGTGTATCTCCCTGGGGTGCACCTGTGTTGTTTGTGAAGAAGAAAGACGGTACTTTGAGGCTTTGTATTGATTACCGGAAACTAAACAGGGTGACTATAAGGAATAAATATCCCTTGCCCCGCATTGATGATTTGTTTGACCAGTTGAGGGGTGCTAAAGTTTTCTCAAAGATTGATTTGAGGTCTGGTTATCATCAGTTACGGATTAAAGAGGAGGATGTAGCCAAAACTGCTTTTCGATCACGTTATGGTCATTATGAGTTCCTTGTTATGCCTTTTGGGTTGACTAATGCACCCGCTGCTTTCATGGATCTCATGAACAGGGTGTTTCGCCCGTATCTTGACCGCTTTGTGATTGTGTTCATTGACGACATATTGGTTTATTCTAAGAGTGAGGAGTTA
The DNA here is from genome assembly GCF_002994745.2 of Rosa chinensis. Lineage (NCBI taxonomy): Eukaryota > Viridiplantae > Streptophyta > Magnoliopsida > Rosales > Rosaceae > Rosa > Rosa chinensis. The sequence continues at coordinate 56,140,811 of NC_037092.1, forward strand.
CATGTTAAGCACTTGAATATTGTGTTGGAGACTCTACGGCTACACCAATTGTATGCTAAATTCAGTAAGTGTGAGTTTTGGCTTGACCAAGTGACATTCTTGGGTCACGTCATTACAGCTGGTGGTGTTAGTGTGGATCCCCAAAAAGTAGAAGCCGTGTTGAATTGGGAAAGACCTACCAATGTGACGGAAATTCGTAGTTTCTTGGGTCTTGCTGGTTACTATCGACGTTTTGTGCAAAATTTTTCTAGAATTGCCGCTCCTCTTACTAAGTTAACGAGAAAGGGTGTCAGATTTGTTTGGTCTGAAAATTGTGAGTGGAGCTTCCAAGAACTTAAGAGTCGGCTGACTAGTGCTCCAATTCTATCCTTGCCTGATGATAGTGGGGAGTATGTAATTTACAGCGATGCCTCTAGACAAGGCTTGGGTTGTGTTTTAATGCAGCATGGTAATGTAATTGCTTATGCTTCTAGACAGTTGAAGCCACATGAGTTGAATTATCCCACACATGACTTAGAATTGGCAGCTATTGTACTTGCTCTTAAGCTATGGAGGCATTATCTGTATGGAGCCAGATGTCAGATTTTCACTGACCATAAGAGCCTCAAGTATGTGTTTACACAACCGAATCTAAATTTAAGACAACGAAGATGGATGGAATTGATTGAAGATTATGATTGTACCATTGAGTATCACCCCGGTAAAGCGAATGTGGTGGCGGATGCACTTAGTAGGAATCCATCCGTGACCTTGTCATATTTAAGGGCCACTCGAGTACCCCTATTGTCAGAGTTGAGGTCTACGGGGGTTGAGTTATCGGTTGATGAGATTGGTACTCTGGTGGCTAGTTTTCATGTCAGACCAGCATTTATTGATAAAATACGGGAAGCCCAGCCTCTTGATCCAAGAATTGAAGGGATTAAAGAAGGTGTTCGTGGTGGTTGGCAACTTGAGTTTTCTATTCGAAGAGATGGGACATTGATGTTTGGGAAGAGACTTTGTGTTCCTAACGTTGAAGCACTTAAACGAGAAATACTTGATGAAGCTCATAACTCCGCGTATGCCCTGCATCCTGGTGGTACAAAAATGTATCGGACTCTCAAGGAGTACTATTGGTGGCCAAACATGAAAAGAGAAATTGCAGCTTTTGTGAGCAAATGCCTTGTGTGCCAGCAAGTGAAAGCGGAAAGGCAAAAACCGTCGGGGTTGTTGCAACCTTTGCCAATCCCAGAATGGAAATGGGAACATCTCACCATGGATTTTATTTACAAGTTACCTCGTACGCAGGATGGTAATGATGGTATTTGGGTGATTGTAGATCGACTCACCAAATCAGCTCATTTTCTGGCGGTTAAGGAAACCTTTAGTTTGGATAAACTGGCAAAGTTGTATGTGGACGAAATTGTAAAGCTTCATGGTGTCCCTGAGTCCATTGTTTCTGATCGTGATGCTCGATTCACATCAAAGTTTTGGAGGAAAGTTCACAAATTTATGGGAACAAAATTACAATTTAGCACTGCTTTCCATCCTCAAACTGATGGACAATCTGAGCGGACTATACAAACTTTGGAAGACATGTTGAGGGCTTGTTCTCTACAATTTAAAGGAAGTTGGGATAAGCACTTGGCTTTGATGGAGTTTGCATATAACAACAGTTACCATTCGAGTATTGGTATGGCTCCCTACGAAGCTTTGTATGGGAAACAGTGTAGGACCCCCTTGTGTTGGGATGAAGTGGGAGAAAGACAACTTATTGGTCCAGAGATCGTTGAAATCACAACAAATAAAGTCAAAGTGATCAGAGAGAAACTCAAGACGGCTCAAAGCAGACAGAAGAGCTACGCAGATAAACACAGGAAGCATCTTGAATTTCAAGTTGGTGATTGGGTATTTCTGAAGTTATCTCCTTGGAAGGGTGTGGTAAGGTTTGGTAAACGAGGAAAACTAAGTCCAAGGTATATTGGTCCCTATGAGATTGTGGAACGAATTGGTCTGGTTGCTTACCGCTTGGCTTTACCTCCACAACTATCTCAAGTACATGATGTATTCCACGTCTCCATGCTTCGCAAGTACATCACTGATCCTTCACATGTGTTACCAGCTCAACCCATTACACTTACAGAAGATCTAACATATGAAGAAGAACCAGTACAGATCCTTGATCGTCGTGAGCAAGTACTCCGAAGTAAGATTATACCTTTGGTTAAGGTATTATGGAGGAATCACCTGTTTGAAGAAGCTACTTGGGAACCAGAGGATCAAATGAGGCAACAGTATCCACATCTTTTTTCTTGACAGGTATAATTTCGAGGACGAAATTTTATAAGGAGGGGAGATTGTAATGCCCCGTACCTATTAATTACTTTTTACCGTGGTTGACCGAGGAGTGACTTTTTCTTTAGTCCGGTAAATTAGGAAATTTATTTGAGATTGTCGTAGAATACGCAAAATCGAGTTCGTGGACACGTAGTTTGTTTAAATTGGATTTATATCGGAAAAGTTATGACCAAAAATAGAAATTTCTATTTTTGGCATGACTTTTGTTTGTGAGTTTCTTTTAGTAGAAAGCAAGAAATAAAACAGATGGAAGAGAGAGAAAGGGGAAAGAATCAGAAAAAATTAAAAGGAAAGAGAGAGAGCACGGGTAGAACCCGAGTCACCCCCTCCCATTTTCTTTTTTCTTCTTCCGTCGCTGCTCTTCCCTTCTCCGGCGAATTCGTCGCCGTCCGGCCACCCCAAGACGCATCGTTGGGCACGGCGTGATCCTCTCTTCCTTCTCCTTCTAGCTATCTTGTTTTGGGCTGTGGAGGAAGAATTGAAGGTGTTTGGGGACGTGAACAGTAGCGTGAACAGTTCCATCCGAGTTCTTGAGTTTGGGTTTGGAATTTCCAGCTTTTTCTGCTTGTTTTGGATGTGATTGCAGGACGTACTGAGCCCTCGAGCGAGGAGGACACAGACAGGCAGCAGGGTTAGCTGCGGGATTTACTTGTGAGTGGACCTTTATTTTTATTTAAATAATTCATGCAGCATGGTATTAAATTTTGAAATGTGATTTTATGGAAAGAAAAGGATTAAAAAGGAAACAGTTGACAAGGAGGCCAGTTCGGCGCATGCGTATCTTACCTAGTTGGCAGTCCCTTCTAGGTAATAGTCTGGTCGGCAGTCCCGTCCAGACTACAGCTCGGTTGGCAGTCCCATCCGATGCGTCATCTGGTTGGCAGTCCCTCCCAGATGACTTGAGGTAGTTAGTCGGCAGTCCCTTCTACTACCTGTGGCTAGTTGGCAGTCCCAACTATTCACCGCCTCCTACTCCGGTTGGCAGTCCCTTCCGATGCGTCATCAGGTGGCAGTCCCTCCCCGATGGCATGAGATGCCTAGGAAGCAGTCCTTCCTAGTCATCAAATGAGTTTCATGGAAAAGGATTTGAGTTGGAACTTCATAGGATTTGGCTGCATGATGGTTTTGTTAAAAAGAGAAATGGGGAAGCATACCATAAATTGTTTTGACTCTCAATTCAGTTTTGTCCACTCACTCTAATGGATTTTATATGTTTTCCCCTGGGCCCTTCGTTTTCAAATGCCCAGATTTCAGATTTGCAGAGATTGCGTCCAGGCTCAAGAACTTGGGAATCAGCGCTTCCGTTTTTGTCCGTAGGTTATTACTTAACCTACCTTGTATGATATCGGCTTAGTTTAGTGTTGCTCTGATAAACCTTTTCTTTGAAGTTTGATGGATGTTGTTGTATGGGTTGTTGTTGCTTACGGAGGATTATGTTGGAATTTGAGCTTTTCGGATGTAATATATGTGCATGGATTGTTAATTTGATATAGTAGGTTGAGTAGAAGTTGTAGTTAAAATTATGTCCAGGTTTGTGAAATTTTGGGTAGCCCATTTTTAGGGGAGGTTCTGCCGAATTTTTCGGTAGGATTTCGCTTAAAGTGGGCCCCGCAGGCTCGTATCCAGGTAATAGGGGTGATTCCTGGGTCGGGTCCTGTCAGGGGGGGGAGAGAGAGTGAGAGAGAGAGAGAGAGAGAGAGAGAGAGAGAGAGTCAGTTTTCAGATTTCTCAAATTGGGGATAGCGGGATAGGGTTAAGGGAGTTGAAGATTGTTTACATGAATAGACCAGACTACCCTTGAAAATTTGAATTTAGGAAGGCTCTGTAATCGAGCTAATGGCTCCAGGTACCAAAGTTTGATCGGGGCTAGTACGTCAGGAACCGTTCTGATATTTTTCAAACATGAGGTATGAAAGTTTCGAATGGCCCAAACGTCAAGTATGGTACGGATGATTTTCCCTTTATTTAATAGGAACAATTGTACCTAATTTTCTTCGATACAGTAATACAGCGGTTAGATCATTGAGTTTGTCCTACCGCCAATCATAGCTCATTATTTGTGCAAGTTCTTAACTAACAATGTTCTAAAAGTCGCTAGGCAGTAAACAGGTGGTGAGGATAAACCTAATGCTTAGAAGTCTAGTGTATGTTTATTTAAATTAATTTTATTATATAAAATATAAACAAATGCAATTAAACCAAAAGATTATAGTTAGTAGTATAATTAATTGAAGGGGTTTTGACCATTTACCCTAATTCTAGGAACTTTTTTCCCCTTTACACCACCTACTTATATTTTTTTCCCACTTACTCATAAAAACTCTAATAAGGTCTTCCCTAATACCCAATTAAGTTTTTATTTTTGTTTTTTGCTTATTTTTGAGACTATTTTGCCCTCATCCCTTTGTTACATATATATATATATATATAGAGAGAGAGAGAGAGAGAGAGAGAGAGAGAGAGAAATGGAAAAGAGAGAAGCCATAGGAGACTTTGCCGGAGTTCCGTCACCGGCCGTCGGAATCAGGTTACCGATCGCTGGCCACCGGATTTCTCTGACCTCGCTTGAGGTCCCCAAAGAGGTCGTCGGAGAGGTTTATTTCCCCACAATAAATATTTATTAGGGGACAATAAAAGTTTATGAAATTTCGTTAGAGGTCTCCTAAGAGGTCGTCAAAGAGGATTGTTGCTCCCCCAATAAACCTTTAGGTCGCTGGAATGGGAACTAATCTCCCTAAAATTAAACAAATAAAACTTTAATTAAAGAAAAAGATAAGGAGATTCCATCAATTCAAAACTTTTATTGGGAGGCAATAAATGGAAAATGTTTTATTGCCCCCTCCTAATAAATGTCTATTACTCCCAATAAATGTTTTATTAAGAGACAATAAAACATTTTTTCTTTCCTTATGTGCCTTCTACGGCCCTCATTGCCCTCTCCACCTTTTTTACGACGTTGTCTCTCCTCTGCATGTCTTCTTCCTCTATCTCATACGCTTCTCTGACACGTGTAGCCACATCATCCACCTCTTCCAATAACATCCCTTTCATTTTCACCTCCTTTTCCGAATCATTGTTTCAACTCGTTGGAGACCGCCAATTGCAGCTCGTTTAATGACTCAGCCCAAGAAAACTCCGCCGGCGCTCGGACCGTAACCCGAACTAGCTAGACCTTCCCGTCGCCGAGGTGGTGAACCGCAAAGGTGAGAACAATCCAGCGCTGCCGGAGCCGCTCGATCTCAGGGGAGACAGAGTTGCATATATATATATGTGTGTGTGTGTGTGTGTGTGTGTGTGTGTGTGTGTGTATTTCCAGGAGTTTCACACTATCATCCAAATAAGTCGTAAGAGCATCATCCAAAATCGTTACCTCGAGATTGGAGATTAAGCTTCTGGCCTTGGAGTGTGCAATGGAGATGAAACCGACCGCCTTGGAGAGCCAAGACAAGCTTATCGAAGGTGGAGAAACCGTCTTGAGACGAGGCGGAGAGGAGAGAGAGATCAGGATGAGAGAGGGCAGTAACTGTAATTTATTAATTAGGTTGAGGGTAAAATTGACATTTTACTTTAAATTGGGTTAGTGGGAATAAAAATATGTTGTTGGGGTAAGTGGGTTAATTTTAGCCTATTTTTGTGCTTTGAGTCAATGACCCAATTGAAAACATAGTAAAAAGTTAAGCATACAATTATAAGGGTTTTTTGCATCAACAGTGTTTGGACACTTGGGTGACTGACAATATGATACCCGAACTTACAAAGTTATCAAAGTGATACCCAGACTCAATTTTTCGTATCTCCGTCGTACCTGCCGTCATTTTCCGTCACGTTTCCGTTAATTTGACCACGTGCAATGCATGTGACTGGTTTAATGAGACAAAAAAGACTAATTTGCCCTCAATTCGTTTTTTTTTTTTTTTTTTGGAGAACACTCGATTCGTTAATTTTTTTTCTCTCTTATTCACCATCCTCTTCCTTGAAACAGATCAAATCCAAAACCAGTTACCCATCATTGTTCTTCCATCAAATTCAACCTCTTGCAATTTGCTTTCCCATTCAAATCCACCACCTGTCCCATCTTAGTGACAGCAATCAAGATAAGTACTTGAACCTAACAATTCTTCATGTTCATCTTCTTAAACCCAGCAAAAAAGCAAAAAAAGAAAAGAAAAAAAAAACTAAGAAATCCCAGCATTTGTTCATGTTCTTGAACCCATTCATATTCATCTTCTCAAACCCAGCAAACCAATTGAGCTTTCGAGAGAAGAGAGATTGGTGACGGAGGGATCACTCGATCCCAGCCTCACCTCTGCCAGCCCGCCGCAACAGAACATCGGAAGAAGGTCCCGTGTAAAGTAATAAAGTAATAAAATTCATTCAGTTTTTATTTTCAATATAATAATTTATTTTAAAAATTGAATTTATTCATTTAGACTTTGATATAGTGGAAAAGTCTATTTTGCCCTCATTTTGCCACTCATGTGCCTTACACGTGGTCGAGATTGATGGAAACGTGACAGAAGATGACGGCAGGTACGACGGAGATACGAAAAATTGAGTCTGGGTATCACTTTGATAACTTTGTAAGTCCGGGTATCATATTGACAGTCACCCAAGTCTCCAGACACTGTTGGTGCAAAAAACCCCAATTATAAATAAAAAGTCATTTTTAAGTACTTGACAAAATAAAATAAATATTGTGAACATTTTATTAAAACTAGCATGCCTAAGGGCATCTCCAACAATGAAGTCAAAAGGCAAAGTGATTAAGGGGGTTTTTTTTCTACCATCTCCAACCCAAAAAAAAAGGGTGTCAAAATGGCTTTTGAGCCATACCTTAAGTCGAAGGGAAAAATGCACAAACAGTGTCTGGAGACTCTGAGGACTGTCAAAATGATACCTGAACTTTCAAACGTATCAATGTGATACCTGGACTTATATTTTCTTGTCAACGTAGTACCTACATCAACTTTTCATCACGGCATCGTTAAATTTACCACGTGTGAGGCACGTGACACACAAAATGAAGGTAAAAAGACTGATTTGCCCTATAACTGACATTTAAAATACACGAACAGTGTCTGGAGACTCTTATGACTGTCAAAATGATACCTGAACTTTCAAACGTATCAATGTGATACCTAGACTTATATTTTCTTGTCAACGTAGTACCTACATCAACTTTCCGTCACGGCACCGTTAAATTTACCACGTGTGAGGCACGTGACACACAAAATGAAGGTAAAAAGACTGATTTGCCATATAACTGACATTTAAAATACACGAACAGTGTCTGGAGACTCTTATGACTGTTAAAATGATACCTGAACTTTCAAACGTATCAATGTGATACCTGGACTTATATTTTCTTGTCAACGTAGTACCTACATCAACTTTCCGTCACGGCACCGTTAAATTTACCACGTGTGAGGCACGTGACACACAAAATGAAGGTAAAAAGACTGATTTGCCCTATAACTGACATTTAAAATACACGAACAGTGTCTGGAGACTCTTATGACTGTCAAAATGATACCTGAACTTTCAAACGTATCAATGTGATACCTGGACTTATATTTTCTTGTCAACGTAGTACCTACATCAACTTTCTGTCACGACACCGTTAAATTTACCACGTGTGACTGTGTGAGGCACGTAAGGTACAAAATGAAGGTAAAAAGACTGATTTGCCCTATAACTGAAATTTTAAATATTTTTTTTTGTAAAAACATTTTAAATATTTTTTTTTTGGTAAAAAGATTGATTTACCTTTAATTTTTTTAATTAATTTTTTTCACCCCTCCACCTCTCGTCTTCTTCCTCTCCCCTCGATCAACCACTCTCTAAAAAGACTAGTTGTCCTCACCAATTCCTCCCGCAACAACACCTCAGTACTCCTCGATTTCAGGCACACAGCGCTGACGTTGTTGACCTCGATGAAAGGATTGGCAGTGTACTTCATCGCCGATTTCAGATCTTTGACAAGCGAGGTTTCAAGAAGACTATGTACGTCCTTCATTTTGGAGGACGAAATTGAAATTGGGATTGGGATTTGAATTTGGATTGGGTTCTTTGGAAACTTCGACGGTACTCAAAGCGGGACTTGAGATCGAGGAAGGAGGAGGGCGGAGAGATCATCTATATCATTTCTTGCTAGTGTTTTTGTTGTAGTTAATAACTTGATATTAATGGATTTTGAGTTTGAGTTCGAGTTTTGGTGGAGGTGTGGCTGTGGGTAGTGACGAAAAATGAAATTCAGGATTTCTGCAACGTCTTCTTGGTTCTTCTTCTTCATTGCCCATTTCACAATAGGTCTGCATTGATGTTGTTGAGACGATTTCAAAAGAGGAATGAAATTTTGTGTTAATTCGATCTGATACATCTGTGATTGTTTTGGTTGTTTTGCAATCCAAGTTTTCGTGCTTTCTCTGTTGGACTTGGAGTTGTTGAAGAGGCCATTGACCTCGCGGCGGAAGCTGTTAAGGCAGCGGGTCTTCTCCTAGATCCAATGCTCGACCCGCTTCTTCGGGGCGCGGACCTCGTGGTCCTTGCCGCAGCTGCTGGTGTTGCCACCAATTAAGGCAAACTTGGGAGTTTAATAGGGTTGAATGATTTTGCAGAAACAAGTTGGACTTGGTTTTGTGTTTTAGAAGTGAATCGAACAAGGGAGAAGCCTTGCTAAAAAAAATTATTTCTCATTCTTTTTTGTTCTTGGAGTTCCCAGATCTTTCATTTCTCTTTCAAAATGGGTTTGTCGAGTTTAAGAAGATGAACAAGAATGGGTTCAAGAACATGAATAATTGAGATTTCTTTTGTTTCTTTTTTTGCCTTTTTGCTGGGTTTGAGAAGATGAACATGAAGAAATGTTAGGTTCATACTTATAGGATTGAGATTTTTATTTTTTTTTTAAGAATATATTGGATTGATCATGGTTAATAGAAAAAGCAAAAAAAATTAATCATCTTTTATTTTCAATATAATAAATTATTATGTTTTTATTTTAAATTTTAAATTTATTCATTTAGGATTTGATGGAGTGGAAAAGTCTTTTTTGCCCTCATTTTCGGCCTCACATGCATCAGACGTGACTCGAACTGATGGAGTCGTGACGGAAAGTTGATGTAGGTACTACGTTGACAAGAAAATATAAGTCTAGGTATCATATTGATGCGTTTGAAAGTTCAGGTATCATTTTGATAGTCCTCAGAGTCTCCATACACTGTTCGTGCATTTTTCCCTTTAGGATTTGATGGAGTGGAAAAGTCTTTTTTGCCCTCATTTTCGGCCTTACATGCGTCACACGTGACTCGAACTGACGGAGCCGTAACGCAAAATTGATGTAGGTACTACGTTGATAAGAAAATATAAGTCCAGGTATCACATTGATACGTTTGAAAGTTCATGTATCATTTTGACAGTCCTCAGAGTCTCCAGACACTGTTCGTGCATTTTTCCCTAAGTCAAAATGACTAAGAAATGAAGGTAAAAAGTCAAAATGGCTTAGGGGAAGAAGGCTAGGTCCCACCTTCCACTATTCAAAATGAGTAGCTATGATCCACTCCTCATGAACTTGATTCAAAATGGAAGGCTAAAATTAATTGATACCAAAAATTAAAAAATAAATATATAATTACTTAATTTCTAATCTGACAGTCAGAAAAATGCGATGAATTAAATTCAACGGCTAATAATAGAGTAATGTAGTTTTAAACGAGAAAAACTTGAAAAAATAAAATAAAATTTTCTAAAAATGACGATATATTATATAAGATTATTGTGTATGATATATAAATTCATATTGTAGTTAAATAATTATCTAAAATTATGAAATGGCTATGGCTTTTCACTAAAGTAGAGATGGCAATGGGGCGGGTTGGGGATGAGAATCACAATACCATCCCCATCCCCGAGGTCATTTTCTACCCCCATCCCCACCCCAATTCCTAATAAAAATATATTGGGGATTCCTCGTCCCCATCCCCATTGGGGACTAAGCCTCCAAACCAGCCCCAAATCTCCAATAAGAATTTAATAAATAAAATAATTTTTTCTCATATTGCCTTTTTAAAAATCAAAATCTACAACAAATAAATTTAAAATATGATTAAATTCATTAATCATAATTTAGTGAGTATAAAAGTCAAAACATCATTAAAATAAAAGTATAGCCATTAAAGTAAAGTATTAAATGTATATATTTGTCATTTATATTATAAAATAAAAAATAAAAATATATATAAGTTAAATATATGTATATATTATTGGGGCGGGTTTGAGGATGAGGATCACAATACCATCCCCGCCCCGTCCCCAATCTTAGATAGCAAGGATTGGAGATCTCCATCCTCATTCCCCATTTGTCCATGAATTCTCCCCCCATTAGGGGTGGGTATCCAATGGAGCTCTGCCCCACTGGAGATTTTTGTCATCCTTACACTAAAGGGGTTGAAGACGCAAAACATGAATAAATAGCTAGGTGGGCCCTAGACGGCCGTCCAAATGAACTTTTAGAACACTGTTAGATAGTAATGGTAATTACAGTATCACGCAGACAAAATTTAAGATTTATAGAGACTTTGGATTAGGGGTCCACGTAACAAGGCCACCCTGCCCAATATATACTCCAACGCGTAATTGTTTAAATTGTTGCACCGAGACCCACTCCTCAATTTAGAGAATGCTAGGTCAAAAAAATGGGTCACACCATGATCATAGCAACATTTAGATTGATTAGACATTTCACTTCATTGCTAACTAGGTCATAAAAAAACTGAGCTTTTTCTCATTCACGTGATAACGTCAACAATTTAACTGCCAAATTAATAGATTGACTAAAGACTAGATAAATTTGATCAAATTATTAATTATTAAATATGTGGATTTTAGTAATGAAAATTGAAGTGTAGGACCTGAACTGATTTTTAATGAAAAGTATAAAATTACTAAGAAATTAATCAATATGATAAAATAAAACAAAATAATGTTGAGGGGAGAGTAAAATATCCTAGATGACGCTTTGAACTTCACTCTCCATTACACGTTTCTTCTTGATTTTAGCCTAAAGCATCTTCATATTGGTTTCAGTCTAAAATTGGGAGAACGTCAACGTTGTTCTCTTCTACCTAAGGAGTTCTAAGCTCATGTTTTCTTCTGTTTTTGGTGCTTCTCACTCCCATTTGATCTTGGAAGCACAGGTAGTTTCTTTCAGGGTTGTTGTACTAATATGTCATCACAATTTTGGCATGAATTTTGTAGTTTCAGGTGGTGATAATGGCTTTGTGACTGATGGGGTTGCGGGTTTAAACTGGTGGGCTACTACTGGTATTTGGATCCAAATTTAGGATTCAATTCAGATATTGATATGGGTTTGACCAAGGTTCTAAATCTCTGCGATATTTCCGATATATCCCCCGATATCTCCTTTTTTCGACGGACCGATATATCTAGGGGGGTACATATCTTATCTGTCACCGTTTCTGCGAAATTTCTCCGACATTGTCAAATATCCCCGATATATTAGATATTTGCGATATATCCCGATAAAGTGAAGAAATATCTGTAAAATTTGAGGTAAAAATAAAAAAAAAAACTCAGTAATTCTCTAAATGAAAATCTGTGTGAAGAGAGATTTCCTAAAGGCAAATTTGAGTGAGGAGAAATCCCCTCAAGGTGAATCTAGGTGAGTAGAAAATCCCCTCAAGGCGAATCTAGGTAGAGGAAAAAAATCCCCTCAAGGCAAATCTAGGTGAGGTGAATTGGAAAAATACCCTCAAGGCGATTTTGGGTGAGAAATAATTCTCTAAAAGTCTAAATGCAAATCTGTGTGAGGAGAGATTTGGTACTGTGTAGTCTGTGACTATTTCTGTAACTCTGTATGTAGTTGGTAACTCTGTAGTTGAATAATAGAAAGAAGATAAAGCCATAAAGGTTCAATTATTCAAATGAGGCCAAATGACATTGCAGAAGGAAGTCAAGGAACCATATATGGATGACATGATGAGAAGAGAGTGCAGAGTACGGAGTATTAAATTTTGGCTATGCATCTTGAAAAAGTGAGGAATAACGAAGCTACTGTGTAGTCTGTGTCTTAAACCTGAAATTTTTTTTTGGAAATTGTCTCTTGTTTTAGTAGATCAACATAATTAAAAATAGAAAGTGATATATGATATGAAGCAAATTATAGACGGTTAAATAGTTAAATGTAATTCATCTTTTTTATTGATTTTATTTTATTAAGTGCAATGTTTATAAAACTATACAAAGGGCCCCAAATTGATCAGGTAAGGAAATTTCCTACCAATTTCCCATAGAAATTATTGGTGGGAGACTTGAATAAAAATTTGGTCGTCAAGTTACACCTCAATGATGAAGATGGAAGACCTCTTCCACAAGTTGTAGAAACTCCAACTAATGTTGGAATCAACGTAGAGAGAGTCTTATCTGAAGAAGTTGTTAAAAACCCAGAAGATAATTCAAATAGTGATGATGCGTGGGGTGGTAGAGCAACTCCAGATATCTCCATTTTTCAAAGTACCGATAGATATGAAAATACCGATATTTAAAACCTTGAGTTTGACAAATTTAGAACAGGCTTTGGGATCTTAGTCGGATCTTGAAGTGAGCATGTAGTTTTGGGGTTGCGTACTGGCTATCTTTGTGAAGTTTTTGGCTTTTTGCAGTTCTAGGGGGTTAATAGTGATTTTGTGACCCCCGGAGTTTGTGGTTTTCGAGCTGATGTGCTGATGTCAGTTTGTAGATTCGAACCTAGGATACTGGTTGAGTTCGTGTTTGGGACAAGTTTTGGGGTCTGGGTCAAAACTTAATATTGATTTAGGTTTAGTATTGATAGTAATTTTTAAGTTCGTTTGCATCTAACTTCTGAAAGTCATTTTAAATGGTGGAACGACAATCAACTTTGTTAGTATTTGCTTTGTATTATCAATATTTTTGTTGGGATTATTGTGTGATTTGTGTCACCACTCTATTAGTTTCTATTAAACATATACATCTGCTCAAAGTTACTATTTATTAAATTTTTCTTTGAAATTTAATACTAGTATCATTCATGGAACCCACAAACCAACGTCGAATTTAATCTTGTAATAAAAATTTCGAGAACCAAGCCATATATCGATGAGGTTCAAATTGCAACATCAATAACGAAATCCAATCTCCTAATCAAAACAATGAGCGTAACCTACAATAGCGTTGAGCATGCATTACTTCAGTGCGGCTGCTAGAGAAAACTTTTCAATAGACTTTTTCGCCAAAGAATACGTAAAACAATGGAAAACCCAAAATCCTTGAGTAAGTTTGTGGAAGCTGATGGGGCATTTAGGTAAATATACTACCAAAAATAGGGCCAGTGGCAAAAACTTTTAGTGACAATTTTTACACACTCCAAAACAAAAAGCTCAGGAAACAAAACGTTTTTTCCCCTCAGAGAATCTCTTCACATTAAAGAGATAAACACCTCCCTCGATCCCTGTCTCTCTGTCCTCTCTCTCTCTCTCTCTCTCCCTCTCTAAAAACCTTCACTCTCATACTCTTCTACTCATGGAGATCCCAGAAAAGCTCCTCAAGTTCAAGTACCACTTTCTCTGTGCACTCATTTTCTGCCTCACCCTTTACTCCCTAGCCCTCTTTGCGCCAAGATTTCTAACCATCCTGGCCTACTTTTGGCCTCTCTTCCTCTCCACTGCTCTCTTCCTCTTTGCCGTCGTCGTCTTCGGGAAGACCTCGTTACCGGGCACCGATGCGCATGCAGCTGACAAAGCCGGCGAAGGCCTCCTCGATTATGTAGCCGGCCAACCGGACCACACCGTCGTGGAAAGTTACCCTTCTGAAATGTAATGTAATTTTTGTAGCTGTAATTTCTAACTTGTGTTGTTCAACATCGATCCCTGTGAACTGTGATCTCCGGGAAGAATAATATCGCTAATGGCATAGGGTCCTTTTCATTTTGACCTCCTCCTCTTAATTTTTATTTTTGTTAATTCTTTTTACTCTTGCTATTATTATTTGTTGTTGTTATTATCAAGAAAATAGACTGTAAATTGTTGGGTTGCTTTCTAAAATAACCCATAAAATTATGAACGATGCCTTGATTCGAATTAGGTTAAGTTGTTCATTCGGGGACATCCGATAAAATTAGGTTTAAGTTCGGTCATGAAATTGAGGAACTTAAGAGTAAGAATATGAGATCTTGATCTTCATCAAATTTTATACTAACTAGAGTATTGGTCTAGAGCTCTAGAGCTAACGATAATTTCTCAGTAATACTGTAAACTGCCATTATTTGCTAGTTACCGTTCATTTTGCATTATAAAAGGTAATAATTTGATCTATGTTTTTTTTTTTTTTTGTCAGAATTTTGATCTATATTATATCATTTAGGAATGTTTTGATTTAGTGGCAGAGACTAGGAGTGATGAGTCAATGGGGGATTAAACAGCTAGTTCAAGACGTTATGCCCTTAGAGCATTTTAAGCAATGCTAGTAATTTTTGAGTCAAATTTTAGTCAAAGTAGTTAAAAAGTCATTTTAGTTAGCCACTTTAGAATTACGTCTGCATCAATGCTCTATATTTTAGCTAGTTTTAAATTTATATATATTTTTTAAATGAATATTAAATAGTTTAAATGTATTTATAAATTATATAAAATGAATGTTTTAAATTATAGAGAGCCTCATCCAGCTCTCTATATTTAGGAGCGAGATAGCTAAAAGTTATAATAGAGAGCCACTTAGGACTCTGGTGCAGCGGTTAAAATAGATAAAAAGTTAAATATGCTCTCCAAAATAGCTGATGAGCCACAATAGAGAGTCTGTTAAAGATGTTTTTAGCTCAACTTTTCATTTTCATCTAATTCAGACATATTATTTGAAGAAACTAATTTTGTTACGGACAAATTAGCTACTCTAGGTTTAGAGGAAAATATTTATTCTGTTTGATTCAGTTGCCTTCTCATATCTGAGTGTCCAGTGTTCCATCTGGTTTTCCTTTATAGTCTATTTTCTGATATAAAAGATGAGTCAATGAGGAGAGTGGTCCAAACTAATCAAAGCAAATTAAAAGAGAACACTGGTTGACCGGTAAGTGGGATAATGAATGCCATCCCAATCTCTAACCTTGGCCTTTGCTAGGTGTTTCCATCGAGATCGAGTCTAGAGATTCCACAGTTACCCAAGTCGGTGCTCAGTGACTAGGTGTCTCTCGCATGCCATTATTTAATGTTGATTTTGTCCTTTGAAATAAGAGTTTTACTTTTAGTTCCACAGAAGCCCAAGTTTGTTTAGTACTGTGCAAAGATTCCCAAATAATTCCGAAGCACTATTGACACCGACCACATGTTTATCACTTTATCTTGTATTATTAGTACCATTGAAGATTAAGTAGGGGCCAATTTTAGCTCCCAATTCAAGTCTACAAGACAAATGTATGGAAACTTGAAAATTGTATGCATTCACACTCACACCCACCATGGTCCTAGGTAAAAACAGTACCCTTTCCAGGGTGTAATGGGTTCATCAAAAGTTTCATATTAATTGAAAGTAAAAAATTAATGTACAAATAAACATTGTGTAATATTATAAATCTCATTTTAAACTGTGGTCGGTAAGAGTGTTGGTTATACTGTTATGTGTAATAGTTGACAACTTTAAGATTACAAGTTTAAATCTCATTGACATTAAAGATAACGGATTTATGATTACTGGGTTTTGAATGAGGATTTAAAAAAATTCATTACAAATCCATGTTTCGACAATTATGTCCAACTTTTGCATCTATGAGCCTTGGTGTGACTGTATCCCTCAAATCCTTATTACAAAATAGGAAATCAAATGTAAATGAATTTTGGACTAAAAATGAGTATTTTTATGAATTTTTATTTTTTTACCACATGAGCAAAAGATTAATAATCTCCTCGAAATGGTTTGGTCAATTGTGAGACAAGATGTAACATTTTGCAACACTAGAAAGTGTGGTAGAAATGTAGAATTTCCGTATATAGTAGAAGTATGTTCCAAAAAGAAAACAGAAAATGGTGGGGGAAATCTGATGCAATTTCAAGTGGCGGGCAGCATCGAGATGCCAGTGATGTGACGCTGCCTAAGAGTCTTTCCACTATGATTTATTTATGTATAGGTGTTATCTGGGGCCCACATCACATTTACATTTACAATCATTCATTTTGATATCAGGCTGGTCCCTTTTGCTAAATGGAGGTCGTACTGGTGCCCGGGGAAGCCAAGGCCAATGAAATCCGTAATGATCAAATGGTCCAACCCAATCATTCAAGTCTAGGCAGTAATTATGATTCCACAATTTGAATTCACAAATTGTACAAAAACAACGGTTTAAATTTTTCCGAAACTATTAACATTTTGACGTACAGTTTTATAATTTAATCTCAACGATACATTTTGAGGCAGATTTTTATAATTTAATCTCACCGACATTGGAGCGATATCGAAACGAGTTTTTAGATATCAATGTTCGAGTGAAATATATTCAAAGTTTTATAAATATTAAGTATCAAACTTTCGGTCAGAACTGAAATTTCCAAACATGATAATAAGTCGGTTAATAGTAGACAATAATTGTTAGACTAAGAATAGAAAAGTTGATGCAAACAATGAAGACGTAACAAAGATGAAGAATTAGAGCAAGTGCAGCGGTTGCACTTTGCCCGGGCAAAAGCAAGGAAAACCGACGTGGTGACCGGGCAAGAGCAAAGTTGGTCCTCCACCGGTGAAAGTTTGCCCAGCCATTTATTGGCTTTTCTTGACTGAGGGGAAGAAAAAAGGCAGCAGAATGACTTATTTCATGACTGGGGAAGAAGGGCTGCCAGCCATGTCCGATGATTGACGTGAAGCGACAGCACCAGCTTTCCGTCCACTGCAACGCGCTGAAGGCAGCGACTGGGTCACGAACGGACGACGCGTGGCGCTGCAATCCCGGGCGAGTGACATCAAATTCTTGTCGTGTAGTGCATCTGCTTTAAACCAGCATGTGCCACCTGCTGCAGACCCGTTGGGTCATTTTGAAATGGCTGCCTAACGGTCAATAAATCTGATCCCTCCATTTCAATTAAGAAGACGATCCAACGGTAACTAATTAATAACGACTATATATGTATGTAACGTTAATAAACGGTAACAAAACGGTAAGAAAAAAAATTCTAAAAATTTCTCTATAAATACCTAGGATTTTCTTTACATCTCACACCAAAAAAATTAGAGTTCATAGTTACACCTTCCTCCTCTTCATATAGCTCTCATTATCCATATTTTTCATTATCCACTATGGCCGAACAAAGGGGAGATCAAAATGAAGATGAGGTTACCCAAGACAAAAGGAGATGGACGGATGAGGAAGATGTTCAATTGTGCAAGTCTTGGAAAGTTGTAGGCCAATGTCCGGCTGTGGGCACAAATCAGAAAAAAAACGACTTATGGTTGCGTGTGAAGCGACACTTTGACGCAAATTGGCCCAAGAGCCTATCAGCCCAATCTTTGCAGGGAAGGTGGAAAATTTTGAAGATAGAACTCTTTGAGTGGCATTGTGCATTAAGGCAAGCGAAACATTGGTACAAGAGCGGTTCGAATGCGGTTGATGAGGTATGTATTTGTTGATAAATCATTTAATTTGTTGATACATTATAGTAAAATATTACATGATAAATAATATAGTAATTATAATATCGTTTTAATTGTAGTAATTGCTTTTCGTTACAATTAAGATAATTAATTGATAAATAATAATGTAATTACAAGGATGTTTATATTTGTACTTATTGATTTTTATTGTAAAACGGTGAGATAGTGGTTTATTAAAATTATGACCTTTATATTTGTTGATAAATCTTATTGATACATTATAGTAAAATATGGCTTGATAAATCATTATTAATTATAATATCATTTTAATTGTAGTAACTTGCTTTTCGTTACAATTAAAATAATTAATTGATAAATTATAATGTAATTACAAAGATGTTTATATTTGTACTTATTGATTTTTATTGTAAAACGGTGAGATAGTGGTTTATTAAAATTATGACCTTTATATTTGTTGATAAATCTTATTGATACATTATAGTAAAATATGGCTTGATAAATCATTATTAATTATAATATCATTTTAATTGTAGTAACTTGCTTTTCGTTACAATTAAAATAATTAATTGATAAATTATAATGTAATTACAAAGATATTTATATTTGTACTTATTGATTTTTATTGTAAAACGGTGAGATAGTGGTTTATTAAAATTATGACCTTTATATTTGTTGATAAATCTTATTGATACATTATAGTAAAATATGGCTTGATAAATCATTATTAATTATAATATCATTTTAATTGTAGTAACTTGCTTTTCGTTACAATTAAAATAATTAATTGATAAATTATAATGTAATTACAAAGATGTTTATATTTGTACTTATTGATTTTTATTGTAAAACGGTGAGATAGTGGTTTATTAAAATTATGACCTTTATATTTGTTGATAAATTTTATTGATACATTATAGTAAAATATGGCTTGATAAATAATTATTAATTATAATATCATTTTGATTGTAGTAACTTGCTTTTCGTTACAATTAAAATAATTAATTGATAAATTATAATGTAATTACAAAGATGTTTATATTTTTAACGCAAAACGGTGAGATAATTTCTTATTAAAATTATGACTTTTATAATAGATGACCCTTCATAATATCGTTCAATTTGTACTAATTGCATTTTTTTTTTAATTACGTAGCAAGATGAAGCACATAAATTGTGGCATGCTGGGATGAAGAGAAAAACTGGGAAGGAAAAAAAACACAATTTTCAGAGTTTTGCTAGTTACGCTGTTGTGGAGGGTTTTCAACAATTTAAAGACATTCCTAGTCATACATCTAGAGGAACATCAAATGAAGGAAATCAACATACGCCTACACAACCAATTCCTGGAAATTCTCCCATCAACTTGGACATGGATGTAGATGAGGTAATTGCAGGTGAAGCTGCAAATCCCAATGTGAGGCCTCAAGGAAGGAAGGCTGCCAAAGAAGCAATACGGAAAGGAAAGAAGGCAACGAAAGATCAAAGTCCTTTGTCAAACAGTCTCGAGAGTATAGCGAACAACCAAATAGAGGCAACCAAGGGCAAGAAAAAACTCGATGACGAATTCGCTCGAAGTCTCCAAGAGGAAGAGAAAAGAGCATGTATCCTCTTGCAAATCGAAATACGAAAAGAGCAACTCCTATTTCAAGAAAGGCAAGATCGAATTAAAGAGAGGGAAGAGCGAAATAAAGAGAGGGAAGAGCGTATTATGGAGATTGATACAAGTAAAATGACGCCAAATAAAAAGCGTTATTGGTCAAGAAAACAAAAGAAGATAGCGGAGAAAGAAGATCTTGAAGAGCAGCTGCCACCTTCTATGGGTGGATACTATCCGCAACCCAATTTTGGTGGTGCATTCCCACAACCAAATTTTGGTAGTGCATACCCACAACCTCCTTACCCCGGTGCATACCCTCAACCACCTTACCCCGATGCATTCCAACAACCTCCCTTAACCGGTGGATTTCCGCCACCTCCCTTCACCGGTAGTTTCCCACAACCCCCTTACCCCGGTGGATACTATCCGCAACCACCTTACTCCGGGGGATATCCTACACAACCACAATTTTCTAATTTCCCTACGGGTGATTCCACCAACCCTAACCTTAATGATGAGCCTTCAAACACAAATTGGATTTCTAGAGAGGATGAGGATTATGATTTAAATAATTAGCCCACAATCTGCATGTTTGTAATTGTATTGTACTTATTCCTAGTTTTTCATTTATGTAAGCGACAATTTAAGGAAATAAAAGTTGTATTTGGAAATTCCCCTTATTAAAGCACACACCTTATATTAAAAATCATAGCACATAATAAACATAATTCAAATCACATTGACATAAAAAACATAGACATTGGCCAATTTAAAAGCACACCAACTTTCAAAAACATAATACAAGCCAAATTCAAAGCACACTGTTCACCTTATAATATTTTTGAAAAAAGTAAATTGCATAATTATGACATTAATTATCCATAAATATAGTAATTATTAACATCAAATTTTTTTTTTTGAATTTTTTTATGAAAAAACATATGAACAGTGAAACACACTTGTGAACAGTGATTTTGGGTGAACAGTGCATGAACAGTGAAAATGTGAACAGTGTTGGCCGGGCAAGAAAAATAACGGGTGCAAACCCATGTCCAGTGGCAGTGAATAGTAACTTGACCGGTCGAATTCTTGATTTCTCGACTTTGCCTTTTCTTGACTACGGGTGAACTTGCTCTTAGTGACCAGAGAAATGGTTACGGGAAGTCTAACTACGTTTCCAGAAGCAGAGGCGGAGCCACATTGGGGCCCAGTGGATCCTGTGCCCCACTAATGTTATATATAGTTTAGTTTGCTTTTAATTGAACTTGCGAGTCTAGTGCATTGGATGACTGATGAGATAGCAACATGAAGGTGACGGGTTCGAGACAAACAACCAATTTTTTTTTTCTGTTGGTCTGAATATTTTATGTTTATATTATTATGTTTTGGACATTAACATTATTTTAATCTACTAGTTAATTATTTTTTAAAAACTTTAATATAGTTATTGACTAATTGCATTTGACAATTTATAAGATATCATTTTGAGTTTTATTTTTTTTTATTTTTTGTTTTATGAAGTTTTTGTTTAAGGATATCTCTATTTGTGTTTGGCCCAAACTCTAGGTTACTTGATCTAGTGGTAATAGGGTTGAATTAAAAGGATCTAGATTCCTATTCAATGTACGATTACTTTCCTTGTATGATTGAGATTCTATACATTGTAATCCTCTATATAAAAAGGCCATCAATGGGAATACACAGCAAATTTCTCTTAATTCTCGTTTCCCTAAAACATGTTATTCGCACAAAGCCCTAACCCTGAAATAAATAGCCAAACCCTGATTCAAGAAGCTAAAAACCTTGAATCTGAATACAAAACCTTGGAGCCTTTTCTGCCTCCACCTCACACCTTGAAGAACTCGATCCCAGGAGTCCAGAACCGGCGACCCCACCCCAAGAACCGGCCGGAAACCCACCGAACCGGCCACCGGAAGCTCCATACAACTCGCAGTAAATATTTCACCGGTTCATCACCTTCTGGACTTCCAATTGCTACCAAATTTTTCCAGCAGTAGCATATCAAACCCAAAAATCCAGAACAGGAAGAAATTCTCTGAAAACCGACCTAAAACTTGCTGAACCGGCAGACTAAATGTCTGGCAGAAGGAAAGAAAAGAAAAAAAAGAAAAAAAAAAGGGGAAGAGGCAGCCCAAGCTGAGTCCAAGCCGCAGCCTAAGCCGAGCCCAAGCCACGGCCCACTGACGCAAGCCACGTCAACAGCATAGTCAGCAAGCGGTCAGCAGCCACGTTAGCAGCGGACAGCGCCACGTCAGCTCAGGTCAACTCAGGTCAACGCTGATTGACCGTTTCCGGTCAACTTTCTGGCAACTATTCCGGCCGCCGAAGACGACTTTTCTGGCGACTTTTCTGGCCATTTTCCGGGCACTTTTTCAGGCCAAATTTTCTGGCGACCTATTTCGAGGTATTTTTTACTAAACTTTCCTTTTTTTTTAGAGTTTTTAAATTCAATTTCTCTTCTTTTTCGGGGACTTGCAACCTCCCTTCTTCTACCCCCCTTTCTTCATTATAGGGGAGACCAAATTAAGCCGAACTGTGGGGGTTCGTGCTCACTCCAAGCTTAGAGCTTGTTGAGATCTCCAAACTTAGAGTTTGTAGAGAACTTATGATCGACCACTTACATCATTGTTTCGATCTAATCCAATATCTTTTGGAATCGAATTTCTTGGAAGCGACTACGCTTGGAAATTCCTAATTTCTTGGAAGCTATTACGCTCAGAAATTTCATATGTTCTTGTGGTAGCCTATTTCGCTCCGAAACTAACCCTAATTTCTTGTTCTCTTTTAGGATGAGTAACCTGAACAAGTTGGACTTTGCTCCATTGGGAACAACTGGCTCTGGATATCACAGGTGGGTTCGTGATATCCGCCAGCATCTCAAAGCTGATAGAATCCTGGATATGATTCTCGAGCCTAGCCAGGACGTGCTAACTGTTGAGCAAGCTCAAGCTTTGGAAGCAACTAGAGCAGCCTTAGAGGCAAATAAGGCGAAAACCATCATCCTAATGACTCGTCATATGGATGATTCGCTCCAGTACGAGTATATGAACGAAGAAGACCCCAGAAGGCTGTGGGTCTCACTCGAAGAAAGATTTGGCAACGTCCGTGACTCCTAGCTTCCTGACCTAGAAGTGAGATGGCATAGCCTCCGCTTCTGTGATTTCAAGTCAGTTCTTGACTATAATTTGGAAGCACTTCGCATTAAATCCTTAATGGAATTCTGTGGTAAAGAGATCACAGATGCGATGTTGATTGAAAAGACTCTCTCTACCTTCCTCGTCTCTGCATTGATGGTTTCTAAGAACTATTGAATCGATGTTAATGCAAGACGGATCACAAGGTTTCATGAGCTCATTGGAGCTATGAATGTCGCTGAAAAGCATGACAATATCCTTGTGAAGAACTATAATTCGAGATCCGTGGAAACAGAGCATATTCCGGAATCCAATTATAGTCGTACCTCTAAGAGAGGGCGCTAAGAGTGAAACCCTAATCTTAGGGATACTTCTGGACATTCTGGTCCATATAATCGCTCTACTTGGGAAGGTAACTGCCAAAATAGGCGAACACGGAACCGAAGAGGTAAACGTGGAAAGAGATAGGGAGGCAACGCCTCTGGCCATGTTGGTGGCGCCACCAACATTAGGAGCCATCTAATCTAAATGACGCTTTCAAAGCGCCACAATCAATGGAGTCTGAGAGAAGAAATGTATGTTCTCGATGTGGAGTATCCAATCATTGGGCACACATTTGTAGAGCTCGTGAAGAAATCATCACTGCCTATAAAGCATATTGTGAAGCAAGAGAAGCTCACTATGTGGAACAAGAAGATCATGAAGATGATCTAGAGTGAAGGGTCAAAGACTACAAATCTGGCTGGGATCAATAGATCGCAAATTCTGTTTAAGTCTTTATTTTTCCAAGAGATGTAATAGGTAATTGCCATATATATACTTTGTAGTAAATGCCAATGGTGTAGTCTTTCTTCAAAGTAGGCTCACCCAAAGTAAGTGTGATGTCTAGGAAGGTTTTGAGATTAGTGGTACTTAAGCCAGCCTTGCTCCACCGACATCTCTCTACTTACCTGGTCACATTTATTTTGGAATTACTGAAAGAAGTTAGACGACTACCATTGTTTTGCATTAGCTAGCATTTGGATTAGATTCTGCTAATGGTTAAGAAACAATGATGTACTATGTTGGCTTATGAATAAAATTTCGAGTTCTTTATGACTCCATTTTGATTCTGAGCATATGACTTTTGTGACTACGATGGCTGGGCCATCAGTATTAATTCAAGGACATGGAATAGCCCAAGTTCCACTTGTCAAATGGCACCTTGATTATAGCTGTCACAGAAACTCTCTACGCTCTTAGGGTAAATCGTACCCTATGAATAGCCAACGAATTCCATGCGAAAATGCATGTAGAGAACGAAAATGAGTTCCTTTGCAATACCTTTAATGATTGCGAACAAAGATGCATCTTAGAGAAGTTTATGTGTCTCTCTAGTGGACTCTATGTCACTATTCGAGCTATTAATCCAATAAAAGTTATGAGAGAAGATCTCTTGGATTTAGACACATATTGGCTTTGTCACGACAGGATAGATCATCCTAGTCATGATATGATGATCCGTCTACCAAAGACTTCACATAGACATCCTTTCTCTCGAGCGAAATGAAGCATGAATCAAAAGTTGATTCCTGGACTAAGTGTGACCGACGCTGTTGCCTAGGGCACTGCCTCCGTCTAGCACTAGCCTAGGGCTGGCGCAGTCCCTATCCATGAGGCCATGGATGGCGTCCATCAATTTGATGGCGCCCTAGGTGATGCTGCAATCACCAACTTGCTTCGAATAGCGTTTAAGATGCTCAGGCCTAACCAAAATTCTCATTGGTTGCTTCTAAAGCCTCTCGCTCGTTTTACAAAGCCCGTTCCTTAGGGAAATTAGGACTGAGACCGTCCTATGCAAAGAATATGACAATACTCATTATGTTCTTACATAGAATCCATGGGGATTCTGTGGATTGATTCAACCAACTTGCTGGACGCTTAAATATTTCATGATGTTGGTTGCCACGCAAACACGCCGGTCACGTGTTGTGCCATTGTCCACCTATAAGTGCTGCTTATGCTACACTCCTAGCACATATCATATGACAACGGGCTCACTCCCCAGATCATCCTATTCAGTCAATTGGATTTGACTGTGCTAGAGTGTTTACATTGAAGACTTTCAATGGTTATTGCATTAGGACTAATGTTGGACATTATATTCCCATGAACACACCCAATTGGTCTCGCGAAAACGACTACAATGGTAGTCCGAACATTGGTAATGCGCACCAATCTTCTTACATCCGCTTGGAGTGATGCAATATCACATGCAGTTATGCTAATTCGTCTACGACCTACCGCCACTCAATGTACCTCTGCGTTACAGCTAGTGACTGGGTACACGTATTTTGTACTTACGCACATTTGAGTGAGCCATTTATGTGCCCATTGCGCCGCCACAGTGCACTATGATAGGTCCTAACAGACGAATGGGCCACTCAGTTGGATTTGAGACTCCAACAATCGTCCGCCACTTAATGCCCTTGCAAGGCGATCTCATTACAGCTAGATTTCCGGGTTGTCACTTTGATGAGACAGTCTTCCTGTCATTAGGGGGAGATAAGAACTCATGGCCTGTCCCCACTATGTCTCATCCCGATCCCTATTAAAGTGACAAGATCACACAAATATGCTGCAAACATGCCTGCAAGGAAGGACGTCCCTACGAGAGGACGTAGCACCACCCTACACGGAGGTAGGCATGGCGCCAACGCCAAAGAGAGTGGCACTCTGGCATTATAGGCCATGGCCCCAGCTATGATGCATGGGAGGCCCGTGGGTGCGAATGATACATTGGCACAAACCAATCCTTGAATCAGCGACACTCAAAATTCGTCTCATGAGAATCTTCCAGGTTATGGTTATCGTTGGGGAACGCCTCAACGTCAAAACCTATTCCTGAGAATATAGAGCTCTATGAAAATTACACTAGTGTACATGAGACGTGGGATAGAAACTCCATCATGATTGATGATGTAGTTGCGCATTTTGTTGCACATGAGTTTGTTGAGTCAGATGATATCGAACCATGCTCCGTTGATGAATGAATGCCAATGTAGAGAAATTTGGCCTAAATGGAAAGATGCGATCTAGGTTAAGATGGATTCTCTAATGAAGAGGAAGGTTTTCGAGCTAGAGATGCCAACACCTCCTAACATAAAACCTGTTGACTAATGGGTCTTCGTTAGAAAGCGTAGTGAGAAAAAAAGATGGTAATCTCGCCTTATGGCGCAAGGCTTCTCACAAAACGCCCTGAAATCGACTACGATGAGACATATTCTCTCGTAATGGATGTCATTGCACTCCATTACCCTGTCAATTTGGTAGTTTCCGAATAACTGAACATGCAGCTTACAAATGTGGTCACTACGTATCTCTATAGGGATCTAGATACGGATTATACATGAAGGTTCTTGGTGAACTTCATTTACCCAAGTCAAGTAGCTCTAAACCATGGAGTGCGTTTACAAAGAGGTTGAAACGCTCACTAAAATGACTACTTGATTAGGAAGGGATATGCCCACGCATTTCCATAACAAGTTTAAGATTTTATCGCGGTTCATGTTGTTGGACATGATCTTCATTAGAAGCCCTTACGGAGTTAAGGGAAACCGCTGAACATTTGAAATCCGATTTTGAGATGAAGGATTATGGGAGAACACGATTATGTCTCGGTTTGGAACTTGAGCGTCGTGTTGATAGATGCTTAGGCATTTTGATAAGGTCAAGCCTTCAAGCACCCCCATGATCGTCCGTAGTCTTGATCCTGAAAAGGATCCTCTTCGTTCGAAGGATGATGACGAAGATGCGCTAGGGGTAGAAATGCCCTAGTTAAGTACAATAGGCGCATTATTGTACCTAGCTCAATGCACAAGACCGGACATCTCATTTACCATGAACTTGTTAGCTAAGATATAGCTCTGCGCCAACGCGACGCCATTAGATTGGTGTAAAAGGTATCCTTCAGTACTTGAAATGTACAATTGATATGAGCTTATTCTATCCCTACAAAGAGATGATGGATTCGGACCCATCACACACCAGGAACGCCGCCAACGCTGGCCTGCGTTCTCTATCCCCATCCCAAAACGATATAAGTGTTTTGGAAGGTTTTGCTAATGCTAGGTACCTCTCTAACTCACACAAAGGTCGCTTCCAAACTGGTTAAATGTTCACCATGGGAAAAGACCGTGATATCTTGGAGGTCTACAGAACAGACCGTCGCTATATCTTCGAACCATGCAGAAATTATTGCTCTTCACGAAGTGGTTCGTGAATGTTTATGGATTGGATCCATAATCACGCATGTTCGAACAATTGTGGTTTGAAGTCTACCACAAGATGAGCCTACAAGCATTTAGGATAATGCTGTTCGTTTTGAACAAATGAAGCTAGGCTACATCAAAAGCGACAACACCAAGCATAATCAGCAACAACAGACTTTCCTCAAGATTAAAGTGAATTAGGTTCAATCTGAGAAAAATATGGCAGACTTGTTTACTAAGTCATTGCCCAAATCCACGTTTGAGAAACATGTGACAAGAATTGGCTTGCGGAAATTATCTGAACCCCCATGATCGTAGTCATCAGGAGGAGACGCAGACATCAGGGGGAGATGTCTACATGTTCACCTCGAAACGTGAAGGGTGTGTTGTGCTCTTTTTCCCCTTCGACCGAGGTTATTTTTGTCCCACTGGGTTTTTGTTACTAGGCAAGGTTTTTAACGAGGCAACGAGAGAAGCACCGCGTTTGGACAACACAAGGGGGAGTGTTTAAGGATATCTCTATTTGTGTTTGGCCCAAACTCTAGGTTACTTGACCTAGTGGTAATAGGGTTGAATTAGAAGGATCTAGATTCCTATTCAATGTACGATTACTTTCCTTGTATGATTGAGATTCTATACATTGTAATCCTCTTTATAAAGAGGCCCTTATTATCAATGAGAATACACAGCAAATTCCTCTCAATTCTAGTTTCCCTAAAACAGTTTTGATATTTTGTGAATGCATTTTTTTTCTCTCCTTATTATGGAGTTTTGATATATGTTGTGTGCCCCACTTGAAATCTAATCCTGGCTCCGCCACTGTTAATCAGACTCAGAAGGAAGAGAGATTTGGTTTGCTCTTCTGTGTAGATTCAAATCACGGAAGGGGAAGCAATCATAGTTGGGAAATTGGTTGAAGCGAACAAGATATGTCTACATCTCTAAATCTATGAACTTCCAGGGAGTAGGAAGAGGAAGCTATTACAAATTAACGTACGTGAAACCGCTCAGATTATTCTGCATTGCCTTCCAATAGGCTACAAAATGAAGCATCGCAGCGAGAGGCCAGTTACCATTATGTTTAAGATGATTGAGCAAGCGTTACATCTTTAATCGACAAGGTTCCAGACTGGTCGACATCAAGAGCTTCAAACTCCTTCATTACAAGTCTGACATCTTCTTGGTTAATCTTTCCCATCTCTTTGAGTTTATATATGACAAACTCAGCAGCCCTATGAAGAAGGAAGGAGGACAAAACAATCAGTTATATATCCAACCGTATAGAAGCCTTGTTAAGAAATTATCAGCAAATTAATGCCAATTAATAGTGCAAAAAAGAGTTTGGAAAGACATTTAACCTACCCAACAACCCCATCATCATCAAGATCAGCTGCCTCCAAATCAACTTTGGTAACTTCACGAGTAAGAACCAAGTTAACCAATGCCTTTTGTCTATGCTGGGTGTTTAGCTCAGCTATGTAGAGGAAAAACTGAGCCAAACAGGTGGTACTTGCCAATATCCAGAACACTGCAAAAACACGCCCGGCTTCAGTTGAGAAGCTCTTATCTCCATACCCCAGGCTTGTGATGGTGCAACAAACGCAATAAAATGCATCCACAAAGTCGAATTTCTCAACTGTAGCTAGGAAGATCGTGCCAGAAGCCATAAGAACCAAAAGAAGGATAAAGACCGTAACACATTTGTACCTCACACTCTTAGGCTCGACTTCTTTATGGACTTCAATTGGACCACACTTCTGATGCAGGGCTTTGGTAAGAAACATTTCTTGCCTCTCTACCAAATAGTCTGCTGCTTTGCTCAAGATCAATGCGACAAGAGCCATTCCTGTAAAGACAAAAGCACAAGCCAGTAGTTTCGCTAGTGTGCTGTTGGGCACTAGGTCTCCATATCCGAGAGTGGTCATGGTCACAACACAGAAATAAACAGCATCAAGAACTGCTTTTGTCTTGTCTCCCTCGAGCTGGTGCCTGACGAAGTAGAAGCACATAGTTCCCACTCCTAAGTAGACAGTCAAGAATATAGCTACTTTAACAAAACTCAAGTGCATAATGGATTGAGAACGTTGTTGAACTGCGGCAACGCATTTTGCCTCTACGGCTCCGTAATTAGCAAGAGGGGCACTTCTAGTACGACGATATATTCTACTCTTTGGACCATGACCATTCCTTGCATTTATTTGAGCTGAAGGATCTCTTAGACCTGGACGCAATGATGGTCTCATTCTATTGTTATCCAGAATGAAGACTCAGCAAATTATAGACCCCTGCATAGCCAAGATGTCACAAAATGTACCTCAAATCACACACTAGCTAGTTCAGCTTTGAGTTTCAATCTTTAATAAACTATTTCCCACTGCCACCAAGCATACAAATCAGTTTATGAGCATTGTTCGAAACTCAAATCAAGAAGGCATCATGGTTCGAAACTCAAATCAAGAAGGCATCATAGTTCGATTGCAATGATCTTCTTGAAAGGAAAATGCAATATATTTATCTTTGTTCTAACTAATCCAACTTTCCTAGGAATTTATGTTTACACAGATGAACAGAACAGGATCAAAACAACATGTATACCAGTACCAACTAAATCTAAAGCAATTAGCAAGAACAGAACGAAAATGAAACACATGAACAAAGCTCTCACCTTTTTCTAAATCAGAATGGCCGCGTGTACATTCTTTTCTTTGTTCTGTCAGTTCACTTGAGTCCAAGTTTATGGTATAACGCGTTCCCATACCACCTCAGAAGTTTTTGTGGCAGAGTGTGATCCGTGTGCCACGTGTCGGATGAAGCCTTGCAAGTTGCAACCAACTACATGAACGAAAATACCTAAATTTAATCAACCGACACACTTAACTTTATTACAAACTAATAAAAAAAAAATTAAAAAAAAAGCTGTATTCGTCAACAAAAATATCTTGGACACATTCTATCCAAAAAAGGAAAAAAAAAATATATCTTGCACACATTGTCGACGACCTTTTTTTTTTTTGAAAAGGAATAAATACTAGTATATTGAGCGATGCTAAAGTGCATCAAAAGTATAACAAAAAAATCAAACCTAAATGCATAAAAGCATATAAACTGAAAATTAAAACGAACAGAATCAAATGTCAAAGTACACTACATAATTCTTTGAAATTATGAGATTTGCAATAGTAACTGTGATAAGAATTGGTGATATGACCACTTGGAAGAGGTGATTCGCCCACTGAGAAATCGAAGTCGACCAAGAGTGTCAAATATTGTAACTCAGCTGCTAAAGTCGCAAGAACAAGATCTATGAAGATTTAAATTTTTTTCTTAAAAAAAAGAAAGAAAAAGAACAAGATCTATGAATCTGGGCCCCAAATCCAATGACAATGGTGAGTCGTAGCCAATGAAAAACCTAAATCCATACTTGAAACCATGACCGACCTGGATCCCATATTTGAATATGAAGAGGACCCAATGAGGCAATGAACCCAAACCTAGGGCAGCGGGCAATAACCACACCACGCCCCAAGCCCCCCAATACACGACATGACACACCACTGCTAATTGGAACCCACATGGTCTTACCACTATAAGCACCATCCCAACCATAGTGAAAACCAAACCCCGGCCGGTGGCAATTGTATAACCCATTTAAGACCATATCTGAATAGCTGGAACTCATCTCAGAGCGAACCACCAGTAGAACTAATGATTGACGTCACACAGTTGCTTTAAGACGACGCCTCCTAGGTCAAAGCCCACAGACAAAGCAAATTGTGCTAATACGAGCAAAGCAAACCTACAAAGAGAAGAAGAAGGAGAACCATACCAAGTTACCAACCAAGCAGTGGCGGACGTAGAACTTTGTTTAAGTGGGGTAAAAAGAGAAGAAGAAGGACCACCACACCACCACACCAATTAACAAAATATATTTGCTTATATTTTCATTCAATGTATTTCCTTGCAAATGAAGATATAATTAGTACATTTCCCAACACATAGTTCATTTGTAATCTATTATCCCAATATAGAAAAACATTCAATACACTTTCTGGCAAAACAAGCAATTAAATTGGAAAACATAGTTGCGCTTCCAGTTGCAATCCAATCTTCCAGCATGAAAGACAAAGCAAAGTTACAAACTCAAACAACGAATCCTATTAATGAACAAAATCTTGTAATAGCGGAAAGAAAAAGAAAACAGGGTTGATTATGATCGAATTCATGAACCTAGTTCATAAAATCCTCTAAATTGGAAATATATCTAAGGGGAACAGCTAATTAACATGGACAACAAAAAGAAGCTAGCTCCATTACGCACACTTGGAGTTGAAAACTGAAGACTCAATTGCAGACTGAGATGTGGGTGAATCTTCATTTATTCATGATTTCATTTTATAGAAACTGCATAAATAGCAGAAGCTTCATGTTTTACTATGGAGAAGCAGTTTTTTTCTTTTTTCTTTTCTGTTGAGACAGTTGTATGTGGTCTGGGGCAAAACAATGTAATAGGATCAATATGTGAAACTCATTCAACAAAAACTAACATTGCACTAGGGGCCAATACTCCTACTCGTCCCTCTGTGCATCCGCCAATGCAACTAAGGACCTGGAAGGCAACCAATGGTTCGAGATCGCGACCAAGGGATTACAAGGAAAATGGCACCCTGATAATTCATTTGCGGCAGCAACAGAGGAGTGCCTGATGCTCAGGTGTCGGTGAGGTTGAGTGGCCGCCGCTTGCCTATTGCCAGGGTTTAGAGAGCAAATTTTTTTACCTTCAAACAATCTATTGACCAGAAGCAGATATGAAAACAGATAAAACAGACGCTAAACTACGAGCAACAACATTAGTTTGCCTAGGGACATACAGAAAAAGAAACTAGTGAGAAGCGTAAGGGCATGTGTAGTTCTCGGCCTCAAACAAAATATTCAATCTCAAGGACATTCACACCCGAGGTAAAAAAAAATGGTTTCATCTATAGAAGAGCGAAAAATACAGTTTAAAGTAACTTGATCATGCTTGTAATTCAGTCGTTGTCGAGTAGGTAAAATCCCATGGCAAGCTATCCATATATAGATTTGGTCTTACGGGGACCTTGGTAGACCAAAGGGATTTCCAAACAGGAGAGGCTGGACGAGCCAAAGTATGAACAATGTCACTGAAAGCTAAGCTGTAAGCATTCTCGATGAATAAGATACCCTTACTATCAACGAGTCCAATCACTATATATGGAGGAATCTAAACAATCAGAAGAATATAAGCAATCACTTACACCTCATCAAGGCAGAAAAAGAGAATCTACGCACTGCAAATCCCATTCACCAGAAACAGGAGAAATCAGTGAACTTAGTCACCAATCAGACTGCAAACCTAATGTAGGATTAAACGACAGCGACTGAGAGGGTCCTGCCAAACTCGGATTGAAGTATCATCCCAACTTGCCACCTCACACCACCCATTATCACTTTTCTTGCTATATGGCTAACCTGCTAATAACCATAGGAAGAGGCCGAAGTTAAATGGACCGTCCAGAAGACTGAGTGGATACACCGAGCCATATATATCCGAGTAATTAACAACTTAGGATCGAGATATTCGTGTAAAACTGTCTAGCCAGCAGAGCTAAATTATGAGCATGCAAGTTTTGAAAGCCGATACCAGCTTCATCCCGAAGCACAAAAAAAAAAGAGAGGAAGTTTACAGTTGGACTAAAAGGAACAGAAAATATAATAATTGGTACAAACAATGAGTAACAAAATACAAATTATGATCAGTACAAGGCTTACAATAAGTCATAACTATTTTGAATAGGGAAGAGATATTGAAGTGTTTTTGGGTGTGGCTCTGTATATGATATGAACAAGGGTAAGCAATCATAATCGAGAAACTTTTTAAAGCCAAATAAGTTTAGTGATTATCTATCTATGAACTGTCTGGCACCCATTGGGGTAGGGTGAAGCTATTACAAACTTACATGAAACTACTCATATTATTCTGCATTACCTTCTAGTAGGTACAAGTGAAACATCAGAGCATCAGGCCAGAGTTAGCTTTATGGAGGAGATGATTGAGCAAGTGTTAGATCTGAAACCGACAAGGCTCCAGACTGATCAACATCAAGAGCATCAAACTCCTCCATTACAAGTCTAATATCTTCTTGATTAATCTTCCCCATCTCTTTGAGTTTATATATGACAAACTCAGCAGCCCTATGAAAAAGGAAGGAGGATGAAAACCATCAATTATATGTTATATACCCAATCATAGAGACCTTGATAAGAAACTATAATCAAATAAGTAAATAGAAAATAGGCCAATTTATAGTGCAAAAAAGAGTTTCAGATAACATTTAACCTACCCAACAACCCCATCATCATCAAGATCAGCTGCTTCCAAATCTACGTTGGTCATCGCACGAGTGAGAACAAATTTAACCAGTGCCCTTTGTTTATGCTGGGTGTTTAGCTCGGCAATGTAGAGCAAAAACTGAGCTAAACAGATAGTACTTGTCAATATCCAGAAAACCGCAAAAACACGCCCAGCTTCAGTTGAGAAGCTCTTATCTCCATATCCCAGGGTTGTGATGGTGGAACAAACGCAATAAAATGCATCCACAAGGTCCAATTTCTCAACAGTAGCTAGGAAGATCGTTCCAGAAATCATAAGTACCAAAAGAAGGATGAAGACTGTAATACATTTGTACCTCATACTATTAGTCTCAACTTCTTTAAGGACGTCAGTTTGACCAAATTTCTGATGCACATGCAAGGCTTTGATAAGCAATATTTCTTGTTTCTCTACCAAATAGTCTGCTGCTTTGGTCAAGATCAATCCAACGAGAGCCATTCCTGTGAAGACAAAAGCACAGGCGAGTAGTTTCGCTAGAGTGCTGTCAGGCACTAGGTCCCCATATCCGAGAGTAGTCATTGTCACAATACAGAAATAAACAGCATCAAGAATTCCATTTGTCTTCACTCCCTCGATCTGGTGCCTGACGAGGTAGAAGCATATAGTTCCCAATCCTAAGTAGACAGTCAAGAATATAGCTACTTTAACAAAACTCGGGTGTATAATAGATTCAGAACGTTGAACTGAGCCAATGCGGTTTGGCTCTAGAGGTGCATACTCAGCAAGAGGAGCACTTTTACAACGGCGAAATCCTCTACTCTTTGGAACATTGTTTGTCTTTTTTTGAGGTGAAGGATCTATGAGCCCTGGAAGCAAGGACTCTCGCACCCCATTCCTATCCATAACGATGACTCAGCAAATTACAACACCTGCATAGCCAGAAACCTTACCTCAATTCAACAATAACGTTTCAGCTTTATGTTTCAATCTTGAACCAATTAAACACCACTACTAGGAAGCATATATATATATAAATCAGTTCATGCAATTCTCCATCTTTTCTATACCCAATGAAGATTCATCAAACTAGTAAATTTTTAAGCAAATTTCAATTCAGAAAGATTAACACAAACAGTAAGACTAGAATTATATCAGCACCATCCAAATTTTAAACGAGTAGCATTACTTGACTGACGGAATAGTGACAATAAGTTCCAAGCTAGGTGAAGAGGCACTTACCAGAATAAGTAGGAGGTTTAATTTTCTGGACGATATGGTAGATCGACTCCCATCGCTGATGCTTCTTGTAACTATCACGTCGTCCTTTTGTTTTCTGTATTTGTCTGTCAGTCTGATCGGAGTCGTGCTAGGTAGTGCTCAGGAATGAGGCAGATTCCAGAGTCTTACAGAAAAAGGCGGAACGTGGCAGTGTGCGATCAGTGTGGACGTGTCGGTCTCCAAATGTTCTAAAAACTAAGAAAAATGTGTTTATTTATATATTTTGTCTAGTAATAGACTTCTTGCAAGCGCGTGTAAAGTTTGTTTTTAAAAAATATATTTTGCACAGACTTTTTTTTTTAACAATTAAAGAAAATGCCAGTTCTTTTATAATTCAACCAGGTTATAAATAACGATCAGCTTCAATAGGATTGACAAAAGAATCATTATCTTAATAAACTCATTTTTTCAAGCTTTTAAGCCCAGCTAGAATTAAAAATAAAAATAAAAAATTAAAAATAAATTAAAAAATTACAAACCAAACCCTAGCAAAATTTGAAACCCAAGCCCAATTAGAGGCCCAGACCAAACCAATTTTGCTAAAGGCACCTAAAGGAGTACCCACTATCCGAGTTTGTCGGACCTCTACCAAGAGAACCTAGCACATGTGTTTTTTGTTTCCTGTTAACTACGTACCCGTCCTCTCTTGCTACGCGTTGACACATGTCGCTCAAGAGTGCAATATAATTTTCGTGTTGCACATTACCTAATTCTTACCACATGCAAATATTATAAAATCGTGTATGTGCCTCTTGCAATTCACTAGTAAAACACATAAAATTTTGTACAAAAATATGCACCGGTGTATACAAATACATACAATTTTAATGGCTGGAACATATTAAGAGGCTAGGCTATCACGCATTTAAGTCTATTTATTATTAGAATGGTAGAACAAAATAAAAACATACTTTTTAAGAGAAACTTTTATACATACCTATACATATAGGTATAATAAAGTCTACATGCTTCAATCAGCTCCATCTCAGCCATCCATTTATCAACAGTCGATGTTGCTCAAACTTGTGAGTACAACAAAAGAACAAAACATAAGATAGTGTCTTTGGTTTTCACTTTATAGTGAAAGGTATCTATCAAGTGAAGTACATACCATGAAATTAGATAATTCGCAACACCATTGCTCCAATTATTGGAAGAGTTCTGTAGCAAAAAGAAAGTACTAAATTCATTAATAGTATGATCTGACCAATTATAGCATATGAATCAACTCATTATATAATCACCTCAATATTATGCCTTAACTCCCCAATACGCTTGATGTAGAACTGTTAGGAGAAACACATAATTATTGTGTGGAGACTTCATAATGGTTCAATAATATGCATGCTTGCTATTGAGAAAATCAAATTTACAAGTAGAAAAACTGTTTTGTTCACCATGCTTTTGCCTCCTGCTCATGCATATTCAAAATTGTAAAAGATAAAAAAAGTAAGTAAATTTTTGTGACCATTGAAGATGTATGCAATAAAATAAACAAATTATGGATCATAATGAATAGCTAATGCGCAAAACTTTTCTCCAATTTCGTTTAATGTGACAAATATCATGTGTCATCAACTCTTTACGTGCGTTTTTGTAGCACCAACCGTAAGAATTTTACTATTAAAAACAAAATTTGTATTCCCTGATTTTCAATTTAATAGTCTTTTTTTTTTGCTTTGTTAAAATTCTTTTTCTTTTCCTTTTTTTTTTTTTTAGGGGAGGACGTCAAGTTTTTTTGTTTTTGGCTTTAAATATCTCCTCCAATTTCAAAAAAAATTCCATTAACGCTCGAAGAAGAATGGAGGGAAAGCGGTCAAGAGGGAGGTCACAGCCCCGTCCCCGCCATTTGCTAACAAAAATCAAAGGTTCGCAGTTCCAATCCAAATCTTCATCTTCATCTTCCTCTCATTTCTAATCGCCAATTTCGTCTTTTGTTTGCCCAGAATTTACTCGGGCTCTTGTGAAAGATCTCAGCGACGGACGGTCACCGGAGATTCTCATCCATCGCTTCCGAAATTACTGCTCCAATCCCTCCGCAAATTGGTTCAATTCTCAGCTTACTCTCTCCATTTTCGCTTATAGCTTCAGAAGAATTTCTCAAGTTTTCACAGCAACCTCGTTATTTTTCATTTTCTTTACCCTGATGTTTCTGGAAATGAACATTTTACCCTAATTTAGTACAACTTCTAGTGATGCTTAAGCGTTTGATGCTTGTTTGGGGCCAGTAAGCTCCGATTAGATCCAACACATTTGTAACTTTTCTGCTTTGAAAAGACCATGTATCTTAATAGTAATACAAAATTTAGTACATTGTTGTGCACAGCTTTTGTAGCTCTGATTTGCCGAAAGGGAAGGAGACGCTCACACTTCGGAAAGAAACCCATGTTCATAGATTAGGTAGGTTATGGTTGCTCTTGCTTTGGAAATGACTCTTTTCATGTTTTATGTCTAGAATTATGATTTTGTTCTTAATATATAAGCAAACAGCTATTGATTTGAAGTGGAATAAGTACTCATCTTGCAAGTTTGATTGTCAGCAAGCGAAATATCATATGTGTTCCCGTCGTTGATAGTATGAGAACATAAATCAAACTATTCAATGCATGAGATATTGATTATGTGGTTCATCAATCTATTTCAGATGTTCTGCTTAGGGTTCTTGTAATTGTTCAGCAACTTCTGCAAGAAAACAGACATGGGTCTAAGAGAGATATCTATTACATGCACCCTTCTATATTTTCAGGTGAATATGAGTGACTTTGCTTTTTCAATGTCAAACCATGAATTTACTATTTAATTGACAAGATATAGTTCATATTCTTCTTTGTGAATTAAGTGGCCTTGTTAATGCATTACATTTGGCAACTTGTCATGGGTGGGGATATTAAGGCATAGTGCCTGGTGCTGAGATATTGTGGAGCATAGTATGTAATTGGAAATTCAATGTGCATTATGTTCTCCACCTCTCTAAATAAGTTATTCTCTGCTTCATTGACAATGCAGATCAGTCAGTTGTAGACCGTGCAATCAATGACATATGCATCCTTCTGCAGTGTAGTCGCCACAATTTGAATGTGGTGGGTACTTCTATAGTTGCCTAAACTCCTTTCATGGCTCTTTTGTGTATATTAAAGTGCTCTGATGACTTGAATAGTTATATCTGGTTTTGGCCAAAGAAAAGAAACAAGTTGTATATTGTGATGTTAGCCTGAATGACATCTAGGTTGAGTAATGTTTTTCAGTTTTTGTATGATCAGTAGGAGTATTCTCTGTCCTTAGATGTCCATACAATGTTCTTTATAATTTTATAAGGCTTTGTACAGATTTTGTGGTATTTACTTCATGTTGCTTCCTTTTTGCAGGTGTCTGTAGGAAAGGGGTACGTTTGAAAACTTTTGCTTGATTCTTTGGGGACAAGAGGATGATACAGTACATCACTAATTGGTTTTGCAAAACTGTGACTAATGTACTTATCATTTATGCTTATAATGATCTTAGTCTGTTAAATACATCATTAATGTTGGGTAATCTGCTAGCTTCCTATGGTAGCAATGGCACACTCTGTTACATCAGTGTGCTTTTTTCTTTTGGTCTGAATTGGTGCAGTACTTTTCAGCATTTCTCAGCATGTAGTGTTGGTGAAGTTAACAATTTTACACCATGATCAGTATTTATGCGCTGCTCAAGTCATAATACTAAGTTACTAACTGAACTGTTTATCTCATCATAGGTTGGTAATGGGCTGGTTAAGGTTCGCAGAGGCTGGAAACATGTTTGATTGCATAAATAGACCAAACACTGTAAGAATGGCTCATGGTCTTTTGTTTCTCATTCATGAATTGATTTAATGGCAGCATTGTCTTTAGCTGTGTTTGAACTTTAAGATTTTGCATCTGGTTCACATACAGGCTTACCCTGTTCCAGTTCATGTTGAAGAGGTCAAAGGTATCCAGATGCTTAAGAATTTAAGAGAGAACAGTTAAAAATTTTCATGCCTAATATCAACAGGAATTAGATGTTGTAACATTGCAAATGTGTTGCTATTCACATAATCAAGCTTAAGTGCTATCTTAGAGTAAACACATTCTGAGACCTTTAATTGTAACCTGCAGATATTGTTAGTGTTGCCCAGTACATACTTGTTGTGGAAAAAGAATCAGGTAATTAATGTTTTTTTATGACCCTTATGCTTTAGGTGGATAGTATTTGATATCATAGTCTCTTTATCAACAAACCATTACATTTTATCTTTAACTACAGTTTTTCAACGATTGGCAAATGACCAGTTTTGTAACACAAACCACTGCATTGTCATCACTGTAAGCATGCCCCTTAGTCTTATCGATCCTCTTCTGGAAAATAACTTTAATTCATCCTTGAAACAGCCTTTTTCATATTGGGCTCTTTTTTTTCCTTGTAGGGACGTGGATATCCTGATATTTCCACAAGAAGGTAGAGTCCTTTTACAATTGTTAAATGGGAGCAGGGAGTGCCTTTCTATGCTGTTTGCATTTGCCTTTCCCTTATGTCTATTTACTTTATATACCTTCTGTTGATATTTTCCAGGTTTTTGGGGCTCCTTGTTGATACTTTACATATCCCTGTCTATTGCTTGGTAGATTGTGATCCCTACGGTTTTGACATCTTGTCCACATATCGGTTTGGTTCTCTGGTTAGGCCTTCTGATCAATCTATGAACTTGTTCTCTAAGTTAACAAAGTTAAGGTGCATGTGAACTTGTGAACTGACAAGAAATACTGCATGATCAATTTTTTTGTAGACTTTTAGTGTGTTGTAATTAAAACCAAGTTATTGTCCAACTTTATTAACCCGTTCTGTTCTTATGCAAGCAAATGGCGTATGATGCAAAATTTCTACGGGTCCCTGAGATAATCTGGCTTGGAGCCTTCCCTTTGGACTCTGAGAAGTACCATCTTCCACACCAGTGTCTCCTTCCTTTGACTGCAGAAGGTGAGAGAGATGGTGCTTTAGATTGGCATTGCAATTTTTGTAACCATTCTGAGGTTTCCTTATATCTTGTCAGACAAGAGGAAAACTGAAGCCATGTTACAGAGATGCTACTTAGAAAGAGAAGTGCCACAGTGGAGGTAAGACTAATATTAACTTTATTATTTCATCTCTAATATGACAGGATTAAATCTTCATAAATTTCTGCTGTGTTATTCCTTTCCGATGAAAGATTGGAGCTACAGTTGATGCTGGAAAGAGGCGTGAAATTTGAGCTAGAAGCATTGTCTGTGCATGAACTTTCCTTTTTGTCGACCGAGTACATACCATCAAAAATTCAAGGTGGATTGCTCATCTAACATCTGCTTAATCTGTATGTGCTAGCTTGTCAGTAAAATGAAATGATTGGAATCAACTTTTTTTTCACCATAATCATCGCTACGGGAGTCATGGGACAAGCAATGCTCCACAAACAAAATGGCTAAGAGCCTTAGAAATTACTCGTGTAAATTTTCATTTTCAATTGTTCTATGGTGAATAACTGAATATCGATCATTGTTACGTTTTTTTACATGAATTTGTAGCATAAGCAGAATGAAATAGTAGCCCTACCTCCTTCAAACAATCCCATACACTAGTTCTTTCTTGTCTGAATCGATTTTTGATATATGATATATATGCATGTATGGATGTTTATAACCCGAAGTCTGCCTTGTGTAGTAAGGTAGAAAAAGAAATAAAAGGTAGTGCAGCTGTCATTAATTTGCAACAGCTATAGGTAAATCTAATTTGTAATTCTTTGAACAAATTACAGCTATTAAAAAGAAAAGAATGCTTATATGGTGAATACCATCATTCTTACTTTTTTTTACATTAAATAGCAGCAGCTGATTGTTGCCTATGCAGAATGAAATTATGTAGGGCTACTCTTAAAACAATCCCGTACACTAGTTCTTTCTTGTCTGAATCGATTATATGATATATATGCATGTATAGATTTTTATAATGTGAGGGTAAGACAACCCAAACTCCATCTTGTGTAGTAAGGTAGAAAAAGAAATAAAAGGTAGTCCAACTGTCAATAATTTGCAACAGAGTAAATCTAATTTTTAATTCTTTGACTGAATTACAGCTATTGTAAAGAAAATTCTCTTCTGCACTAATTTAAATAGGTCAAAATAAGGCCAAAACAACAAATGGAAAAATTTGATGCCGTTTGACAATTGGATGGGATTGGTAAAATTTCCAAATAGAGATTTTAGGGGTTTCATGAGAGATCTACATTACCCGTACCAGTATGGAAAGATATTAAGAGATTATAATTACATATAAGATAGTATAGAATCTATGGGGAATGCCTAAGGAATTAATGAGAAATCATATATATATAATGAATAAAATCAAGCTGGGGCATGAATCTGCCCAAGTTATAGGACAGAAGACATGCATATAAATTGTATTCCATTCATATTTTTTTCCTCCTACTAAGACATCTGGTCAGAACTCAGAATAGTTGCTCTAATGGATTCTTCCTCTGCAAAAATGGTTAGACGGCTCGAATACCTTATCAGTGTTTTTTTTGTTTTTTTTTGTTTTTGTTTTTGAATGGTAGGGTTTTATTGAGAATCAAAGTGGTGCATCAATATTAGCTTCGCTAAGTGGTTCTAACCATGAAGGCATCGAAAGACTGCAGTATGAACTTAGCTATCAAATGTGGAACCAGATTCATTCAGATGATTTTGTTCTTTTGCAGACATGTGTTATGAATGCAAATATGGATTGCGAAAAATGTAGGTTAAAAGTCTATGAAGTCGTGATCAATGTCTATGGTATATATTGTTCTCTCTTGTCTTGCTATTAATAGTTAACTACCTGCAATTTATTTTAACTGAGATTTTTTGTTTTTGTTTTTTTTTGTGTTTTCAAATTTAGGTGCTTATTCAATAGACATAGATGCAGAACAATCGATGGTAAAAGTTTCAGGCAAAGTAAATCCAAAGATAATTCTACAGGTGCTTGGAGGGAAACATGCCAAGGTAAAAAGTGTCAAGTTTGATAGTGAGGAACCGTCCATGGGGGGCGGTTATCCCCCTCCCCCTCCCCCTCTTCTTCCCCCATACGGAATGGGGCTGGGGCCCCATCCCTATTCCTATCCGAATGGAGGGCCATATGACTACCCCATGATGATGCCACCACTTCTGATGCTGCCACCATCACCACCACCACCACCACCATCAGTGGCAGCACAACCTCAACAAAAACCAACATTACTATTAGAAGCACCACCCCAGAATTCGGGGGCCACAGCACAACCACAAAATTCAGGAACGTCAGCACCACCAACCACTAATGTTGCAGAGGAGGCAGTGATACCCTCAGATAAGAAGTCTAAGCGTTGCGGCATCGTCAAGAATTGCAGCATTATGTGATGAGCTTGAAAAGGGTGCTGCCGATTTTCATTCTGAAGTTGACGTATAATAATTTTTGCTAGATCTCACTTCTCTTGGTGTTGATTTCTCCTTCATTTTGTAAAACTAGGTCTACTAGTATTCACTATTATTTCACTTATATATCATAGTATTGAATGAGCCATGCAAACTTTCATGTTCATTGTCGATCTTCCCACTCGATTCTTACTCCAAGTCTTATAAAAAAGCTTTCAATTTCAGAAATAATCCTACTTCTAACCAATTGTGCTTCCTATAATGCAGCAAACTAACAGCAACAATTGATGGGTAACATTATCCTTAACCATCTTGCTAAACATGATAGATAGTCCATGGCTGTGGAAAGGTGAATTGAGGGAAACGTTTAAACTAGGGTCAATATGTATCTTTTTATTTTCTCATAGGTGATAGATCGAGTTAACATCAAGTCGAGTTAAGGAATATGAGGAAAGAGAGAAAGGTTAGAAGAGAAGGCCTTAATGACTACAGAACAACTCAGCAATAACAAGTGAAGTTACCAGCTCCCACATCGATCAAGGTAGAAAAACGAAATAACAAGCTAGGTATTACAACGTTAGAGCCTTTTCTTTTTTTTTGATTACCAAAACTTACAACGAGAAAGAACCACGATAAACAGCCCCTCCCAACTTATCCAAATGGAATGCTGAGCACATAGAAAGGAGCAGTGAGTAAAACCAAGTTCTAGGATTTGACTAGGGATGGCATTAAAACCCACGGGTACTTATTCCCTTTGGGTATTTGTTAATGGGTAATACCCATAGTATATGGATATGGGTATGGGTATGGGTAATTACAAAATACCCGTATAAAAATGGGTGGGGTATGGGTATACCCGTGGGTACCCAAATTTTACCCAAATACCCATATAAAATTGTAGACCACACCCAAATTTTTTTTTTTAATTGAGAACTAGTATTTTTCAACCAACATATGGGACATTTTTATAATTTTCTTATTCTAAAAAAGAAAAAAAAACAGAAAACCTATGCTGGGTGTTGCGATGACTTTGTGTGGTCTCGGATGAGGATCTAACCGTTGGATCATCGTATAATTGTGAAAAGTTGGTTCAAAAGGCCATCTATCAGGATCCGACCGTTGGATCATCGTATAATTTTGAGAGGACGATCCTAAGGGCGATCCGTGAGGATCTGACTGTTGGATCATGGTATAATTGTGAAAAGATGATTCAAAAGGCAACCCGTGAGGATCCGACCGTTGGATCTTCATATAATTTTGAGAGGATGATCTTAAGGGCGATCCGTGAGAATCCGACCGTTGGATCAACGTATAATTATGAAAAGACGATTCCAAAAGGCGATCCGTGAAAATCCGACCGTTGGATCATCGTATAATTGTGAAAAGAAGATTCCAAAAGGCGATCCGTGAGAATCCGACCGTTGGATCATGGTATAATTGTGAAAAGAAGA
The DNA here is from genome assembly GCF_002994745.2 of Rosa chinensis. Lineage (NCBI taxonomy): Eukaryota > Viridiplantae > Streptophyta > Magnoliopsida > Rosales > Rosaceae > Rosa > Rosa chinensis. The sequence continues at coordinate 56,184,264 of NC_037092.1, forward strand.
TTCCAAAAGGCGATCCGTGAGAATCCGACCGTTGGATCATGGTATAATTGTGAAAAGACGATTCCAAAAGGCGATCCGTGAGAATCGCACAGTTGGATCATCGTATAATTGTGAAAAGATGATTTCAAAAGGCGATCCGTGAGAATCCGACCGTTGGATCATCGTATAATTGTGAAAAGACGATTCCAAAAGGCGATCCGTGAGAATCCGACCGTTGGATCATCGTATAATTGTGAAAAGACGATTCCAAAAGGAGATCCGTGAGAATCCGACCGTTGGATCATCATATAATTGTGAAAAGACGATTCCAAAAGGCGATCCGTGAGAATCCGACCGTTGGATCATCATATAATTGTGAAAAGACGATTCAAAAGGCGATCCATGAGGGTGGTTCATTTACGATCCGAAATTTATTATTTAGATATTAGAATTCTCATTTTGTAATTTTTCTTCTAATCATTGAAGTTATAATTAGAATATACTTATTCATTTTCATTATCTGAGTTGGTCAAATGATTTGACCAATTATAAGCTAAATTTACTAAATGGTCGTCTACAAAATTTGCTTCTCTAAAAATATGTCTAAAGATAATATCTTAAAACTATTGAGCTAGAGATTGAATATCACGAACTAATATCTTCAACGTCCATGAGATATTTGCTTTGCCTTTTATACAATCAATTAGAATCTTGGAGTCCCCTTCTGCAATGATATGACTGACACCCTGCAACAGAGCTGTATGAAGACCTTCTCGAAAGGCAATAGCTTCAGCAATAAGAGTACCTGCAGAGCCTATCGTCCTGCAAGCTGTAATTAATGGATTTCCTTTGGAATTATGGATAACAAATCCAATGGAAGTTTTCCCAGGAAATTGAACCATCAAAATTTAGTTTAAGATAATGATCATTACGAGGAATCCATCTAATCAAACGATTAACAATTGGATGATTTACTTTAGTACGTCTATGAGCCTTTTGATATGAACTACCCAAACGAAAGGCCTCAAACCAACAAGCAATAGGGGTAGTATTTTTTTGTTGAAAAACAACCTGATTTCTAGAGTTCCAAATTGACCAGAGAACCATAAGAGCATTACCTAGAATGTCACCATTAAGCTTACTATTATTGAGATGAACTAACCAATCTATGAGAGAACCATTCCAATTGAGGGGATTATATAAATAATGTTGAACCTGAATGGCAAAATGACATCTTCTAAATAAATGATCCATAGTTTCCACTTCACAATGACAAAAAAGATGTTGAATGGCATGGAGAAACATTAGGATTATACAAAATTATTCTATCCCTAGTATTAATTCGGTTTCTAATGAAGAGCCAACTAAAAATCTTAACTTTAGGGGAAATAGTAAGTTTCCAAATTCTATTCAGAAGAGTTGATCTAGAATGTGGATGAACTTGATCAAACTGAATATTTGAAGCAGATTTTATAGAGAACACCCCAGTAGGAGAAGGACCCCAAATAAATTGATCAGGGATAGGGTTAATAGGCAAGGGAATGTCTATAATTTTATCTACAATATCATGAGGAAGTAACTGAAGAAGGCCTTACTTATTCCACACAGAGTTTAAGATGAAGCGGTCCATAGTGATAGAGGTATCTAACTGATCTCGCTGATCCTGCCGAATCAAATTGATCAAAGGAAATTATAAACAACAACGTTAGAGCTTGAAGCGAGTCAAGTGAAGCTAGTGTTGTCATGAAGATAATATTTTTCTTGTCAATGAAAGCAAGGTGGAAAGAAAATACAAGTTTGTCTGCTTCTTTCAACAGGCGCTCGAACAATTCTTCATCACACTCCAACTCTGGCTCTGATACGGCCATTCATGAGCCCATTGTCCACCACTGTTACCACATCTGGGACAAGCCATGAGATAATTAACCCCTTCATTAGGAACAACAGGATTTCTGGCCGAAGGGGAAGAAAAACATGTCCTTCATAGTGGGGAGGTTTTGTAGGGAAGGGAACAGTAGGTCATGTAGGCAGGGGTTCTAAGGCTATCTCTAACCCAAAGGGCTAAAAATAGTCCTGGGGCTAAATTTTAACCCTAAATTCTGTACTATTCGTTCATCTGACATTAACCGTCTCCAACCCGTCAAGGCTAAATTATAGCCCTAAAATATATTTTAACATTTTGGATATGTTATATATATATATATATATATATATATATATATATGCTTATTTTTTAAAGTCAATTGACTTATAGTAATTGAAATAATTTTTATGATAAAAAATATTTTTTCGGTTGTATTTTTTTAATTAGATAATTAAAAATATTTTTAGCTAATTTTGAAATGGAATAAAACTGGAATCATATTTTTAATATTTATTTTATTCATGACATAAGCATTTAAAAGTTACACAACAAAGTAAGAAAATGCAAACACTTGTCAGTGACAACCCTGGCAATTATTAAAATCAGAACTTGAAAGCTTTGAAAACTCATTGAACCAATTAGAACTCATTTCGAAAGTGTTTAAACAAAAAAACAAAAAGGTATGAATCTGATGAAGGTGAGTAGAGACACTAATATGATTGTGTGAGGAAGTAGAAGGAAGATGTGAAAAAGAATGTCTTTAGCTAATTTTGATTAGATAATTAAAATTAGCTAATTTAATTAGATAATTAAAAATATCTTTAATTAGATAATTAAAAATATCTTTAGCTAATTTTGAAATGGAATAAAACTGGAATCATATTTTTAATAGATAATTAAAAATATCTTTAACTAATTTTGAAATGGAATAAAACTGGAATCATATTTTTGATATTTATTTTATTCATGACATAAGCATTTAAAAGTTACACAACAAAGTAAGAAAATGCAAACACTTGTCAGTGACAACCCTGACAATTATTAAAATCAAAAATTGAAAACTTTGAAAACTCATTGAACCAATTAGAACTCATTTCGAAAGTGTTTAAACAAAAAAACAAAAAGGTATGAATCTGATGAAGGTGAGTAGAGACACTAATATGATTGTGTGAGAAAGTAGAAGGAAGATGTGAAAAAGAATGTTGAATCCTCTATATATTTATAGTGTAAAAGTAAAAAAAAAAAAAAAAATCAAACTAACGGCTAAAAAAAATAAAAAAAATAAAATTCTAACCAACGGCTAAAAAACATAAAAACCCAACGGCTAGCTAATGGTTGGATATAGCCCTAAAAAATGAAGACTTCCATCTCTGATTGGGGAGGCAAAGCTAAACCAAAAGTACTATTTGAGGGGTTATAGGGCCTAAGGGTTGGGCTAAAAATGTCTATTTGTATAGCCCTTGGGCTATTTTTTCATAGGGTCCACATTTGGCCCAAATAAATGAAGTGAATATGGCTGAATAGATCAATGGCTGAGATTGAAGCAAATATGCAGTTGGCTAATAGCTGTTAGAAAAAATTCTCCGTTGGTTTTTTTTTTTTTAAATGTAACTACAATTAAAAAAAATAATAATAAAGAAAAAAATAAAATATTCCTATAAATACCTATATGGTGCGGCTATTACCACCCTACAATTTTCTTAGTTCACTCTACAAATATTTGAATTATTGAAAGACTATATTACCTAATTGTAAAATGACTAATAAGTACACTAATTTTCTAAAATCCAAATATGTAAGGAAAACTGTTAAAAGGAAAAACACATTATGTGCATTCGTCAAAGTAACTGACGAAGATGGAATTAAGGAATTAGCGATTACAGCTTAATCATCATTTACTGTCATTATTGTAATTGATATTTCTATTGTAATTCTCTAATGAAATGAGTAGACCAATTCCTATTTTACTTTTACACGTTATCAGCACGCTCAGAGGCAATAGCCAAGAAAAAAAAAACCAAAACCCTAAAAGAAAAAAGAAAAAAAACTTTTGCTTCTTCTGCCAGCCCACACGTGCCTCAATCTTCTTCCTCCTTTTTCCTCATCCTCACCTCCGGTTCTCTCCATCGTCGCAGCACCCATCTGGGTTCTCCCCCAGACAGACCCAGCAAGAAGAAGAAGAAAAAAAGGGGGGGAAGAAGGCCCCGACCCACTGCTGAAGGAAAAAACCATCACTACACACGCATGCATCAACACGCGCGTGCGCTAGGATTGTTTTGTTTTCTCGAAACTAAGCATGTTCTCTTTTATTTATTTAATTTCATACTCCGGTAAATTGTGGAATCAACATGCCTTGTGAATTTTACATAATTATGTTTAAGCATGCTTTAAATATTTTATTGTTTATGTTTTTATTATGAAATTTGGAGCATGTTTTTATTTTATTTACACTTATATAATTATGCCTACGCATGTCTTTATATTATGCTATTGTTTATATTTTATTTTGAGCGTGCTATATATATTGTTATATATTATTTGTGAAATTTGAGCATGATATGTATTGTAATTTATATTACTATCTTCGATAATTGTTTTAAATGTGGAATTCTGAAGCATGTTGTGGCAAGTTTTACTATTGCTTATTGCCCTATATAATTGTGATTTTTATATGCTATGGTTATTCCTTATTTAATATGCTATATATAAATTGAGTTTTGCCATGATAACGAAAATTCATACGCATTATAAATACATAATTACTGTGATAAAGTATTTCCACATAGAATCGAAAAAAAATGTGACCATTACGAATCTTGGTCTTGAAATCTAATTCATATTCTTGGAAAATAATTCACGTGGATGTTTTTATGACTGCGTAATTTATATATCTTTTCTCTTGTTTATGCAGATGGTTGATCCAACTCGACCTGAATTTGACATTTTGGACTCAGAAGGACTTGAGTACCATCGTTAGGTTTCTGATGTGGAAATCGCCTTTGTGGCAAAAGACTACACTGCCACCATCACCGACCCCAAAGACGATGTACCGTCTAATAAGGTGAAAGCAAGTGCCTTAATGTTTCTAAGGCGACATATTGATCCTAGCCTACGCTGGGAGTACTTTTAGTTGAAAACACCCAAAGAACTATGGGATGCCCTCAAGAGATGTTTTGAGAACATTCATGACACTTTGCTCCCAGAACTGACCGTTCAGTGGAATGAAATCTACTTGTTTGACTACAAAAAGGTCAATGACTTCAACAAGGACATGTTGTGTCTAAAAGCAAGTCTCACTTTCTGTGGAAGGGAACTCACAGAAGATGATATGATCTAAAAGACTCCTTTCACTTTTCCTATTTCAGCACTTAGACTAGCGAACTAGTAGATGCTGGAGTATGACAACAAAAGAATCACAACCTTCAATAAGCTGATCAACCTACTGCCAGTGGCTGAGAGCAAGGACTAAAATATCGAATATCGAGAGTCTAAAAAATAGAAATTTCGATGAAAATATCGAGGAAATTTCGATCTAAGTAAATTTTTGAAAAAAAGTTATGGAAATTTAGAAAGTAACATGGAAATCATTAATGAATTTTCATGAAATGTTTACATAATCAGTTATCTATAGTATTTCAAAAAAAGTGTTTGATAAACTTAATTGTATAATGATTGTAATAATTTATTAGGTCATAATAAGATATACTGACATGACAAAAAAATAAAATTCTACATGAGAAATCTCAAAATGACTTAAATAGGAGATTGTAGAGTTAATTATCAATTATAATAATATTTTACAATTAAATAGATATGTTAAAATGAATATCATTCTTCAAACAAACAAGAAAAGATGTAGAAACTAGTCTATAGAAATACATAGAAAAGTTTTTTTTTTTTGATAGAGCCAAATGTTTACTAGTTAGCAAATTAGATAATCAGAAGATTTATAAACATGGAGGGAAAAGACTCCAATCGTGATACATGACCCTATAAGTTTTTAAAGTTTTCCTCTTTAGATGTTATATAGTCTAGTCGGATTGGATAAGGACTAGGGCTAGTTTTCATGAGGTATAGGTTTGAACCCAACCTCGTCAAAATTTGGCTTCAATTTTAGTCAAAATACTTTCTGACCAACCCACATATCTCGAGAGGTGACAATAATCTCGGAATTTAGGGAGAATATCAGGAATTTTGCCAAAATTTCTAATATTTCTGGAAATATCTCTAAAATTTCCAATATTTCTGGAAATATTTCGAAATTTCAAAAATTTCTCACGATATTCTCTTGGTAAGTCAAAGATATATTGAGACCCTACAAAAAGAGAAATATCGAGGATATTATCGATTTTTCAGTCCTTGGCTGAGAGGCATAATAAGGTTCTTTTGAACAATAATGCCAGGCCCGTTGGGACAAAGAAAATTCCCGAGGCTAATTATGTCAAAGTGAAAGGTGGAAAGAACCCCAAAGCAAAGGGGGTTGGACGTGTTGATCCCTACCCACGTGGCAACAATGCACCATGTGAAAAGGGACATGGGGGTCGTGGTATGGGCCGTGGAGGCCCTTCCAATGTATGGCGCAAAGATGGTGGTGCTGGCCTAGTGGTCATGGAAACAAGGTGAAAAAGGCACCTAAGAACCCTTCAGTAAAAAAGGAAAGAGTTGGCAATGAACCATGCTATAGGTCTGGAATTATTGGGCATTGGTACAAGAACTGCCAAACAAGCAACAAAGTAACAGCCAATTACAAGAGGTATAGGGAGTCTAAAGAACAAGAGGCTCACTATATGGAAGAAGAAAGCCATGACCCAGACGTCAACCTTACAATTGCAGACTTCAATAGCAACAAGGAACTTTCTCAGTCAATGGATGCTCTAGATTTTGACTGATCTGCTTTATGTTATTTTCCAAAGACAATTGTGAAGGCATAATGCCTCTTTTTTTTTTAATTAGACTATTGTTTCGTCTTAAAGTTTAAATAATGGTTTGATGAATTAGATTTCTGATCAAGACCTTGATTTGATTATCGTTGACTTATTAATAAATTTTGATTTTATTCTGAAGCATTGAATTTATTCGATTTTATTTACTACACATATATGCATGGTTCGAAATAGCACTATAAAAATGTAAAGCAATACATCTAAAAAAAAAAAAATTTAGAATGAAAAGATTATCATTCTACCTAAATAGAAATACACTAAAGAATATGAGATATATTTTTGAATTATTTAATAATACCTCCCATTTACTTGTAGGAATGAATCGAGGAGAACTTGAGTGCTTAGTTGATAGTGGGACTACCCACACCATATTAAGGAATAGACAATTATTCATTGAATTAATAGTCTATAATTCCTATGTGACTACGATGATTAGATCATTACAAGTTATAAAAAGGCGAGGAACTGGCAAATTTTTACTGCCTAATAGCACACCGTTTAGAGTCACAGATGTCTGTATGCACCAAAAGCTAATCAAACCTTGTTAAGTTTCAAAGATATTCGTGCTAACTGTTATCATATAGAAACCCACTGTGAGAATGGAACCGAATATTTTTATATTACCTTTAATGAATGTGGAAGGAAACACATTTTAGAGAAACTAAGGAGTCAATCTAGTGCACTATACCTCACTACTATTCTGATCATTGAATCCTATGCCGTCACCAACAATGAAATGTGGGACACTGACTCTTATAGGCTTTGGCATAACCGCCTAGGGCATCCTAGTAGTGACATGATAATCCATATTTTAAAGAACTCACACGGGCATCCTTCTTTCGAGTGAAAAATAAAATGGGACAAAAATCCACCACACTGCAAGGTGTCGGTCCTAGTACAGCTCAAATGCAGCCATTTCCTTTTGAAGTACCAGAAGCACTACCTCCCATCCATTATGCCTCATTGACTATTTCAAAGACACATCACTTGTTTTACAAAGCCTGCTCTTTAGTAAAAACAGGATCGAGACCTTCCTATGCTAAAGATACAAAACAAAACATTCCATTCTTACAAAGGATACAAGGAGATATTTGTAGACCTATCCATCCAGAATGCGGACCATTCAAGTACTTTATGGTTCTAGAGGATGCTTCAACACACTGGTCACATGTCGCTTTATTGTCCACAAGAAATGCTGTATTTGCAAAACTTCTAGCACATATTATAAGTTTAAGGGCTCACCACCCTAATCACCCTATCAAGTCTATAAGGCTTGATAACATTGGAGAGTTTACATCAAAAATATTTGATGGTTATTGCATGTCTATTGGGATCGATGTAGAGCATCCTGTACCCCATATGCATTACAAAATAGTCTCGCAGAAGCCACAATCAAAAGGCTACAGATGGTGGCTAGGGCACTGGTTATGCGCACCAACTTGCCTATATCTGCTTTGGTTTATGCAATATTGCATGCAACTTTACTTATTCATTTCATACCCACTGCTAGCCAACCATTTTATGCGTACCAGTTGGCAACTGGATATGAACCTGACATTTCACAACTACGCATATTTGGTTGCGCAGTATATGTGTCTATTGCGCCCCTACAGCACACAAAAATGGGTCCTTAGAGACGATTACGTATTTATGTTGGATACGAATCCCCAACCATTATTCGCTATTTGGAACCCTTGACATGCGATCTCTTTACCACTAGGTTTGCGGATTATCACTTTGATGAGACAGTCTTCCCGTCGTTAGGAGGAGATAGGAAAAAGGATTTTCCAAGGGAACAATAGGAATTGTCGTGGTTTGTCCCCACTCTGTCTCATTTTGATCCTCGCACTTCACAATGTGAAAGTGAAGTGAAAAGAATAATCGATCTTCAGAACGTAGCAAATTTGATGCCTGATGCGTTTACTGATATCGCAAAAGTGACGAGATCACATATGCCAGCTGCAAATGTGCTTGCAAGGTTAGAAGTCCCCAACAAAGGTCACGGCACTGCAGATAGAGGCCCTGTAACCGCACTTAGTGGAGGTGTGGTTGAGGCCGTGGCTCCCCAAAGGAAGAGGGGGAGGCCACTTGGTTCGACTGACACTCACCCAAGGAAGAAGAGGGTGAGTAAGGCACAAACCGATCTATTAATCATCAATGTAGAAAATCCCTCTCATAAGATTGTCTCTGATTATAGTTATGTCCATGAATCAACATTGGAGGATGCTCCGATGTTTGAAATGATTCTAGAGAACAAAGAAATCTCAATGGATTATGAGAGTGTGTATGAGTTGATGGAAAGATCTTCAAAGATCTTCCAAATACATTGATGATGTATTTGCATACACTCTGATGAATGATATCGAAACGCGCTCTATCGCAGAATGTCAACAAAGAGCAGATTGGCCTAAATAGAAAGAAGCAATCCAGGAAGAACTAGATTCTCTGGCAAAGAGACAGGGGTATTTGGTCCGGTAGTGCTAACCCCACCAAGTATAAAGCCTGTAGGACATAAATGGGTCTTTGTCAGAAAACGTAATGAGAAGAATGAAGTCCTGAGGTACAAGGCTGGCCTTGTGACGCAAGGTTTCTCACAATACCCTGAAATTGACTACGAGTAGACTTACGCTCCCGTAATAGTTGTTATAACGTTCCGCTATTTAGTTAGATTGGTAGTTTTCGAAGGACTGGAAATGCAGCTCATGGATGTGGTTATTGCATATCTCTATGATGATCTTGATTTAGAGATATGTATGAAAGTATATGATGGCCTTACATTACCCAAATCAAGTGACTCTAAACCATGGAGTGCGTTTGCAATTAGGTTGAAACACTCACTTTACAGATTAAAACAATCCGGGCGAATGTGGTATACCTGTCGTAGTGACTACTTGATTGGGAAGGGATATAAGAACGATGAATTATGCCCCTGCGTATTCATAAAGAAAACAAGTTCCGGATTTGCAATTGTAGCTGAATATGTCGATGAAATGAGCATAAAATAGGTTCTTGATGAAATAAGAAAAACCGTGAGCTGCTTGAAATCCGAACTTGAGATGAAGGATCTTGGGAAAAAACTCGATTATGTCTAGACCTTAAACTAGAAGACCGAGTTTGTGCAATAATAATCTACTAGTCTGCGTATGTCCAAAAGATGCTTAGGCAATTTAACATGGACAAAGCGCATCCTGCTAGCACTCCCATTATCGGTCTAATTTTGGATGCAAAGAAAGAAACATTTCGTCTAAAGGAAGATGACGAAGAGGTGTTGGGAGCAGAAATTCCCTGTCTAAGTGCAATAGGCGCATTATTATACTTAGCCCAATGCACTAGACCAGACATTACATTCTCAATAAACTTGTGAGCTAGATTTAGCTCAGTGCCAATGCAGCATCGCTGGAATGGTATCAAAAACATTTTCTGATACCTAAAAGAAACCATTGACTTGGGACTATTCTTTCCCTAAGAGAGACAAGAGGGGCCGCAGATGGAACTGCTATCCCCAAAGGAAATGTTGATGGCGAAAGCGCCACTCACTACGCCAAAACCCCAAATAATGTTTTGGTTGGTTTTGCTGATGCTGGGTACCTCTCTGACCTACATAAAGGTCATTCCCAAACTAGTTATGTATTTAATAATGGAACATTGCGATATCTTGGAGATCAACCAATTAGACCCTTGTGGCTACATACTCGAACCACTCAGAGATCATTGCTCTACATCAAGCGGTTCGTGAGTGTATATGGTTAAGAACTATCATTACACATATTCGAGGGACTAGTGGTTTGAGTTCTACCACTGAAGAGCCTACTTGCATTTATGAAGATAATGCAGCTTGCATCGAACAAATGAAGCTAGGTTATATCAAAGGTGATAATACAAAATACATATCGCCAAAGTTTTTCTATCATCAGCAACAACAGGCTCTCCTCAAGATTCAAGTGAATCAAGTAAGGCCAGAGGAAAATGTGGCAGATTTGTTCACCAAATCATTGCCTAAGGCCATATTTGAGAAACATGTGAAAAACATAGGAATGCAAAGACTTTCCAAGTTCCCTTGACTAATGTAAGAATCAGGGGGAGGTGTAGACGTCAGGGGGAGTCTAACACACACATGTGATTGATGGAATTCCTGCAAGTATACAGGGTGGATGTAGTATAGCAATGGAAGAAAAAGGGGTTGTCGTTCCCACGAGGATATTAGTTCAATTCACAATATGAAAACCTAAGTGACTAAACTAAAAGAACACACAAAACAAGAAACACAAATCAACTAAGACAAACACAATGACTTGAACTAGGACTTATGATTTTCACGGTTTTGAAAGAGTTTATGATAATGGGAAAATTATTCAAAAATAGAAACTTAAAAAGTAAATCTAAATAAATTGAAATTGAGAAGAGTTTATAATGATTAAAGGTAAGAATATGATGATGATGAGCCTAGGGTGTCGGAATCAACCACAAGCAATCTTATCTACGTTTTGAACCAACCAATGTGTGATGCCCCGGAAATTCGTATTTATTTTCCGAGGATTTTCCGGAACATAAATCTTGTGTATCGGACGGTTTCGTGGCTCGTGAATGGAGCGGAAGTGTTTCGGGCGAATAATTATTCAAGAAACGTCATTTAGGAGGGGCGCAAGGGTTGACTTTTTATTCGTTGGGATTATCCAAAAACTTCCTTCACGAAAGTTGTAGAGCGCGTCGATACGAGTTCGGGGACATGCGGAACGAGAGAATTGGAGTTCGTATGAAGAAGTTATGGGCTTCGGAAAAATTTCCATTTTGGTATAAAAGGACGAAATTTTCCGGAAATTGCGAAGAAGGCCAGATTTCCAAAAACGGAAACCCAGCTCTCTCCTGAGCCCACTCGCAGCCTCCACTTCGCCGGAGTCGTTCTCGCTCCTCCGGCCACCGTTTGCTTCGATTCAAAAGTGGGTTTTGCTCGCCTCAATCCCCTCTTGAGGTCTGTGGAAGGATTGGAGAGATTCGAGCCGTGGAGGGAGTTACATAGACTAGAAGTGCTACTTCGGGGATGAAATCGCCTTGATCGGAGTCAGAGATTCCGGCCACCTTTGCCGGTGATTCTTGAGGGCTTTTGGAGCTTGGAGGACGTTGATGCTTCCAACAAGGTGGCTTGCATCGATTCAACTCGTGGAGGTCGAATTTTGGAATTGAAATTCTAGGGTTTCAATCGAGCTGTTTTGTTCTAAGGTAAAATTCGATCGATTGGTTCATAATTAGACTTTGTTGTAGTTATGAAAGTTTAAATTGGAGTTGAGATGAAGAACTTTGATGTTGGGAGTTTTGTCAAATTCTGACTTTGGTCCGGCGGCGGTGCCGCCACTGTGGTGGTGTTTTCCGGTGGTTTCCGGCCACCTCAGGGATAGTTTCTATTCCTGAGTTCGATCTACTCGTTGATACGAGCATTTCGATATATTGTTTGTAATTTTTAGAGATCATATGAGCATGTTAGGGTTTTTACGGTTTCAGACCGTTCGATGTTTCGATCCGTGAGGATTCGAGCTTCCGAGACATTGGGTGGTCTGAAACCGGAGACATTGGGTGGTCTCGGATGTGGTTTCGCCTCGATTGGCATCACTTTGGGGATTTTAGTTCAAAACAGGGGTTTCAGACTTAAATCGTTTATGAATTGTTACTAAGTGGAAACCAATTGTGATTAGGTACTTGACGAAGTATTTGGACGGCTATTTTGTGGGTTGGAAGCATTGTTCTGTATTGAAGACGCAGCAGGAGTTTCGAGGTGAGTAATCTCACGAAGTTCATTCATGAACGGGTTGACCTTATTGTTTTGAGAGTTATTTAGTTAACTACAAACTATAGTTGGTATTAGTGGCATTCCTGAGTGAATGACCACTTATATATATATATATATATATATATATATTTACGTGGAATATGTATATTCTTGTGGGTTGATGAGTGAATTAAAGCAATAGGTATTGATGGGTTTCATTCTATTGTTTTGGGGCTTGACTTTTCGGGAAACATTTTGTGGGAATTGAGAATTTCTATTGTTTTGAAAAGTGTCAAGATTTGGTGTGAGTTGCTTTGATGTGATTTGAACGTTTTGATCTAATGACCGGGGGTCGGAAGATCTGAGAGTCACAGGTTGTGATTTCTCCTTTCAGTTTGATTTAAGGTTTTGATCTGACGACCGGGGAGGTCTGATGATTGGAGGTCACGGGGTGACATCTCCTTTTGTGTGAGTTGAGTAACTTTTGGGTCCTGAGTGACCATTTTGAAAGGTTTTGATCTGACGACCGGGGAGGTCTGAGGATTTGAGGTTGCTGGGAGTGACCTCAGGTATATATATCGGGACTTCACGCCTTTGGCCGGGTTTGTGGATACGATCAGTTAGAGCTCTAGTCTGTTGCCATAGTACATCATGGGGGGTAGCGGGGAGCTATCTGATGCTCATGAGTACGTGTTTTTAAAAGGGAGTTTCGGAGATTCTTTCTTTTAAATGTCCTGTGAGGACTTGTTTATCATATTTAATTGTCAGAGTTTCAATTATTATGATTTTGTCACGGGGTGACTTGTGTTGATTTGGGAATGTGTTTTTAAAAGGGAGTTGCGGGGATTCTTTCTTTTAAATGTCCTGGGAGGACTTGTTTATCATATTTAATTGTCAGAATTTCAATTATTATGATTTTGTCACGGGGTGACTTGTGTTGATTTGAGAATGTGTTTTTAAAAGGGAGTTTCAGGGATTCTTTCTTTTAATTGTCCTGGGAGGACTTATGTATCATATTTAATTGTCAGAGTTTCAATTTATATGATTTGGTCACGGTGTGACCTTTATTGTGATTTTTGGGAAATGCATATTGAATTGTCAGAGTTTTCAATTAATATGACTTTGTCACGGGGTGACTTGTATTAGTTTCTTTTGGGAAAACAATGTGCTATTTTGGGAAAACAGGGTGTGTGTTTCTTTTTACGAGTTGATGGGTTTCCTCGTTTGGCGAGTTGTGCATGTGTGGTTTTGAGTTACTCATACGGGCTTGCAAAAGCTTACCGGGTTTGTTGTGTGGCAACCCGGTGCACCATTCAAACGGTGTAGGGGTTAATCCTGCAGGTTAGGATAATCGTGCTGAAGCTGAGGTAGCGCCTTTGCTGTTTTACGGTAGGAGGCCAATTTTGTGACTTTACCGTTATTTGGACTTCCGTTGTAGTGAACTCTGAGGAGTATTTATGTTTTATCTTGTTGTTGACAATTTAATTCGTAAGCTTGTGTAATATATAACTCTTTGGAGCGAGTGTATATTAACTTTGAGGGTTCAGGGCATCAATATGTGTGTAAGTTTAAGGGAAAAAGAATTCAGGTATTTTTATTGATGACTGAACGTTCACGCATGTATAATTATGGGATTATATATATTGATTTTCATGTGTGTAAAATCAGGGGCGTGACACAATGAATTCTTTCATTTCTTTTAGATAACAATTCCCGTATCTAAGTTCAGGTACGACACTTAGACCATAGTTTTCCTTAAGTGTATGATTCTCTCCAGGTTCGGCAGAGGTCGTATATCCTAGCATGCAGTCTATCCAGGTACGGCATATTCAACATATAGGACTCATTACTTTCTAGAAAACGAGGGAATCATGCAAACCATTACATCAGGTACGACGATAATGTAATTCACAATTCTTTATCTCATGAAGCTAATTTGAATTATATTGCAGGTATGCTTCAAATTCATCTTCTGATAACTAGATGCAAAGCCCTAAAGGTCGCGAATCAATAGAACTTTAACATAAGCAACAATACAAGCAGAGATTAAGAATTTATCAAAAAGAAACTACTAATCCATCAATTTAATATCAAAACATGTAAACAATCATGCTAGGGCCTCATCCTAGCCCTAGAAAAGAGGTTTAGCTATTCATGTTTGAAGAAAACATAGTAGAAATTCTTAAAAACACAAAGAACTTATTAAATGGAGATGGAAGGTGAACAGGGCGATGGTAGCAGCTTTCTTTGATGAAAATCTGATATTGAATGCTACTTCTCCATCTTGACACATTCTCCGTTTATAAGATGCAACATTTCCTTCTTGCTTTAGGCCTCTGGAACTCCTTAATAACTTAGCACAAAAGAAAGGTAATGTGGCACTTCTAAAATTCCAAGGAAACATATGTTGGGCTCTCAGAAGGTTCATAATGCTATATTAATTTTCCCAGAATTTTGCTAAGTCATTCAGGTCTTGAAAACTCGAGCTCTTGGAAACACATCGCAGATTCGCGTATCGACTGGACTGTCTGTACTTAAACTGCCTCCCTCTAGAAATATCGAAATCACAAACTGTAAAATTCTCCAGAAACTTGACATTCAGGGCTTTCCGTGCATATAAGGTTCGTTTTCTGGTTGTCTCTGGATCAGTACAGTTTAATCCCCAAAGTTAGCCATTCTGCAGAGGCTGCTTCAGTTTTTAGGATTGCAAAGCACCTCCAATCCTTTTCCTCTCTTTTTCCTTCTTTTTCTCATCCTTGCTCTTCATACCTATAAACACACTAAACTAAGTAAATGAACCATAAACAAGGAGAACTAAACATAAACATCAAGATTAAGAGGCATAACAAAATAGGAAAATATGAGCACATCAGTGATCATCAAATGTAATAGGTGCGTTGTGCGTTTTTCTTCGACCAATGTGTATTTTTTGTCCCACAGAGTTTTTATTGTTACTTGGCAGAGTTTTTAGTGAGGCAACAATTCATGCATCATTTCGTCTTTGACTTGGCACAAGGGGGAGTGTTAAAGGAAAAACATATTATGTGCCTTTGTCAAAGTAACTGACGAAGAGGGAATTAAAGAATTAGCGATTACAGCTCAATCATCATTACTGTCATTATTGTAATTGATATTTTCATTGTAATTCTCTCCCTATATAAAGGGACTATCTAATGAAATGAGTAAACTAATTCCCATTTTACTTTTACAAAAACTAAATACATAACCAATTAATTAAATACAATGATGTTCAAGTAAATCCAGAATATGTGTCTGACCCAAACTCTAGGTTACTTGACCTAGTGGTAATAGGGTTAGAATTAAAGATAATATCGGAGAATATTGGAGATATCCAATCAATGTAATATTACATTTCCTTGTACAACTCTGATTCTATGCCTTGTAATCCTCTATATAAAGAGGCCTCTATTATCAATGAAAGTACGACTCAATTCACTCCCAATTCAGTTTTCCTTAAACAAAAGACTAATTAATTTCTCATTACGTAACATTAATCTTCATCTTCTCCACTTAAATTTGAATTTATTACTAATTTTTTAGTCTCTTGTTGCTTCCTCATCGTTAATTTATTATTCAATTCACAAAATCATTAGTGTTCATTTCATCAAAATCTTTGCAATACCGTTTGTGAACACTTAAAGTAAAAATTTAAAACATGAAAAAGAAAAAAACTCAATCTTCAGCATTGCTCAAAGTTGTTAACTTACTAATCTTTTGACATCGATTGAAATAGACGAACATTGAAACTGAAAGAAAAAAAATCGAAATAAATCAGATTATAATTTTATTAGGAAACTTTAATAGATTTTAGTTTTTTTATTGGTACAAATTAAATTAGAGATTTAAAAAAAAAAAAAAATCTTTTTTAGTTAGATATGTCATATAAAAGGATATTTTTGGAAAGAGAATTTGGTTAGATAAGTAAATTTAAGGGTCCTTGACCCAAAGCACCAAAATGAGCAAAAATTATCCCACTTACCCCAGCAACAGTTTTTTATTCCCATTAACCCATTTATAGCTAAATAACAATTTTGCCCTCGGGCTAATTAATAAACTACCTCATGCCATGTTCTCTCTCCTCTCTCACATTCCATTCCGATCTACAACTCTCTCTCTCTCCCTCCCTCCCTCCCCCTGGCAACGTGCCCGTTGCCGCATGCCACGCCGTTAGAATCATGAGACGATAGTGCCTTGGAGGTTGAGAGAGCCACAGAGGCCGGAGACGACACTGTAGAGGCTGGAGATGACGCCGTAGTTCAAGGACTTTGTTGAGATAGGACGCTGAGTCGACTCGGGTAGGGAGCGGTTGCCATCGACGTCCTTAGGCCTTGGCATGTGCCGCAAATGCCTCCGTTTACAGCCCCGAGCTTCTGGTCGATTTCGGCGATCTAGCCTTTTTTTTTCTTCTGAGGCGCCGATCAGAGAAGCAACATCCACTCCTAAAGACGACAAAGCAGCTCCAGTCACAGTCCAACACTTGGTAGGCTATCTTGGAGTCGGAGCTCCGAAGCACCGACGAGAATGGCATCCAGCTATTGACGTGGCTGCCCAAATCAGAATTTTTTTTTAAGTAATGTGACATAAGGAAAAGGAAAAAAAAACAGTTTTGAATGTCTATTGGGGGGCAATAGACATCTATTGAGGGACAATTAACGTTTTTAAATTGATATAATTTCTTCTTTTTTTTCTTTAAACAAAGTTTTATTGTCTAAATTTTGGGAGATTAGTTCATATTTTTGCAACCGAAAGTTCTATTGGAGGATAATAGACGTCTATTGGGGGCAATACATGGCTGATAGACGTCTATTGGGGGCAATAAACGTCTATTAGGGGGCAATAGAGGTCTATTGGGGTAGTAAACCTTTCCTGTCATGCCCCTGTTTTTTTTTTTAACTTAAATAAAAATCGATATACAATCCCATAATTATACATGCGTGATCGTTCAGCCATCAATACAAAATACATGGAAACATCTTCCCTTTAAACCAAGTACATATTGATATTCTGAACCCACAATTCCAAGATTGACCCGCTCCACAGAGTCATATATTACAAAAGCTTACGAATTAAATTGTCATCACAAAATAAAACGTAAATGCTCTTCAGAGCTTACTACATAGCGGAAGTCATACAATGGCAAAGCCAACAAAATTTGCTTCCTACCCGTTCTGCTACTAACAAGCTACCTTAGCTTCAGCCACGATTACCCTGACCTGTAGGATTAACCTCTACACCATTGAATAGTGCACTAGGTTGCACACAACAAACCCGGTAAGCTTATGAAAGCTCGTATGAGTAACTCATGAACATCAATCGACAACTCACACAAATCAGCTTAATGAAACCATGCAACCATGATTCCTTCTAATATTCCATATCCTTTCCACTGAAGGGACAACATAAGTCACCACTGTGACAATGTTCTATTTACTAACTTAACCATCAAGAAGCAATTCAAGTCTTATCTAGACAATAAAAGAAGAATACTCTCGTAACTCTCCTTTAAACTACATACTTATGAGTCTCCAGCAACCTCGATTGTTACCCCCATAAGCTATAATGGCAGACAGACTAGAGCTCTAATTGAAGTCGTCACCACTCGTCTGGCTAAAGACGTGATTACCGATTTCCTGCCTTGGTCACCATCTGCGACCTGTCACCATCTGTGACATGTGATTTTTAGACCCCGTCTGGTCTTAGAATCAATGTTAAGGTTACCATCTGTAACATATGATTTTCAAACCCCGTCTGGTCTTAAAATCAAACGTTAAGTAAGTCGCACCCGACCTAAAAACGTTACAATGTCTAGTTTCGGCTATCTCCACCCCTGCTCACCATCTGTGGCTCTTGGTACAAGGACCAATACATTTAAAATGAGCCACGCTTGACTCAAAAATGTAACATCAAACTCAATACTTTTCAAACAATAGAAAACATTTTTTTCCACAATATTGTTTCCTGAAAAGTTGCCTTCAACAATAATATGAACACCATCATGCATATTATTCCATCACACATCACTCAAAAGAATATATATATTTCACGTAAATATATATATATATATATATACGTAGTCATTCGCTCAAGAATGCCTACTAATATAAACTATAGTTTGCAGTTAAATAGATAACGCTAAAACAATAATGGTAACTCCATTCGTAAATGAACGTTGTGAGATTACTCAGCTCGAAACTTCCGCTGCGTCTTCAATATAGAACAAAGCAACCAATCCACAAAATAACCATCCAAAAATACTTCGTCCAGTACCTAAGGAAGTACAGCCTTGATTTAGTCAATGAATCACAATAATTAAAGTACGAATCCCCAAATCGAACCAAATTCTGAAAGTAACGCCAAATGAGGCGAAACCACATCTGAGACCTCCCAAAGTCTCTGGAATATTTCCATGATCGATATGTACAAACCACAAGTCGATCGGATGCTCGAATCCTCACGGATCGAATAAATCAACCGGTATGAAACCGTAAAAAACATAACAAATTCATACGAACTCCAAAAATTGCGTATTATATATTGAAATGCTTGTATTGATGAGTAGAAGATATATAATATCAGAAACAGTCCTTTACATGGCCGAAACGCCTCCATAACGCTGCCGGCCAAAACTCAATATTTCACAAAACTTCCAACATAAAAAATGTTCATCTCAGCATGCTTAACCATTTTAATAACTAGCACGAAGTCAGAAATTAAGCATAAAGGGTCGAAAACTACCTCGCAAGCTGTGGATTACTGTTCAATCCGAGTTGAACCAAGTTTCACGTAAATCGACCCAAACAACCACCACCACAGATAGATCTAGGAGGCTTCTACGTACAAACTCACAACAGGAAGCATGAAGCCGTGGCGTCACCGGAGCTGTGTTTTCCTGCTGGGTTCGAATACCCCAAAGTTCGCCGCTTTGCTGCGCTGTCACTGCTGGGAATCACCGTTAGAGGACACCACAGGGAGGAGCAGACGGCGGAGACGAGCCGATCTGGAGAGTTTCACCGCTGGAGACCGCCGGAAAAGTCGGATCAGGTCAGTCGAATTTCTTTGATACTGAAGGAAATTTGGAGAGAACAGAGTGTTTCCGGAAAAGGAAATTGGGATTTATGAAAATATTTTCGGATTTTCCCTATTTATAATAAAACAGAAACTTTTTCCGAAAGCCATAACTTCTTCATACGAACTCTGATTTTTGTATTCCATATGTCCACGAACTTATATCGACACGCTCTACAACTATCGTGAAGGAAGTTTTCCGAGAATCCCAACGTATAAAAAGTCAAACTTCACACGACCCCCTAAACTGTGAAATTCGAATAATTATACGTACGAAAACCATTCCACTTCACATACAACTTACGAATAAAGCACAATAACAATTATTCGTACAACTGGTCCATTATTAATTACCAAAATTAAATAACTGAAATCCAGGTCATCACATTTCCGGTGAGGTTTTCTGAAAAGTCCTGTGGGCGGCAGCCGGTGACCAGAATCCTGCGATCAGTGACTGGATTCCGGCCAACTTTCGCCTGAATCTGGCGGCCAGTGACTAGATTTGGAGGTCGGTGACCAGGCTCCGGCGAAGTCTCCTATGGTTTCTCTCTCTCTCTCTCTCTCTAAGTAACAAAGGGGTGAGGGTAAAATGGTATTAAAAAGAAAAAAAAAATATCTTAATGGGGTATTAGAGAAGACCTCTTTAGAGTGTTTTGGGTAAGAGGGAATTAAAAAAACTTAATGGGGTAAGTGAGAAAAGAATCTCTAGAAATGGGGTGAATGGACAAAAACCCTAAATTTAATAATTGAAATTAAAATGCAGGGTGTAATGAGCAAGTAGAGTGAACGAAGAAAATAATAGGGTGACAATAGCTGCACCCATACATATATCACCTTATTTTCATAGCTGACATTCTCTCATATTTTTGTTCTACCTCCTCACTCCCATATTTGTCATGTGACACTACAACAGAAAAACTAATTTGCGAGGAACAAATTTGTTGCTGAAAATCGAAATTTCCTCGCTATAGTGTTTTCGCGAGGAAAACATTTTGGTCGTCAGTTCCTCGCAGTTGGGTGGTCAAGAAAAGTTTATGCGAGGAAAATACTATTTCCTCACCAAACCCTTTTCGCGATGAAAATATTTTTTTTCTCGCTGTTATTCTTTAGCTACAAATTTTTTCCTCGCAAAAACTCATACTTTTTCCTCATTGAAAAATTTTGAATGCTAAAAAATAGTCGTTAAATATATTTCCCGATAAAACAAATTTCATCGCTAAACTATTATTTCCTCGCTAATGATTAGTAATAATTTAGAAATTATAAATAATAAAAAATTTAAAATACACCTTTTGAGACGAAAATAATTTTGTCGTTGTAGATAACTTTGGGTGAGGAAATTTTTCCTCGCTATAAGCTATCTCCAACGAGAAAATTTTATTTTCCTCGTAATATGTATTCGTTTAGCGAGGAAACCATTCCTCCCTAAATGTAGTCAATCTGGAGGAATTATACTTTTGTCATTGTCGATTCTCTTGTCTAGGACAAGAAAATTCATTTTTGTTGCTGTTGTTTAGTTATGGTAAGGAATAATAATGTAGATAATAAAGATGAGTAGACAAAATATATATATATATATATATTAAAATTAAAGTAATAATACATAGTATTCCCTCACAATAAGTACTAATTCAAAGTATTTACATCAATACAATATACTGATTCAAAAGAGTTTAGGGATCCTCCTGTACTAAATCCAATAGAGAAGTAACTAAATCATTTGCTTATTGGTGAACTCCTCAAATTTTTTTTTTTTTGGCATCCACTTGATCACTTTTTGAAATCTTGGAATCTCTTCTACTCTTGCACTTGGAAATATTCCGCCTAGTACGAGTATCCTGGTACAATTTCTTGGTTTTCTATAAGAATGTATATTTTAAACATAAAAAGTAAAAGGAAATCAAACTCGGAAAAAGATGCACCAAAACATAAGGCAAAGTACAGAATTGCACATAACATATGAAACTTTAAGTTATGGATTTGTGGCAGTAAACCTACCGAATTTAATGAAAGCATATGGTCTTGCAGCTGTTTTAATCTGGGCTCCATTAACATGCTCAAATTCATTCTTGAGATCTTCAAAATACTGAAAGGAAAGTTTCTTTGGATAGGCTTGGTCACACATTGTTAAGTAACAGACACATCCTTCAATTATATACTAAGAACCTGTCAAGGCAAGGCCAATAGATGTATGCTCTTCTAGAGACAAGAAGAATCATAATACAACATTAATAAGGCAAGAACTAACAAACAAAACGCTTTTGAAAACCACATCAGAGAGACAAAATATGCATAAAATCCAATACTAGCATCGTGCAAAAGATATTACCATAAAGGTTGCATGTATAGCTCAATTTACCTGACTTACATAATAAGAGCTTGAAAAATATAGGTCTAGTGACCTTAAGCTAATTAACTAAAAGAACATATACAGGCCATATTGTATGCCATGCATCTATGTTATTAGAATGTAGGTCTGACTGATAGGTCTGATATACTAAATGACTAGAAACCACATACTGATTTTGTAACAGGAAGAATACAGTTCAGGCACATATATCTAAGTTCAGAGAACCAAAGATAAGCAGATTATTTTCGTCACAACTACAACTACATGACACTGAAGTCATATCTGCTATTACTATAGAGTTAAGTTAATTGTCATTCACCAAAGCATCAAAAAAGAACAGTCATGAATAAGGTGAAGAAACTCCAAAAGTTGTTGCTATAAGTCCTATAACTATAATGAGAGTTCTATCACTTTGTGCTGAGATCCTGATTACTGTACAGAAAGAGATTACATTAATCTATAACTAGTATATTGTATTTGTATGCAATTCCATAAAAAAAAAAAATGTAATGAATACAGTTCGAATGCAATTAAGAAGAATAGCCAAATAGACAGAAGGATATTGGAATATCACGGCCATCATTCAATCGCTCTGCTAGTGGAAAACCATCAGTAACAGAAGCAATCATTGACAACCTCACCATCTTCACTTCACAACTTCCCAGCAATGCAAAAATAATGGTTATATGTCGCCTACCACCAGAGGTTTTGCGTGAGAGAGCGCTTGATGCAGATAACAAGAAAAGGATCCATCAAGTCCTCTCGTTGATAATTCTAGGATTTCTTATAAGTAACTACTGAATTAAAATACAATCTAACACATGCAAGTTGCTTAATCTGAATTGTATCCTTAAAACTTTTCCGGCCAGATAAACACCCAGAACCAGTCAATTCCCTATAACAAGCTCAACATGTAGTCTTTCCTGTTATATTCTAGCTTGAGTTGTAAGTA
This sequence comes from Rosa chinensis, assembly GCF_002994745.2. Taxonomy (NCBI): domain Eukaryota; kingdom Viridiplantae; phylum Streptophyta; class Magnoliopsida; order Rosales; family Rosaceae; genus Rosa; species Rosa chinensis. The sequence goes on from NC_037092.1 coordinate 56,207,199, forward strand.
ACAATCAAAGACACACATGCAAGAACAACTTAGATCACAAAAACATAATTCCCATATCTAACATAATCAACTCCAAGAAACACCCAATTCTGTGTGTGTGACTAGCCCAAAACATTGATAGAACACCCATTATCAAAACCCAACTGATCAGTCACAAGGCATCAAAGATCTAACCCAACCCTTTAATCATCCAAGACCATTGTCCTCAAAATTTGTGTAATATAGAGCAAATACCTGCAGAATGATGAACGGACGACGATGGTGCAATCGGAGCATCTTAATGGCAGACTGTAAAATTCATGCTCCGACCCTAATCTAGCAAAGTAAATAGGCAAATATTAATAACTTGCAGCATCATACATCGATTGGTGATATTTCAATACACAGAAAAGAAAAGAGAACCAGGATTATTTGGTATTGAAATACAGAACATAAACATCATTGAATTGAATTGAAGTGAAAAACTCATCCAGAAAGGAACGTAATTGGCTAATTGAGTCGAGGCAAGATTTGGTGACATCGACGAAAGCCATGTTTGGTAAATGTTGTAGGCAATATGTACTACAACAATTGAATCAAGGCATATTGTATCCCTGCTTAAAGATAATGGTCTAGTCCATAACAATGAATTCGTTGGTATACTGTAAAGAGTTAAAGTGAAGACATACCTCAAGGAAGGGACTAAAGTGAAGTCAAAACTCCCAATAGCAGATTGATTCTCTAGTGATAGCGCAGACCCAACGAAAAATTGGAATCCACCCAAGATTCTTTATTCAATATATGCAGATGCAGAAATTGCCCACAAAATTGAACTTTGCAGCGCTGGTTGATTGATTTCCCAATCCGATCGCCATCAGGAAGCCTTTTGATCACCCATGCCGTCCAATTTTTCAGTTTGCCCCCAAACCCTAGCCGAGCACTCGGACCCATTTTTTCTATTCTGTAGGGTTCTTCTGTTCTAATTGATTTTTCATTTTCCCTTTTATCTTTGGGCGCATTTTTGTTTTTACATTGCTGCTTGAACCTACAAATATCCCGCTTTAAAATTTTATTTTTTTTCAAAACCCGCCTTATCTATTTTTTTTCTTACCTCGACAGTAAAAAATTTAGGGTTTAGGGATTAGGGGTTAGGTTTTAAGGTTTATGTCATGATAATGCATGGCTAATTAAATGATTTTTGGTTTTATAAAGATTCTGCATATATAATCTATGTATAAATATCTAAATCTTGAACAGTTTAGATTGTCAAAATTAAATTGCATATATAGTGTGTAGGGTCTAGAGTGCGACCCCCTATGCAATCCTATTTCTACGATCCAAACCGTTCAACTTGTAAGACACCACTACTTGATCATCCATGTAGAATTTCAACTCAATAAGGAACCATTTACAATCATGATGATAATAACGGTTAATTTTGAAGATAGTGTGTTCGATGACTTATTTCTTTCAAGTTCTACACCTTAGTGAAATATAAGGTGTCCTACAAATAAAACGGTTTGGATCCTCAAATCATAGTGGTTTCCTACGCAATTCATTAACATGTGGAGATGTCCTGTGTAAAAAGTGGACGCAAGATCAGTAACAAAGAAACAGAGAATATAAGTCATATGGATACTCCTTTTGTATGTGTGTGTGTGTGTGTGTGAGTGTGTGTGTGTGTGTATATATATATACAGATTTTATCCAGAGCGGAGTTCCGCTTTGAAATTAAAGTGTGAACTTCGAGTTTTTGGTCGCTTTTCGGTCGCATATCCACATCTCGACCGTTCAGTTTTTAGGTACTAGTGTATAGATTATCTCTGCAAATTTTCAGCCAAATTGATGATCGTTAAGACATTGATTACCCCCCTTAAAGCTAGTACGGTTAAGGTTGAAAGATTCAGTCCGTCGATTGGTTTAAGCGAGTTAGATACCTTAACGATCATCAATTTGGCTGAAAATTTGCAGAGATGATCTATACACTAGTACCTAAAAACTGAACTGTCCAGATGTGGATATGCGACCGAAAAGAGACCCAAAACTTGAAGTTCACACTTTAGTTTCAAAGCGGAACTCCGCTCTGGATAAAATCTATCTATATATATATTATGTATATATATCTCTGTGTGTGTGTGGGAACATTTTTTTATATACATGTATACATATATATGGAATTAGTATAGAGATGAATTGGAGTTAAATTGACTAACCATGCAATCATTCCTAGTAGTCCTATGATGATAGAGGTGCGAAAAACCAATTCAGACATTCACAAAAAGTGTTGGATTACAATCATTGTATTTATATAAAACTAGTTTTAAAAAAAAAAATCCAAAAAAAATTACAATGGTTAGGACTCGGCCTCTAGACAGAGCAAGCAAACCAAAACTTTAAGTAATGTATGTCAATTACATTGGCTTAATAAATTAGTCATAATAAATAATACAATGCGGTTTTCAAAAAATACAAAAATATAATAAAATATTAATTATTGTATTATTACAATAAATAATACAATGATGAGTTTCAACAGATTAAAAAGAAATGTTTATGATATCGGTGAGCAGTGACCTGTTGGTTAACTAGCCTAATAACACGGTGTTAGTCATGGGTTCAAATCTCACAGACATCAGGGGTGAGGTGGGAAAAAATTGTTGTCCAGAATCATAAAAAAAATAAAATAAAATAAAATAAAATCTCTATGGTAAATAATAAAATATGGTTTTCAATTAATTTTAACAATGAAATAATAAGTTTCTTACAAAATCTATAATCAATTAATGAAAAAATTATTCATGGTGAAAGACTAAGGTGGCGTTCGGTAAGGTTTTCAAGTCATCTTTTTCATTTTATAAAATGAAAATGGCTTGAAAATGCGTTCGTTGTTCTGTTTTCAAAAATGCAGAAAATAATTTTGAAAATAATTTTTTATTTTACTTGTAAAACAGGAAAACGACAAATAGACGTTTTCACATTTTCATTCTCATATTTTAGAAAACACGGAGATATATCTTCCAAAACAAAGAAAAAAAAGAATGTGCTCTCTTCTTCCATATTCTCAAGTCGCTATCTTCTGCTCAGGGTCTATCTCTCATCTCTAGTCGCAATCTTCTCTCGTTTTTGAAAATTGTTTTCGGAATAAGGTACTGGACACATTTTCGGATCTCAAAAATCCAATCTTGTTTTCTTGTTTTTAATTTGAAAATCGGTTTTTGAAAAATCATTTTTAAAAACGTTACCGGACAAGCCCTTAAAAGTTTACTTTTTTCGAGGAAACTCATTGTTTGTCGCCATTGAATTTGGTGGGACATACACAATATTCCGCCAAACTAACATTGAGGAAAGCTTTGTTTCCTCACTAATTGCTTCTATAGACGAGGAAATGATTCCCCGTAGAACACAAGGTTTTAGCAAGAAAACTATACTTTTATCGTCGTTGAATTTGGTGGGTCTTACACAATTTTCCCCCAACCAAACAATGAGGAAAACGTTATTTCCTTGCTAATTGCATCTTTTGACAAGAAAATGGTTCCTCATAAAACACAAACTTCTAGCAAGGAAACTATAGTTTTGTCACCGTTGAATTTGGCGGGTCTTACATATTTTTCCGCCAAACTAATAATGAGGAAATTGTTATTTCCTCGCTAATTGCTTCTTTTGTCGAGGAAATGGTTTCTTGTAGAATGTGAACTTTTAGCGAGGGGATCATAATTTTATCGCCGTTGAATTTGGCGGGTCTTACACAATTCTCCGCCAAACTTATAACGAGGATAGTGTTAGTTCCTTGCTAATTGCTTCTTTTGACGAGGAAATAATTCCTTGTAGAAAACAGACTTTTAGCGAGGAAATCATAGTTTTCTCGCCATTGAATTTGGCCGGTCTTACACAATTTTGCGCCAAAAAAATAATGATGAAATCGTTATTTCCTCGCTGAATGTCATTCTCGTGATGAAAAAATTTGTCACCCAAATCTCATATTTCCTCGTTAATAGCATGACACTTCGGAGACCAATTTATGGTCACCTTTAGTGATGAACTAAAATATTCGTCGTAGAAAATGATATATAGTGAGGAAAATATATTCCTCGTAGAAAACCTATTAGCATTTAGTGAGGAACCGAAATATTCCTCGTAGAAGGTGATATTTATTGAGGAAAATAAATTCCTCGCTAAAAACTTGGTCGCTAAAACCTTTCTGTTGTAGTGTGACACTATAATAGCATAATTATAAAATACTATATATTTGAAAAACAATAAATAACATGACATTTAAACTTATAGCCCTAAGTGTTAGAGATGGTAGAAATTATAGCCCTTACTATTTGCATGCATGTAGTGATGATAGGTGGCTAAAATTTAACCCGGGGGCTATTTTAGCCCCTCACAATTGGAGATGGCCTAAAGGGTCGTTAACAATTGGTCCTTCACGTTGGAGATTAGCAGGTCCTTCGCGGTGGAGAACAACAGGTTCTTCATGCTGGTTGGCCTTAATCTCGGTAACCAAACTATGTTGATGACTTTTTGTCAATGTCACCACCCGTCTTAGACATCTTACTAGCCTTTGCTTGTGGTTCCGAAATTGGTAGATGTAGAAAATAAAGAGGAATGAAAGAGAGAATAGTCTTTGGATCTACATTGAATCGAATTAAGAAAGTGAAGCATATTCCAACTACAAAGAATAAAAAAAAGGAACAAATTAGAATACATATATTTCATTATTTCGAATGAGATGTTGGATACGTGTCCAACACTAAAAATATATGTTCTAACATTTTAAATTTACCTAATTCGCAATGGACAATGATCCTCTTTGCATGCAAGCAAGGCTGTCCCGATTTGAAACGAGGCCTAAGGCGGATTTTGAAGAGGCCTTCCAAACTTAATAGAGATTATAATTTGAGAGTATGATGTGTGAAGAGAGAATCAGAGGATGATTTTATTAACATCTATTTAGTTTTAGGCAAAGACTAAAGTTGCAAAGATGAAAATTTTGCAGCATAGTTTTGCAGAGTGTAGGAAGACTATTCATATTGTTAAGTTCATCTTCAACAACTTCCTTTTCTACATTTTGTTTTCTTTGGGTATAACTATATATATATATATATATATATATATTTTTTTTTTTTTGACAATTTGGGTTTACATATATTTATATGCTGAATTAGAAATATGCGAGCCTTCCCGGAGCATGAGGCCTAAGGCGACCGCCTTGGCTAAGGGACCGGCCCTGCATGCAAGATATCCTCATGAAAGGTTTGTTTGGCTCCAAAACCAGTATGAGTGCAAACTGTCTCTTTTGAGCGTGTGCGCAGGCGAGCCAGTACCGTGAGGTGCAGTTGTCGGAGAATCCCTTGACCTGACTTCTTGATCAAACGATGTGGACGAGGAGAGCACCAATCTCATCACAAGGTTCTTTTCTCTGCCTTCCGGAAAAGGACTTCTTGCCTTACGGGTAAGGGCTTTGGTTGTGATCTCTTCTCGTCACCGAATCGATACTCAACGTTGTAGGTTAAGCAGAGTAATCACTGGGAAGTTTGGAGAGAGCACGGGTTTGCTAAAGCGTATCTTTAGCTTCGCTGGGTTGCGAGGGCGTTACGCTTGCTTCGCTGGGTTGCAGGAAGGTTTCCTCCGGAGAGACTTTGATAATTGTTTAGATTAGTTGATTGAAGAGTTGTGTTAATTTGTCCTTGAAACTTGGTATTTATACCTAGGGTTTCGGCTGTTCCTTGCCATAGAAGCATTATTGATTGAAGTTTCCTATTCGATCACCGCTACTTGACTCCAATAAGGACTCATTTTCCTTATGGATCACGGAATGGGTGAAGCTGTAACCCAAACTCCAGTAGGCTTATTTTTGGGCCGCAGGTATCGGCCCGCTGTGCTAAATCCCCTAAGGGATCTTGCCAAAAATAATTTTGGGCTCAAACATTGCCCCCCAGGCCCGCGAAAATGTAACTGATTGAAGGGGACTTAAACGACAAGTCTGACAATCGAAACGAGGCCATTAATGAAGGTCGCGTCCACCCGCTTTGCAAAATGTCTTTTTGTTGTATCGTTTCCCTTAAAAAATCTCTTATTTAAATTCCGCAGCCACTTCAGACCTGTCACATCAGAAATTCTTCTAGTCTCCTAAACCCAGAAAACTTCTTGTTCCATACACATCTTTACAGAAATCCAGAAATGGCTCCCCTAAAGAAGATGATCATCGATCAGGAAGAGGAACTTAACGAGAAAGGCGCCTATACTTGGGGAACCAACGTAGGTGGCCGCTGTTTCATCCATACCAATGTCCAGAGACCCCTGCTTCTCAGACTCCCAAACCAACATGCCGGATTGGGACCTTCACCTCGAGATTCCATCCCAGACGACGCTCTCGCCCTCTACGGCCTACCCATCAGACGACCTATTCCGGTCCTCAGAAGAACACCTGGAGATTTCACTAGCTGGGGTGCACATCTGCATAGAGCCAAAATAGGGCATTGGCCTACCACCATCAACGCGGCAGAGTTCTTATGTTATCGCGAAGCGCGAGCTCGAGATCCAGCTCACTGGAGTGCGGCAGGTATTACTCAGACTATCGATCTTTGCTTTTACCTTCCGCGATGTGACAATCGTTCACCGCCGGCTGCCTTTCTTTGTTTCTAGAACACCGCCACCAACACTTTTGATTTTCGATTCGGCCAAATGAGCATCACTCTGCTAGACATCCTCACTATTACTGGGTTACCCATCGATGGCGAGCCCTACGTACATGGCCAATTTGACTCTGTTACATTCACTTCGACAATGGCTCAAGTCGGCCGCAGCTCCCATAGCGGTTCCTACCCGCGGTGGCTGACCCATTACTGCAAAGAACACAATGCGATCGGAGGAATTGCTTTCCTGGAGTACTGGCTTTGCAAGTTCATCTTCTGCACCTCCGGCAACAAGCCCACTAGTCCTTGGACTTCTCTCGCCACGACCCTTTACAACGGCCACCGCGTAGGGCTCGGACAATCGGTGCTGGGCGCCTTCTATTGTACTCTATACCAAGCCACCATGCATCCTTTTGAAACTAGCATCTCAGGCCTCTTTTGGATCCTTGTTTTCTGGATTCAAATTTACTTTCCATTTTTTCGCCGCTACCACCGGCTGACACCCTTCTCGGTCAATGGCTCTACTGTGAGGTAAGGTACACATGCCCACCCTATTCTGAGTGTTTCTCATATTTGTAGCTCCTGCACGAAATGCCCTACCTTGACTTAGTGATCAATAGGAGATTCCTGCCTCTACTTGAACATGGGTTCCTTCCTGGGGATCCTAACTATAGTGATCGCGCGCTCTTGGGTTTTCGCCGTGCGATCTTCTGCTCAGACATCAGGCTCACCACGGAAGAACTCAGTTATGAGCTTTACGCGCCCAACTACTTTGCTCGCCAACTCGGGCTGATCCAGTTCGTGTCATTCCCCATCTTTGATGCCTGGAACTACAACACCTCCTGGCGTAGAGTTGGTCCCCCAACTGGGCCTCCGCCAGCCCAAAGCATGCGTGCATTGGTCGATCTCCCTGACTGGCCCAACAAAATCGCTCCCGTCAATGGGACCGCTAAAGATTATGATCAATGGTGGAAAGAAGTCTCTGTCAACTGCTGGAGACAAAGGGATGATGAACTCTTCGCGACCATCTTCCAAGATTTGAGGTATCCCTATGATACTGATACTGAATTTCTTGCTCGCTTCCCTAAAGATGAGGCTCGATCTCCACTACCTAAACCGGCTCTGCGACCTGTGAGAGCTCCGCGTCCTGCTCAAGCCGACATTGTTATCCGCGAGCCCTCACAAGAGGTAACTGCCCTAAAAATGTTTTCATTTTCTTCTTTCGCTTTTACCTCCACTCTTTTCCCCTAACTCAAATAATGCAGCAGGGATGTATTCCACCTCCCGGCAGTGGTGCAATGAATGCTTCTTCGGCCACTGGTCAGGCTGCTAAATAAAAAGCTATAGCAACGGAGCCCGAAGTTGAAGACTCTTCTTTCAATGACGACGACCCACAAACTGTAAGGAATCTTTCTTAGAATCTAATATCTTTACATTTTTCTTCAAAGTCTAACTTGATTCTCTTTCGATCCTGACAGATTATCACCGCTTTGGCCCGCAAACGCAATCGCGTTGACCCCCGGACTGACCCGTGGGCAGAAGATGAACCACTCGTTTCTCGACTGGTACTTCATACCTAATGCAAGCACTGAAATTTTCATTCCATCATTATGTCTGAGCCTATAACGCTCCTCACTTGTAGGTCAGTCGTAAGTCCTTAAGGCCAATCAGTGAAGGATAAACTATTGTTGGCAAAGGAGCACCATTTTTCAAACACAAGCGCGGCCTGATTCGACCAATCCTCCACCTCCATTCAATATGGCGAGTGATTCACAGCTGCCCCTGGTGCCAGTGCAGATTTTGGATGACAGCTCGCCTGAACCTGAAGAAAGAGCGCTACCAATAGATACATCTCGCGAACAGCCACCTACAACCCTCATCCTGGAATAGGTATCGCCTGATTCGGCCAATCCTCTCGAGATTGCCCAAGAACAAGTGGCAACCGATGCTCCTTACGAGTCACCTGTTGAAGAGGTATGTTTCATTGTAAACATTTCCACTCTGACTCCCGCCTTACTCTTTTTTACATTCTAACACCTCTTTCTAGGATCAGAATGTTGCTCCTAGTGAGGAAGTGGTTGTCGCTACTGAGGAAGTGGTTATCGCTGCTGAGGAAATGGCTATTGAGAACCCCACTGAATCGGATGGTGGAAATGTGGCTGACCAGGAACCTGCCCCCCAAGTGCTTGAAGCAGGGGGAGAAGTACCTCATGAACCAGTGCCGGAGGCAGTTCCTGTCGCGGAGCCTCTTGAGGCTCCTGTTGCTATGGATCCCAACCTACCACCTGTGCCTCCTTCAAGACTAGAGAGCCTGGCTCGCGTGCCTGAAGTGGTCCCACTTGGAATTATAGATGATGCTAGAGAAGGCCTTCGTCGCCTCTTGGGCCTTGACATTCTGACCCCCGGCGCACCCACGAGAGCTTTAGAGTACCTGAGTGTATTTCTCCGCGAAGGAGCCATCACTGAAGCTTAGTTTATTGATATTGACCAGCTGTTGCAGGATATCCCCCAATGGCTCAATAAGAAGGCGGCCGCGACCGCGCAAGCTAGGCAGACATAAGCACACTATCAGGCCCTTACTCATCAAATGGACAATTCACGTACTCTTTGGGTGATCGGGTCAATCTCATCAGGGATCTGACTCTTGCGAGAAACCATCTCCGATCCCAGATTCAGGATCTTCAGGCTCAATTAACTACTGTGATGGCCAGGCTTGCCTTTGAGGAACCCCAACTAGAACAACCACTAGCTGTTTTCGAGGTGCTATCACAAGACCTGGCCCAAGCTGCAACTGATGCTAGCTTTCGCCTGGACGACCATTTTCTCCGCCTAACTTATGCAGGCCAGGGACTTTAGGCCTCTAGTATTAGGCCTATTATTTTGTATGAACAATATTAATATTATTACCAATTATATATTTAGCCCACTTTGCTGGCCCAAATTTCTGTTTTATCCTCGTAGGTGACAAAGCGGTATCAATTTTGCCTTAATTGCTCATTAAAACAGTTTTGAAAGGGATAACCTCGAAATGGGACAGTTACCTCCTTGGAGACTGCTCTGTTGTCCACGCGTATTCAATTTCGTTCATTTCCGAGATCATAGCATTGAATTCTTAAATGATCTCATTAATGGCGTTAAATCTACTTCAACTGCCCATATCAAAGGGCTGAGGCCACTAAAGTTGGCCCCTATAAATACCTATACTTGTAAGAGTGCAAATACACACAATCATGATTTATCCAGAAAATGTCTTGCAATCACTACTTCTCTTCCTCCTATTCCTGAAATCGTCTCCTCTTACCATCTCGCTTTTAGCCTCTATATCTTAGGCTTTATGGCTTAGTCTCACTTCCTAGGTAGGCCTTATGGCCTAATCTCAGGTCCAGCCGCATGTCTTTGGCCTCAGAGAGTCTGGATGGGATTCACTGGTTCCAGTTAAGCTGAAGAACATATGGCACTCCTAACGCGGGGTACCACATTCTAGGAAGTCTCTCTCCTTAGGTTCCCCCGCGTGAATCAAAAAGAAGAAGGGTGGAAGGCCATTCGAGGCCCTACGCTCTTCTTCGGCGCCCTACCTTAGGGGTTTGAAGGACTGACTTATGTTTTTCCCCCTGAGGGAGTTGAGGCAACTGGGCTGCGTTCTGCTCTGATGACCATCTCCATCCCGGAGGATAACTCACTGGAAGGGTTGCGATGGACTATTTCCTTCCCTCTCCTTGCAGTACCAATGGTAGCAGCGGCGACTCAGATCAGAGGAGGGTGAAGAGAGGAAGAGTAAGAGAAATAATTTCACTGACCCTCTGGAGACAAAAACTCAGAAATCCAGAAATTTTTCAGAAGATTTGAAATCCTTATGATTTTCAGCCACTGTTGGCTTTGTAATTTGCAAATATATTTGTATTGCTTTTGGCCGCAAAGCCACTTTATGAATCCAAACATATTTCTTCTTCCATTTTCAATATCTGTCTATATAATATGGTCTCTGGTATAGGCCCTGTTACATGCTTCTAACACTTATTGTCAAAAGAAAAATGAAATACTTGTAAAAAATTACAACGAACAAAAGGGATATATAAGGCCGCTAATACAAGCCTTAATGCGTAGAGTGTTGCCCCCTAGTCTTAGTAGGTGAAGCGAAGACAGGAGAACAAGGCCACAGAAAAGGTCGAAATGGAAGGGAGGACGCAAACCAAGGAAGACTATGGTTACCCCCCAGTCCCAGAAACAGGCGGAGCTGGTGGATCTTCGAATTCCTAAACATTAGGGTAATATTTCTTCAAGAACCTACCATTGATGGGGTTGCGGTGGAGGTCGCCGTCCAAATCTTTTAGGTAGAATGCCCCACGCTCCAAAATTTTGTAAATGACAAAGGGTCCTTCCCAACGTGGAGTATACTTACTGTGGCCAATCAACTTCTCGCTTAATGGCAAAATCGCCTTCCAAACCAGTTCACCTTCTTTGTAACTGCAGTCGCGCGTCCGCCTATCGTAGGCAAGAGCGATGCATTGCTTTTCCATCACTAAGCTGTCCAAAGCCTCTAAGCGCTTGTTGCTAAGGTCTTCATTCTCCTGCCACATAGTCTGGACATAATCTTCACCGATCAAGTGATGCTGATCTTGGATGCACAGGGATTGAACATTCACTTCCAAAGGGAGAACCGCATCGTGGCCAAACATCAACGCATAGGGGGTGGTGGCAGTAGGGTTCTGCTTGGAAGTGCGATAAGCCCATAGTGTCTCATACAATGTTTCGTGCCACTGGCGAGGGTTCTCAACAAGCATCTTTTTCAATAGAGTAATGATGATCTTGTTATTGGCCTCCGCTTGACCATTGGATTTTGCGTAATAAGGTGTGCTACGGATAAACTGGATGCCAAAGTCATTGACGAGCTTCTCTACATCACCACTCATGAATGCTGCCCCCCTGTCGGACACCAAAACCTCTGGGATGCCAAACCTGCAGATAATATTGTGAAAGATGAATTGGCGAATGGTGGCCAGAGGCCTCCTTCAAAGGCTCAGCTTCCACCCATTTAGTGAAGAAATCAGTAGTGATGATGATGAACTTGTGCTGGAATGAAGAATGCGGGTGAATCATTCCAATCAAATCCAAAGTCCAGCCTCGTGCAGGCCAAGGTTTAATAATAGGTTGCATGGGAATATTAGGAGTGTGTGGACTGATCCATGAGCCTGGCAATCTTGGCATCCTTTCGTGAATGTGATATAGTCCTTCAAAATGCTGGGCCAATAATACCCATGTCTCCTGATGAGCCAGCGCATCTTCAGACCCGATTGATGGGCTCCACACACGCCTTCATGCGCCTCTCGCATTAATCGTTTTGCTTCCCGGCCATAGACACACCTGAAATTGATGCTATCTTTACCACATCGATGTAGCTTGTCGCCTCTAAGGAAGTAATTTAGTGCCAGAAAACGGATCTTCCTGTCTGCAGTGGGATTTGGCTGCGTGAGGTAGGTGATCAACGGGATACGCCAATCCACATCAATAGGATCAAAAGCCGCCACTGTGGGCTCTTCTGGCTGGTTAGGTCGTGCAAGCCACGAAGGCAACGTGTGTTGCTCAACCTTTAGAATTCGATCGCGAACTCCATATTTCAGGGTAACGCCTGTAGCCAACTGAGAGAGTTCATTAGCCGCAAAGTTACGCTTGCGAGGAATATGCTCCAAGCCCACGTCTTCAAATTGGGCCAAAAGTTCAAGAGCACAACTCAAATACGGTGCAAGTAAGTAGCTTATGCACCTGTACTTCTCGCGAAGCTGATTGATCACGAGTAAAGAATCAGCGCATACCTGGATGTCTCTGACTCCTAGTTCTAGCAACACCTCTAGTCCAATAATGAGGACCTCATATTCTGCCTGGTAGTTGGTGCACCGGAACTCTAATTGGAAGGAATATGAAAAACGATCGCCAACTGGATTTTCCAAGACAACCCCTGCTCCTGCCAGTGTCTCCGTTCTCGAGCCATCAAAATATAACATCCAAAGTTGGAGTGAAACTGTGGCTTGATATAGCATGGTGTACTCAGGCAAGCATGCTAGATCCGGGGGATCTACAATTTCAGTAGTGACTTCAAAGTCTCTTACAGCGGGAACGTCCAGCATGAGGTGATGCACTAGAAAGTCTGCGATGGCTTGTCCTTTTACTAATTTCTGAGGGACATATTGTAGCGAAAATTCTGACAAGGCAAGCACCCATTTGCCGATGCGACCCCTTAGGATAGGTTGCGACAGCATATATTTAACCAGATCGGTTTGAGCGATGATGCAAGTAGTAAAGGATAACATATAATGCCGCAGCTTGCATGCACAGCTTTTCCATTGGAGTGTACCTTGTTTTGCAATCTGTGAGTGTCCTACTGAGGTAAAAGATAGCATGTTCGACGCCAGCTTCATGATCCTGAGTGAGGAGGCTACTAATGGAAGCCTCCGCTGCTGAAATATATAATTTCAAAGGAAAACCATCTCTGGGGGGAACTAGTACTGGCGGACTTGCTAGATAGACCTTGATCTTGTCAAAAGCCTCTTGATGTTTAAGTTCCCATACAAACTCGTTCTGTCCCTGCAACTTCAGCAGTGGGGAAAACGGGTGGATTTTACCTGCAGAATTAGAGATGAATCGTCACAGAAAGTTGATCTTACCCAACAGTCGCTGTAGCTCCTTCTTCGTTCGCGGGGGAGATGCATTGATAACTGCATTTGCCTTATCTTCAGGGACCTCGATTCCTCTCTGATAGACTATGAACCCTAGAAAGTCACCTGCCTGAACTCCGAAAAAGCATTTGGCGGGGTTCATCTTGAGCTTGTGTAGCCGCATGCTCTCGAAGACCTTTCTAAGATCTACGATATGGTCCCCTCGCTTCTTAGACTTCACGACCACATCATCAATGTAAACCTCTAAAATCTTCCAAACTATGTCATGGACGATTAGGTTCATGGCTCTCTAATACGTGGCCCCAGCATTCTTCAGACCAAAAGGCATGACCACATAATCTAAAACTCCCGCAAAGCCTGGGCAGCAAAACGCTGTCTTGTATCTATCTTCTTCAGCGACCGGAATCAGGTGGTATCCTGCAGTTCCGTCCATGAAGGACAACAATTCATGTCCCTATACTTTTTCTACCAACATATCAGCGATCGTCATGGGATAGACATCTTTAGGTGTGGCCACATTAAGGTCTCTGTAATCCACACAAACTCGCATCTTGCCATTCTTCTTGCGAACATGCACTATGTTAGATAGCCACTGATTGTGCTTGGCCACCCTGATAATGCCTGATTTATGCATTTTCTCGACTTCTTCTTTAACTAGAACTTGGGTCTCTGAATTCATTCTTCGCAGCTCTTGCTTCATAGGCCTCTTGTCAGGGAGTGTTGGCAGCTGATGGCATACCAAGTACGATGACAGGCCTGGAATGTCTTCGTATTTTTCCACGAAGCAGTCCTTGAATTCCAGCAATAAGTTAATGAGCCTCTCCTTCTCGCTAGGCTCTAAATACGCACTGATAGCCACTTCCAAGGGCTCGTCAGTTGTTCCAAGATTGACCTTCTCAGTAGGGTCCCTGACCTTAGGAGGCGTGTCATCCAATGCCGCTGGGGCGAGTTGAATGTCGTCTTCTTCCTTTTCATGGTTAGAGAGCTCCTCGTTAACTATTTCTAAGGTCGCGACTGGATCACATGCCTCTTTTTCCACCAGATACGAGGATAATCTTTCGTACAAAGAGTGGAAGGCCTCTATCCCTTCCTCTGGAAGGTGGTAATCCATTAACTATTTAAGGGTTTGGGCACAACGTGGCCAGGCCTTTCCAGACCTTCCTTCACGAGCGTGAGCCCCCACTGTGCCAATTTAGAGGTCATCACCCTTGTGGGGCGGCCTTTGTCATTGATACCATTGACCTGCAATGGAGTGATTGGCTCTAAGTAGTACCTGGCATCTACGTAATTCGCATAAACAGGGAACGGGCGAGGATCAGCTTTAATCACTTCAGCCTTATCCGTAGCCCTGTTCCATATAATCAATTCCTGATGAAGAGTTGACGGAACACAATAATTCCAGTGGATCCAGTCTCTGCCTAGAATGACGCTATAAGCAGCATAACAGTCTGTCACAAAGAAAGCATAAACCCCCTTTGCGAGGCCGTCTTGATACGCAGGAATAATAGGCCCAATGTCTTTGTTACAGTCCCCATGAAGTTCTTAAGCGTGAGAGACGTAGACTGGATATTCTCTTTCTTAATTCCAAGCAAGTGCATAGTCCTTGTAGTAATGACATTAACTGCAGCTCCAGTATCGCATGATCTTGCTAACTTTGGTGCCGCCAATTTTCGCCGTGATATATAGAGGTCTCATGTGTTGGATCATAGCAGGTGTTGGCTTTGTAAAGCTCATGAAGAACTCTCTGCTGTTGGCATCCTCTGTTTCTAAGAACACAGCCTCTTCTACATGTGTCGTGGCTGCTGAGGTAATCTGTAAAGGCTGTTCGCTACCTCCTTCAGCTTCCACACACTCTTGCGCGGCTACTGGTAGTGCATACCTCGCGGGAAGTACATAAACCATGCTGCAGGAGGTGTCAACTGCTTCTGTCTCGTCCATCTCCTCCTGAAGGTCGAGCTTGGGCTCATCAACTGGTACGTTGGTGTTAAATTGTTTAGCCAACGAAGCTACTAACATCTCTTCTATAAGGCCTTTTACCTGGTATTGCTTGTGTTCCTGTGTTGCGGCAACCTGCTTTGGTGAGTCTGACCTTTGTTTCTTTGTTGGGTTCTTCTTTGGGGGCGCCACCACCTGACCTTGAACCTTTTTAGGTCTCCACTGTTAGGCATCTGTAGTGTTGTCTTTGCCCCCCAGTCTCTCAAAAACTGAGGATTTGGTTTCCGGCTCCTCGCGAAACAACCTGCGCCTGATATGTGACAGCCTAGTGGGCGAGCTTTCCTTCCTAGCTGGTGGACATGTTCTTTCTTTCGTGATCCTACAGAAAACACTAGGCTTAGAAGCCCCTGACTCCGAGCATGCTTGTTTTAGAAAATTACGGGGGGCCACCAATGGCTTAGCGGCTAGCGCCTCCATCTCCTTCTGATATTGCTCAGGTGATTTGACCAATTGTGAAGGCTTAATCAGGCCCTGATCCAGAGCCTCTAGTGTTCACTTGGCCTCTCCGAACCTTCGCTGCAGCTTCCTTTTCTTGGAAGGGCTAATCTCCACCGCTTTCCCTTTCTCCCTGGTGTACCATTTGCCTTCCTTGATGGAGGACGTTGAAAAAGGTGGAATGTACGGCTTGGTCAACATATCTCTGTGCTCATTCCCAGCCCTTACATCTTGTTTCTGTTCAGCTGCAGCCTCTTTCAGTTTCTTGAACAAGTTGGAGTCCCTTGGGGATGGCGGTGACCCCATCTTGTCTCTTGCTCTTAGGATCGAAGGTTGATAGTTTTGGGACGGTGAGGCCCACTTGATTGCCGGAACGAGCCAAAACGAAACATCTGCTCGACTTCTTCATGCGACACTTAGATGCCACATTCTTCTTTGCATCGCGAGCAAAGGACTACTGGTGAGGCTTCGTTGACTGGCTTAGCTCTCTCCTTTGCAGGGGTCTCATCCCCTTCTGTCTTCTCTTCTTGCCCCTTTGTAGTCAAATCTAAGGTTGGTTTTCTCTAGTTCTTCTTGGTCCAGTTCACATCAACCATATTGACCTCGGTGTCTGGGAAAGGGTTCAGGTCTACTAGTGCTGCCGCGGTCGCTGGAGCTTCAACCTGCAAACTACCATTATTGAGCCATACATAAATTTGGTCCTTTAGCTTCACACAGTTAGCCGTGTTATGGTTCCACAAGTTGTGAAATTTGCAGTACTTATTTCCTTTCAGCTGATCTAGGGAAAGTTTCGAAGTCTGTCTTCACCATCTTCGCAGTGATCATTTCATCTAAAATCTCATGTGCCTTATTGGCATCATATGTATAAGTTGCGAACTCAGGTTTGGTGAAGGCTACAGAATTGAGTTTGACAAGTTCCTTAGATATTTTCAATTGCTTGAAGGCTGAGCTCTTCCTTCCTGTCAGCTCAAACACAGAGACATCATTCTCTTCTTCATCATCTTCTTCCTGGCAGACTTATTCCCCTTGATGATGATAGTAAGGATCATAGGTAGTCAGCTGGTAGTGCAACGCAGCCACTGTATGGTGTTTTCCTAGCACATATGTCCATTTGGAAGTATTTTTCCTAGCATCAGTCTCTTTGAGGAGATGCTCAAAGCTACCTACCTCTGTAATAATCTCTCCCATTGACTGGATCATGCTGCCATGTTGCTTCTTTCGCTGGAGTGGCTCCAATCCTTTGATCGCCAACTTAACTAATTCTTTCTCAGGCAATATCATACTAAGTTTAGCCTTCTGGATCTGGAAGTGTTGAAGATAAGCAACAGTAGACTCGGTGGGCTGTTAGGCCATCTAGGTGAGAGAGGCCAAGTCAACCTCAAGCTTAATAGCTCCAAAAGTCTCTCGAAAAACCTTTTCCATTGCTGGCCAATCCGCCACTGACCCTAGCCGCAGTTTAGAAAACCATCTAAAAGCTGCTCCAGATAGAGAAGTGCCAAAGGTCCTACACTTGAGGATGTCATCATTCTACTATTGGCCGCATTGCACCCTAAATTTGGCCAGATGGGTTGCCGCATTCTCAGTATCCTCTCCTGAAAAAGTAGAGAATATGATATTTTTGTAGCCTATGGGAAAAGGCGCGAGCATTATATGCGGCGAGAAAGGTCCCTCATAAACACCATCTAGGTGGGCCCTAGGGTTAGCTAACCTGATCATCTCCTCAACCTCTTCGCGTCTCACATAGTCCGGACCAGGAGGAGGAGGTGTCGCCATGGTCTAGCGAGCATTCTGCAGAGGTACAGCCTGGCTAGCGGCCACTATTCCTTCCCTAAGGCGAATTGTCCGGGGAATAGTGGATTGTTGCAGGGTCATAGCTGGTGTGGCCACATCTTTTACCAGGGCCGTTATCTTGATCGGATTGCCAGCCTGGTCAATGCCATAGTAATTCCCTGGAAGTTCTTCATAGACATTCTCCTCCCCATCGCTGTCGTATTGAGTAAACACAACAAGATCAGCAGAACTGCCTTCAACGGTCTTCGGATTCCTACTCTTTTGCGGGGGCGGTGGAATGGCCTTGTTACCACCAATTACCAGGGCTTTGTCCTTGCTTTTGGTTACTGAGGCAGAGGCGGCTGCAGATGGTGTAACGGTGTTGCCGCTAGTCTTCTCCCGAGCATTAGGAGGTATGTATTTACTAGTACTTGAAGGTTGTCCAAGCGAGCCAAGAATAGCGTTAGGATCCCCCAAAGCTTTATTCAGATGCTCTTTAGCCTGGTCCAACTCAGCTCTTTGCATGGCGACTTAGGTCGCAAGATTGGATCCTTCGTTGTGAAGAACTGCCAATTCTGATGCAGTATGCTTGGCTTGGTTTGCGATGTCAGCAGAGATGTGCTTGCTCTGAGCAGCCTGACCGGTCACCATATCCATGAGCTCCTTGTGGTTTTCCTGGATTTTTTTGTACATGTCTTGCCAATGTCCCTGCGTTTGTCGCGAACTCACTTCAAGATTTTACAGTGAGATCGAAACCTCATCAAGCCTTCGGCGCTCTTCCGCGAGGGCTTTTTCCATCCTTTCATTATATGCAGCATTATTATGTTGAAAGATAGCAAGCCGCTCCTCAATGCTCGCATTCGCCGGGGCGGTAATGGGCACAAATGAATCAGTTGTCTCCTCACTCGCGGCCACTTGGGTGGTGTTGGACACGTTGCCAGCCTCATTAGGCTGGACAGGAGGATTTCTGTGCCCTTAGTAGCGGGCTGGGGAGTTCCACCCTATTCTATTGACATGTCTGGTGATGGTGGGTTGAGTGAGAACTTTTGTGTTACTTGTTCGTCGGAAAGACCACGATAGTGGGCAGGAGAGTGCGGCCTGTAACTGGAAGTCCGATGATTTGGGCAATTAATGTAAACCTTTTGGTAAGGGTTTGCGCTTGATTTCACAATGGTTGCGATCACGAAGAAACGCTACTAGGTCCCACTAGGCGTGCCAAAATGTTTGGCTCCAAAACCAGTATGGGTGCAAACTGTCTCTTTTGAGCATGTGTGTAGGCATGCCAGCACTGTGGGGTGCAGTCGTCAGAGAATCCCTTTACCTGACTTCTTGATCAAACGATGTGGACAAGGAGAGCACCAACCTCGTCACAAGGTTCTTTTCTCTGCCTTCCGGAAAATGACTTCTTGCCTTACGGGCAAGGGCTTTGGTTGTGATCTCATCGCATCATCGAATCGATACTCAACGTTTTAGGTTGAGCAGAGCAATCACTGGGAAGTTTGGAGAAAGCACCGGTATGCTAAAGCGTATCTTTAGCTTCGATGGGTTGCAACTGGGTTGCAGGTAGGTTTGCTCCGAAGAGACTTTGATAATCGTTGAGATTAGTTGATTGAAGAGTTGTGTTAATTCGTCCTTGAAACCTGATATTTATACCTAAGGTTTCGACTGTTCCTTTCCATAGAAGCATTATTGATTGAAGTTTCTTATTCCATCACCGCTACTTGACTCCAATAAGGACTTGTTTTCTTTATGTATCACGAAATGAGTGAAGTTGTAACCCAAACCTAAGTAGGTTTATTTTTGGGCCTCAGGTGTCAGCCCGCTATGCTAAATCCCCTAAGAGATCTTGCCAAAAATACTTTTGGGCTCAAACAAGGTTTCCAAAACAATCACATGCAAAATCTAAATAAATAAAAAATCTATTTCAGCGCTCAAACCTTAAGCGGCGTGACCTCGATTTAATTCTAGTACTAATGGCTCAATAGAGCGGTTTCAAAGCCCATTATCGAATTTGCTCCAAGACAGAATATTGCACAGTACTCTAGCGCCAACGGTCCAACGTTGTTGTCCTCATCGATAATTATGGGAATGTAGACCTGGCCGGCGACGGCGGGAGATGAAATTAAGTCCAAGATTTGGGTCGTGCCGTCGTGGAAATAATTTGAAGCCACATGCAACTCACATGCATCTAGATATATATATATGTTTATCAGTAGACTAAACTACAAGTCTTTTTTTTGGTCAGGAGACTCTAGAATCCCCTAAACCGACAAAACGACTCTCCGTTTTAACCTCCCCAGAGGCCAGAAGTTTCAAATAACTCCAATCCCCAAAGTACCCTTTTCCCCTTCTCTCCCTTTTTTTTCTCAAAACTCCGCAAAAACCCTACTTCAACCCACAGCAGCGATCAGAACTAAAACCCTCCTCCAAAACCCATCAATGTCTTCAACACTACTTCGCTCCCGTTTAGCCTCTCTCGTATCGAAGCGCGGTCGCCGTCTACTGAGCTCCGACGTCGCTTCAAACCCTCCTAAGGACCCATTCGTTGCCGCCGAAACCCTCGCTTCCAATCGCACAGCTCCTCCACCGCCACCGCCAAGCGCCGCCGCTGCGAGCGCGTCAACTAGAAAGCCCTGGAGCTTTCTCAAGTACTCCCTCATTGGCGCTCTCACCGGCGCCACCGCCTCTGTTGCTTATGTCTCCTATGGTATCAATATTACTTCATTTGTTTTTTTCCTTCTCTCTTGAATTGGATTCGGAAACGAAATTTCGATGTGGGCCTTGGCTGAAAGATCAAGAAATGATTAGTGCTGTGTGTGTTGGATTGGATCATGGAGAGAAGTTTTTCATTTCTTGCTAACTGAATTGAACAGTGTAGAATTGTACATTTGTGATTCGATTTTGGTTGTGAAACTTCATTCTTTTTTGTCTTGTGGGAAATTTGATGTGGGTTTTAGGTGAACAGAAAGATTTGTGTATTCTTTTATGTTGTTCTTTTGTTTCGTTATGAAAGAGGAAGAGTGAGTTTTGGATGTACATTTTTTTTTTTTGCAGCTTACTCGATGGATGAAATAGCTGAAAAGACAAAGGCTCTGCGAGAAGCACGTGCAAGTATCGAAATTCCAGATGATGCATCCACTCTTGACGTAAGATTGAGTCAGACTATGTATGAAAATGCAGTTACTCAGCTGTGTGCATAATTTGATGTTTGTATGTTTTTTTTTATCTTTACTTCAGTTGCAAGATACTTGATTAGCTTTTGGATGACAATTATTTAAAAAGTGAGTTAACCCGAAAAAGAGAGGAGGAAGAGAGAATGAGTTGTAAGGCGTTGTTTAGAACTAGGATTCACTCCGACTGCTATTTTGGAATCAAATTTGAAGATTAAATCTTCTGGCAAACCTTTATGTAAGATTGTAAAACTCTCCACCTTTCCCTCCCAGATTTTGCCAAAAAGAAACCTGTCGTTCTGAGCATGCTTTCTTTGTTGGGCAACAATGACTTTATCCTTCAATTGAAGTTAGGGATGAGAGAGCTTTGATTTCACAAAGCTAGAGAGGATGTTTGGTCAAAGAAATGAGAGTGGGGAATTGAGAGAAGAAGTGGAGAAAGTAGTAAGGAAATAAAAAAGGGTCAGTATTTTGACAGTTTTTGGATAGAAGCTCATGAAATGACGAAAACGGCTTTATTATTGTCAAATAATTTCTATTCAATATTGTATCTGGAAAAATCATGTCCAAAAACAACATAACCATGCCTTTGTTTATTTTAGAGACAATAAATTATCCAGCTATCTGGTTTTGATATCAAATGCGCTCTAAACAAATATCATATGTTATAGCTTTCTTGCACCGGGTAGCTCATTATCATATTTGTTATCAAGTATTGGTCGTATAAACTGTTTTATAGTTTATTAGCTATACATCTTGTTTTTGATACCCATAAATCCCCCAAATTCGCTTTATAGAGCCAGGCTTGAAACTGGGTCCTCCTGCCAAACCCTACGATCGTTAGGCGCCAGGTAACTCTACCATGAGGGATTTGAACCCCCGACCACATGGGAGCAAACCATGGGTCTACCATTCCTACTAACTCCTCGTTGGTTAGTCTATAAGCTGCACATGAGACCCTAGTAGCACATTACATTTTGTTTGCACTTATTGAAGTTATGGAACCTTACTCATTGTGATTGTTATTTAATCGTTATTAATTGAATGTGTTGGTATTTTCAGTAGATTGATATTTTGCTATCAATTTCCTTTGCAGAAATTCAAAACTATGCTCTACTCTTCTGCAATTATAGGTGGGTTCTCTGAACTACATTTCTGTTCTGTGGTAGTCAAGCTTCACAGATGCTGTAGTTTATGAGGTGTTTGTTCAGTCGTTTCATTAAAACTGATTGATGTTAATATCATTCACATTAATCGTTACTGTTATGTGGAGGATTTGTTTACTAGCTGCATTATATATAATATATACAGATATATATTTTCCTCTGGTTACTAGCATTTGGTAACCTGTATCTTGAGGACCAACATTGGAAAATCATAGTACTAATAATTTAAGATTTTGATTGAACTCTTTGATGACATAGTGTAGGGAGGCGTATTTACTTAAACATATAAGTGTAAATGCTCTTGACAATCATCTTTCTGTAGCGCCCATTACTAGGCTTAAGATATAATTTTACAGAGCTTACTTGGTTGTCACATATCGCCTCTGGGCTTGATGCAGATGAAGTTATGACTTTTGAAACCTCTTGCTTAGTACCAAAGGGAAATTCTCTCTAATTAGAGTTTTTATTGTTACCACTTATGCTGATTCTTTCTTCCTGATACGTCCAGTGCCTGCTAAAGCAGCTGAAGCTTACCTTGATGCTAGGAGGGCAATTGAAGAACAAGTTCGAGTGGGTATTTTGTTTCTGTTTCTTGCTTTATACTTGGGCACACTATAATGTCATAATATTGGTTTGTTTGACCACAGTACTTGGTTTTATAGGGTTATACTGAACCATATGCGGAAAAGCTTCTTCCAGATTTGCATCCCATGGATAGAAATGCTTATACACTTGTTCTGGATCTACAGGAGACATTACTTTACTCTTATTGGACGGTAAGGCTAGGCTGGAAAATGGTCGTGGTTGTTCTGCAAATTAGAAGATTTAGATGTAGACATGTGCTTTTATATATGCGCACATGATATCTAAGCAATGCATTTTGTTTCCATCTTCGCTTGTGCCACCTATAAGTAGTCACCATTACAGTCCTCATGCCATAAATTTTCATTTTACCTTTTTGTGTGATTACTTATGAGGATGTTTCTCTTTGGCATATGAAGAGGGAAAAGGGCTGGCAGACAATCAAAAGACCTGGAGTTGATGCTTTCTTAGAGCATCTTGCTCAGTTTTATGAAATCATCGTATTTTCGGACTATTCAAATATGGTAATTTTGCCATCACTTATTTTGCAACATCTTGCTCAGGCTTTTTCATGACATCTTTTTATTTTTATTTATTCTTTCTTCTTTTATTCAATTTCAAATAATTAATAATCACTAACGGCATCTTACTTTTCTTTGGTGAATGTAGTATGTAGATCCTGTAATGGAGAGATTGGACCCAAAACATTGTGTAAGATTCAGGCTAGGAAAGGCTGCCACCAAGTATCAAGATGGAGTGCATTATAGGGTACTTGGCTTGCTAAATATTTGCTGTTCCATTTGAATGATGCTCGATTCCCTCTTTTGTTTATGTTCTTGATGATCAACATTTTTGAAGTTCTGAAAATGTTCACTAATATTGAATGGTTGGACAGTGCCAAAAAAAATTTGATTTATTTTTTCATCAACATTCTTGCTGAGGCTCATTTCTTCTTGAGTGAGCCTAACGTGAGTTACTATTCTATTGAAAAATTATATTTTTCTTCTGTACAGTAACTGTTTGCAAAAAGTTTCGACATATTTTATAATTAAAATAAGTCCTACTACTTCTGTTCCTGGATGATGTGTTCGATGGTAGATGTACTCAGCTTTGACCAAAAAGTTGCTGGTCAAACCATTAAGTAATTGATAAACTCCGACCCGCTTAATGACTTGAAATGTTTTTCCTCCTCTCTTTATGGGTAATCCATCAGGGTTAATAAGGATGTTTCTGGTTTTACTTGTGTGATCATTAAGGTATATGAGATGTTGAGACGTAGTTTCTTGTGGCAGGACCTTTCAAAGCTAAATAGAGATCCAAGAAAGATCATATATCTGAGTGCCCATGCACGAGAAAATAGCCTACAGCCTGAAAATGGTGCCGTAATAAAGCCATATAAGTCTGAGCTGGATGATACAGCGCTTGTAGATTTCATCCCATTTCTTGAATGTAAGTCATCTGTGATTTTTTGTTTGTTCTCAAGAATGAATAACCCTTGGAATTCCACTAACGCCTGCTTGTACTTGATTTATGTGCAGTTGTCGCCCGTAACCCTCCAGCAGATATCAGACAAGTATTAGCATCGTATGAAGGACATGAAATTCCAGCTGAGTTCATTAGGCGTACTAAGGAGCATCAGAGGTAATATATTCGTAATATGCGAGTCCAATTTACATGTGTTATTCTGATACTTATGGTCAGTTAATTTTTATTTTTTATTTTTTTTATTTGGTAAAAAGCAGAGGGATGTTTTCATTTTCGTAACATGCGAGTCCAATTTACATGTGTTATTCTAATACTTATGTTCAATTAATTCTTTTTCTTTTGTTTTTTGTCTGGTAAAAAGCAGAGGGATGTTTTCATTTCATGTACTCAATTTACATTTGTTATTCTGATTTCTGATACTCACAAAGACTGAAACACTCTTTTATCTTACCCACCCATGTCCTCTTTTCTGTGATCTCCTGCATCTACCATGCAGTCAACTGTTCTTATGTATGTGATTTGTACACATAATGCATATATACAGAATGCCCAGGTTTGAGTCTCCTTGAGTGCCAAGTCGAGTAGAATGATTTACTTGCAGGCAATTTTGAAGCGCCTATTTGCATTTCATTGAATATACAACATGCTATAGGTCACTTATAATGTCACATGTTGGCGCAAATTCTTACAAAATAAAATTGAAATCACATTGCAGGAAAATGCAAGAACAGAAGCAGCATGGTCCTCGACTCTGGAGGCGTTGATGTTGGAGACTGAGTCAGAATAATGTAAAAACTAGGAGATGGTTTCAGGCGTAATTGGCGATCTGGTTTTGAAGTACGCAGAGTTAGAGAAGTTATGAAGCCAATTTCAAAGATTAAAAAAAAAAAAAAAAAAAATTTTGCAGCGTGGATAAAATCTGGAACAGTATATGTTCAGCTCAGTCTCTCTGGGCTGCTGACACTGTATTTCTGGTATCTAATCTATTTTTTCTGAACATCAAAGTTTTAACCAATATCAATTTCAATTTACCTGTAGCTCGGAAAGAGATTGGATGATGATATTGTGCCTCGAGAATTATTGGCTGTCACATCTGTTCAATTTTGTTTCTGTCCGTCCAGTTTCTTGTGGTTTAAATTTTATTCTGTAATGATTGCATTTTCATGCAAATAAGATTACAGATGCTATAATCCAGAAAATGTCACCATTTATTGAATAGAAGATATTACGAACGTCCCAGGCACGTTAGTTGGATATAACTGGCACCACAAGCTTTGGATGGAATCAAAGGTTGCCAACAGTTTTAACTTGTACAAGGAGACAAATTGAAATGAAAATCACATTCACACCAGCTAAGGCGCGTGGCAATTTGCACTGTTCTCTCTTGTTCCTCCAAATTTTTATTTGTCATTGACTGTTTACGAAAGTCCTCTATCTATAGTTAGGGTTCGTTTTTGACTTTTTTCTATCTATAATTAAGGTCCGTTTTGATGTAAGAAGAAAATAATGGTGTTTCTAAATATATCCAACAAATATTTAAATACATTCAAAATCTAAGAATAAAGCACGATATTTCTAACTTTACTTTTGATTTTGATATACAAACCAAGCAACCAGAACAACAAACGTTAACACCATCATTAGAGTAAAGACTAGGTAGGAAAGAACAAAAAAAACCTTATCCTTAAAAGACCTTGTTTTTGAATCTACAGGTGCAAGTGCATACAAAATTACAAATACAATCATTTTTTGCTATTAGTTATTATATTGCTTTTGTTCCTTTTGATTTCATCGATCTCATCCATCTGCAAATTGTGCTTTTCAAAATTTAATCCATACATTTAGATGATCAGTCATATTTACTTGCTCAATAAATTAGGCTCTTAGCAGTTACGAATAAATACAGTTAATGAATCTTCTGGAGTAGTACCTAAGGAAGATATCAGTTTTTCAATGTATTTGATGTCTAATGAATGATCTAGTTTTATGTACCGTTGTGAGGTACTAACACATCTTCTTGTCTGTCAGACAGCAGAATGATATGTAATAGTCACTTACTCACTTTAGCTTGATATGAATGATATATTTGTTTGATTCAATAAAAAAAAATACATTTAACAGTAAAAGTTATTGAATGGGTGAATATGACTCTGTAACGTGTACAAATATAGAATCCTCCAAAAGGAAAAAAAAAAAAATCTTATACAGCACCCAAAGAAAAAATAGAATATATTCCTCTAAAATTGTTGATGACTTTTCTTCGCGCACAAGGGAGGAGCGAGTGCGCGCGTTAACCAGGTGACAGCTCGGTTTGGAAATTGGAAGTCAAGTCTTTCTTGTTTCAGAAACCACCGATTCAAACTCTCTCTGTGTGTCGTAATCACACACCAAAAAAGTCTCCGCCATAACATTGCAGTACATCTCCTCTTTCCAATTTCGTCTTCTTCCAGTACTACTCTCTCTTCTGTACTACAATACAAACCCAACAACCGCTTTATAACTAACCCAACTCTGCATTCTCCAATGTCCACAGCCTCTCCACAAAAATGGCTCGACCACTTCTCCTCCTCCTCCACCTCATCCTCCTCTCCCTCGCCCTCGCCGCCTCCGCCCACAGCGGCCACGGCGATGAAGACGAGGAACCAACCGCCGCAGACGACACTGACCTCCGCGCCAGGCCTCTGATCATGGCAAAGATTTGGTGTTTGATAGTTATTTTCTTCGGAACTTTCATCCCTGGAGTTTCTCCTTACTTCTTCAAATGGAATCAGGGTTTCTTGGTTCTGGGGACCCAGTTTGCTGGGGGTGTGTTTCTGGGGACGGCTCTGATGCATTTTCTGAGTGACGCTGATGAGACTTTTAAAGACTTGACTAAAAAAGAGTACCCTTTTGCGTTCATGTTGGCTTGTGCTGGGTTCTTGTTGACAATGCTGGCTGACTGTGTCATTTCCTATGTGTTTTCCAAGAAAAGGGGCGCTGGCTCTGTTTCTGATCTTGAGACTCAAGGTGAGTTGTGGGTTTTGTTTTCAGATTTGAACTTTCTTTTGTGAGAGTTGTGGGTTTGTTCCATGACAATTGTTTGATGTGTGATGTTAGTTGCAAGAAGAATTAACTTTCTTTATAGTCAGGATAGCTGGATAAAGACTAAAGAGATTGAATATGTCAGCTGTACATGAATTTTTTTCTCTGGTGCTAAATTGGCGTGGTTTGGTCATGTGGCTAAGAAATTATTAGCGGGATTGTCATTTAACATGGCCAAGTGAGAACTAAATTAAGAAGAAAAGCTAGGCTTAAGGTATATTATAGAAGTGGATAGGTGCTAAATTACTTTTTTTATAACAACACGAGTTAATCTTGGGTCATGAGTCAGGATAAGGACTAAGGAGTAAAGGATTGAACAAATCAGATAGGCCTAAAATTTTCTCTGCTACTGAAGATGATGATATGATGTAAGATTGTTAGGACTATCAAAATTGATTATTGTTTTCTTCATTTCAGGGAGTGTTGAACATGAAAAAGGCGTCACAGCATCACAGTGTCAGGTGAGATCATAGTTGTATATAGTTCTTGTTCACATATGTACTGATTAAGATCTGCCACTTGGTATGGATGATTATTGTCCTGAAACTGATTATATACTATATTCGAATGCTTTGGCAGAGCCATAACCACTTTGCAAACGCATCTGTCGCAAATGTTAGTTCACTTGGGGATAGTGTCCTGTTGATAGTAGCCTTGTGTTTTCACTCTGTCTTTGAGGGCATTGCAATTGGAGTTGCTGAGACTAAAGCTGATGCTTGGAAAGCCTTATGGACAATTTCTCTGCATAAGGTATTTGCAGCTATTGCCATGGGAATTGCTCTTCTGCGAATGATGCCTAACCGTCCCTTCTTATCATGCGCTGCCTATGCTTTTGCATTTGCTATTTCAAGTCCTATTGGCGTGGCCATTGGAATCATAATAGACGCAACAACCCAAGGTGCTGTGGCAGATTGGATATTTGCGATTTCAATGGGTCTGGCATGTGGTGTGTTTATCTATGTAGCTGTAAACCATTTATTGGCAAAGGGTTACACACCCGGTAAGGAAGTTTCTGTGGACAAACCCCATTACAAGTTTTGGCAGTGTCGTTGGGCGTTAGCGTTATAGCTGTTGTGATGATTTGGGACACTTGAAGACATGCCAAAGGTTGTGCCTTTACCATATTTGTTTGTGAAAGAATGCCTAATGAAGCATATGGAATGGAGTTTCTTTGATGAGTAGCAAGACTAGGGTAATAGCTAAATCTGTTTTTTGTATATAAATTTCATGTAGTTATTAGTTCAGTCTACAAGACTGCTATCATTCCCAATATGGTGAAATTGTTACAACAGATTGCATATCTCCTCTTCCAAATTTTTCCTTGAATAAGTTATATTCGTTTGGATTTTACAGTACAAATGGCTTGGCAATCATCTAGGTGTGGATCATGTTATATATTTTGACCGATAAGAATTCATATGTTCTGTTAGCTTTGACAGTATGTGACACATTATGTATGTCAGAAAGAAAGGGATTTTATCTGCGTTGACTTACATATCCCCATTATAATGTCACAATGCACCATTGGAGTTGCAACTCCTGCTGCACTGCTCAGTTTGGGAATGGATGAACATGTCTTTGTAAAGTATAGATTCATTAATATATTAATTAAGGTACAAAGCATCTGTCAGATATTTGAATCCGACTGGTATATACTCTCTCTAGGTCTCGTGTTATGGCATGTCGACAATGTGATCAGAATCTGATTAGGTGTATACCTATCATTTCTAAAATTTTATTCACAGTGATAACTGCATTTGATTCTTTTACTTAGAGCAAGGAACAATTGTACATGAGATTTGCCTATAACAATTGTTTATACTCGAGCATGCTGATGCATGATCAGACCGAAATATTTTTTTACAAAACCAAATGAAAATAGAGAGCAGTTTATACTTTTTAACATGATATCAGATTAGTGACTAAGAACTAGCTTGTTTTTTCCCTAATTGTAATTAAGGTAGAGTCCAAACCCACCAGTGTACAATAACACACTGAACCCTTCCAACCCTTCCATGTGCCAGAGAAGAATGGCGTTCTTCTCTTCCTTTGCCTCACCCTCTCTTCCTTAGCCTACAGCAACCACGGCAAGGGTGAAACTGAAAAACACAATGGTGCTCACTACCTTCGATCTAAGGCTCTTATCCTGGTCAAGATTTGGTGCCTGCTGTTGGTCTTTGTTGGGACTTTTGCTGCAGGAATGTCACCTTACTTCTTAAGGTGGAACGAGGCGTTCTTGGTTCTAGGCACACAGTTTGCTGGTGGTGTGTTTTTGGGAACAGCTCTCATGCACTTCCTGAGTGATTCAAACAAGACTTTTGAGGGCTTGACTGAAAAGGAGTACCCTTTTGCCTGTATGCTGGCCTGTGTAGGGTTCTTGATCACAATGTTTGCAGATTGTGTGGTTTCATATGTCTATGCTAAGCAGAAGGACAGTCCAACCGACCCTGAATTTCAAGGTCAGTGGTAGATATAGAGACTTGGTTTTGAGCCTTAACTATACAACTCGATTTTATTACTGATTTCACAAACTTCTTTTTCTACAGGGAAGGACGAGGCTCACAAGGTGAGATATGTATATGTTCTGCTCTTGTTTGTGCTTGTTTCCAATATCTATGTTTGATAAACTAAAAATCTTGTATTTGTCCTCACATGCATACCCAAAAGTTATTACGAATTCACTACATACTTTTGAAATTATAATACACTGTTAGGATTAAAGATCGAACAAAAACAACATGCTTTGTTGCCACTCTCGTGGAATGTTGTTCGGATATATGAGCAGATCAAGAGTTTATCAACAAGACATGTCAAATATTTTGTTAGAGAACATTACGCTATATAGAATTGACAACACATCTTGCTTGTATGTATGCTTTCACTGCAGAGCCATGGCACCCACCACGTAGCAGCAGTTGGTTCATTTGGGGACACCATTTTGTTGATCATAGCCTTGTGCTTCCACTCTTTCTCTGAGGGCATCGCTATTGGAATTGCAAAAACGAAAATTGATGCTTGGAAGGCTTTGTGGACAGTGTGTCTGCACAAAATGATTGCAGCCATTGCCATGAGCATTGCTCTCCTCCGCATGGTTCCCAATCGTCCCTTCTTATCATGCATGGCTTACGCTTTTATCTTTGCCATTTCTAGTCCAGTTGGTGTGGGAGTTGGGATCATAATAGATTCCACAACTGAAGGTTCAACAGCAGATTGGATGTTTGCTATTTCTATAGGCTTGGCTTGTGGAGTATTCATCTATGTTTCGATAAACCATTTGCTTTCAAAGGGTTACACAGCTCACAATGCAGTTTCTGTTGACAAACCCCATTACAGGTTATTGGCTGTTGTGTTTGGTATTGGAGTAATCTCTGTGGCCATGATCTGGGACACTTACGTCGCATATATTGCTCATCGATCATTCTCAAGGGTATCTCGATTTACTTAATATCAAATTTCTCTTAGATGTTTCCTGTATTAATAGTACCCAATTTTTTTTGAAAGAAATGTGAATTTCATTAACGCATGCGAAGATAGCCATTACATATCTTTCTGCTGTCTTCAACTAGATAGATCAAGAAGTTATAGTAAGAAAACTATTGTGATATATAGAAACAAACCATCTATATTCAAACTAATTGCTCACTTATTTAAAATGAGCCTATAAACTATGGAGAAAAGTAAGACATAGTACATAGGCCCCTAGCACACCCATCTATATTTTTCCTTTGCCCTTCAAACTAGGGCTAGAAGATTTTGTCGGACACAATCGTTGTCCGGTCCATAGAGAGATTGGGCCTAGCAGCTGCCCAACTCCTTGACGATCCAAATTGACTTAGATGCCTCATTTATGAAGAGCCCAAACTCATCAGTTTCTGCTTTCATCTTCATTTTCTGGCCCATAGAAGTGAGCCCATTTCCAAGAACCCTAAGCAAAGGCCCAATAGCTTGGGCTAGCCAATTTGGACCCAAACCCAAAATCCCTAAGGCAGGAGCACCTCAGCCACAGACCATGATCTCCGTCGCAAGGACCACCTCCAACAAATAGCCTAGCTACCTGTGGACACCACCAGGTAATCACCGTCAGGATCATAGAGAATAGGGCTTGGATTTGAGCCCAAACATAGTCCAACCATATTGATATGGACACCCAGATCCATTTGCATGTCACCAGCAGCTCTACGTTGTCCGCAGCGCCGGTCGATCTATAGCCTCTTCTCTGCCTCTTCGCGCAGCACTGCCGCTCATCCACATCTTAGTTAACGACATGGGTGTCATTGAAGTCACAGAAAGAGATTGGGAGGTCTCTAGGAGCCAAACTGCGTCACCACCACCGCCATGAACATCAGTGGTAGAGCTTGAGAGATGAAGATGGGAAGGTACCATATTGGATGGATTAAAGGACAGAAAAAGGCCCAGACGGACATGCCCTGCGGTTGGAAGTTAGCCAGAGCCGCTGTGTTTGTCGCTGCCACAAGAAGGCAACGCTAGGAGAAGCGCTGTTAGGATGGCTAGGGTTTTCATCTTCATCTTAGATTGCTTTATTAAGCCATATTAATAGTACCCTATTTCAAATCTCTTCAAATAGAGTTGATTAGATTAAAGTCCAAAAGCTAGACCCCATATTGAATTATTTCCTTTTTCATCTTGCTGACTCAATCGTTATTACTTTTTCTTTTTTTACATGACTAATATGCCCTTATTGAATGTCTTTGCACATAAAAGAAAAGAATTAATAGGATTAATAGCAATCTAATTAGTAATTTAATATCATATTTGATGTATATCTTTCTTAAATTTTTCTTCTAGATCCGGTATAAAATTTGGAATTGATATGAAATTGAATACCATATTTAATGTAAATCATTCCTAAAATTATTCTAATTTAAAAGATGTGGATCATTTAGCAAACCTATATAATCTATTTAAAATTTAAAATATTAGGGATTTGTATTAAGTAATTAGGGGTTTATATTAAAAATTTCTCAAAAATTAATAAGTGAGGATGTATACCTAGTATTTTATAACGTGTGAATAAAATTTCCTTCCCCCATTTAGAATCCATATTTTATATAAAGTTTTGAAATCCTAATCATTTTAGTCGCAGTACGACCCAAGGGCATGGTGCAATCCAAACCACCAAAGAGTTCGTTGAGAAATTTTAAATACACACATCTAATTACTCAATACACACTCCTTATTCAATAAACCTACCATTTAATTTCTCATTCTAATATTTTACTAAATACACAACCCAAATTACCTAAAATATCCTTAACCTAACAAACCATGAAATACACTATTATTTAATAACATTAAGGCTACTATTTAATTTAATTAGTATATCTGACCATATTAATTACTTGTCTTAGTTATTGGGAAATCCATAAGGATTCATTATTGTTCCCTTCAAATAGATGCTTAGAAATAGGTTTTGTATTATTTGAGTTCTCATCAACCAAACACCATATTGAATTTTGAGTCGAACTTTCAACCAAAACTGTATCAGTTCAGTAGTTTCTCCACAATGGCGGAACTACGAAATTGTCATTGGATAGTCAAACAAATTAACAATTACAAAGTTTTATACCTGTGATTTTTTATATTAGATAATAAATTGACTAATCATAACTTTTAGAAAAAAAAAAAACTAAAAGTGGGAGTAAAGTGATTTGTTTTAAAAATATTTAATGTCATTGATTTTGAAATTCTAAATTATATGGTTTCTCACCCCATTTAATTACAATTTATTTGAGAAAAATTTAAATTTGATGGTTTCTAACTTTATTCTTGTTTTGAATGAGGATGCATGTATATAAATTTATTGTGTTTATAATTATAGAATCATATAAGGAAGATATGATTATTATTATTTAGGTTCTTGACCAAAAGCCCCAAAATAAGCCAAAGTTATCTCACTTACCCCAACAACAGATTTTTATTCTTACTAACCCAAATTAAAGAGAAATGACTATTATGCCCTCTGCTTAATTAATAAATTACATACAGCTGCCACTGGGTAATCACTTTCTCATCCCCTCCTTTCTCTCTCTCTCTCCCCCCAACTGACCTCCAGCTCCGGCAACGTTCCAGCCCCTCCGGCACTCCACCCAGCCCTTCCGGCGTTCGGCGCTTAACCCAGGCGTTCTAGACCCAGCCTCTCCGAGGTACAACATAAGCCTCCCGGCGTTCGACGTAGGACCTCTGGCCTTCCAAGCCCATCGGCGCTCGACCCAGCCCCTCCGGTGCTCGACGAGGACTCTCCGAAGCTCGATCAAGGTTCTCCAGCGCTGGACCAAGGTTCTCCGATGTCGATGAAGGCTCTCCGGCGCTAGATCAAGGTTCTCCGGCGCTGGACCAAGGTTCTCCGGTGCTGCTAGCAGAGGGGAACGATGATTAGGTTCCTCCAAGCATTCAGGTTTAGGTTCCTCCATAATTTATTGGGAAATGAAAGTCAATTGTAGTAGATGACTGCAAGTCTATGCATATTCTCACAACGTGGTAGCAAGTTTTAGAATTGTCTGTGGATATATGAACTAGAGTTTCTTATTTGCCTTAGATGTTAAGCACTCTGTTTCTCTTCTACTGTTTTGTATTTTCTTTGGACGGTGTATTTAGTGCTTGTATTCTGTAATCAGGTTCATGAAAGTTTGCAGAGGATACGTGAAAGAAAGCTTGTTAACTTTATTGAGTGGGGCCCTGCAAGCATTCAGGTTCTTTTGCACTCTAAAAATTGTGTGTATAAATGAGTTCATTTACTTCATTTGGCAATATTTTGGATGTTTGATCTTTTACTTTCTGCTTGTTTGTGTAGGTTGCTTTGTCTAGGAAGTCGCCATATGTACAAACTACCCATAGGGTATATAAGGCTCTAACTCTCATCTTAGATTTTCTTCCTTGTTTTTAATTTTTTGAATGTCTATTGGGGGGCAATAGACGTCTATTGCCCTCCAATAAACGTTTTGAATTGATACAATCTCTTCATTTTTTTCTTTAATCAAAGTTTTATTTTTGTAATTTTAGGAAGATTAGTTCTCATTTCGGTAACTGAAATATCTATTGGGGGGCAATATACGTCTATTGGGGGGAAATAGACGTTTTGAATTGATGTAATCTCCTCATTTTTTTTTCTTTAATCAAAGTTTTATTTGTGTAATTTTAGGAAGATTGGTTTCCATTTCGATAATCGAAACGTCTATTGAGAGACAATAGATGTCTATTGGGGGGCAATAGACCTTTATTGTCCTTATATTGGGGGGCAATAGGCGCATATTGGGGGCAATACACTGCTGGGTAATAGACGTCTATTGGGGGGCAATAGACCAATAGACGTCTATTGCTCCTCTATTGGGGGCAATAGATGTTTTCAAAAAAATCTGGTGGGCAGCAGCCTGTGATCTGATTCCGGCAGCCGGTTATCGGATTCTGGCGGCCGGTGACCGGATTCCTGCAAAAGTTGGCCGAAATCCTGCGATAGGTGGCTGGAATCCGGCGACCGGTGACCGGCTCTGGCGAAGTCTCATATGGTTTCTCTCTCTTCCATTCTCTCTCTCTCTCTCTCTCTCTCTCTCTCTCTCTCTCTCTCTCTCTCTAAGTAACAAAGGGGTGAGGGGTAAAATGGAATTAAAAAAATTAAAAAATTAAAAAATCTTAATGGGGTATTAGGGAAGACTCCCTTAGAGTGTATTGGGTAAGGGGGAATTAAAAAAACTTAATGGGGTTAGTGGGAAAAAAAATCCCTAGAAATGGGGTAAATGGACAAAAACCCTTATTATTTTTCTTTTAATATATAGATGTCTATTTTGGTCATTTAATCTATCTATAAAATCTAATTTAAAATATAAAATAATAGGGATGTGTATTAAGTAGTTTGGGGTGTGTATGTAAAATTTACCGAGTTCGTTTCCTATTCCTTCTCAAAGAAAAAAAAGAGTTCATTTACAGCAGGAGTACTTTTTCTTTTATGGCACGTTTACTTACTTGGAATGGAAAACAATCATGAATCGGAAACAAATGGAATGGGAGAATAAAGGAATCAGTATTGATTCCGGAGGATTGATTCTTAAACCCATCCCCCCCTTCGTAATCAAATTCCTAAATATTCAGGAATCGATTCCTGATAAATAGGTGGGACCTACACCAATTCCAATTCCTTCATGTGTTAGTAAACACAGGAATTCTTTAAACACAGGAATTCTTTTACCCGGAATCATTCCGATTCCTTTCCTTTATGTGTTAGTAAACACAGGGGTGTTTTTAGTCTTTAATCATTCCATTTCATTCCATTCCATTCCAAGTAAGTAAACGTGCCCTTAGTCGAACACCACCGGTAAAACCCTAAAACGGGAAACAAACTCAGAAACACTAGTGAAGATGGCGGAGCACATACCCGAAGACATGATGGTTAAAATCCTGCAGCGGTTGCCGATCAAATCCTTAATCCGCTTCACCTGCGTTTCGAAGCGGTGGCGTTTCATCATATTGTCCGACCACCAATTCGCCAAATCCCAGTTCCAAATAACTTCTGAACAGACTCGAACCAGACTCCTCCTCTCCACCGCCTCTCAATCTGAATACGAATCCCTAGACATGGAGAGTTTTTCAGTTACAAAGCTGACCTGCCCATTCAAGCAACCCGACGACGTCGTCCGCATACTCTCCTCCTGCAATGGTCTGGTATGTGCGACATCCCTAGACAGAGACTCCAGGTACTTCCCATCGAACCTGTACATCTGGAACCCTTCAACTGGATTCTTCAAAAAACTACCTCTGTACATCTGGAACCCTTCAACTGGATTCTTCAAAAAACTACCTCTGATTCCTTAAACGTTCAGCGTCTACGTTATTTTGGTTTTGGACATTTGTCGGCCACTGACGACTACAAAGTTATTGCCAAAATCGAGAAGAAACAGCAGGCCGAGATATTCTCATCGAGAGCGAACACTTGGAAAACGATCCAAGTCCCTTCCGATGTGGAGCCCTTCAGCGAGGGGTTTCTTTTCAATGAGGCACTTCATTG
The DNA here is from genome assembly GCF_002994745.2 of Rosa chinensis. NCBI lineage: Eukaryota > Viridiplantae > Streptophyta > Magnoliopsida > Rosales > Rosaceae > Rosa > Rosa chinensis. Next base: position 56,243,187 of record NC_037092.1, read on the forward strand.
GATCAGTATTAAGAACTTTCCTAATTATAGCATTGATGTCGTTGCTTTCGATTTGGCAAAGGAAGAGTTCCGAAAAATTCCTCTGCCTACTACTCTTAAAAATGCAGCGGCGCTTTCTTCTTTTAGAGGATGCTTGTGTGTCTTTGATTATGCGTACAACACTGCTGGCTCTATTTATTTGTGGGTCATGAGAGAATATAACATGGCTGACGCGTGGACTAAGCTCTTCAACATAAAGATTCCCATTCCGCCTGAGAATGCAGTTCATATTTTGAGGCCAATCTTGGTTACAGAAACTAGTACATTTCTGCGATTAGACATGATGATTAATGCGGCGATAGAATCAAAGTTGGTAAGGAGTGTTCATCACCAGGAAGAGAAGCTTGAGACATATATGGTTAGTAGTGGCGGATTACGTATCAGGGACATGATTATATTTAAAGAGAGTCTACTTTGGCTTTACTAAATGATTGATATCTGCATTCGAATTTTGGTTAGTCACTCCCCATAATTTAGCCCCTATTTTTTCACTAGATTTGATTGTTTCATTTCACCTTGGCGACTATCCGTCTCATGATAATATCAGGTCAATGTACCATTAATTCTGTAAGTTTTTTTTTTTTTTTTTTTGTTATATGTAGTTTTCATTTGTGACCAGTGGATACAAAATTACTGTGACAACCCAAAATTTTAATAAATATTAAGTATACATATATATATATATATATATATATATATTGTGTGTGTGTGTGTGTTGTTCCTTATATATACTTGTTTATGAAGAAAGATAAATACCAGTTCACTATATAGGAGGAATTTTTGAGTCCTTGTATACTAGTATGTAAATTCTAATTACAAATACTAATTCGATGACGTACAATATAGTTGGTTTGTTGTGCTTGTGAACTTGTATTGCATTGATAAATTTAGATGTTGTGCTTAGGTACTATAGTTAAGATTATGTATACTTGTACACATACGCTACACAGTCATTAGGAATTTATACGTCCCCCCCTCCTCCCCCTCCCCCCCCCCCCCCACACACACACACACACACACTAGTTTAACGACCTTTATATATATATATATATATATATATATAATGAAGAACTAGAGTGCAGTTACAGCTTAATTGAGCAATGAATTCATCTTTGGGAGCCATGTATCTACCTTGGTATTATATGACCTATTGTTAAGTTTATAGTCCAAAGTAATTAGATCTTGATAGTATGAGTAGAACTGGAGGTGGCATTCCCTAATCTAAAAGAGTGATACGATCCTAGTGTTGGTAGCACAATGAAAGATTGAAGATTGGGATGATGAATCTCTTATTAGTCATTGTTCATATCCAAGTGTGAGTAAGTATTCTATTTGAGTGATTATGCAAAGTTAGGAATTATAGGTGTTGATGAATCTGTAAACTAAGCTAGCTAGTAGTTGGAGGAGGCATCACTCAATTTCTAGTCTACTGCTATCACCTGGATATCCCCAGATTATAGAAATAAATCTTATCTTCTTCATATATGTTTTTATATATTGTTGTGTTTTTGGCTCGTTGATACAATCTGAAAATTAGGATGCAGAATTCAAATCCAAGTCTAGAAAGGAAAGAGGTTTGCGCGTAGCTTTTCTATAAGTTTTAGGAAAGTTAGTCTTTCATGTTCTATTAGGATTTGTATTAAAGGCTTAGTCTATTAGGATTAGGAATCCTAATTGTATATTGTATCAGCAGCCACTATGCCCTATAAATAGGAGCTGCAGTCAGTTTTCTGGAATAAGAAGACAGAAAGTGCAGAAAACTAAGAGTCAAGGTGATAGAGAGATAAGAACTAGTCTGAGGGGTTTGAGGGATCTGCAATAAGTACTTGTAAACACCTAAATTCTTCATAGTGCTAGTGAATCTCTCAAGAGAGATCACGAAGTGGACGTAGGCTAAAGTTTTGGCTGAATCACTATAAAATCTGCTGTGTTGTTTCTGTTTTCAGTTCATCTATTTTCTGATTTTGCTCAAGTAAAACACAAAGATCCTAAAGGGGGCTTACACAATAAGTGGTATCAGAGCTTAGGCTCAAGGTGTTTTGCGATGGTGAACGGCAAAGTCATTGTCAAAGCAGGAGATGTGAAACCGTCCATTAAGCCCTTTAATGGCAAGGACAACTTCACGCTTTGGCAAAGGAAGATGATGAACATTCTGGTTCAGCAAGAGGTTGATGAGGCAATTGGAAATAAGCCTGCAACAATGACTGAAGCAGATTATACGAAGAAGAATAAGAAAGCAAAGAGGTCCATCGAGCTGCATCTTGCCGATAATGTCTTGCTTCATATTGGTGAGAATATGACTACAAAGGAAGCATGGGAGAAGCTTGAAGGCGTCTATAGGGGTAGAACTATCAGCAGCAAGTTACTCTTGAAGGAACAGCTCTTTGGCCTCAAGATGGAGGAAGGGGATGATTTTAATGATCACATATGCAAGTTTCAGAATTGCATATCAAACTTGGAGAAGGTTGGAGCAAAGATGGATGACGAAGACACGGCTGTCATGTTACTTCATTCGCTTCCACCTTCATTCAAGCACTTCAAAACCACCATGATATTCAAAGATACTATCACACTTTCTAAAGTGTGTGAGAACCTGGAATCATATGTCTAAATGGACAAAGAAGAAGAAAGTTCTCAAGCACGGGGACTTCATGTCAGAGGCAAGGAGAGAGGAAGGTCCAGGAATAGAGGTGGTGGATTTGAATAAAGATGCAGGTCAAAATCCAAGGGGAAAGGCAAAGAAAAGAAGAATGGTTGCTTCGAATGTGGTTCACTTGACCACTGGAAAAGGAATTGCAAACAATGGAAGGAGAAAAAGGCGCAGATGTTAGGAGAAAGCTCCAAGTCAGCCAATGTCATTGCTGGAAATTATAGTGACGATGGAGAACTTCTCGCAATAACAACCAGCTCCAGCGCGCTTAAATATTGGACCTTGGATACAGCCTGCACATTTCATATGTGTGTACACAGAGATTGGTACAATACATATGAAGAGAGGAACACCGGGGAAGTGTTGATGGGAGATGATTCACCTTGTAGAATCATGGGAATCGGAATAGTAAAGATCAAGATGCATGATGGAATTGTCAGAACGCTGGGAAACGTCCGACATGTCCCAAAATTGGGCAGAAATCTGATTTCATTGAGCACTTTGGATAGGGCTGGATTTTGGTATAAATCTGAAAAAGGACAGCTCAAGGTAGGAAAGGGACAAATGGTCTACATGAGGAGTGTGATGCAACCAGATAACATGTATAAACTTATAGGTTCTACGGTGGTTGGTAGAGCTGCAGTTTGTACAGAGGAAGACAAGACTGAGCTTTGGCATAAACGGCTAGGGCACATGAGTCAGAGAGGGTTGCAGGAATTACACAAAAGGGATCAGCTAGAAGGTGTAATGAGCTGCAAACTTGAATTTTGCAAGTATTGCACACTAGGAAAGCAGACCAAGGTGACATTCAATGTGGGCAGCAGTGAGAACAAATCCAAAGGAGTATTGGACTATATTCACACAGATGTTTGGGGGCCTACACCAACAAAATCAAAGGGTGGAGCCAGATACTTTGTCTATTTCATAGATGATTTTTCAAGGAAGGTTTGGGTATACTTTATGAAAATTAAAGACCAGGTTTTCACTAAGTTCAAGGAGTGGAAAGCTGAGGTTGAAAACCAAACAGGCAGAAAAATCAAGTGTTTGAGAAGCGACAATGGAGGTGAATATAGAGATAATAAGTTCTTACAGCTGTGCAAGGATGCAAGCATCACAAGACACTTTACTGTTAAGAAGACTCAACAAAATGGTGTTGCAGAAAGGATGAACAGAACTCTCATGGAGAGAGAAAGAAGCATGAGACTTCATGTAGGGTTGCCTGAAACTTTTTAGGCAGAAGCGGTTAATAATGCATGTTATTTGATTAATCGATCACCTTCTAGGGCTATTAATTTCAAGTGTGCAGAGGAGGTATGGTCTGGAAAGCCCGTTGATTATTCCAACTTGAGAGTGTTTGGTTGTAGTGCTTATGCACATATTCCCAGCGATGAAAGAACCAAACTGAAACCAAAGTCCCATGAGTGCTTGTTCATCGGCTTTGAAAAAGGGGTGAAAGGTTATAAGTTGTGGGATATAGTCAACGACAAAAAGGTGATCAGCAGGGATGTAATCTTTGATGAGAAGACTATGCCATTGAATGAGGAGGTTAATAGCAAGAGGGAGAAGATGGCTGTTGTTGAAGAAGAAGCAATCAAGATTTCATTAGCTAAACCATCAGATGAAGATTCCCAAGTTCAGGTGGAGCAAATTGAGCAAGTAGGGAATGATTAAGGAGCTATTGAAGAAACAAAGCAGCAACAACAGTCACCAGTTAGGGATCAGGTGGAGCAATCCCCACAGAGGGGTCAAAATTCCCCTATCCCACAAGCTCCTGAGTCATTTAAAAGAATCATAGCCCTTGACAAACCTAAGAGGAATCCAAGAAAGATACAAAGGTTTGGGTTTGAATCGGAAGAAGATGTGAGTCATGCTCTGAGTATAAGTCAAGGAGATCCAACTACTTATCAAGATGCCATAGAAAGCGAAGAACGGGCAGGTTGGATTGGTGCTATGATAGAAGAGATGGAATCTTTGCATAAGAATTCCATGTGGGAGTTGGTTCCTAAACCCAAAGAAAGAAAACTTGTTGGCTGCAAGTTGGTGTTTAGGAAGAAAGAAGGAGTACATGATGCTGATGCCATAAAGTACAAAGCACGTTTGGTGGCAAAAGGGTATTCGCAGAAAGAGGGAGTGGATTATGACGAGATTTTCTCTCCAGTCGTCAAACACACTTCAATTCGGTTATTGTTGTCTATAGCAGCTCAGTATGATATGGAGATTGAGCAGATGGATGTGAAAACTGCGTTTCTTCATGGGGACCTCAAAGAAGACATTTATATGTCACAGCCGGAGGGTTTTGTCGAAACAGGAAAAGAGGATCTGGTTTGTCAGTTAAGGAAGTCCTTATATGGACTTAAGCAATCACCAAGGCAGTGGTACAAGCGTTTCGACACATACATGCTGAAAATAGGCTACACAAGGTGCCTATATGAATGCTGCGTTTACTACCATGTATTTCAAGATGGGGAGATTATTCTACTACTTTTGTATGTAGATGACATGCTAATTACATGCAACGATATGTCGAAAATTCAAGAGCTTAAGAAGAAATTGGGAGCTGAATTCGACATGAAGGATCTAGGAGCTGCACAAAAGACCCTTGGAATTGAAATAAGGCGGGATAGAAAAGCTGGTAAAATTTGGTTGTCACAAGAAAAGTACATTCTGAGGGTACTTGAACGCTTCAACCTGGATGGAGCTAAGGTTGTTTCTATCCCATTAGCTGCACATTATCAGTTAAGTGTAAAGCAAAGGCCATCAAGTCAAGAAGAGATTGATGCGATGAAGGATGTTCCATATGCAAGTGCAGTAGGGTGTCTCATGTATGCTATGATTTGCACAAGACCAGATTTAGCTCAAGCATTGAGCGTTGTCTCTAAATACATGTCAAATCCGGGTAAGCCCCACTGGGAAGCAGTGAAGTGGATTTTGAGGTATTTAAAAGGGACTAGGCAGCTTGGAATCATGTTTGAGAGGAAACAAGAAGTAGCATGTGTGGCTGGTTTTGTGGATGCTGATTATGCAGGAGACTTAGATAGAAGGAGGTCCACAACAGGTTATGTTTTTACTTGTGGAGGAGGACTTGTGAGCTAGAAATCAACTCTTCAAGCAGTCACAGCTCTATCTACTACTAAGGCAGAATATATGGCATTAACAGAAGCTTCAAAGGAAGCTATTTGGTTGAATGGGCTAGCAAGTGAATTTGGAATTCACCAAGAAGGCGTGGTAGTGAAGTGTGACAGTCAAAGTGCCATTCACTTGGCAAAGAATCAAGTGTTTCATGCAAGGACGAAACACATTGATGTTCGCTATCACAGGATCAGAGATTGGGTAGAATCTGGAAATATCTTTGTGGAGAAGGTTCACATAAATGACAATGCTGCAGATTGTCTTACCAAGCTCGTTGCTGTAGAGAAGTTCAAGCATTGCTTGAACTTGCTCAGTGTCACAACATGCTGAGTTGTGGTGGAGCATCTCCTCACTTGAGGTGCGTTGAGGCAAGAAGAGTCTTGCCAAGGTGAAGGTTCTTGAAGGTTTGTTTAGGATTACTTCAAGAAGTTCAAGACATCCTGAAGGTTGCAGCAATCATTTTGGTATCAACTCACCAAGGTGGAGATTGTTGTGTTTTTGGCTCGTTGATACAATCTGAAAATTAGGATGCAGAATTCAAATCCAAGTCTAGAAAGGAAAGAGGTTTGCGCGCAACTTTTCTATAAGTTTTAGGAAAGTTAGTCTTTCATGTTCTATTAGGATTTGTATTAAAGGTTTAGTCTATTAGGATTAGGAATCCTAATTGTATATTGTATCAGCAGCCACTATGCCCTATAAATAGGAGCTGCAGTCAGTTTTCTGGAATAAGAAGACAGAAAGTGCAGAAAACTAAGAGTCAAGGTGATAGAGAGATAAGAACTAGTCTGAGGGGTTTGAGGGATCTGCAATAAGTACTTGTAAACACCTAAATTCTTCATAGTGCTAGTGAATCTCTCAAGAGAGATCACGAAGTGGACGTAGGCTAAAGTTTTGGCTGAACCACTATAAAATCTGCTGTGTTGTTTCTGTTTTCAGTTCATCTATTTTCTGATTTTGCTCAAGTAAAACACAAAGATCCTAAAGGGGGCTTACACAATATATATAACATTGGTCATTAAGTTATATAGGGATAAGAGCTTTCACACCTTTCTTTGCAATACTTACTGATGAAGGTTTCTATTAAGAGATAGGACTATATAAGATTTTGCTTAATGGCCAAGAACCAGACTAGTATAAATAGGAGCTATCTACCTAATTCATATTCACAGTACAATATAAGCAATAGAACAGAAGAACATGAGAGTGAGGGAGATAGAGAGAAGGGTTGCAGTAGAATAGAAAGAAAGAAATAAACAGAAAGGAACAAAAGAGAGAGAGAAAAGTACGTGATTAATAGGAGCATGAAAGAAAAGAAGAAAACAAAAGAGAGAGATCAAGATAGAATAGAGGAGCTATAGGAAAAGAAAGAAGAAACAGAATTAGGATCGGAAAAGAAAATAGAAGAGAGAAACATGAGACGTGAGAGAGATACCTGAAATGAAGGAAAGAGGAATTAACAAGAGTAGTTTGATTGATGTTCTGAATGGAATTCAAAGGTGAATTCAATCCTATAAGCTATTTCAATTGTTATTATTGTTCTTACGTTTAGCTTAGTTCTTTCTAAGCTGGCTTAAGTTTCTGCATAATTAGTAACCTAAATAATTTTCAAACAGAATGTAAGCATAGAAATAAATCAAGATTATTAGAGAACTGGTTCCGTAAGAATGGGTGTCCTGAGTAATTCTTAGGTTGCTGTTTGGGTTAAAATTCTTATTTTGTCTTAACAACAAGAAGTTAGAGTGATCAAAGAACCTATATGCATCAGTTTAACAACCTTAGACTGAGCAGTAACCTCAAACATTAGTTTGTAGTCATTGGAGAAAGCTAGAACAAGTTTCTGCATTATAATCATTTAGTTAATTTTGAGCAACCATATCCTTTGATCTAGACCTTCATTTTAGAAACCATTTGCATGTGTTGAAAGCTTATAATGTAAGCTTGATATCTGTATATTTTGATATAATTTTATTAAAGATTCATTGGTTAAGTTTGAGGCTAAATACAGAGGTCTGCATTCTGTAAATCAGTTTTTCTGAGTTTTTGACCCAGTTGCATTTTTACTAAAAACTGTATATTTTGGTCGGGTATTTGAAGTTAGTATCTTCATAAAAGTTTCAGTAGACATCTTGAAGATCATTTCAGAATTGGAATCTCATAAAAAGGATTTCTCTAGATTAAATTATGATTTTTCGAAATTGAGGGTCTGCATCAGGAAATTCTGCAATTGTCACCATGTTTCTGTTTGATTTCGGTAGTTTCCTTTATCCAAACTTGTTTAGGTCGACCAGAATTGAACATAGACATTCTCAAATTTCCAACAAAACTGACGTACAATACCATTTTTAGAATTTATTTGGGATACTTATGTCATTGTGAAATTGGCTAGCCATATCTGTTTTTTGTCATAACAAATCTGCAAGACATTTTGGTTGGTTAGTTAGCACTTCAAATGAAATCTAAATCGCTTGAGATTTTAGGTACTATTTTCTTAAGACATAATCTCTATAGTGAAGTTTTTTCTCAAGCCAGAACCATAGCTTTGTGCTTAAAATAAATTATGTGCTTATGCATAGGAAATGTGAATTGTACATGGATATTTACTTTTTATGCAGGAATATGTATCTATACAATAGCTTGAAATCCAGGTAGGGGGATCTGGGGAACCTCTACTCAACTGTATTGTATGCATATATGTTGCCTGACATGTTTATTGAGGAATGAATGAATATTTGATGCAATTACATTGCGAAGTATATATTATCAATTGATTCATCATCCAGTGAGTACATATGAAGTATAAGAATGGCGATGGTGATATGTGTAATGCTATTGGTATAAGAAAGTTTGAAATTTATCTTTTGCGTAGTTGAGTCCTGTTTGGACCTGAATTTAGCCATTCACTGATCTGCTAAAATTAGCATTCAACTTAACCCTGAAAATGTCATCGTTAGCATATAGTAAATAGGGATCGTTCTATTCCGGGGATTGAAGGTACACCTGTCATTGTAAGACAAATAAAGAATTAAAATAAAACAAAGTATATTATTTACAAAAACAAAATAAGGTATATACAAATTTATGAAATAAAAGGGGGCTTTAGGTTTTAGGTTTCCAAAATTAAAAGAAAGAAATAAAATTAAGTAAATATAAAAACACAAATACAAGAATGAAACATAAGAAACAAAAATCAAAACCAATTCCATAATCAAATTCAAATCAACCCTACAATTATTCTTCCAAGTCATGAGAAAGAAGTTGATCATGTGAAACATTTGAAGCAAGCGATTTCCCATATTTTACTTTCCTTTACTAATTAATCTAAGTGAAAGCACATAGACCAATCCTATCAAACATGCAATCAAAGTCTAGAAAGCTAGCAAATTAAGACATGTTCAACGCAATAACACATAGAGAAAGGTTATCAAATTAAGTGCACAACCTAGTATGAATAAGTTCATCTATTTGCAATCTTCTTCAATTGAATTCGACCTTTGTCCAAAGCCTTTACTACTTATGAAATAGGTTCACAAAACTATTAGGTGAATCGTTTACCTAAATCTAGCACCAATTACATGCAAATCCTATAAGTGTCGACTCATATAAGATAAACATATAAAAGTTTTCTATCAAGCAAATTCAATTGAACAATCTCACATAAGCAACTATAGAGTCACAATCATAAGAATCGAAAATATCATTTAATCATAAAATTTCATAATTAAACTTTGTTCAAACATCAATGTCAACTAGAACAATTCTAACAAAATCAAACAAGGTTACAAAGAAAGAGGTTGAATTACACCGTGAGATGGAGATGGGGATGAAAGATGAAACGTTTGGATTCTTGAATCTCGAAAGCAAGCTTCAAGGTGGAGAATGGATGGTGATGCTCACGGCTCCTTCTTCTTCTTCTTCTTCCTTGCTTGAAACGCTGAATGCACTAGAGGATGGAGAGAGCTTTCGCGTATAGAGTAATTTTTTGAATTGTAAGATGTGTGAGACGTCTAGAGTAGGGGAGTATATATAGGGGACGGCAAAACTTGGTCTCCAAGCTGAGATTCTTCTTTTATTTTCCATGGAATTAATTTAATAATTCCACATACCTTCCACCAATGATAATTTACCAAGTAAGCTCTAGTGTGTCATCCAACCAATCATAAAACTCCAAAATGATTCCCTAATATATTGTTGCCGAAATTGCATGAATATATTCTGATTTTTCTCTTTTATTTTGGCCAAAATACCTTTAGGGAATATATGAATGAATCTAGACGCATTATGAGCTTTTTCTTGATGTCCACACTTCTTCTTTCCTTAAACTCCTCCCTAGAAAATCTCTTGGCATAATCTTTTGTTTTCTTCTTGATTTTCACGCCAACTTTCTCTCTTCTCTTTCTATTTCACTGCAAAACCCTCCAATAACATCTCTTATACGTCACAAAACCCTAATTCCATGGGCTTTTATGGGCTTTTATCCATTTTGCCGAAAATTCAAGTTAATCTAGAGAGTTCTTGGGCCTTGTTGCATCACTTTCAAGCCTTGTCATCTTCCAACGCTATTTCTTCATTATTTCGATCAAGTTTCTTGGTTAGCTTCGGAATCTTTCTTGATACACTTTCCTCTTTTGCATAGGGTTTCCTGGTTGGAACAGGAAAGCTTATTTCTTCATTTCTGCTCATTTGTGTAGCCCTTTTTGTCTCATCTTCACACCTCTTAACATTTGCTAGCTCCTCTTTCCTTTCATGAGTTCATTTCCACTTTTGAGCTTCGAGGACCTAAAAATAGAAACTATTACTAAAAATAGAAACTTTCCTAAAACGAAAATAGAAACTTTCCAAAATTCAAAAAGGGAAACTTGCTAAAAATGAGAAATAGAAACTACAAAACGGAAACTTTCTACAATTAGGAACTTTCCCAATCGAAGAATGGAAACTTCCCTAAACAGAGTTTCTTTAAGGAAATAACGCAGGAAATGTAGGGAACTAGCAGTTAAAACGTCGCATTAAAATACTTCTATCACTCACGTGTACGACCATGTTGAGAAGAAATGAGGATGAATTGACACCCATTCAAGACAAATAGTTGGTGAAGTCATACAACCGAGGAAAAAGTGTTGGTTGGTCACCCAGCTTGGTTTGAGGTTTGAGTAACGAACGACCCAAAAATCAACAAGTTGGACCATGCGGCCATATGTTCGGTTTAATCCAGCTTCAAAAGGGTGGTTACTCATGTGGGCCGAAATGAAAATTAATGTTCGGCCAAGTTTAGGCAATAATGTCAGATGAAGAGTCCTCACAAGGAAGGAGTTCAAGTCCATCTGTGATCTTAATTGTGAAGATTTCAGATATCAGCCAAGTCAGAGTTTTACGAAAGAATAAACCCTAAAAGGAAGGGGAATCCTTCTTAAATTCCACGTCTTGGAGAACAAGTTAGCTAGGGTTTTTGATTTGTATATATAGCACCTTGTAACTCATTGTAAAAGGTCCTGCACCACACAAACAAATCAATACACAACTTTTACTCACAAACTTTTCTATTGCTATGTCATAGGTACTTTGCCTTCAATTCAACTTCTATAACTTGTTTTCATTTCTAGTTTTCTATTTCAATTCAGTACTTTACATTCAAGCACCTTACTTTCTTGTTTCATTTATTTATATGCACTTTACTTTTCACACTTAGGAGTAGTTCGTAACGTAGAATGATTTTCCATTAATCTCTTTCGGCTAGTCCAGATTGGATCGATGCGATTTGTTGATCACACACACATTATCTCACAACGTTTTTACAACCGAATCCACTTCACCTTCGTCTTTACAGTGATTTGCGAGTACCTTCACCCGGTAGACCTCTCGCTTGTCACCAGAACCTTTGAGTTTTCCCAAGAAGTGAATGTGATAGAAGATCCCGGTCAGGATTGACGCCTAACCAAAGTAATTGCAACAGAGGCATCAAAACCTAAAGATCGAGAGGGTTCCTTCCTCGGCCTACAATCATTTGAAAGAACTCAGATCACGCACCATTCAAATCAGAAACCTCGCTTGGCCATTCAGCTCGAGTTGGCACGGCCGCGCAATTTCGAAAGGACGATTCAACCACAAGTCCCTCGGCTCTCATTTTGGTCGAGATGATTTTGAGGCAAACATCTGTTGGCATGCCAGGTGGGACTTAAAAACACTAAGGCGTCATTTTTGGATGCACTCCAATCCATACTCAGTATACCGGGGAAATACTTGTCTTAAGTGCAATGAAGTCGACCAAACCTCGGCCGAGTGTCCGAAGCGAAAGTATACAAGAACAACTTCAGCCATGAGTAGTGGATCAGGGACTTCAGGTAGTGTGACACCATCACGTACCTCAACCCCGGTCACATCTACTGTCACGACTGGACAGGGAACTACGGCCGTAACCCAGGCCGTCCTAGGGGCTACCAACACCTCAACCATAGGAGTGCCAAGTATGGCCATGATCATACCAAGCATTCAGACCGAATCTACGTCTGTAACACCATTTAGAATGTCTTCCGGACAAATGGTTCTTTCGCATCAAAACTTAACACAGTCTGGACAAAACCAATGGGGGATTTATCCAAATTTCAACCCTTCGGCCGAGGAGATAGCTCGAATGATGGCCGACGAGTCTAGGAGGACTGTCTATGAGTTAAGGCTCTCAGTAGATGGTTTGTGTCGAGACTTGGCAGCAAGCATCAACAATAATACTAGTACCCAAATGGGAAATCTCAATAACACCCTGCTCCTCATCTACCAACAATTTTTGGCTAACAGGAATAATGGAACGCATGAAATCGTGGGACATCAGCATAACATGCAAGCTCAAATCTAACCCAACCAAGTCAACATGGCTGCTACAAACCAGATGAATATGCAACAGCAGCCAAGGATGCCATATCTGCTTTATGGCATGCCATCCGAAATGGGATTTAGATAAGGATTCATCCCTCAGCCGAACCAAGTAAACAACAGTGTGGCTCAAAATCATTAGCAGAACAATCATCAAGGAAGAGGTCAAGACCGACCGGTTCGGCTCAACGAGTTTCAAAATTTAGTTGAAGATCTTATGGGAGTCTCACCAAGACAGGTGGAGAGACCAAGTTATGCTAAACCGTATCCTACATATATTGATACAATCCCGTACCCAGCAGGATATCGCATTCCCTCATTCACATTGTTCTCTGGAGATGCATATCAATCCACTGTAGAACACATTGGCCGATTCACGGCTCAGTGCGGAGAGGCTAGCTCTGATAATAACAAGCTAAGGCTATTTGTCCACTCCCTCACGGGACCAGCACATTCACTTGGTTCATCAATCTCCCCCCCCCCCCCCCCCCCAACTCAGTCAATAATTGGAGTGAAATGGAACGAGCTTTCCATGACCAATATTATCGAGCGCAACAACAGATTAGGTTGGCTGACCTGGCCAAGACGTCACAGATGAGTCATGAGACCGCACAAGAATACTTAAGCCGCTTCAAACTAGCTAGAGCACGATGCCGAGTAAGATTGCCTGAATCAGAGTTCATAGATATGGTTGTAGCTGGTTTGAGCTTCAAATTCAGAGAACATTTTGAGGGTGTTACTTTCAATGATCTATTCGAGCTCGAGACAAGAATTGATCTGTATGATGTCATTTTAAGGGACGAAGCTCAAAAGCGGGCAGCATCAAAGGGTACGTATTACAAGAATCAGGCCGTTAGTGCGGTTGACAGGTTTGGAGTGGATTTAAATAAGGACTTGGTTGAAGTGGATTCGGCCGAAATGGTGATTAAGCAATCCCGTGTGTGCAAAGCTTTGGAATGGGTTGACCTAAAGCAAACCAAACCACCAACGACCCAAAGCACAAGCATAACAAAAACTAGTGCACGGACTTACACTTTCAATATAGCTAAGGCCAATTTGATCTTTGACCAACTCTTGGCTGAGAAAATAATTCAACTTTCTTTCGGCCATATACTCCCCAAGGCTGAAGAAATCAAGGGGAAGACTTTTTGCAAGTATCATAATTCATGGAAGCATACAACTAACAATTGTGTTATTTTTCGTGATATGATACAGGATCTCATTGACGCAGGAACTCTCAAGTTCCCCGAAAGTAAGCCAGTGATGAAGGTTGACACCAACCTATTTCCTGAAGCTCAAGTGAACATGGTATTTGTCAGAGTCCCCAAGGATGGGGATGCCACAAGCAAAACATCAAATGCTAGCAAGATTACTGGTAAGCTCCAATCATCGGCCCAGCCAACGGCCGAAGGACTCACTATTTAGATTATCAAACTTGAGCCACCAAAGGTAGCTGTTTTATGCACTCGGTGCCAGGAAGAAGTCATGCTTGAAAGGGTTTTAAAACTCCAGAGGCCAGAGCAGGTTGTTAAAACTTCTAATTCAGTTCAAAAGGCTGAGAGTGCACCAATAGGAACCAAAATAAGGAATACACACTAAACGGTTCATTCCAAGTTAGAACCACGGGGCAAAGGAATTATCTCGACCGAGGTAGGTAAGGCCGAGGCGGACAAACAGAGATTCAGGTCTCAGGTTACCACAAAGCAACCATTGACCCCGGATGCATTGGACAATTATGGTCCGCACAGTACAAGGGGAAGTCCGAAGGGTGTGTTCCATCGTTTTGACAAACCGGACAGAAGATTTTCAGAAAGGGAACCACTTAGGCAGCGCCTAAACTTTGATCGACCATTTTATGATGAAGAATATTACGGCCGAAACGAGAGGGACAAAAGAAGATGTCATAGAGATGAGGGTTATAGCCGTGATAGCTATGACCGTGATGGAAACTCCCGGCCACTAAGGACTTTCAAGCCTCCTGTAGTTTCTGACAACCATTGGTACGGCCATGTTTCAAGGGACCAGCCGATTGCCCCCATGATGAAAACACAATTGAGAAGACATCAAAGGAAAGTAACCGAGGCTAAGAAAGTCTGACTGAGTGAGACAACCAGAAATTCACCTCCGTGACCCGTTAAAAGGTCTGGATACGAAACAACACCTAGAAGGTTTAGAACATGCATGAAAAAGAGCACTGATCCTCCTATGGATAAATCAACTCAGGATACTGAAGACATGGAAATCGACTCAAGCAGGAAGCTGGTATTGAAGGTTCACTTTAAAGAGGCCCCTCGCCCAAAACCATTGGTTGTAGTGGATAGGAATCGAGATCCACCCTTTACGGCGGAAGGACTCCTAACTATGCGAAACTATCATCTTTTGCATTTGGCCATTGATTGGTATGGTTTGACTAAGAAGGAAAGAA
Organism: Rosa chinensis; assembly: GCF_002994745.2. Taxonomy (NCBI): domain Eukaryota; kingdom Viridiplantae; phylum Streptophyta; class Magnoliopsida; order Rosales; family Rosaceae; genus Rosa; species Rosa chinensis. The sequence continues at coordinate 56,258,291 of NC_037092.1, forward strand.
AGCTTTTAAATGAGGTGCGTATGGATTGCAATAGATGCGAAGAACTTTGGGCACCTGATGTGAGAAGAGGAGTGAAAGCCAAATATCAAGCTTATTTGGAAGATCAGGAAATAAAGGCTGATTATAATTCTCTTCCCATTTCAAAAGGCGACCTACAGTATTTGAGGGAATACTTTAGTGTACACTCAGCCGAAGAATTATTCGGCCTAACGATTGAGAACAGAGACTTGCGTTCATATTTGACGAATGCATGGAGAAGATGGATAGAGAAAGAAGGGAAATTCTTCACGCCCCGAGTTCACCCAAGTCTTCATTAGGTACACCGGCATTGGGTGAGGAGGAAGAAGAAATTTCTGAGTCAAACGGCAATGAAGAGCCTTTCGTAAAACTTTACAAGGACCTGAACCCGCCCTTTTCAGTTAAGGGACTTAAGAGAATGAAGGAGTATCACCGAAAGAATTCTGCTCTTTCATTGTACGGACCAACAAACAAGGAGATGGACACATTACGTATGATCGCTGAATGCCCAAAGTCAGCAACCCTTTTGTTGGACTTAGATTCTAGCCTTGGTTTAAAGGTTGCTTACCAGGCTGTCCAATAAGGCATAGAGCTTAAAGTTGGTAATGAGAAAATTCCAATCTCAAATAGAGACCTGAAGTATTTGAAAAGGTTCCATAAGATCCAATCTACGGTTGAGATATATGAGATGACTACTCAGGAAAGAGAGCTGATGAAACGTTTCGACCACCATGTCCGCGAAGAAGAAAATTGTCAACAAGCTCAAGCAAACCAAGACTTGGCCAAATGGTTAGAAGACACTGACACAAATGATAAACAAGACCAGCATTTAGATGACTTAGATCTTGAAGTCGATGGCCAGGGCGATGAGGGCCTATTGGAGGACGATGAGGGCCTATTGGATGAGGATATAGAGGATTGTGATGACATAGGGGGTTATGATGAACAAGTTGACTACAATGTGTTGATCAGGTTCCTGACATTCTAACCTCCAATTGGCTAGTTGATACCACCATGAACACTTTGACCGAGACAAGTGTACAACCTTCGGCCAGGGAGGCCGAGGAAGCTACTATCCCAACGTCTCAGGACGTCGGTGACTTTATGGTGAATATGATTAGCATTCGGTCAACAACTAAGAATGATTTCGACCTGGTGCAGAAAGAGAGAGATTCGGCTAGTGTATATTTTTCTCGACCGAGTGAATCCATATTCCAAGTCAAAGATCCCATCCTCATTGATGCTTGTATAGGTGGATACCGATTTCCAAGGGTTTTAGTGTATGGGGGATCAGCTATCAACATCCTTCCTTGCTCTATTATACGTCAACTCCACCCTGCCAGGTATGGCTTTGTTCCAACTGATATTTCTGTTTACGACTATACAAGAGAAGAGACTGAAGTCAGAGGGGCAGTGCCTTTTACGGTAACTGTAGGAAGGAAAAGCTCAACAACTTGTTTCTTTGTCATCCTCACTGATAACTCATGCACTGCCATATTGGGTCGTGATTGGATCCACCAGAATACTTGTATCCCTTCTTCAGTACACCAGCTACTTGTTTTGTGGAATGGTAATGAATTCGAGGTCGTACGGTCAACTCAGACTGAAGATAAAGGAGAAACAGCCATCGACATGGTGTATGTGCTTCCGTTTGAGTTTCAAGCTCAGCCGGGACAATTGAACGGCATGGAAGGGGATGTGCGAGAAGAAGTTGAATGTCAAGCTCCAGTACGGGACTTAGCCAAAGCCTACTTTCCGAAGCCAACACCAGCTATGTCTAAGCATATCAAGCCATTATATATCACGACTCATTTTGAGGGATATCCGATCTCTAAGGTGTTAGTAGATGGTGGAGCAGCCGTGAATGTTATTCCTCTTTCGGTTGCCGAAAAGTTGAAGAAGACCAACAAAGATATCGTATCATCCGAGATAGCCATCCGAGATTTTTTAGGTGGTAGGAAGCAAACTAAGGGAATTCTACCCTTAGAGGTCACAGTAGGCAACAGGAGCATGATGACCGGTTTCTTTGTCATAGATTCCAAAACTTGTTATAATGCTATCCTTGGGAGAGATTGGATACATCAGAGTATGTGCATCCTATCGTCCATGCATCAGCTTCTAGTATTCTGGAATGGGGATATTGTGGAAGTAGTGGAAGCTAACTCTTAACCATTGAAAGCTTCGGCCAATGCAATTGATGCCCAATACTACGAAGAGGAAATTGGGTGCTCAGAAATTCAGAGGGAAGATGGTACAGGCCAAATTACAAGGATAACAATGCGAAGAGCACTGGCCCTAGGAGCCAAGAAAGTTCACGAGGACTCGGAGCGGCCAGCATTGGCGGACCTGTTTGATTCCATAATCCATGGATAGTGGCCGAGAGAATGGGATACTATCGGCCGCAGTTGAATCAACAATGAGGAAAATGTTATCTCATTGGGCCGAAAACTCACTTCAGAATGATTCGGCCATGAATTTGTTAAAATTTATCTCAGAAGGAGCACCGGAGGATGAGCTGAAGCTAGAAGACATCGGCCCTGCACCTGCTGAGTTGGAAGACGACCTTACTGAAACTCAAGAACCACTAGAAGAACTGAATTTAGGGACCACCGAGGAACCTCAGATAGTCCGGATTAGCAAGCTCCTGCCACCCAAGATGAAGGAAGATTTGAAGGCTTTGCTGACTGAGTTTCAAGATTGTTTTTCCTGGAGTTACCATGAAATGCCAGGTTTAGATAGAAGCATAGTAGAACACAGATTGCCTATAAATCCCAATTGTAAACCTAATAAACAACCTCCTCGGCGATGTGCCGCCGAGATTTTGCCTAAAATTAAAGAAGAAATGGAACGTTTATTAAAGGCCGGTTTTATTCGAATGGCCAGGTATGTTGAATGGTTATCTAATATTGTGCCAGTAAGGAAAAATAATGATAAGATGCGCATATGTGTTGATTTTCGAAATCTATACTTAGCCAGACCCAAGGATGAATACCCAATGCCAGTGGCCGACTTGCTTGTGGATGGTGCGGCCAAACATGAAATCCTTTCTTTCATGGATGGGCATGCTGGATACAACCAAATCTTTATAGTCGAGGAAGATGTTCACAAAACGGCGTTCAGATGCCCAAGCGCAATAGGAACATTTGAGTGGCTCGTTATGCCATTTGGGCTCAAAAACGCCAGAGCAACCTATCAAAGGGCCATGAATATGATCTTTCATGACCTTATTGACCACACAGTCGAAGTTTACATTTGATGACATTGTGGTAAAGTCGGCCAAGAAATAAAATCATTTGGCTGACCTTCGACAGACATTCATACGGATGCGAGCTCACAAACTAAAAATGAATCCGGACAAATGCCTTTTTGGAGTATCAACCGGTATGTTCCTTGGTTTTGTAGTTCATAAAAAAGGAATTGAAATCAACAAAAACAAAACCAAGGCAATTATGGATGCACCTGCTCCGAGCTCAAAGAAGGAGCTCCAATCATTCCTAGGGAAAGTAAATTTTCTAAGATGTTTCATCTCTAACTCGGCAGGCAAAATTCAGCCGTTTTCTTCACTTTTGAGAATCAAGGTCGAAGATGAGTTTGTTTGGAAAACAGAGCACCAAGCGGCATTCGATCTACTTAAGCAATACTTATCAAACCCACCCGTCTTGGTACCCCCAGTACGTGGAAGGCCTTTGAAGTTATACATATCGACATTGGATAACTCAATAGGAAGCCTACTAGCGCAAGATAACGACAATGGCAAGGAATGTGTTATGCATTACTTGAGCCGGATCCTCACTGATGTGGAAACTCGGTACATGCCTATTGAGAGGCTTTGTCTTGCATTGTTCTTTTCAGCAATCAGGCTTCGGCACTACATGTTACCCTCGGTCGTCCAAGTCATATCCAAAACTAATTTAGTAAAGTACATGCTGACTCGGCCTGTCATACGAGGCCGAATTGGAAAATGGACCATAGCATTGTCTGAGTTTACGTTTCAATATGTGTCTCAAAAGTCCGTCAAGGGCCAAGCATTGGCCGATTTTCTAGCTCATCACCCTTCGACCGAGTTTGAGGGAGCTGAGGAGATTGATATTGGGGCGGTATACGTGGCTTCCATGACCAACAACCACTGGACCATGTATTTTGATGGGTCTAGTACTGAGTTTTCAGTCGGAGCTGGTGTTGTCATTGAAACGCCTGAAGGACAAAAGTTCCAGTTTGCTTTCCAATTAGACTTTACATGCACAAACAATCAGGCAGAATATGAGGCTCTTATTGTTAGGTTGGAGATTCTACAAGAGATAGGAGCACGACAGGTTCTGGTGTTTGGAGACTCTCAATTGGTCATAAACCAAATGCCTAAGGAATTCAAATGCACAAGTTGGAGACTTTTATCTTATCAACCCTTAGCTGACCAGCTCACCAACACGTTCGATAGAATCTCTTTTGCCCACCTCCTAAGGGGACAGAACATGGAGGCCAATGAGATGGCCCAATTAGCCTCAAGGTTACGAATCCCCAAAGTAGACGACTCCCGAGTCATCAAGATTGCCAAACGTACCCTCCCAGCTTTAGAAGAAAGAGGAGTCTCAGAGGATGTTTTTGTTATCGACATGGAACCAAATGATTGGAGACTCCCCATCATCAAGTTCCACAAAAATCCTCAAGGCAATCATGATCGGAAGACTCGGTGCTTGGCTGGACATTTCGTTATATACAAAGAAGCAGTATACCGCAAAAGCTCCGATGATCTACTCCTTCTTTGTATAGGGGGGCAAGAGACTTTGGAAGTCATGAGAGATGTCCACGAGGGGATATGTGGTGCACATCAGGCCGGAATCAAAATGAGGTGGTTAATTCGAAGGCACGGCTTTTACTGGCCGACAATTCTAAAGGATTGCATTGAATTCGCATAGAGCTGCAAGAAATGTCAAATTCATGCACCTATTCAAAGAGTTCTGGCCGACGTCCTCCATCCAATTGTTAAGCCATGGCCGTTTTGAGGTTGGGCCATTGATATTATAGGGAGTATTAGACCACCCTCATCAAAACAACACGTATAGATTTTGGTTGCCATTGATTATTTCACTAAATGGGTAGAGGCAAACCATACGTTACTATTTCTAGTCAGACAGTGATCAAATTTGTGAAGGAAAACATTATACACAGGTTTGGGATACCTAAAACCATAACGGCTGACAGAGGTTCAGTTTTCATAGCCGAAGCAATGCATGAACTCACAGATAGTCTTGGTATTAAGTTAACTCGCTCGACACCTTACTATGCCCAAGCAAATGGTTAGGCCGAAGCCAGTAATAAAGGCATTATAAATATACTCAAGAAGATGGTTCAAGAGAATCCCAGAGATTGGCATAATCTGTTATCAGAGATATTGTGGGCTTTTCGGACGTCCAAACGTACAGCCACATGGACAATGCCTTTTGCGCTAACGTATGGGCATGATGATATGTTACCTGTTAAGGTGAAATTAAAGTCACTTAGATTTGCTGCTCAAAATGAAATGGTAGCTGACGACTACACTCAGGCAATGATTCAGGAACTTGAAGAACTTGACCAAGAGCGAATGGACGCTTGCAACCAAATGGAAGCACAGAAAAAGGTTGTGGCCCATGCATACAACAAACGAGTTAAGTCTAAGTCATTTGCTGAGGAAGATTTAGTTTGGAAAGCCGTTTTGCCTATCAGAACTAAAGATAGACGTTTCGGAAAATGGTCACCAAGGTGGGAAGGCCCGTTTATCATCGATCAAGTGTTAGGAAAAGGTGCATATCAAGGGACCAAGATGCAAAGCTACATGCAATGCCTATCAATGGGCAATTCCTTAAGAAATATTACCCTACTACCTGGGAGATGATGGAGCAAGAATTGTAGTGTACCATGTAGGGAAACATTCGGCCAAGTGTTGGACTTGTAAACTCGGCCACCTATGTTATGTTGTATGTGTTTGCATAAACAACGTTTAAGCACAACCCTTTATTTACATTATCGGAATTTACTTTTATTTTCGTCGGCCAAAGTTAAACTTGAAGTGTCAGCCGAATCAACCAAATTGTATTGTCCAAAGTCAAGTAATTCATTTAGCCGAGTTAAACAGATCGGCCAAGACGGCTAAGGTAATTTCGGCCGAGGTGGACAAGAGTCTCAGCCGAGCTTAAGATGTTGATTTGGCCGAGCTCAAAGTAAGGTGAAAGACAAGCAATAGGACCTAGTTGGCCGAAATATATGAAGTCAAAAGAGGCCGAATCAATTGAAAAAATAATGGTCGGATGATCAACCGGTCACATACGCAACCGGCTGAGTTATGGTCCTAGGGTCATGTACAAAATATAAGCCGAGCTGAATATCAAATCCCACTATAACTACATGTCAAAGGGTAGAAAAGACCGAAGAACTTCCTTAACATTTTCCAAGTCTTTCATACCTTGGTCGACCTTTCGCTTCAAGATATCTCTTCTTTTGTTATACGACTTGACCGATGACAAAATTGAGCTATACCTACTAAGATCTTATGTGGGAATAATGGTTCGGATGGTGGCCAAAGTGGCTTTGACTTGTTCTTCAGCTTCGGCCAGCTGCTTCTTCAAATCAAGCACTTTTTGCCTTCCCTTGTCAAAAGAAGTCTTCAACTTGTGAAGTTGGCCAAGATCGGTAGACTGGCGAATGTCTTCATACTCAATTTTCAACTTCTCACCGGCATCAAACTCTTTTTGGGCCTCTAGACAAGGAGAGAGACTAAAATTCACAACAGCCAAATGAGCATGAACTTCATAAGCTTCTACCTGAGATAAATGGTTGCATGAAATAAGTACTTCAACTGCCTCCCTAAAGGCGAGGAAACTAGTCTCGGTTACTGCTCTCATATCATAACCCAAAAACTGTCTGATCGATTCAAGTGCAGTCTTAGTTTCGGTTGTTTAAAGCTTTTCCTCTACAAGGCTCGTGTTGTTGTCTAGCGTATCAAAAAATCGAACTAACTCCAAACCAAGATCAGCTGCTATTTAGTCCTATAAAGAAAGAAACACGAGATTGACTTAATTCAGCTAGGGCGAGCAAAACCTGAAGTTCTTGAGTTACTCACCACAGGCTCAGCCGACTATGAGGCGCAAATAATAACATGATCACTTCGAGGTATCCCTTCAGTAGGAGGAGACGTAAGCATTCCGAACATAGAAGGATTTGATTCAGTTGGGTTGAGAAGAGCCAACTCCAGGGTTGAACAGCTTCGAGATTCTCGTACCTGCACAGACAATAAAGGTTCGAGCTGTTTCTAGAGTATGGGAGCGATAAACACCAATTCGGATTGAGATATCTTACCTGGACAGGCATTTGGTGGTTAAGCAATGCCTCCCAGCCAAGTACGCCAATGTCTTCCACATCCTTAGCAGGGTTGACTGGGTTTACGAGTTGTTGGTCGATGTTAGAAAGCTGGTTCTCACCCAAGTCCTGCAAAAGAGAAGAATCAATAATCACAGACAAGCAAGAAATAAAATCCAAGAAGGGAATATGAGAGGCTCCTGTCCATGTCAATCTCGACCATGGAGCTCTCAGGAGGAGGCAAAGAGTAATCAATACGGCCATCTCCCTGTCAAGATTAAGAGAGTCATTTAGCCAAGCACAATTCATATAATCAAGAAGAGAGAAACACACAACTTTAAATCAAGAACCTACCTCATGTTCAAAGTTTTCCGACTATGCTTCATCGGGTAAACCTTCGTTGTCGGCCGAGCCCGTGCTGTTGGTTGAGGCATCACTGGTTTCGGCCGCATCCTCAGCTCTGGACATGATGTGATTTTCGGCTACAACATTTTGGCTATTATCCATGTCACCCTTGAAAATTATGTCTTCACTAACCATAATGTCGGCTGGATTCGTGACCGAACTCTCCACCACGTCAGGTAACTTCTTTACCTTCTTGGTAGGCAAAGTTCTTCCCGACTTTGATCTTCGTTTCTTTAAGGTTTGCTCTGAAAGATAGCAAAAATTTAGCAATTAAAGAAATTAGCAATGGTCGGACAGTGAGTTGGGATTTACCTTCCTTAGATAATTCTTTGGATTTCGACTTAGCAACCGGTGCTTTCTTCTTGCCATTGCCTAGAACACAAAGCATAAAATTAGAAATGTATTTGAGATCAAAGGAAGTTTTTTGGTTGAGATTACTCACCTTTTTTGGCAACCAAGCCCGGAAATCCATACAAGGCAATACACTCGATTGTCTGCAAGTCCTCTCTAAGTTTCTTCTTAATAAATGTTAACCACCAAGCTTGGAAAGTCAAAGTTGCTCTATGATCAGGTTCGCGGGCGCTCAGGCCAGATCTCTCAAACTTGCCAAACTGTGTCTGATAATAAAGAGTGACGGCCGAACAATGCGTAGTGTCTGTAAACCCACCTCTCCATGAAGAAAAACGATTTTGGGACATTAGAAAGAAGGCCGGACAACTTTGTATGAAGCCAAGTTGACGCGCAATGAAGTTTGGAAGATAAACCTCAACCCCTGGCCGACCCAATGTACCCTTGAGACCATAGTTTATGTCTCAAGAAATCAGAATGCTCCCCTAAGGTAGAAGTACTGACAAGTCCAAAGACCTCTCCCATGGCTTTGTTATGTCTAATGCCAGACAAGAAGGATAATCTCAGCTACAACATATGGCAAACTCTTCCTTGGTCATGCTCTTTTTCGAAAGGAAGAAAGCAAAGCACTCTGCTACTGAATGTGCATGAGGACCAAGAGAGATGATCTGGCGGCCGAGAATCATAGTGGAATCAAAGCTATGACTTGGTCGAAGCTGACCAAAATAAGTTTGCACCCATACCTAGAACATCCATAATGGCCCTCCAACATCCAGTGTCATATTGTTGGTCACTACATTGCGCAAAGTACGGTAAAGATAGGCAAGGACAAATGGACCAAGGGCTAAAGGTTTACCTAAGTGTCACGGGCCGAACATTGTAATGCGCAAACCGGACCGTGCGGCACTTGCTAGCAAACAAGTCAGCCAAGTGAGTACCTTACAAGGAACAATGAAAGCCACACGATATTAAAATAGTGCTAGCAACAAGCAAGAACACAATTATATAAATGTTGGGCAACCGCGAAGAACAATGAATAATCGAAAGGAAAGATCAAAGGGCAATCTCATGAGACACAGATGATTGAATAATTCCTCTTTTATTGATGGTAAGACGGCAAGAGAGGCAAAAGTACATGTTCTTACCTATACTAGTTCACTAGTCCAAACTATGCCGACTAGGAACTCCTCCCCCAAAGAGCATATCGGCCTTACATGAACATGACAGGAGGAAACATGAAAAAGGCCGAGGAGACTAATGCTAAAATAAAATAAATTACATAATTTGTAAATTACCAAAACATCCCTAACACACAAGCAAACCAACCAAAGGCTTGACTAATGACCTTGGACAAGGTTGCTTGCAGCATTACAAGTCCGGCCCCTAACATCCTCCCCCACTTAAGCTGTCGACGCTCTCAACGACGACTTTGGCCTTGAAGTCTTCAATCTTCTACTAGAACTTCTTCTTCAGGTCTTCAACATTCTCCCAACTGGTTTCTTCATCTCCAAGACCCTTCCACTTGACCAGGAACTGCTAGCATGGGCGCCTTGACACTCTTGTCACTCTCTCTGCTAGGATGTCCTCCACTTCTTTCGGCTTGGGTGGTCTGATGTCGATGTGCTCTCGAACAGGCTGGTTGTGTGCTTGATCTTCATGGTCTGGCTGGTGCGGCTTGAGGTTGCTGACGTGGAAGACGGGGTGGACTCTCATCCAGGAGGGAATATCGACTTTGTAGGAGCATTTCCCCACTTTAGAAATGATGAGGAGCAGTCCTTCATACTTCCAGAATAGTCGCTTATCTCTAGAGAGCAGGAACCTGAGTTGTTCCGGGAGCAGCTTGACATGGACCATGTCTCCTGCTTTAAACTCCCTGGGCTTGCGGCCTTCATCTGCCCACTTCTTCATTCTCCCCGCCGCTTTCTCTAGGTAGGCTTGAGAAATCTCGGCATTGGTCTTCCACTCTTTTGTGAAGTTGAAAGCACGCGGATTCGCCCCTTTGTAGACTTCTTGCACAGTATGAGGCAAGAGATCGAGGCTGTTAGCCAGTGACAATTTCAAAAGCACTCTTGTTGGTGGATGAGCTCTTCTTTGAGTTGAAACAAAATTGTGCAACATCTAGCAATTGCGCCCAATTCTGCTGATTGGCATGAACGAAATGGCACAAGTATTCCTCCAACATCCCGTTAAACCTTTCTGTTTGCCCATCAGTCTGTGGATGATAACTTGAAGATATTTTGAGCTTAGACCCGAGCAGCTTGAATAGCTCGGTCCAGAATGTTCCCGTGAACCTAGTGTCCCTATCACTGACAACGTTCTGAGGCACACCCCAATACTTCACCATATGTTTGAAGAAGAGGCTTGCTGTGTCTTTCGCCGAGCAATACTTTGGAGTTGGCACAAAGGTGGCATATTTTGAAAACCTGTCAACCACTACCAGGATGGCTGATAAGTCTCCCACCTTCGGGAGGTTAGTAATAAAGTCAAGGGAGACACTCTCCCAAGGGCGAATCGGAATGGACAGTGGTTCCAATAGCCCTGGAATCTTTTAACGCTCAATCTTGCCTTGCTGGCATGTTAAGCAAGTCTTGGTGTATTCCGTGATATCGTCCCACATCTGGGGCCAATAGTAACCCTGATTGAGAAGTGCATGGGTTCTCTGCCATCCTGGGTGACCTACCCAAAGGGTGTCGTAACACTCCCTCATGAGCATTCTTCGTAGTCTGTCAGCTCGCGAAACAAACACTCATCCTCCTTTGGCCATCAGTATGTCACCCTCCATCCAAAACCGACGGCTCTTCCCTTCCTTCACCATTTTTATGAGGGATTGCGCCATACGATCCTTCTCCAAACTCTCCTTGATACGTTGCCTAATGTTTGTGGCAATGATACTGCTCAACAAAGCGGCCAACAACTTGAGGGTGGCAAGGTCTGCCTTGCTAGTTAGAGCATCCGCAACTTGGTTTGTGTGCCTAGCCTTGTGTTCGAACTGGAAGTCGAACTCTGCAAGAAACTCCTACCACTGAGCCTGCTTTAGAGTTAACTTTGGCTGGGTCAGGAAGTGGCTGACGGCAGAATTATCTGTCTTCACAAGGAACTTTGACCCCAACAAATAGTGTCGCCACGTCCTCAAACAATGAATCACGGCTAGTAACTCTTTCTCTTGAGCCGTGTACTTCCTCTCAGCTTGCGAGAGTTTATGACTTTCATACACAACAGGATGCCCCTGTTGCAGCATAACACCTCCTAAGGTGAAGTCAGAAGCATCTATCTGAACTTCAAATGGCTGATTCAGGTCAGGTAAGGTAAGGACCAGATCTTCCATCACGGCCTTCTTCAAATCTTGAAAGGCCTTCTCACAATCACTACTCCAGTCCCATATCACTCCCTTCTTCAAGAGCTCAGTTAAGGGGGTTGTCTTCTTTGAGTAGTTCTCAATGAAACGTCGGTAGTAATTAGCCAACAGAAGAAAAGAACCTAGCTCTTTCACATTCTTGGGGTTTTGCCACTCCTTTATGGCTTCTACTTTCTCCATATCCATCCTGATTTGACCCCTTTCAATAACGTGACCTAGAAACTTAATGATCACTTGCGCGAAGGAGCACTTCTCGCGCTTGACAGTTGATTGTCCCGCAACCGTTGGAACACCAGTTTCAGGTGCTCTACGTGTTCTTCTAGGGTAGAGCTATATACCACAATGTCATCTAGATAGACTACCACAAACTTATCCAAGTACTCGTGGAAGACTTGGTTCATCAAGGTGCAAAATGTGGCTGGCGCGTTGGTCAACCCGAACGGCATCACCAGGAACTCGAAGGAGCCATAACGGGGGACGCACGCGGTCTTGGGTTCATCGCCTTCTGCAATGCGAACTTGATAGTACCCCTAGCGAAGATCTAGCTTTGTGAAATACTTGGCAACACTGAGTTGGTCAAACAGATCTGCAATCAGAGGGATCGGGTACTTGTTGCGCACAGTGACTTTGTTAAAAGCCCGATAATCCACACACAATCTCCAACTTCCATCGTGCTTCTTTTGAAACAACACGGGGGCACCAAATGGGGCTTTAGATGGCCTAATGAATCCTGCCTTGAGCAGGTCCTCAAGCTGCTTTCGAAGTTCCACCAGTTCTAGGGGAGCCATTCTGTAAGGCGCCTTTGTAGGCGGTTTGGTCCCCGGAAGCAGTTCAATCTCATGGTCCACACTCCTTCTCGGGGTAATTCCTTGGGAAGTTCGGGAGGCATCACATCTACATAGCTCTCCAATACCCCCTCGATCTCCTTCAGAATCACTTCTCCTTTAATCTCATCCCTTATCAGGGGAACTGCTACATAGGTAGGCTCATCACGCTTCACACCTTTCTTGAACTGGAGGGCGGACAAGAGGTGGGGTTCACTTGGTTGTTCAATTCTTGCGGGAACCACGCACGGCCTTTCTCCCATAATGAGCAAGTGTTGGGCACTAGGAATGGGAATGGCTTTGTTAGCCAACAAGAACTCCATTCCTAATATGACATCAAAGTCGTCCATCTAAACAACTACGAGGTCGGTCTTCCCTTGTCAGTGACCCAACTTGAGTAATACCTCTCGAGATAGGCCCTTTGTGGGTTTGGCCTTTGAGTTCACAACTTTCATGCGGCCCACATCCTTCTCCAACTTCAACCCCAACCTCCGAGCTTCAGCTTCTAACACAAAGTTGTGAGTGGCCCCTATGTCAACCATCACGCTCTTGGTTCCTTTCCCATTAATTCTACCATCTACGAACATCAAGCCTTTAGCTTGGGACTTCTTAGGTGATCGTGGTTGTTTCTCCACCGCACCCAAGAATCTCAAAGCTCCCATGTGACCAGGTTCCTCCTCAGGCTCTTGTTGATCCTCTATTTCCTTCGATTGAATATGAGCCTGTAGAGCAGGGAGAGCATTCTTATAAGGGCATTCATTCACTCTATGAGGTCCTCTGCATAAGAAGCATGCTAGTGGCTTTGGAGCATAGCCCGAGGGATTAAAAGGTCGAGGGGTGAAAACCCCTATCGAGGCAACAGGCTTGGACGTTGCCGTGTCCCTCGCGTTCACTGTTCTCCTGTCCCCTCCTCCTGAGTTGGAAAATTTGGACTCCGCTTCCCACTTCTACTCTATCCGGGCCTTACATTTCTGTTGGCATTCACATTCGAAAATGGCTGAGTCTTCTTAGAAGAGTTCTCTTCAAATGTGTAGTCTGTCAACCTTTCAGCAGCAGCTTGTGCGGAGGCCAAATCTTGGACCCTCTGCCGCTGAAGTTCTGTCCTCGCCCATGGCTTTAAGCCTTCAAGGAAATAGAATAGCTGATCCTTCTCTGACATATCTGGGATGTCAAGCATGAGCACAGAGAACTTGTTAACAAAGTCTCGGATGTTGTTGGTGTGCTTGAGCTCCCTTAGTTGTCGTCTGGCAATGTATTCGACATTCTCGGGGAAGAATTGAGCTTTGAGCTCCTTCTTAAGGTCTTCCCAAGTGTCAATGGTGCATACTCCCCTTTGGATGTCATTATACTTGGTTCTCCACCATAGTTTCACATCTCCTGACAAGTACATTGTTGCCATGTTCACCTTCACCTGTTCCGAGTCTGGCTTCACTGCTCGGAAGTATTGCTCCATATCAAATAAGTAATTCTCAAGCTCCTTAGCATCTCGCGCCCCTCCAAATGCTTGAGGTTCTGGTATCTTTACCTTCCTGTAGTCCGTCACAGGTTGGTTTCCCATCGCACGGATGATCAGGTACTCATCTCCACCAGCTCGTTCCTGAATGCATCAATGGTGGCTCAGACATCTTCTGCCATATTTTCCACCGTCACCTGGAGTGTGTCAAGGGCATCACTCATTGCCCTCATTCGCTCGTTCAAAACGAGAGTTTCTTACTCATTTCTCTCCCTTCCGCTTCCTCGAGCTTTACATTTTTCAAGGGCCACAACTCGGTCCTTTAGGCTCTCCACCTCTATCATCCGCGCCGCCAACCCATCTAGGTCGACGTGGTCTAACACATTAGTGATATCAATCAACCTGTCGGGCACCCCCGCAAGTTCTCCTAGTTGCTGGTCATACCAATCGAATCTTTGTTGGTTTGTCATCTTGCCTGTCATCGTAGTGAGCTTCTTGAGCCGAGTTGGCTCTGATACCAACTGTCACGGGCGGAACTTTGCAATGCGCAAAGCGGACCATGCGGCACTTGCTAGCAAGCAAGTTAGCCAAGTGAGTACCGTGCAAGGAACAATGAAAGCCATACGATATTAAAATAGTGCTAGCAACAAGCAAGAACACAATTATATAAACGTTGGGCAATAGTGAAGAACAATGAATAATCGAAAGGAAATATCAAAGGGCAATCTCATGAGACACAGATGATTGAATAATTCCTCTTTTATTGATGGTAAGACGGCAAGAGAGGCAAAAGTACATGTGCTTACCTATACTAGTTCACTAGTCCAAACTATGCCGATTAGGAACTCCTCCCCCAAAGAGCATATCGGCCTTACATGAACATGACAGGAGGAAACATGAAAAAGGCCGAGGAGACTAATGCTAAAATAAAATAAATTACATAATTTGTAAATTACCAAAACATCCCTAGCACACAAGCAAACCAACCAAAGGCTTGACTAATGACCCTGGACAAGGTTGCTTGTAGCATTACAAGTGCGGCCCCTAACACTAAGCTAAGGGCCTCCGCAATACCAGCAAACTCTAACAGACACTTGTTTGACTTAGTGTAAAATACATATTTGCATAACCAATAGAGGAGGAAAGCAGCGTGCTCATGTTGTTTTGGGTTGTGCCTCTCAACCGTAGACACATCCTCGGCAATTGCATGTTCGGCATAGAAAGTGCTATAGTTAAGCAACTTCCTTGCTTTGACATCAGCTTTTTGTTTTGCTTTCTTGTCATCCTTGTTCGCTTTGGGTTTCAGGCTAGCATGAAAAGAGGAAGGAAGGCCAGCTAAGGCACATATCTCCTCTCCATTCGGCCGAAAACCAAATATTGCGACCATATCTAGCAAGGTTGGACTCATTGGCCCAAGGGGCAGGTTCATCGTATTAGTAGCAGATGACCAAAAACACAAGGCAGGAGCAAGAAGATGCCGGTCCATGTAGATTTCTTGCTCGGACATTTTAATACTATCATAAATACTAAACTTTTTCCATGAGTGGCTGAAAAAGTACTCCATCCGTGGCACCCATTTCTTCCACTCAGGTGTCGATTTCGGCCAACTTCCTGGCTGTTTGGAATTTGTGTTCCAACTAGACCAGCTAGCTCCGCGGGTCAAGCAAGATGCATCCACCAATGAGTTTTCTAGAACCTCGTTGATGGCCGGTGGCATACCCGAGCTGTAATGTGGTCCTAATACACACTCTCTTCGCGGTTCCTTGTTCTTCGTCAACCGACATATCACAAAGCTTTGAAGTTTGTCTATAGAAGCATTAAAGGCAATTTCAAGCTTGCTTGTGAATTCGGCCAGTTGTGCTTTCGTTGCAACCAATTGTGTTTCTGTTGCTTCGCTGTCCTCTAGCCCCGTTTCGGTTTCTGACATATCATTGGCGATGGAATGCTTCGTTTAGCAATAGTGGAGTGTATTCAAACCTGCAAAAAAAAAAGCCACAAAAGCAGTGCATGACATAACTCAATCCATGTTTAACACAGAAACTGAAGTTTGCAGTTCAAATTTCAAATTTTGAAAATTTGGAGGTTCTTCTTTTGATTTCAAGAGAAAGCATAAGCAGAGCAACAATGCAAGAAATAATTGCTATGTTTAGTTGAGGACTGGACCTTCAGTGGCATCTCAATACAGCGATCAATGTTGCAAAGAAATAACAGAAAGCGTTCCAAGTTTTGGAAAGTTACCAGTAAGTGTTAACCAATAATTAAAGAGCTTTGACTTTTCAAGCTTTTGATTAATAAGGTGTGAACCATTAATCTGGGGACTAATTTCCAGATTCAAAGTGCGTAACTTTCAGGGCGCAAATTATTCATCAAATGCAAGCATCTTATGTCAATCTCCAAGATTTCATCAAGACAAATTAAGCAAGAGTTATGGTTCACCCAGAATTTTGTCAGACAAGAAGCGGGAGAAACATGAATGCATTTCAAATCTCATAAGGCCGCAATTATGCTAATTCTCAGCTTACTCACACATAGTTAAGAGTGGAAAAATTTAGACAACTTGCTTCCCCAAGTATTTCCAGCTCTCGCTTGTCGAATCAACCCAGTTAGCTGCTCATCTTCATCAGACACGCTCTTGAGATCGCTGGAGAAGTCGAACTCAAGCCTCAACCACCTTGCAGCTCCACTTCCGTTGTACCCAGATCACGGTAACCCGCCTTGCATCTCACCGACGCCAAATCCAAACCAGCAACCCACCTTAAAACTCGCCCTTGTTAAATTGGTTAGTTGCTGTTCCAGATTGATTTCACTCACAATTTACCGGCGTCAGTTGTTGATCCGAGTTGAATACTCAGATTAGAAGGGGCTTTGAATCTTTGGAATGGCTTGAAAAGTCTGGACTCGGAAAATGTGGAAGGGTTTTATGGAAGAGGAATCTTGGTTTTGGCATTCCATTTTCATTTTTTCAAGAAAGCTTCCCATAGAGGACGACCGCACAATTCAATTTATCTACTGACACACGCAAAACTATTGTTATACAATTATATGTGTGCAGGGTCAGAGTTCACGTGCACTTGCTCATGGTTATACATAGATATATTATAAATTGCTTTGCATGGCCAGGCTCTTTATTTTGGCTGATTGAGACTAAGTTTAGGTAACTATGAAAGAGTTTTCAATTTAGGCAACTTGGCCTGTTTGTCCTCTCTTGTGACCCTCCAACATCAAGGACGACAGGAAAGCAAGAATGACATTGTGGCCCTCCACATATATTAGATAATTATATTTATATGTGTTCATGCACAGAGTTCACGTGAGCATGTACATGGCTATATATATATATATATATATATATATATATACACGACCGCGTTCTGAAGAGGACGTCCGCACTTTCGTTAAAGTGCGGACGGCGCTGCTGCAGCTCGGCTCGGGGTGCGACGGAGTGGCGGAGCTTGCCGGACGAACGCCACGGGTCAGATGGACGGGTCTGCAGTCGGTGGAGTCACCGGCGACGTGGTTGCAGCCTTGCCCAGAAACCTGCAGTTGCAGGTGAGCTCGCTGCCCAGAAACCTGCAACTCCGACCTCCTCCGACCTCGAACGCTGCCCAGAACCGTCCGCCAATCCCCGAGCCGCCGGCCAAGCCTGGAACGCCGCCGCTGCGTCGCCGTCCGCACTTTAGCCAAGTGCGGACGTCCGCTTCAGAACCCGCCCGTATATATATGCCTAATTGTATTGCATGGCCAAGCTCTTTGCTTTGGTTAACTGAGACTAAGTGTGGATGACAATGACAAAGTTTTTAATTCAGGCAACTTGGCTTATTTGTCCTCTCCGAATGCTTTGGTCAAAGTTTCAACGTTGTTTTCTTGGCCAAGCTCACAAGTTGCGGACGGCTTGATGCATGTGCATGGTTGAGCCCCACATTGTTAAATTTACGACGCCTCAGCCAAAGTTCAGAGTACCGTAGAACATGACCGAGTAATTAGTCTTGGCCGAGTAGCAAGCATGAACTGAGCAGTATGTCATGGCAGAGTAATTTTTGTTATCCCAGGCAACCTGACCAAGTTTCAAACCTAGGATATATTGGCCAAGTCTTTCAAATTTTACATGTCAAGGCCGAGTTTCAAGGATTCGGATTACTCCGTTCGATCTAGGTTTCTCCTCTGCCACTGGCTTGTCTATTTCAGTTCACCGACGCCATACCCAAAACGGCGACCCACCTGGAGGCTTACTGGCGTCAAATTAAACCGCGACGCCCAGATGAAGAAATCCCTGCCGACAACATCAAAAGTAGATCTGGTTTTGGTGCCCAGATCAATTCGATTAATGTTGCAATGCTCAGTTGTGGTCAATCACTTTTTGAGAAAGAATCATACGCACACGAAGAAGAAAATTTGGACACCTACAATTGATTTTGAAAGAACTTGAAATTAAAAAGAAATGAGCAAATGAACGCGATGGAGATGAGTAGTGTTTCTGGGTTTGTTTGCTCACAGATGCACGAGTCAGGTTATACAATTGCACACATTCAGATGCAATAATTATATAATATATTATATAATTATAATTATAGTATAACATATGTTATATTATATAATTATGTTATATAATTATAATTGCATGCAGTCGGCCGAAGCACGTGATTACATATTTATGATTGTTTGATGGCATATATATAATCATATTGAAGAGTCATGCACATGTCTTCCGAAGCCTTGGTCAAAGTTATGGGTTTGGTATATATAATCATATTGCCCGGCCTAGCAACACTCTTTGGGTGTGGTCAACTTGGTCATATCTAGAATCATGCAAAGTTTTTGGAGACTACACCCCAGCTAACACGTTTGAAATCACAAACCTCGGCATTGACTACCAGTTTTGCCTCAAGTTGGTTCACCTTAGCCGAGCTTTTCGTTCAAGATGACTCAACCAAGTCTAAAGTATTGGTTGAGCTTTTTTATCTTGGCCAACATGACTGACTGTTTTAACATTTAAATTACTCAACCAAGCTTAAGTGCTCCAATCAATGGTGTAGTGCGGTTAAGCTCATGGGGAAGAATTTAAGTTCGGGGAGGCTTGTGGCCAAGCATGATACTGCGGCTGAGTAATACATCACGATCCAGTTTGGACAAGCAAGTTAAGCCCAAGGTAGCATGCCAACTCGGCCGAGTCCGCAAGTTTTAATGTCTTGTTTGAGAGTTACGAGTCTGGGTCACCCATCGAAACTTCTTTCAAGTCAGTTCAACCGAGCTATCTAAGGTATTCTACTCAAGTCTCATAACCACTTGGTTTGACAGCCAAAGCTTATGAGACTGCGGGGGCAATGTTTGGACCTAAATTTAGCCACTCACGTGTACAACCATGTTGAGAAGAAATGAGGATGAATTGACACCCATTCAAGACAAATAGTTGGTGAAGTCATAAAACCGAGGAAAAAGTGTCGGTTGGTCACCCAATTTGGTTTGAGGTTTTAGTAACGGATGACCCAAAAATCAACAAGTTGGACCATGCGACCATATGTTCGGTTTAATCTAGCTTCAAAAGGGTGGTTACTCATGTCGGCCGAAATGAAAATTAATGTTCGGCCAAGTTTAGGCAATAATGTCGAATGAAGAGTCCTCACAAGGAAAGAGTTCAAGTCCATCTGTGATTTTAATTGTGAAGATTTCAGATATCAGCCAAGTCAGAGTTTTACGAAAGAATAAACCCTAAAAGGAAGGGGAATCCTACTTAAATTCCACATCTTGGAGAACAAGTTAGCTAGTTTGATTTGTATATATAGCACCATGTAACTCATTGTAAAAGGTCCTGCACCACACAAACGAATCAATATACAACTTTTACTCACAAAATTTTCTATTGCTATCTCAGAGGTACTTTGCCTTCTATTCAACTTTTATAACTTGTTTTCATTTCTAGTTTTCTATTTCAATTCAGTACTTTACATTCAAGCACCTTACTTTCTTGTTTCATTTATTTATATGCACTTTACTTTTCGCACTTAGGAGTAGTTCATAACGTAGAATGATTGTCCATTGATCTCTTTCAGCCAATCCAGATTGGATCGATGCGATTTGTTGTTCACACACACATTATCTCACAACGTTATTACAACCGAATCCATTTCACCTTCACCCGGTAGACCTCTTGCTTGTCACCCGAACCTTTGAGTTTACCCAAGAAGTGAACGTGATAGAAGATCCCGGTCAGGATTGACGCCTAACCAAAGTCCTTGCACCAGAGGCATCAGAACCTAAAGGCCGAGAGGGTTCCTTCCTCGACCTACAATCATTTGAAAGAAGTCAGATCACGCACCATTCAAATCAGAAACCTCGCTTGGCCATTCGGCCGCGAGTTGGCACCCCCGCGCAATTTGGGAAGGACGATTCAACCACAAGTCCCTCGGCTCTCATTTCGGCCGAGACGATATTGAGGCAAACAAGTCCATACACTCAGCAAGTACCGGATCCCAGGTATGCCCATATAGAATTGAAAGGATAATTCGGCACTGGCGAAAGGGACATGGACTAGATGACTAGCAAAATAGGGCTAGGGCGATTGATTTTGGGTGGGGGTTAGTTCATATAGTTGAGTATTCTGAGTGATCACCCTCGTGGTAAAATACATGGTATGAGACATGTACGCTCAGTTTATTCTGCTATGTGAATTAACAAGAATAGAACATGCATTCATGCATACCATATGATGCTTGTGTGGTTATCGTTTGTTAGAAGAGGAATAGCTCCCTAATGAGCCACAGATTGAGCTCACCCCTTAACAGTCGTGTAGGTTATTAAACACAAGAACTATGAAGATTAGTGATCAAAAGAAATTAGAGTTAGTCTGAGTTTTGCATATGTAAGATCATTATTTCAGAAGTGAGTATTCTTAGTGATCTTGAGTTGGATTTATCCTTATATCGAAATGAGAAGTCAATTTTATTAACAAAGTGTCGATTTTATTTTCTATTTTTTTATTTTTATTTTTACTCACACCTCGGATTTCGGGAAAATATTATTTAAAAAATTGACCCAGGTTTGGGGTGTGACAATTACATACCCTTATAAACTGGCCATGTCACTGACATATCTTGACAGTAGTTGATAGTGACATGCCATTGAAGTCACAGGACAGTTAAGTCACTAGCCATGTCACAGCCAATAAACATGTTACTGACTATGTCACTAGCTATGTTACTGGCCATGTCACTGACATAACAAGAAATAGATCATGGCAAAAAATAAAGAAACAAGAAAAATCAAAAACTGGAAATAATGAAAGGGATTCTACCTTGATTTGCGTCCTTTGCCGATGCAGCAAGAATCTACCATTTGTACTTGCTGGTGACATATGTAGCATCAATGAAAAGAATAGGTCTACAAAACTGAAAACCCTTCATCCATCCACTGTAGCTCACAAACATCCGCTGAAACTTGTGTCTTTCTGAATGACACTTGATCAGTATCCTAGAATCGTTGTTTAACTTCATAATGGACTCACTGAACCAAAGTAGACGACCGTCACAATCAGCTCCATCACCAAGTACATTTTTGCCAACTCCTTACATACCAAACCGTCCGATAAGCAACATCCAAACCATAATCACTCTTGATCTCATGGGATATATCAATGGCCCTTTGTTTGGATTGCCACAAATCTTATCAAGAATAATAGACTTGACAACCTTACACCGCATCATCTTACTTTTCTGCAAAATAATCACACCATGGCATTTGTGAACATTAACCAGACTTTTAATGTAAAAGAAACCATTATGCCTACATAAATGAGCCTTCACACACCAATCACAGCCTTGAGACAGTTTCTTAGAGCACTAAGCAATAACACGAATCTTATCGTTTCTCACAAACTCATAGGTAAATCTGATCTCTATAGCATACTTCCGTAACTTATCCCTAAACTCAACAACCCTACCCTCAAACTTTTAACCCTAGGAATAAATATAAATATCTCAACATTTGGTCAGGTAACTCTTCGATTCCTCTAGCCTATAACACCCCAAATAGTCTTTTCGTTAAGCATGGTACTAGAGTCCTCACACTGTGTTGCTCACCACACTTTCAATACCTTGAGGGCTAATCAAAGGCAAATAAGTCACAAATAACACTTCAAGAAAATCAGAATTGAAACGAGCCAAAGACATAAACATCATTTTCATATCAAATCACTCTCTAGAAAGCATAAAATGGAGTCCAGAGGGATAATGTACCTCAGAACTTGGCTTGAATCAAATCCGAAAAACAATAGCATATGGAATTGCATAGGTCGAGAAATGACCAATTCCTCAACAATGGTGAAGGAGTTGTGTCCTAAAACAATCATTTTGATGAAATTATTATTAACGGCAAGTTTATTGTTCATTGCATATATTTAATATTTGACTGAACAAGGTCCAAGGAATATGAGTTAAAGAGAAAGTAACCTAGCTTTTGCGTTTTTTTTTTTTTAGCCTACTTATAAGGTCTTAGACCTAGGTGGGTTAGGGCTAGTTTGAGATTGCTGTGAGTTAAAAAAAAAAAACTGTTGCTGCTGTGTTGTGAGAATAATCAGCTGTGAATTAAAACAGTTTCGTGTTTGGTAAATAATATTTTTTAAAGTGCTGTAAGTACATAAAACAACTGCAGAGCGTGTTTTGATCCACAACAACTTCTAAAAGCAACCTCTGGGCTGCTTCTAAAATTTGCTGCTAGTGACTTATAACTTTTAATTAAAGTTGCTTTTTATTTATTTACCAAACACAATAAAATCTAAAATTTTGAACAAAAGCTGATTTTTTTTAAAGCGAAGTAACCCCAAACGGGGCTTGAGACTCGTTGGTAGGGTAATTTTTCTTGGTTCAATTCATTTAACTTCCTCGTTTTACGGCGTAATGTCAATTGTTAACGTGACACAATCATCAATGACATTCGTGGGCAGAAACATTAATTGGTTCAACATTTGACTAGTTAAATATTTATCAATTGATAACAGGCTCAACAAAACACCCATTTTCGATATATATATATATATATATATATATATATATGGCTTGACTAAATGAGATGCTAATGTTTGTTTTTAATTTTTTGATTTCTTTAAGTGATCAAGCTTTGTCGTGACTTCGTGATGAAAAGTCTTGATTCATGCGTATAAACTAATAGTGATTCCATATATATTACCATTTAGTATGTTGAACCACGTTGTCATGTAGAGTCATTGCAATAACATTCCAGAAATACCAATTGCAAAATAATCGTAAGCACTTCATACATATATATTAGAGCTAATGTGTTCTCCCTTCTGATAGCATTCTATAAAAGAATAAGCTTTGGTCAGCTCCTGATCGATGAGCTCTAAGCTCGTATCGATCATCAGCAACTTCTTGTCTCTCTCATGTCTCATAAATTAATCTCCTCTGAACTGTTTGAAGTATCGTCTGATGTTCTTCAAGTATAACTGGAACAGAAAAGATAACATTCGATCAACACTGTTAGTCTCTCTTACTTTGCATAAGTCGACGATATGATCTATATCCGTACGTAATGAGCTACCAATTAAGTATATATATCAAGGCTTTCACCCAATCTGCCTTGAATATGTAAGGACTATACACGAGTCGGCTTTACTAGCCGGAATGTTTGTGCTATTTAACTTGGTGAGTGAATGTGAAAGTGTGAGTGGCTATAGATAAATTTATGGGATGCAAAATTGCAAATATTCACAAGTCACAGTAAAAACGAAATCAAAGTATAAGGTGTTATCCTAATGCCTTGATTCAATACTGGTACAGATGAAGAAATGCATGAACCCTAAAAACTTGTTTATAGGATCCAGACGCCCATGTGAAAGTTTTTATGATTCTCTTACTATGATTTCTGAAAAAGTAAGTGCAGGAAAGTAGATGCAAAAAAATTAAATGCAAGTAGAGTAACGAGCAATAGAAATATAGAACAAGAAGATAAATTGCAAGAATGTAAAGTGCATGAAAACAGAAACAATACCAGTAAGAAAAATAATTCACGAGAGATAATGTAGATTGATAGTGTGTAGAACTGCGATAGAGAATTTGGGAATGTTGAATTTGTATTGAGTTGTTGTGCTGTTGGTCGTAGACCCCTAACAAATTTGTCTATGCATGGCCCTTTTTATAGTACAAAGGGTTAGGATACTGAATCAAATACAATCTTAGTATTAAATGTTGAGACCGTATTGATTACAAATTAAAATTTAAAGATATAGTTCCTTTGTTGTGTAGAAACTAATGATTGAATATTAAGACTTTTCGATGCACATTTGGGTAATGGCCACACTTGGTGCTGTAATTTCTCTAAAAGTTTGATTTGATATTTAGTGGCTTTTATTTGCTCATAATGTCCAGCCAAACTATCCATCAGCGACCTCAACTAACCAAACCTAGCCCTGGCTAGGGCTTGTTCAGCCATGGTTGGCCTTAATTAAAGTTAGTCTCTGCTAAGACTAGCCGGGCCTCAGCTACGATGAGGTGAACGGAACTCCAACTATGGTGAGCTAGACCTCGACTAAGGTGAGCCAGACCTCAATGACGGTGAGGTGAACGGGACCTCGGCTAAGGTGACCCAGATGTCAGCTACAATGAGGTGAGTCAGACCTCGACTATGGTGAGTCGGGCCTCAGCTAAGGCCGGACCTCGGCTATGGTGAACCAGGCCTTGATTAAGGTTAGTCGGACCTTAGCTAAACATTTGTCTTGTCACGGCCTCCCATGACCCAGGCCTACCTCAAATGGGTCTCGGCTTAATGTCACATGGGCCTTGCCAAATTTAGGTTCAAACAATAGGATATGAACTTTTGCAGCATCGGGTTTGTACAAGAATGAATTTATTCCTTCGAATACTTATTATTGTCACCTACAAGTTATTGATAATGTTTCGAGCCATCATTATATACATAAGAGAGATTCTTACGTAGGGCAAATGTACCATGTGGCTGGTAGGGCAATCCAATCAGTGAACATGCAAGGGGGTATTTTAGATATTTCATTTTAATAAGTAAGGATAGTTTCGGAACACACTTAAAATTTTCTGGATTTTGATTAGGTTGCCCTACTGCCACGTGGTACGTTTGCCGTACGTAAGAATCTCTCCATAATTATGGGAAAAATCTAATCACATGACCTAATTAAGGTTAGCCTAATAATGATTCATGTCATTAGAAATAAAATGTAATTAACCAATTTTATTAATTATTATAGGAAATTTAATTACCATTTTAACCTTTACAAAACTAATTTGGGAGTTTGCCAAAAGATTCCGAAAATGGAATGGGATTCTCTCGCTAAGATGCTCCGGTCTCCTCCCCTACAGACTACAGTATCATCACCGCAGTAGAGTTTAACCACCAAGTTCGGGATGGATTGGTGTGGTTCCTCT
Organism: Rosa chinensis; assembly: GCF_002994745.2. Classification (NCBI taxonomy): domain Eukaryota; kingdom Viridiplantae; phylum Streptophyta; class Magnoliopsida; order Rosales; family Rosaceae; genus Rosa; species Rosa chinensis. The sequence goes on from NC_037092.1 coordinate 56,283,431, forward strand.
ACGTCTTCGCTCAACGGAAGAGCCTTACTATTATATTAGTAAAGTAGGCATAACTTGTATCCATGCGCTTCATATTCGCCTGGAGTTCGCTCCCAGAAATATAGCCATCCCTACCCCCTCACGCCAATCCGACGAGCCTCTTATCCATTCTCATTCGATCATGGCGGGGATGCAAAACTCATAGTGATCATTTATCAAAGAATGACTCTGGTTATCAAATGATTGAATAACCGGGAGCAATTTACTTACGATACTTAGTTGACCTGACAAGCGGTTTCAAGGTGCACGATATTTAATTACCATGGAAGTTGCAATGGCGATATGCTTCCACGATATTTTGACACATCTCTAAATACAATTATATTTATACCCTTCTAACCCTAAATGCCCAATCGTATTTTACTATTTAATGTTGTCTCGCTGCCTCATTCTTCTACCTGCCGTGATCTTCCAGTTCTAATCATGTTAGTTTTCACCTTTTGAACTTGTCCATTTTCTTTTCGTTCCTTGATTTGTCAATCTCTATCGATCGGATGCAGGAAGCTTTTAATCTCCAGCCATAAAAAAAAAATAATAATAATAATAATAATAATAATTTTGGCCATTTACCCCATTTTTAGATTTTTTTTTTCCACTTACCCTATTAAGTTTTTTTTATTCCCTCTTACCCAAAACACTCTAAGGAGGTGTTCCCTAATACTCCATTAAGATTTTTTTTTTGTTTTTTAATTTTTTTTAATACCATTTTACCCTCTCACCCCTTTGTTACTTAGAGAGAGAGGAAAAAAAATAGAAGAGAGAGAAACCATAGAAGACTTCACCGGAGCCCTGTCACCGGCCGCTGGAGTCCGGCCAACTTTCGCCGGATTCCCGTCACAGGATGCCGCCCACCAGAATTTGCGGAAAATCTCACCGGAAAGGTTTTTTTGACCCCAATAGACATCTATTGCCCCCTAATAGAGGGGCAATAGAGGTCTATTGCCCCAATAGTCTATTGCCTCCCAATAGACGTCCATTGTCCCCGAATAGATGACTATCAGCCATGTATTGCCCCCCAATAGACATCTATTGCTCCCCAATAGGACTTTCAGTCACCAGAATAGGAATTAATCTCCCTAAATTTAGACAAATAAAACTTTGACTACAGAAAAAAAAAAAAAAAAAAAAAAAAAAAAAAAAATACTAGGAGATTACATCAATTCAAAACATATATTGCCCCCAATAGCCATCTATTACACCCCAATAGATATCTATTGGGAGACAATAAAACATTTTTTTCTTTCCTTCTAGGCCTTCTATTCTGCGACCGAAGTAGAACCATTTACCAAAAAAAAAAAATCTCATTCACCAATAGAGAAGCAGTGGCAAATGAAATTACCCATTACTAATGAACTCTCAAGAATTCAACCAATTACCAATGAAAAAGTAGAAGCAGAAAGAGCTTAACCAAACCAAAGCAAGCAAGAACCAACCCAGAAAGCCAAAATCTCAATTTCACATCCACAACCAAATTCCAAATCACCATCCCAAAAAAATCCCCACCTGTGTAACAAACCACCTAAACTGATAAGAAGCCACAACGGCAAACCCCACGAGCACTATGGCTGACGTTGCCGAGATCTATCATCCCCATCCGTTGTTTTATCAATCGAACTCTCGTTGCTCCTCTCATTCAGCAACCAAATCACCTTAGGCATCAATTCCACCACCAAAACATCACCATATTTCTCGCTGTAATCGGAATGAGCATCTGAGATTCCAGAAACGGCCGGTTAGCGTCGGCGGCGAGGTGAGCTTCGCTGATGTTAGATTAAGGTTTCGAGGAAGGAGAGGCTCCAGTAAGGCTTTCATGAAGATGTTGCTGCTCTATGACGACGGGCACCTGCAATTGTCCCTTCGAAACTCCAGTCTCCGACATGCTGCTGCGTCGCCGGAGCTTCAGGTCTCTAAACGACTCGCTCCGGCGAGGATAGGAATTTGAGGAACCGGACGTGGTGTTTGCAGAGAGATAGAAGAGAGAGAGCGATCTGAAATGGGGGGGGGGGCGCCGGATAGGAATTTGAGGAACCGGACGTGGTGTTTGCAGAGAGATAGAAGAGAGAGAGCGATCTGAAATCGGGGGGGGGGGGGGGGGGGAGGAGATATATATATATATATATATATATATATATGAAATTGGAGAGAGATGAGAGAGAGGAGAGAGCGCGATCTGAAAGAGGAGAGAGATGAGGGAATAAACAATTTGGTTAAGGGTAAAATTGTTATTTTGCTTGAAATTGGGTAAGTGAGAATAAAAATTTATTGTTGGGGTAAGTAAGACACTTTTAACTGACTTTGGTGCTTTGTGTCAAGAACCCTAGATTAGGTGTTTATTTCACTCTTAACTTATATTTATTTGCATTTCGAAGTGTTACAACTCAAATTTATTTATATTATTGTTTGAATTTAGAATTTTTTTTTCTTAACATCAAGCTTTAGGCTTGGTTTGGTCGGAATTAGCAAATTAGCAAGATCTGGCCAAATATAGGCTTATTAGTCAGATCTTGAGGCTTATGTTGGCTGAAATTAGGCCGGATCTACTTTGGCTTTGGCCAGAAGTGTCGTCAGCTCAATTAGTCAAAAAAAGTAAATGTTGGAGGAGGTTTTGAACATAATGAAACCAAAATTTTCAATTCAGTCGCAGCAAAGAAACCGAATCAATTTTTTTCAAAAAAAGAAGAAAGAAACCGAATCAATAGGAAATAGTTCACCCCCTCCTAATGGATTTGAGATGATAGAGTTATCTATTAGACTTAGGATCTATAAACTTTATGAGCGACTCATATGACTCAACAAAAATATTCAAGAGTGTGAAAATCATAGAATCGATGAAAAGTTGAATTATAGAAAATATTCCCTATGTATGTTCCCTATTCTAGTATCTTTCAGTTCTTACAATTTTTAAGCATAGAGGAAATGCTTTTTTGGTTTCTTAATCATAAAATGTTTGGTTTCACTTTGCTAATTGTCACTTTACAGGGATGCAACGACCAGAGGCTTTTCAAACAGCTTATTATCTGTTCGATGCTAGTGCTGACGGTCAAATTGAAAGGCTATGATGATGGAGATGATGTGCTGCTTCAAGGGTTGTTTTACAGTTGTAAACATAGTGTGTGTAATGTGGAGTTTTAGTCTTCTGAGCATGGATACTAAAATTTTTATACCTTTCAGATATGGGAACCTGGGATGCATTAGCATAATGTGTTGAAAAAATGGTTCCTGTATGGCGCAGAAATGAAAGAAGCGGTTGAATATTACTGCTCCTTGGTGAGGGTATGCACATGAAGCCGTTGAATATTACTGCTCCTCGGTGAGGGTATGCACATTTCATTGTCTTATCTAAGTTTTGCTTCGTTTTCATGGAAATATTAATGTTGCAATTAATTGTTTGCTTTATTTGCAGGACAAAAAGGCGTAGGACTCGAACACTTCCTTCGAGTTCTGGAAGTAAGGAAGAAGACATACTTGAATTAGGAGTCTAGAAGCAAGGGAAGAAGACATACTCAAAAGTGCAGAAGACTAATGTATTCAAGAGATTGTCTGCTTCCATTTTACATGTTTGATTAATACAAAGATTCTTAAATGCATAAGAAAGTAGGTTTAGATATACAGCTGCAAGTATTTGACACAGTTGCTCGAAAACTTAGAATAGTTGTATAGTGATTCACATCGAGTATTGTTCACCGTATCTCTTGTGTTTGATCTGGTGTAATTGTCTGTAGTCCATCAATAGTAAAAGGCAACTCTGACTTCATTTTCAGCATCCTCTCTCTTCTGATAATTTTGATTTCATAGCAGTTTAGTTCTTTAGCAACAATGGAAATTAGATTCAGCAACCATTGGATTTCATAAAAAACAAGAGTATATATGGTTCAAGGAAAGGATAACATGTGGAGCCAAATACCGTAAGACTCAGTAAAGATAGCAATCACTTGAGACTTGTTTGAAAGAGGATACAACCATGCAAACTCTACTGTTAGGTCTATAGTCACCAACACAAATGGCATAGTATCTGTATCCTTCGAAGGAGGCCTGGGCAGGGGTACATTACTATGAACTTTTGCAAATGGATGCTGTGCTATATTATCACACTATCAGAGAAACAAGCAGGACATGTATTCTAGCGCTCCCCAAGTACCAGTGGTTATCTTGGGATTCTTGGCATCTGTTTCAACTGGTGTAGCATCGAGCAGCGGTGATAATCTCACCAGTTATATGGTGAGTAGTTGAGTTGCACCCTTATCTCGAATCCAACAATCGGCTGATCACAGCCAAGCCATTGCTGTTGTTGTGAACATTGACAAAGACTCAGTAATGTGCAATGGATTACAAGACATAACTAACTGAACTTTCTCTGGTTCTAGTAGTTACATTGACGATAGATAACACATACAAATCAGAAATAATAGAAGATGCAGAAGTTTGGTGCATTTGCAGCATGCAATAGTAAGTTTCAAGTCTGAGGAAATGAAAAGTTTGGTATATTTTTTTTATCTGAGTAATTATTTATGATGTTTCCTGTCAATTTGTTTGGTGCCGCCTGGAGACTTTACAAAATAAAATCCAGGGATTCCAGAAGTTTGCTAAAACCAATATAAAGGCATAAAATGGCTATTTAGATGCGCACCAAAGCTTTGGCAGGTTATGCATGGCCTAATCAATCAGCTTAACAGCAGTGACTCAAAGTCCTCAAATACTAATGGAAAATTTACGGATGTACTAAATTGTCTGTTAGACTATGAGACTATCTTATGGTTTTGTTAAATATGAAGTACCAAAGTATTGCAATTGCTCGAGTTCAGGCACTGTTAGTAAGTGTCGGTTAGGTACGTATTTGCATCCAACTCATGTAAACTAGATATTGTCATATGATTGGATATATAACATTTGATATATATTGGTCATGTGTATAAGCAAGAAAGGAAGAAACAAATTGTTATCTGTGTTGAGTTACATAATAGTAGTGTCGACACAGTGTACAATGGAGGCCTAAAGCTCTGGGGAGGGAGGGGGAGAGTTGAATTTTGGGATAAATGCTCTACGAACTCCAAATCCTTATCATGCACAGCTCAGTTGGCAATGGGTGAACATGTCTTGGTCAACAACTAAAAAGATTCATTAACAAGTATCTTAGATACAAAAAATTTGTTCTATAGTAGAATCCAACTCCAGTAAACTATCTCCCCAGATAGGAATCTGATTATTGTTTTATTTGGAGACGTATGTCATTGTAATCTGAATCAGATTACTGTTTTATTCGGACATGTATGTCATTGTAACCAGAATCTGATTACTGTTTCTTAGATTTATACCAAGGTAGCTTTCACTTCTGAAATTTTATTTCATGGTGATAAATGGTGATGACTGCATTCGTTCTTTTAATAATAAAGATCTGCTTAAACAATTGGCTTACTCAATTGATCGAGCGTGCTGATACTTGGTCAGACCATGAATATTTTACAAAACCATGTGAAAATGAAAAGCAATTGATACCTTGTAATAAAATACCAGATTAGTGACCAAGCTGCAATTGTTTTTTTTTCCCCTTCTCCAATTAACGTAGAGTCCAAAATCACCAGCGTATAATAACATATTGAAACCCCCCAAACCTTTCCATGCAGTTCCAGAGAAAAATGGCTTGCTGTAATAATCTTATTTTCCTCTCTCTCTTCCTCTGCCTCACCTTCTCTTCCTTAGCCTACAGCAACAACAACGACAATGAAACCAAAAATGGAAATGGTGCTCACAACCTTCGGTCCAAGTCTCTAGTCCTGGTCAAGATATGGTGCTTGCTGTTGGTCTTTGTTGGGACTTTTGCAGCAGGAATGTCACCTTACTTCTTAAGGTGGAACGAGGCATTCTTGGTTCTAGGCACACAGTTTGCTGGTGGTGTGTTTTTGGGAACAGCACTCATGCACTTCCTGAGTGATTCAGACAGGACTTTTCAGGGCTTAACTGAAAAGGAGTACCCTTTTGCCTATATGCTGGCATGTATGGGGTTCTTGATCACTATGCTTGCTGATTGTGTTGTTTCTTATGTGTATGGTAAGCAGGAGGGTAGTACTACTGACCCAGAAGTTCTAGGTTAGTGATTATTCAGACTTGATTGAGGTTTTTAACTTTACGATTAGATATGGTGCTGATTTCACAAATTTCTTATTCTACAGGAAAGGAAGAGGCTCACAAGGTGAGATTGGATTCTTACTCTATTTTTATTACGAGGAAGATCCCCTAGGAACATTTAAACAATTTTGATGAGGGTTCTAGCCTATAAATTGATCAACTGTCATATTAGCTTCAAGAAATATATGCTTAAAAAACACTTGTGACAACAGAAATGACTATCCTTTGTTATTGATTCGCCAAGTCAATACTGGTTATTCACCGTCTTGATAAGCAACTTTGATCAGTCGCCTTCTACCTGCAAGTGATCTAGCCTAAGCACCATATCCCAAGATAAACTATAACAGTATAACGCAACCCATGAGCCTCATCTTGTAACACAGAAGCATATGCTTTAGAAATAGAGCCACTTCAATTTAATAGTACATAACCAACTTTAACAGTTTACTTGTATGTATGCTTTCACTGCAGGGCCATGATACTCACCACATTGCGGCGGTTGGTTCATTCAGGGACACAATTCTGTTGATCGTAGCCTTGTGCTTCCACTCTTTCTTTGAGGGGATTGCAATTGGGATTGCCAAGACAAAACTGGATGCTTGGAAAGCCTTGTGGACAGTGTGTGTGCACAAAATCATTGCAGCTATTGCCATGAGCATTGCCCTTCTACGCATGATTCCAAATCGGCCATTCATATCATGCATGGCATATGCTTTTGTATTTGCCATTTCCAGTCCAGTTGGTGTAGGAGTTGGGATCATAATAGACGCCAAAACCCAAGGTGCCACAGCAGATTGGATGTTTGCTATTTCTACGGCTTTGGCTTGTGGAGTGTTCATCTATGTGTCGATAAATCATTTGCTTTCGAAAGGTTACACAGCTCAAAATGCAGTCTCTGTTGATAAACCCCACTACAAGTTTTTGGCTGTTGTTTTTGGTGTTGGGATGATCTCTGTTGCCATGATCTGGGACTAAGTTCACATTCCCCCACCAGAATCAACTCTCTCTCTGTTCTTCATTGTAATTAGTTTTGTGCAATGATGTAGATCTATTGGAAAATGGCCTTTTATTATTAAGTCAGCGAATCCTTGACGATATGAATATCACATCAACAAATGTCACAAAAATGCAAACCAAACGGATAAATTTGTTGAACTTAAAACTCAGAGATCTTAAATTCCTCAACATCGTTGCAAGCATCATTTTATTAATACCAAGATTAAAAGATTAAAAGAATGCAGAAAACCTTTGATTCATAAATACCAAGTTCAACAAACCGACACCTTGCATTCTATCCACAGAAAAACCACAAATAATCAGTGCACGTCGATCCGGGGTGCATTCCTCCCACATGACACAAACATGATCATAAAGAAGCCCAATTTATTCAAAATTTCATCATAAACAAAAGCACTAACATGATTCAAGAAAAGGCAAAACTCCAATTAATTAAGAACACTATCACAAATTTAGAAATTTCCTATATTGTACAGCAGTCAAAATTGAAGCAAGTGCAAAGAATAAATGTCAGATAAACTATTCCCAGTGCCTAAAGTTCTATATGGAAAGATCTCTCAAGGCAATATGAGACAATAATAGGCCCTGCCACATCTCCCAGAACACAACCTGCAAAAAAGAAGCATGCACATTGCAGCAGGGTCATACACATGTAAGAAACATCAAAAGAAGCAACAAAAAAAGACCACTCAGGTAATGAGCTTACCAATCCACTGGCCAGTTGAAGGGCGAAAAAGAGTGGCACCAATACCCGCCCCAATTGAAGCAAAAATCAGTGATGCGCCACACCTGATAGTAGTGCCCCAAACCTTATTCCCAAGAAGTTTAAGCTTTTGTGGTGTATCGATTTCATCAACCTCTTCTTTAGAGTTTATCATTCCTTTAAAAGTTCGGTAGATATCAATGCCAACTGAGATGATCCAAGATGCTGCAACACCTAGAAAGTGTCCTGCACAATCAAGCATGCACAGCACAGTGAGATTGAATCTCAAGCAACCAACAACAATAAACCAACATTATCTTTAATTTAATATTTTCTCAGGATACGTGAATTAAAATTTCACCTCTCATAGTCGTTTTGCCAACACTGAAGAAGAAAACATAAGTTGGCATTCTTCTTCCAGCTTTCCTCATGGCAGACTTTGGGAGATCTGTACGAGTTAAAATGTGTCGCTTGTAAGATATTTGGAAAAAGAAAAACAGGGAGTCCATCTATAACTTATCTTTTTGATTACAAATAACTTAATCTCTATGATCCTTAGGAGTTTTATTGACTTATACTTCTCATATGAAACTATATTTGAATGGATTCTGGAAATAAATTACCTTTCAGAAGTTTCCATGCCATTCTCTGTGACACATAATAAACAGAAATTCTTTCTAGAATCCGTCTAGTGGTTGTGACAGTAGTCTGCAATAAAAAGCAAAACATAACTTGTCAAACTTGTTGGCAGTAGTTACCAGCTGACTTATATACTAGATAGGTAACATATCCAACTGAGAATCCTATCAATGTGTGCCCTCAAAATGCCAAACCCCAAATTAAGCAGTAAATGGCAGTTTAGATGCCAACCAGAACTTTGGCAGCTAATAAATACAGCTTGAATTGAAAAGATTTCACTCTAGCAGAGCCACAAATTGACTTTGGGCATGCCACTTTCCATTGGAGATGCTCTAGCTATTTACTTATCATTATGGTTCATTTGTGCGACTAAAATTCCAGATGTTTTTATTTTGTAACAGGCAGTAATTATCTGCCAAAAGCTAAATACAGAAGGGTAAAAACAATCAGAGGTCAGTATAGAGTGGCAAATCTTCTGGGTGCTAAGTCAACAACTAAAGGACATGCCCATCACTTTCCCAAGAAAAGAAAAATACACACACACACTATTGTTCGGTGATCAAATTTGTTCAGCAATAAATATGGCTTGTTTGGTGCCCATCTCATCTAAACCAGCAAAGTTATAAGCATCCACAAACAAGAGGAAAAAAGTGCTGAGTACCCAAGCACATAAAGTTCTTTCAATGTGTAATTCTTACACATCCATAGATTTCAAGTATTTGCTGTGGCTAATCACCATCCAAAGTTCAATCTTCAGACAAGCAGTGCATATGATCACACTGATTAGTCAAGATTCCTAAGAGATATGCGAACTCTTTTTTTAGTCATTGGCAGAGAAAACCTCAGGTCAAATTTGAGGACAACCAAGTGTAAATGGAGATAAAAACAGTTTTCCACTTCCCCCCAAAAGAAACAGTCCAGAGATGCCATGAAACATTGAAACTAACTAATTAAATGAAATAAAGGACATCATGTATGATGAAATTTGGTTAACCAAATCCAATATAGAGACAGAAATAACAGCAGGAAAAACAACTTACCTCACGAGCAATCTGCTTTAATGATTTTTTTAATGGAACAACATAATCTATACGTTGTTCTTCTTCAGTGTCCTGCAGGAAGTCATCATCGTCCTCTTCCAAGTTTGCACGAGGCTCCAGAAGAGGTAAAAAGTACAGTAAAAATGACCTCACAGTCGTCAAAGTTAGAGCTCTCAATTCGAAAGCTGAGAAGAGTGGCTTTAACTCGATTGTGTATTCCTTGGTACCGTAATTCACAGATTCATTCTGAAATATTTTTAAGGATGCACTTCGTAAATTAGAGATGTAATCTTCAGACAATGTTGCTCCAGCATCACAATAGGCAACTGGTCCCCTAAAATTACTGTTTCACAGTACTAAAAAGTTAGTCGGGGCCAAACAATAATCTTCAAGCTTCAAAAAAAAAAAAGACAGACAAAGTCATGCAATTTCAAGCGACAGAAAATACATGTCGTCCTGAAATTGTAAACTCATTATAGACATGCTGTTGATTCAAAGTTTATGCAATGAGTTCAGCAAAGAATAAAAGCAAGCTAAACAGTAGGGACATGAAACTCAATAAACCCAAAATAAACTTAGCATTGTATTACTGCCTATATCAGAAACAGCAATAGTCCTACATAATATACTTCTTCATGTTCAACCTAACAAAACCCAATAATCCATCGTACCCCACAAACAAATCAAACAAGCCTAGATTCCACAACTTTTCTGTAATGGGCAATCGAAAAAGTAGCAAATAGTCGCATCCAGCTGCTAATCTCAGCAGAGATAACCGGAAAGCAATAGAGTTTACCTGAACAAGGACTTGTAAACGTAAGGAGCTCCGGCGGCGACGGAAGCGGCGGCGGCGGAAGCAGCTGCTTTGGCCGAGAAGAACCCAGAAGCGTGAAGGCTTTGGGTTGTAAGACTTGGGTTTTTTCTCAGCAGATCTAAGACTATAGCTATTCCCGCCATTGTTACTAAACCACAAAACTAATCCAAACACCCACAAAAAACCCTCCGACCAAAAGGTCTTTGCTACTCCCGACTCCTTGTTTGGTCGAATATTTGTTAAGAATGAGATTTGAGAAATCGAAAAGATTGGATTTTATTGGCACCAAAAGAAAAAAGATTGGATTTTGGCAGAATATATGATAGGAGAAAGAAGATGAAGAGCCTCCTTTGGTGTTGTTCGTATTCCTACGCCCCAGCCAATCAGTGCAATATCAATGTGCTAATAGAGCTTGAAACACTCTTTATACAGATTTACTTTTACTTGGCCTTTTGGTATTTATTGACTTTTTCTTGAAATAAACTTTGTGAAGATACAGTAATAAACTAGGAAGGCTCCTAAATCCTAATTTAGGAAGTAAACTATTTTTGATATTTGTAGTCATCAAATTCTCAATTTTTTCCATCTCTGTGTCACCTTAGTGAGTATTAACCGAGCGCATTCGACGAATAGATATTTTAGTTTCCACGAAAAGTTACAAAAAAGTTCAGTAACTCCCCACCAAAAGTGTTAGTTTTGATGGCTAATCACTAAAATTTAGGACAACTAGGAAATCCTATTTCATATACCGAACGGTATAACACTATGAATTTTCTTGGTTGGCCGAGCTAACCCGAGTATGAGTAAAAAAAAAATTCGAGTTAGACACTTAGATTCAGGATTAGTAATCTCTAAGCTTTCTAAGGCACTACAAATCATTTAATCTTAATCCTAGTCGAGGGGAGATATGATATTAATTTTAGCTCATCTTTTATGAAAAGCTGAAGCAACATAGAAAGTAGTGGAAACTTAGTTTTTCTTTTTCTTTTCCAGTTCAAGGGTTTGTAAGATGTGTTGCGGTAGTGAAATGTTAAATAACTTATAATAGCTGGAGCTTGGAGTTTACTCTCTTGCCTAAGACTCGCTACTAACTTACATATTAAGAACATCGAGGAGGAATCTGTTTTCAATGCCCTCATTAAGCTCATTGTGGATGGTTGTGATAGATCTCATCCTTCGGAAAATATTTTCAATAGTTGTAATTAAAGATTAGTTATGTGTTCAAGGAGTGTAACATGACAGCAGATACAATGGCTAAGAGCAGCTTTTCTCACGAACCTTGGTTAATTATTTTTGATAACCCCCCCCCCCCCCCCCCGATACAAAAACAAAATTACAAAGAATGGTCGTAACCCAACCGTAGATCCTACTTTAATAAGTATCTCGCGTTGGGCGAAGAAGTCCGCAATCCCTGATAACAACCGCTCAAAAGAGATCAAAATGGAAGGCGGCGCTAGAGGACAGAGGCAACTGAGAATCCCAAACAAATGAGAGAGGGAAGGAAATGAGTGCCCTAGAGAAGCAATTTTTGTTACCATGAATAGTAACTTTCACATTTTAAGCTATAACTTCCACATACGAACTCCGATTTTTACGTACCACATATGCACGCGCTTGGTTTAACGTCCTCTACAACTTTCATGAAGGAAATTTTCTCAAATTAATAACTCATAAAAAGTCAATTTTTAACCACCCCCCTAAACGTTAAAATTATAACCGCGAACGGTAACCATAAAGAATTTCATGTAACTCAGTAAAAAGGTATATCAGATGTGGGGTGTAACAGTTGTATTGGTTATTGGATTCCTGATGTTGGTCATGGGTGCTCAAAGGCGACGTAGAAGGTTTATGAGAAAACAGCCTTCAAGAAGTGAAGTTGATGAAAAGAATTATAGAAGGATGCTTTGGATGAGAGTCTTAGAACATGAGTCTACTTGTTTTGAACAGTTACGCATGAAACCTGCTGCATTTGAGAAGTTTTGTGCACTCTTACGGGATAGAGGGGGATTGGTGGTTACAAGGAATGTCACAATCAAAGAAGTTGTGGCTTTATTTTTGCATATGCTAGGACATAATCTGAAAATAAGTACTATCAAAGCTATCTATGCCCGTTCAGGAGAAACTATAAGTAGGCAATTTCATCATGTTTTGCGATCAGTAGTCAAGCTTGGGAAGTTATACTTGAAGCAACATGAGTTAGTTCTCAATGAGACTCTGAGAAGTGGAGATGGTTTTAGGTATTATAATCTGATGATATATGTTTTACTGACAAAATCAGAGTTCAGAGTACAAGTTTAATGATATTTATTATGCATGTTAGGGCGCACTTGGAGCACTTGATGGGACATTTATTGATCTAACGGTTCCTATCGAAGATAAACCAAGATATCGAAATAGGAAGGGTGACATTAGTACAAATGTTTTAGGTGTTTGTGATGCTAATATGAAGTTCATCTATGTATCACCTGGTTGGGAAGGATCTGCAGCAGATTCTAGAGTTTTACGTGATGCTTTGACTAGGCGCAATGGGTTAAAAATCCAATCAAGTAGGCATTCAATCACTAATTTAGTCTTTTAGTTGTATTTTTGTCTAATGTATGATTTTATATAGTTAATACATTTTTGTTGTAGATAAATACTATCTTGTGGATGCTGGATACACAAATGGACCAGGGTTTCTAGCTCCTTATCGTGGAACTAGGTATCATCTTAATTTGTGGAGAGGAAACACCCCAAGGGATCACAAGGAGCTATTCAATCTTCGGCATTCATCGGCAAGAAATACAATTGAAAGAGCATTTGGATTATTGAAGAAGCGATGGGCAATACTACGCACAGCTAGTTTTTTTGATGTGAAAACACAAGTTAGGATTATTAATGCTTGCTGCATCATTCATAATTATCTTCGCGATGAAATGCCCAATGATCAACTATTGGATGATGTGGACCGAGACTTAGAAAATACACCTGAGGTGGAAGATGAAGATGTGGATGATGAGAACATTAGAGTAGTCAAAGTAACTCGAGAGTGGACAACATTTAGAGATGCTTTAGCTATGGAAATGTTTGCAAAATATCAAGCTATTAGAAGAGCTCAAGATTCTTGAAGTTTTATTATGTTTTGTGTGCAGAATATGAATCATACATTTGTAATGATTATACTATGATTTGTATTGAGTTTTATATTTAGTGAATGAGAATTACACTTAATTAGAATATATGATTTTGTTTTCATTTTTGTTCAGAATATCAATCAATTTTATGCAGCATAAGTTCCTGCCTTCCTACTTTGTTTCAATGTTTTATATGATTTCCTATATGTAGGTATGAAGAGTAAGGGCACGGAAAAATCTCAAAGTCTTGTACCTGTGTCCAATTTTAACTTAAAGGGCAAGGGCAAAGGAACAGGCACATCTAGGGCATATCTCTCTTGGAACAAAGAAATGGATGATGTACTTGCTAAAGTACTTTATGATCAAATGAACGCAGGTACAATTTATCACTTTCACTATACTGTAATTTATCTTTCTGGTCTGCTATGTTTGTTTCCTCTACCAAACCATCAGTTTTTGCTTTCAACTGTAAGTTATTAGAATTGGTCAATAATAGAACAATAAACAACCCATCAAGTTGTGATTCACATTATTAAACATGATTTACAGCCTTCCAAGACATGGAATGTCCAACCTTCATAGCAAAGTTAGCTAACCTTGCCCTCAACCTTCTTGTCTGAGATTACATATCAGACCAACTCTTGTCTCTTATCTTTAGACTTACTGTCCAACTTGAGTTTTGTATAGCTAGAGCACTTGGTTGCGTAGCTTTTCAAATACAATGATCAGGGATTTCTTTTAGTCAGGACCTGCTATGTTCTTATATATTTATAATAGAAGTTTTTTTATATATTTGGTTTCTTTGATAGTTGGAATTTTGGAATATTCCTTGTTTTCCTTTTAGTCAAGAAATGCATTAACTCTAACAAATTAACTCTAACAAATTGAGAGCTTAGCTCAGAGAGAGAGAAGACGTGAAAGAAAAGAAGTTCGTATCAATTGCTATTAGGGCTGGGCATTTAGCCCGAAAACCCGAAAATAGGCCCGGAACCGGCCCGGGACCGGCCCAAACGGTCCGGGCTTTAAAAATAATTTTATAATTTTTACAAGGCCCGGCCCGAAAGCAATATAAACGGTCCGGGCCCGGTCCTTAAAAGTCAAAAAAAAAAAAGCCCGAAGGCCCGAACCTATGTATAATTACTCATACTTTTATAGTTTTTTATTCTTCTCTCTTTTTCTTTCTGACTCTCTGTCAGTCTCTCGTCTTCTCTCTTTTCTCTTTTCTCTTTCTTCTTTCATTCTTTTAGTTTTTTATTCTTCTTCTCTCTTTCTTCTTTCATTCTTTTAGTTTTTTATTCTCTTTTCTCTTTCTTCTTTCTGGACTCTCTCTTCTTCTCTCTTTTCTCTTTCTTCTTTCTTCTTTCATTCTTCTCTCTTCTTCTTCTTTCTGGACTCTCTCTTCTTCTCTCTTTTCTCTTTCTTCTTTCTTCTTTCCTCTTTCTTTTCCCGTCCCTTCTTGTTCTTCCCTCCCCTCTTTTTTTCCCTTTTTTCCTTCTTTCTTCTTCTTCTCCCCAAACGCCTCCACTGTAGCTATGCTGATCGGAGGACGAATCTGAGTTGTGCAAGGTCTGGTAGTTTGATTGGATAACATAGTCTGAGGCTCTGAGCTTGATTTGATAACGAAGTTCGAGCCTGAGCAAGAGGATCGAAGTTTGAGCTTGATTCCATAAACCCAGACTCTCAATGGTGGAAGATGGTGGCTTTGGAGGGCGGAGGAATGGTTTGGAGCAAGTGTTCTCAGATCAAACAGATCTGTTTTTTTTTTTAGCTTTTGGGCCCGAAAAAACCGGAGGACCGGCCCTTTTTTTTTCGGTCCAGGCCTTTCCGGTCCCTAAAACTTAAAAACAAAATTTGAGCCCGACCCGAAAAATTAGGGCTCGGTCCCGGGCCTTGCAAATTACCTACCGGGCTCGGCCCGTGCCCAGGCCTAATTGCTATGAACTAATATGAGTTTGGTTGTGGCTTGTATTAACACAATTTATTATGGCTTGTATTCCTTCAGCGTATGTTCCTGCTTAAGAATGTGGAAATCTTATTGTTGATCAAATTGGAAATGGTATATTCCTTTAGATGCCTAGTGCATGTATGTCAATAAAAAACTGATGCAGGTTATAAAGAAAGTATTATCATAATTGCAGGACACAAGGCTGATGGAGACTGGAAACCTCAAGCTTATCAAGCAGTAGTAGATAAGTTGAATGCTACATGGCAACTTGGTCTCACAAAACTTAATGTCAAGAATAGACTCAAGGCTTGGAAGAGACATTATGCTATTATCACCGACATCAAAAGTCAAAGCGGGCTTGTTTGGGATGAAGAGAAAAAGATGGTTCCAATCACTGCAGAAAACCTGGAAATTTGGAATGCTTATGTTGAGGTATGATTCATTGTTAAGCATGATTAAATAACTTATTGTTGTATATGTTTCTTAAGCATGATTCATTGTTATATTTTTGTAGTCACATCCTAATGCTAAAGGATATCAAAACAAGTCAATAGAAAATTGGGATGATATCGCTATGCTATGTGGGAGGAATAGAGCTACTGGTGAAGGAGCAGAAGATGTTGGAGATGCTGAAGAAACTATGGAATTTGAAGCAGAAGAAGATGAAAGTGATGTGACTCCCAATTCACATGCCACACATGCAGCAACTTCGACTTGTGAATCACATCCTCCAAATAAGAAAAAGAAAAAGGATCCACTAGCACAAGCAATTGGTGATGTGGCCAACACCTTGAAAGAGTTTATGGCAGCTCAAGTCTCCCCACAACTCAAAGGAGAGGATGTACATGAAGTGGTTTCTAAAGTAGCAAACCTCAGCAAATTGCAAGTCTTCAAAGCTGTACGCATATTGATGAGTGGTAACCCCGAAGAATTTTCTCTACTGAAGTCTCTTAATGATGCTGAAAAGAGTGAGTGGATAAGAATGCTCATATGGCAATCTGAAGGTATACTTGTTCCCACTTTGTCTCATGTTTCAGCTGTTGAATATACTTTAGGTGGTTAGTTGAAAGTGAGTATGTGTTTCACTATGTTTAGTATGAGTTTGGTTATAAATCAATAATTCAAGGGAACACGTTCTCAATTTTATTTGCATTTGATGTGTGCACTGATGTACTCATGGTCCTATTCTTTTCTATTTAACGTTTTCTTTTGTAATTAAATGCTGATAAAAGCCCTTTTCTTTGTTGATTGTTTTCAGGGCAACCAAGAATTGAGGGTGGAGCATGACAATTTGGAGTTTCATGGGATGGAACTACGGAGATGAAAAAGTTATTATTATTATTATTATATTTTTTTGAGAATATAAGATGAAACACTTCGGATGTGTATAATTGAGGATATGAGACGGAATTATACTGATGAAACACATATTATTATTATTATTATTATTGTTTATTGTTATTGTTATTGTTATTAAGAATATGAGATAAAACGCTTTTGGAATTATGCAGCATGACAATTACCTTTCTAGAGATTAAATGCTAAAAAAAAATCTTCCTTCATTAGATTAGCATTTATATAAGTAGCTTTCTTCATTAGTTTTGAATTCTTAAATTCAAATCCTCATAATTCAATAATTACCCAAACAGACGAATTTGAAATCTTAGGATTTCAATAACTCAGATTTGAAATACATAAGATTTGAAATCCAAATCCAAATCCAAATTCCATTTCCAAACGGGGCCTTAAATTACATCAGTTGCACGCTCCGGAAATAAAGAAAAGATTCTCAAAGTGGTTATTCAAAAGAAGTGGGCGGTTCAATCTTCCCCTCTAGGGCAGTTCAATGAATTAGAGTTGCAGTCTAAGTCAAGTTCCAACTTGCATCGAAAGTAGAAGGAAACTTCTTAGCACACATGGTGTGGTGCCCACAAGTCCTAAAGAAAAGAAGAAAATTGGGTGGTGCCCACGCCAAGTCCTAATATATAACAGGGAGATATAGTTCTGATGAACCCTCTCTTTGGAGCCTCGATCATTATGTGGATCTAGTTATCCTACAATAATGACCACTCAATTTGGGGCCTCTTCTTCTTCCTCTCTCTCTTCCTCTTCTGGTACCATTCAGCCCTCTTTCTCTTCCTCTTCTGCTACCATTCAGTCATGGACGTACCATATCTTTTTGAGTTTTAGAGGAGAGGATACGCGCAACTCTTTTACAGGCCATTTGCACAAAAATTTGGTTCAGAAGGGAATTAAAACCTTCATAGATGATGGCCTTACAAGAGGAGAAGAAATATCAACTGCACTTTTTAAAGCAATTGACGAGTCAAAAATTTCTGTCATTGTATTCTCTGAAAATTATGCTTCCTCAAAATGGTGTTTAGAAGAACTTGTGAAGATCATGCATTGTAATGAATCGAAGCAACAAATTGTATGCCCTATTTTTTACAAGGTAGATCCATCAGATGTACGAAACCAAAAGGGTAGTTTTGGTCAGGCACTTGCTCATCATGATAACTTGGAGAAGGTGGCAGGATGGAAGACAGCTCTTACAAAAGCAGGAAATCTTACTGGGTGGCATTTCTCACACGGAGGGTAAGTCTTCTACTATACTTTCATAGTAACTGTGATATTCTTCTTCAAGCTTTTATTTTGCATAAATAGTTGTGGTTTTGTCTCTACTAGGGAGGGTGTAGATGTCTTCTTGTTTAGTTTGTTTTTCATGTTTATAATAATCTTCTTTCTTTTTCCACCACAAATATATGATATTATTGCATTTAATATTTTCTATAATTTGCAATTGACAGGCATGAATCTGAATTCATTGATAAAATTGTTGAAGAGATCTCACAACAAGTTTTAAAGTTTACATATTTGAATGGGGACAAATACTTAGTTGGAATAGAGTCTCGTTTAAAACATATGGAAGAGCTTTTATGTGTTGGAGAAAGTGACGTACGAATGATAGGGATATGGGGCATTGGTGGATTAGGCAAAACAACAATTGCGAAGAGTGTTTATAATAAATTTTCCCATAAATTTGAAGGCAGTTGTTTTTTGGAAAATGTCAGAGATAGATCGTTGAAATATGGAGGCCTAAAAAAACTACAGAAGTTCCTTCTTTCTAAGACTCTAGGATTGAGAGACTTAGAGGTAAATAGTCTTGATGAAGGAAGCATCATGATAAAAGAAAGGTTAAGCCATAGGAGAGTTTTCTTAGTTCTTGATGATGTGAATGATTTGGACCAGTTAAAAAGTTTAGTTGGAAAGTCTAATTGGTTTGGTTCTGGTAGTAGAATAATCATAACAACACGAGATAAGCACTTGCTACATGATGTTAATCACATATACCAAGTGGAGAAGTTAAGTCATAGTGAAGCTTTGGAGCTCTTCAACTTTAATGCATTCAAAGGAAAAGGACAGATGGGTGATTACGTTGAACTCATAGATAAAGTAATATGCTATGCTGAAGGGCTTCCTCTAGTTGTGGAAGTTATGGGTTCATATCTACGTGGTAGAAGTACATACACATGGAAAGATGCATTAGAGTCTTGCAAAAGAGATCCTAAATTTCAAGTGCTCAAATTAAGTTATGATGCACTTGAACCTTCGATGAAGGAAGTTTTTCTTCACATCGCATGTTTCTTTAAAGGTAAAAATAAGAACTATGTGATGGACATATTAGAAGGATGTGACCTACGACCTAAACATAGCATTGAAGTACTCATAGAAAAGGCCCTCATAAGCATTACTGAAGAAAATGGTGTTTGGATGCATGATGTGCTAGAAGAAATGGGCAAAGAAATAGTTTGTCAAGAGTCGTCAGAGCCAGGAGAACGTAGCAGATTGTGGTTGTACGAAGATGTTTATCACGTTTTTGTGCACAACACTGTAAGTCAAATATATAGATAGATAAGTGTTATTTATTCAAGAGCAACACATCATGTACATATTAATTTATACTCAAACATAAAAAAAATAGAAAAAGGATTCTGCCACTTCACTTTATTATTTGCACTTCATTTTGAACTACACAAAGCAAAATGCAAGTGGTAAAATATATGGCTAAGTGAAGTGCCAAAATCATCACAAAATAAAATAAAGCTAAAAGTTTTTCCATACATATTAAGACCCAAAAGAAATTTAAAAATTTTACATTTGAAATTTCTTATTGAGGAAAAATTTCTTTGGTAATCTTATTGTATGTTTTCCATACCAGGGAACAAGCAAAGTTAAAGGGATCATGGTTCTGAAAGACATATCAGATCAACAAATACCCTTGAATAAGAAAAGCTTCTTAAAGTTAAGCGGTCTTCAAATTCTTATAATTTGTGGTGATGTATTCTATGGAGATCATGTGGATTACCTTCCCAATGATTTGAGACTCTTAAACTGGAAGGGTTGTCCGTTACAATATTTTCCATCAGATTTTTATCCTAGGAAACTTGCTGCACTCAAGATGGTTTTCAGTGAGATATCATCACCATGGAGTGTACTTAAGGTATAGTTTAACAAATTTACAAATAACAAATTTATGAGTACGTACGCTATAGACTAGCTGTAAATTATTTACTAATTTTGTTTTTTTAGATAATAATTCATTACTATTTTAATATTGGAGCTATACTGGAGATTTTTATTCATAGTTTAGTTTTGATAGTTTAATTTTGAAGCTATGGTGTAAATTTATTCACAATTTTATCGTCGCATGCTAACATAATTCAATTGAATACATTTTTTTTTTTTCAAAGGGAGGTTTTCTATGTCAAATGCCTCGGATTTGCACATCACCATTGGGAAAGAGACTACAGGTAATTTAACGTAATGATTACTGTTTTCTTCTTCTTCTTTTTTTTTTGGCAAGAGTTCAATATTGTTAATATGAAGAGGATTTGGGGTTTTGTAGTAAAAAGCTAATTGGGGATTATATTAGAAATGTCTATTTTTTTTAGGAGGGGCCAAATACGGCTGCCCTAAGCCTTAACCATTAATAAAACCATAGAATTCATTTTTTTTTTTTGGGAGGGGGAGGGGGGACCTTGGGTGAGTAATTTTTTCCGTTGATTTGGTGACTGCCTACTATTAAGGGTGTCTTGCCTACATACTACAGGATAATTTTTCACACCTAGCTAGTTTAATGAATTTCTGAAACACCACAATTGAGCATATTAGTGAAGCGAGATTCAATCTAAATTATCTTTGTCCAAGGTGATAGTTGTAAACTGTTGGCTCATTTAATAATTGAACTTTGATGTATAAGTAAATGGTGCCAAATTTTAGGATAGTTATATGTGCAATTCTAGTTTGAGTTTCTACTGAAATATCATATTTACTCAAAAAAAAAAAAAAAATTCCTCACCCAAGACATGAAGACATATTCTCTCTTTTTCACATTTTTTTATAATTACAATTAATTATGTTTTTTATTACTTATAAAACAGTGTTATTAACTATATATATATATATTGCCTACAGAATATGTACAATTTGAAATCAGTCGATTTGGGAAATTGCAATGGTGCAACAACGTTTTCCAACTTCTCTAGATTGCCAAACTTAGAGGAGTTGAAAATAAGAGACAGTAAAAAAGTCAAAAAATTTGAAATTGTGGAAGAGATGAAATCCTTGAAAAGGTTGAATCTAAGCCGTACTGCAATCAGAGAATTGCCTTCATCAACAATCAGATGTCTCATTAATCTGGAACAGTTAACTTTATCATGTTGCCATAAACTTAAACATGTGCCGTGCAGCATTTTTGAGTTGCAACATCTACGGCGTTTGGATCTCTCTTATTGTAAAAAGCTGGTAACATTTCCAACAAAGTCAGAGTTTTCAACGGGATCGACCAGTTTACAGGACAAGCACTATGCTCTATTATCCGTCAATTTGGACAATTGCGAGCATCTCGTAGAAATTGCAGAAATTCCGCAAGAAATATATGGCCTACGTGTGAAAGGCTGCTACCGATTGCAAAAAATTTCAGAATTGTCAAACATTTTGGAAGGTAAAGAGTCAAAATTGACCCCTTTTATGGACTTCCGTAATTGCTATGAACCGTCCGGCGATCTGGCTCGTGTCTGGGCAATGTTGAAAAAGTATATACCGAATTTACCCCGTTTCTCGCCTGATTGCTATGGACTGTCGTCTCTTATTTTCTCATGTCGGCAATTTGGGTGTAAGGTTTTCTTTGACGGCCCGATTTACAAATTTGGGATTCCGGAGTGGTTCACTTGGCGCAGGGATTTCGATATGGAAGGACTTCAAGGATGTGAATTTAGAATTGATTTTCCTGGAAATTTCAAATGGGATGACAAAGGATTGGCTTTCTGTGCTCAAACTGTTTATCACGATCACCAACGCTGGGCTCTGAGATCATGTTTCAGAATAGTCACAATCTACATTAACGGTGTATGCATCATTAAAACAGACCTAATCATGATGAGAGAGTCCGTGTGGGGATACTTGCCATTCGATACTATAATAGAACGGCTGAGTAAGAGTGGGTCACCACCACCTTCCGTGTGTCTGGTTAAGTTCGAAATTGAATTTAACACCGGCAATGTGTGGTCTAACGAGATTACGGACGAAGGGCCCCCGATGCAAAGCTGCGGAGTCCACGTTGTAAATGATTGCAAAACTGCGGACTCCTGTCCACCGTTTTCCATAAGAGAGCTGAAGATCGATGCTGAAGAGACTGACTCCTACTACGATGCTGAAGAGATTGACTCCTACTACGACGCTGAAGATCGACTAACTGTTTGATAGTAAGTCCTTCAGAGGGATATTGGTTTCTTCGACTCTCCTAGTTTGAGTGGTGGACACTGTTTTGAACTAACTTCGATCATGATCGTCAAGAGACTCGACTGTTTGAATCCCTCTTCAACGACCACTTCAGTCGGTAAGTTAATTTCAGTGCCTTTAGAATGTGCGTGATCTTTAAAACCTGTGAATAAAATTAGTTGTTTACCTTATTATTTTCTTTGTGAAATTCAGAACAAGGCAAGCCATACCTCCACCACATACGAATTTCGCCACACTTATCACTGAAGAACGACTGCCATCTAAACGCTGTGAAAACAGAGCAGATGTGCGACATGCTCCAACAAAGAAAGGAATTTGGTACTGACATATCATCGATGTATTCTATTGAACTTTCCATATGGTGAGAATTGATATTATCTAACCATCTGAACTTTTTCTATTTGCTTATTTTATATATGTTGTTGTATGAAGCAATAGAATACTAAGGTGTAAGTATATTGGGCAATCACCATTCAATACATGATTTCCCATTGTCACAAGGAAACCGGAGCTTCAAGGAAACAAAGAGGAAGATATGTTCAAGCAAAATTGAGTCACTGATCTTGAGTTTAAATTTCCAAATCATGCTGCACATATTTAATTGATTTACTTGTCTATTAAATTGATTTGGTGTACTTTGCATTAAAGACTTCTTGCATGCAAAACAAATAAATTTTGATATCTTTCTATATCTATCATTTGGTGTTTAAAGAAAAGATTTGTTTGAGGGGGAGTTTTTCCTCTTGTATAAAAGGCTTCGAAACTAATACATGTGTAGGGTTTTTTTCATCGGCTGCATAAAAACGTTGGTTCATTCTTGAACTATGGTTTTCGGTCAAAAACCATTTTTCTGAAAAACTCTCTTTATTTGTTTCATACTTTATCTTGTGTCGTCCAGTACTTCCATAGATTATTCTCAAAGATCAGTGAGACATTGAGAACGAGAAAGATCAGTGATTTGATTAGAGTTGATAGATTGAAAATCAAGTATACGTTAGATCAGTTGTAAATCAAGTTAGCATTTGTTGCTAAGAGATTGTGTATGTTATGAACAACACAACTTGTGTACTGTAAACTCATTGGATTCTAAATGGATTGATCTTTCGTGTTGGCTACGTTAAAAGCCACGCAGTGAAGTTTCCTCAGTGGAGAGGTTTACACTGCGTTAGCAAATTCTGTGTCCCTATTGATAAAGTACTCTTGTTGTTAAATTGTTCTTTGAGTTATAACACAATATCGTTCCATTTGGTATTTTCATTTGGCATCAGAGCGGGTTCTAGATTATTCTAGTAGATCGTAGGGACGATGGAACAACATCGAGATAGGGCTGCTGGTGGATCTGTTAATAGTCCTCCATGGTTTGATGGAGGATGTGAAAAGTACACTCAATGGAAGATATACATGAAGTCATACTTGTATGCGCAAGATGAACATGTATGGAACATTGTGGAAAATGGTTGGAAGACACCAATAATTCCAGCTAAAGGCAAGGGCTCATCAATCTCTATTCCCAAGCCACAGAAGGACTGGACTGACGTAGAAGTACGTGATCTTCAAGCCGACTTCAAAGCAAAAAATAGCATTTTCACTGCTCTCTCTGAACGTGAAAAACTGAGAATTAGTCACTGCGACACTGCAAAACAAGCTTGGGATCTGCTGCAGACTACACATGAAGGAAACAAAAAGGTACGTGCTCAAAAACTGCAAGGTCTGATTTATGAATTTGAAACTATGACCATGGGAGATGATGAAACCGTGGATGACTTTCATGGTAGAATTCTAAAGATCACTGGTCAATGTCGTAGTCTAGGTGCCCCCTTTGATAAAGATAAGGTAGTCAAGAAAATACTTAGAGCCTTACCAGAAAAGTTTCACTCTAAAGTCACTAGTATTGAGGACTCCTTTGACATTGATGAATACCCCTTGGATGAACTCATTGGAAATCTAAAGACTTATGAGCTAAGACTAAAACCTGAAAAGAGATCCAAAGGTGTAGCTTTCAAGGCTGTGAAAGGGAAAGAAGAGGAAGATGAATCACTTGATCTTGCTCTTCTGACCAAAGAGTTCAAAAAGTTTCTTAGAAATAAATCCTCCTCTCAAAGCTTAAATGTTCCCAAGAAAAATTTTGTTAACAATGATAACAACATTAGAGGGAATTTTAGAGCAAACAAATCTGGAAAAGTAAAATGCTATGAATGTGGTGGCTATGGCCATATTTCTACTGATTGTGGTAACAGGAAGCATGGAAATAGCAACAATAAATCCCTCCTCTCGACATGGAGTGATGATGAACCTCAGGAGATCGAAAATGTTGCTTTCGTGTCATCTCTTTCACTTGAATCTGAAAGTGATGAAGAATTCTCAGATGATGAGACCAATGTCCGCTGCAAACAACTCTATAAAGCGTCAAAAGCCACATTAATCAAAAATGCAGGTTTGGAGGATGAAATTGTGCTGCTAAAAGCTAAAAATGAGAAGTTGGAACTTGCATGGAGGACCTCTCAGAACACGTGGGAACAAGAAAGAAACAAACTTATAGAAGAACTGCAGAACTCACAAAGCGACGAAAGCTCTTAGACCTGGAAGATAAAATGAGCTGAATTGAAAAACAAAATCAAGATGCTTGAACTTGAGGTAAAAGGACAACATGCTCTAAACTCAAACCTACTAACTGAAAATGAATCATTGCAGAAAGAGCTGAAGTCCACTCAAGAGAAGTTCACAAAGTTTGAGATAAGTTCTGCAACAGCATCTAAGTTATTCAACTCCGGAAAAACCCACCATGATACATTCGGACTTGGATATTCTGGAGAAAGCTCCAAAGGCACACACTTTGTGAGAGAATCAAATTCGAAATTGGAGAAAGATGATCCCATCACTCAGGTCATCAAAGACACTGTTACAAGGGCTGACAAGGAACCAAGATCGTCTCAGAATGTCACTCAGGTAAGGTTGAATCAGATGCCTCCTACTAGTCATAACAAGTATGCGACTTTTAAATCTTTTATTCCTACATGTCATTACTGTGGTAAGTTAAGACATATTAGACCAAGATGCAATGAGAGACTTAAGTCAATTCCATCTGGTGAGGAAAAGCTATCTATAAAATCTTTACATTGTGAGCTTAAAGAGCAGAAAGAGCTTATCAACAAATTGGCTAGTCTGATTACTAAAGCAAATATGCAAAATAGAAGTAAACCTGTCTGGATTAGAAAGGACTTAAATAAACATCATTCTAATCACTCTGATTCTACTGACTCTATTAATGATGTCTGTCTCATGACAAGTGTAAGTACAGATAATTCCTCAGCATACATTGAAGCAACTTGCCTGGTAGCACTCACGGCCTTGGCAGACAAGTGAAAAGATTTTTGGTATGTGGACAGTGGTTGCTCCAGACACATGACTGGAGATAAAGCTTGGTTTATCTCATTCGAAGATGAAAGCACTACAGGTTCAGTTACCTTTGGTGATGGGAGAAAGGCAAAAATACTTGCTCGAGGAACAGTCAATACTCCTGGAATTCCTAATCTAAAAAATGTCTTGTATGTAGAGGGTTTAACTGCCAATCTAATAAGTGTCAGTCACTTGGCTGATGATTATGAGGATGTGTGGTTCAATAAGCAAAGATGTGTGATTCTCGATAACAAGGGAGAAAATATTATGAGAGGTAAGAGATCTTCAGATAACTGTTACCACATTCAATCTAATGAATCTCTAAATATACAAGAGTGCTTGACTGTGATATCTGCTGAAGAAACCTTTGAAATATGGCACAGAAGACTGGGGCATGTAAACTATCAGGATCTACTCAAATTATCCACTAAGCAGTGTGTCAGAGGTCTACCAGCACTAAGTGGTAGGACCGACAAGATATGTGGAGAATGCAAAATAGGTAAGCAAGCCAGATCTCCTCATAAAACAATAAACGCTGCCACTACCACAAGAGTTTTGGAACTGTTGCATATGGATCTTATGGGACCAGCTCAAACAGAAAGCATTGGAGGTAAGAAATACATACTTGTGATCGTTGATGACTTATCCAGGTACACTTGGGTTAATTTCCTAAGAGACAAAGCTGAAACCTTTGAATCATTCAAGGGATTAAGCCAATGAATAAAAATTGAAAAACAGTCCACGAACATGTGCTTAGTAAGAGTAAGGTCAGATAATGGAACTGAGTTTAAAATACTGCTTTTGCTAACTACTTTCATGAGTTAGGTGTTTCCCATGAGTTTTCAGCCCTGATCACTCCACAACAAAATGGAATCGTTGAGCGTAAAAATAGAGTGCTATTAGACATGGCAAGGGTAATGCTGCATTCTGCTAGTCTAAGCCCGAACTTTTGGGCTGAGGCTATTAGTACTGCATGTTACACCATCAATAGAGTTTTCTTGAGACCTGGAACTGACCAAACAGCTTATGAGTTGTGGAAAGGTAAGAAACCAAACATAAACCACCTTCGTGTGTTTGGAAGCCCCTGCTACATATTAAGAGATCGAGAACAACTCGGAAAATTTGATGCTCGAAGCGATGATGGTATCTTCCTCGGATATTCCACTAACAGTCGGGCATATAGAGTCTATAACAAAAGAACCAGGATTGTCATGGAAACTATTAATGTGTCTATTGATGATTCCTACATTAGACAGGAGGAAACCTTTGCAGAAACATCACCCACTCGCAGACCAGAACCAGAAGACACATCAAATACTGATGAACAGAGAGAGAATGCTGACAACATCTTCGAGCCAGTTCCTCAAGCAAAAAGAGGATTCAAGCAAGTCCAAAAGGATCATTCACGTCAAGACATTCTTGGACAAATCTCAGATGGTCTCAAAACCAGAAGCCAAACTGCTCCACAGGTAAGTATAGATGAGGTAAGTCGAGGTAATGCTTTACTTTGTTTCATTATAGAAAATCAAATAGCTATGAATGTCATATCTCTGTGTGAGTTTGTTTCCCTAATTGAACCAAAGAATATTAAGGAAGCCCTACTAGATGATGATTGGATTAGTGCCATGCAGGAAGAATTAAATCAATTCACTAGGAATGATGTGTGGTACTTAGTACCAAGACCTAGAGACTGTAATGTAATAGGCACTAAGTGGATTTTCAAAAATAAAAGTGATGAGAAAGGCAATGTAATCAGAAACAAAGCTAGACTAGTAGCACAAGGTTATTCACAGATTGAAGGTCTCGACTTTGATGAAACTTTTGCCCCTGTTGCAAGATTAGAATCAGTGAGATTGCTCTTGTCTGTTGCTTGTCACCTAAGAATCAAACTGTTTCAAATGGATGTCAAAACTGCTTTTCTGAATGGTGTGTTGCAGGAAGAAGTCTATGTGGAACAACCTCAAGGTTTCAAAGATCCACATAATCTAAATCATGTTTATAGACTCAAGAAAGCCCTTTATGGTTTAAAGCAGGCTCCACGAGCTTGGTATGAAAGACTCTCCACCCATCTGGTGGAAAAAGGGTACACGAGAGGATCAATTGATAAAACATTCTTTATAAAACATGTGAAAAATGATCTTATCATAGCTCAGGTGTATGTTGATGACATTATTTTTGGCTCTACGTCTAAATATCTTGTCAGTGAATTTCAATCGGTCATGGAAAGTTAATTTGAAATGAGCATGTGTGGTGAGCTAACCTTTTTCCTTGGACTGCAAGTGAAGCAACTTGATGCAGGTATCTTTCTCACTCAAACCAAATATGCTGAGAATCTCGTCAAGAAGTTTGGACTTGAATCCAAGAAAGTGGTTACAAATCCCATGAGCACCACTACAAAACTGAGCGAGGATCTGAATGGAAGATCAATCGACTCCACTCTCTATAGAAGCATGATTGGCAACTTACTGTATCTAACTGCCAGTCGACCTGATATTTCATACAGTGTGGGAGTGTGTGCTCGATTTCAAGCAAATCCCAAAGAATCACATTTGGAAGCTGTCAAAAGGATCATCCGATATATCTCAGGTACAATTAACTGCGGCATTTTCTATACCTTTGACACTAACGTAGAAATTGCAGGCTATTTTGATGCTGATTGGGGTGGAAACCTCAAAGATAGAAAAAGCACTTCTGGAGGTTGTTTCTTCATTGGGAATAATCTTGTTACTTGGCACAGCAAGAAACAAAACTGCATTTCTCTGTCTACTGCTGAAGCTGAATATGTCGCAGTTGGAAGTTGCTGCACACAAATGCTTTGGATGAAGCAAATGCTTCATGATTATGGCATAAATCAAGGTAAGTTGTCTATTTTTTGTGATAATACCAGTGCTATCAATATTACCAAAAATCATGTTCAACACTCTCGAACAAAACACATTGATCTGCGCTATCACTTTATTCGAGATTTGGTTGAGCAAAATATACTTGAGTTAAGCTTTGTGCCCACTGAGAATCAACTTGCTGATTTGTTCACTAAGCCTCTTAACACTGCTAGGTTTGAAATGTTAAGAAATGCGTTAGGGATATGTTCTAAGTATTAAGGAAGTCTAATGTGAGTCCAATGTTGAGAGAGAACATTGTGATCTTAGTGTGCTTTGACCACTGTTATTAGTGACTTGTACATTTTCTCTGGACACTACTGTCATGCCTTATTCTGAACAAATATTGTGTACTCGTGGTTTGTATCTTAGTCAGTTAATTTTCATATGCACTTTCACTTATAACCCATGTGGTGGCATGTTCCTTGTTTATTGTCTAAGAGATTCAGTGAAATAGGCGAACTAATTAAAACTGATCAAATGATTAATTTTATCTTCTCAAAGTAATCAGGTCCTAGTTGTGGTGAACTTTCTAGGATTTGTAAGAAACGAGAATGGATAATTCTATCCCATCTCTCCTAGTAATTAGGCCTTGGTTGTGGTGAACTTTCTAAGGTTTGCAAGAAACGAGTTGGTGAGTGATCTGTGCACGAAAAATAAAATAAAGCAGAAAACTACTCGAGACTCTCTCCATGGAGCATCCTTGTTATGTTTAGTACCCTAAGAACATCTGTTCTGGGAGTTGCTGAGACGAGTCTTGTTACCTGAGTTCTAAGTGTCACAAAATAAAAAGGGTCTATGATTCCAATCCATTACGTGCTTGGGAACAATGTTTTCCACTCCTTCTAAGGAGATTTACTGAGCTCAGTTCACATGTTTAGTTCTCTTACTTCACTAATTCTCTCCTTCACTAAACTTGTTTCTAAGCCCCATATACTGGTTACACTCACTTTAATCACAAGTTTTCTTCCTAAGGTCTGACTATGAGTACTCATTCATTTGTTGATAGAATACATCATGCATGCTGTTCTGACCTATGTTCTGTTCACTACATGATTTGTGCTCTCTGTGCTTCAACTATGCTATATTTTCTCTTCTCATTATGACAATTGCATTAATTACTTGGATACTATACAGACGGATATATTGTGTGCTATAATTGAAGATTGTGGGAATCCATGGTTTTCTCGATATCTATTCTGGATTGCCATCTGTTTGTATTCCCTTTCCTTACTGGTTAAGCATAACGTGAGGGGGAGATTTTACTTGCATGCGTGATTCTCGGAATTATACCTTGCAATAAATTTTCCTTCTTTTGGACGCTATCACTGACCGATGCGTCTCTTGATTTTCCCTAACCTACTGGTTCGCTATATATCTATATCTCTCTCGGATTTCACTCTACCTTGTCTTAGTGTGCAGACTCTCTCACTTTCTTTTTCTCTCATCATGGTTCGCACTAAGATCACTCCTCGCCGCGGAGGCCATCGGCGCCTTCCTCCTCCAGAGGAGGGGTGCCAGGCCGCAGCCCGAGCCGGTATTCTTCATCCTGGCATGCACCGTGAACGAAGCAGAAGTCCTCCTCTTCGTCCATCTCCTTCTAGTGCACCTTCTGTTGTTTCTCTTGAGAGTCTTCGTGACCTCATTCTGGTCACTGACTGGCGGGTTGCAAGTCTCACCACCGACATGGATGACATGCACTCTCTCCTCGTTCGCACCAACCATACTCTCAGGGAAGTCCTCACGGAAATCCGCAACATGCAGCGCCTCCCTCCCGGGTTTGACGCACCTGGTCCGTCCATACCGGTACCAGAGGACGATGATCAAGAAGACAGCAAAGGGTCCATGGACACCGAGGACTTTGAGGACACCGTGACCAAAATGCTGGAGGAGTTTGATGTGCCTTCCCATTCAAAGGGGGAGAATTAATTTTCCATCTTTTCATCTTCTTCTTTTCTGTTTCTGCTTTTAAATTTTTCATGAACAATATTTATTTTTGGTTTTGAATTTGTAAGTGCATAAGCACAAACTACTTGGGATGCTTATTTTTGGATTATTATTACTATTATGTGATAATTGCATGAGTTACTTGGATGTGGAAAAGGATGGAAACTGATTCCTTAATCCAAGTAGTCCTCTTTGTTAGTGATTTATGAAAAACTAACATGCAGGACTAAAAGATGAAAAATCATGTGTTGAATGGGAATGCCCAAAGGGGGAGATTGTAAGTATATTGGGCAATCACCATTCAATACATGATTTCCCATTGGCACAAGGAAACCGGAGCTTCAAGGAAACAAAGAGGAAGATATGTTCAAGCAAAATTGAGTCACTGATCTTGAGTTTAAATTTCCAAATCATGCTGCACATATTTAATTGATTTACTTGTCTATTAAATTGATTTGGTGTACTTTGCATTAAAGACTTCTTGCATGCAAAACAAATAAATTTTGATATCTTTCTATATCTATCATTTGGTGTTTAAAGAAAAGATTTGTTTGAGGGGGAGTTTTTCCTCTTGTATAAAAGGCTTCGAAACTAATACATGTGTAGGGTTTTTTTCATCGGCTGCATAAAAACGTTGGTTCATTCTTGAACTATGGTTTTCGGTCAAAAACCATTTTTCTGAAAAACTCTCTTTATTTGTTTCATACTTTATCTTGTGTCGTCCAGTACTTCCATAGATTATTCTCAAAGATCAGTGAGACATTGAGAACGAGAAAGATCAGTGATTTGATTAGAGTTGATAGATTGAAAATCAAGTATACGTTAGATCAGTTGTAAATCAAGTTAGCATTTGTTGCTAAGAGATTGTGTATGTTATGAACAACACAACTTTTGTACTGTAAACTCATTGGATTCTAAATGGATTGATCTTTCGTGTTGGCTACGTTAAAAGCCACGCAGTAAAGTTTCCTCAGTGGAGAGGTTTACACTGCATTAGCAAATTCTGTGTCCCTATTGATAAAGTACTCTTGTTGTTAAATTGTTCTTTGAGTTATAACACAATATCGTTCCATTTGGTATTTTCATGGTTACTTATTTGCTGTTTTAGTTGGTGTTAACCATTAGAGATGAAGTTGAATTGATATTATCTAACCATGGATACGTCGTTATCTTCATTTAAAGGGCCAGGAAGCCAAACATTGAGATTCAAAGAAGATGTGAGCTAAGGTGAGGAGGGAATTTGGTTTCATAACATTATGGTGGTTTCTATAAACAAGTAAATAAACGTGCCTTGAAGTGGAAATCTACGTGTATCTGAACTTTTTTCCTTTGCATATTTTGTCAATGAGTTTGAATTGATGGGGTCTTGGAATGCTATCCACATGGACATCATGGAGTAGATAAGGATTTAGGCCGTCTACATGGCCGGTTAGACTTGGTAAAGTTGACACTAATAGCTTGATGTTAAATTCAATGATTGTGCCTACTCTTAACTTATCATTGCAGCTGTTGGATTTTTTTTACTAGGTAAATACCCTTATGCTAATACTGGCCTTAACAAGAGTTGAGATGAAACTAGATGGTACAGATATTGCTGACAGATTGACAGGTAACTGCTCCTTACTGAACTCTCTATAGGTTGGTTGATTGAGGGATTTGGACATTTTTGTATTCTCAGCGCAATTACTATCTCAGGGCAAGAGGATTATCTACTGAATTGACAAGCATGTACAAAAGTGGACAGCTACTTTCAAAGAGGACTTTTGCATTCTTCGTAGTTTTGCTGCAATGGATACATCCATATGTCGCTTAAGTCAGTTCTCGGTATGTAGTTATGTACACCATTATTCTCTGTCTTGTAAGATCTTGAGTTCCACTTTGCTTTTAATGGTATAGAGGTTTTCCGGTCCTCTTGACACTTAAAGTTACTTAATTGGTTGGCATTAATGATTTGAGATGGTTGAGTACTTGAGTTGATATTGTCTGATTATGGCAATTTTCTTACCTTCATGTAGGATGCTACAGATTAGGCCCTGGAAATTTTACGTTGCCAAAACAAAGAAAATGTGGGCTGATATGATATGCTCCTGTGGAGGAAGGGATCTGGTGCTGACACTAATATGGGGTATAGATTCTATAGGTCTTTGTTTTGAACTTGCCATTTATTCTATATATACACTCTGTAAGATGGATTCTAATTAACAAGCTTGTCATGCAAGTGTGAAAAACTATGGAGGGTAGTTTTGAGAGGTCCTATGTGTATATATTCCTTTCCAGTTCTATGGCTGCAAAGAAACACTTTAATCATATACTATATACTACCAATCTAGATGCATGTATAACGGTTTAGTTAAAGTCTTATCTTTTTGCGCCTATCTTTGTAACTTTTGTTTTTTGTTTACTAGGTACTAAACCTGATGCTTTGTTGGTCTGAAGGAGAGCTGAGAATTTGATTAAACTTGATGGTCACGATATATATTGCTCCAGACAGGTAATTGTTTCTTCTAGAGCTCTACTTTTGGTTAGTGAATTAGCATTGACAGTGGACTTCTTTTGTATTCTCAGGAGAAATTTGTATCTCTGAGCATGATTGAAGGTTGGACAACATTTGTTTGACATTGTGAAGCTGCTGCCTTTGAACTACATCTTATGATTGAGGTACAATACAATGTGAGGTTCATACAGACAATCAAATCTCTCTAGCTCTCTAATCAGGGGAATGAAGACTCCAATATTGTTCCATGTAACATCACGGAATGACTGGTTTGTGGCTGGACGGTCATCCCTTTAATTTAGGAAAGCAGAATCACTGAGGAGAACCTTTGAGACTTTGAGAAAAACCGATCGCAGTCACTGCTGCAACTCTGGTTTGCCTGAAACTGGAGCTGTGCTCTTTGGATAGATTCACTCCTAAAAATGTTTTGGAGAAAATATTTTATGTATTCTTCTGTGGTCATCACACAATCTAATTTAGTGCGTGTTCATGTAACCTTAAGGTTGTAAACTGTATGTATGACATGCTAGAAAGTTTTGAAATGAGAATTCTAAAATGATGTGGTCGATAATTGTGAATCCTAGCAGTCATAGCTTTATTCTAAACTCATAGCAGTTATCATCATCATATCATACATAAAGCTCAACTAGCTAGTGTAACTAGGTAGCCTTAGCTTCTTATGAGTAGTTTAGTACTCAGCTAGCAAAGCAGCAGATGATCCAAATGAATCTTCGTTAACCCTACTGCAGTTCAATCGAATCTCTCCATCAGTTCCTGTCAAGGGGCTTATATTCCCCATTTTAATCATCGATTCCACAAAGCTCTCAAAGAATGTGGTCTGATTAACGCTGAAGTTGTTAACTATGTCAATGGTATCAGCCCCGCTAGTCGAAAACAGCTCTTGGTCGCTTTGCAGTAGACCTTTATGAACTTGAAGATTAGAGAAATAGTTGCTGTCGAAACTATCAGGTGTTGAGGGATCAAAATTGGCCAGGACACTCCCATTCCCATTTTGTGGGCATATGTCACTCAAGGTTTCTATGTAGGTCGAGTTTAAGGTTTGGTCAGGACTCCCTGTGTTGTTGAAGTTGTATAATCGATCAGTGAAAAACTGACACTGGGCGCGTCCAAATGTGTGAGCACCTGTGAATATGCAAATCCGATCAATGTTGTCCAGTACTAAAAAAGTACTATGTAACCTTTATATTTGCTTTGCTTTCTTTTCTTACCGGATAGTGCAACCAGATCGGTGGTGTTTAGGCCTACAGCTGAGAACTTGGACTTGAGTACATCAAGGTTTGAAGTGGGAGCTGGAAGGGCTTCATTAGCAGCGGTTCGGTTTGCTGTTGTTCCGTCCCTTCTTCCTAGCAGTACTGTCCATGAGGGGCCTCCAGACTGCAACCATAAATTAGTTAATGATTCTTACTTTCTTAGTTCATCCCTGGTGTGCCTATTTGTGGGATAAGCTACAAACTTACAAATTTACAATCCCTATTAATGAAATTGTTTTTATTTTAGGCCATGTCACAAAGAGTACAAAATTGTGTTGGCGAAGTGAAATACATATACCAAAGAAACAGACTCTTCTGCTGCAATGGCAAGAATATCAGCACAAGAAACCGTGCTGGGACAAGCATTCTCCAATGCAGTCTTAATCTTGTCCACAACATCAAATCCTCTCGCTGAATTAACATTCGGAAAGGCTGCTTTCTCACTGTCTATGCCATCGACACTGCTACTGTTGTCCAGCAAAATTGATGCATCACAACCCTGCAGAACCAGATTTAATTAACAAGTCCTTTAGTGCTGAATTAAATTTCAGAAGTCATAACAGAGAAGCAGCTAGTTCTAAAAGTACTTTTGTGCTTAGCTAGCTAGCTAGTTAGTTACATTGACAAAGCAATCATGGAAGTGAAGCCTAATGAGGCTTGCAGCGATGCGTGGATCCGTCTGCAAAGCTTCCTGAATGACTCCACGGACAATGCTAGTGAGATTCACATCGGGGCATGCTTCATTGTAGAACGTCGGGGTCAGCTGAGCCTCACCATATCCTCTTGCACACAATAAGATCAACAATGCAAAGAAAACTGCAGTACTAGTAGTTGCCATTGCACAGTGATATAGAGAAGAAGGCATCTCCTCAGGTCTCTTTTAACAAGTTGAATGAGCTAGAGCCGGTAGGGGTATATATTAATGCATATGAGATTTTTATGTAGAAAGTGACAAACAGTTAATTGGAAACCAAACAGATCAAAAATGAAGAACACATTTGGCAAACGAAGACTGCATAGTACAAACATGCTCTTGGACTTATGCAGTGAATGCGGCCCGACTTCACGTCCCTAAAAAAAAAAATGCGGCCCTACAAATGTACCAATAAAGCGTAGAGTCGGTGCAAGGATAAAATGTCGGTAAGGTGTATATATTATCAACTTTTAACTTTTAACCTCAGTCTTTTATATAAAGACCAAAGTTGAAAACCTTCATCATCATTTTTTTTGAAACTGAAACTTGTATTCGATCAATTGTATTTTCACGATTAAATTGAAGAATATTTGCAATTTTGGTTTCGTGCTTTTGTCAAATTGTAATTTTAGTTGTGTGTTTTCATCCTCGTGTTCCACAATTATTTTATATTTTTCTATTTCTTTTATTTTTTTAATTTTGGTCACTTCATCATTTTGAACTTTGAAATGATTTGGGAATATGAACAATTGTTTTTCACCTTCAGCATCGATTTCACCCCCCTGTACTGCATTCGCTATATTGGTTTGGGATCTTTTCCCGGGAATTGTTTTCTGAGCCTGCCCTTGATATCAAGTCTAGTTTCCAAAAAAAAAAAAAAAAAAAAAAAAATTTAAACAAATAAATGAAAATTTGATCTTACCTCAAAATTTAAGACTTATGATAAAAGCGAACATTTTATAACGTCAAAACAATGAAAATGTCAGACTTATATAGATTATAAAATAAATGGACTAAGATTTTGAAATTCAAAACATATAGATTGAAATAGCAATTGCACAAATACACACTAGTATAGAGGCCATAAAAATTGACTGAATAACTGGCCCTCAAATTTAAGAAGAATGGGCTTAAATTGTTCAGAAAAAAGAAGAGTGGGCTTAAGGATTGGCTTCAACTCTGTTAAGTTCCTCTTCGGCACCATAATAAAGTCATTAATAACAATTAATCATTTAGTTGGATTAGAGCAACTCCAACAGCTTCTCTATAATTTCTGTATAATAGGGAAGCAAAAGTCAAAGCTTTAGCATCTCTTTCTTCTCCAACTCCAACAGATTCTCTATTTTATAGCAATCTCAAAAATCTCCATATTCTTCCTTAAATTTTAGAGATTGCTGTAAATATAGAGAATTTGGTTTTCTCTTTCCTCACTTTCTCTAAAATAGAGATAATTATAGGGAATCTGTTGGAGCAAAAGAGGCTCATTTTTCCCTAAAGTAGAGAAAAATTAAAATATGGGGAAGCTGTTGGGGTTGCTCTTACAAGCTGAAATTGCGCAGTGAGTCATGTCATTCGAGGCTCATTGGCTGCTTCAGATAATTAGCTTTCCTCAAGGTAAAGCCTCATTTACATTTTCTTTTTCCTTTTCTTTTATCCCAACCGTACCCAATCCACCCCACGTCCCCACCCATTATGTTCGTAAATTAAATCCGTGAGCCAAATATTTAACGGACTATAGCTCACCAGCGAACGTGACCCATAATTTACTTGTGATCGAAAAAATAAGTAGCCAATTTACTCCATGCTTAGTAAAATTATTAATTCTTTTCAAAAAAAAAAAAATAAACACTATTAATTGAGAATGATCACTTAGAGCATGTTTACTTACTTGGAATGGAATGGAATGATTACGGAATAAAAACACTCCTGTGTTTACTAACACATAAAGGAATCAGAATGATTCCAGGTAAAAGAATTCTTGTGTTTACTAACACATGAAGGAATCGGAATTGGTGTAGGTCTCACCTATTTATCAGGAATCGATTCCTGAATACTCAGGAATTCGATTACGAAGGGGGGAGATGAGTTTAGGAATCATTCCTCTGGAATCAATACCGATTCCTTTTTTCTCCCATTCCACTTGTCTCCGATTCATGATTATTTTCCATTCCAAGTAAGTAAACGTGCCATTAGTTAACTCTTTTACAATCAGAGACCTAATCTCTCCATCACTGCCCATCAAAGGTTTTATATTTCCCATATTGATCATGGACTTAGCAAAAGTGTCAAAGAAGTCTCTTTGGCTATTAGCAAACCGGTCCACAATGGAAACAGTGTCGGCTCCACTGGTCGAAAACAGCTCCTGATCCGTCTGGAGAAGCCCCTGCTTGTTCTGAAGGTTTGTGAAGTAGTTGTTGTCGAAGCCATTGGGCATAGAAGGCTCAAGGTTGGCCAATGTACCTCCATCGCCGCCTTCGGGGCATGTTTGGCATAGGGTTTCCAAGTAAGTTGTGTCCAGGCTTGGGTCTGGGTTCCCGGTACCACTGAAATTGTATAGGCGGTGGACGAAAGTTGAACACAGTGCCCGGCCAAATGTATGAGCACCTGAAAAAGAAGACAGCTAGCCATATGTTAACTGAAATAATCGAATGAAGTATTTCGAATTTTTAATTAGAGCAATTCTTTTACTACGTCAAACTCTAATAACAATGTGATTAAACTTGAAATCCTAGATTTTAAGCAAAGAATGTATGTACCTGACAAAGCAACGAGATCTGTAGAATCAAGTCCTGCATTAGTGAAACTTTTGGTAATTTGCGCAAGGGTTTCTCTAGGACCTGGAATGGCAGTAGTACCAGCCCGGTTGGCTGTCCTACTGTCTCTTCTTCCCAATTGAACTTCCCAAGTTGGTCCTCCATTCTGCAATATAAATGCACTTATTAATTTCTCTAAAAAAAAATGCACTTATTAATCTATACTATTATTAAGAGAAGAGACTTTGTTAGTTAAAATTGAAAAATTGTACCAAAATAACTGTTTGGACCCAAAATGAGCATTTTGGCCTGACAAGGCACGTCTTGGAGAAATTGAGCCAATGTCAGTGGCTCAAGCTATATATTGTCGACAAGTTCGAAATATATATATTTAGAGGCTAAGTAAAGCCTACTATGAAAGTATGGAAGCATGAAAAGTCAACTTTAGCACATTTTCCTACTTCGGCCAGGAGAAACCGAGCTAAACAAGGAAGGAGGGGCGGAAGACTAACCAAACGAAATCCAAATGAGCTGAAACTTTCTAGAATAAATATAGAAATCCCAAGGATCATTTCTTATGAAGAGTTCCAGAGCTATTTTTGAGTGGAAGGCCTTCAAACAATCAGTCCAATTTTCTGCAGAAGCAAAACTGGAAAACTGGACCTGTAAGAGGTCCAGCAGCGTTTTCGGTCCAACCACTATATCAAAAGCTCTGAAATTTTACCAAGATGATCTACACTCATAGTGGAACATTTGTTATAAATAAGTCGAAGGCCCATTCGGAACTCTTGATAGAGATATGATTGAAGGAATAAAGGAGCCGAAAGTGATTCAAAATCACTCCAAAATTCATCATTTCTATCTCCATTTAGTGCTCCATTATCTCCATTTAGTGCTCCACCTCCACCTCCATTATCTCCATTAGTGCTCCACTATCTCCAATTAGTGCTCCACTATCATTTGTTTAAGGCCAACCACTTTGGCATAGTAGCCTATAAATAGAGGTTACAATGAAGAACAACACCAACACATTCACAACAACAACATCTCTAAGATGATCTAAGTCTCTCTAGAGCAACCTCTCTAAGAGCAACTCCTCTCCTTCTTTTTCTCTTACCGGTGATCACACTCCTAGTCCTAGTCTTCTCAGAAGCCGACTTTCAGTGCCACCAAACCCTCTGTCAACGTACTTCGGTCCTAGTCTCCTCGGGAGCCGACGGTAGTGCCGCGACCACAACAACACAATAATCAACACCAATTCATTCATCAAAACATCTCGAAGATGATCTAAGTTCTCTCTAGAGCAACCTCTCTAAGAGAAACTCCTCTCCTTCTCTTTCTCTTACCGG
Source organism: Rosa chinensis (assembly GCF_002994745.2). NCBI lineage: Eukaryota > Viridiplantae > Streptophyta > Magnoliopsida > Rosales > Rosaceae > Rosa > Rosa chinensis. The sequence goes on from NC_037092.1 coordinate 56,322,448, forward strand.
TGATCACACTCCTAGTGCTAGTCTTCTCAGAAGCCGACTTTCAGTGCCACCAAACCCTCTGTCAACGTGCTTCGGTCCTAGTCTCCTTGGGAGCCGATTGTAGTACCACGACCACAACAGTTACGGAACCAGCCAAGCAAGGGTAACGCCCTCGCAAACCAGCCAAGCTAAAGTCACGCTTTAGCAAGTTCTCCTCACTTCCCAGTGGTTCTCGCTCTGCTCAATCTACAACATCGAGTATCGATTGTGATTTTCAAGAAGCTCAGCAAAAGTCCTCACCACGAGGCACAAAGAATCCCACGACGAGGTTGGTGCTCTCTGTTTGGACCCAAAATGAGCATTTTGGCCTGACAAGGCGTGTCTTGGAGAAATTGAGCCAATATCAGTGGCTCAAGCTATATATTGTCGACAAGTTCAAAATATATATTTAGAGGCTAAATAAAGCCTACTATGGAAGCATGAAAAGTCAAGTTTAGCACATTTTCCTACTTCGACTAGGAGAAACCGAGCTAAACAAGGAAGGAGGGGCGGAAAACTAAACAAATGAACTCCAAATGAGTTGAAACTTTCCAGATTCATTCTAGACATCCTAAGAATCATTTCTTATGAAGAGTACAAGAGCTTGTTTTGAGCGGAAAGCCTTCAAACAATCAGTCCAATTTTCTACAGAAGCAAAACTGGAAAACTGGACCTGTAAGAGGTCCAGCAGCATTTCCAGCCCAACCATATGGAAATAAATTCTGAAATTTTACCACAGTAATCTACACTCATGGTGGATCATTTCATATGAATAAGTCGAGGGCTAAATCTGAGTTCTTCGTGGAGATAAAAATTAAAGGAATCAAGGAGCAGAAAGTTCTCTCACCTAACAAATCCATTAAGGGTTTAAGTGCTCTCACCTAACAAATCCATTAAGTGTTTAAGTGCTCAAACCTAACCCATTATGATTTGTTTAAAGGGAAAATAGTGTTGCTTGGAAGCCTATATATAGAGGCAAAAACAAGACAACAAAGACACCAACACATTCACAACAAACATCTCTAAGATGATCTAAGTTCTCTCTAGAGCAACCTCTCTAAGAGCAACTCCTCTGCTTCTCTTTCTCTTACCGGTGATCACACTCTTAGTCCTAGTCTTCTCAGAAGCCGACTTTCAGTGCCACCAAACCCTCTGTCAACGTACTTCGGTCCTAGTCTCCTCGGGAGCCGACGGTAGTGCTGCGACCACAACGGTTACAGAACCAGCCAAGCAAGGGTAACGCCCTAGCAACCCAGCCAAGCTAAAGTCACGCTTTAGCAAGTTCTCCTCACTTCCCAGTAGTTCTCGCTCTGCTCGATCTACAACATCGAGTATCGATTGTGATTTTCAAGAAACTACAGCAAAGTCCTCACCATGAGGCACAAAGAATCCCACGACGAGGTTGGTGCTCTCCTCGTCCACAATCTCTTGAAAGAAGTCAGGTCAAGGGACACCCCCGACGACCGCACCCGAACGGTGCTGGCACGCCCGCGTAAGAAAAGAGACTGTTGACCAGCTGCAACAAAACTGGAGCCAAACACTCTCCTCGTCCACAATCTCTTGAAAGAAGTCAGGTCAAGGGATACCCCCGACGACTGCACCCGAACAGTGCTGGCACGCCCGCGCAAGAAAAGAGACTGTTGATCAGCTGCAACAAAACTGGAGCCAAACAATAACTGTGAAATATTAATAAACTTTCATACTCATAAAATATAAAGAGATAATATAGTCAAATTACAAGAGAAACCGAAAAATAAGAAAAGAAAAAAAATAGGGAAATAGATAAATACGTGGGAGAACTACCAACCCCATGAATAACTATCTTCTAAATTCATTTTCTTTGCAGATAACTATCCACTATCTGTTTACACAATGAAGGTTTTTCTTATACATGAAGAGCATTTTATTGCAGACTAGTATTAATTAAAGGAAGAGAAAGTATCAAATAACATTCTTGACCCAATTAGTATATTTCTATTAATTAATTATTTTTTACTATTTTTTTTGGAGTCGACCATATCCTTGAGCTGTTCATTATTTGACCTTCTAGCTAGGTAGCTAACTTAGTCATACTATTGGAACCTTAGAAGAAAGGATAGAAAGGTTACCTCAGAAACGAGTATCTGAGAAGCAAGAGCTACAATATCAGCACAGGAGACAACACCAGGGCAAACATTCTCGAGTGCAGTTTTGATGTCATCAATCACATGGATATCCAGCTGTGGATAGATTCGGACCTGCATTTTTTTCGCTTTCTATGCCGTCTGCGTTGTCAAGCAAAAGTGATGCATCACAGCCCTGCATATGTGCATCACCCCATAAAATTATATATTTTGAGTGCTAACATATGCTCAAAGTCATTGAAATGCATTTATGGTAATAATGGTATATACTCATAGTCATTGACATGCAATTCATAACAGTAATTATTTGGCACTGAATTCCATACACGGCTGACTTGGTATATTATACCTCCCAGATACAACCATTTGCTAGTGCATAGTAGCAAATAGTGTGAGGTACACATTTAAATTTTATAACAAAAATAAGCACTAAACTCTGAAATTATGAACCCTAGCTAGACCTGAAATCTATATATACGAATGAATTAAAAAGCGCGCCTCGCTCAAAAGGCGGAAATTCGGCATAAAATTGAGTGGGTTTCGATCGGTAGGTGATGAGGCTACTGAGGCGTCAGACAAGGCGTGAAAGGCGATGCCCAAGGCGCCAAAGGCGCAGGCGCAGGCGCAGCAACAAAGGAGGAACGACGTCGTTTGAAAAGGTTTGTGTTTTAAAGCCTATCTGGGTTGCGATGTTCTGTTATTTCTTGTTGGAAGAGCCGAATTCAGATCTTCTCTCTTCCAAAAGGCAGCAAATTCGATCCCTAACCCAGAGTTTGAGTTAGGAGTTCGATTTGGATTCGCAGGAGTCAATTTGAAGGTTTTGGATTTCGATTCGCAGCAAGCCATTTCGATTTCGATTCGCAGCAGATTATATTTATCTGGGTAATGTCAAGAATATATTTGAATGTTTGGTAATGTCAAGCTTTTCTGGGTTTGAGTTGTTCCGGTCCACCTTTTCTGGGTTTGATCTATCTGGGTTTGAAAAATGTGTATGATTCCAATTGATTCTAGGCTGCTCTTAATGAGTATCTAAGTGTCTCACTTTTGGGCATCATTTGTTGATGGGTTGATTTTAAAGTAAGGAACTTGTAAGTTGTATGTAATCTGGACTTGAAGTTGGGGATTTTGTATGAACTAGTCATGATATGCTGCCCGAACTAGTCATTGAGTGGTAATTGATATGCTGGAGTGGCACTGTGTTTGAAATTACAGTTAGGTGATGAATTGCATATTCTTTATATATGATGCCCCAATCTAGTTAAGCGTTTGGGTAGGAGGGTGAGGTCCTCGGAGAGGCCAACTTCCACAGCGCGGACGTCCAGGACTTGGTCTATGGAGGTTAATGGGGTTGTGACATCGTAAAAAGTAAAAGCTTTTGGCCTAAAGATTGGTGCTTGGTTCTGAATTCATTCACCGTAAATATGGAGGGAAAGAATGGATTCAATTTTGGATCCCGTTTTTGAGCACATAAATTTGGTGACAAGGGAGGTTCTTTGAGATTGAGAATCGCATGAGAGCTTGAAATAGTTAGGAAGAAGAAGCAGAGCAGCAGCTGCAGCATAAAAGAGCAGCTCTAGCAAGGTACCTTTACCTTGTTTATCCTTGAGCCTTATCAAGTTTCATGAGCTGAATTGGAGTTAGATTACCTGCTTTCTTTAGCTAAAGTAGCTAGATTGTTATAGCTTCCCTGAAATTTTAATTGGAAATGGAAGTCAGATTCAGTTTACTGTCCATCTTACTCTTCCTATCATTATTTCCCAAAAGATAGCAATAATTCATCTGGATTATATTGTAGTCTGTAAACCCTATTGCTCAATGTTCATGGGTTGATTAGGAAATTACAATGACTCTGAAAATATTGTCTACCCAGTTCACACTTGCATTGGTTATTCTCTTCTTTTTAGTTCTTTGGTGTGTCTTTATCTGTGTGGCAAAATGAAACTCCATTAAGCTTCATCTTTGGTCTTTCAACTTAATTTAGATCTTTGATTTCATTTTAGTTTGGTGATTTTATTGAATCATATAGTTCTAGTACTTTATTTATTATGAGTGAATGACAATTAATAATGTTCTTTTGGTTACTCTTATAATGTGGTACATATAAGAGTAATAAATACATCATTATTGGTCTTTTATACGTAAGGCTTACGCCTTACGCCTCAAGGCGAACGCCTTCTTGAGGCTCATAGAAAAACGCCTCGGCCTACGCCTTAGCGTTTTAAAACATTGATATATACTATCAATATCATGTAGTTTATATACCGCTGCACTGGTGTATTGGATACACAAAATAATTTTTTCTGATCGAATAGTGACTCTTCACAAAAACTGTGAATTTATCACACATTAAGGTAAAAATCAACCTCATAAATAGTTTAATTCACATCATTGTAGGGTGTCAAACTGCTTGGTAAGAAAACAATTAAATGTGTGTGCAATATGCAGAAACCGTTGTGAAGTTATGACTTATGTGAGATTATAATGTATCATTACATTGACGAAGCAGTCGTGGAAGTGAACCCGGATGAGTTTGGCGCCAATACGACTATCATTCTGTTGAGCTTGCTCCACCACATTACGAACCACGCTCGACACATTAGGGCACGTTGTGTCGTAAAAAGTGGAGCTGAGCTGAGCATTGGAGTTGCCCAACACAATGGTAAAGAGAACAATTGCTGCTGCAACAATGAAAATGTAGACATGATGATTATGATGAGGAAAATGAAACTTGACGAGGAGAAGCTATATATTTGCTAGGAATTGCTCTAACGTTGGAGGTGAGATTGGTTTTGATTGGAGACTAATGCATATCAAGCCTTTTATCTGAGTCCTCCCTAACTATTATTTCTATCACTCTACTTTGAATATTATACGCATGTGAATCAGAACTTTTCTACGTAAGCTCATTCTAGTAAAAGAATTTTCAAAGCTCCGAGTGGAGGGCGCGAATATTTCTATATTATTTTTGAACACTAGCCAGTTATATATTGTAACTGACTATTAATTGAAGGGTGCTACTTAACGTACATATACAGTGGTGCTGAATTATTGTTTAGAATTAAGTTAAATTTCTCTGAGTTTTGATTAAGACCGTCCTTCCAATTGATCGGAGTGTCTATAGCCATTCAAACCTGTTTATTTGAATCATGATAGGTTCTGCGCACCCCCAAGGCTCAGGGGTTTCTTCCCCGGCCACGTACTGGTGCTGCTTCCTGCGATCTATGTTGCTCCGTTTACTCCAAAGTTCCTATTTCTCCTTTGCAAATGGAATGAGAGTTGAGTAAATATACAAATCAACAGGAATGAGAGTTGAGTAAACATACAAATCAACAAGAGCAAAAGCAAGAATCGGTTTCACTTTTGAGAAAAGCAGGAAATTGATTGGAGGTTGAGCACACATAAGAAGAAGAGCTAACGCGTTTTCTCAGCAATAGTCAAAAAGAAAAAGAAACAACATATAATACAATTTGCTATGAATCATTAGAATAGTTGTTAGATACCTGATAACATGGTATTAAAAAGCGCGCCTCAGGCGCCTTCAGGTGTGGAAAGCGAAATTCTGCCATCAAAACGCCTGTGTTTTCATAGCAAGGCGCCAAAAACTTAAGCTTTTTCCCGAAAAGCGCAAAAAACGTGATGAAGGCGTACGTGCCGCGCCAACTGGTGCTGCTGCAATCGGTGGAGATGCAGAGAAAAAGGCAGAGCAAGTCAATTCACCGACAGTCGTCCTCAAGGAAAGTCAGTATGGGAGGCTAAACCATAATTGCAGTAGGGGAGCACCAGTCTGTTTGCTGAATCAGACTGATCAACTCTATTTGCTGAATCAGTTTGATCAACTCGATCTCAGTCTGTTTACTGTTAGATGCTTATCATTTAAATTCCTCCTTCCACTTTCCTCGGCAAAGTTTACTGTTAGTAGCGCACCTCTACTCTCTTATTTATATAATAGTGTGTATTAATTCATTATGAGCAAGGCTGAGTATATATGTGTATATTTTGCTAGATATGATTTTTACCATTACCTTAATTATCAAGAATTATTATTAGTGATCATGAATAATCTTTTTTCCCTAAGCCCGAACTGGTTTACCTCCGATTTCTCCCTCCTCCGGCCGACCCACGACGGAATCCGGCTACCCCCAGGCTCGTCTCCTCCCCCTTGACACATTGGCGGTGGTGTTTTGTGAAGATTTGGCCGGAGAAGCTTGATTTCGCGCCGGGAAGGTAATGGTTTCAGTTTGCGATTTTTGCCAATTTCCGGCGATTCCGTCGAAGGTCGGGTTTTTGCTGGAGATGACTTCCCCTAAGGTCTTGCTTCTCAATTTGCAGTGTATCAGCGAGGAAGTTGGCTTCGCCACACATGAAAAAAGGAAACATAAGCAACACGGTGAGAGAGCTCCTTAATATCATGCAGTAAAAATTTAAGATGCCAAGGGGGAGCTGCTTTAATTGAGGGCATCTATCAAAATCTTCGAGTCCCCTTCAACAATGATGGATTGAGAGAAATTTGAGATAGATGAAGTAATATCTTACAAAGGGCCATGGCTTCAGCCACAGGGATGTCCATGCTACCAAGATTTTTGCTGAAAGCAAGCAAAGGATATCCACTGAATTACAGACAACAAAACCAGCAGCAGCACGATTAACAGGGCAAACATAGCCATTAAAGTTAAGCTTCAAACTTGATGAAGGAGGTGACTGCCATTTGATAGAATCATTGGTAGAAGGTCTAGGAGCAGACATCTAGAGGTTGGCCTTGAGATATAGTTGATATGCTTTTACCGCTCGGACGACAACTTCAGCAGTGGAGGATAGATGATTTTGGAAAATAAGCTGATTATGAGTCCTCCAAAGGGACTGAGCAAGCATTAAACATTTAGCAAGAGAGTCCATATATAGCATGAGGTTGTAACTTGAGAGCATCAAGCCAATTCAAAAATTAGGAGTATCAACATGAGGCCTAGTTGGGAGGCCAGAGAAAGACCGAGCATTTTGAGTAAAGAAACAAGTAATAAAAAGACGATCTAAAGATTATTCATGCTGGTTACAAAAAACACAAGTAGAAGGAATATCCATTGAAAACTGATGTAATCTAGCCCGAGTTTTAACCTGTCACAAATAAGTAACCAATTAAATAATTTAACTTTAGGAGGTAATTTTAACTTCCACATAGCAGTGAGCAACTTTGATCTAGTATGAACAGCAATATGAGAATATTGAAGATCAGTAGCTAATTTAATCATAAACTTGCCATTCCCAGGAGGCCTCTAAACAAACTCATCAGGATTATCAAAGAAAGGAATAGGAATTAAAGAGATGCAAGATAACACCTCAGCGTCCAAGAAGGCTTGAACTGAGGCTAAGTTCCAAGTACCGTTAACACTAACCTTATTAATAGTGAGAGATAAATCAAGAAGATGTTTAAGAAGATCAGAGACTAGATTAAATAAAGGGAAAAGGGTAGCACCAATTAAAGGTCCAAAAATTTATAGAATGGTCACTGCCTACCAACCAATGCATACCCTAAGTAAGAAGAGGATGAGCATCCAGAATACTTTTCCAAGTAAGAGAATGGTGAGCTTTTTCCTTAGCATTGAAAAAGTTATCTCGTCTTAAGTATTTATGTTTAACAAGTTTCCAAGCTAACTTGGTAAGGGCAGCCATATTAAAAGTAGAATGTTCTATTAGATACGAGTGGGAGAAGAGCTCGACTTAATACTCTTAAGAAGAAAAAAAAATCAAAAGTATCTTTAGGAGTGTAAACATGTTTCCAAGCAATAGGGTAATGATTGGCAGAGGACCCCCAGAAAAAATTACGGCATTCAGTGTCAATTCTAGACGTTACCTTCTTAGCAGGACACTTAAAGTAAGAAAGAACATGGTTAGGTACTAAACACAAAAGATTAGATTTTAATAAACTTAGCTTACCTCCTTTGGAAATAGTATTAGCCTTCCAACTAGATAATTTTTTCTGCATTTGAAGAATAAGCTCAGAGGAATAAGCTCAGTTGAAGATCTAGAGTTAACCATCTAGACTAGTTTTCTTTTGTTTTAAGCTCTGGGCCTAGTTGTAACAAAATAAAAATGTTAAATAACTTAAGTGATAACTCTTTTTGTCAGGATGTACTCTATGAGGATGCTTGTGATATTGCTAGAAGTTAGGGCTTTACGTCCCCCTTGATGATATGTCGAATTTTAATACAATAAGTCATGCGTGGGGCTGAGCCTCCCAGTTTGGCTGGGTTCCAAACCCCTTCAAAAAAAAAAAAAAAAAGAGATGACAATAATAATACTTGTTCATAGTTGAACCAATCAGATGAATTCAAATGCCAAAAAGGAATACTAAGTTGGATAAAGTATAAATACAGCACACCAGAGCCGCACACCCTAATCAAAATCCAACCCGAACAACTTTATCACAAATACAAGGATAACAATTGAACTTTGGACTATGTATTTATGCCTTTAAATTGAAGAATTCATCTTTTTACTTATTTGGAGTTGTTGTAATTCAAGATATATCGTAAAATATTAATTCAAAAATATTGACATCTTTTTCGGGAATTTGAATATTCAAGTAGGGTTTGGATTTTCTCAAACCTAAAAGAGGTAAGTTTTGGATTCGAATAAGGTTTCCATTATGACTTCAGTTATGTATTATACAAATTCAAACTTACACATTACTATTTCTATTTCTAATGAAGTAGTAGACAATGATGACTAGGCAGCACAGACCAGAATTTTTCAGTCGCTACCGAAAACCCTAAGGGAGAGAAATCTCCGGCAAAGCGCGACGGCTGTATCGTTCGTCCCAGCGGTGGTATAGTTGTTTCAGCGGCAGTGATAGTATGACGTTCCGCTTATTGGCGTGGAATTGCAGAGCTATAGTGGGTAGCTCTAGACGACAGGCCCTGATTGATATTATCAGGCAAGAGAAACCAAAGATCTTGTTTCTCTCTGAAACTTTATGCGACATGCAACAACTTGAAACCCTAAGGATCAAGGTGGGGTTTGACAATTGTTTGGGGGAGCCAAAGGGAGATGGTTCACAAGGTATAGCGTTTCTGTGGATGAATGACGTACCCGTCCATATTCGAAACTACTCTGCTCGTCATGTGGATGTTTCGATCGGAGATAGGGACTCAGCGGCGGAGTGGAGGCTGACAGGTATTTATGGTTTTGCTCAGGCTGCTGATTTCTTGGCAACTTGGACTTTGATGAGACAATTGGCTGCACAGTCGAGTCTACCTTGGATTATGGTTGGGGACTTTAATGAAATAGCAGATAACACTGAGAAAACGGGAGGTGTGCCTCATAGGCTCCCACAAATGCAAGCCTTCAAACAAGCAATGGCAGATTGTGACTTGATTGATATGGGATATTTTGGTAGTTCGTACGCATGGTCTGATCACCAAACTAAGGAGAAGTTAGATCGGAGTTTATGGAATGTGGGACTGCGCAATCTTTTCCCTTGTTCCCGTACTACACACATGCCTCCCAGCGTTTCAGATCATAGTCCTCTCCTTGTTGAGGTCAGTGATGCCCCCGTCCCTCACTTTGGGAGAAAGAAAGCTAGGTTCTGATTTGAGCAATTTTGGGCTACTCACCGAGAATGTGAGGAGGTGATTCAGAGAGGCTGGAAAACAGTTACTGCTGGTGATCCTATGAGCAGTGTGTGTTAGCGTATTAAACGAACTAGGCAGGAGTTGTACAAATGGCAGAGGCATACTTTCAAGTTTCGGCAGGTAGAGTTACGGGCAATCAGAGCTCGATTGGATGAGTTGTTGAAGACACCTTTTGATGCGTCTGACATTGCAGAAAAGCAAGCACTTCAGATCAAGTTCCAAGAGTTGCTTACACAGGAAGAAACCGTGTGGATACAAAGGTCTACACTACTACAAAAATTGAATCAGACGACGGCTAAAAACCGTCGTCTGATATGGAGGCAAAACATCGTCTATCGAGGCACCGTCTGATGAAGACCGATTGTAGGGAACCGTCGTGTGAATGGCTCAGCAGCATGGCGCGCAGCATGTCGGGCAGCATGCCGCCAGCCTGTCGACAGAATTAACTGTTGCGTGACTATTCTTCAGACGACGGGCGACTTTAGAAACTGTCGTGTGAAGGCAATTCAGAGGTCACTTTATTTTATGCCTGTTGTGTGACTTTCATTCAGACGATAGTTTTTCAAAGTATCCATTATCTATTTTACATTAAGACGACAGTTTTTATTTTTGGGTCATTGTGACTATTGTGCACATACGACAGTTTTTTGTGTTTATTGTTGTCATAATACAATGATTCAATGCATTATATTTGCTGGATGTGGAATCAAAAAAGGCCAAATTAACTGATCACTATATATATATATATATATAGAAGAAATTGTTATAATTCACATCATGCACCAAAATGGATTGTGCAAAGTTAATCTTTTATCCCCAAAAGGAGTACATCTAATAGTACTCTCCTAGCAAAATACATCCAGAAATTTACTTGTGTCTAGCTTTGCTGCTCTCATGGCCTCATTGGAGTCTAGCTTTGGAAGTTTCCAAGCACTAACTCTTTAGGATTGCGAGTAATACCCTGATCCTCTGAGATATCCATAACCCAACGTCTTTAAGTTGCTTGTTTCTTGAAGCATATATCTTGCTGGTTCATGGATTACAAGCTCTCTAAAAGAAGATCATGTCCTGCTCCCTCAGCAATCACAATAACCGTATGTCCTGCTCGAGGCTTATACATGTGTAAGTCAGATTAATAAGTCGGTGCAAGGGAAAGCAAAGTACTTACAAGAATACAATAAGTCGTTGTACATGACCTCTCTTCAATTACTCCCAGACCCTCGTTCAAGGCATAGGCAGCTTTCTTTCCTATAAACCGTAGTAAACAAAATTTCAGTCAGTTTTGAACGCTGGTGATAGATCAGGAAGTTCACCAATTGTTTTATCTAAGAAGCCTATATAGAAAGAATATTTAGATAAAATAGAACCAATCATAATCATCAAGTATCAGATAAAAGAAAGAGGAAACTATGGTGGTGAAATGTTATCTCTTAGTATAGGATAGAGAACATAACAAGACATAAAAGAAATAGGAAACTATGGTGGCGAAATGTTATCTCTTAGTATAGGATAGAGAACATAACAAGACATAAACTTGTTGAATATCATGAATGCAAAAGATAATGATCAAGTAAAGTGCTTACACATTTTGCAACAGCTTGAACACAAAAGATAGAAAAAATTCCTATGCCACAGCTAACATTGACTACCACCTGCCAACCAAACAAAAGAGGTTCTAGTACTGTAATGATGATAACTGCTATTTTATGTTCTTCCTTCTAAGGTAAGATTTGTGCCTTCATATGTTCAAAACATAATATGCTATTTCAAGCCAAACAAACAGAACATGATCATACCTAAGAGCACAAATATACCAAGTGAGAAAGGAGTAAAATGCAATCTAGTAACATATATTATTGAGTGCCCAAGAGTCCTGAAACTTTAATCTATTAGGAAGTCACCAACAACCTATAAACAGAAGGCAATACCACCATGCTATAGAACCAACTAGGAAGATTTGCCCGCGCCTTGCTGCGGGATTTGCTATTGTGATTGTTTTCGTACATGATGACAATATTATTGGTGTTGTAATGTACGGTATAGATGGTTTGGTTTGGTTGCACAAAAATTGAAGGCAGTGCAGCTCCAATGGAGGACAGTAAACATGTAATGAAGACCTGTAAATATTTGATAGAAGCGGTCAGTTGTAAAGATCAGATGCATATGATGAAAATTTGCAGTATATATTTGTATAATTCGTGGAAGCTGAATTGAGAAAATGTAATGAGGCAAATATTGTAGACTTTTTGTGTGAACTGTAGTGTGAAAGTCATTTATCCATGCATTCAAATATATAATCTAGTTTAAATTTTAGATATTTATCCCTGATAATAATAATCACAATTTGCAGGTATCATCAATAAACACCAAAAGGACTGAGTTTACAACAATGATAATTATATATATACTTATGCTAGTGCCACGCCTAAAATCATGTACATACCAATAAGGAGACAAACAATTTAGTAACTATATTACATCAGAGATGAGGATGTAAAAATTTATAATTAGATGCAAGTTCAAAACATACAAACTAAACTCAAACTATAACCAAAATTACAGAAATATCTTCCTTTTTTAAGTAACCTAAACTGAAAAAAAAAACAAACGAAAGTCCAAAACAATAAAACCAAATTCTATCTTTTTGAACACTAAATATTTAGAGTTGAGAAAATTTTGACCTTCAAAGTCACACAGAAATTCAACATGGACTAATCATGAATAATCATTTGAATTATCATATCAAATGAAAATAATAAGTAAAATCATTTTAATTATGTAAACTAAACATGTTATCATTTGCAGTACCTATGTAGCTATCCATTGGCCTACATTCCAATTCATTTGATCAACTATTTTAAAAGATAAGATCTTTGCCTTTATTCTCCCCAAAGATCACTAATCTTTTTTATTAGGGGTTAGTGCACATATAATCTACAATCTCAAATCTAAATCTCTCTCAATGGGATAGAAACTGTAAACAACTAATTGCATAATCTGAAAGTGAAATTTCCATGCAACAAAAAGCTAAATCAGATACTCCTCTCACTATGTAAAAGAATTAGTCTGGTCAATTTAGAGGTAAGTTAGATTATAATAAAATTTAATAGAGATTATTGTTAATCTTATGCAACACTATGATGTTAGCAGGTTGGATTGCAAGAAAATCAACAATCAATATGCTTTGATACATTTGGATTAAAGAATCAACTGCCAGCAGATTCTGCAATTATTCATTAAGAATGGCAAAAGTAGCTACTATTATGTATTTGCTGTTAAAATACATGAAGTGATGAACAAAGAATGGATTTTTAATGGCATACTGGTACTATTATGTATTCACTGTTAGGATACATTAAGCGATGAACAAAGAAGATAGACAATTAAAATGGAAGAATACAAAATATAGACAATGAATTGAAAAGCCAAAGTAGGGATTAATGAATCAATAGTGGGTAGTACCAATTGTGCAAATTTGACCTTGTAGGGATAGTACCTCTTTGAAAACCCAGCAACCTGTTCAACCAAATTCTTCAATCTCTCGTCTTCTTTCTCTACCTCAACGATCTACCATCAAAATTAAAAACCTTACATCAAATCCAAAGGAAAGGAAACTACCATATTACAAAACTTCAATTCAATTCCCATTTCAGTTAATCATATTAGCCAAACAATAAACTAGAGTTCAGATGAGCAATACTGATGATGAAAAGGCTTCCATACCATTACACCCATTTGCCACAATTTCATACAGAAAAGGCTTCTCCCTGGAGCTCTACACAAACAATAAACAAAAAGAAACAAATGTAACAGACATGATGACAAAGAGTTGCTAATGCTCTTATACACAGTCCTTCCAACACCAAAATGTATGTAACAACAACAATTCCAAAATCATTGACAAACAGAAACCAAGCTCAAAACCCTGAAATCAAACCACCCACAAACACCCAAATCGAAAAGCGTACAAACCAATAAAGAAATAGACTCAAATTGATTCTAAAAATCTCACTCACCACTTGTATCTTAGGAAGTGGCCATCAAGAGGGGCTGACTTCGGAACATCGTCGAATTCACAAACAACTCTGAGGCGGATACCGCCATTTACTTGGCCCCAATACCGCCAGCCTTGACAGACCTCCAAAAACCCTAACAATTAGTCTTTGAATTTGTCCGCCGTAGATCGAGCCCTTTCGATTGAGATGACACGGGATTTCGAAGAAGGAGGATGGAGGGAGGAGAGGGGTTGCTCCGGCGTGTTTGTGGAGTGCTTGTAGTGCTGAAATCCCTCTTGGTCCCCTTACTACAACAAAGAAAACAATCGCATCAGAAATCAAAATCCCCAAAATTCAGAAGATCAAAAAGTTAGGTCAAAATCGAAAGGAAGAGAAATTGGATAAACTGTTTACCCATCGATGCTGGAAAGTGAAGGCTCAATTTGAGCCAAGAGAGTAATCTTTGGGGCCGGAGAAGCTCCTTGCAGATGTGGAAACTGGTTTGGTTGTTAGAGAGAGGTCTAGGGTTTCAATATGATGGATTTGGGGAATAGGTGTAGAAGATAGAGGGAGAGAGGAGAGAGGTCCAGGTTTGGGATCTGATGGAGAACAGAGATATGTGGTTGAAGCGGGGCGGTCCTGGTTGTAGGTTCTGGTTTTGGAGGACGCAGAGAGATAGAGAGAGAGAGAGAGAGAGAGAGTGTGTGTGTGTGTGTGTGTGTGTATGTCTGTGTGTGAGAGAGTTTGGGTTTTTGGTTTTGGTTTTGGATCTGTGTAGAGAGAGAGTGAGGCGCTGTCGAGAGAGTGAGGAACTTTGGGTTTTTTGTTATGTTTTTTCCTCAAGCGTTAATGTTTCAAGCCCAGCCTATATTAATTTGGATACATCCTATCAATTCGGACAAGGACTCACACAACAGAATTTCATAAAAATGTGGTCTGAATGCAGCCATTTTTGTCTCCTATCAATTTGACTTCTCTATTAGGGGAGTTGGAGAAAACTGGTGGTGGGAAATCTCCCTCCTTTTTGTCAAACATATTGATCAGACCACAGTTTTGTTATTTTTTGTCGTATGAACAACTGCTACGTGGGGGGAAATTTGGGGTATGAGATGCGGTTTGGCACCACTTACATGGTGGGAAACTTTCTGTTCAAATTTTTTAGGATCATACAATGGTTCTGTCATTAAACGTCTTCTGAACTAATTCATAATTCCATATCAGATGACGGATTTTATAAAAACGACGTCTAAAAAAATAAAAATCAATCAGACGACGGAAAACTGTAATGCGTCGTCTGAGAGGCGTCGTCTGATTCAATTTTTGTAGTAGTGCTAGGGCTCTATGGTTAAAGAGTGGAGACCGTAATACTGCTTATTTTCATCGTCATTCCTCTAACAGGAGGTAGCGTAACCAAATCTTGGGACTCTTTGATGATACAGGTTGTTGGGTTAATGAGCCCCAAGAGATTGAGAGGGTAGTTACTACTTATTATCAAAATTTGTTTCGCACTGAGGGTTCAAACCCAATGGTTAGAGAGCTGATTCTTAATACCGTGCAGCCTA
The DNA here is from genome assembly GCF_002994745.2 of Rosa chinensis. Taxonomy (NCBI): domain Eukaryota; kingdom Viridiplantae; phylum Streptophyta; class Magnoliopsida; order Rosales; family Rosaceae; genus Rosa; species Rosa chinensis. The sequence goes on from NC_037092.1 coordinate 56,337,771, forward strand.
AGGTGTCTATGGTAATGAACCAGGAATTGATGTCTCCTTACTCTGATGAGGAGATGTGCGTAGCTATTTTTCAAATGCATCCTTCTAAATCTCCCGGTCCGAACGGTTTGTCTTCTTTCTTTTTCAAAAGTATTGGACTAAGGTTGGACTGGATGTTTGTACAGCAGTAAGGCATTTTCTTTCATCGGGGGTAAGACTGAAAGAGATTAATTACACTCATGTGACATTGATACCTAAGGTTAAGGATCCTAAGCATATGACTGATCTACGGCCCATTGCTTTATGCAACGTGTTGTACAGAATTTGCTTTAAGGTTCTTGCCAATAGGTTGAAGAAAATACTGGGAGATGTCATTTCACCTTTGCATAGTGCATTTGTCCCGGGCCGGTTGATTGCAGATAATACACTTGTGGCAACTGAACTGGCTCATTATTTGCATACAAATCGTGGGGGAGGTGATGGTCATTTTTCTTTAAAATTGGACATCAGTAAGGCACATGACAGATTGGAGTCGCCTTTTATTCAAGCTATGTTACTGAAACTTGGTTTTGATGCTAAGTGGGTAGAGTTAATTATGGCTAGTATTAATACTGTTAGCTATTCTTTTCTTGTGAATGGAGAGGTACGTGGATATGTTAGACCCTCTAGAGGGATCAAACAGGGGGATCCACTATCGCCATATCTCTTTATTTTATGTGCAGAGGGTCTATCTTCTCTGATTGAATATTTTGTTCAACAACAGTGGATTCAAGGGATAGTTATAGCCCCTACTGCTCCAAGAATTCACCACTTGTTGTTTGCTGATGATAGCTTCTTATTTGGAGCAGCAACTGATGAGGAATGTCAGCAGTATCGTGATGTTTTGCATACTTATGAAATAGCTTCTGGACAGCGTGTGAATTTACAGAAGAGTAATGTGGCTTTTAGCAAAAATGTGAGCATGGAGAGGCAACTCTTCTTAGCTAACTTGCTTGGAGTTGAGCGAGTAGACAAGCATGAAAGGTACCTAGGGTTGCCTACTTTTGTGGAAAGATTGAAAACTGTTGCTTTCAGTTACTTAAAGGAGCGGCTTACAAAAAAGGTTGTGAGTTGGCGTGCAAAGCTACTTAGTGGTGCAGGGAAAGAGATTCTAATAAAGGCGGTTGCTCAAACAATCCCAAATTATGCTATGAATTGTTATATGCTACCGGTGGGTTTGTGTGATGATTATGTGCCGGCTTCTGGTGGGGAGATTCAGGAGAAAAGCAAAAAATTCATTGGCATTCATGGGATAGATTATGTGTCCCTAAAATGGAGGGTGGTATGGGTTTTAAGAACCTCCACTGGTTCAATCTTGCCATGCTTGCAAAGTAAGGCTGGAGAATTTTAAAAAATCCAGAATCACTTATAGCTAGATTATACAAGGCTGTCTACTACCCTTAAGGTGATTTTAGTACTGCAGAGCTGGGAGGCCTTCTTTTCCTTTTCGTAGTATCTGCGAAGCTCGAAATGTTCTACTACTTGGCATTAGATGGCAAATTGGTAATAGGGAGTCTGTTGATATTTGGCGTGATTGTTGGCTTCTTGATTCTTTTCCTAGATGTCCTTCTTCTCCTCCTCCGAGGGATGCTCCAAAGTATGTAGCGGAGTTGATCGATCAATCTACAAGAAAGTGGGATGTTGGCATACTTAATCAGTGGTTCACACCGGCGGATAGGGATTTGATTTTGAGTATTCCTCTTAGTCGTCAAGCTTCAAATGACAGGTTAGTCTGGCACTTTCATAAGAAGGGTATTTTTACCACAAATAGTGCATATTTTGTTGCTGGTGATATTGCTTTAGGGCTCATGTTGGCTCCTCCTGCATGATTGACCCCTATAGAAAGTTATGGACACCCATTTGGCATGCTAAAGTGCCACCAAAAGTTGCTCTCCATGCTTGGAGATCGTGTGTGAATATCCTGCCTAATCGAACTTGCCTTAGTTCAAAGGGCTATTTGGGTGACAATAGTTGTTTGCTATGTAACAATGGATTAGAGAATGGTGTTCATTTATTTACTCAGTGCTGTTATGCATTAGAAGCTTGGGTAGCAGCTGCGCTGCCAATATCTACGGTGGCAGTATCGGACTTGAAAGATTGGCTATTAATGTTAGTTAATTTTCTCAGTAAGGAGCAGTTTAACAAGGCCTTAATGATTATGTGCGCTATTTGGAAAAATAGGAATGCACAGCTATGGGAAGGGAGTAGACAACACCCAAGTGAAGCTTCTATGGTAGCTATGTGTTGGTTTAATGAATTTGCTAAAGCAAATACAGTTGACCAGTCTTCACGGGTGCAGCAAAGGGTATGGGAGGCTCCAAAGAATGGTTGGCTGAAGTGTAATAGCGATGGTTCTTTTCTTGCTGTTGCTAATAGAGGCGGCGTGGGAGCCGTGATTCGTGACCATGCTGGTACGTTCAAGGCAGCTACCATGAAGCAACTTGATCAAGTGGTTTCCCCTTTCCATGCTGAACTTATAGCTTTATATGAAGGTGTGAAGCTGGCTCAAGCTTTGCAATATGATAAGGTAGAATTCGAAACAGATTGCCTACTACTTGTGCATACCTTGAAACAATAAGCTACAGATTGTTCAAACTTGGGCTTCATGCTTGAGGAAGTGAAAGAATTATTGAGAGGACATGTGCATTACATGATCAGCTTTGTTCCTAGAGATGCTAACATGATGGCACATAGAATAGCCAGCCATTCTTTGGTAATAGTGATAGCCAAACATGGCTCATAATTGCTCTCGAGTTTATAAAGGATGCCATTTTAAACGAGTGTACGTACTCGTTAAGTTTCAATAAAAGTATTTGGTTAAAAAAAAAATTACTATTTCTATTTCTGTCACACTTTTGGAGGGTGAGTCATTATGTTTGATTTTTGAAAAATTCTTCTATGCACTGGCGGTGCAAATGAACCAGCAAATCTCAGTCATTGATATTTACATGCAACTTTTTTTTAATAACAAAAAAATATACTTAATGTTTATTCAACGGCCCAATTATGTTGGTGTAACTGCACGTCAGTGCACTCAATACTATCTATTTATTTTTATCCAAACTATTTCTCTATGAGTGTATTCAGACTGCCATTGTATTTATGTCATGATCTATCAGGATTGTCAGCTCGGTGTTGGTGGGACCGCAAGAGAGGTAAAAAGGGTATGCACTGGTTGAAGTGGAGTTCTCTTTGCCAAAATAAAAAGAATGGAGGTCTGGGTTTTTGTGACTTTATGGAGTTTAGTCAGGCTTTGCTTGCCAAGCAATGCTGGAGATTGCTTTATTCACCGGATTTACTGGTTTCTCAGATTTATAAGTGCAGATATTATCCCCAATCTTCTTGTTCATTGATATGGAGTCACTACTATGGGGGAGATAATTGTTGTTTTCTGGCTTGATGTGGAGGGTCGGTGATGGTACTTCTCTTATGATAAACTATGATGCATAGGTGCCAATCCCATACTTTTTCAAAATCATGTCTCCTCCAAATCTGCTTTTTAATTGCCATGTCTCTGATTTAATTTCAAATGGTTCTTGGCACTTAGGACTAATTTCAGCGTCTTTTTGGGAGTCAAAGGTGGCCGCTATCTGTTCCATTCCATTGCCTATTACACCTTGTTCAGATAAACTAATCTGGCACTATACAAGAGAAGGAACTTATACTGTGAAGAGTGGTTACTAGCTTGCTCAAACTTTGAGGGTCAAGGTGAAGGACAAGAGGGAAGCTCTTCTAATCATGTAGATTTGGTTAGGCAGGTTATGTGGAAATTAAAAATTCCAGAGGGAGCAAAAGTTTTTCTTTGGAGAGTGATTCATGAAATCTTGCCAACAGCTTTGTTGCTACACCATAGGCATCTTCTTGTTTCTTCAGTTTGTTCTAGGTGCCAAGGAGAGGAGAGACTATTCTACATGCCTTTTGGTCTTGTCCAAAGGCTAAGGAGGTTTGGAAGCTTACTTCTTTCAAGAGTATAATGGGCAGCGGACATTTTGGGACTTTTACAGACCTGTTCAGATTTACAACATCAGTTCTTACTTTGAATGAATTGGGTTTGACGATTCTAATATGTAAAAGATTTGGCAGGCTCGCAATGATGCAATTTTCAACCACAAACTAGCAGTCAGCCCTTACTTTCTTTATGCTCAAGCTCTTCATTTGCAGCATGATTTTCTGGAGAAATAGCTACGTACAATCTGGCTACCCTGCTAATAGACCTACAGCTTAGGTTAGATGGACACGTCCTTCTTTTTTTTTTCTTGAAACTGAATGCAGATGGTGCTGTAAATGATTTACTTGGTTTAAGAGGATTATGAGCAATCCTCCATAATGAAAATGGTGATTTAATGATTGCGGTTTCAAAAGGGATGAAGGGTGGTTTTTCTGTAAAAGCTACAGAACTATATGCAGCAATATTAGGCATTCAGACTATTATCCAAGCAGGTTTTCAATCGACACAAATGATTCTAGAAATGGATGCTTTAGGAGTGATTAATGATTTGAATGCAGCAGATATAAATTGGTCGGTTGAAGATGCTTTAGTTAAGGAAGTGCAAAGCTATATGTACATATAGCTCTAGAAGATGTAATCAGGCAACCCATACTTTAACTAAAAATGCGTTTTCCAGTGTACTTATTTCTGATGTAATTATCCAATCTAGATATTATTCATATTTTTCAGAAAAAAAAAAGAAGAAGTAATAATTCGTTAATCACATAGGGTTTCAAAAAGCGGGTTCTTCAAATCTCAAAGGAGAAGTACCGATGACTGATCGACCAGAGCACAAGCCCCACACGTGCGAAAGCCCGCCAACCTCCAACATGACAGAATCCAAACCCAAAGCCCTTTCCTAATCTTTCTTCAAATTCAAATTCCCAAACTTGGAAAACTAAAATTAGGGATTCGATTACCAGAGGGGACCGTCGAGTCCAGTTTTCATTGTTGCATAGAAAACCAACAATGAATTTGGGCGACTTGAACAAGGTGTGGGAGATCAGAGCGCTGAAAAGAAAGGATCGGCAAGAAGAAGCCAGCAAGATGCTAGACAAAATCGCCAAACAGGTCCAGCCCATTATGCGCAAACACAAATGGCGTGTCAAGCTTCTCTCTGAGATGTGGTACTTTCATCTTCTCTTTGTTTTCTTGCTCTCTTTGGTTGCCCATGTCATCTGTTTTTTCGTATCGGATTTTGGAGTTGAATACCACACTTAAAATCAATCAAGTATGTCCATTGCTCACATTGGTCTCAATTTAATCCAATTCCTCTTGGGTTTGCTTGCTTGTTTGTTTGTTTGTTTACATAGTAGCTTAATCTTGAGGTGTAGTTGCTTTATTTTCGCGTTAATTTGATCAGTCATAGAGAGGCCTTAATGCCAGTAACCTTTTTCTGTTGAAGAATCTCATGCCTTTCTTTTCCAGTGGAAATGTTAAATTTTGCTGCTCCTTTTCTTCTCTGCTGTCTTGAGAGTTTTTTAATTTTTTAATTTTTTTTTGGATGGATGAGGGATTAAAAAGCTCAACACAACAAACAAGAATTACATCTTATAATCCTTCCTATAACTAGGAGTATCGGGAAGGGTTGAGTAATATGTTGGGAGGCGGTTAGCCGCATACCCAAATCACCATCAAGATTGCATCTTTCTGTATACACGCACACCGCTGCACGCAGAGAAGGAAGCTTAAGAACTCATAATGGACTTCGAGGGGTGAAACTCATCAAGACCCTGCTTAAGAATATTGACCATAATCAGAATCACATTCAATAGCCAACCTATGAATTTTAAGTTTAGCAGCCATTTTAAAACCCAATAGAAGACCCCGGTCTTCAGCTTCAACCATTTCCCCCAATGCCCATGTAGTTAGAGAATCCCTCAATCCACACACCAGAATAGTCTCTGACCAATCCACTGGCTCCGATTCTGCCATTTTGCTAATTCCTGATCCCATTGACATATAGCTTGAACCACGCCACATCAGGCTTAGAACCCTATTTCATTCTTTCTAGAACTCTGAGCAACATGCCAAGCAGTTGGATTATCAATGATCATTTTGACAGGCTGAAAGGGAACTGAAGGCTATCATCAAAAACAGTATTATTCCTCCATTTCCATGAGTACCAACATGTGAATACGATGATGGAACTCCACTTTAAGCCTCCATAACAGCTCTCCATGCAGTGAGCTTTGGCATTTGTCTAACCAGCCCAATTAAGAGTAAGGAACGTAAGATTGGAGTTGGAGCTAATACTTGCTTCCAAATAAGCAAGGCTCTGGGACAACCTCTTAGTAGATGCAATGTAGGTTCCTGATGTTGCCTGCAAACAGGGCAAAAATCATCACTGGAGAGCCTGCATTTCACTCTCTCTGTATATCATAAGAATCTCCCCATTATATAAAAGCCCAAAAAAAATAAAGTTTTTTATTCGGAGGGATAGGCAACTTCAATATGAATTTCCAAGCAACCGTGGAAAAATCTTGAAATTGAATAACATTGGTTAAGCAGAAGACACTGAGAACCTCCCATTAGCGGTACCGACCCAGATAGCTGATTACTCCCACTACCAGCCATACCAGCAGGGATTTTAGTAATTGCAGCAACAGTATTGTCATCAAACAAGTCCTTCTAGGTTACTGCAATTTTTTTATTTTTTTATTTTGGAGAGAATGATATGAAACTGTATATGAATGTGTCGTCAATAATGTATTCTGTTTTTGGTAGTGTTCTTTCTTTTTGGCTTCTAAGGCTGGAAATTGTTTGTTCATATTGCAGTCCAAGCAATCCTTTCTCTTCTTGGACTTGGATTTGTGGTATTCTTAACATGATTGAAATGATGGAATACAATCGACTATGTCAATTGCCCACATTGGTCTTAATTTGGTCCAATTTATTTTGAGGTTGTTGGTTTAATAGCTTAATCTGTATGTAGTTACTTATAGCTGTGTTTAATTTGATCAGTCATCAGAATCTTATGCTAGTAATGTCTTTTTCCCGTTGAAATGTTAACTTCTGCTGCTCTTGTGCCATCTTCAGAATATTATTCCTTGTATGCAATGTGTTGATTTGCCAGATAATGATATGGACCATTAAGTTAACTTTGTATGAATCTTTCACCAATAGTGTCTTTTATTTTTGGGAATGTTGTCTTCTTTGCTTTGGCTATAAGAGATGAAACCCATTGATGATATTGCAGCCCAACCAATCCTTCTCTTCTCGGGTTGAATGTGAACCGCGGTGTGCATGTGAAGCTGAGGCTGCGTAGGCCGAATAGGGATTTGGATTTCTATCCCTTTGATCAAGTTCTTGATACAATGCTTCACGAGCTTTGCCACAATGTTCACGGTCCTCACGATGCCAAATTCTACAAGCTATGGGATGAACTTAGGAAGGTGTTTTTGAGTTCACTACTCTTCATTAGCTTGTGTTTAGTGTTTACATTGGAGTGTTGGATTTATTAAACTTTTCTGTTAACAGGAATGCGAGGAGCTGATGACTAAGGGTGTAACTGGCACTGCGGAGGGGTTTGATCTTCCAGGGAGGCGTTTGGGAAGTGTTACACGTCAACCCCCTCTTTCATCTCTCCGCAAAACTGCACTTGCTGCTGCAGAAAAGAGAGCGGTTTTGGGATCTTTGATGCCATCTGGACCTAGGCGTCTTGGTGGTGATAGCTCTATGATGGCTGCACTTAGTCCGGTGCAAGCCGCTGCAATGGCTGCCGAGAGAAGATTGCAGGATGATATCTGGTGTGGTTCAGCATTTGCTGGAGCTTCTGAGGATGGAGAATGCAACTCTGGTACATCAGAGGACTGTGAAAACATAGGTGCAAGTGGACAATCCTCAGATACATTACCACAAAAAAGAAGTCGCATACCTAATAAGAACACTTCTTCTCGATCATCCAAAGTCCATTTAGGATCTGAGTTTGTAGATCTATCCAACGACGACTCTGTATCTGGTTCTGCCATGAGATCTCAGAAAAGAAGTCGTGAATCAGAAACCAGTTCATTCCCTCTATCCAATTGTCATCTAGAATCTAGTTTTGTGGATTTGTTGGGTATTTCAACCTCTGGGTCTGAACCTAATAATGATGGAACACATAATCTTGGAGAATCTGCTATGTGGCAGTGTGGAACATGCACTTTGTTAAATCCGGTAAGTGTATCTACTCCTAGCTGACTCCTTATAGCTACTATAGTGGACCTCAATTTATATGAAGTTCATTTGCAAGGGTTTTACTTCCTTTTGGATACACTTTTTATGTAATGCATTATATTTCTGAAAATTTTCTTCCTTAAATGTTACACAATCTCTCCTCTACGTTTTTAATGTTCCAAACTTGTACTAATATAATTGTTTTGCATCTGATGATGGGAATACTGCAGCCATTAGCTCCAGTATGCGAGCTTTGTAGCACACAGAGACCAAAAGATGTTGGTACAAGTTACAAAATCTGGTCATGTAAATTCTGCACTTTGGAAAACAGTGTGAAGTTGGAGAAATGCTCAGCATGCGGACAGTGGAGATACTCGCATGGTCCACCAATTGCAACCCAACCACCAAATCTGGGCACTTGAGAGGCACAAAAACTATAAATGACTTGGCCTTCAACTTCTTGGTAATTTTGAAACAGATTGCCATTCTTTTGGCAGTGAAGTTGTTAAAAACATGTTATTTGCCATCTTATAATGGTAAAGCTTCTTTGCATCAGAAATCAATTCTGATGTTTGTCTAGATTGCAAGATTATGTTTTACATCTTAGCTAAGCAGACGTTCCCAAAGAACGAAAAAAAAAAAAAAACAAAAACAAAAAATAACAATAACAATAAATAAATTTTAGCTTAAGTAGAGGTAAGAAGGTGAATTATTATGCATACACTGGCAGCTTAAAGTGTAGAGGTAAGAAGGTGAATTAGGGTGCATTTTATTGTCAACGGGGTTGGATACTCAAGGGGTGGTGCTTCATGTTGGGAGCAAATTATACAATATGTATATGGTCAACTCTACAAGTCATCAATAGCTATTATAACTCATGGTGTACCACTGAATCACCTTTGAGTTCAAGCTTAATTCTGCTGAAGCTGAACTACTCTTAGTTTAGTTTCATCAAATGGATTAAATATGATCTAGTCCTAACCCACGGGGGGAGAGGGGGAAAATAGAGAAATCAACAACATCAAGGATTCAATTGGCAAAAGTTGCCTTCCGAAAATCAACAACAACGGCTTATCATCTCAGCCTAGAATCAGAGAAGAGTTCTTTGTTTGTCATATGGTGTTGTTAGATACAAAATCCATTTGTGAACTCAAAGGAGTTTACATAATTGTAAGAATGCAATGAGCAGAAAATATCATGTTGCACTTCCTAAACCCTATATATGGAGCACAAAAATGTGGTCTATTTAGCATTGTCCTTTTCTCAGAACACGCCACATTTCCCAAACCACACTTAAACCACATAGTCGATGGAATGGGGACTTTATCCAATCTTGCAGGTTGGCAGTGGTAATGGGGAGTGTTGCTTCTGAACGAGGTTCCTACACCTGTTTAGTTTATCTAACAAACATGGCAGATGGACACAGTGGTAGCCTCATGTGCTGTCACTTAGGTTTCAGGAGAAATATGTCTGATACGGAGTTGAGGAATGGTGTTCGTTGTTAAGTTTGCTGGGAAGTGTTCCACTAACTGCTACTACAAACTAAAGTTCTTACCTTTGGTCTCTTTGTAAAAATAATAATCGTTTCCTAGAAGCAAAATGATTTGAGAAGCTAGGGTCCTTGCATGAATGCAATGGTTTCAAAAAAGACGACATTGTTTCTCTCCTCTCTAGTGACATGCAAGAAATATATGAGGAGTCTTCATATCATATTTCTTCATTTTTTTGTTACTTTGAAGTTGTGGCTGAATCTGAGTTTGGAGTAAGTTGGATGATTCCTTAGGGATTGTTATTCTTTGCTGTGTGCAAGGAAAAAGTGGTTCTCCATGGTGGAAAGGACGCTAAAACTTTTGTTGGGGGGGGCGGGCGGGGCGGGGGGGATCTAGCGTGCTAGCCATTCTCTGGGTGATCTTGATGAAAGAAATAGTAAATACCTGATCTTCTAAGTTAAATATACCAGTATTCGATGTGAGATGATGAATCCACGAAGTCCTTTAGTGTTGTAGGAATTAGGGTTTGAGTGAAGAAAAATAGAGCATGGTAATCCAACAAATATGATGTGCCATGGAAAATAAAAGATGTTACTGATGGTTCTATATATTGGAATTCCACTCTATGTAATCATTTTATTTCTTTTTTAGTACGCGCTCTAGTTGCAATTAATGATATTTCTGATTTTCTTTTTCTCTTGATGTTTTACAGTCTCCTCTGTGCTTTTAATGTTCCAGACTTGTAATACTTGCTTTGGCTGTGAACAATAGAAGCAATTTTGTCCAGTATACGAGGTTTTGTAGCACACAGAAACCAAAAGATGTTGGTACAAGCTACAAAATTGGGGTCTTAATTTGTTGGAAAACATTGTGAAGTTTTTATGCTCAGCATGTGGTCACTGGAGATACGAGATGGTGCAACAAAAGCAACCTGAGCACCAAAGCTGAGCACTTGAGAGGTACAGTGTGAAGTTGGATATATGCTCAGCATGTGGTCACTGGAGATATGAGATGGTGCAACAATAGCAACCTGTAATTACAGAATGGGTACTTACACCACTATTTAAAGTGATAAGAAATCTGGCCAACAACTTTAACTTATGGTTTAGGATTCCAGAGTGGTTTCAGTCCTAAATATGGATTGCAGAATAACTTCGATCCTAATGGAAACCACTAATCAAATCACAACAAGATTATGACTTTCTCAATTTACCAAACCATCAACAGAAGCTAAAAGCATCACACACAAACACCAAATCTGTTGACGCAGTAAAACCCTTAAAGAAGGGAAACAAATGCGGACACTATGCCGGTAACAAATCCACTAAAGAAATCAGTACATAAAGAACTTACATCTCAGAAAAGGCCGAGGCCCAAAAGCAGGTGGCCACGTTGATGTCAAGATTTGACGAGCTGAAGAAGACGTTGGAAGAAAACGCTAACCCAGCCAAAGCGAGCAATCGCGGAGCACCAAACGCAGTCGACCCAACACTGGCAGATTGGTACCCGGACCAATCATACATATGCAGGTACTGTTGAACCCACCAGAACTACTGGGAATGGGACCACCTCCTCTGCCCCGACTAATGTTGGAGCAGGAGGCGGAGTCACAACCGCACACCAACAGCTCGGCAATCAGGGCTAGAACCGAGGGTAATATACCTGTCCCCAGGTGGGACCCGCTGGAGACCCAACCGCCCTAATAATGGAAAGGATGCAACAATTGGAGCAGAGGCTGATCCGGGCGGAGGCTCGAGCCCCAGCGCCAATTCCAAATCCACTATTTAAGTCTAGGCCAGGACCATTCACCGCCAGGATCTTGCATGCCAAAGATGTCACATTACAGCAGCATAACTGACCCCTTTGTCCATATGGACACCTTCAAAAAAGTCATTAACAATAAGGGGTTCAATGACGCCACCCTCTGCCACTTATTCAGCGAAACGCTGGATAGGAGGCAATGAGTTGGTTCTTCGAGTGCCCGCCAGGGTCAATAGACTCATTTCATGCACTATCAAATGCTTTCCTCTCTCCATTCATCCTATTGGCCACCAGACACCACAACACAAGCCAGTTGTTCAACGTCAAACAGGGCGAAGAGGAAACATTGAAGTCATTCGTCACCAGGTGGCAAGCGGCGACATCTCAGTGCCGAGATCTTGATTAAAAAATGGCGCTGGCAGCCTTCAAGCAAGGACTCCTGAAGGGACCATTCCTCTATCATCTCAATTATAACCATCCAAATGCTGCATATGACCACGTGATGGGCGAGGCCGTCATCCATGCACAAGCAGAATTCATTACATATGGAGACACCCCGCCTCCCCCTCCAACACCAGTAAAGGCCACTCAGCCTTCATCTAACCATCAGGAAACCGCTAACAAAGCCCCTGCTACACTGCCAACTGATAAGAAGAGAGAGTGGCAACAGGGCAACTACCAGAGCAAGCGGTAGAAAGACCAGCATTACCACAAGGGCAACCGCTTATCCCAGGGGGATAACCGTAACAAACAGACGGAGTCCTCCTAGCGGTACGTAGTATTCACAGTTCTCACGACCTCGTATGAGGAGATACATGACCAGTGCAAGGACCAGATCCCACCGCCACCCCCAAGAAAATACCCAAGAGTGGGAAAACCAAGAAACACTGGCAAGTGGTGCAAGTACAACGAGGACAACAGCCACCATTCGACTCCTCTCCGTTTCCTGCTGTGCAACCTCACCCTCCAACCGCTTCACTTCCGCGGATTTGGCAGTAGAATCAAGCTGAAGGATCTCGATCTTCTTGACCTTCGCCGCCAGCTGATCCTTCAGCAGAGCTATATCTTGCTCCAGCAGAGCCACATAGTCGTTCCGGTCAAGGTCCACTCAATGACGACATTCAGCTTTCCGCGAGCATCCGCAGCGTCGCACTCGGCCTTGGTCAATCGCCGTTGAACCTCCGCTAGCTTGTCGTTGGCCTCCCCCAGCTCCCTCTGGAGATCAGTCATCTCCTCCCTTAGTTGCCGCTCAACGCGGGGCTGGCAGACACCGCCAGGAACATCTTGTGTAGCCCAACAGACAGGTGTTCGAAGGCCGAATTGTATGGTGATTGATCAATGGCAGTTGAGCGTACAATCCCCTCTAGTCCGCCGAACCCGAGTCGCTCGCACAGATGGAAGAGAAACTCCCGCTCAGGGTCGGTCAGGAACTCAGCATACACGGCAAACGAGTCTAGATCGCTCGTTTGCACCTCCCTACTAGTAGCCACGGTCACCTTGGGCGGAGCCTGCTTCGTTTTCTTCTGTTGGCAGGCCCCAATGGTCTCAGCGTCAGCGACATCATCCTCCTCATCAGTGTCATTTTGCCACCGCTTCCTTTGCATTACCACCCAGGTGGCACCAGCGGCAACAGGGAGCGATCTCATCTGCAGCTCCTGCCTTGCAATAGTCACTAGCTCCTTTGAGGGCATCACCCTCTCCTTCTGGGGCCCATATCTATTGGCAGATACTCTCTCTTTCTACTGCACAGGCGTAGTAGGGACCTTGCTCCCTCCAACTGCCCCTTGAGCAGCACCAGCTCCTGCCTGAATCACAGGCGAACCGTTGACACCAAGATGAGAGTGATGCGGCATCGGCAGCACCACTAGAATCTTGGATTTGCTTACTGCCAGTGTCTAGGGATCAACAGTAGTTTGTTGGGCCTCTAGCCCAGCGGCGTACATGCTATCCAGGAAGTTATTGATCTCTGCATGATCCATGGCCTTCTCAAACGCCTCGCAACTGGCTTTGTTTCCCGACAGTGAATTTGCAACCATCGCACAAATAAAAAATAAAAAAAAGGGATAAAGGACAAGTCGGTGGGAACTGCTTACCAATGGCGCGTGTCAGTTTCAGAACAACCAACAATTCCCACCTAGTGAGCAAGCGGAGGTCGAGCAGGTTACGATTTTGCCAACAGCCTTTTATCCTCGCCAAGCGACACTGCTCTTCGCGCGTCAAATTGTAACGAAGACTAGCTACACAAGAAACGAGGCAAGGATTAGAGAAATAAAATATATAAGTACAATACAGGCACATCATACAGACAATATCCGCCAAACTTCAGTCAGCGATGATTATCAACAACCTCAGATTGGTTGGAACTCTGACTTGATCCTATACGTCAGCATCCTTTCATTTGCACCGGCGTCATACTCCTACCCCGAGGTCGCCACGCAATATAGGTCGCCCGCCAGGGAGACATCGAATCTTTCAGATTCTCTATCAACTTGGATGTCCCTTAGCGGCGGGTGAGGTTCACCTACCCGCTACACCCTTGCCACAGCACATAGGTAAGCTCGTAAAAGTGAAGTACCTCCGCCACGGTCGGCCCTTCACACCCTGATAGGCGCCACAACGAGTTCAGCGCTAGCAGCAACCGCCACATGTTAGGGCAGATCTGCCCAAAGGCTAGATCAAACTCGCATACCAAGATCTGAAGATTGGGGAGTAATGGGAAGGTGACACCATGGCGGAAGATGGCCTCGTGAACGGCAGCATGCCCTGCTGGCAGAATGGAGGCCCTATCATCGGCGATCGGCGGCCGCAATTTCACCACGTCGGGGTGGCGAAAGACCTGCTTCACGAGGTTGACGGCAGCCTCCGGCATCGGCCCTCCCACCTTATCAACTGCGGTGCTGTCAAGGAGAACCCAAGCTGACTCAATCTCTTCCTCGCCAGCCTCTCTCACCACACCAGCGGAACCGCTAACGGCGCTATTGCTTGCTAGCCTCTCCTCCCGCCTTTTACGAGCGGTAACTTCCTCTCTTGCCCTAGAACTCTCAGGACGACCAGCACGACCCATGGCAACCTCCCAGGGTATGGTCTGTAGCGGCATGATGTCTAGCGGTTTGGATAGTGAGGTTCCTGCAGGGGCAGATGGACGCAACGAGTCAATAAACATCCTATCCGCCACGTTGAGCCACACGTCAGAACTGGAAACCTCACTGCTCGAGATCTCTACGACACTAGCCATCACAAACCCTAAAACCCAAACCAGTCAGTTCCAACAGGATCTAAACTCACCCTTATCTCTGTTTTCACCTAAGAACATCAAGAATCCCCATACCCAGAAAACCCAGAAAGTGCCAAAACAAGAGCAAAGCACACACTCCAACCCAGATTCGACCATCTAGCAAGGCAAGAATCCTCAACCTCCTATCAAACACCAAAAACCCACCCCCAAACACAACTTTACACCCTTAGAGACACCGAATAGTGCCAGAAACCAATTCGAAACCAGAATTCGACAGAAGCAGCAAACAAAAAACCAAATACAACAGGGAAGAGATTTGGGCTACCAACCTCTAGGATAGAAACTCAGGTATGCTCGAGGATTCTTGTCTTCGCTTCACGAAGTCTCCGTCCTCCAAAGATCGACAGCTTCACGGAGATTGCAGAATCTTCTCGGATCTCAGAGCAAGGCTTGAGGATGACGATAATAGGTAAAAGTACAAAGTGTTAAACCTCCAGGTTTCCCTCTCTTTTATGTTAACATCAGACCAATCTAGGCTGTCCGCTGAAAAATGACATTGCACCACGGCCGTACACGTACCTCTCGAACTCACTAACTCCCCAGATTTACCGAGGCAATGCCTAAGTTACAAAATCAAAAATTACTCACATTAATGGCGAGGAGACAGGCGTGCTGCAGGGACATTGTTCCACACGCTAACCCAATACATGCCAGCCACGTGTCGGGCGCTTTCAGACGAAGCATCTGCATTAAGTAACTATCCACAAGGCAGGAATACTAACCATCAAGAGTGAGACAATATCCGCTAGCGGAACTTCTCCCTTCTCATCTCGCAGGCGAGACAGGCTCCGCTAAGCGCAATGATGTGCTCATATTATCCTATATTTCTATGCCTTGTAATCTTAGTATTTATGCTTAGTTCTCCTTATTTCAAGTCACTTATGTTGCTATATTGTTTTTGTAGGTTTGTCTTATAAAGAGAAGAAAAGAATCCAAAATGAACTAAGTAGGATTGAAAGGCAATGTGCAATTTGAGACTGGGAATCTGACTGTGCAGAACATCTAACTTCGCCAAATTACTGGGAGTCACTCAGATCGAATCAGATAATGAACCTTATATTCATGGAAAGCTACGGATGTCTACTTTCTGTAGAATTTTACAGATCTCGATTTCGATACTTTTGGAGAAAGTTATGATTATTTGAGTGAAGATAGGTCAGAACAGGAAATCTACTCGGGAATTTACAACCATTCGTAGAGAGCTCAAGTTCCGGGCACAAGATCGTCAATCCTAATGTTTCAAGGAAGTCAATTCAGATGAGGATTCAATGATGAACTTATTCCTACTTCTACAAGAGATATTTCAAGGTTTTCCCATTCCCAATGAAGAAAGGAATCTAAACCCAAGTTTTACAAGGAAACATGAAGCCAAAGATGAGCAGAAATCTTCCCTATATAAGAGAGCATGAATTTACAGGAGAAGAGAATCTTAGAAGCACAATGTAGATGCCTAAGGAGCGGAGACGACTCATCCATCTTCCCTTTCTTTTCTCCTTCCATTCTTTTTATGTTTTTCCTATGTTTTATTTAAATATGTTTTGCTAAACCTTTTTCTAGGGTTAAGATGATGCCTTAGCATGATTGTTTATGTACCTTAGCATGATGATTTATTGATGGATTTATAGTCTCTTTATGATGAATTCTTAGTCACTATTTGAATTGATGCTTTATGTTTAAGTTTTTTGATTGATCACCTTAGGGCTTTGCATCTAGTAATTAGAAGATGAATTTGAGGCGTACCTACAATATAATTCAAATGAGCTTCTTGTGATTAAGAGTTGTGAATTACATTATTGTCGTATTTGAAGGAATGGTTTGCATGATTCTCTTGTTTTCTAGAATGTAATGAGTCCTATGTGTTAAATTTATACCGTACCTGGAAAGAATCATATACTTAAGGAAAACTATGGTCTAAGTGCCGTACCTGGACTTAGATACGGGAATTGTCATCAAAAGAAATAAAATGATCTGTTAATTGCATCAAAACATAAATAGGATTGTTAGTGGTTGATTCCGAAACCCTAGGTTTTATCATCTTTGCTTTTCAACATACTTATAAACTTTATTTTGTTTGTTTCTTTCTTTCTTTAATTTTGACATTATTTATTTATTCAAAAATCTAAAAAAACATATCTTGTTTCTCTTCATTGTTCATTGTGTTTTTGTGTTCATAGTTTGGATTAATTAGGTTAGAATTTAAATTGATTATCAATCCTAAGTTGGAACGACCTCGTACTTGCACACTATACTAATGACGATTCGTGCGCTTGCTAGTTTTAATTAAAATTTCACAACACGCAACTCCACTAGCGGAACTTCTCCCTTCTCATCTTGCAAGAGAGACAGTCTCCGCTAAGCGCAACTCCTCCCTTCTCATCTTGCAGGAGAGACAGGCTCCGCTAAGTCCAACTCCGCTAGCACAACTCTTCCCTTCTCATCTTGCAGGCGAGACAGTCTACGCTAAGTGCAACTCCGCTAGAGGAACTTCTCCCTTCTCATCTTGTAGGCGAGACAGGCTCCGCTAAGCGCAACTCCGCTAGCGGAACTCCGCTAGCGGAACTCCTCCCTTCTCATCTTGCAGGCGAGACAGGCTCCGCTAAATCCAACTTCGCTACTGGAACTCCTCCCTTCTCATCTTGCAAGCGACAGTCTCCGCTAGCGAAACTTCTCCCTTCTCATCTTGCAGGCGAGACAGGCTCTGCTAAGCCCAACTCCGCTAGTGGAACTCCTCCCTTCTCATCTTGCAAGCGAGGCACTCTCCACTGAGCGCAGCGCCATGCACTGGGCTACCACCAAGCGAGTCCCCGCGACATTGCTTTCCACTTACTATCAGCGGAGGTACTTCCGCCAACGGTGATTCCCGAGGCAATGCCTCGCTCTAACAACGACAGCCACGTGGCGTTGCAGTCAAACCATAGTCCTCCGGGACAAGTAAGGGGACACGTCGACAGTCTTCGACAGCCCTGATCAGGCACGTTTACCCCCGTCACTTGGGTATCAAAGATTGGGCTCGCTACCCAACACCCTCTGCTCAGCGCAGCTCCCCTCAACAAACAATACACCGGCCAAATAGAGGTCTATCTTAGCCGGGGAGTGGGGGACTCCCTCGGGGGCCTAGCAGGGGCCCACCCGAAAGGGTATATAAAGCGTTTACTTAGTAAATCCATGGTTGACAACGCACTGACGCTAATTATGTTTTTGCAAGTTTAGCGGAGGAAACGCTTCGAACCGGTAGGCAACTCCCCAACCAAGATTGCCCTCCTTAACTGGGGACTTGGGGGACTTGTATTTACATAAGCATTTGCAAGCATAATTAGCTGTAATAAGCCACGCTCATGCTACTGCCAGTGGTACCAACTACCACCAACGGTGTGACCTACGGAAACACAGCCAAGCAAGCTACCGCCTGAGCCCTGGCTCACCCCCAGATCGCAGCTGACGCGCCGCCACACGCTACGCCAAGATAGCATCAAAAGTTGGGAACTGAAGCATGTCATTCCCACATCGAAAATACAGAAGAGGTCAGCCTCTTCCCAACTTATAAAATGTTCTCTCCTCTCTCCTCATTAATTACACATTTACTATTTACCTACTGTTACTTTGTCAACATAAATACATTGACTAACTTAGGCATCGGAGAAGAGAAGACCGCCCAACGCTGTCTCCCTTTGACGCCCTTTGTATTTTACTTGACAGGTAGCGGAAGCTCTGAGAATATTACAAGTAGCGGTCCGCTAATTGGACCAGCGTTAACCAAGGTTTAGCTACCGCTGAATCTTAAACATTAACAATTAGGGTTTGGGTTCGGAGCTGGAATGGTTTCAGAAATAAGCTCCAATGGCGCCTCAAATGGAGGACCAGCACAGCCCGATCTCTGGTGTTCTAGAAGCCCTCAAACACGACAAAAACCAAAAAATTTTCATACCTAAAATGAAGCACAGCAGACACGCTTGGAGAGAATTCGAATTCAAAATTTCAAATAGAGGAAAAGCTTGCTTAATTGGCGTGGTGATATTGTGACAGATCTGGACATGAACCCTAACACCATGTTTGATCCCCACCTCGTCCAGTTGCAACACAAAACCCAACATAGATCCAACCATCAAGGAAACCTCTTTAGTAACCAAAGCTAGTGGAAGTCCAAATACCTTAACCCACACTAGGATCATGGAGATCGGTGCAGCACCAACCTTAGAAAGACCATTGAAAGGAGCCATAGCCAACATTGATTTACTATAAAACCAGCGCCTTCTAAGCGTAATTTGGTCGCACTCATTCTGCACGAAAAACTTGAAAAGAAGACGTTCGCCTTGCTCTCTGATTGAAAATCCATTTTTTTAGATCCCAGATCGATGACAAGGTGCCCATCATAGCCCTAACATCAATCTTTTTCTTTTGAAAGCAAGCGGCCAACAGAGTAGCGGTGCTGCGAGAGCGTAGCGCTTCCACCGCCTCCAAAGGTAACCCTATCAGTGATGGCAAGAGATGCCGTGAGATGGGTTGAGTCTTCATCAACTATGACGGCCTTGAAGACGAGGTACTGAGAAAACGTGAAAAAACTCTACCTCGAAACTCTAGTAGAGTTCCCCATTTTTCTCTTTGTTTTGCATCCTTATTTTTCTCTTTCTTTGAGTGAAGAGATCGTAAACGAAGTAGATACTTTGTTGATCATATTTATTCTACTTTGGAGTACTAAACTTCTTTGGTTCTGTAAAATTGCGCAGAGTTTTAGAAAAAGTGGGTGTATTGGGGTATTGGGAACTTATTTGTTTGTATAGGTTTTCATACTCTAAGATATGACTCTTTCTGTCGACCCCTTAGCGGTGAGTCATTTTTGTACTGCTTGCTGAAATTTTAATACAGTTCTGACATTTTTCTCTCAAAAAAAATGGTTAGGTTTTGGTTTGGTCCCCCAATTGTTTTGTATTTGTTCACTTTTGTATTAATAAAATAAGGGTATGGGGAGTGTGGCAGAACCTTCTTTTTTGGAATTGAGGGTGAGACTTATTACTTACATTGTTTGCCTTTGACTCTTCGAGAAACTAATATCGTTTGATCCCTTATTAAAAAAAAACACATACTAAGAAGATGACTCTAAGAGATCTTTTAGTTTTTTAGTTTTAGAGTATATATATAGTTTTTAGGGCTAATTTATTTTCATTTCTTGATATATGCACCCTATGTTACTTGTACCGTGCACTTATATTTCATCACTTGAGACATGTTATTTACTAATTTTAATTAATTTTTTTCAACCCTTAACTGTTTCTTTGGTCAATTATTGTGTATTATAGCTTTCTGGAAAGAAGTTGGGCCCCATGTGTGTATTATATCTTTTTCAATTATAACTTTTTTCCTAGAAGTTGTAATCTTGCAGCTCACTTTGTTGCTCGAGAGGCTCTGAAGTTTTCAAGTATAACTTTCTAGAAAGAACACTAGTTGCATCTGCAATTCAATTATACCCTTTCTCACCAGTTAATGCTAGGATCATATACCTGAGATTAGAAAAAAGAGAACAACAGACTTATTCATATATGTGGTCAATGAAATACTGAATTTATACATGTTCTCATCATTTAGGAAAGGAAATACTTGAGCAAATCTTGAATTAATTGACAATACTATAATTTTGGAACACAAAGGATCTGAAACATAACAGAGCACAAATAAGTCCACAGATGCGAGCCAAGTCACAAAGCCAAAGCAGTAACCAAACTCGTTTTGGAAGCAGGAAAAATACATGAAGTCCTTCAAATTACTGAATTCTCTCACATAAATACATAATCGAATAAAAGCATCAATCACAGAAAATCTGAATCCAATATGAACTAGGATAAAACACTAGCAAAACACAAAACTCAAGTAGGGAGAAATACAAACTCAACTAGCAAGACTTAACAAACAATAACCATGTTCAAACATAAACAGAATGTCACTAGATAATGAATTAGATCACAAAGCAAAGAAAACCAGTTTTCAGAATTAAACCTCAGGACCAAAATATACTCAACACTAAACTAATTGCATGATAACAATCAGACATCTAAAACTGCATATCACATAAACAAACACATCACAATTTCAAAATTTAATCACTTGCCCAATGAAAAGTACAATCAAATCAACAGACAAGCAATCAGAATCTCTCATTCCTTGATAATAGTAAAAGTAACTAACTATATCATCTGTAGTAAAGCCAATAGGATTGGTTAAGAAACTCAATAACTCTCTAGACAGTTCTAACAAAGTTGAATCATTCAAAGTTATTAGTAGAACAAGTAACTTTGAATAACATCTCAAATTATCAAACTTGTCAACTAAAAAGAGTGAAGGAAGTAAAATCATGATCTAACCAATCTGGAAAGGAGTACATACATCAGCTACTTATCTTTCATGTAGTCCAAGTATTTATCCGGTTTAATTAATTAAAGAAACTGAGTATTAAAAAGAGAGAAGACTATGAAACAATAAAATTCAATTCTGTAAAATAAAATTGAATATAGCAATATTACTATGTAGCCTCAACATAATGTAATATTATGAAGAATATGAGGGAGACTTACCAGAAATAGACCCTGACCAATCTGTTCCAAATCCAAGTTATGAAAGAGCAGTGCAATAAAACTTGGTCAGAAGATTCAGCTGTTGTTTTAGATTTGGCGAGTGTACACCAATGAACAAATAATGAAGAGTGGGGCACTCCTTTTTAAAGTATCAAAAAAGTATTGATCTTTCCATAAGGTAACAGCCAAGGAAAAAATTGAATTCTTGCACATAAACTTAAGAGGGACCAAAGAATTCAAGTTATTAAGCAAAGAAAGGGCTTGCAAGAAAAAAACCCATTTTCATATACAGAGTCTCCTAGTTAGTCCAAGTGAGATGCATGGCAACATCTCCCCCAAGTGGTGGCTTTGGCGGTGGACTACTCCCGCTCCTTGAGTTGCCCCACTGAGACACATAAGCGAGAGAGATTACTCGTTGTCGCTGTAGTAGAGGTTGCCGGGCATACCCTTAGATCAATAGAGAGGATGATGACCGCTTGGATTATGGTCGGTTGGTGATGGCCTTAAGGGGCTGGTACCGAAGATGGTGAGGGAGAACATCCTCTTCCATGATCCCTTCCGCTTCAATTCCTCTTGAGATTGAAAACTGAAACCCTAGAAAATTGGGGATTTCAAATTCAGCAGACAGTAATGGGCGAGTGAGGCGCAAGCGAAGAGCGAGGGTTTGGGAGAGTGAGGTTTTAGCTTTATGTTTTGACGAGAGAGTGAGGAGCTGTTGAGAGTGAGGGTTCCGGTTTTGGGTCTGTGTCAAGAGAAAGTGAAGCGATGTTGGTTTTGGTTTTGGGTCTGTCTTGTTATTTTTGTTATTTTTTTCGTTCAAGTGTTGGAATTTGAAGTCTCGCCCTATCAATTTGGACAGGGACTCACACAACGGAAGTTTATAAAATTGTAGTATGAATGCAACTATTTAAATTTGGGGTTTGTCTCTTATTAATTTGACTATCCTCTTTGGAGAGTTGGAGAGAAATTGTGGTGGGAAATCTCTCTTCTCTCTGTCAAACATATTAATCAGACCACAGTTTTATTATTCCTCGTCGTATGATCAATACATGTTGGGGAAAAATTTGGGGTTGGAGATGGAGTCTAGCACTACAGACATGGTGGGAAACTTGCCGCTCAATTTTTTTAGGGTCATACAACGGTTTTGTCTTTAAACGTCCTCTGAACTAGTTCATAATTCCATATCAGACACAGATTTTATAAAAATGGCGACCAAAAGAATATAAATCAATAAGATGACGGAAAACTATGATGCGTCGTCTGATTCAATTTTTGTAGTAGTGTTTCAATATAAAAAAATTATCTTAGTATTTAAAAAAATATTTGACCAAAAAGTTTACAACTGAACAAGATTAATTAAAAATTGTGAGTACATAAGCACATATAATGAAATTAGAAATACATTTTTTTTTTTTGAGTTGAAGGAGGTTAGGCTTTTATTGGGAGTTAAAGGAAATTAGAAATACATAGACACAAATGATTTCAGTTAATTTTTTTTCCGATTACATCTAGTACTCTTGAGTTGTGTATGCGTGTATGTTTCATTTTTGTATGACTTGGAGTCTTGGATATCTTTATGTTCAAAAAAAAAAAAAAAAGGCAAAGAGGTAACTGAAAATTAGCCAAAGTTCTTAATAACTCTATACTCGCTAAAAAATGTTGCGGACTGTAGGTAATAGTGAGAGAAGGAGAGAGACGGATCGAAAGTCGAGACAATCAATAAACATATATGCAAGAGAATACAGCAGAAGACACATCTCTTCTTTGGTCAACCCAAAACCAGATTTTACACTTGGCGCAAACATTAGTACATTACATTGTATATACCAATTTATCATTTGTTTTTGGTTATGGAAATACAAGCGGCAGTCTTTACAAATGCCCTAATACCAACGAGGGTTAAGAATAAAAGAATAGAACTTTAATCCAATCTATTCAACTCGAAAAGTGATGTGTCTTTGGCCGTGGAAACTAAAGAAAGCCTTTGGGCAAACAGTTAATAGACAGACCTAAGAGCAAGTTCACCCGTGGGGTCACCGGGTCACATACTATTCACTATTTTTAATGTATATTTTCATTCTCTGAGTCACAAAATACACTGTGCCCGTGACCCAAGGCATGAAATACACTGTACAGGTCATCATGGTGACCCAGAACACTGTATAGGGTGACCCAGGGCACGAAATACACTGTGCTCGTGATTTAGAGGGTGAAATTAACACTAAAAAGCAATGAATAGTGGGTGATCTGGTGATCCAACGGGTGAACTTGCTCTAAGTGACTGAGATATGACAATAAGTCCATCTCAGCCAAACAACAGCAATTTCAGTGTTTAACATGAATTGGTAGATGAAATTCATGGATTTTGTGAAGAATTAATTTAACCACCCAATTATTGTAGTGATGATTTACATGAAACAAAATAATTACTATATAACCTAGAAACCCTTCATCCTCTTCAACCTTGGCAAATTTTTCAAAACCCATCTCAATAACCAAAAAGATAAAGAAAGACGCTTTAAGGGCAACTCCAACAAGGAGGCCCTATACCAGAACTTGGACAATTATAGGACTTTTGTTCTCCAACGGGGCTTTTTAGGGGGTGCTAAAACTGGTTTTATAGGACTTGGGACGAAAATTCTTCCATGCTCCGAGCTTGCCATGCTTGGGCACGTCAGCTTATTATAGACCGTTGGATATCAAGTCTGAAATCTAACGGTTGAAAATGTTGACCGGGTGACCTGTTATTCCATTCTCTTTCTTTCAACACCGTGCCATCATCAGCATCAACACCAACACACCCAGTGTAGCTTTGCGTGATTATCATCCACAGATTCCCAAATTCTGAAATTCATAACTAACAAAAACCCAGGGTCCCCAATTCCATTAGATCAAGATCGAGAGCAAGAACTTTCATTCAGGTTCATGGCCCAAATCTACCAAATATCAGAATTCCAAATCAAAAGATCAATCAAACCCATGCGATGCAGCTGGGACCTTAGAGTCCTCGACCTCGATCGACCTCATTGTTTAATATACCGCAAACCCAGGGCCAAACCCGACCCAATCCCCGACCACCCTCCTCCACCTCACTTTCAGCTATGACCACACGCAATCTCCACCGCTTCGAAGAGGGTCGTCGCAACCACAGGCAAACGTAGCGGCAACTCTTCTATCATCCATCACCGGCAATCGTGCATCAAAACTCACCTAAACCCGTCAAATCTCACCAGCACCTGTCTCTGGCAAGTGCCAAAGTTGGACACGAACCAACAAAACTTTGAATAGCTATTTTGAGCAGTAAAATTAAAAACCCAACTCGGCGAAGGCCGACTCCCCCCACACACCAACTCGTCCAAAGCTACAATAAAATTGAAAACCAAATTCACCAAGACGTAGAGTTCGATGAGAAAGCTAAATTTCATACCCCATGCACTGCGAAAAGTGACCCTACTCGCCGGAAACTTGGTGAAACCGTCGGAGGCTGGGTGCCACCGAAACTTTAGGATTTTGATTGTCCTCCCTCACTCAAAGATTGGACAAATCGAGACTAGAGGCATAACGCGGCGAAGAGACAAATCTAACGGCACCGGGGCGCCCGCCGCTGTGAAGTGGCCTGAAGGCGGAGCTCCAAATCAGATCGTCCAATCATGGCTAGATGAGGCCAGCCGCATCTACAAGTTACAGAGATTTGAAGATGTGAACTTGCGATTTGCGAAGAACCCAGAAAAGGAAGGTGGAAGAAGAATCTGATATTAGTTATATTTCAATTGAACAGAAAGGTAGAAATAAGATTGGTTGGCATGGTGGTGCAGCTACGTAGCTGTTGAGCTGGCTGCGAAGGTTCGAGTCACGTGGGCTACACTTATTTGGTATTTTTTTTATTTACAAATTTATTGGTGTTTTTTGACAAAGAGCAGTTTAATTTGTTTAACTTTTTAAGTTTTTATTTAGTTTGTTATAACAGTGTAAAAAATTATAATAAACAGATTTATTAAATTATACTAAAAGTTTTACTTTTTATAATAAGAAAAAATAAATACTCATTTTAATTTTAATGGTGGAGATAGACTTTTTGGATAAAAGAATCTTATTTTGATTAAAATAAATAAGCATTTTAATTTTATTAAGTAATCGATAGATTTGACACTGTCCATGTATTTACTAATGTCAAATCTATCAATTTTCAATAATTTTTTTATCACACAAAATTTTTATATGAACATATTAGTTTTATGTGGCTTTTAGGATTTAGAGTTAACCTATTAGATCGAGACCCAAACGACAATGAAAATAGCTGAAATTTTGACCACAACCATTTATTATTATCATGATAATATCCAACGGCCAATTTTGATAAAGTCTATTTCATTCACATTGTTGCTTATTGAAGGTATACTTTTCGAAACAGCTAATAAACTAGTTAGACTACATTAGTAGACATCTAAGGATTTTGTGCAGTTCAAATAATCAAAATTAGAAATAGATAAATTTGATATTACCCATCTATTTATATCGTATTAGTAGGTATTTTGTAAAAAAATTAACCCGATCTGCCATCATTTCGATATTAAATAAAGCGGTCAACCTTATATGCACATATACTTCCCTAAGGGGAGCTCAACCACTAGGAGATAAACTTTTCAAAATTTTTACATTATTTGATATACCTCATACCCATGAGAGTATGAGAGCTGACAAATCAAAAAAATAAGTTGTGAATAAGCGGTTATGAGCATCTTAGTTTTATGTGGTATTTAAGGTTTAGGGTTGATCTAGTAAATCGAGACCTAAACGACGACGAAAATAGCTGAAATTTTGACCTTAACTATTTATTCTAATCATGACAATATCCAACGGTCAATTTTGATAAATTTTATTTCCTCCACGTTGTTACTCATAGAAGGTATATTTTTCAATACAACTAATAAACAAGTTAAACCGCATTAGAGGGCATATAAGGATTTCGTGCGATCTAAACAATCGAAACTGAAAATCGATAAATTTGACATTATCCATATATTTATAACGTATTAATAGGTATTGTGTAAAAAAATTAATCCGATCCGCCATCATTTAGATTTCAAATAAAGCGGTCAACCACTTATACATTTCTAACTTCCTAAGGGGAGCTTAACCAAGAGTAGATAAACTTTCTGAAATTTTTACATTAATTGATATAGGTCATAGCCACGAGAGTGTAAGAGCTGACATATCGAAAAAAGAAGTTGCGAGTGATCGGTTATGAGCATATTAGTTTTTTATGGTATTTAGGGTTTGTGGTTGACGTAATAGATCAAGAACCAAACAACTTCGAAAATAGCTGAAATTTTGACCATAATTATATCTTCCTATCATAATGACATCCAACGGTCGATTTTGATAAAGTCTATTTTCTTCATATTGTTCCTCATGGAAGGTATGTTTTTTAATACAACTAATAAACAAGTTAAACCGCATTAGTAGGCATATAAGGATTTTGTGCAATCTAAACGGCGGAAACTAGAAATCAATAAATTTGACATTACCCATCTATTTATAACGTATTAATAGGTATTGTGTAAAAAAATTAACCCGATCCGCC
Organism: Rosa chinensis; assembly: GCF_002994745.2. Classification (NCBI taxonomy): domain Eukaryota; kingdom Viridiplantae; phylum Streptophyta; class Magnoliopsida; order Rosales; family Rosaceae; genus Rosa; species Rosa chinensis. The sequence continues at coordinate 56,364,628 of NC_037092.1, forward strand.
ATCATTTCGACATTAAATAAATCGGTCAACCCTTTAAACTCTTCTACTTCCCTAAGGGGAGCTGAACCATGAGGAGATAAACTTTCTGAAATTTTTATATTAGTTGATATAACACATACCCACGAGAGTGTGAGAGTTGACAGCTCGAAAATAGAAGTTATGAATGAGGAGTTATGTGCATATTAGTTTTATGGTTTAGGGTTGACCACGTAGATCGAGACTCAAATGACGACGAAAATAGTTGAAATTTTGACCATAACCATTTCTTGTTGTCATGATGACATCCAACGGTCGAATTTGATAAATTTTATTTCCTCTACCTTGTTAGTTATGGAAGGTATATTTTTTCTCGTAACTAATAAACAAGTTATACCGCATCAGTAGGCATGTAAGGATTTTGTGCAATCCCTATAATCAAAATTGAAAATTGATAAATTTGAGACTACCCATGTGTTTATATCATAATAATAGGTATTGTGTAAAAAAACAACCCGATTAGCCATCATTTCGACGTAAAATAAAGTGGTCAACCCTTTATACGCTTGTACTTCCCTAAGGAGAGCCGAACCACGAGAAAATAAAATTCCCGAAATTTTTATATTAGTTGATATAACACATATCCACGAGAGTGTGAGATTTGACAGCTCGAAAATAGAAGTTGCAAATGACTGGTTATGTGCATATTAGTTTTAGGGTTTAAGGTTGACCACGTAGATTGAGACTCAAATGATGACAAAAATAGTTGAAATTTTGACCTTAACCATTGCTTGTTGTCATGATGACATCCAACGGTTGAATTTGATAAATTCTATTTCCTCTACCTTATGGGTGATGGAAAGTGTATTTTTTCTCATAACTAATAAACAAGTTAGACCACATTAGTAGGCATACAAGGATTTTGTGCGATCTATATAATTAAAATTAAAAATTGATAAATTTGAGACCACCCATGTGTTTATAGCATATTAATACGTATTGTGTAAAAAAATCAACCCGATTTGCATCATTTTGACATCGAATAAAGAGGTCAACCCTTTATATACTTGTACTTCCCTTTATAACTTGACCACAACCATTTCTTCTTGTTATGATAACATCTTAAGGTCGATTTTGATAAAGTCTATTTCCTACACATTGTTGCTCATGGAAGGTATACTTTTCATTACAACTAATAAGCTAGTTATACCACATTAGTAGACATATAAGAATTTTGTGCAATCCAAAAAATTGACATTGAAAATCTATAAATTTGATATTACCCATATATTTATAGCGTATTAGTAGGCATTGTGTAAAAAAATTAACTCAATCCGCCGTCATTTTAACATGAAATAAACCGGTCAACCCTTTAAAAACTTATACTTCCCTAAGAGGAGCTGACCCTTGATGAGATAAAATTCCCTAAATTTTTATATTATTTGATATTGCTCCTACCCACGAGAGTGTAAGAGCTGACAGATCAAAAAAATAAGTCACGAGTGAGCGGTTATGAGCATATTAGATTTATGTTGTATTTAAGAATTAGGGTTGACCTACTAGATCGAGACCCAAACGACGACGAAAATAGCTGAAATTTTGACCATAACCATTTCTTCTTGTTATGATAATATCTTACGGTCGATTTTGATAAAGTCTATTTCCTACACATTATTGCTCATGGAATGTATAATTTTCATTATAACTAATAAGCTAGTCATGCCACATTAGTAGACATAAGAATTTTGTGCAATCTAAAAAATCGAAATTGAAAATTGATAAATTTGATATTACCCATCTATTTATAGTGTATTAGTAGGCAGTGTGTAAAAAAATTAACCCAATCCGCCGTCATTTTGACATGAAATAAACCGGTCAACCCTTTAAAAGCTTCTACTTCCCTAAGGGGAGCAGACCATTGAGGAGATAAAATTCCTGAAATTTTTACATTATTTGATACAACTCCTACCCATGAGAGTGTGATAGCTGACAGATCAAAAAAATAAATTATGAGTGAGTGGTTATGAGCATATTAGCTATATGTGGTATTTAATGTTTAGGGTTGACCTACTAGATCGAGACCCAAACGACGACGAAAATAGCTGAAATTTTGACCATAGCCATTTCTTCTTATCGTGATAACATCCTACGGTCGATTTTGATAAAATCTATTTCCTACACATAGTTGCTAATGGAATGTATACTTTTTATTACAACTAATAAACCTGTTATACCACATTAGTAGACATATAAGAATATTGTGTGATTCAAAAAATCGAAATTGAAATTCGATAAATTTGACATTACCTGTGAGCCCTGGAAAAGTTTATCATGCCTAATTGAGATAGTTTGATAATTTACTTATAGATCTCGGGTTTTAGAAAATGTGTTCGAGAATATTTTCTGAAATTTTTCATGAGTAAAATCCTCGATTTAAGGATTGGATAATAAAGTACGCGACACAACGAGTTCGTTGGAATTTTCCGGACTTGCAATCTATTTTTGGTGATTTTTGGAAGTTTCAGATTAAAGGAAAATATTTTGGAAAAGCAGAGATCAACCTGGCGCGATCCTAGCGATCCATAAATCCACCGACTGATCACAGCCATCGAATATTAATTGAAAAAGCCTATAAGTAGGCATGTAATCAGGCGATCCATCCAGAAGGATCGAGAGACTCTGACCTGACGCGACCCGGAGACCCGCAAAGAGGATCCGACTGGCGCTACTCCTTCCGGCCACAGCACAGTGGTGGACCACCGGCATTATCTCCGCCTCGCCATCGTCGTCACGCCCGTGGCCTCTGATTTTCCATGCATTGAACATCGAAGACCCGAAGCTCCGAGTCTCCTCCGGCGAGTTTCAACGAATTCCGGCTACTCCGGTCACCGATTAAGCTGCATGTGGTAGGAAAAATCATCCTCTCGTCAATATATATACGTTAGACCAATTATTTTTTCAATTCGAACGATTTTGACTGATTGGGTTTCTGGGTTACCTTCTGCTCCGCCGTGTTCTTCAACGCTGGCAACTTCTCCGGCCTTTCTGGGCTTCGTTTCTTGCTCGGCTGCACTCATAGGCTAACAATCGAAAAGCTTTCTGGTTGTTGGCATCACACTCACCAGTTCATCTTCGGCAGTGACACTGGGAAATTGGGTTTTCGTCATCAGGCTCGTCCTGGGAACTGAGTTGGGTTGATTAAAGTTGATCTCCGATTTCGAAGGTATAATCTCGAACTAGAATCACGTTTTGTCTTGTGTTAGTGATCGGAAGTTATGGAACTGAGTTTGGTTTGATATGGTGAAATTGAAGACTCTGTTATCAAATTGGTTATGTTGTCTTGTTTATGGTGTTTTAAGTTGTTGCAAGTAAATTTGGGAATTGATATTTGAATTGAGATTGTGGACTGAAATTGGCTGAATGTGTTGTTTGTGCTTACGGTGAATCTGCGTTTATGAGAATGGTGAATTGGATTGGAATGGGTTGCTCGTATGAAGTTGTTGATATGTAATCGGGTTCTGTAAACTTGAAGTTTTGTCATGATAATGGTTGTGAAGTTGTTGATATGCTCGTATGAAGTTGTTGATATGTAATCGGGTTCTGTAAACTCGAAATTGTGTTTTTGGGTGACGTCGGATTTCATTGTGATTCCGGTTTCCGGCAGCGGTTCCGGAGTTTTTGATTCGTCTCCGATAGCTATTGTTGGGTATTGTTGCTTGCGTTCCTTCGGAGTCTATCTGATCCTGCTGCACCAAACGAAGTCGATCACTTGACTGCGCCAGTAGCTAATCAATTGCCACAGGTCGGAGTGTCGGACCTCGAAACCAGAATTCCTAATCTTCCTCGGGCCATGTCCTTCCTCTTGTAGGGAAAAGGAGATGAACGCAAGTATGGGTCCTCAGACTTCAAAGGAAGTAAGGAACCCAGCAGTCTCGGATTAAGAGAATGGGGTTGTCCCTTCTTCGTAGAAATCGTTTCACCCATCGTCAACCGGGAACAGGCTAAGCCTTTCCCATTAACATTTCCTCTTTATATGTTTGACATGTGAGCTGCACGTGTCTGGGCCCAAAGCTCCGAGCATGCAAAGCTCCGAGCATGGAAGACGTTCTCGACTTGGGAGCCCAAGTCTCATATTTGTCATTTGAGACTTATTCAGTTCCAAGACCCGTGCACTGTTCATTGGGGCCACAACACTGGCTGTGCCAGCCTAAGTCAGGACGCAACGCGCCAGGAGGGGAGAAGGCAGCCAACGCGCTGGGCAGGAGGGAGAAGAAAGGAGACGCGCGCGTGGTGCGCTGGAGGAAGAAGAAAGCTGACTTTCAGCTGCTCTGCTGGGCCCTGCCTGATGACGCTGTCCCCTGCCCAACGTGGTGTACTGTGCCACGGTCACGAGAAGGACGGCTCAGATCTGTCCATTTTGAATATAAATTATTTTTAGGCTGTACGAGTCCATATTGTAATAATTATGAAGGTTCCGAGTTGGTCCTTCAGCTGCTTAATATTAATATTAATACAGAAAGACTTACAGGTAAACTAAGCGTGGACTTGACTAGTTTTATAGACTTGTAAACTTGGATCGATGAGAGTACCATCAGTACTATTCTGGGAAAATTGAAGATAAGTTTCTTCAATCCCACATTCAAATGGGGAAGGGAAACCTTATAATTGCAAGCAGATGGTTAATCTTGCAGAAGATAACCAGCAATTGCGGAAGGAGATTTCAAGAAAGTTGGGCTTGTACTACTTTTCCTACACTTGATGCAAGAGGTTTCCATCAAGTTCGTGGTGGCAGCTCATCATTGACAGAAGAGCTGGAGGGTATTCTTAATCCTGAAGATCAAGGGAGGGAGAGTAGTACTAGCTCTATGACCTGCATTTACAAGGTTCCTAGCACCATGCGTCAGGTGAACAGGAAGGCTTACGAGCCCAACATTGTGTCCATCGGTCCTTACCATCACGGAGTTGAAAGCCTACAAGAAATGGAGAAGCTTAAGCACACATACTTTCGGCGCCTCTTTCAACCAAACTACCATGATCGGTTGGATGATGAAGTAGTGTCGCTGAAGAAGAAGGCGGTAGATGATGCGAAGAAGGCAATGGAGGAATTGGAGGTGGCGGCTAGGAGCTGCTACTCGGAACAATCCAAGCTTAGCAGCAAGGCGTTTGTAAAGATGATGCTGATTGATGGTTGCTTCATTATAGGGTTGCTCAGGGACTCATTGCAGTCCGATTTTGAGCACACACCCTCCATCATTCAAAGGTGGATGCTTCCAACTCTGCGCCGGGATTTGATCAAGCTCGAAAATCAGCTTCCCCTCTTTGTCCTGCGCAAATTATTTCAGCTGACCAAAGCAAGCACTACTTGTCATGAGAAACCAATTGCAAGTTGGGAATTGGAAGCACTAGCCCTTCGCTTCTTTGAGCCGCTACTGCGAGGACATGATGTTCTGACTGAAGCAAGCGCTACTTGTCATGAGAAACCAATTGCAATTTGGGTATTGGAAGCACTAGCCCTTCGCTTCTTTAAGCCGCTACTGCGAGGACATGATGTTCTGAACAAAACACCGCAGCATTATGCACCAAAACAATGTCAAAGCAGCAGCAGCAAGCACTTTCTTGATCTTTTCCACAGTAAAATCAGTCCGGACTGCTCCACCTGTACAGCACTTCAAGCGCCGCGGCGAGGGAAGCAAACCAAGCAGATTCTATCAATACAAGAGCTCAAGGAGGCCGGAGTCAAGTTCAGAACAGACCCCACTCGAGGGCCACTAGACATCACTTTCGGCCGCGTCGCTTGGAGTTGGGGGAAGGTACTCACAATCCCTCGAATACACATTGATGATCACAGAGGCACATTGTTTCGAAACATGGTTGCATTCGAAAAATGTGACCGCAACTGCCACCAAGATGTTACAACCTATTTGTTTTTCCTCGACAGCCTCATCAACTCGGCCAAGGATGTAGGGCTCCTGCACTACCACGGAGTCCTGCACCACTCTCTAGGCAGCAACAGGAGGGTGGCAAAACTCGTCAACAACCTTTGCAAGGAGGTTGGTCCGGATGTTTCCAAGTCCTACTTGTACAAGGTGGTTAGAGATGTCAATGAGTACTATAGTTCCAAGTATGGAAAAATAAGAGGCTTCTTGGTACACCACCATTTTAGTAGCTGGTTGGTGGGCATCTCTACTCTTGCAGCATGCTTAGCTCTTTACCTAGCACTCATTCAGACCGGCTGCACAGTCGCCACTGCCAGAGAAGACTTGCATAAACACACCACATTTGGAGACTTTCTGAAAGAGTCTTTGCTTTGGCATCATTTATCTAGGTGGGTCATTTGGAAATGCCCTGTCAGTGGCAGTACTGAGAATAACGCCCTTGATCCTAATGATGAAGTACTGTGTATACTACTTGACATAGGAATCGAATTTTATTAACTTAGCTTCATCACATCATCACTATGAGGAATGTAGCTAGCTACTAGCTCTAATGAATCCAAACTCGATTTTGTTTCGTGTGTGTTCAATCCCAAATTTCTTTCTTTCTCATCCAATTTTATGTTGTTATTAATTCTATTATTATGGGATCTTTATTTGCGAAATGCATATTGAATTTACCTTTGTAAAAAATTTATTCTTGATCTTCAATATTCTCATTCAATTCGCGGATGGAAATGCTCTAATATAAGGAATCAAATTTGCAAGATGTAATAGAAACGTTTTCAAAAATCCTAGTATACCGCAAGAATAAATGATGTGGGGCTCTACCCAATTTATTTGTTCTTCCATTTGATTAAAGTTCCATGGCATGACTCACGCGCGAGTAACCTCAAAGTTAGGTGTGGAAGTAATATGTTAAGTCCTAACTCCTAAGTCCCAAGTTCTGAGTATGTATATCATACTCTTGTGGTGATTATGCTGGTTGTGTCCAGAACTAGTGCTGGTTTTGTCCAGATCATATACTCTCTTGTGGTGTTTATGCTGGCTGTGTCCAGCTCTAGAGGGCCTTGCTCCTCCTATTACTATGTTATTACAATTTCTTGTCAATTAGATCGGAAACTTTTCAAATCTGTTATCAGCCCCCACAATTCCTCTCACCCAATATCCCACATCAACTCTCCTCCCTCTACCACTGATTTTCATGGAGATTCTCATGGCTACCTATATAAAGTGAAAATCACTTACCAAGAGGAGTATGGGTGCTCACGCGTGGGTGTTTCACCCCCCATTATCCATTGTATTTTTTCTCTGTTGCTGACTTTTGTCCCCCTTTGGTGGCAGTGGTTCTCTCCCGGATCGTTGGGTTCTGGTGGAGAGGTGAACGTCAGTCTGCGGTATTGGCTCCTCCCCCGTATCATCATGTATTTTGGGTATGTTTGGATTTGCTTTCTGAGCTTATATTGGCATCGGTTTCTCAAATTATATCCCTTGATTTAGGCTCTTCTAGCGACATCTTGGTCGATGATTGTGAGGCAGTTCGTCTGCGTGCAATTTGGCTGGGTTGGCGGCTGCAGTGATATCATTTTAGGATATTTTCTTTTTAATTTTCTAGGGTTACTTTCTTATGACCAGATTCATATGGAATTAGGTTTGATGTGTAATTTTCCTACTCTTGTTTACTTTGTAATTCAGAGCTTTGGACTCTCTCTTTGGGTTCTATCCCTTTGGGTTTATTAATGAATATTGTCACTTTAACCAAAAAAAAAATCATACTAATGCATAGGGTGGAAGATATTATATTACAATATTCTTGCAAATTCTTCCATATCCTAGAATTTTTTCACCATTGTATTTAGTGAAAAGACAGATCTCATAGTGGGAATTCCAGAATATTATAGGATACTCCAGAATATGGTAAATGTCCTACAATCAACTTAATTAATTGATCTAAGTGACATATTTTTAAATGTGTGAACTCTGATATTATCAAAATACGGTATAAATGTCCGACAACTTAATTAATTGATCTAAGTGACACACTTTCAAACATGTGAACTTTGATATTATTTTGACGCGGAGAGGATTCCATGCACCGTGGGTCACTCGCACCAGCAGTGTGCTAACAGTCGTTACTCGGTCGTCCGTTAGTGAACAATACTCAAACGAAGACCAAAAAATTGGAACAGTAGTAAAAACGAAATTTACCACGAGTAGTGTGGGAGGGACGTGGTTCTTGATCGACCTTAAACTTGATCTTTCAAATCTTCTGTTTTATCACTGGTTGAGGCGGAATTGCAGCCAGAACAAAGTTGGGAGGAAAGAACAGAGTTGGCGAAGACCAATTCTTGATAGTTCGTGTGGCGAAGACCATTGAGCGAGATTCTTCTTGGTCTCCGAAGGGTCCCTTTGAACAAGAAGAATTAGAAGAACAGGAGAAGACCAATTCTTGATAGTTCATGAAGCCAAGTCCAGTTTTCTTTCCGGTTGAGGTGGGTGTCCCTCCGTTTCAGGTTATTCTTGACTCTGCGAAACCCTAGTTCCCAATTCAATACCGAATCCGGACAACATCTTAGCATTCAGCCCACAGAGCTCAAATTCCCCTGTAAGTCGTTTGCTTTTGGATTTAAAGTTTATTCAATTTGAATTTATCTAGCTGAATTCTTGATCGGTGAAAAAAATTTGACATAGAAGAATCATTTTGTGGTTGCAATCGAATTGGGTGTGCATTTTGAGGCTGGGTTGAGCTCAATTAGTGAACTACAATTGTGAAAACTGGAAACTGACTTCAGTTTAGGTGGTGATGGTGATGGGTTTTACATGTTGATTGTGTTTTCCACAGAGATTAAAGGACCAAACTCTGTCTCTGCCAAAAGTTAGCGCTGGGCACAAAACCGAAAATGGGAGAGAAACCGCTCGACCTGATTAAAAACAACGAAAAAATTCAAAGGACCGAGCCTATCCGAATTGATGCGGTGCGGGTTCGGTGTCGGGTCTGAGACTGACCGAACAAAAACCGACCCGACCGAATTTAATTAATATATATATATATATATTTATTTATTTTTATTAGTTGTTTATTTCCTATTCGTCCATATATCGTTATGATATACCTTACCTCAGAGAATCCCTATGGCCATATAAAACTGAAAAGAGGGAGCCCTAGCTCTCATTTGCATCTGGATCTCTCCACACAGCTGCTCGGGCTCTCAGCCTCTCTCTATTCTCCAGACCAGACGAGAACTCAGAGTCCCAGACGAAAACTCTCTACATTAGCTCGCTCTCTCGCAGTCTCGTTCTCTCACATTTGATTGATTTCTTCATTTCTTTGGTGAGTTTTCAGAAAATAAATCTCTTCGATCTTGGGTTCACAGTTTATACTTTATACTGGGTTTTGGCTTTATACTTTGTTTTGACTATGTTGCTATGGCTTTATACTATGTTTATGTGTTTTGACTATGTTGTTGTGTTTTGAGTGTTGAACTGTTGACTATGAGATTCGGCTTTATATTGTGTTATTGTGTGTTGCTGATGAGCTTATGTTTAGGGTTTTGATTTATAGCTTGTATTGTTGCTGATGAGCTTTGTTTCGATTCATTTCACAGTGCATATATATACATATACATATACATATATATATATATATATATCAAAATTGGTTGCTTGGGAGATTTGTTTCTATTCATTTCACAGTATTGATAAATTGTGTTATAGCTTGTGTCCGTTCTAAATTCAGTAAATTGTGTTGTTGTTCAGATGATGGAAGGGAATTCAAACACTGTGACGCCTACTCCCACAAGCGTAGAGGCTGCATCAAGCATAGGGACTTCAGTTCCCTCATTCCCTGCTTCTGAAATAAGCCCTACTGCTGCTGCTATGATTGTTTCAGTTCCACCACTGCCCTTGTCTCAGGTCAACCCACTAACTGTACTGCTGATACCGATGCTCCTGGACTGGAATGAACATCGAAGAGGAAGAACAAGTCCGTGGCTTGGGAGCACTTCACGAAGATGAAGAATTCAGATGGGACTCCGATGGCCAAACCCTGAGCGAAGTGCAACTATTGCCCACAGACTTATGCCTGCCACTCCAAGTCTAATGGGACGTCAAGCATGAAAACACATCTGCTTTATCAGTGCAAGAAGTGTCCGTTGTACAGACCTGCCAAGAAACAGAGGTACTTGACTTTTGATAGCATTGAAAATGGGGGTAATGTTGTGGCTGTTCAGTATGATCAGGATAGGTCTAGACTTTTGCTTGCTAAGATGATTATTAGAGATGAATTGCCGTTTAGTCATGTTGAGGGGGAGGGTTTTAAGGAATTCATGCGGGTAACAATACCTAAGTTTCATCTGCCTTCTCGTAGAACCATTGCTAGGGATATATGGGATTTGTATCAAAATGAAAAAACTGCTCTTAAAAATATCTTGGCCACTTATGGACAGCGAGTTTCCCTCACCACCGACACATGGACTTCGATCCAAAATGTTAATTACATGGTCTTAACTGCTCATTTCATTGATGACCAATGGACTCTCCATAAGAGAATCCTAAGCTTTGTTGTAATTCCTAATCACAAGGGTAAAACTATTGGGAAACTTGTTGAGTCATGTCTTATAGGTTGGGGAATAGAGAAAGTGTTTACAATTGTTGTTGACAATGCTTCTCCAAATCAAGTGGCACTTGATTACATGAGGGAGAAAATAGGGAATTGGAGGGAGTTGGTGTTAGATGGTGCATTTTTGCACATGAGATGTTGCTGCTACATCCTCAATTTAATTGTTAAGGATGGCATGGAGGAGTTGGATTCAAGTATTGATGGGATTAGGAACTGTGTTAAGTATATAAGGTCTTCACCTGCTAGGTTAGAAAGGTTTCAGAAGTGTGCTGCTCAAGAAAAGATCGAGAGCAAGGGTGGGATTGTGCCATTGGATGTCTGCACTAGGTAGAATTCTACCTATTTCATGCTAGACATTGCTGTGAAGTTTAAGAAAGCGTTTATGAGAATGGAAGATGAAGATTCTCAGTTTGAGAGTTACTTCCAAGAAAGGATTGGTGGGAAAAAAAGGGAGGGGCCTCTGAATAGTGCAGATTGGGAGAAAGCAGCTTGATTAGTGAAGTTTCTGAAAATATTCTATGATGCTACTCTTCAATTCAGTGGTACCAAGTGTGTGACTGCAAATCAGCCTCTGTTATGGATGTGTACAATTGTTGCTGAGTTAGACAAGTGTGTGAAAAGTGACGATCCTCTAATGGTGAGCATAGGAGCATCAATGAAGCGAAAATTCGACAAATACTAGAAAAAGTTAGAAGACATGAACAAGATCTTATTGATTGCGGTTGTGTTGGATCATAGATATAAGATGTTGTATCTGGAGTACTTTTTTCCAAAGCTGCTGCAAGACAAAACTTTGGTGGCTGAGATGGTTGATGAAGTGAAATCCATGTTTCTGCAACTCTTTAATGAGTATACAAATTCTGATCCCGAGGCTGCACAAGCAAGTATGGATATCACACTACCTAAAGTTGATTCCAGCAGTGCTGCTCAAGGTGAGGATGATAGCCATGCAGCCAATATCCATGAATTTATGATGTTGAGACAAGAGAAAGATGTGGTGGAGATTAAAAATGAGGTTGATAAGTATCTTTTGGAGGCTGCTGAAGACCCTTCTAATCCTAAGTTCCAGATCTTAGAGTGGTGGAAAGAAAATGCTCCTCGAAATCCAATCTTGTCTCAAATTGCACGAGATGTGTTTGCTGTCCCTGCATCCACAGTGGCTTCAGAGAGTGCTTTTAGCCTTGGTAGCCGAGTGGTGGATCCTTTTAGGGCCAGCTTGACTCCTCGAATGGTTGAATGCCTCGTGTGTTGCTCGGATTGGTTGAAGGCTGCCGGAAAGTCTCTATTCAAAGAGCCAACCAAAACTGAACTTGAGGTCTACGGTGAATTGGAGAAACTTGAGCAAGGTAAACTTTTGTTCTAAGTTTTCAATGAAAAGAAATTTCCTTCTTTTAAGTGTTAACTTTTGTTCAAATCTTTAAACTTTTTACTTTTGCTCAAATCTGTTAGTTTTTTATGTAACATTGTTTTCATGATTGTTCTGCTAGATGTTGGAATTACCAATCTTTCGGATATTGACGAGTGATTCTGCAGATGTGGTTGAGTGCTTGGTACAAAATACAAAGTTAATTAGATTAGTTTATTGTTAGATTATTACTGCAGCTCTTCCTATCTCTTACAGTTGATAATATACTTCATTTACAGATTATGGTTGATGGAAGGGAACTGGGGAAGAAGGCAAGAAGCCAAGCTGAAGAATGAACAGGACAAATCCACTTGTTGCTTATGTTCTTGACATTTTTTATTTCTTGTCAACTCTAGAACTTTCTTCTTCTTGTTTGAATGTTTGGAACTCTTGAATTTTAATTGGTCTGTAAACTTAAGTGGTTCAGAACTGTTTTGGATTTGTATTGTTTGGTTGATTTAGTTGCTTGCTTCTGGTTCTAGATTAGTATTATGCTTGCTTTTTGGTTTTTGTGAGTCGGTAAACTATTAGGTTGATAGATCATATATTGATCATTTGATGATTTTGATCAGTGACATGTTTGTGTTAGAAACTTAGAAGTTTGATGCTCATTTTTCTTCTCCAGAAAATGGGCCATTGAAAGTTGTAGTCACTGAAACATGTTGAAAAATATGGAAAACTTCAATATTGGGCCTTAGAAAATTTGTAAACTCTGAAAATTGGGCTAGTATTTAAAAAGTCCATAACCGAACCGACCCGACCCCAAAATCAGGGTCAACCAAAAAACCGGTCCACAAAAAAAAAGTCGGTGGCGGTTTGAGTTTTGGCCCAACCGAAAGATCCGGGTCGGAAACGGTTTGGGCCCTAACCCGACCCAACCCGACACGACATGTGCCCACCCCTACCGAAAGTGATAAATGCAAAGTACTCTCTCTTAAAAGGAAGACATTGTTAAGTAAAGAAGGAACTGGTGTACGTTATCCCAAATATCAAACAGGAAAGCAGACTATCAAGTCCAAGGGAATTAAAGTTTGACAAGAGGTTTATGAAGGAGCCACCAACAGATTTATTCAGCAAGCTCTCACTTGCACCTGAAGCCCATCATAATGCAAGACCTGAGCTTAAAACTGCCTATGCCTGCTAAGGTTAGAACATGTTCTATGGAGCTCAGAAGCTTTTATGTTTTACATATTTGTTAGATTATACATGGTTTGTTTTGTTATGTGAATTAAGGTCCTAAATTTGTTCAAAAATATCGGACTGGTTCGGTGAAAAGTGACGGGAGGATCCTTTAAAAATAAGTAAATAACTAACTACATCAGCGAGTTAGTTAGTCTTCTAGAAAGTCAAATAATAGAGTTCATTATCTGTTTGTAATTTTTCTTCCTCTTATTGCCGCCAGACATCATTTGTCGCATGAACAGGTGGATGCTTTAATTTCTTGACCTTCTGATCTTGTGAGCTTATTGCCAGGAGTCATTTGTCTTGTGAGCAGTTTGGCACCTTTTTGGCAAAGGTTAAGGAATTAAACGCCCACGAGCAAAGAAAATTGAGCTCAGGTCTTGCATTATGATTAATTTTGGTGCTATTTTACAGTTAATTGAGTGAGTGTTACTTGTCTATAAATAACTGGAACATTTCAGGACTCTGTAGAATACTGATGAGATATTTGGGACAGAGAATAAGGACGTATACACTATATTGGAGGATTGATCAGTCAAACGTCTATAGAACCCTATACACCATACTGGAAAGGTTGCTAACAGTCCATTGAACTTGTGGCAATTGAATTCTGTAAATTTAATCCATTTTTCATGTAATTAAATATGAATCTGCAATAAGTCAATTCTTTGAATTCGCGTATCTGTACAAGTAGCAACTCTGAGAATGTTAGCAAATGAATTGTTCCGACTTATTCACTAGCCTTGAGAAGTTGGAATAAGTCATTTAAAGGTGGGAAATTTCTTCTTGTATGGCTAAGAGCTTCTTTTCAGCTCCAAAATTAGATATATGATACATGTTGCTTGCTTCATAATGCTTCATAGTCTATGTCTAAAATAGGCATTTTACATCATCAAGGACGCTTTTAGCAATTCCCTGGTGGGAAATTGAATATAACATCATTTTCAACTTAAATTGATAATTTGTTTTATACATAATTTTTTTTTGAGGGAAACGGAATCAGGTTCCGAATATATTAATCAAACGACGACTCTCCGTCAAGCTAGAGGGATTCAAAAAAAACCCCTCCTAATACAATCAAAGCACAAAGCATTCTGCGAAAACGTAGATAGACCTAGAGAAAGCAGAAAAAAAACCAAACTAGCTAAAAAACACGAAACAAAATAAAGCGTCTACACCTGTCCAACCCTGAGATAGGAGAGCGGAACAAGATGAGAAAATTATTCAAAGCCAAAAAAACAAAAGAAAAACGCAGACCGACATAATCCCAAGCAAGCAGCTAGAATGGAGCATTGATGCCTAAGACCTCAATTGGTGTACATCTCCACAACCTTCCCAGCAACAGCTTCACCAAGGACAATGTTGGACAACAACCCTAACCCTCTTGGGGTAGGGTGGTCTTCTCCATTACCTCCTCAACCGAGCCCACTATAGCCGAAGCAGGATCAGGCTTAGGTTTATTCCGATGACCACGGGGCCTACCCTTTTTCTTCGGAAACTTCCCATCAGTAACAGGAACCTCAACTAAGCCATCAGCAAGCTTCATGCGTTTTCCGTCTTCGACCCAATCCTCCTCACGAAGTCGTCGCACACCCAACACTTTAGATGGGTGTCCAAATGAAAACATACCACAACCCTCAGACCCAAAAAGCCCAATAGACGGCCCACTGGCCCTTTCCTTGGTCAACCCCGGCTCAACAGTCAACCCTAATTCATAATCAGGATTTCCCGCCGAAGACCTCGGAGGCGCCAAGGGAAGCACCGAACCCAGTTCCGCCTCCACCTGCACAGCCAAGCCTGCATCCAGTCCACCTCCAACTTCCGGCACCACAGACCCAGAAACCACGACCTCCTTCAAAGCAGGTGCTGGCAATGGTGTAGTAGCTATATCCGGCGACAACTCTGCATCGAACTCGGCCTCCCCCAGCAGCAAACCTTTGTCGCAGTCTTTTCCGGCATGAGTAAAGAAACCACATCCTTTACAGATGCCATGGCACTTTTCATACTGGAACTCAAGCACCACCGTCAAATCCAGGGAGAAGCAAAACTCACGCTTAGCCCAGACCCACCGGCGAACGTCATGGATCAGCCGGATTCGTTGGACAGCCTCCTTCCTCCGCAATGCAATTTGGTCAGCCCTAACAAAAGTTCCCAGAACGTTGCCAATCCGAGTTAAAGCCCGGTCATTGCGCATGGCAACCCTCAGACCCTTAACTGCCACCCAAACCTCCAAACAGTGCAGAGGAATCTCCGGTAGAGCGCTAGCCCCGTCGTAGTCCGCCAACAACAGCATCGAGTTACTGTAGTACCAAGGGCTTCCGTGTAGAACCCGATTTTTCACCTCCTGTTCCTTGAATTGGAACACGAAAATCCCCCCTCCTCCTCACGGATCAGTACCTTCTCCCTCAAATTGATAGTAGTTACATGGTAAAAAAGATTCAAGTTAGAAGCTATTCCGTTGTTACGTTATTGACAGGTAAATGTATCTGGTCATCCACAAAGCGTATGTCATCCAAAGTTTCCCCAATTTACATACTCCAGGTTTTCTCGTTCTGGAGCATCCAATGCTCCAGCCATTATATAAAACTATAAAAGCAGAGCAGAACCTATATGCCCAAACTTCAAATCTGTAACTGGACGTAAAAGCCAATTAAGGTCCCGTTTGGAATTGCTTCGCTTTTAAAAAAATCAGCTTTTGTTCAAAATTTTAGGTTTTTTTTGTGTTTGGTAAATAAATAAAAAGCAGCTTTAATTGAAAGTTATAAGTCACTGGCAGCAGATTTTAGAAGCAGCCCAGAGGTTGCTTTTATAAGCTGCTGTGAATCAAAACATGCTCTGCAGTTGTTTTATGTACTGACATAACTTTTAAAAATATTATTTACCAAACACGAAACTATTTTAATTCAGAGCTGATTATTCGCACAACACAGCAGCATCAGTTTTTTTTAAAAGTCACAGCAATCCCAAACTAGCCCTAAGTCTCTTCCTTTTGAAATATCATTTAATCATTGAGTTATTAGTTGACGAAAAATCATTACATGAACATTCAAAATTCAAGGTCAAGAAAACAGAACAAAACAAAAAACAGGTAAATAGTATGGAAAAAGTTTCACCTTCAAGACTCGGGTCAGAATTGGGTTTTATATCTTTAGACCCATTCTAGTTTCATTTGATAAGAGAACCACGCTTCAATTGCCTGTCCGTTGAATACTTGTTGTAAACTTGGACTGTGACCTAGAAGGTGTAAAGTGAAAAGTGGAAATCAAAAGATGAAATTGGAGCAAGAAGGAGCTACTTCAAAAGTAAAAACTGATTCAATTCCATAAACTCATAGAGTCTTGAGACTGTACATACTAGAGAAATCTTCACTAGGTTTGGCACTATCAGCTGGGGCCCGTAGGGATACCTAGGTACCATGCCATGGGCCGGGTTCAAACCCACCATGACGGGGCCCATAGGGGATGTTACCCCGGACACCCGAGACTCGGGGCCTGGCCAGCACAGTCCATCTAATTACACTACAGAAGGCTGATATAACTACAGAGGGACAACCTGCGTCCCACATTGAGAGGATGGGGAACTCCTTCCCCAGGCTTGAGTATAAAAGGATCAGCACAACAACCTTTTGAGGGTAATAACTCCTTTATCCACTATTTACATAATTCATTTATATATTAGTATCTTACTCAGGCATCAGAGGGGCATAAACCGTCCGGTACGGTTTATCCCTCTAACGCTGTGTTCTTGGTACAGGATTGAGGAGTTGGATCGGTACCCCAGGTGGTATAGCATTCTGAGTGAGGTACCCGAAGAAAGCCACCAGAAACATTAGTGCGCCAGATAGGGGACTCGAATCATGACTGAGCTGGAAGAAACGACATGTGAGGGCAGAAGTGTTGCTCTGGCATTAGTATTCTCTCCGGGCACATCATCGACAGGGACGCCCAGTGTTAAAAGAGAAACATATGGTCTTGGATTATTGGACCTACAGAACGCAATCAACCCACCAGTCATCCCGGATCAATTGGCCTCGGTCTCAGAGTTGGAGTCCTTGCGAGCAGAGATCGCAGCCTTCAGGGAACAAGCCAGGATCGATCAGGAACAACAAAGAATCGATAGAGAGACCAATGTCCTTTCACAACAGAGACTGCATGAGCTGGAGGATGAAACACTGCGCTAGGCCGAAGGCACCAGCATAATGAGGCACTCACCCAGGCCCTCACTAGCGCATCTCAGGTAACGGCAGAGTTAAATACTGCCCCAATTACGGGAGTAACCGGCACCGCGGCAACTCCGTCCAAGGTAAGCGGTCACCGGGTCATCTAAATACCGATAGATATGTATCTGGAGAGCCTGAGGCATATGCCACCGTCGCCTTTGCCCCAGCCAACTCAAAATGAGCCACCAGTAACTGATCCAAATACGGTGTTGCTCTTACAAGTGGGCAACTCCTTGCATGCCCTTCAGGCAAGGGTAGAGGCAGCAGAGAATAGGGACACCTGGTGACCCTTGACCACTTACGAAGACCGTCCGGGTCCTTTCACCCCGCAGGTTAGAGGTGCAATTCGGTCGAATATATCAAAGCCGCTGAAGATTGACTACAAGGGAATTGGAGACCCGTACCAACACCTACAGGCTTTTCGGTCACAGACGAGCGCCAAGGGATACACAGATGAGGTGTGTTGTAACATGTTCCAGAAGACATTATCCGGGGAAGCATTGAGTTGGTTCTACGAATTGCCGGCTGGTTCTGTAGGGAATTTCAAGGAGCTCGCAGACAAATTCATAGCTCGATTCATCCTACATACCGATGGGGTTCACACCCCAAAAGGACTGCTAAAGGTTCAGCAGGGGGAGAATGAAACATTGAAATCCTTCACCAACCGGTGGCAGGCGGCTACCACTAAATGTCGGGACCTTAACAAGGAACTGGCCGAACTGGATTTCAGGAGGGGCTTAAGGCCCGGGGAGTTCCTGTACAGGATTAATCATCATAACCCAGCTAGCTACGACGAGCTGATGGCCACAGCCATCAGACACACTTAGGCCTAATTCAAAAAATACGGGGATAACGTCAGAACAGAACGAAGGATCTCCAACCCGGCCCTGGTGGCCAGGGATGAGCCACGAAAACGGGAGTGGGTGCATGATCAGGGACAATCACCCCACAACTCAAGCAAGAGGAGAAAAGAGTCCTCGTCCAGGTCTAGTGGTTACGCGACCACTCGGTCCCACGGCGAGGAAAGGGCACAACAAGGCCCACGAGCACCACCCCTACCCCAGTACGAGGTATTTACTATCCTAAACGCTTCGTACTAAACTATTTGGAATGAGAACAAAGAAGAGATACCTGGACCACCACCTCAGAAGTTCCCAAAAAGCAAACTTACATAACAGGATACCGAAGGATTCTGTACATATCATGAGGATGTTGGGCACAACACTAACCTTTGCATGGCTCTAAAGAATACGATCGAATTGCTTATTCAGAAAGGCAAGCTTCAACGGTACCTACCCGCTAAAGAGATAGGAGCTATTGACATATATGGCCGGATCCTCACGATCCACGGTGGAGGCCTGAAGGATTTACCTCTCCGGAAAAAGAAGTGAAACTCTAGTTTCGGCCACCCAAAAGTGTTCAATTTCCACAAAACCCCGCAGCAAGGAGGCAACGTTGAGTGGCAGTCCGTCACTTTCTTGCAGGAAGAGGAAGCTGACCTCAAGATGCAGCATGATGACCCCTTCCTGATCAGGCTCCAAATGGACCACTACATAATTTCTCGGGTGCTCGTGGATACCGGGGCCTCTGTTAGTGTGTTATTTCATGACGCGTACAAAGCCTTGAACAGAGGACTGGCCAAGCTATCACAGGACAATGAACCCCTTATCAGCTTTCCAGGAGATATCGTCCAACCACTCAGATCAGATTACTTATCGATCACGGTAGGAGAACGTCCAAACTATTCAACCATCAAAACAGAGTTCATTGTGGTCGACTGTGCTTCGTCTTATAATGCTATCTTGGGTCGACCGGCACTCTGGCATTTAAAGACATTCATTGCAGGCCACATGCTCATGACCATACGGGGTGATCAAGCTGCGGCGAGGCAATGCTATTCTTTAACGATATCTCGGGGTAGGGGAAAGTCGGAAATGTTGCCCGTAGTCACTGACCCTCTCACGGACAGGTATGAGGACCCCAGAGATGATACTGACTCTAATGAAGAATGGCCCGGTGTCGTGGAGGACATTAAGGAAGTCGTGTTATCCAAAGAATTCCCTGACAGAATT
Organism: Rosa chinensis; assembly: GCF_002994745.2. Taxonomy (NCBI): domain Eukaryota; kingdom Viridiplantae; phylum Streptophyta; class Magnoliopsida; order Rosales; family Rosaceae; genus Rosa; species Rosa chinensis. The sequence goes on from NC_037092.1 coordinate 56,384,033, forward strand.
GTCAAGATGGGTACCAAGTTGACCCCGGCTATCAGAGAAAACCTAATCTAGTTCCTCCGCTCTAACGCATCAGCTTTCGCTTGGTCATACGAGGACATGCCCGGTATTCTAACTAACATAGCCATGCACAACCTCAGCATTGTCTCTTTCTCGGCACCGGTAAGACAAAAGCGCAGAGCCTTCACGCATGATAAGTACCGGGCTATCCAGGTTGAGGTGAAGAAGTTAATAGCAATAAATTTTGTCAGGGAAGTGACGTATCCCCGGTGGTTAGCCAACGTGGTCATGGTACCAAAGAAAGCGCCGGGATCATGGTGTATGTGTGTAGACTATACCAACCTCAACCGGGCATGCCCTAAGGACAGCTTCCCTCTCTTGCGAATTGACCAATTAATTGACTCAACCGCTGGGTACCGGTTACTCAGCTTTATGGATGCATTCAGCGGGTACAACCAGATTCAGATGAACCCCGTCGACGAGGAACACACTGCTTTCACCACAGACAAAGGTCTTTATTGTTACCATGTCATGCCTTTTAGACTAAAAAATGCAGGTGCTACTTATCAGCGACTTGTCAACTCCATGTTTGCAAATGTCATCAGTACCATCATGGAGGTATACGTGGACGATATGTTGGTCAAAAGTCTAACCGCTAAGGACCACGTAACCAACTTATCAATTGTCTTCGCCATCATATTACGCAACAGTATGCAGCTAAATCCACAGAAGTGCATTTTCAGGGTCGAAGTTGGGAAGTTCCTCTGGTACATCATTAGCCACACGGGAATAGAGGCGAACCCAGAGAAGGTGCAGGCTATATTAGACATGATATCCCCCACCTACCGGAACGATGTCCAATCCCTTACAGGTAAGGTGACCGCCCTGTTAAGGTTCATTTCAAGACTCACGGACAAGTGCACTCCTTTCTTCAAGTTACTAAAAACCCAACATGTCGAGGTTATAGCCTGGTCCGCAGAGCACGAAGCTGCTTTTCTCAGCCTCAAGGCATACTTGGCACAAAGAGGCTTTACAAACCTGTTCCCGGAGAAATGCTTTACATATATCTTGCGGCATCTTCAACCGCTATAAGCTCCGTTCTGATCAGGCGGGATTCTGATTGCGAGTACTCGGTGTACTACACTGGAAAAGGTTACACTAGTGCAGAATCCAGGTACCCGGACATTGAAAAGGTAGCATTGGCCCTCCTGGTGTCGGCCCGGAAGCTCAAACATTACTTCCAGGCACACTCGATCACTGTTAATGTCCAAAGTTCAGCGGTAGCTAAACCTTGGTTAACGCTGATCCGATGGGCGGATCGCTACTTATGATATTCTCAGAGCTTCTGCTACCTGTCAAGTAAAATACAAATGGCGTCAGAGGGAGACCGCGTTTGGCGGTCTTCTCTTCTCCAATGCCTGAGTTAGTCAATGTACTTATATTCACAAAGTAATAGTAGGTAAGTAGTAAATGCGTGATTAATGAGGAGAGAACCTTTTATAGGTTGGGAAGAGGCTGACCTCTTGTTTGTTTTCGATGTGGGACTGACATGCTTCAGTTCCTAGCTTTTGGAGCTTATGATGCTATCTTGGCGCAGCGCATGGCGGCGCGTCAGCGGTGATCTGGGGGTGAGCCGAAGCTCAGGCGGTAGCCTGCTTGGCTGTGTTTCCATAGGTCACACCGTTGGTGGTAGTTGGTACCACTGAAGGTAGCATGAGCGTGGCTCATTCTAGACAATTATGCTTGGAAAATGCTCATGTAAGTACAAGTCCCCAGTCAAGGAGGGCAATCCTGGTTGGGGAGTTGCCTAGCGGTTTGAAGCGTTACTTCTGCTAGACTTGCGAGAGCATAATTAGCGTTAGTGTGTTGTCAACCATGGACTTACTGAGCAAAAGCTTTATACCCTTCCGGGTGGGCCCCTGCTAGGCCCTCCAGGGAGTCCCCCACTCCCCGGCTAAGATAGACCTCCGTTTGGTCGTCATATTGTTTGTTGAGGGGAGCTGCGCAGAACAGAGGGTGTTGGGTAGCGAGCCCAATCTTTGATACCCAAATGGTGGGGGTCAACATACCTGATCAGGGCTGTCGTAGACTGTTGACAAGTCCCCCTGTCCTGTAGGGATGTAGCTTATGTGACGCCTCATGGCGGTCGTCATAGGTTTGACTGTAATGCCGCATGGCGGTCGCTGTCAGAGTAAGGCGTCACCTCGGGAATCTCTGTTGGCGGAAGTCCCTCCGCTGATGGTAAGGGGCAAGAATTGTTGTGGGGACCTGGCTAGTTGCCGTTCAGCGGACTGTCTTGCTTGCGGTACGGAGAAGTTCCAATAGCGTAGTTGTGCTTAGCGGAGATTCTCGTGTGCAAGAAGATAGGGGGACGTTCTGCTAGGCGGAACGCGGAGACTCTCTCTTGCAAGAAGAAAAGGGAGAAGTTCCGCTAGGCGCGTTGCGCTTAGCGGAGACTCTCGCTTGAAAGAAGAAAAGGGAGAAGTTCCGCTAGGCGCGTTGCGCTTAGCGGAGACTCTCTCTTACAAGAAGAAAAGGGAGAAGTTCCGCTAGGCGCGTTGCCCTTAGTGGAGACTCTCGCTTGCAAGAAGAAAAGGGAGAAGTTTTGCTAGGCGTGTTGCGCTTAGTAGAGACTCTTGCTTGCAAGAAGAAAAGGGAGAAGTTCCGCTAGCGGTGTTGCGCTTAGCTGAGACTCTCGCTTGCAAGAAGAAAAAGGAGAAGTTCCGTTGGAGGTGTTTCGCTTAGAGGAGACTCTAGCTTGCAAGAAGAAAAGGGAGAAGTTCCTCTAGCAGTGTTGAACTTAGCGGAGACTCTCGCTTGCAAGAAGGAAATGGAGAAGTTCCGCTAGCGGTGTTTCGCTTAGAGGAGACTCTAGCTTGCAAGAAGAAAAGGGAGAAGTTCCTCTAGCAGTGTTGAACTTAGTGGAGACTCTCACTTGCAAGAGGAAAAGGGAGAAGTTCTGCTAGCGGTGTTTGCGCTTAGAGGAGACTCTCGTTTGAAGGTTGGTATACCTTCTTTGTGGACAGTTACTTCGGATAGACTCTTCGTTTGACGGCGCTCAACAAGTGGCCATCATTCACTAGGTTCGTATGTGGGATAACGTCTCCTCAGCACGCTCGCATCCTCGCCATTAATGGGAGTAATTATGGCTTTTGTAACCGAGGCCACTCCTCAGTTAATCCGGAGAGTAAGTGTGATCGTGGGGCATGTGTACGGCTGGTGTGCAATGTCGTTTTGTAGTGGACGGTCTAGCTTTGTTTGATGTTGACATAAAAGAGAGGGAGATTGAGTGGTTCAACACTTTGCATCTCGAACCAGTATCGTCGTCTTCAAGTCTGAGATCTGAGGAGAAGATTTTACGATTCCGTGAAGTTATATATCCATGGAGGACAAAAAACCTCTTAAAGCGAAGAAGAGCACCCTCGAGCACATCAGAGTTCCCATCTGAGGTTGGTAGTCTGACTCTCGTCCCTGTTTCATTGGGTTTTTTGTTGTTTCTGTTAGTATCTGGTTTTGTGGTTTCGAAGTGGTTTCTGCCATATCCTGGTGTATATGAGGGTCTAGACTTGTGTTTGGGGGTGGGTTTTAGGTGTTTGACAGAGGGTTGGGGTTTATTATCCTGCTAGATAAGGAGGTGTTATAGGCTATTAGAACCATGGCGACAAAGGCTACCGGAGAGACCCCTTTCTGCATGGCTTTTGGGTCTGAGGCGGTCCTCCCCATTGAAACGCAAATCCATAGTCCCAGGATCGAATACTTTGATGCGGGTACCAACGTGGAGGGCCTACAGCTTGATGCTGATTTGCTCGAGGAGTGAAGGGATGTGGCACACATGCATAATCTCACAAACAAGAGGAGAATAGCTCGTTATTACGATGCCAAGGTACAGTCCCGGACACTAAAGTTGGGGGATTGGGTCATGAAGCAGGTTTACCCTGAGCCCCGAGGACTGGATCCCTCCTGGACAGGCCCTTACGAAATCGTCGAGGAAGTAGGTCTCGCGACCCTTCACATCCGGACATGGACGGAGTCGTTTCCCGACATCCATGGAATACGCAGCACCTCCGGTACTATTACAAATAGCTCCCAGAGCATCTTACCCTACCTTTTGATCATCCAGCTATGGCAAGCTACCCATCGGGTACTCATTTTGTGTAAGCCACTAGTGTTTCTTTGAATGGAAAAATGGATTATTCAGACAATTACTTGCATTTTTACCTTAGTAACAGGACCTACCGGACAACCAAGCTACATTGTTAGTTACTTTATTCCGATAATGCGTAATTTAAACATACACGCTTTAGTAAGGCATAAAATACAAGCAATTTTAATCCTTTAAACATTTCCATTTAACAAAATATATATATATATATATATATAAATAAAAAGGAAGCAACCCCGTACTTCGAGGCAAAGGAATTTAATTAATGATTAACCCCAATACTAGCTCGAGGCCATTGTTCAAAAAATGGGTGCAACAAAATAAGGCCCCGGAAGGCAAACTTCCTAACTATGAACATCAGGATGACCACCAGTTGCCCCTCCTTCGGGTCTTGCACTCTGGCTTCCCTGTTCCTTCTCCTTGGCCTCTTGCTCCTTGTTCTTCTTCTCCAGCAGTCCCCGCCTGAATTTGGCTTTGTCCAGGTACCCGACTGCCACCCACTCTTTGTACTTGGTAATCACGGCTTTGTCTTGAGCAACGAGAAGCATATCGACAAGCTCTTGGGAGCCCTTGAACCCGGCAACGGCCTCTTGCTTCTTGATAGGAAGGCGCTCCTCCAGATACTTTGCTTTGACCTTCTAGGACTGGGCAGATTTTTCAGCTTCTTTCATAGAGTCCCGGGCACTTTCTATCTTAGCCTTTACCCCAGCAAGTTCGCCTTCAAGCTCCGAGATCCTTTTCTCCGCTACCTCCAGTTTGGTTACCTTAGGAGTTAAGGACTCTACATTCTTCCTCGAGGAGTCCCGCTCCTTCTCCAGCTTCGCCTTCTCCCCATGCAGATACTTCACTTGCCCGGAGAGGTTACTAACCTCTTCCTTCAACTGAGTATCTTCCTCATTAGCGTCGATTGCGTACACATTGAATAATACCTGTAACACCCTGTAAGTACACACAAATAGTGCAGACAGTAGGCAAATAATTTAAAATATAGGACCAGTATCCGCATCATTGATTCTCGGGCTATGCGCCGATTCTCTTAGGGAGTGTTGTCCTTCGCCCATACCCGGTCTAGGTTTATGTCCTTCAGCGGCAAGCATAGACCACACGAACTTCTCATCAGCAACCCCGTACTCGCTCAGCAGTTGCTTTATGGGCTTCTTGGGGACTAATGGTATGGCCAGAGACAGCATCCCAAGTGAAGGCGACAGCTCTGGTCCCGGATGACTTTTCTTCTGCCTCTTGGGTCCCATCCCTATAACATCTCAACCGGTATAAGTGAACTCCTGTTTATCCCCACTCCGATGGTGATGCCTATGGAACCTCCTCTTCTCACCTGGAAGCAGGACCTCCTCGCTTCCAGCTAACCCAACAGAGCGGGAAGAAACAGAGCCAGATACCGGCGCCTTTTTCTCCCGAGGTCAGCAATAGTAACCACGTCCCTGGCAGTAGGCTGCTCGCTCTGGGTGACGGGGTGTCAGGATCAGGGTTACCGTACCCTTCATCAGGAATCTTGAGAAGAAATTCTTCAATCGAGCTATCCATAACCTTCGACCCCAGGTCAACGTCAATATGAAACGCATCCTCTCCTTGGCTCATCAGCATGTCTATTAACTTGTTGTCGTTCATCTTGTCGTCCTCCTTACCTTTACGGGGTTTCCTCTTCGGCACTTTCACTATAAACAATTTCAAAGGTCGGTCAAACACAGGAGTACCAAAAAAAAAAAAAAAAAAGAAAGATACGCTAGCCTCACCAGGTAGTCTTCCTATGCCTAGTTTATCTAGTATGGAGTACCGAATGAACCTATACGAGCTTCTCTCTTCTTCACTCCATACGGCGTATACACGAGCTATCCTTTTTCTTTCGACCTCCAACAATGAGTACGATTGATCCCCGATGGCCTGAAACGTACCCGTTAAGTGCCATTTCTTATTCTTAATTTGCTAGTGCCCTCTAGTGAGAAAAACTTTGTTCCTCCACTTCTTGCTTTCTGAGGTGGGCATGTCAGTAACTAGAGGCTCATAGTCCTGAGCGGAAAATGTCACCGTACCTTGCCAAAACTGTTTCCTCAAGTATAAAACCCGATACATGGCTCGGGATTCGTTTATGGTGGCCACCCTTGCTGGCACAAGTCCTACATTGCCATCATACTCAAAATTTGTCGCCAGGCATTTGGAGTCAACTGCCCCGGTGACAGATTTAGCATCCTCAAGAGATACTGTAGACACCGGGGCAGCGGTAATGATAGCCCTTGGTGGAATTGGTTCTTGTGTAGCGCCGCCCATCCCGGAGTCGGATTCGCTGCCATCTCCCCAGCCATTAAAGGCCTAAGTTCCACCACGTCTGGTATTCCCCATTTTAACCTCATCATAATTTTCTCCTTCATTGTCATTGTTAATGTCTAAAAGTCTAGCGGTAGCTGGACCTTAGTTAACGCTGATCCGGCAGGCGGATCGCTATCTTTGTTGTGAAGGGTTCCCGTTACCTGTCAAATAAAATACAACGGGCGTCAGAGGGAGACCGCGCCGGGCGGTCTTCAACTCTCCGATGCCTAAGTTAGTCAATGTATTTATGTTGACAAAGTAACAGTAGGTAAGTATTGAATGCGTAATAAATGAGGAGAGAGGAGAGGACCTTTTATAGGTGAGGAAGAGGATGATCTTCTCCTTGTTTTCGATGTGGGACTGATGGTGCTTCAGTTCCCAGTTTCAGTAGCTTCTGATGCCATCTTGACACGGCGCGTGGCGGCGCGTCGGCGGTGCTTTGGGGTTGATCCGGGGCTCAGGCGGTAGCCCGGCTAACTGTCTCTACGTCAGTCACTCATATGGTGGGCGTTGGTACCCCCGGTGGTACCATGAGCGTGGCTCATTATAGCTAATTATGCTTGCAAATGGACATGCATGTACAAGTCCCCCAAATCCCCAGTCAAGGAGGGCAATCTTGGTTGGGGAGTTGATCGGCGGTTTGAAGCGTTTCTCCCGCTAGACTTTGCAGAAGCATAATTAGCGTCAGTGCGTTGTCAACCATGGATTTATTGAGCAAACGCTTTGTGCCCTTTCGGGTGGGCCCCTGCTAGGCCCCCAGGGAGTCCCCCACTCCCCGGCTAAGATGGACCTCCGGATGGTCGTTGTTATTGTTTGTTGAGGGGGAGCTGCACGGAGCAGCGCTGCACGGAGCAGAGGGTGTTGGGTTGCGAGCCCAATCTTAGCACCCAGGTGACGGGGGTCAACGTACCTGATCAGGGCTGTCGTAGACTGTTGACTAGTCCCCGTGTCCCGTAGGGACATTCTGACCGTAACTCCGCGTGGCGGAGTTGTCAGAGAGGCGTGGCCTCGGGATCCGCCGCTGGCGGAAGTCCCCCCGCTAGATGTAGCAGGAAGCAGCGTCAAGTAGACGTGCTTGGTATTTTATTGAGCGGTGTTGCGCTGAATAAAGTACGCAGCTTGTCAGATGAGAAATGGGGTCAGCCAGCGGTGCGCTGTGTTGCGGAGGACGCCCCGTTTACCAAATGAGGAGAGAAGCTCCGCCGGCGGGGTTTCGCTCAGCGGAGACTCCGTCACTTGGGAGATGACAAGTGAGGATCCGCTGGCGGGGTTTCACTCAGCGGAGACTCCGTCACTTGGGAGATGACAAGTGAGGATCCGCTGGCGGGGTTTCGCTCAGCGGAGACTCCGTCACTTGGGAGATGACAAGTGAGGATCTGCTGGCGGGGTTTCGCTCAGCGGAGACTCCGTCACTTGGGAGATGACAAGTGAGGATCTGCTGGCGGGGTTTCGCTCAGCGGAGACTCCGTCACTTGGGAGATGACAAGTGAGGATCCGCCGGCGGGGTTTCGCTCAGCGGAGACTCCGTCACTTGGGAGGTGACAAGTGAGGATCTGCTGGCGGGGTTTCGCTCAGCGGAGACTCCGTCACTTGGGAGATGACAAGTGAGGATCTGCTGGCGGGGTTTCGCTCAGCGGAGACTCCGTCACTTGGGAGATGACAAGTGAGGATCTGCTGGCGGGGTTTCGCTCAGCGGAGACTCCGTCACTTGGGAGATGACAAGTGAGGATCCGCCGGCGGGGTTTCGCTCAGCGGAGACTCCGTCACTTGGGAGATGACAAGTGAGGATCTGCTGGCGGGGTTTCGCTCAGCGGAGACTTGCCATGGTTGGGGGGTTTACTTGTCAGGTGGCGACTTCCCTTGGAAGCCAAAGAATGATGACGGTGGACACGTGGCTAACTCTGAGAGGGTTAGCGTCTGGAGGCTTGCCTCCTAAGCCTAGCCGTCTTCTCGTCATTAATGCGAGTAATGATGGATCTCGTAACCGAGGCGACGCCTCGGTTAATCCAGGGAGTTAATGAAGACGTGGGACACGTGTACGGTTGGTACGTGATGTAGTTTTGTAGCGGACGGCTCAGGATTATTTGATGTTGACATAAAAAGGGGGGAACTGAGCGAGTTTCGACATTTCTGGAAAATCTTCAAATCTGAGTTGCCTGCTTCGAACCTTGTTCGCCTGCGAATTGCGAAGGAGATCTCCGGGCCTGCGTGGAGTAGTCGGACTGGAGAGGACGAACACTGTTAGTGAAGACGAACTGCACTCCAAAGTCTTCGACGTGAGGTTGGTATTTCGGATCCTCTTCCTGTTTCATTGAATCTGCAATGGTGGTTTCTGGGTTTTGGTATTTCTGTTAATGGTATGATACTGCCTCTGTGCTGTTTTCGGAGGGTGTAGGGAGAGATTTGAGGGAGGTTACGGTGTTTGACAGAAAGTTGGGGTTTTGGGTTTTGCTAGACGGTCTAATCTGGGTTGAGCGTGCGGTTGTTTTTGTTTTGGTATTTTTGTGGGTAGTTGTTCTTGGCATCTTTGGCTGTATCTGATGTGAGAGTAGGTTAGATCTGTATTTGTGCTAACTGATGTGGGTTTTAGGGTTTGGGATGGCCAACGTCATAGATATTTCGAGCAGTGAGGATTCCGGGTCTGACGTGTCGTTCAGCGTGGCGGATATGACCTTTATTGACTCGTTGCGTCCGTCTGCCCATGCAGGAACCTCACTGCCAGAACCGCTTGAAGTTGAGCCACTTCGGACCATCCCCTGGGAAATAGCTATGGATCGTGGCTCGCGACCAGAGAGCTCTAGGGCAGGTGAGTTGGCTAGGCGTGACGAGCGCTTGGCGAGCAATAGCGCTGCTAGCGGCTCCGCTGGCGAAGGGGAAGCGCCGGGCCAAAATGTCGAGTCGGCGTGGTACCTCTCAGATGGCACCGCCGTCGACGAGGCAGGTGGGCGGATGGATGCCGCCGCTGTTAACCGGATGAAGCGGACGTTCCGGTTGCCGGGCTCGGTGAAGCTGCGCCCCCCGACAGCGGATGAGAAGGCCTCGATGCTCCCAGCGGGATGTGCTGCCGTGCACGAGGCCATATTCCGCCAAGGAGTGACATTCCCGCTAGTGCCCAATCTCCAAATTCTTGTGTGCGAGTTTGGGCTTGCCTTTGGGCAGATCTGTCCCAACATGTGGCGGTTGCTGTTGGCGATGAACTCCCTGTGGCGCTTGTCGGGGTGCGAGGGGCCTACCGTGGCGGAAGTGCTTCACTTCTACGAACTAGAGTATGTGAAGCGCCGAGGTTGCAGAGGGTGCGTGAACCTAAGCCGCCGCCAGGGAGCGCCCAAGTTGATTGAGAATTTAAGGGACTCAATGTCCTACTGGCGGGGGACTTTCTGCGTCGCCACAGACGGCTGGGAGTACCATACTAGGTCGAATGTGGAGGGGCCGACGTTTAAGACTAAGTCGGAATTCCAGCCCATCCGAGGTTGGCAACTGGTTTCCGCTAAAACTAACTGGCGGTTTCAAACTTTTGCAAACCTGCGGTTTTTGCTAATGATTATTGTGTTTGTGCAGCGGGACTAAGGTATATTCTGACGCGCGAAGAGGAGTGTCGCGTGGCGAGGATCCGCGGCTGCTGGCGGAACCGCAATTTGCTTGACTTCCGTCTTCTGACCGGTTGGGAATTGCTGGTCGACCTGGGGCTAACTCGCTCTATTGGTGAGAGCCACTCCGCCACACCTCACCACCTTTTTTTTTTTTTAAATCCGGACTGACGGGTGTTTGTGTTTTTCTTTTCAGAAACCCCGCCCGGTAACAAATCCAGTCGCGACGCTTTCGAAAAAGCAATGGATCGCGCCGAGATAGAAAATTTTCTGGAGGCTATGTATGCCGAGGGGTTGGCGGCCCAGCAGACGGTGGTGAACCCGGAGACGCTGGTGCTGAGCCAGTCTGAGGTTGCGGTGGAGCTGCCGATGCCGCACCACTCCCACCTGGGTGAGGATGGCCTGCCGGTAGTGCAGGCGGACACTCAAGTGGGTGGCGGGGAGAGGGGGAATGTTGGTACAAGGCCGCGGGAGCGGATGCCTACCACCCGGCGCGGTCCTCAAAAGAAGACGGTGCAGCCGACGGTGACTGCCACCGAGTCCCGGGGTGAGCCGCCGGTGCGGGTGACGAGGACCGCTGCTGGGACACAACGGGCGTTGGAGAGAAAACGCCGGCAGCCTGACTCCCCCGTCGAGGAAGAGGAAGAAGAGGTGGTGATCGGAGTCCGCCAACAAAAGAAGGCTCGAGAAGCTGCGTCGAAGGGTGCAGTGGCGGAGGGGGAGGCAGCAGCCGTCAGTGATCTGGACTCCTTTGCCGAGTATGCGCCATTCATGACAGAAGGGGAGCGGGCGTTCCTTTTCCATTTGTGCGAGCGGCTGGGGTTCGGGGGTCTGGCGGGCATATCGCGCCCGACGGCAATTGACCAATCGCCCTTCAGCTCGGCGTTTGGTCAAATATCTGCGGGGTTACATGATATGTTCGAGGCGGCGTCTAAGCAGCCCCGGATTGAGGAAGAGCTCAGGGGGAGATCGGAGGTCTCCAGAGGGAGCTGGCGGAGGCCAAGGAGAGATTGGTGGAGGCCGAGCAGGGGCTGGCCAAGGCGGAGTGTGACTATGCGGACGCCCGCGGCAAGCTTAACGCGGCCATAAGGCGGGACGTGGAGAGGAATGAACGCGTCTCCCAGTTGGAGCAGGAGATCGCATTGCTGCAGGAGCGGATAGCCGCTAAAGATAAGAAGCTCATCATTGTGCAGCGGGAGTCTGCCGCCAGACTGGGTGAGATGCAGCGGCTGGACGGGGAGGTCAACCGCCTGAAAAATGAACAGAGTTCTTCTGCAGCCGCCGCCGTTGAAGCGTTCAAGATGTCGGCGGAGTATAAAAAGACATTGACCGAAGCGGCGAAGTCTGGGGCCCGGGCAAATATAGACATGTTGACGCGGAAGGGCGCCATTGACTTTGTAAAGGCGTCACAGCCCGACGCGCCGGTGGTCGAGGGTGTCCCGCCGGAGACAGAAGTCGTGCCTCCCACTGCGGCAGGTACTCATTCGGGCAGCGGGGAAAGTGGCTCCCATCCGCCGGAAAGGTCCCAGCAGACTCCCCAGCAGACCCCGTCGGAGGTGTCACGTGCCGGATTTCTGGAGGCACACACCCGGGCGGATGGTACAATGGAGACTCCCAGTCCGACAGCTCGAGGGTCCGATCAGGCGAGCCGATCGGTCGTGCCGCCGCCAGTTGAAGCCGGAGAAGCCGAAGACAACCGCTGAAGCCAGCTGAGACTTCCATAGGGTTTTTTTTTTTTACTGTAATAATGAACTATTTTGGGTGGGGAGTCCCAGCCCTGAAATGAAATTTCAGAGTTTGACGTTTGTCATGATGTGTTTGTACCGCTAGAGTTTTGACGTAGAGATTTTTCTTTTGCCAAGCAATGAAACATTAAAGGAATTAAAATTGGTCCAAGTGCACCACGTAGCGGACGTGGTCCGCTGACGATTCCTGGCGTTGCCAGTTGCCCTCAGTGCTAGACTTGGTAACAATGGTTTGAATAATTCCTCGTTTCATTGATAGCTGACTGATCAGCGTTTACAAAAGAGGGGTAGTACCCGTTGGGTAGCTTCCCTTAGCTAAATATTGAACAAAAATTTAGCTAAGTCAAGATGCTCTTGGGTAGCGGCATGACTATTTGTAATAATACCGAAGGTGTTCGGTATTCCAAGGGTGGGTCGTTGTGACGCCATCCTTGTCCATTAAGTAGAAGGTGCCTGGGCTAACGACTTCCACAATTTTGTACGGACCTTCCCAAGTTGGGCGAAGCTTTGTTGGCGGTGGAATGACTTCCTTCATTACCCAGTCCCCCAGTTGGAGGTTCCGGGCCTTGACTCTGGCGTTGTAGAAACGCGATACCCGCTGCTTGTTTTGCAGGTTGCATAGGTGGGCCCTGTGTCGCCTTTCCTCCAGGAGGTCCTTGTCCAGGTTGATGCCGTCAGTGTTGGTCTCTGGGCGGTAGCCCTCGACTCTGGCGGTAGGTTGAGAGACCTCAATGGGCAGGACAGCCTCCGTTCCGAACATCATGCAGAAGGGAGTTTCACCTGTTGCGGAAGTTGGGGTTGTTCTGATGGCCCATAGAACTTCCGGGAGTTTCTCCGCCCATAGACCCTTTGCTTTGTCGAGTTTTTTCTTCAGCAGCCTTTTGATTATCTTGTTTGCTGCTTCGACCTGACCGTTGGTCTGGGGGTGGGCGACAGACGCAAAACTCATCTTAGTACCCAAGTTGGCGGTGAAAGAGATGAGCTCCTTGTTGTTGAATTGTGTGCCATTGTCGGTGATTATCGTGTGTGGGACACCGTAACGGCAGTAGATGTTCTTCCAGAGGAAGTGAATTACCTTGGCGGTAGTTATTGCTGTTAGTGGTTCCGCCTCTATCCACTTGCTGTCGTAGTCGATAGCCACTATAATGTACTTGAACTGGCCCTTGGCGGTTTGAAATTTTCCCATCAGATCCAGGCCCCAAGTTGAGTGGATCCATGGGGCGACGATGACCGATAGTGGTTCCGCCGGTGCATGCGGGATGTCAGCAAATTGTTGGCACTTGTGGCATGATCTTGCTACCTGGCGGGCATCGTCGCCGAGAGTAGGCCAAAAATAGCCTTGTCGCATTGTGCGATTGGCTAAGGATCTGGCGCCTGAATGGTTTCCGCATTCTCCGCCATGAATTGCTGCCAGAACGACCTTTCCCTCCTCTGGGGTTAGGCAGCGGAGGTTGGGATGGGTGAATCCCTGGCGGTACAGCTTGCCGTTCTGGATGTTGTAGCGGGTTGCCCTCCGCTGGAGTTGTTGCGCCTTAACCTTGTCGTCCGGCAATGTGCCGTTGCGCTTGTACTCGATGACTTCGTCCATCCAGCTGGTATTGACCTCAATGTTGAAGATCTCCGCCAGGGTTTTTGTGATACTTGGCTTGTCAAGACATTCCACTCTTGTGTCCGCTGGACTCTGATGTGGCTGGGCGGTTGCTAGCCTTGCCAGTGAATCAGCCTTGGCGTTCTTTTCCCTGGGGATTTGTGTGATGTTATGAAATTTGAATTTCTTGAGGAGTGTCTTAACGTACCCCAAGTATGCCGCTAACTGTTGGTCCTTGGCCTGGAAGCTGTCATTGACCTGATTAACGACCAACTGGGAATCACTAAAGATGTTGACGCTGTCAGCCCCTGAATCGATGGCGAGGAGTAGGCCGGCAATGAGTGCTTCGTATTCCGCCATGTTGTTGGAGGCTTTGAAGTTGAATTTTAGTGCGTATTCCACATTCAGCCCCCCAGGGCCCGTGAGGATGACTCCTGCGCCGCTGGCCTTGGCGCTGGCGGAGCCGTCCACATGCAGATTCCAATCTGATTGTAGGGGAGCTGGCTCCTTAGCGGTGACCATTTCCGTCCCGGGCTCATTCTCCGTGCTGGGACTGGGCTGGCGCTCAGTGAGCTCGGCGATGAAGTCCGCTACTGCCTTCATGGCGGTTCTTGGCTTGTAGTCTATGTCAAATTCACTGAGCTCGATGGCCCACTTGCTGAGGCGCCCTGAATGTTCAGGGTTCTGCATTACCTTGTTTCTGCCCCGTTCATGCCCCTGCCGGCGTAGAAAACTGGGAGCTCGTCCTGTCCCTCCCGCCGGACAATGGCGCAACTCACCGCTGATACCGATACCGCTAGGTATATGAACAGTGTCTCTCCTTGCACAGGGATAGAGAGTAGTGGGACTGCCGCCAGGTAATCCTTCAAGCCCTGAAACGCCGCCTGACATTCTGGGTTCCAGTTGATGACCTTCTTGTGAGTTGTTTTGAGTAGTTTGAAAAATGGGGCACACCTGTCAGTGAGCCTGGAGATGAATCGAGAGAGGGCGGTTAACTTGCCTTGGAGGCATTGGACGTGTACCTTATACTCAGGGTCTGCCAGGTCGAGTATGGCCTGCACCTTGTCCGGGTTAGCCTCGATGCCTCGTTCACTGACGATATAACCCAGAAATTTGCTGGCGGTGACGCCAAAGAAGCATTTTTCTGGGTTGAGGCGCATGCCATAGGCCAGGAGGATGGTAACTATGATCTTGAGGTTTGCCACGTGTCCGCTGGCTTTTATACTCTTGACCAACATGTCGTCCACGTAGACCTCGATTATCTTGCCCAAATGCTCAGCGAACATAGCATTCATCAGCCGTTGATAAGTTGCTCCGGCGTTCTTCAGACCGAAAGGCATAACATTGTAGCAATAGAGGCCCTTGTCGGTGGTGAAGGTGGTACACTCCTGATCGCTGGGATGCATCTTGATCTGATTGTAACCGGAGAAAGCGTCCATCATGCTGAGGAGTTCATGCCCGGCGGTTGCGTCAACCAGCTGATCAATGCGTGGGAGAGGGAAACTGTCCTTTGGGCACGCCTTGTTGAGATTTTTGAAGTCGACACACATCCGCCACTTGCCGCTAGGCTTCTTGACCATGACCAGGTTGGAGATCCATTGGGGATAGATTACCTGGCGGATGAATCCAATGCCCTGGAGTTTGGCGACCTCTTCTCCTATGGCGCGGTATTTTTCCTCGTCGAAGGCCCTTCGCCTCTGCTTGATGGGATGGAAGGATGGCTTAATGGTTAGTTTGTGTGTGATGATTTCGGGAGAGATACCTGGCATGTCCGCATATGACCATGCGAAAACGGCGGCGTTGTCCCGCAGGAATTGAGTAAGTTCTGCGGCTACCTCTGGGTCTAGCTGAGCTCCTATGCGGACTGTCCGCTCTGGGTGCTCGTCAGAGATGCTGATGACCTTCAACGATGTTTCAGGATTGACCGGTTCCTTCCTTACGTATTTCTCCTCCTCATCCCTAGGATCCTCGAAGATATCCGGTGGCGGTGCCTGATTTCCTACCGTTAGGATTTCGTGGCGGCGGGTTGACCGCGCAATGGTGGTAGAGTAGCATTCTCGTGCCAGTTGCTGACTTCCCCTGACACAGCCTGTGCCGTTGGGTGTGGGGAACTTCATGAGAAGCATGTATCCGGCGATGATGCATTTGAGCTTGTTGAGTGCCGGCCGTCCTATGATGGCGTTATACGAACTGAAACAGTCCACAATTATAAATTCGGTATGTGCCTCCGCCATACATGGACTGGAGCCGATGGTTAACCGCATGTAGTCAGAGCCCAGCGGTTGAGTGATATCGCCGGAGAAGCTAAGCAACGGCTCATGGTCTTGTAGTAGTTTCTTGTTCCGCTTAAGGTTGTTGTAACAACCGCTGAATATGACATTGACAGCAGATCCGCTATCCACCAAGATTCTTCCTACTGACCATCTGTCGAGAATGGCATCGATCAGGAATGGGTCGTCATGGGGTAGATGCACTCCTCGCTCCTCCTCCTCTGAGAAGGTGATGGGCTCCCAACCAGACTTTGGGAGTTTGGTGGATCGCTCGTAGCGGATGTTACAGACTTCCTTTGGGTGATTGGCGCGTGCGTAACGCTTTCTTGCCCTGTGAGACATGTTGGTGATTGGAGCCCCGCCGTCGATGGTGTTGATGCGGCCCAGTGGCTCAATGTTGGCAATCACAGGTGGCGGTTGGCGCACCTTGAATTGATCCATCTTGCCGTCCCGGTATAGGGTCTCAATGGTTGTTTTGAGAGCGTTGCAACTGTTGGTATTGTGACCGCTGTCCTCGTGGTACTTGCACCACATGCCGGTGTTTCTTGGCTTACCCTTTTTGGGGAATCTCGGCGAGGGTGGCGGTGGTATCTGATCCTTGCACTGATTGTAAATCTCCTCGTACGAGGCTGTGAGGACGGTGAACACTGCATACCGCTGAGAGGATTCCGTCTGCTTGTTGCGATTGTCCCCCTGGGATTGGCGGTTGCCCTTGTAGTGGTTGTCTTTCTGCCTCTTGCTTTGGTAACCGCCCTGCTGCCACTCCCTCTTCTTGTCAGCTGGCGGTGCAGTGGGGGCTTTGCTGGCGGTCTCTTGATGGCTGGAGGAGGGTTGAGATGACTTTGTTGGTGTTGCTGGTGGCGGTGGGGTTTCTCCATATGTGATAAACTCTGCCTGGGCATGAATGACCGCCTCACTCATAAGGTGATCATACGCCGCATTTGGATGATTGTAGTTGAGGTGATATAGGAATGGTCCCTTGAGGAGTCCCTGCTTGAAAGCCGCCGAAGCCATTGTTTTATCGAGATCGCGGCACTGAGATGCTGCCGCTCGCCATCTTGTGACGAATGCCTTCAATGATTCGTCCCCTCCCTGTCTGACGCCAAACAACTGGCTCGTGTTGTGATGACCGGCGGACAACAAGATGAATCGAGAGAGGAAAGCATGAGATAATGCGTGGAATGAGTCGATGGACCCCGGCGGACACTCGAAAAACCAACTCATTGCCTCACTATCCAGCGTTTCGCTGAACAAGTGGCACAGGGTGGCGTCATCAAATCCCTTGTTGTTGGTGACCTTCTTGAACGTGTCCATGTGGACGAAGGGATCGGTCTTACCGCTATAATGTGACATTTTTGGGGTCTTTGCAAATGCTGGTCTGACGGCTTGCAAAATTGTGGCGGTGAATGGGCCTGGCCTGGACGCGAAGAGTGGGTTTGGGGCTGGCGCCGGGGTGCCTGCCTCCGCCAGGATTAATCTCCGTTCTAACTGCTGCATCCTCTCCAAAATTTGGGTGGTTGCGTCGCCCGCGGGGCCCGCTCGGGCGTTCCGCGGATCGAACCCCCGACCGGGAATGGGTAGATTACCCTCAGTCCTTGTTCTAGTCCTCGAGTGGTGGGTGCGCAGCGATGACTCCGCCTCCTGCTCCGGCAGGTGTGGGATAGGGGGTGGTCCCATTCCTGCCAGCTCAGGTGGGCTTAGCGGTACCTGCATTTGCACGATGGGTCCTATACCAGCGGTAGGCCGGCTGTGTCTGGTGCTGTGTGACTGCTCACTTCGTGCAGGGTTGGCGTTTGCGTCCAGCGTTCGCCTTAGCTCGTCGAAGCGTGTCATCAGCGTGGCCACTTGGTTTTGGGCCTCCGCCTTCTCCTTGCGTTCCTGCTCGCGCTCTCTGTTTGCTTTGTGGAGGTCTGCCAGCGCCAATTCATACAAGGCGGTGAGGTCCTGACCTGGGGGACGGCTGCTGCTTGGATTTGTTTCACCGCCTGGGTTGACCGGGGTGTTGAATAGTGCACGGTTGATGCTTACCGCTGGGCGGGCGGGTTGGGGAACGGCGGACTGGTCTGCCTGCTCCCCGATATTTCCCCCGCTACCGTTAGTCATGGTAACTGTGATGGGATGACCTTCTGTTCAAGGATTCCCACAGACGGCGCCAATGTTAATGTCTAAAAGTCTAGCGGTAGCTGGACCTTAGTTAACGCTGATCCGGCAGGCGGATCGCTATCTTTGTTGTGAAGGGTTCCCGTTACCTGTCAAATAAAATACAACGGGCGTCAGAGGGAGACCGCGCCGGGCGGTCTTCAACTCTCCGATGCCTAAGTTAGTCAATGTATTTATGTTGACAAAGTAACAGTAGGTAAGTATTGAATGCGTAATAAATGAGGAGAGAGGAGAGGACCTTTTATAGGTGAGGAAGAGGATGATCTTCTCCTTGTTTTCGATGTGGGACTGATGGTGCTTCAGTTCCCAGTTTCAGTAGCTTCTGATGCCATCTTGACACGGCGCGTGGCGGCGCGTCGGCGGTGCTTTGGGGTTGATCCGGGGCTCAGGCGGTAGCCCGGCTAACTGTCTCTACGTCAGTCACTCATATGGTGGGCGTTGGTACCCCCGGTGGTACCATGAGCGTGGCTCATTATAGCTAATTATGCTTGCAAATGGACATGCATGTACAGTCATACTTCTCTTGGGCTCGTCGCACACAGTCTCATCTACTAGCGTATATCTAGGTATAGGTATGCCCTCGGGAATCATCCTTGCTGTCATCTCCATCGGTACCTTCGCTACTTTATGAGAATACCCCAGTCGAGGATTCGGTATTCTTCGCTAACTCCATACGTGTACTACTGCCGGCCAGGTACTGGTCAATATCTGCTTCCGCTTGTCTCCGGAAGATTGATAGGACGATCTCGCATCCCCAGTCTTGGTTTCTGATTCCATCCTAGGACTATGTCAACCTGAGCCTCAAATTCGCTATCTGGAATCAGAAACACAAGGGTCAGCTTGAGAGTGTAGATCTACGACTTAGTTGAAGCGTGGATCGTTCCCTACTTCAAAACCCAGAAAACTAAACAAAACCCAGAAAACCAAACAAACCCAGAAAACAAAAAAAAAAAGACAGGAAAAGCAAAACCCTAGAAGAACTCGGTTTTTCCCCCAGACACTACCTACAAGCAACCCACACTAGCATTATTCCTATTCCTTTTCATTACGCAAACGCAAAAACACAGGAAAAGTAAACTTTCACAGAAAAACATTCATGGCAGAAGCAAAAACGAGAGGACACAAACAAAAATCGCACAAACAAGGCAAAAGAGAGGTCTGACCTTTCCTTCAGCAGGTGATCGATTGCTTACTCCACAAGTATGCACACTACTTCTCTCCTAGCTCTTCCTCTTCCTCGCTACAAATCCACAGCGTTTTCTGAGAGAGTTTTCGTGAAAGTGAAGGGAAACAGTCGATTTCCCTCTTAAATTCAATCTCCAAGAAATCACACCCGTTGAAGACGAAAGGCATTCAACAGTAGGATCACTACACGTGTCCCACGCATCTCTCCACGCCTCGAAACTGTCAGTCGATGGGACGGGCATTTATTGCACAACTCACTCTGCCCCACGTGGCTGACATGCACCACCAACCCCATCGGGTACCAGGGGCCTAAGGACATGAATACCATATCAGGTACCAGGGGCCCAAGGTCATGAATACCTTATCGTGTACCAAAGGCCCAAGGCCATGAATACCTCATCGGGCCCAAGGCCATGAATACCTCATCGAGTACCAGGGGCCCAAGGCCATGAATACCTCATCGGGTACCAGAGGCCTAAGGCCATGAATACCCTACCGGGTACCAGGGGCCCAAGGCCATGAATACCCTATCGGGTACCAGGGGCCCAAGGCCAGGAATACCCAATCGGGTACGGTCCACCAAGCTCTCAATCCCACAGGGATTAAAGGCTCACTCACCTCATCTGGTACATGAGGCCTCGAGCCTATCTACTCCACTAGGTATATGAGATTCAGCCCAACCCTACCGGGTACTAGAGGCCTAATTAAGGCCACAAGAAGCCCTATCGGGCACGAGATTCAAGCTCTCTTCCCACTTGCTGAACAACCTGCTCAAGACATCTCTTGCACGCGCACTTGGGGGACTCCCTACAGGCACACTAGTGACAAACCTTGTGCCAAAAACTATCAAGTCCCCACCCAAGAAATATCTTGAACGGGAACTTGGGGGACTTGTACATACTAGAGAAATCTTCACTAGCTTTGGCACTATCAGCTGGGGCTCGTAGGGATACCCAGGTACCATGCCATGGGCCGGGTTCACAACCCACCATGACTGGGCCCATGGGGGATGTCACCCCTGACACCAGAGGCCCGGGGCCTGGCCAGCACAGTCCATCTAATTACACGACAGAAGGCTTATATAACTACAAAGGGACAACCTGCGTCCCACATCAAGAGGATGAGGAACTCCTTCCCCAGGCTTGAGTATAAAAGGATCAGCACAACAACCTTTTTAGGGTAAAAACTCCTTTATCCACTATTTACATAAGTCATTTATATATTAGTATCTTACTCAGGCATCGGAGGGGCATAAACCGTCTGGTACTGACAGGACCCGCCCCGGATTTCACCCAGAAATCTGAAGTGGCCCTACGGGGCCCACCTTAGAAGAAATTCTACCAAAAGTTTGGCGAAACTTCCCCTAAAAGTAGGCTACACAAAACCTGTAGGAAAATATTTACACTTCTAAATCATTCATCCTTATTCTCCTGAAGCCACCCTGCTCCCCAAATCACAACATTCTCCAATTCACAATACACAAATCTCAACTTAATAACATTAATTCCACGGTTATTAGAGCAATTCTAAAACAGAAGGTGTAATAGAATAAAAAGTAAAGAGGATAAAGGATCGATAAATCCTACAATGCAGAAGCAATGACAACTATGCCTCAACTCCATGTACGCCCGACCTTAACTAATCTAGCCTGAAAACTGGGCATTTGAAACCGAAGGGCCCAGGGGAAAGTATTGAAAAACACGTTAGTGTGAGTGGACAAAAATAAATAATTAAGATAATTTAAATGAAGCAAACTTGAATACTTTCCCACGTATTTAAACTTGTAAAACTTCGATGCATGTAACGTTTATAAAACATATTTCTTTAAAACTCAAAATCTTGTGAAAACATACCAGCCCCGCTGGTTAAGAGAAATCAAACTAGGCCCCTCTAGTCAAGTAATAATAAGATATGGGGAAGAGATATCACCATACGGGTAAAGGATCCCCTTAGGCTCTACCTACCCTCGACTGCCACCCACACATAGATTGTGTGAGGAGGAGAACTAATAACCTTGACTACCACTCACGTGAGGAGGAGAATCCTCGACTGCCACTCACAAACACAAAGTAAGCGAGGAGGAGATACTAACCGAACGACCCGAGTATGTCGAGGAAAACAATCGAAAACCAGTAAATCCATAAAGCTTCCCCAATATCTCACAAGAAAAAGATATCTTCCAATGATATGGCCCCGCACGCCAAAATAGTCTCGAAGTCATAAACAAATGGGCAAGAAATAATAAATAATTATAATTTCCTTAGGAAATCCCATTTCCGATAATATTCCAGAAAATCTCAAAATCATCATTAAGGCATTCCCAATGCCAAAACTGAAGTCGATAAATAAATAAGAAATATAACTCCAACGAAATTCCATTTTGAAAATCTTTCAGAAATCTCAAATCGACGAATAGAAATATATTTAATTCCGAAAACCAACTCAGAAATAATTCGTCAAATAATATTATAAATCATAACCAACTTCGGAAACAAATCATTATCGAAAGCAATTATATGAGATAAAGCGAAATCAATCTCCAAAATTAAATCATATGCTTGAAATGTAATATGATGAATAACTAGAGCATTACTTTAAGAAATAAATGCATGCATCATTATTTAAAAACAAAAGTCCACTCACAGTATACGGCTAACGTGGTACCCAAGCGCAAGGATCCTCGTCAAGCGATGGGTCGGTACCTCGTCCTGTACACAATTATTCGTACATAAATAATTACCGGACGGAAGTAATTTTACGAATCACTGCAAAATACTTGGGGAGCATCATCTACGTCTCAAGGCGCTTCCAAAGGACTAAGGTTTGTCATCTGTGGTGGCCGGAATCGGGAGAAACCGGCGTTGACCTCAATCTGCTACAATGACCGTCTTCTTCTTCTCGTTGCTGCACCTTCCACAGTTCAAATTAAGCTACTAAACGAACCAGAAATGAAGAGAAGGAAGAGAGCTTTCCAACGACACCTTATGCGTCAAAATCCGTCGCCGGATGGAGAAGTTATGACCGGAAGAAGGTGAAGAGGTTGGAGAGGGAGAGAGAAAGAGGCTGGGTAGAATCTGACCTACCCACAGTAAATTTCAATATATATACTAATTATCATGAACATTAATTTTTATATTTTAGCCATAACTTTCTCATACGAACTCCGATTTTTACGAACCACATATACACGCGCTCGGTTTAATGTCCTCTACAACTTTCATGAAGAACATTTTCTCAAATTTTGACCCAAACAAAAAGTCAACTTTTAGGGCCACTAAAAGTATCGAAACAAAGTAAAAAGTGAAAGTAGTTGTTGTTTATCGTCCAAATGACTAGTAAACCGGTAAATTGAGATATGGGACGTAATAGGTACGGTTTATGCCTCTAATGCTGTGTTCCAGGTACAAGATTGAGGAGTTGGATCAGTACCCCAGGTGGGATAGCATTCCGAGTGAAGTACACGGAGAAAGCCACCAAAAACAGAAACAAACATGAAAATATGAATCAAACTCCAAACCAAAAAAAAATAAATAATAATAATAATAATAAGAAAAAGATAAATCTCAGCCCTAAACATTTGAGAAGTCAAGATTTTAGTCTTACAGTTAAAAATTAGAGGTGAAAATTAGAAAATATTACCTGGAGAGTTATGCTCGTGTCCTGGGCTTTGCTTTGTGTTGCTGCGAGATGTGGAAATTGAATCCTCTAGTAATCTATTTGAGGCTGTTGGTTGTGGCTCTGTTGCGTTGCTACAATGCGGAGCGATGTCTCTGGGTTGATGAGCTCCTTTTTGTTATATTTTTCCTCGTCATCCCTGGGGTCATCAATTTTGTCCGTCAACTGTGGTGTGCTGGCTACAGTTAAAATTTTATGGCAGCCTCTTGACCACGACACCGTTGTTCAGTAACAGTCTCGTGCAATTGATTGGCTTCCCTTGACGGAACCATTGCCGTTAGGTGTTGGGAACTTCATGAGTAGCATGTACCCGACGATGATACATTTGAGTTTGTTGAGAGCTGGGCGACCGAAAATGGCATTTTATGAGCTGAACCAATCTACCACAATGAACTCAGTATGTATTTCCGCCGTACATGGGACTGTCCCAATGGATAGGGGCATATAATCTGACCCCAGAGGTTGGGTTACATCTCCGGAAAAGCTGAGTAGTAGCTCGTGGTCTTGCAGCAGTTGCATGTAATAGTCGTTGAATATGACGTTGACAGCGGACCCGCTATCTACTAGTACCCTTCCGTCGGACCACTTGTCGTGGAATGCATCTATCAGAAATGGGTCGTCATGGGGTGAGTGAATACCACGCTCTTCCTCCTCGGAGAAAGTGATCGGTGCCCAACCAGTTTTAGTCATTTTGGCGGATCGGTCATAGCCTATGTTGAATACTTCTTTTGGGTGGTTAGCGCGCTCATAATGCTTTCTTGCTCTGTGTGATAAGCTGCCTATGAAAGCACCGCCATCAATGGTGTTAATCCACCGCATTGGTTCGATGTAAAGCACCATTGATACCTGTCCGTCATGAGGATCAATCTTGATAGAAATGCATTTGATAGAGCTGAGAATGAATCCATGGAACCTGGTGGGCATTCAAAAAACCAACTCATTGCCTCGCCATCCAGCGTTTCGCTGAATAGGTGACAAAGGGTTGCGTCGTCAAATCCCTTGTTATTGGTTACCTTTTTGAACGTATCCATGTGCACAAATGGATATGTTGAGCCGCCAAATTGGGCTATCTTGGGTGTCTTTGCATATGTGGGTCTGACAATTTGCAAAATTCTAGTGGTAAATGGACCTGGTTGTGCCACAAAGAGTGGATTTTATGTTAGCGGTAGGGTGCCAGCCTTAGCTCTGAGCAACCTTTCCTCTAGTTCCCGCATCTTTTCCAGTATCAAGGTGGAAGCGTCAACAGTCGGGCTAGGCATGTGTTGGGTTGGCACCACGATCTGCTGCCGGGGTGCCAGCATGTTTTTGGTTCCCCTTTACTAACCGGCGCTGAATGAGTTATCGTATTGCGGCTGTGAGTCCGCTACCTGTTCTTGTGCCAATTGAGGCGGTGGTATCGACCCTAATCCCGCTAGTTCAGCTGGGTTTAGAGCGACACCCCACTATGCCAAAAATGTCATCATACGACAGACATCAGACAACAGAAAGCTGATTTTCTGTTGTCTGATTTTTTCAGACCACAGATAAATTAAATCTGTTGTCTGAATACACTAAAAAACAATACTTGTTTCATTTTCAATATATGATCATATTTAGACAACATATATATGTTGTTGTAAAAGATTGAAATTTTTCATATCTAACCGAAATTAATTCCCTCAAAGAAGTTGAAGTACTTTTCCTCACAAAGTTTCAAACCCAGGCTGACTAGTCACTAGGGGTGATATTCAGACAACAAAATTTCTTAATTGTGTTGTCTGAGTAAGCTGTGTTTGACTTTTTTATGTCCCTTTCTCTTTCTCTCCCAATGATTGTAGTCTCATTCTCTCTCTCTCTGTCTCCATCTCTTTCTTTTGCTTTCCCAAACCTTCAAAAACCAACCACTTCCCCAACAGACCACTGCAATCAGCCTTATCTCTACGGTGCCTCCACCTTTTCCTCTTCTAGCTCAACCCTCCATTCAGATCCAGTCCTCGGAAGGAGACGGTGGTTTTTCAATTTGGGCGTTTAGGGTTCTTCTAGTTTTGGGGTTCTTTTGGTTTCGGAGGGGAGAGAGTCCACCTGATCCACTTTCTCTCTCCCTATCATCCACTCATTCTCTCACGCCTTCTCTGCTCAAAAACCCAGATCTGTCTTCAAACCAAACCCTTGTCGGACCGCTTCCCATACTAGTCGAACTCTTCTTACTCCGATTCCTGCCAAAGAGAGGTCGTCGAAGCCGCTCGCTTTTGGTCGCATGCTGCACTTCGTCGTCGCCGCTATGGTAAGCTTCTCTCTCTTCTCTCAGTTCATCTGCTTAATTCATATCTAGATGTGATTTATTATTTTTTCCATCTGAATACCATCTGTGATTATTGGCAAGAAGTTGATTACAAAATATGCCAATCGAAAAATTCCCACTAGTTTCTCGCCAACCAAATAACAGTTCAATCAACTCTCGCGTTATACATAGTTTTCATCTTTAGTAGTCAGATTGGAATGGAATTGAACTATACTGTTAACTGTTAAGATTTTTAGATTTTGTTTACCATGTGGTAATTGGATTTATACACTCTTAGTTTCTCTGCGAACTGGTAGTGCAATAAGCTTTGGTAGTTTGTATGTTCTGTTACCGAGTTTAAAAGGAATCTACTGCTCATATATGTAGTATTTTAATTGTGGGTTCTTCATGATTGTTGATTATTTCAATTTGTCTATTGGATTGTGTTTATAGTTCAAGAGGAAGCTTAGAGAGTCCAAGTGGGAGAATGTCACTCTTGGACCTGCTGTCCGTGATGGAGAGTATGTACGTTTTTGGTGTTGCTCACATCTTTGCCTTGTTCAATGATACCTTCATTGTAAGTTGTGCATCTTCTTGAATCTAACTGTCATCGACTTGCAGAGTTCGGAGTTGTAAATGAGTTTTGCGTATTTTAATTGCAGCATGGGGATGTCCTCTTCATAATGTTTGGATGGCTGGTACAGCTTTATTTGCAGGTATTATTTTTTACTTTGACAATAGAATCTTATTTGGGTTTTGATTGTTGTCATGATATATTGGTTTAATGCATGTGAGAAGCTTCCTCCTTGTTGGAAAGAGAAGGCAGTAGAGATTTAATTCATGAACATAGGTTTTGTTGGTAATGAATTGCTTGATTCATGTCTTTGAGTTTCTGTGTATAGCATTTGGAATTTGGACTTGATTTAGTATTGTTTTTTTAACAGAAAGTTTCTGGAAACTTTCATATATGTAGTATGGTTTTGAATTAAGTTTTTCTTTAGAGACCATGTGTTTACTTTGGTACATATTTTTAAACCTTGTTTCAGGTTTAGTAGGCATGGATCTGTATGGTCCTTCTTTACTCATCAAGTGGGTATATATTAGGTGAACTTTCTTATCTCTATATTATAAATCATCTTCTCATTTGGTCAGATCAACAATACTCATGCTCTTTTTCACACATTATTTTGGGGTTAAACAATTTCTAGGGCTTATGAAAAAGAAAAAGAAAAAAGTACTTTTTCCAAAAAAATTGGGTTATGTATATGAATTTAAGGGTTCCTTTTTTAATAAAAAGTTCTTTCTAATTCTAGGTGAGTTTTTAAAAGTTATAATGAAATTGACTGAAGTAAGGGAAGAAGGCGGTAAAGTGCAACCAGTTATTTTATCAAGTGATTCAAGACATGAGGAGCCAATAAATGAATAAAAAAAAGAAGGAAACTGATATACAAGAAACAATGCAATATTAGCTTGATAAGCATCAGGACACGAGGAGCCATTAGAGCAAAAAAAGAAGGAAATTGATATATAGGGAACAATGCAGTACCAGCTTGATATGTTGGACTGTTTGAAGAAAGGTATGTTATATATGTTAACCTTATTCCATATTCCCATTGTAGTTGTCAAAATATTTTCTTGATTATTGTGTCTTACTACAAGTAATATAGTTTGGTTTTTTATTACGTCCTTCAATTTTATTCTTCTTTAGTATGAGTCATGTGATTACAGATAAAGAAAATCACCATAATACATTTATATGCTATTTACTTCTGAACAGATGATGAGGAAGATGGTACAATATCTGCGTTACATGATATAGAAGCTAAAGAGTCTAACTGAGTACATACATATTAATTCCTGAGTTTCAATATGTTATATTGGGCCACACTTTAACACCTGAGTTTCAATACGTTCTCTAAGCTTCTTTCCAAAGCTGTTTTCTTCCATAGGAACTACTTGGATACTTACAATTTCTCTACCTTCATGTGGAAGAATTTATCATCTCTGATTTATATTGAGTTTGGGGGGTTATGTGCTGGCTTTTATACTTTAGTTTTTTATGCTTTTGCAGATGATATGAAGACATTGGTGTGATGCCAGTGGTGTCCTCCAATTTGGCTGAAAGAAGGTAAGCTTTATTTCATTTTCTTAATATCTTTGTCAATCTGCATATTAAGCTAGATGAGGGTCAGGAATTGTGTGAATGTCACTCTCCTTCAACTTATTGAGGTCTATGACTTTGTTTATAGGCTAAAATATTTTTTATACGACTCTTTGTTTATAACCTGTGAAACTCTCGGTACAACTGATCTCTGCATTCATCAATAGGGGTGGCAGTTATTGAGTTATGTCTCTTTTGTTTCAAAACTTCTTCATTCACTAATGATATCAAGCCCCTTTAAAGTTTTAGACAAAAAATAGATTTTTTTAAAAGTGAAAACAATTTCAAACGGGACCAAAGTCTATCTTAACTAATGAAAAATGTTGTTTTCCAGTACAAATGAACAAGAGCTGAGCTCTGTGGCTTTAAGCATTTCTCAGAGTTAAATAAGTTGATAGTTGCTCGGCCCTATATGGCTCTAGGCCGGTCAGGCACCATTCAATGAAGAATTAAGAATATGTGGACACATTAAGAACTTTAATTCAAAAGGGCATATATTCACCCTTGGTAAAATATGAAACGAAAAACGCATTATCTGTGGTAAGTGGACTTATGGGGTCCATATAGCTCCTACTTAACAAGAATACTAGATGGTCTCTTTCGACGGGTTATTTGATGAACAAACAGAACATCCAGTCGATCATTTCTCATCAGCATTCTTCGATATTCTGTAAATGGCTGCTTCTTCGTCTCCCTCATCTGGTGGTCGTTGGAACTATGATGTGTTCCTCAATTTTAGAGGCGACGATACTCGCAAGATCTTTGTAGGTCATCTCCACAAAGCTCTTAATCTGGAAGCAATCAACGCATTCATAGACTCTGAAGATCTCTGCAAAGGCAACGACCTTTCAGAGTTGCTCCTGGCGATTGAAGTCTCTAGGCTTTCGATAGCAGTTTTCTCCTAAAACTATGCTTCCTCAACATGATGCTTAAAAGAACTGGTCAAGATACTGGAATGCATGTCCACAAACAAGCAGCTGGTGGTGCCCATTTTTTATAAAGTAGATCTCTCTGATATCCGCAAAGTAAAAGGAATGTTTGTGGAGTCTTTTGTAATACATGAACATGCAACTGAGTACATACATATGCTGAATTTACTTAAAACTCATTTGTCTTTTGCTTTTTGGATTTTTAACACCTGCATTTCAATATGTTCTCTGACAGAATTTCTTCTCACTTTGATTTGGCAGAGTCGGTTCCTCCTTCCTTCACTGAATTTGTGATTTGTCTTTTCTTCTATTGCCTTTCCAGAACAAGTTCAAGGACCTTAGAGCCAAGAGTTGTCGGCTTTTAGGTATGATTTTGTCCAATTTCGCTGCTTTATATCAGTTTGTTGTGTGAAATTAAAAATAACTTTTCAAATTAGGAACTAGAAATCCACTTTTAGGTATTTGCTTTAATCACACTTAAGATACATATAGATGGTTCAACTTAAACTGAACAATTAAATGAAAGCTGGGTTGGGTAGTAATTAAAGCATGAAGCTTAGGGACTTTGTTCATGAGTTCTGGTATTAGTGGTATGGTTGTGATTTCTGAGTATTTGAATCTATGATGTGATTCTAGATTGACACTTGATTCTTGGTTTGTTGTGAAATAGTTTTAAATTTTTGTTCGGGTTAAATAAAATTAGAATTTCATATTCGTCTGCTTCAAAATTAAGGGCCTGTTTCTTTTTCTGCCTTCGATTTGTGTAAGCAATGATGGTTGTTTCCCTTCTCATCTCAACTACTTGATATTATTATCTATCCGATCCTCTGTATCCTAATCAGATAGATGGAAAAGTATAGTTCTGATATATTTCCTTGTGATCATGTGCATTAGTACTTGCAAAAGCATGGTTTAAATATTTTAATTTGGGCTTGATACAGAAATGTGTTCTCTTGCTCTGTGGTTTTACATGCTTCTGATGTGAAGTATTACTATGTAACGTCCCGAACCTAAATTCACATGTTTACTAGTCATTTGGACGGTAAACGACAATTACTTTCACTTTTTATTCTGTTTCGATACTTTTAGTGGCCCTAAAAGTTGACTTTTTGTTCGGGTCAAAATTTGAGAAAATGTTCTTCATGGAAGTTGTAGAGGACGTTAAACCAAGCGCGTGCATATGTGGTACGTAAAAATCGGAGCTCGTATGCAAAAGTTATAAGCGAAAATGTGAAAATTACTGTTCATGGTAAGTTGTATATATATATGGAAATTTACTGTTGGTAGATTTCTATATTTGGAAACCTACCCAACCGGGTAAGTTCCCTCTTTCTCTCTCCCCGACTCTTTCTCCCCTCTCGGCCGGTTTCTTTCCCCCTCCCGTTTCTTCCTCCTCCGGCCGACCCAGGACACAATCCGGCCACCCCCAAGCTCGGTTTCTTCCCCTTGTCACGTCTGTGGAGGTATTTCACGACGATTTGCCTGGAAAACCTCGATTTGGAGCAGAGGAAGCTACGGTGGCAGTTGGGTGCTTTTGCCGATTTCCGGCGATTCCGGCCACCTCCGGTCCTCATTCCGGCGTCGAAGGTTCGGTTTTCATCACTGATCATTTCCCCTATGGCCTTATATCACGATTTGTTGTGTAGATGCCGAATCGACGAATTGAAATTCTAGGGTTCTTGAGGATTTCTGGGTTTTTGTTCATTGATCGATTTCGGCCGTTTTTAATTGTTATTTGGGAATGTTGTAGTTGAGAAGTTGAATCAGTGTGTTGAGAAGGTGCTACTGTCAAATTTTGGTGGCCATCGGAGATGGTGGCGGCGGCGGCGCCGCCACTGTGGGCGGCGGTAGTGGCGGCTAGGGTAGTTTATAAATTTTAATTTTTAGCTAGTTAAATTCTATAATTATCATAGAGCTTATATATGAAGTTTGGTGAATTTTGGAGGAGTTTGGAATTGTTTGTGAATTTTCGAAGTTTGGAGTTTTGTGGTGGAATTATGGGAAATCCGGCCGTCGGATTTCCCTCGTTTTCATTATGGAATATGTAAATTGAGGAATTAGAATTGTGGAAGAGATTTGGGTTGAATTTGAGAAGTATTGGAGATAGGGATTTTCGGATTTCGTTTAAGTTCGTAATTATTTTATCGGATTGCCGTTTATGGAAATATAATTGTGTACAGGGCAATGTCGCGAGCTACGGTTAGATGAAGGAACTCGTCTGCGTGGTTGCCCAATAGTACTGTGAGTGGACGTTTGTTTTTAAATAAGTGATGCATGCATTTATTTATTAAAGCATGTTCTATTTTATCAACATATTATTTTTCCGAGCATATAAAGTTGATTGCGAATTATCTCATGGATTTGCTTTTAAGTAATGATTCTCACGAGTAATTATGATTTATACCGGTTGTGAGTTTCGGTTATTAAGTTGTTATGCTCGGATTCGAAATTATAAATAATGTTGATTTTCGACGAATTGATTTTCGATGTGATTTTCGAGATTTATACTGTTTATATTATCTTTATAATCGTCGATTTGAGATTTCTGAAAGATTTTCGAAATGGGATTTCGATGGAATAAATTCTTGTTTATTTATTCGATTTTTGGCATTGGGAATGCCTCATTGACAATCTACTTATTTCTTTAGCGTGTGGGACACGCTGTTAATTTATACGACTCTTTGAGTATTTCCGAGTACGGTTGGGAATCGTACCCGTGTTTTCTTTATACGTGGGACATGGGGAAGCTTTATTGATTTATCGGTTTTTAACCACCATACCCAGGGTCGTTATATATATATATTATATTACTGGCTAGCCTATTAGTACTCCTCCCTACTTACTATGTGTTCGTAGGCGAGTAGAGGAGAGCATGGGATGCTCTAGAGTGTGGGACACTCCGACCCGAGCCAATAAGGCTCCCTTCTTTTGTATGGTGAAACTTCTTCCCCATATATATTATCGTTGCTTGACTAGCGGGGCTAGTCCGATTTTCACTGTAGCCAGCGGGGCTGGTCGTATTTTCTTGAGAAATGAGATTTCGGTTTTACGATATAGTTTTCGAATGTGGTGACTAGCGAGGCTGGTCGATTTATCGTTTTGGAATTCTTGGATTTAAAGCTAAATGTATTTTTTTCTAATTGTTGCGTGCATCGGTTGTTAAAGAGAATAAATGTGGGAAAGTATGAAATCCTTTTTCCTTTAAATTGTTTATTTTTGTCCACTCACGCTAACGTTTTTTTGTCTACTTTCCCCTGGGCCTTTCGGTTTCTAATGCCCAGTTTGCAGGCAAATTAGTGGAGGTCGGGCGTACATGACATTTGAGGCATAGTTGTCACTACTTCCGCAGTGTAGGATCGCTTGATCCTTTACTCTTCTTTTATATCCCTGTGTATAGTAGTATTGCTCTGCATAACCTTGGGATTAGTATTTTTGAGTTTGTGTTTTGTGAAAGTGGAGTTGTTGGTAATTGGGAGCAGGGTGGCTCCAGGAGTATAAGGTTGATTTGCTTGAAGTGTTTAGTGTGTTTTACAGGTTTTTGGGTAGTCCATTTTAGAGGTGACTCTGCCAAATTTTTGGTAGAGTTATCCCTAACGTGGGCCCCACAGGGCCACCTCGGATTTCAGGGTGAAAGTCGGGGCGGGTCCTGTCAATTTGGTATCAGAGCATTAGGTTGTTAGGTTCTGTAGACTCGTTTCTATTCTGTTACCTTATATACTTGGTGTTGCCCAGTACCTCTCGAGTGATGGCCCGACTGCAGCGGTTCCCCATCGTGTGCTCTTCGGTGCTGTGGTATTCATCAAGTGTGTAAGGTACAAAGTCAGTTGGTTTTCTTCTGGTGCTATGCCTCTTGTACGCCGACCTCCTAGGGTTTTCTTTGCGTATTCCATTGGTTAACTGTCTTGCGCCTATCCCTGGTGATGGTAGAGTAAAACTACTCTACAGTTTCGAGTTGTGCTACGAAATGTGATTCGAGGAAAATGTTGTGGTTGTCTTTTCTTTGATGCCAACAAGTTTGTTGGGGTAGGGATTAAGGTGCGGAAACCAGAGTTCGAGTTGTGTTTGAGTGTCTGAGACGAGCGACAATAGCTTTAGGCTGTCTCTAGATGATATGATTGCTTCGGAAATCAGGATTGTGGGTGGAAATGGACTTGGTAATAATGGTGGTTTTGACTTTGAACCAAGTTTCGGGAAAGATATTTTGTGATGTGATTGGTTGTTAAGTAACATTTGAAATATTATAGGAAATTTTTGGTGGTTCTTTGGGAACCTCAGTGTTGGAAACCATTTACAGAGAAAATTGAATAATTATTCTGGGTTGTTATGGCTAGAGTCTTTGTTTTCAAGTGACTTTGGTCACTGATGATGGCAAGTGAGAGGTGATGACAGTAATTGAGAGATATAAGTAGGATGAGATTTTTAGAAATTGTCATTTTGGGTCGTTGACCTAATCAAGGTGTATGAGCATAGTTTTGCTCGAAATAAAAGAGATTGATTTTTGATACCACAACTTATAGTTTTGTCTTCCCGAGTATTGGATGATAACGAACAGGGAGATTAACAAGAATGGGCTTTTGCAGTTATGTGCTTGAAGTTCGAGAATCGGAAGAATGTTTAAGGTTTTATAATAGAGTTACGACTTTGGTCGGTAAATAATTGGGAGAGTTGGAATCAACTCTTCGTATGTGGTATTATGCAAATGGATTCTTTTGTTTATCCATTTATGAGTGAAACGGTTGTACGTAAATTTGGGGAATAGTGATAGTGATATAGTTGGGTGTTCTTAGAAGTTCAAACGAAATTACTTTGTGATACGGAATCTGATTTGAGTTTTAAATCGCGGAGCCTTGAAGGTTGAATTGTGATAGACTCTTAGTGGAAGTTTGCCGGACGAATGGGTTGTGATATTATATTAGTGGATGGTGGAAGGAATAACTTTAAGGAAATAAGTTTTCTGTTGGCTCTGGAAATGTTTTAAGTTAAGGCTTGACCAAGACTCTTGTTATCTTGGGTGGAAGGTATTGTAGTCTGTTTTAAGTGATGTACTTCAGTGATGATTATTTGAGCAAATTGGATCATTATTGTGGTGGGACCACGTTCGGATCCGGATATCGATTGGTGTGGCCCAAGCTGTTGGACGGGTGTCCTTTGTCTTATATTAAGGATTGTTCGGGAAAGAGCTTGTGAATTGTGTTAGCTACCATGAGGAATTAGTTATTGCTTGAATTAAATATATTTAATGGATTCCTTTGGAGGGATTAAGCGAGTTTTGCCATCTTGGTGACCCTTAATTGAAAATGTATAGGAAGTTGGTACGAGTGAAATCCGGTCACCACTTGTCTAAAGGTAAGATGACTTGAAGAGGAAGTAGGAGTTGAGTTGGAATGAATTGATTGGGCTTATGCTCTATCATGGGTTCAATATATATTTAAGTACTACTTGTTGAGCTACTATGATTGAGTTATGTTATTGGAATAATTCTTAGTGAGAAGATTTGGAAAGTTTTTGGTGCAATTTTGGTTAGCACAGGAAAGTCATTGAGATCCTTGTTGTAACTAAAATTTTAGAAGTCAAGTGTCGATTGAGGAGTGGATTTGTGGTTATCTTATCCTCTTTTTGGTAAAGGCAATTGTTGTTTATCAGTTTTGGCCTTAAGTTAAATAAAAGGAGTTGGCTATATTCTAGTACTTGCAAGTTCAACGTGGTTTGACATAACTGATTTCCATTGATTCTTGTAACATCAGACAATGAACCTCTTCGATATCATATTTTCCTATCTTGGGAAGTGGACTCCGTTTCTGTGGTACACACGTGTTATTTGTTTAATTAAGTGACTTTAAGTTTTTCTATTTGGGCTCTTATTCGACTTTCTCTCCAGGTTATTTTGAGCAAAAGAGTTTTTACGAATTTTTGCTTAGCAGTGGCTAAGAGTTATTGGTAATGCTTGAGGGCATATCTATACTTTAAAACTGTTGAGTCAGCAAGGGATGCTATTTTATTTGAATTTGATCGGAATTCCAATCAAGTATTGTTTTCGGTGGTGAGAATTATATTGGCATACGAAGTAGAATTATCATTTGTGGCGTAGAGGCCAGCGAAATTGACATGGATTCAACTAAATTTTGACCTATGACTAAGAAGTGTAGCCTCAGCTAAGAACAACTTTGGTGTGATGTATCTCCTCTTAGATTTGAATATTTGGGCTGGAATTGAGTGAATATTTATGGATTTTGCTTTGCATCAGGTTTCGGAAGATGTAGTACATAATGTGAGCAGTTTCGATTTTAGACATTGGTAATTGGTAGACTTCTTGGAATGCATGTGATTTAGAAGAATTTTATCCCCACATTATAGTTATAAGCAGCTTTCGAGGGACAATGCTAATTTGCCCGTTTGAGAACTATAAGTGTGGCCAGCGGGATAACTATTAAATGAGTTTTCTTGTGACTGGGAATGTCATTTCAAGGCGTGATCAATGTTCCAATCAGTTGTCTGGGTAACAAAGAGGAAGTGTAGTGGTTCCATAACCTACCTGCTTAAGAACTTATGGGTTTGTCCGAGGCTACCCTTTGTTATGCTTGACAATTGTGGGACCTTTACGTGAACGACATTCGATCATAAATTTTATATAAATAAATGGAAGGAAGTGTTGTTGTGTGTGGTAGTTACGAAGATTACTTGTTTTAGACTTTTGGGTTTCTGTAACCATGTTGTGATGTCTTAATCGTGTTGGCTTCCCATTAACACCTGTGTAATTTGAAAAAGGTATTGTGTGTGGGGTCAATGACTTATAACAATGTTGTTGGTGAACGGTTTGGTTCTTTACCGTATGAGTTATATGCAAGATTATGAATACGTCTATTCCAGTCAAGTGGCTTGTGACGTCAATACCTCGTGCTATCTGAATTATAATCATGTTTTGATTTGCTTGTGTAGTTGGGATTATAGGAAAAATCTTTGGGGTTGTCAAAGTAGTTGACTTGTGATTGTAAGAGAAAAATTTGACCAAGGATAAGTCGACAAGCTTCAAGGTTTTGGAAACATTGGATGAGATATTGTTTTGGTTAGTCTTTTGGGGACTATGAAAAGAAGTTCATTCTGGTTGTGGGTTATATCGTTATTTCCATATCTTGGTTTTCTTGACGGGCGAGACGATTATTCCTTATGCAGTATTCAAGATTACAGTGACTGGTCATATTTCTGCTTGAGGACTGTTCCTTTTTATATGTCGATTCCCTTATTTTATTTGGCCACCTCTTGGACTAGATCTAAAGTTAGTTTCTGCATGAGTTGAGCAGACTTGCATATCGATCGTGCGATATCATCCCCACTTTGTTATGATCTGAGTACTACCTTCGTTGAGGATGTTGCATTGCAGATTAGTACATGTGTGCTACCTCTACTTTAACAGTATGAATTTCGAGGACGAAATTGTTATAAGGAGGGGAGATTGTAACGTCCCGAACCTAAATTCACATGTTTACTAGTCATTTGGACGGTAAACGACAATTACTTTCACTTTTTATTCTGTTTCGATACTTTTAGTGGCCCTAAAAGTTGACTTTTTGTTCGGGTCAAAATTTGAGAAAATGTTCTTCATGGAAGTTGTAGAGGACGTTAAACCAAGCGCGTGCATATGTGGTACGTAAAAATCGGAGCTCGTATGCAAAAGTTATAAGCGAAAATGTGAAAATTACTGTTCATGGTAAGTTGTATATATATATGGAAATTTACTGTTGGTAGATTTCTATATTTGGAAACCTACCCAACCGGGTAAGTTCCCTCTTTCTCTCTCCCCGACTCTTTCTCCCCTCTCGGCCGGTTTCTTTCCCCCTCCCGTTTCTTCCTCCTCCGGCCGACCCAGGACACAATCCGGCCACCCCCAAGCTCGGTTTCTTCCCCTTGTCACGTCTGTGGAGGTATTTCACGACGATTTGCCTGGAAAACCTCGATTTGGAGCAGAGGAAGCTACGGTGGCAGTTGGGTGCTTTTGCCGATTTCCGGCGATTCCGGCCACCTCCGGTCCTCATTCCGGCGTCGAAGGTTCGGTTTTCATCACTGATCATTTCCCCTATGGCCTTATATCACGATTTGTTGTGTAGATGCCGAATCGACGAATTGAAATTCTAGGGTTCTTGAGGATTTCTGGGTTTTTGTTCATTGATCGATTTCGGCCGTTTTTAATTGTTATTTGGGAATGTTGTAGTTGAGAAGTTGAATCAGTGTGTTGAGAAGGTGCTACTGTCAAATTTTGGTGGCCATCGGAGATGGTGGCGGCGGCGGCGCCGCCACTGTGGGCGGCGGTAGTGGCGGCTAGGGTAGTTTATAAATTTTAATTTTTAGCTAGTTAAATTCTATAATTATCATAGAGCTTATATATGAAGTTTGGTGAATTTTGGAGGAGTTTGGAATTGTTTGTGAATTTTCGAAGTTTGGAGTTTTGTGGTGGAATTATGGGAAATCCGGCCGTCGGATTTCCCTCGTTTTCATTATGGAATATGTAAATTGAGGAATTAGAATTGTGGAAGAGATTTGGGTTGAATTTGAGAAGTATTGGAGATAGGGATTTTCGGATTTCGTTTAAGTTCGTAATTATTTTATCGGATTGCCGTTTATGGAAATATAATTGTGTACAGGGCAATGTCGCGAGCTACGGTTAGATGAAGGAACTCGTCTGCGTGGTTGCCCAATAGTACTGTGAGTGGACGTTTGTTTTTAAATAAGTGATGCATGCATTTATTTATTAAAGCATGTTCTATTTTATCAACATATTATTTTTCCGAGCATATAAAGTTGATTGCGAATTATCTCATGGATTTGCTTTTAAGTAATGATTCTCACGAGTAATTATGATTTATACCGGTTGTGAGTTTCGGTTATTAAGTTGTTATGCTCGGATTCGAAATTATAAATAATGTTGATTTTCGACGAATTGATTTTCGATGTGATTTTCGAGATTTATACTGTTTATATTATCTTTATAATCGTCGATTTGAGATTTCTGAAAGATTTTCGAAATGGGATTTCGATGGAATAAATTCTTGTTTATTTATTCGATTTTTGGCATTGGGAATGCCTCATTGACAATCTACTTATTTCTTTAGCGTGTGGGACACGCTGTTAATTTATACGACTCTTTGAGTATTTCCGAGTACGGTTGGGAATCGTACCCGTGTTTTCTTTATACGTGGGACATGGGGAAGCTTTATTGATTTATCGGTTTTTAACCACCATACCCAGGGTCGTTATATATATATATTATATTACTGGCTAGCCTATTAGTACTCCTCCCTACTTACTATGTGTTCGTAGGCGAGTAGAGGAGAGCATGGGATGCTCTAGAGTGTGGGACACTCCGACCCGAGCCAATAAGGCTCCCTTCTTTTGTATGGTGAAACTTCTTCCCCATATATATTATCGTTGCTTGACTAGCGGGGCTAGTCCGATTTTCACTGTAGCCAGCGGGGCTGGTCGTATTTTCTTGAGAAATGAGATTTCGGTTTTACGATATAGTTTTCGAATGTGGTGACTAGCGAGGCTGGTCGATTTATCGTTTTGGAATTCTTGGATTTAAAGCTAAATGTATTTTTTTCTAATTGTTGCGTGCATCGGTTGTTAAAGAGAATAAATGTGGGAAAGTATGAAATCCTTTTTCCTTTAAATTGTTTATTTTTGTCCACTCACGCTAACGTTTTTTTGTCTACTTTCCCCTGGGCCTTTCGGTTTCTAATGCCCAGTTTGCAGGCAAATTAGTGGAGGTCGGGCGTACATGACATTTGAGGCATAGTTGTCACTACTTCCGCAGTGTAGGATCGCTTGATCCTTTACTCTTCTTTTATATCCCTGTGTATAGTAGTATTGCTCTGCATAACCTTGGGATTAGTATTTTTGAGTTTGTGTTTTGTGAAAGTGGAGTTGTTGGTAATTGGGAGCAGGGTGGCTCCAGGAGTATAAGGTTGATTTGCTTGAAGTGTTTAGTGTGTTTTACAGGTTTTTGGGTAGTCCATTTTAGAGGTGACTCTGCCAAATTTTTGGTAGAGTTATCCCTAACGTGGGCCCCACAGGGCCACCTCGGATTTCAGGGTGAAAGTCGGGGCGGGTCCTGTCATACTAGGTGACGAACTCGACATACTTAATTTTCTCACCACTAGATGGAGTGCCTTTGTGAACAAGAAGCTTCGCTAAATTTCTGTGTTTGTGTGATCTGCAGATTGCAAGAATTATATGGAACAATGACTCTTCTCTTCAAAACTTTGATGCCTCAATTTGCTGATATCTTTGGAGGATTATCTTCTTGAAGAATGATAGCTGTTACATAATTGGCTAAATTAAAGCTTTTACTACTTAGTCGCTCTAAATTAGTATAGTTGCTCTAAATATTAGTTTTTTCAATTTTTTGCCTTATGAGTTTGTTGAGCTGATGCTCATTAGGTTTATGTATGAAACAATTATGGATGTATTTGCTGGCTATAATGATAGAATGAATAATATATGTCTTTTGTGTAGTTTCCAGATTACATCCTAATAGGAATATAAATGTGGCATTTGAAATACCATGCAACCACTAAATCAAAGTCAAAATATGTTGTTGGAGCTACTTAAGAACAACATAATTTAGGAAAAATCTATTGTTATATTCCCACTCAAACAACAGAAAATTGTGGTCTCACAATCAAAACAAAGACAAAAATATATAAACTTCTGTTGACTCAATATAAAAACAACGACATATAATTGTATTTTAAATGAATGTACAACATAAAATAATTGTTTTGTGTTAGTGGTTTAACTAACAGTTAACTGTTAGTTATTTTCCCACTCAAACAATAGAAAACTGTGGCCTTACAATAAAAACAACGACAAAAATATATAAATTTTCGTTGACTCAAGACAAAAACAACAACATATAATTGTATCTTAAATGAATGTACAACAACAAATAATTGTTTTGTGATGTTGGAAGTTTAAATAACAGTTAATTGTTATTAGAATACGAAACAAACAACAGAAAACTGTTATTGTAAGTCATTATAAATAACAGATAACTGTTGTCTGAATTCTCTAACAGACAACAGATGACTTGAAAACCTTCTGTCGTCTGAAAAATCAGACGACAGAGGAAATCTGTAGTCTGATACACCCAAGAGACAGAAGATGATCCACAAAATGATCCTTAAAATGATTAAATTGATCATTTTCAATGCCCCAATCCAATACTCAACCAAAAATATGTCATTGTTAACCAATTCATTAACCGGAATTGGCGGATCGGTGACATTTGAATCATCTCAGCGGTGCGAAGCGGGGCTATGTCCCCTTTGGTTCAAACCACGAGCTTTAACGGCAGGCTAAGGCTCGAAATTTTTGATTGTGCATAGCGGTTTCTAGTCGGATTTTTCGACTTCGACTGCTGGCGAGATTAGTAGCGAGGTAAGAAGGGGAAATATATAAAAAGGGACCAAACTTATGGGAAAGAAAAAGAATAGCTACTGGTGTAAATGACCAACTTGCAATGTGGAGTTGATGAAGGGTCTTTGCTTTCCAGATCGACTAGCCTCCTTACTCCGGTCGTCTCTCTGGCATCCTCTAGCGGCGATTCTCGACGGTGGGCTAAACAAGTTTGCCGAAGATAGTAATGATCAACTCAATATGAGCTGATACATGACTAACATGATCTATAGTTTGAAATCAGAGCAATAACATGATTTTAGTAACATTCGTAGTGGGTTTGTCACGCTGCATCATACTCATTCACTTTCTCCAGAGGATGAATAATTGATTATAATGCGTATAAATGATCTACACATGAATATCTAAACATCTCCATAAAAAAAAAATGAATATCTAAATTTCTAACAGTTAATTTGCGGAAATGTGATCGAAAAGTGGGTCTCACAAAGAAGTCCTCATGGAATCTTCATTTTAGTGGTCCTCATGAAAACACTTTAAACACTTATAAATATATCGTGATTAGATACACGTTTAACTGATTGCTAATATTAGAAACAACCAGTTTAAATCATGATCTCACAAAGCAAAGTAACCAACAATTGTAATTCTTAATCTATGAAAGGAACCCAAGTAAAAGTTTGATCATTACCAAAAGAGAGAGAGAATTGATCAGTTTAGTTGATCATTAAACTAAACTGAAAAATGGTCTCCAACAACGGAAACCCGTGTCTAAACCCCACGCCTACGGAAGTGCCTAGACTTCCTCCGACGCCGGCCTACTATATCATCATTAAGTTGAAGATTAGTGCATAACATACTTAATATACTTATTGTTTGGTTATAATTATAGAATCATATAAGGAAAATATGATTATTATTATTTTTCTTCTAAACATTTCAAATATATGCTCGAGCAGGAACAATGTTGAATGGCGCAGATTTCTCGAAATTAAAAACATGAAAAAAAAAAAACTAAGCAAACAAGTGAAAAATAAAAATCTTATAAGATTCATTAAACTTGCCGCAAAAGATTTACGCCTCTATTAGTTCCAGCAAACACATGAATCACCTTCATATACGTAAAAATCCTCTATTTCTACGTACCATTGTGCTCATCCTGTAAACAAGCATCTCTACGAGTTATACTCACAATGGAAATTCAAGGGAGAGATTCCTGGCATGTCGGCGTACGACCATGCAAAGACTGCGGCGTTCTCTTTAAGAAACTGGGTGAGCTCAGCCAATATCTTGGGGGAGAGTTGGGCTTTGATACGAACAGTTCTCTCTGGGTGATCGTTGAAGATGCTTACAATCCGGAGCGTTGTCTCTGGGTTGATGGGCTCCTTTTTGTAATATTTTTCCTCGCCATCCCTGGGGTCATCAATTTTGTCCGTCAATTTTGTCCAGCAGGCTACCGTTAAAATTTCATGGCGGCCTCTTGACCTCGACACCGTTGTTGAGTAACACTCTCGTGCAATTGATTGGCTTCCCCTGACGGAACCATTGCCATTAGGTGTTGGGAACTTCATGAGTAGCATGTACCCAGCGATGATACATTTGAGTTTGTTGAGAGCTGGGCGACCGATAATGGTGTTGTATGAGCTGAAGGAATCTACCACAATGAACTCAGTATGTATTTTCGCCGTACATGGGACTGTCCCAATGGATAGGAGCATATAATCTGACCCTAGAGGTTGGGTTACATCTCCGGAAAAGCTGAGTAGTGGCTCGTGGTCTTGCAACAGTTTATTGTTGCGCTGCAGTTGCATGTAATAGCCGTTGAACATGACGTTGACAGCGGACCCGCTATCTACTAGTACCCTTCCGACGGACCACTTGTTGAGGACTGTATCTATCAGAAATAGGTAGTCATGGGGTGAGTGAATACCATGCTCTTCCTCCTCGGAGAAAGTGATCGATGCCCAACTAGTTTTGGTCATTTTGGCGGATCGGTAATAGCGGATGTTGAATACTTCTTTTGGGTGGTTAGCGAACACTTTCTTGCTCTGTGTGATAAGCTGCCTATGAAAGCACCGCCATCAATGGTGTTAATCCGCCGCATTGGTTCGATGTTGGCGACAACCGGAGGCGGTTGTCAGAGCTTGTACTGTTCCAACTTTCAGTTGCGGTATAAGGACTCAATCGCAGTCTTGAGGGCATTGCATTTGTTGGTGTTGTGACCACTATCTTCATGGTGTTTGCACCATTTCCCAGTGTTTCTAGGTTTTCCTACCCTGGGGTATTTTCTTGGGGGTGGTGGTGGGATTTGATCCTTGCACTGATCATATATTTCTTCATATGACGCCGTCAAGACTGTGAAAACCTCAAACTTTTGAGCATTTATGGTAGACTTATTATGGCGGTTGTCGCGATTGTCGCGGCGATCATTGTGAAAAGATCTGTTGCCCTTGTTGTGATATTGCTAATCCTTTTGCCGCTTGTCTTGGTAATTACCCTGCTGCCACTCCATTTTTTTGTCATTGGGTGGTGTGGTTATATTTGGAGTGGTGGTGGTGCTTCCTTGTTAGAATGTGACAGGTTGGGGGGTTTTGAGTGGAGTTTGTGGTGGTGGTGGTGTGGCGCCATAAGTGCTATATTCAGCTTGGGCATGTAGGACTGCCTCATTCATGACATAGTCATATGTGGCGTTTGGAAAATTACAGTTGAGGTGGTATCGAAAATTTACCTTGAGGAGTCCCTGCTTGAAGGCTGCCAGCGCCATTGTTTTGTCAAGATCCCGACATCTAGATGTGACGGTACTCCATCTTGTGACGAATGATTTTAATGACTCATCAATACCTTGGTTGATACTGAATAGCTGGCTGGAGCTGTGATACTCTTCCGTCATGAGGATGAATTTTGACAGAAATGCATTTGATAGAGCTGAGAATGAATCCATGGAACCTGGTGGGCATTCAAAAAACTAACTCATTGCCTCACCATCCAATGTTTAGCTGAATAGGTGACAAAGGGTGCGTCGTCAAATCCCTTGTTATTGGTTACCTTTTTGAACGTATCCATGTGCACGAATGGATATGTTGAGCCGTCAAA
This sequence comes from Rosa chinensis, assembly GCF_002994745.2. Lineage (NCBI taxonomy): Eukaryota > Viridiplantae > Streptophyta > Magnoliopsida > Rosales > Rosaceae > Rosa > Rosa chinensis. The sequence continues at coordinate 56,426,576 of NC_037092.1, forward strand.
TTGGACTATGTTGGGTGTCTTTGCATATGTGGGTCTGACAGTTTGCAAAATTCTAGTGGTAAATGGACCCGGTCGTGCCACAAAGAGTGGATTTTGTGTTAGCGGTAGGGTGCCAGCCTCAGCTCTGACAACCTTTCCTCTAGTTCCCGCATCTTTTCCAGTATCAAGGTGGTAGCGTCAACAGTCAGTCTAGGCACGTGTTGGGTTGGCACCATTATCTGCTGCAGGGATGCCAGCATGTTTCTGGTTCCCCTTTGCTGACCGGCGCTGAATGAGTTATCGTATTGCAGCTGTGAGTCCGCTACCTGTTCTTGTGCCAATTGTGGCTGTGGTATCGCCCTAATCCCGCTAGTTCAGCCGGGTTTAGAGTGATACCCATTGGGATTATTGGTATCGGTGCTGCTCTTGTCCCTATACTCGGATTGAGCCTTGCGCTTTGGGAGTGTTCACTCTGGGCCGGTCGTGCATTTGTTCCTAGCGCTTTCTTCAACTAGTCAAATTTTGACAATAGTGTCTCCACTTGATTTTGAGCTTCCTCCTTTTGTTCCTTTTCTCCCTCTCTGTTTGCATTGTGCAAGTCTGCCAAGGCTAATTCCAACATAGCAGCAATATCCCGGCCTTGTGCTTGACGGCTAATGCTGGTCTGATTTTCCAAGATAGATTGTGTTGGGAGCACCTTGGGGGTGTTGAGGTTTTGACCGTCAATGTTGATTGGTGTGGTAAACAATTAACGATTGACGATGGCTGGATTGGTAGGGTTGGGCTAAGGGTTTTGACCTGCTTGATCTTCAACGCCATTGCCACTTCCGCTAGCCATGGTAGATTATGGGGAATGACTTTTAGTTCAAAAGATTCCCACAGATGGCGCCAATGTTAATGTCTAGCATACCGCCATATGATGTCAGCTTCCGATAACATGGACAAGGGTCCGATCTTCCGATATGTGTAGAGTTCACAAAATCCCGCTAATCTGTCAAGAGAAATACAATGGCGTCAAGAGGGGAGACCGCGGTTGGCGGTCTTCGCTCCTCCTATGTTAAAGTTAGACGATGTACTTGTATTGACAAATGTAGCGGTAGACATGAGCAATTGCAAGCATAATTAGCTATAATGAGCCACGCTCCTGCTATCGCCAGCAGTACCAAAATCCCACAAATGGATTGACCTACGGAAACACAGCCAAGCAGGCTACTGCCTGAGCCCACAGTGCCGCTGACGAGCCACCACGCGTCGGGCCAAGATAATACCAGAAGCTCCAGAAGTTGAGAACTGAAGCATATCAGTCCCACATCGAAAACATGGAAGAGGTCAGCCTCTTCCCCACCTACAAAATGTTCTCTCCTCTCTCCTTATTAATTACACATTTACTACTTACCTACTATTATTCTGTCAACATAAATACATTGACTAACTTAGGCATCGGAGAAGAGAAGACCGCCCATCGCGGTCTCCCTCTGACGCCGCTTTGTATTTTACTTGACAAGTAGCGGAAGCTCGGAGAACATTTCAAGTAGCGGTCCGCCCATCGACCTGTGTTAACCAAGATTAGGCTACCGCCCAAATCTTAGACATTAACATTGGCGCTGTCTGTGGGAAACCTTGAACAAAAGTCCACGCCACCACAACAATCACCATGACTAACAGTAGCAGGGGAAACGCTGAGGAGCAAGCGGATCAATTTGCCAACCCACATCCTGCCAACCCCATGGATAATATTAACCCAGCGGTTAATGTTAATCGCGCATTATTCAATACTCCTGTCAACCCTAGAGTGGAACCCCAAGGCTCATCCCAGGACCTGCTGACTCAAACTGCAGCGAAGACCCGACTAGGCAGCAGTTGTCCACCAGGCCAAGATCTCGCCACTATGTATGAGCTGACATTGGCGGACCTCCACAAGGCAAACAGAGAGCGTGACCAGGAGCGCAGAGAAAAGGCCGAGGCCCAAAGGGATGTGGCCATGCTAATGTCGAGATTCGACTAACTAAAGAAGGCGCTGGAGGCAAACACTAACCCAGCACAGAGCGAGTAATCACGAAGCACCAGACGTAGTCAACCCAATCCTGGCGGATTGGCATCTGTACCAATCATACAGATGCAGGTACCGCTAACCCACCTGAACTATTGGGAATGGGCCCACCTCCCCTGCCCCGCCTAATGTTGGAGCAGGAGGCGGAGTCACAACCTCACACCAACCGCTCTGCAGCTAGGGTTAGAACTGAAGGTAATCCACCTGTCTCCAGGCGGGAACTGGTTCTGCGGAATCTCCAAGCGAGGCCCGCTGGGGACACAACCTCAATAATCTTAGAAAGGATGCAACAACTAGAGCAAAGACTAATCCTGGCAGAGGCAGGAGCCCCAACGCCAGTTCCAAATCTGCTCTTTACGTCCAGGCTAGGGCCATTCACCACCAGGATCCTGCAAGCCGTCAGACCAACACATGCAAAGACACCAAAGATATCACATTACAGCGGCATGACTGACCCCTTCTCGTCCACATGGACACCTTCAAAAAAGTCACCAACAACAAGGGCTTTGATGACGCCACCCTCTGCCACTTATTCAGCTAAACGTTGGATAGTGAGGCAATGAGCTGGTTCTTTGAATGTCTGCCGAGATCCATCGACTCATTCCATGCACTATCACACTCTTTCCTCTCTCGGTTCATCCTGTTGTCCGCCGAACACCACAACACTACTCAACTATTCAACGTTAAGCAGGGCACAGAGGAAACATTAAAGGCATTCGTCAGAAGGTGGCGAGCGACAACATCTCAGTGCCGCGATCTTGATAAAACAATGGCGTTGGCAGCCTTTAGTCAAGGACTCCTAAAAGGACCATTTCTATATCATCTCAACTACAATCATCCAAATGCTGCATACGACCATGTCATGGGCGAAGCCGTCATCCATGCACAGGCAGAGTTCATCACATATGGAGAAACCCCACCACCACCTCCAACACTTGCAAAATCCACTCAACCCTTTGCTAGCCATCAGGAGACCGCTAGCAAAACTTTTACTATGCCGCCAACTGATAAGAAGAGAGAGTGGCAGCAGGGAAACTACCAAAGCAAGCGGCAAAAGGACCAGAGCTACCATAAGGGCAACCGCTCGTCCCAGGGGGATAACCATAACAAACAGACGGAGTCCTCCCAGCGATACGCAGTGTTTACAGTCCTTACCGCCTTGTATGAAGAAATATACGACCAATAGAAAGACTGGATCCCATCACCACCCCAAGAAAGTACCCAAGGGTGGGAAAACCAAGAAACACTGGCCAGTAGTGTAAATACCAGGAGGACAGAGGTCATAACACCAACAACTGCAACGCTCTCAAAAAGGCAGTTGAGACCTTATATCGCGATAGTAAGTTGGAACAGTTCAAGGTGCACCAACCACCATCTGTGGTCGCCAACATCGAGCACATGCCCCGCATCAACACCATCGACGGCGGTGCTCCAATCACCAACATGTCTCACAGGGCTAGAAAGTGTTATGTACGCGCTAACCACCCTAAGGAAATTTGCAACATCCGCTACGAGAGATTCGCTAAACTCCCAAAATCTGGTTGGGAAACCATTACCTTCTCAGAGGAGGAGGAGCGCGGAGTACATTTACCCCACGACAACCCATTCCTGATCGACGCCATACTTGAAAAATGGTCGCTGGGAAGGGTCCTTGTTGACAGCGGATCCGTTGTCAACGTCATCTTCAATGGCTGCTACAACTAACTCCAGCGGAACAGAAAGTTACTCCAAGATCACGAGCCGCTTCTCTGCTTCTCCAGTGACGTCACGCAACCACTCGGTTCTGACTACATGCTGCTAGTTATCGGCGCTAGTCCATGCACGGCGGAGATAGATACGGAGTTCATAGTCGTCGACTGCTTCATTTAGTACAATGCCATCATCGGTCGACCGGCACTCAACAAACTAAAGTGCATCATTGCCAGCTACATGCTTCTCATGAAGTTCCCTATGCCCAACGGCACAGGCTATGTGAAGGGAAGCCAGCAACTGGCACGAGAATGCTATTCGACGACTATGGCACGGTCAACATGCAGCCATGAGATCCTGATGGTAAGAAGCCATGCACCAACACCAAATATTTTTGAAGACCCTAGGGATGAAGAGGAGAAATACGTAAAAAAAAGCCTGTCAACCCAGAAACATCCTTGAGGGTTATCAGCATCTCCGACGAGCACCCTGAGCGGACAGTCCGCATTGGCGCTCAGCTAGCCCCATAGATAGCGGCAGAGCTCAATCAGTTTGTACGTGACAACGCCACCATCTTTGCATGGTCATATGCTGGGCATCTCCCCTAAAATTATCATGCACAAATTGAGCATTAAACCGTCTTTCTATCCGGTCAAATTGAGCATTAAACCGTCTTTCAAGGTTTTGTTTGTTAAATTGTTGGTGACTTAGTAATCGGCATAACCAAGGATTAAAGTTAGCTTTTCAATCCCCGTGGTACGATAATTTCGGTTCAAATATTTCCCACTTCTTTGATGACCGTGCCCTTCTTGCGCGTAAGGATGGAGGCATTAGGCACAATACCACCATGGCCTGTGATTACACGCATTTTTATGCATGTAATTGTATCTAAAACACTAGAAATAAGCTAATCCTTGAGCCAATATAATGTAATTAATCTAATTTTATTTATTGTATAGGAAATAAGCGGAATTGCGGAAATCGAGAGAAAGTGATAGAAAATTGAGCAAATTGGAGTTTCCGAGAAAAAGACGAAATAGTGGCTCCAGTCAACCATGATCAATGTCAGTGAGAGAAGTGAAACCCGACTACTTCCTTGATAGTTGGTGTGGAAATATATTGAGATAGTGGAGAAGATTATACATATATATATATATATATTTATATATGTGTATATATATTGAGAGAGAGAGTAAAGAAAAAAAAATGAAATAAAAGAGGAATGAATGCTGCAACACGGTCTGGCAATTAAGCAAACGGTCCTTAATTATCCTTTCCCCCTCAAGCCAATTGTGTGCAGCCACCTCACCATTTTCTTTTATCCTTTCCTTTCTCTCAAGAAACACGGAGACCCCTCATCTTCTCTCTTCTGGGATATGAACAGCCACACACATTTTTGACCCAGCCTATAAATATAATCCCTTGACTCTAATACTTGGGAGGAGACGAACAAAGACCGACGCAATCCCCTTCTGCCGCAGACCACCATCAAGACTTCACCCATCACTTCTCTCTGTCACCCTTCATCAAGATCCACCATCACCTCACCAAAATCCATTTATCACCTCACCAAGATTCATTTTCCTCCTCACCAAGATTTACCTCACCAAAATTCCATCAAATCCTCATCAATTTCTCAAAGGGATTTCAAGGAGCTTCAACGGATCTCATCTACATTAAGACTTGAGATTGGGTATAGTGGGAAGCCATAAATCAGGGCTTGTCATAATTTCTCCATAGCAATTTGTGACTTGTTCTTGTTACTTTTCACTCTTCTTCACCTTTACCTCTTTAATTGATGAATATTGTTGTTGATTTGTGGATGGGTTGTGAGTAGTCTATTTAGGAAGCTAGGGTTTGAGCCCTAGCATGGATTTAATGTAATAAATATGTTTTGATTTAATGGTTTTCAATTTCGTGTTTGACATATGTTCTATTCAATAATATTTGGCTTAGATGCATGCTTAGGAGCTTGATTAACTCTTGAATGTGTAGATGAGCATGTCTAGAACCAAATTAGGGGACCTAATCACTTCTCTAATTTATGGCTAGGACACTTGTTTAGAACATGGTTAGCTACAATACCAATTTCGATTGCCGTATTGGCTAGCGTGGGAACCTTGATTCCAGGACTCTTCGCCTTTTGGTGCAACTAGAGGTCCTAACAAGGCTCTAGATTGTCCCAATTGAGTTTCTACGACCCTTGATCCGGAGTAGGAATACCCTTTAAGGAATCTAATGACCCATGAGCCTTGAAAAGGTTTGGGTACGGTTCTTGATGCCATTATGAATTGAATGACCATTGTCGGAGCATATTTGTGCATAGATTTGGCTAGGTGGATACCCTAGTGACCTAATTTCCATATCTTGATTAGTTTCTATTATCTTTATTTTTAATTTTAATTTTAATTATCAATTGTCAATTTTATTTTCTTCGCAATTAAAAAAAATCAAATTTCACAAACCACTTTCATTGTCCATACCATTTGGTTGTGAGCTTCCGCATTTATTTGTGGTTCTCTTGACCCATTTTAGGCTTGGTTGTTCCGAGCCGGGCATGTAAATAGCTTGGTGCTATTTTTCTAAGTTTTGTTTGTTAAATTGTTGGTGACTTAGTAATCGGCATAACCAAAGATTAAAGTTAGCTTTTCAATCCCCATGGTACGATAATTTCGGGTTCAAATATTTCCCACTTCTTTGATAAACGTGCCCTTCTTGCGCGTAAGGATGGAGGCATTAGGCACAATAACACCATGGCCTATGATTACACGCATTTTTATGCATGTAATTGTATCTAAAACACTAGAAATAAGCTAATCCTTGAGCCAATATAATGTAATTAATCTAATTTTATTTATTGTATAGGAAATAAGCGGAATTGCGGAAATCGAGAAAAAGTGATAGAAAATTGAGCAAATTGAAGTTTTCCAGAAAAAGACAAAATAGTGGCTCCAGTCATCCATGATCAATGTCAGCGAGAGAAGTGAAACCCGACTACTTCCTTGATAGTTGGTGTGGAAATATATTGAGATCGTGGAGAAGATTATACATATATATATATATATATATTTATATATGTGTATATATATTGAGAGAGAGAATAAAGAAAAAAAAATGAAATAAAAGAGGAATGAATGCTGCAGCACGGTCTGGCAATTAAGCAAATGGTCCTTAATTATCCTTTCCCCCTCAAACCAATTGTGTGCAGCCACCTCACCATTTTCTTTTATGCTTTCCTTTCTCTTAAGAAACACGGAGACTCCTCATCTTCTCTCTTCTGGGATATGAACAGCCACACACATTTTTGACCCAGCCTATATATATAATCCCTTGACTCTAATACTTAGGAGGAGACGAACAGAGACCGACGCAATCCCCTTCTGCCGCAGACCACCATCAAGACTTCACCCATCACTTCTCTCTGTCACCCTTCATCAAGATCCACCATCAACTCACCAAAATCCATTTATCACCTCACCAAGATTCATTTTCCTCCTCACCAAGATTCATTTTCCTCCTCACCAAGATTTACCTCACCAAAATTCCATCAAATCCTCATCAATTTCTCAAAGGGATTTCAAGGAGCTTCAAGGGATCTCATCTACATCAAGACTTGAGATTGGGTATAGTGGGAAGCCATAAATCAAGGCTTGTCATAATTGCTCCATAGCAATTTGTGACTTGTTCTTGTTACTTTTCACTCTTCTTCACCTTTACCTCTTTAATTGATGAATATTGTTGTTGATTTGTGGATGGGTTGTGAGTAGTCTATTTAAGAAGCTAGGGTTTGAGCCCTAGCATGGATTTAATGTAATAAATATGTTTTGATTTAATGGTTTTCAATTTCGTGTTTGGCATATGTTCTATTCTATAATATTTGGCTTAGATGCATGCTTAGGAGCTTGATTAACTCTTGAATGTGTAGATGAGCATGTCTAGAACAAATTAGGGGACCTAATCACTTCTCTAATTTATGGCTAGGACACTTGTTGAGAACATGGTTAGCTACAATACCAATTTCGATTGCCGTATTGGCTAGCTTGGGAACGTTGATTCTAGGACTCTTCACCTTTTGGTGCAACTAGAGGCCCTAACAAGGCTCTAGATTGTTCCAATTGAGTTTCTACGACCCTTGATCCGGAGTAGGAATACCCTTTAAGGAATCTAATGACCCATGAGCCTTGAAAAGCCTTGAGTACGGTTCTTGATGCCATTATGAATTGAATGACCATTGTCAGAGCATATTTGTACATTAGATTTGGCTAGGAGGATACCCTAGTGACCTAATTTCCATATCTTGATTAGTTTCTATTATCTTTATTTTTAATTTTAATTATCAATTGTCAATTTTATTTTCTTCGCAATTAAAAAAAATCAAATTTCACAAACCACTTTCATTGTCCATACCATTTGGTTGTGAGCTTCCGCATTTATTTGTGGTTCTCTTGACCTATTTTAGGCTTGGTTGTTCCGAGCCGGTCATGTAAATAGCTTGATGCTATTTTTCTAGGTTTTGTTTGTTAAATTGTTGGTGACTTAGTAATCGGCATAACCAAGGATTAAAGTTAGCTTTTCAATCCCCGTGGTATGATAATTTCGGGTTCAATTACTTCCCACTTGTTTGATGACCGTGCCCTTCTTGCGCGTAAGTTGCATTTAAGCACTCAAATCAAATGGCGCCATTGCCGGGGATTAAAGTGTGATAGCTTTAATCCCTTGGTTTTTGGTTGTTAGGTCACTTGCATTATTTTCTTAATTTTAATTAATTTTTCTTTGTTTGTTTAGATTAAAAAAAAAAAAAAAAAAAAAACTGTTTCTTTATTTTACTTTCTTATTTAGATTATTTCCTACTTGTGTGTTTGTTTGTTGAGACGTTGTGATTATTTCTATCGAAGTGACGGGCCTTGTATTACTTTGTAGTACATGTAAGACATGAGCATCGATAGCGATCGTCACTTGCCTTGACTTGTTTGCTAGCTTTTTATTAGGTTTCCTACTTAGTCGTTAATTTCTTGAATTGTTGGTTTTCATCATTTCTTTGCTTTTGTTATTTTATTTTCTTGTTTAATTGTTGTCTTACTTTCTCTTCTTAACCCCTCTCATTCATTGTTAAAAGTTAAATTGGAGTCTCATTGCCTATTTTTGTGAATTCTTGAGAACTCATTACGTGGTCTCATTTTTGTTCTAAGGTGTATGAACGAAGCATCTTCTTCATATCAACCGATCACTCTTAGAAGCGGAAGGATATTGAGTGAGGACACTAGAGGAAGACCAAGAAGGAGGATTCGAAGGCCATTAGTGACTGAGAGTGCTCCACCTCGAGTTCTTGATCAAGAGAGAGTACCTCTAAGACATTCACAAGGAGAAGTCAACATGGGAGACGCACAAAATCCTCCCCAAGGCAAGACTTTGAGGGAGTATACTAGCCCCACTATTGTTGATCACGCTTCTTGCATTGTACTCCCTCCATGTGAGCATCACTTTGAGATCAAGCCAACTACCTTGAGCATTCTACCCACATTTAATGGCATGGCTTTGGAAAACCGTTATGACCACATTGCGGAGTTTGAGCAAGTGTGTACTACCGTTCAACCTAATGGTCTCACTTCTAATGGTTTGAAGCTTAGATTATTCCCTTTCACACTCAAGAACCATGCAAGAAAGTGGTTGAGCAAGTTGCGTCCTAGATCAATACGTACATGGGTTGAGATGCAAGAAACTTTCTTAGGAAAGTACTATCCTCCTTCAAGAACTTCCAATGTTAGAGATGAGCTAATTGTATTTAGACAACACCCTCAAGAAAGTTTTCATGAGTGTTGGGAGTGCTTTAAGGATCTTGAGATGTCATGTCCTACCATGGGTTAGAGAAGTGGTTTCTTGTGGACAAGTTCTATAGAGGATTGATGACGGACCAAAGACAAAGAGTTGACACTTTTAGTGGTGGAACTATTGCAAGCAAGCTTCCCGATGCAGCTTGGGACACATATGAAGAGCTTTCACTTAATTCCCTTCATTGGGATGATCATGATGCAAAGAGACAACAAGTGCATAACAAGGAGAGTACACCTAGCCGAGGTGGTATCTATGAGGTTCAAGGAACATCATCTGGGCCTTCTATGCATGAGTTCAAGAGGCTAGAAAGCAAGATTGACCAATTTCTAAACCAAGTGAACCAGAATCCTACTCAAGCCCAAGTCAAGATGGCAACTTCTACATCATGTTTGCTTTGTGAGAGTCTAGCACATTCCACTCAAGAGTGTCACTTATCATCCAAGTTTCCGGACTTTATTGAAGAACAAGTGAATCAAGTGGGTAATTTTGTGCCAAGGAACCAAAGAAATGATCCTTACTCTAATACTTATAACCCCGGTTGGAGGAATCATCCCAATTTCTCTTGGAGAGACCAAGGAGGTTCATCTAGTGCGTTTCAAGATGGAAAGCAAAGCTTTAGAGGTGGCCAAGGTCAAGACTCATCAAGTGTTGCTAATTATGGCAATGCACACCAAGGAAGCACTCATTTTTCACAATATGGTCAACATGGACAGCAAGCATATGGGACTAATTCTCAAGGCCAATCTACCTCAAGTCAAGGATTTCATAGTCAAAACACCCCTCCCGGGTTTACACAAGGTGTTGGCTATAGTGGTAGCAAGTTTCAAGGAAATCCTAACTCATTTCAAGGCTCCCACCAAGGCGAGAACTATAATTCCCCTCCTATTCTTCAAGGCATCCCTTTCAAGCTCCAAATGAACCAAAGAAGCCTAATTTTGAAGACTTGATGGGAGAGTTTCTCAAGGTTCAAACTTCTACTAATGCGGAGACCAAGCAAAACATCTCTTCACTAGTTCAAGGGTATCAAACTCTACAACAAGGCATGGCTAGACTAGAGGTACAAGTGGCCAAATGGCCACCAATATGAGTGAGAGACCAAAGGGAGCCTTACCTTCACAACCGGAGCCAAACCCAAGAGGAAAACTCCATGAATGCAATGTCATCACCACTCTACGTTCGGGAAAGTTATATGATAATCATGTTTACATGCCTACATCTTCTAGTTTGCATACAAATCCTTTATTTAATGACGATGTTGATTTGCATTCATATGGGGCCAAGAGGGAAGAAAATGTACCTCTTGGCCATGTTGTTGATGATCAATTGCATACACATCATGATTCTTTTTATCATAAGGAGGATGGGACCGGAAGGGAAGAAAATGTACCTTCCGGTAAATATGGAGTGGGTGGTGTGACTTTGAATGCCAAAGGAAGAAATAAGGGGGTGGATAAGGTAGCCGGAGGGGAAGAAAATGCACTCTCCGGAGAAGCTATTCTTGGTAAAGGTTATGGTTTCTTGTCCTTTGAGAACAATGCAAGCAAATATGGGTTGATTGATAGTGGCAAGGAAAGAGCTTTGTTGAGAAAGAAGACTTCTAGGGATGAGGATGTCTCGGACCCTAAATTAGATGGTAGGCCATGAAGGCTAGGGACCCATCTACGGCCGATAACACCTCTAGGAAGGTTCTTGATGACATTAGACCCACCACTCATGAGTTTGAGCCATCTATTTCTAGAGAAAATGAGGGGAGGAATAAGGAGGAAGATTTACATATGCATGGTAGCTCTAGGGATAGGAGTTGTCCGGTCTACTCATCACTAGGCGAGGCCTTGAGCGCTAAGAACCCTAGTGGGACCATGACTACCCTTAGGGGCACTACCGGAAGTCTCACATTTGATCCACCTCTTGATTTGAATGCGCCGGAGCCACCACTTCCTTATCCTAATGCCGCAAGAAGAGATAACTCAAAGAGGGGTAAGAAGAAGAGTGGCTTGATGAGGGAGATACAAGAAATATTTAAGAAAGTGGATGTCAATATCCCATTGATGGACCTCATTCATCAAGTGCTAGTGTATGCTCAATTTCTCAAGAGCTTGTGCATGAACAAAAAGAAATTTAAAGCCGATGAGACATTTGAGTTGAAGGAGGAAGTAAGTGCAATTATCCAACGAAGACTACCACCAAAGATGCAAGATCCGGGGAGCTTTACCATAGGGTGTACCATAGCAGAGAAAGTGTTTGAAGGAGCTCTCATGGACTTAGGGGTGAGTGTCAATTTGATGCCCTTGGCTATATATCGGAAGCTACAAATTGGTGAGTTGAAGCCCACATCGATTAGATTGCAATTAGCGAATCGTAGCACAAGGCGTCCGGTGGGAGTTGTAGAGGATGTGCTAGTGAGAGTAAATAAGTTTATTCTACCGGCAGACTTTGTAGTGTTGGATATGGGTGAAGATCCCTACCTTGACAATGAGTGACCTATCATTCTAGGCCGACCACTTATGGCAACGGCGGGTGTGAAGATCAATGTATTGAAGGGTACCATTAGACTCAAGGTGTTAGGTGACAAAGTGAAGATCAAAGTATGCAATCCATTCTATTCGCCAGACATTATGAAGGAGGTCTTCTCTATTGATTTGGTGAAGGGTAATGAAGCCAAGAGTGAGCGGATCTTTGGACCTTTGAATCCTTCTAAGCCTACAATCCGTGCACAAGATCATTTCTCACCTATTTGGGGCTATGACCATGAACCACCATTGAAGCATGATGATGTAGTTCCTACTTCTACTTTGGAGCCTACTATTAAGCTTGACAAGCAAACAACCCCTACTCTTGATACTTATGAGCAACACAAGAAGAAAAGTTCACCATTGAGTGAAGCACAAGAGGAGTCCATCAAGAAATTAAGGGAGACTTGCGGAGTTGTGAAGAAGAAGGAAATTCCAAAGAGGTATGATTGGCCTCCACCTCCAAGCTACAAGCTCGCTTCTTCAATTGCTAGATGTTTTGGAAATGATGGTATGGCTAGCACAATTGTTGTGGGTGGTAAGAAGACATCCTTTGAGCCACCTTGAGGAAGAAAAGTGAAGAAGACCGGCTTGGGGTCTTTAAAAACAAGCGCTTCTAGGGAGGCAACCCTAGGTGGTTTTGAAATTTACTTGTTCATTTTGCATCAATAAGGCTTTTTCGCTATCTTTTTGGCAGGATGGGAGATGTTCGGAGTTGGAAGTGTGAAGAAAGAATGCATTCTGCAGTGGGCAGTTTTTGTTTAGATGTTCAATTGACTTTGGGAAACTATAGTTTTCAATATACATGGTAATTTAAGATGAAAATTTCTGAAACTATTATCCTATGGGGTCTGCTATCTTGTGCCAAAATTTGAGCCATTCTGAGTCTCTGAAACTTCAGTTATTTGGTGGTCAATGTGTGAAGGTCAAAACAGAGACAGCTACTGTAGAGTCACTTTGGGAAGCTACATCTTCTACATCCCAATCAATTTGGAGCTAAAATTTTTCAGAGATGTGTTTTCATATTATCTATAATCTAAAGGGCGTCAACTGTTCACTGGCGCGTCACTGTTCATTCGTGTGGCCACTGTTCATTCGAGCACGAATTAAATGACTATTTTGCCCTTATTTTTTTTTTTTTAATAAAATTATGGGTTGCCCCATTTCGGTAACCTTCTACAAGTTTCTTCAGATCGATCTCAAAATGCCTCCTAAACCGAGACATCTATTCGATCTTCAGGATTAATCTTTTGTTCTTCATCTAATCTTCTATCCTTGCTTGAATCTTATTCCCTCTCTGCCACAGTAGAAGACTAGAAGGTTCAGTTTTCTTCGCGCTCTCGCTCTCCTCCCTCTCAACTTAACGGTAATGCTGATTTTTAGCGCATCGAAGAAGAAGAAAGGGATCTTGGGACTTCCGAGGGGGAGAGAGAGAGAGAGGAGAACAGAAAGAAAAGTAAAAGGAGGTCTGGGCTTGCTGAGACAACAACGAAGAAGAAGAACCAGAGTTTGTTCTCATAATTGATGTTCAGTCGCAGATTCAAATCGGCGGCCACCATGGCCTTTTGGGATGAAGAGTCGATATGTTTTTAAGTCCAAGACTCAACCCACCAATTCATCGAGAAGGTATTAATTGTTGAACTGATCTAATTGAAAACATTGAAATTATATTCTTTCTTTTGTTTGATTCAAGATTTTTTGGGTGTTTCAGAAAGCGGACAGTTCAGCGAAAAAGCCCGGTTTCAATCCCAGTGGCTGCTCTTGACCTTGATAATGAAGAAACTACAAAAGAAGGTACAAACCACTTTGGGTTTTTTTGATTTCTTCCCTATTTTAAAATTTTAATGCTCAATTTTTTCTTTCATTATTCTTTTTTACTGAAATTTGAGTATTTTGATGGGCAGAGAGTGAGAAAGAGAAGGTAGAGCCTGAAATTGTTGTTGTGAATGAAGAAAAGAAAACATGAGAAGATGAGAAGGGTGAGAGGTTTGGTGCTTCGTGCTCAAGCTTGAATTTTCCTTACATGGATAAGCTCAGGGATGAGCTTTCTTGAGAGGTATCGACTTGATTTTTTTTTTTTTTCAAAAAATTTCTTCAAAATTAGTATAAATCTTGATATGTCATTAATTAGGATTTGGGCTCAGAGGTTTTGATTAAACAGAGTATTGATTTTGCTAACAATTTCCATGTTTTTCTCTGATAAGAAATGAGGTTGGGTACTTGCATCTGAGGATTCTTGGCAACGTTGGAATGGTTTCAAGGTAAGGTTCTGATCTTTGGCAATTTGAAAAACTTTCATCAAATTGTGTGCTATTTATAATTTTCTTATCAGTTATTGGAATTATTTGGTTTTGATATGGGGAGGAAGGGAACGATTTTGGGTGGTGGGTACGAATGATTTTCCGAGTCTCAGCTATTTATAATCTTCTGAAAACTGAAGCTATGAAGGTTCAATTTCTCTGTTTGATTAGTGAAAATTGGAGCTATGAATATACTCGCCTTTCTTTTTATTATCATGTGTTATGGATTTTTGGTTTCTCTTGAACAGATTTTTGCTTTATGATTAGTAATCAATCCTTTTCTCTTTCAATATGTTTTAAAATAATAAGGTTGATTTTTATAAGATGAGTAAACAATGAGATGGTCGACTCCAGCCTACATTTATCAAACTATTTTTGCATATGATGGGGGTAGATATTATCTGGATATTACAATCTTATAAACAAAATTTATTCTCTTTTTTATTTTTGGATCTATACTTTGGTTATAGGATTCTGAAAAGTGATATTTGTCTTTGGTTCCTTTATCAATGAACTTGGTGACTCTGAGCTAAGATATTTTGGAATTATTTCAGTTTCTTTTTACTATGATGATTGGGGTTTAGTGATTGCAGATCATAGTTGAACCGGGTTATTACATTGTCTATCTTTTAGAAATTATTATTATGTTTAATTTATCTTCTCTATGTTTTTCTTGCAGCCTGGGCATTTCCAATGCAATAGATCTGACATAGTATCCCCCTTTCAGGTATGCTTTCTAGATTGTGGTTAGATTATGATTTTGGGGCTTATTACTTGGTGTATAGGAATATTGTGTGTGTGTGTGTGTCCTCATTACCTACTTTATGAAAATGAATAAGAATAATAGATGGAGACAACATAATCTATACATTTGGTGAAAGAGACTGAAAGGGTACTGTACTGTATATGAATGTTTCTTGAAATGTAGTCACATGCTTATTTATCTTTATCTTGCTTCCAAATATGCCTGCAATATGCTTCGACAAGAAATGAAACAAATAATAATGACCTCAGAAACCCTGAAGCTAAAGCGTTGGAGAAGGTGGAGGATAAGTCCAAATGAGAACTCTGAGGCATTGGCTTTTATCATTGGTTAGAGTTCACTCGGTTACACTTTAGAGGTATATGTCCAGCACCTCTTTTATCATTTGTTTGCTTGATCTTTTATAGTATATTGATTTGAGTTGAATTATTTACTGATCTTATATATTGTTATAAAGGCATAAGCGATGGAAGAGGTTTCAGAGAATCTTAAGAAACAATTGAACAAGTCGGTGCTTGATGATGAAATTAAACATCTCCTGTAAAAGATATCATAAACATAGACACAGCAAGGTGCTCCGATAGGGGGTAAGTACTATACTTATTCCCCCAGTGAGTTGTATCTCTGTTTTTACTAAGACTCGATCACAATCATTACAACATTTGTTGGCTTTTGATCTCAATACCAACATCATTTTTTGCAGGAAACTGAAGCATATGAGAAGCATAGATATCAACTCCAACTTGAGGACTTGCGCATTCTTAGCTTACAAGGTAGCACAGCAGGTCGAAAAGGCATGGCTGATGCTCTAGCAGATATGAAAAAAGGTATTTATTTTTTCCATAGACCCTTTCATTGAAAATTATAGTAATCTAAGTAGAAAGAAAAAATTTAAAACCATTTTTTCTGTGTCCCAGATCAGCTTCAAAATATATATGCTAAAAGTGTGAACAAGGGTTGTATGCTCTTTTTTGAATGAGCCTGAGCATCCTAATATCTAATCATAGTAATCTGGTGATTCTAAAGTAGCTTCTTTGAAAATGTAGTTTAAAAGTCCTGTCATCTCAATGGTTTATTAGTTTTTTGATATTCACTCATATTGCTTAGTGACCTTTTCTTTTGTTTGTTATATATAGATGGTGCTTCACCTTCTGAAGGCCATCCTACAGTTAACCTAAAGCACAAACCTACTAAAGATGTCCACAAGCATCCAGACACATCAAAGCCAGCGTGGCTTTTGGCTTTGGAAGTAGTGACAAGAACCACTTAATGAAGTTATACTACCCGCAGCAAAGCGCGGGCTCTCAAAGTGTAATCATTTTTGCTTTCTAATTTCATTGCCTATTAGTTTGTTAGTTTTGGTCCAGTAACACTTACACCAGAACATCACTTCTTTACAAAATGATGCATTAACATTCAGCTTCACAATTGACATTAGGTTTGAACTGACGCTGAAGCTTCAGCCTTTGGTGTCGAGGTCCATCACTGGGGGGGAGTTGCCATCGGAGGCTTGATCGTGGATACCAAGGTGTTCTGCTGGCCTAGAAAGGTATTTTGATATGGATTTCTGTATTCTGTGTAGATTTGAATACTTCTCAGCTTTGCTGATTGAAATTTTTCAGTGTTGGAGTTTTGGTGAGTGGATAGTTGGTTCTTTGGCATTTTTCTTTCTCTATCTGATTTCCCTAAACAAAATGTAGTGTTTTCTGCAGTGCACCTAGCTTTGCTGATTCAAGGACATGAGTAGGAAGAGGAGCTTTTCTTCAGCTTCAGAAGGTACTCTTTTAACTTGAAAGTTTGTTGCTTCTTTCTGTTTCAGGATTTTACTGATATCTTAGATTTTATTGGGTGTGGAACTGTTAATGCTTTAGTAATTGCATGGACGGTCTTCATTCTTATTGTTTTTCAACTTTGATTTTATGCTTGGTTTTAGTTTTAGTTTCTGCGTCAAATTTGTTGCTTTTCTTTATCCCTTTTTCTTTGATTTGCCAAATGCTGATTGATATTCACACTTTTTGTTACATTGTTCATGTCAAACCATATCTTTGTCATATTTTTGTTTTCATGGTTATTTTATTTTATTTTATTTTTTATTTTTTTATATTTTCTTTGGTATTTAAAATGAGTAAACTTTTGAGTTACATCTATGTTTTTGCGATTTGCAGGCCTTTGTTTGGATTTGGCGATACTTTAGTTTTAATTTTTTAAGTTTGTAGTTCCCAAACCCTATATAATTAACCTCTCACTTCTGTTAAACTTCTGATTCTCAGCAACCATCTTAGGGTGCTCTTACAAATCAAAGCAAAGATGAAATACAAAGATAGATATATTGTTGGTCTGTTTGTTCCAAATTGAGTCAAATTATCTCTATCAGGCTAGGATTAGTAGAAGATTTGGTTTGTTAGATTTTCCGATTAAGAAAGTCTTGAAATTTTAATTTCCAGTAAATAAGCAAATAACTTTGTGGGATTCCATTGAAGAACATATTGAACTAGGTTGTTTGCATATTCCTAATATTTATTATCGCATGGTGTACCTTGAGTCTTGATTACAGCCATCCAAGATGTTTCTTTTGTGTGATTGTGTGTGGTGTAAGTCTAATGTTTCATTTACCAGCTTTAAAATATGCAAGAAAGTGGTCGTATTTGAATTATATAATGAAACCTCAGGCACCAGGTGATTGTGTTTGTTTTTATTAATGTTCTCATGGTGAGCTATTTCGCTTATAGATATTGGATTGGGGTGAGAACAATATTGCCATTGCTGCTGAAGCTACTACTCCTGGGGCGTTGTTTCAGCAAGTTGTTGTTGTTTGGCATAAGCTTGACCATCTAGATATTTCGAAGGTAAAAGTTATATCTATTGAATTTTCATATCAGAATGTATGATGCAATGTCATATAACAGCACACACCCTTTCAGTTTCTAACACATAAATGTAATGCATTTTTCATATGACTAAACCTGTTTCTGGCTATTCTAATGTTGGCCTTTTAGAGCAGTTCCCCAAAGTTTTTCCAAGGTAAGATGAAATACTATAGTTTCTCCATATATTAAAAAAATTTCAGTTCAAACTTTTAACTGTTTATATTTCACGGTTTGTTGGAGCTTCAATGGGAAGTTCGAATCTTAAAATCATTGCCAAAGGCACATCAAGTGATGGTCAGTCATAAGTCACCTCCCTGCAGTTCCAGAGATTAACTTCAATTTTGCAATTTGTAAATATACGTCTGGTTTAAACATCAGCTTTTGTAATTTGTACGGTTATAACATTTTCAATTTACGTTTTTAGCTTATGATTGTAGCTGTTTTACATACGACATTTGAGAAAACAGAAAAAAGCAAACCTGCAGCGTTGATATCCTTTGTAAACTCGAAAACGTTTTTGGAGGCAAGAAAGTCTTATTCCATCACTTTGATCAAGAATCAACTCATTTTCATTCATATTTGTTATTATTATAAATTGTTAGCAACAACAAATCCCGCGGCAAAGCGCGGGTGTCATTGCTAGTGTCTTCTATATACAGGAGAAACAGTTTTTAATTTGAACCTTCCTAGCTTCAGATATAGTGTTCTAAGTAACAGAGGTCAGAAACAGGGCACAGCAGAAACTGCATAACAGATCAGTGAGTTTGGAGGCCAACGATTTTTGACTCATGACAGATTTTCAAGTGAAATTTTAACTGTATGTATTTTCATGAGTCTACTTTCATTTCCGGTTGGTCTCATCCTCTTTGCACCTCTAGAGCTTCAGATATTACAGTTTTGGTGACTGAGGGTCAGCAGAAGTCTTCATGACAGATTGGCAATTTTGACCAGCTTTCGTTTTCATCTCAGTTAGAGATAGATGGCTTACTTTATATGGATATCTCCTTCGGTGGTAAGCTGTGCCATTGTACCACGAGAGGGCCAGGAGGAGCTTCCAGTGTTCTACGCCAGCAGAGGTATGAACGGGGCGGAGACAAGATATCCACCCCTAGAGCAGCTCGCTCTTGCACTCATTAAGGGTCGGGACTCCCCAAAAAAAAAAAAAAATGTTGTCACTAAAAAAAAATAATAAAGGCCTTAGCGGCATTACACAGGCTAAAGCCTCAGTCTTCACAGATTCTTGGGAGCAACAGCAACATCCTCACCCTCCAGTGGCAGTTGTTGCCCAGCTAAGCGGCTTGTCTGATCGGACCCAGGAGCGGTAAGGCTTGGCGCCACCATGGTACCATCCTCTCGCGTGTGAGCAGCCATGAAGTCAGCATAGGAGATTTCAGATTGAGTAGGAGGTGGAGTCCGCTGAGAGTCATCCGCCGGACGCTCACCACTCTCTCTGCTACCTGAGCGGGCACCCTCAGCTTGCACTGCTCGCAGGTTCCCGCTGACTCGACGACCCGGCAGGCTGGGACACTTTGACCCAGTCAATGGCACCCTTCTGGTTCAGCAACTGCAGGTTAGCGGTGGCACTGGCCTTCGGCGCCTCCATCATTACCTACTTGTGCTCTACAGACTGCTTGAATGCCTCCATGGCGCCGGTCTCCTTGCGGCTCCTCTCAGCTTCCAGCTGAGCAACCTCTTCCTCTAGGCACTTCACCTCCCCAGACTTAGCGGCAGAATCCCGCTGAAGGATCTCAACTTTCTTAGCCTTCGCCGCCAGTTGATCTTTCAGCAAAGCGATATCTTGCTCCAGCTGGCGAACCCACTCTTTCCGCTCGATGTCTCGCTCAATGGCGACATTCAACTTGCCGCGGGTATCCAGAGCATCGTATTCCTCCTTAGTCAAGTGCCGTTCAACATCCGCCAGCTTGTCCATAGCCTCCACCAGCTCCCTCTGAAGACCTTTGATCTCCTCCTTCAGTTGCCGCTCAACTCGAGGCTAGTTTGACGTGGTGAGGAACAGGTCATGCAGACCAACGAACAGATGTCCAAATGCCGAACTGAAGGGAGACTGCTGAACGATCGTCGGCCTAGTGGTTCCATCCAGTCCGCCAAACCCGAGCCGCTCGCAGAGGTGGAACAAAAACTCCCGCTCGGGATCAGTCAGGAACTTAGCGTAAGCAGAAAACGTGTGAACCCCTGAAAATTTTATTTAATTTTTGAAAGTAATTTCTTGCCAATAAGATTTTTCCGTAAGTTGATTTAAGTGAAGAAATTGACCTTGGAGATTAATTCGGTGTCGGGACTTCGATTTGGGCCTTATAATTTAAGTTTGGGCCAGAGTCCTTCATTTTGGGCCTAAAAGGTTACTAAAGTTCATTGAAACGAACGATCGTCGAAGCAAAATTGAAAGGAAGGCAAATTGAGTTGTAGTTAAGATTTGAATTTTTAGTTTTAACGAAATTGAGTTTTGGGCCTAGGACGACGTCGAGAAATAAGTTAGGAAGTTTCCGACAAAAAACAAATAAAAGAAAAGTTACGAGCCCAAAACAGAAAGCAATTAGCTAGGAGAGTTTCGTAACTTGTTGCAAGTGCAAATTTGACTTTTCTTGCAAACGAGTATAAATAGGAACTTGAGAAAAACCCTAGCCTCATTTCTCTCCCTCTCTCTTCTCTTGGCCGCGTCTCTCTCCCCGACCTCTCGCACCTTCTCTCTCTTCTTCCCTCTGCAAATGCCGGAAAACACCATCTTCGGCCACCACCTTTTGACACAGCCTCGACCCTTCAAACTAGATCCTATATCCGACCAAAACCCAAGCCCAGCACCGCCATGCATCGTCTCCAGCCTCCACACGCGACCACTAAACTTGCGACACCACTGCCTTCCATAATCCTCCGATCTCTAGTCACTGATTCACACCACCATTATCAGAAATTGAAGCATCAAGCCTTGAGGAGACCATGCCTTAAATCCCGAAGCCAGAAAACCACCGTACGAGCTCGTCGGAACTCGTAGCTAGCTCTGCATGCCTTCGTTCCCCAACCTCCAGTCCAAATCGAGCTAAACTACCTCTATAGATGTAATCAACGCCTCACTACCCACCTGTTTCTGAGACGCCAACCTCTGATTCCGACCAGAGACACCGCACGCGCCATCGCTGTCTCCTGGACCACATAGCGCTGCCGCTCGCGATCACGGGATTGTCACTGTTAGGTAATTTACATCATCCAAGACTGGGTTGAAGCCTCTATTCCGATTTAGACTAAAAACCCTAATTTCCATTGTTCAAATTAGATTGTGTGAGGTTTGAAGAATCCGCATTTGGGTTTAAAGAGGAGAACCCGAAGCTGAGTCTTTGATTGAATCACCATTGAAGGAGAAGGGGGTAAGGCCTTGATTCTAGACTATACCTTATCCCTGCAATTGTACAATCTTTGGTTTTATATGGTTGTTGAGGTAGTGTTGGGGTGATGTTATTGTAGATTTGAAGGCTCTAAAGAAATCGAGTTTCATGTCAAAGGCTATCATAGCAGAGGAGTTAATTTTGGAGAAGAAGAATGGTAAGGGTCTGGGTATTCGGATATGTTTTTGCCGTATATTGTGTGTACTCGGTGAAATCATGGTTATGTGAAATATTAGAAACGAAAGTGGTACTTGTTGTTTGAGTTATGTTGGAAACCTTGCATGATAGAGGAAAAAGATGAAATCAGTTTAGTATAGAGGAAATTGGTCTTGTGAATTAGCAAAAATTCTTTATCAACGTTGAAGTGTAAAATAAGAATGTCTATAACTATCATTCCGGATACCATGGTTGTAAGAAAAGAAGTGAGTTGGTTATTGTTAACGAAAATGTAAATTGATCAAGTTCATAAGGAATTGGTATCCGAAATGAAGTTATATTGGCTAATGATGGTTGGGTCGAACTTAATAAGAAGTTCGTTTAGTAAACATTCTGACGATTTCAAGGGAAAATAAAGGAAGCTAAGGTATACCAAGAAAATAGAAAGGTCTAACGAGTTGACCAAAAATTTAATTTCGGATCATAGCTTTGTTAATTTCTCCATGTCTCGAAAATTGAAAGAAATTTATTTAGTAGAACCACTAGGCCAATAACCTCAATATACAACACTTTTTACACAACGAAAAAAAAAAAGTGTTGTGTGATGATGGAAAGTCAATCACACAACATGACTAAGAACCATACGTTGTATAAGGCCGTAAAAATTTTGATGTTTTCATTGAGAAGGTGATTGCACAACACTGGCAGGAATATTTTGTTGTGTGAATGATTAAAAAAAGAGTGGCAGATTTCCCGCCTAGGTTGACACAAATTTGGGTCCAAATATGTACTACATTGCACAACATCATGGTTATACCTGTTGTGTGATACTAGGTTGCAATTTATCATACAACAGTTTTAGACTTGTGTTGTATGATAAAATTATATATTATTGACAATTCTAGATGTGCCCCCAAATGCTACTCCTTCTACCCCAAAACGTACAATTTTGGAGAACTTATAGGTCATGATTTGAGGATCCTACAACGTAAAAACCTTATTTCTGTTGTCTGAATGAAACTTGTTTATCGTACCACCAAAATCATTGTACATAGCGCGGCTGGGCGGGAACTTTCCCTCCTTGGAACCTAAGCTGAAATTTAAGTTGTAGACAATCAGACAACATAATGGGATGTGTTTGTTGTGTGATGCATTAATAAAAAATAAAAAGAGTGTTGGGTTTTGACTTAGACAAATTAATAACACACCAATTTTCTGACATAGAAATAACTTCTACCAAAACGGAAACCTCACAATCTCTACCGCAAAACCAAAAACTCATAATCTCTTAGTAGCCCCGCAACCTCTCACAGTAAACTGTCACCAATTTCAACTCACCACCGTAATCTCTCATCAAAACACCATCACCGAATCGTCCAACCTCTCCTCAATTTGCGTATGGATAGTTTGATTCTATCCATCGATGTCGGTTCAATTGTACTCATAGGTTTGGGTTCGATTTGGGTTCGATTGTCGTTAGTTTGATTAGAGTTCAACTCAGTTTGTATTGGGAAGAAGGTGGAGGAGAAAGGGGTTTGGATTAGGCTAGGGTTCTTCATTTTGGGGATTTCTGAGCAACTCGATTTAGGGCTTTCTCGAAGCAATCGATTTGGTATGTTGGTTTTCACCTTCTTCAGTTATTTGTAGTTTATATCTTGGGATACCTTTCAGTTATTAGGTTTGATAATAGATTTCGTCAGTTGTTTGGAAGGTGAGAAGAAGAACTGAAACCGTTTGTGATTTCATCAGTCCATAAATGATATAGTAATTAAGTTGGTTTTTGGGTTTTTGTTTTTGATGAAACTAGGTTACATTGTTATAAGAAATTGACCCTCTTTGTGATTTTTGTAGTGTTCTATTAATGCTCTTTGGTGCTTGGACGAGCTGAGCTTTTGCAAAGGAGGTGAAGAATTTCTTTCTCTATTTTGGTTTTGCTTCTGATTTGGGTTCATAAACAATGCATATGTAATAGAACCGAAACCCTTCTATGTTCATTGTTGGTGATGCTACATATGCTATTCTTTGATTAAAGTTGCTTTCAACTAAATGCATAATTCGCTGAATATATGTGCCATGAAATCTGATGCATTTATAAAATATGATTTTGGGTTTAAGTTGATGTACTGTTGTACTTTTGTAATGGTAATCTATTTCCTTGGGAACTCATGATGATTGTACTAGAACTTTGGGGAGAGTGTTCACACTTTTGTTGGGTGGGCAGTTATTGGGTGTTTAAGTAAAAGAGTTAAATGCAAGAGCATTGGAGTTTGGATTCTATGTTTGATCACATTGCTTTTATAGATTGTCAATTGTGTTAATTATATATTCTGTCTTGTTGCATGTGTAATGTTTCTGTTTCCTAGCAGGTTGTTGAGGAAATCATATTGCAGAATAAGAAAAAGACCAACTGGAAGCCCAAGCAAGGGTAGCTGAGCAAAAAATCTAAGGATTGAAATTAAAAGCAGATGATGTAAGAACTCATTTGTTCTTTCTTCTAAGGCCTACATTTCTATTCTGTTTTAGTGTCTTATTGTATTCTATAAATGTACTTTGCTTTTCAGTTTCTCTGTTAAGACTTTCATCTATGTTTTGCAACCATAATTTGTGAAATGCAGAAAACATAGCTTTACTTGTGAAGGATTCTTTTGTATGGATGCAGCTTTATAAGCAAAATATGCTTTTGACTTTGGTTTCTGTTTTGTTTGATGATAGACTTTGGTTTATTTTACCGATTTATATGTTTTTTCAATGCTACATGTACCATCATGTTGTCACATGGAATGTTGGAGAAGAGCTCTTATTAGGGATAACAGATTTTCTAGCCATTATAAGTTTGATAGTAACTTGGAATAGATAAGAGAAACTTCTGCTTAGTAATACAGATCTCTGCCTTTACTAGGCAAGTTTTTCCACCAAAATTATAGAACCTTAATTCTTAAGCTTTTAGCGGTTTCATTCACCAATTAATAAACTCAAATCTGGAATAATATAAATTTAGGTTATAGCTTTGGTGCTTTTCATGCAGTGGGAAACAAGTATGGCAGGTCTGGGACACATCTATATATATATATATATATATATATATATATATCTCCCAAAGCTATAAAAATTAGTCCCAAGCACCTCGCTTGTTCCCAAAATTAATTACTGGTCGGTTTGGTATTTGTTTTTCTTTTGTGGATTGAACGAATCTGGTGATGGTCCTGATGGATATGTACATATAGGTAAATTTTCCTATATTAAATTCTAATTACCTTTATGGGCTTGTGTTTAGGAGTACATGTTAAAGGAGCTGACTATTGTTAGAAAGAGTTTTCTTGTTGGAGAGCTGTTATTGTTGGTTGTGCTACTATTGCTGGAGTTGTAAGGAGGTAGCTTGACTGGTGAGTGTCGCTTGACTGCTACTCTTTGCCTTTGTTTTGTTGAATGCATTTGTTGAAGCTGGAATGCATTTGCTGGTATTATGAGTTGTTATATATGTTGAAGCTAGAAGGCATTACTGTTCTGTGCTGTGATGGTTTTATGCATCAAGTAGTTGGTTTGATTTTCAATATTATCATGATCTGGATTAAAAATAATCTACATCAAATGCATTGGAATATATGTGCCAATATTTGCAATTACAATACATAAATTATTCTCTGTTCTCTGTTCTCTGTTCAATTACTATATATATATATATATAGGGTTGAGTTGAGTTAAGCTTGCATGGGATAATCGATTAGTTGGGGGAGTGGGGATATACTATTACTGATTAATTAAGGATAACATGATTGTGATATATTGTGATATAAAGTGTTTCTCTTTGACTCTAATATAATTATGTTTTGATTGGTTTCTGTTTTATTATTATTAATCTTTTTTTTTTTGAAAAGGGGTTCTGATTAAAGTATGTTCTGATTGATTTCTGTTTTTCAAATTGAGCAGCTTTTTTGTTTTTGTTAGGATTATGGAACTTAATGATTGCATGTAGGATATGTTATTGGGGTTTTGTTGATAGATGACTTAGTTTTGGTCTATGTTTTTATTTTAATGTAGATGAATAGGTCATGGATGCATGCTGATAGGAGGTCTTATGAATATAAGTTAGGGGTGGCAGAGTTTTGTGAGTTTGCTTTGGAAAATGCTAGAGACCCTAATCGTATTTGTTGTCCTTGCACAAAGTGTGGAAATGTGAAAGATTTTTCTGCTCAAGTGATAAGGGATCATTTGTTTGTAAATGGGATTGACACGGGATATGAGAAATGGACAGAACATGGGGAGGTTGTAGTGGAGTCAGGATCAGATACAGATAGTGAAAGCATTGATGAAACAGAGTCTAGTGAGTCTGACACTGTTCAGGGCAACATGGGGGCAGATTATGAAGTACAATTGGATAGTGATGTGGACTTAGAAGGCGATGAGGATGAGCAGCTTTCAAGTGAGTGCAATGAGTTCAGGAAGTTTGTTGATGATGCCAACAAACCCTTGTTCCCTAGTTGCACTAGGCACACCAAGATGAATGTGCTTGTGAGGCTCTACAACTTGAAAGCAAAGCATGGTATGAGTGACGCGGCTTACTCGGACTGGCTGATTGCCTTTTCTGAATATCTTCCCGTAGGAAATGAGATACCTGCTTCTGTCTACGAAGCAAAGAAGATTTTGAGTGCATTAGGAATGGATTACACCAAAATACATGCCTGCCCTAATGACTGTATTCTCTATAGAAAACAGTTTTCCGATGACATTATCTGTCCTACTTGTGGTCTTTCTAGGTGGAAAGTTTGCAAAAACGGTCAAGAAAAAGAGGGAGTACCTGCAAAAGTGTTGTGGTACTTTCCTCCTATTCCCAGATTCAAAAGAATGTTTCAATCAATTGAAACATCAAAGAATTTAATTTGGCATGCTGCAGAGAGAAACAAGGATGGCTTAATTCGTCATCCTGCAGATTCAGCTTCTTGGAAGTTAGTGGATGAAAAATGGCCAGCCTTTGGTAAAGAACCACGAAACCTACGACTTGCATTGTCGTCAGATGGATTCAATCCCCACAGTTCATTGAGCAGCAAGTACAGTTGTTGGCCCGTAATTTTGGTAACCTACAATCTGCCTCCATGGCTGGTAATGAAAAGAAAACACATGATGCTTACCTTATTGATATCAGGGCCTAAACAACCGGGAAACGACATTGACGTTTACGTTGAACCGTTAATAGATGATCTGAAGTTGTTGTGGGAAGGAGTGAGTGGAGTTTATGATGCTATTAGGAATGAAACTTTTACTCTTAAGGCTTTACTATTATGGACAATCAATGACTTTCCAGCATATGGTAACCTTTCAGGGAGTATAGTTAAAGGCTACAATGCATGTCCGATTTGTCTTGATAAAACAGAACCTACAAGGTTGGTTCACGGAGGAAAGATGGCCTACACCATTCATCAACGATTTTTAGGGAGACACCATCCTTATAGAAAACAAAAAGCTGCTTTAAATAACCATCCAGAACATTCACCAGCTCCAGTTCCGTTGACTGGAGAGGAACTGTTGAGAAGGTTGGAAGAAGAAGTTCCACAATGGCCTTACGGGAAGAAATATCCTCCTCCTACTTACAAAGGTGCTGAGGATCAAACGAGGCCTTGTTGGAAGAAGAAGTCGATATTTTTTCAGCTTGAATATTGGAAATATCTCCCTGTTAGGCACTGCCTTGATGTCATGCACATTGAAAAAAATGTGTGTGATAGTCTAATAGGGACGTTGTTGAACATTCCCGGAAAAACAAAGGATGGACTGAAGACTCGGTTAGATTTGTTGGAATTGGGTATAAGATTAGGATTGCAGCCCAATCTAGATGGTCCGAAAAAGAAGTGGTTGCCATAGGCAAGCTGGAACCTAACAGTAGATGAGAAAAAATGTATGTGTGGTTGTTTTAATGGCATGAAGGTTCCTGAAGATTATTCATCAAACATTTCCAGCCTTGTTTCGATGGAGGATTTAAGGCTGACCGGACTTAAATCCCATGATTGTCATGCCTTAATGCAACAATTACTCCCTGTTGCAATCCGAGGTGTGCTGGAAAAACCTGTTAGAGTTGCTGAAATCCGACTTTGCATGTTTTTCAATGAAATTTGTAGTAAAACCATAGATGCTTTAAGGCTGCCAAAAATCCAAAGTGATCTTGTAGAACCTTTATGTGAGCTTGAGAAGTATTTTCCCCCTTCGTTCTTTGACATAATGATACATTTAACGGTCCATTTGGTTAGAGAAGTTGAATTATGTGGACCGGTTTGTTTTCGCTGGATGTATCCTTTCGAAAGATATATGAAGGTGTGCAAAGGATATGTGAGAAATAGACATCTTCCGGAAGGGTGCATTGCTGAATGTTATATTGTTGAAGAAGCGGTTGAGTTTCTAGCTGAACTTTTCTTCGACGACAAGACTGTTGGCATTCCAGAGGCTCCCATCACAGATGACAAACCCACCTCAGGTGCTACTGTTGTGTCTGTTTTTGGCAAGGACTATGACCAAGCTCATTTGTGTGTGCTTCAAAACACCGATGAATTCAGAAGCTATTTTCTGTAAGTCACTACCCCTTTATTTACAGTTTTATGTATTTTCTGCTTCTATTGGTTTTCCTATATTAATAATCACTGATTTTGTGTGTAGGGAACACAAGGAGTATTTGAAGAGGGAGTTTCCAAAGTACAAAAAAAATGAAAAGTGGCTGATCGATAAACAAAACCAGACTTTTGCTGATTGGGTGAAGGAAAGGGTAAGTAGTTTCAGTTTAATTAAAGTTTACATATATAGTAGAGAATTGTGGGTTTAGTGATTGTGAATAGCTTGTTTTAAACATTTTCTTTATTTTGCAGGTTGCTTTTCAACTTAATGAACCTGGTGCTGATATTCCTGAGATTGTGAGGTGGCTAGCAGATAAACCAGGGAATGAAGTACCAAAGTTTAGCGGTTATAGAATAGGGGGAGTGCAATATAACACAAAGATGCGCGATGATCTTTGTACTACACAAAGTAGTGGGGTCTACTTGGTTGCTAAGACACCCCAAGTAGCTAGTGCTAAGGATAAAAATGTGGTTACTGAAGACATGAGCTTCTATGGGGTTATTGCTGAAATATGGGAGCTTGACTATGATCATTTTAGGGTTCCGATTTTCAAGTGTGATTGGGTAGAGAATCAGAAGGGTGTTAGAGTAGATGATCTTGGGTTCACTTTGGTGAATTTGAATAGGAAAGGTCATGTAAAAGACACTTTTGTCTTGGGAAAATGTGTGGAGCAGGTCTTTTATGTTCAAGACCCTATAGATCATAGGTGGTCAGTCGTATTAAGTCCCCCAAAGAAAGATTACATCGATTCTGTTCAGGTTGATGAGCTTGGGGACACCGTTATTTCCCTCCCTCCAATCGCAAGTACAATGCCATCTATCCATTCACTAGATGACTTGATCGATGAGGAACCAGTGGGTTACATGCGTGTAGGAGACGAGGATATATTAGTTGATGGGGAATAGAGCAGTTTGATTTATTTGTATTTGCTTTGGTTTTTATTTAATTTTTCTTTTCTTGGTGATGGTACTTTGGAATTCTGAGTTATTGTGTCCTCTTAACATATTCAAGCAAACTAAATTTGTATTTATCCCACTATTTATTGATGGCTTGTGCTGCGTACTTGTCCTGCAATTCCATAGTTTTATTATTTGTTTTGATATACTACTTCTGAAAGTATTTAAGTCTAATGTGCCTTGTGTGTGTGTAGATAATGGCCTCATCAAAATCTGCAAGTGTAGCGAAGAAGTCAAAGTCCAAGGAAAAGCGACACAAGCATAAGAAGACAAAGTCTGCCAAGTCTTCCACATCACCAACATGTTCTGATGCATCTTATTTGAAGAAGGGGAGTTCAAAAAATGCAGAAAATGAATCAACCGGAGGTCTCAAGCTGCTGAAACGGAATGCGGTTAGCATGTCACGCATTACAAGCCGCAAGAGTCGTAGACAAAAGAAGATGGTTCTGTTTAACAGAAAAGGTACTCCCTGTGGGAAGGTGGCTAAGGAGTTGCAGTCCTATATAGGCGTATTGGCACGAAGGAAGGTGCCAATAATAAGAGAAACATGGAAACAAGTAACAGACGATGAGAAGGGCAAGATCTGGTCACGTGTTCAGGTACAAACTTGTTGAGTTTGTATAACTATTCAATTTTTTTAGTAAATGAAGTTTATTACTAATGCTTAGCCTTGAAATAATGCTCACGGATTCCATTTGTGCTTGGTCTTGAAAATAAGAAGATGGTAATGGACTCTGCTGCAAGCAAGTGGAGGGAATTCAAGTCTCGACTAACTTCAAACTACATTATTCCTTATCTGAATGACCCTGAGGCGTTGAAGTATCCTCCAGATGATTATCCTTTCATAAATGTAGATCACTGGACAGCTTTTGTCAAATCATGCACAACACCTGCATTCTTGGTATGAAAGCAACAGATCACTGTTGTTTAATTTAGTTGTATTCCTATCTTGCATTTGTAAATATGAAATAGTTATTAAATGAGTGCTGGTTTTTGCAAGAAAAGCGTGCTGCGCAACAAGAAAGACGGAAGAAAAATAAATTCCCTCATAGACTGTCCCGTAAGGGATATGCAGGGTTAGAGGAAGAGCTGGTTAGTAAAAACTTGTTTTTTAAACTACTTGTGTGTAGTTTTTACAATAAGAAAGTTGGCTGATTAAGTAGTTTTTGTTGTAGGTTGAGGAGATGGGTGATGAGGAAGTTGATAGGGCCACACTCTGGATCAAAGGACGGCAGTCCAAGGATGGCAGTTTCAAAGATGAAAGGACTAAAAAAACTGCTGACAAAATAGTAAGTATAAATAACCAATGTATGTGTATGTAGTTTGCGTAGGTAGAACATTAATGCTTGTACTATAAATATGTCAGGAATCATTGAAGAAAAGAGTTGCTGATGGAGACCTATCTGTCGAGGGAAGTGACGATGTCTTGACATTAGCGTTGGAGACTCCTGAACATGGGGGAAGAGTGCGTGGAGTGGGAGGTCGTATCACTCCCTCTTCCTACTTCCATATGCCCAAACGGAGAAAGGAGAGTTTAGAAGCAACAGTTAGAGTTAGTGTGCAAAAAATAATGTTAGAAGAGAAACAAAAAATAGTAGAGGAGGCAAGGGAAAAGATTATCGAGGATGCAAAGGAAAGGATTATTGCTGAGGAGCGGGCATTTTGGGCAGCAAAGTTTGCAGAACTAGAATCAAAGGTAGGTGCAAAAGAAGATGGGAATTGTGTTACACCAAATAATACATATGTTTCTGGTCAAGGAAGTTGTTCACGCACAATAGATGAGGCTGCTCAAGAACAAGTACCAAAACCCGTGGAAGAACATTATGTGGACCATGTTGGTTTCAAGGCAGTGATAGGAGCTTTTGATCTTATTGAACAAAAGACCATGCATCGTACAAGGAAGGGATCAAAGGTCGTGAAGGAAGGCCTTTTGGATGTATCTCCATGCTCCAAGGACCCTACTGAGTTGACAAACATGGTTGACAAAGTAGTTGTCCAGCCTGCATTGGATAAGCATGTGAGAGAGACTGTTAAAGAGACTTTGGAAGACAATGCTGTACCTAAGGAGCTAGAGCTTCAGGATGGAGCAGAATTTGTGGATTTGACATTGCTTTCCGCTTCAAAAAAGGTAAGTTAGTTCCACTTTACACCAATAATGGTAGGATTGATATGGTTGTTTCATTACGTTAGGATCTGTTATAAATTCAAAGATATAGGCACAAAGTCTAATATTATTTTTTCTTCTTTTCAGTCACCTAGTGCTGAGATTAAATGCCAGTTGGCATTAGGTTCTGTTGACCATATTGTGGCCTATGCCACTGTTATGGAGTGTCATGATAGCTCCCAAGTTATTCATGGAGCTCCACTCGGCGATGGCAATATGCGTGTTTCCATCTATGAGGCGGTTGAGGAAAAAGCAAAGGTCCCATTCCCTGTTAAAGATGAAATTGAAACTGTTAAGCAAGCTATGGGGAGTTGGGTAGCATGGCCCAAAGACCTAATCATAAGGTCACTTGTGAAGGTAAGAAGTTAGTATAATTTGAGCTACTAAGATTACATTCACTTGTTAAAATAAATTTGCTTAATCTTATATCAGATGTATAACATATACCTTGCATTTATATTTGTTCTAGAAACCTATCTTGGATAATGTTGAGAAGAAGAGGAAAAAGAAGGAGATAGAGGAACAAGACTTAGAGGTTCAATTTAGCATGGCATCAATGGCATCTAAATTACCAGAATCATTGAAGATGTTATGCCAATGGGGTGAGGACAAATTCAGAGATGGACGTACCATCAGCTTCCACATAGAACCTGAAGTCTTTGGATTCTCTCGCAAGACCTTTATAATGGGATCAGATGTTCAACGACTTGCAAGCATGAGGGAAGTTTCTGGAACTTGTATTGTTGTGTACCAAAGGTATAAAACATTCAAATTGTTCATTACATATGGTTGCTGAATTCTATTGCTGAAAGTAATTTGTTTGGTGTAAATGGTTGACGCTTAGGTACCTCTATGAGCAGATGGTTGCTTATAAAATGGTGGACATGGTTGCATTTGTTGATCCTTCACTAATTGGTGCAAAAGGGTCTGGAACTAGAACTGTTAGGGCCAAACACATTAGAGATAGGCTTGTAACTGCAAAACCTGGACAGATGTTCATGTTGCCATTCAACTCGGGGTAAGTCCATGAAGGTTTTTTTTTCGTTTATTCTTTGCAATTAATTTTAGCTCTGTTGAACATATATACTTTATGTATGTAGTGATCACTGGATGTTGACAATTATCGATCCGGACCAAAGCACTGCCTATTTTATGGATCCTCTTAAAAGACGCTTGCCCACCGGAGATTAGATGAAGATTGTAGAATCGTAAGTCACTTGTATTGATCATACATATTGAGATCATTAAATCTATTTAAAAATAATTGTTGCCTTCTTTAGTTTTTCTGAAGTCTTAATTTTCTTGTTCTGGTATAGTGCAATAGCTATGTTCAATGCTGAAAGGCAGAAGAAAGGTCGGAGTTCAGTCTTGTGGAAAAATTTGGCCGTAAGTTTCATGCACCTAAGTATATTTTTGTCTTGAAAATACTGGATTTGGTTCATTTTTCGACTTGTTTACACATCATTTGTTTTTAGGGTATTCCTCCCCAACCCACTAATAAGGATTGCGAGTACTTTGTTATGCGTTACATGAGAGACATCATTGAGGATAAAGACCTGACATTGTTTCCAAGAAAGGTACAAGTGTAGTTTATAAATGTAGTCACTTTAACTTAGTTTATATTGACTCTTTTATGTCCATGCCTCACTTTCATATAATAAATTGATTCAGTGGGAGAGGAGAGGCAACAATCAATATACCCAAGCAGACATAGATATGATGCGAAATGAATGGGCAAAGTATGTCGTGAAGGCATATGTGTAGGAGCTAAAGGAAAGCACAAGAGGAAGTAGGTTGTTGTTGAAGGAAAGCATCATTTTTGTGCTTCTCTACTGGTACAATATTCATGCACTGTGTGGCATGTTTTGTAACAAATAGTTTGTATTTGTATCAGCTTTTGATGTCCCAAGTAGATGGGCATGCATTTGAATGCTTTACTTCTTTCAATATTGGCTTGGATGATTGGGAAATCCTCCCTTTTAAAGTTTGAATGTTTTTCTTCAAATAGTATGAGTTGGATTACTGATCATTTCATGGATTCCAGTGTCTTTTCTTTACGATTAGTCACTGTTCATTAGGTAAAATCGAGCATTATTATCAATGTACACAATCGAGGAAAGACGATTATCACACAACATAATTTCTAATGTTAATAATGCTGTCTGAAGTAACAATTTGGATGTTCACACAATGAATCCTTATATAACATGCAACGGTTCTAACAAACATACGTTGTTTGATTTACAATCACACAACTGTAATAACTAGAATACGTTATCTAAAACTAACACACAATGAATTCTTATATAACATGCAACGGTTCTAACAAATATACGTTGTCTGATTTACAATCACACAACTGTAATAACTAGAATACGTTATCTAAAACTAACACACAACAATAAAATTTCCAAAAGTGAAGTGTGAGGATAATTCATACAACAGATAAAATAAAATGCAGTTGTCTGATTTCCTTTCATACAACGGCTCGGAAACAACTTTCGTTGTGTGAATGATGCCAATGACATGTGCAGCATGACTGCGCGGCAACTGTGGTTGCCATCTGCCGAGAGAAGGCAAAACGGTTTTAACAAAATAAGTGTTGACTGTTTGTGATTCACACAACGGGTTTCCACCGTTGTGTGATTTTTAATCACACAACGCTCCGATACACAACGGAAATCGTCCAAATCACACAACGAATTTGGTCCGTTGTCTGTTCACTTTTTTGGCCTAGTGAACGTTCGGGAATGGAAATTGCCATTTGTTTTCTTAAAGTAAAAAAGGGTAAAGAAATGAAGGTGAAAGTGCCAAATATAATCGCCATATCTCAAATGATTCAAATGCTACATTAGTCATTTGGATTATTTGGGAATGGGTAATAGAATTTATCTATTAAGGGAAGATCTATACAAACACAAGTTCTAGATCATTGTTCGATTAAAGGATAATCCGATGGATTATAAGGAAATTAAGTAAATGCTTTGGTTGCTCGGTTAGTTGAGTTATAATGAAGTCAAGTTACTTATTGGTTTAATTTTATTATAAAGGACTCGAGCGTGTGCACATGGATTTGGACAAATGATCGAAAGTCGGGAACGAACCCAAATGTGGACGAGTACTCCATATCCAGGTAGGGTGAGCTGTCCCTTCCTTGTTAGAGGCTTTTCTATATGTGGAATGCTCTAGTATAATAATAATATGTTGCTTGCAAGTACATTTTTGGTTGTTCATTAGTCGATACCTCGTGATATCCATGTTTCCATAACTGATAATTGCTTATTGCGAAAACCGAGGCTAGACTTGCATGTTGAGATACTGTACCCTTTGTATGTTTGTGTTTGTGACTTGAAAGTGAATAGGACCTAGACGCGTAGATTCCTAGGGATCCCATGGTGTCGATAACCGTAAACCTCCGGAGGGGGTCGTGCTCCTATGTTTGTCGAGGAAGAGTGAGTACAGACAGTGAACCAGTCATAGGAGACTCAGGGCCAGGAAATGGACACTTTCGCTACTTGTAGTCACAAAGACTACAAAGTAGTTGGCCGGTTCTCGAAGGATGACGAACCAGGTCGGTCACCTATTTGTTTGAGTTTAGCCAGCAGGTAAGTATCTCGGAGCTCCAAATTGAGTGAAGCATACTGCATATGCTTTATAAAAGAAATAAATGTTTGTGGTTGCCTCTTTTTAAAATATTTTCGATAAACGTGCACAATATTATGTAGTAAATATTTTCGATTATTATTATTATTATTTTCAAACCTAGCATGGTTGGGTTGGCCCTTACGAGGTATGCGAGGACGAAAGCTCACCCCTACAACAGTGTGCAGGTTTCGAGCATGTGGTCGAGGAGCATACAGAGGAGGCACATGGCCCGGCTTGGCGCATTCTTCTTTAATTTTATCAAAAGAAGGTTTTGGTCCTTTATCGGATTTTGAAGTAGCATGTTTATTTACTTTTTATTTATTTTCTACTCGTTTACCAAAACTTCGAGAGGCCCGTAACCCTGGGGCGCGTCTCTCGCACTTGTAGTTGCTTAGTGATTTGTTTTCCAAATTGGGCTCCGATTGCAAGCCCAAAACTCATAGCATATTTCAAATTCCGCTTTTGAAAATGTGTTGTTTGGTTGCTAGAACGATTTGTCCAAGAAAGTGTTTTGTAAACCAACAGTCTGAACCCAAAAGGCCTTGCGATTTCGGGTTGATGAGTTATCGGGATGTCATTCGTGACATGTCTGTTTCTCATTGGCTCGGGGTCGCGGCGCTGTGGGACCCCTCTCTCGGGTCACCACAGAACGAATCCAGGCCGCCTTCCTGCACCTCCCCAGTGACAGCCACAGTCACCGGCTGCTAGGCTTGCTTGGCCTTTTTCTGTTGGCGGGGCCCAATAGTCTCTGCATCAATTGCATCATCTTCTTCATCAGCGTCATTCTGTCGCCGCTTCTTTTGATGAACCACCAGTGTGGCGCCAGCGGCGATAGTCTTCGAGGTTGCCAGCGCTCCAACCCAGTAATGGCAACAGGCCTCAGCGTTTCCTGCTGCTCCGCCCAGTCCCTCTGGGGCCCACGCTGATTGGTGGGCACTCTCTCCCTGACCTTCTCAGGCGCGGCCTGCACCTGGCTTCCACCACCAGCGCCACGCTCATCCCCAAACTCTGCCTATACCCCGGTCTGGTCGGCAGGAGTGATATGCCTCACCACAGGAGTCTCGGACTAGCTTATCGCTAGTGTCTGTGGATTGTCCATCATTTGCTGGGCCACCAGCCCAGAGGCATACATGCTCTCCAAAAAATTGTTGATCTCTGCACGTTCCATTGCTTTAGCAAAAGCGTGGCGCTCGCCTTGTTACCCGGCAGAGAATCTATATAAAAACAACTGGTCAGGCTAGTACAGGCTAAGCCAGGACACACATCAGCGGAAGTCACTTACCAAGGGCGCGAGTCAACTGTTGAGCGACCAACAACTCCCATCCGGTGAGAAGACGTAGGTTAAGCAGGTTGCGATTCTACTAGCAGCCCCAAATCCTTGCCACGCGGCACTCTTCCTCACGCGTCAGGTTAAAACGCAGGCCCGCTGCACAAAAAAAAAAGAGCTAATGATTAGAACAAAACGGAGAAATCATAATACAAGCAAAACCACCGACTCTGAGCAACGAAAGCCAGTGACAACCTCAGATAGGTTGGAACTCTGACTTAATCCTAAATGTCGGTGCCCCCCCATTCAACCCCGCTTGGTATTCCCAACCCGCGGTAGCAATACAGAAGGTCCCCCGCCACAGAGATATGGAATCCTTCAAATTCTCGATTAGCTTGGACGCCCCTTGGCGGTGGCTCAAGTTCACTTGCCCGCTGCAACCTTGGCGCTTCACGTACACCAACTCATAGAAATGTAACACCTCCACCACGGTTGGACCATCAGCAACCACCACATGTTAGGGCAAATCTGCCTAAAGGCGAGGTCAAACTCGCACACCAGGATTTGGAGGTTGAGGAGTAGCGGAAAGGTGACACCTTGGGGGAAGATGGCCTCATGAACGACAACATACCCCACCAGCAGAATGGAAGCCTTCTCATCAGCGGTTGGTGGGCGCAACTTCACCACTTCAGGCAGGTGGAACACTTGCTTCAGACGGTTGACGGCGGCCACAGTCATTGGCCTTCCCGCCTCGTCAACAAGAGTACCGTCGCAGAGGAAGCATGCTGACTCAATCTCCTCCCCGCCGGCCTTTCCCCCATCAGCGGAACCGCTAGCGACGCTATTGCTCGCTAACCTCTCATCACGCCTATTGCGGGCGGCGACATCCTCCCCTGCCCTAGAACTCTTCGAACGCCCGGCACGACCCATTGCTACTTCCCAGGGTATGGTCTGTAGCGGCTAGATCTCTAGCGGTTCGGATAGTGAGATTCCTGCATGGGCAGACGGACGCAATGAGTTAAAAAATATCCTATCTGTCAAGCTGAGGGACACGTCAGACCCGGAATCCTCACTGCTCGAGATCTCTACGACGCTAGCCATCACAAACCCTAAAACTCAAACCAGTCAGTTCACACAAGATCTAAGCTGTCCCTATGTCAGTTTTCATCCAAGAACATCAAGAATAGGTTCCCAGAAAACCCAGAAATAGCCAAAACAAGAACACAATACCTATACATTCAAACCCAGATTCGACCATCTAACAAAGCAATAAACCTCAACCCCCGGTCAAACACCTAAACCCATCCCTAAACATCATTCTACACACTCACAACACCCTCTACTCAGCGCAGCCCCCCTCAACAAACAATACACCACCCAAACGGAGGTTTATCTTAGCCGGGGAGTGGGGGACTCCCTGGGGGGCCTAGTAGGGGCCCACCCGAAAGGGTATAAAGTGTTTGTCAGTAAATCCATGGTTGACAACGCACTGACGCTAATTATGCTTTTGCAAGTCTTGTGGAAGTAACGCTTCAAACCGCTAGGCAACTCCCCATCCAAGATTGCCCTCCTTGACTGAGGACTTGGGGGACTTGTACTTACATGAGCATTTGCAAGCATAATTAGCTATGATGAGCCATGCTCCTGCTACCGCCAGCGATACCAAAATCCCACAAACGGAGTGACCTACGGAAACACAGCCAAGCAGGCTACCGCTTGAGCCCTGGCTCACCCCCAGAGGGCCGCTGACGCGCCGCTCCTAGATAGCACCAGAAGCTCCAGAAGTTGAGAACTGAAGCATATCAGTCCCACATCGAAAACATGGAAGAGGTCAGCCTCTTCCCCACCTATAAAAGGTTCTCTCCTCTTTCCTCATTAATTACGCATTTACTACTTACATACTGTTATTATATCAACATAAATACATTGACTAACTTAGGCATCAGAGAAGAGAAGACCGCCCAACGCGGTCTCCCTCTGACGCCGCTTTGTATTTTACTTGACAGGTAGCGGAAGCCCGAAGAACATTGCAAGTAGCGGTCCGCCCATCGGACCTGCATTAACCAAGATTAGGCTACCGCCCAAATCTTAGACATTAACATGTAGCTATTAAATGTGTGTCTTAATGAAGAGAGAGAAGTGGACCTTTTATGGGTGAAATAGTGAGTTACCTCACTCTTGTTTTCGATGTGGGACTGATACACTTCAGTTTGCTGAGTTTTGGTCATTTTTGCAAAGACAACTTTGGGTGACCCGTGTCGGCGCGTCAAGCCATATTTTGGCCTAGAGTTGGCTTGCCGGTGAAGGTTGTCTTGCTGTGTTTCCAGGGGTCACACCGTTGAAGTCATTCCGACAAGGTGACATGGTTAAGTATGAGTGTTGATTATGGCCGGCAAGTGTTATGTATGTACATATACCTTCCTACAACAACAAGGTGGGAAAAATAGAATTTGGCTAATTTAACCTTTGGATGATGGATCGGGTCAAACTTTTAACATTGTACCTATCGTAATGCATGGGTACTGTGCAATGTGTCTGTTTTTTATTTTGTGCACAGGATCGAACGAATTCTATGTGTGCCTGCTAAT
Source organism: Rosa chinensis (assembly GCF_002994745.2). Lineage (NCBI taxonomy): Eukaryota > Viridiplantae > Streptophyta > Magnoliopsida > Rosales > Rosaceae > Rosa > Rosa chinensis. Next base: position 56,465,334 of record NC_037092.1, read on the forward strand.
GTGGTCGAATTTGTTTATTAGTTATGTGGAAAAGTAGATCTTCCAAAACCAACAAGTTTGAGGAAATATATTTAGGCCAATTCGACTGTTGGATGTGATAATTGAGAGAAAATATGGCTATGGTAAAAAAATCATTGGTTTTCGTCATCGATTTGGTCTTGTTCTAAGGCAAAAGACGTTTGGAAACTCACCCATTTCAAAGGCGCAGTGGGATATTGGAAGAGCGGCTCATTCAAAGATTTCTTTCGTTCTGCTTGGTCATATTTGTCTGCTGAAGAGCTTGCTTTGGTTGTTTTATTGTGTTGTCGCGTTTGACACGCAAGAAATGAAGAATTTCACTACTGCAAGTTTGTAAGTGCTCATTACATTCTTCATCAGGTTTGGTCCTCCTATTCTGAATTTTTAGAGATTAATAAGTCGCGCTCTTCCCCTCGTAGACCTGTTAATTATGCTGATAAATGGGTTAAACATCAACTCATCTTTCTTAAGTTAAACGTTGATGATGCAGTGGATGTTCAGCGAGAAGTTAAAGGGTTGGGAGTTATTCATCAGAATGAAAGAGGGGATGTATTACTGGCAGCTTCCAAAGGGGTGCAAGGCAAATTTAATGTTAAGGCCACATAAATTTATGCAGCATCTTTGGGCCTTCAAGTGCTTTCCAACTTAGGATTTCAATCTTCTCAACTAATTCTGGAATTTGATGCTTTAGCGGTCGTCAATGATTTAGCTAAAGATGATTTGGATTGGTCTGTAGAGAGCATGTTATTAAAAGAGGTGAAATCAATGTTTCATCTCTTCACTTCAGTTTTGTATACTTTTGGCCTATGAAAATGTAATCAGGCAGCGTACTTGTTAGCTAGAAACATGCTTTTGTTTCCTACATTTCGTGTTTGGTTTGAGGACGTGCCACTATGGTTGTCCCATGTAGTTATAACTGATGTAATTATCTAAATTGCTTATCAACGCAATTCATTCCTTCTTCTTACAAAAAATAAAAATAAATAAATGTATGTAATAACTTATTCACAAATTCTTTTCTCAATCCCTCAGTGCTTACACTCTCGTGGGTAGGAACTATGTCAAATCATGTAAAAAAATTGAGACGTTTATCAACAAGATGTAGGAAATAGAATTTGGCCAATTTGACTGTTGGATGTGGTCAATGCATGAAAATATGGCTAAGATAAAAAATTTAATTGGTTTCGTTATTGTTTCAACCTTTATCCACATGGTCAATTCTTAAACCCTAAATACCTATCAAACTAAAACACTGGTAACCACTTCTTCGTAACTTCATTCAGTGCTTACACTCTCGTGGGGTGTGGAGTTATGTCAGTCCATGTTAAAAATTAGAGATGTTTATCTTCTTGGATTCAGCTCACCCTAGGGGAGTACAAGTGTATATAGAGTTGACTACTTTAACTGATGACGAAACGAAAACGGATCGGGTTAATTTTTTTCTTCACATAACCTATTACTATGCGGTAAATATAGAATTGATCGACCACCATGATCAAGGTTGAAACAACAATGAATGAAACTAATTTTTTCACTCACAAACTGTAGATACCTCCCACTATGCATGGAGGATTTGCTACATCACCAAGCATAAGTAACACCCTCTTTGGGACACCCACAAGCCATGGTGAGGACCAACCAAGATATGCATCCAATAGCCCTATGTTCAAGCTACGCTACGGTATCCGGAAGTGGCAAATACATTGCCGGGAAGCCACCTTTCCGGCCTTGCCAAGTTGCCCTCACAACATAGCTTTCTAGACTAGAATAGTGATTTCTACATCCCACATCTAAGAAAATGTAAATGAGATGGCTTCCTTTAGCTATAAAAGGAACTTTCCTCACACTTAAACATCACTCCAACACACTCATGTAATCCACTTGGGCTGCAAGGCCCAACACACTAGTACAATATTCAAGTGGACGTAGTCTCCCGCTAAGGCGGAGATGAACCACTATACTTCTTGTGTGTGTGTGTCTCTCTCTCTTTATTTATCGTTAATTAGATCCCCACGGATCCGAACGTTAACATTGGCGCTGTCTGTGGGAAGCCAACACAAAGGTTTCGTCACCTACCACGAACTTTGACCCGAAAGCGTCGAGTCAATGCTCGTTCAACATCAAATCAGGGTTGGTCAAAGCCCATCGGGGCCGGTCAACTCCCATCGTGCTTGGTCAACGCCCATCTCGGCCGGTCAACGCCGAACAAAGCTGATCAATGGATGGTCAACGCTGATGAAGTTTGGTCAACAAAAAAAAAAAACATTTTGGGGGTGCCAAATTACTCTGGACACCATCACCATTCTTCAATCATCATCAGCGCCAGCGTCATCACTGTTAGCGGCACAACTCCGCTCGCTGTCGAAGTCCCAGAACCTTCACCACTGGCCAAGCTCCGCCGAGCTTCACCGCTGGCCAAAACTCCACCAACCAACGTTGATCAAATAACCACTCATATATTTGTTCTGAGACAATAATATTGTCAGAGGAACAATCTTGTTGACCATCTTCTCCATGCAAAGCCTCTATGTAAGGCCGTGACTCATCAATGAGGCATTTAGGTTTATTGCCACATGTAGGCAATTCAACCTCAGAAACAACCTCTTCGCGCGAAGATTTTTGGCTTTCCAATTCGCCTTGCTGTGAACCGACTTGAGTAGTCAAGCTGGGACCTTCCTTGCGCAAGGTCCCGAACTCTGATGAGGTATGCTTGTTTTGGTTCGCGATGGCCTCCATGACTTGCTTTTGTCGCTTGGTATCCTCAGTCTGTTGGGTGATACGCTCGTTCAGTTCGCGTGTGAGCCGATTCACCTTCGCGGTTTCCCTAGCAAAATCAGCATCCATCTTCTTGCGATGGTTCTCGACATTCTCCATGAGGATCGCGAGTTTTTCCTCGAAGCTCGCTCCTTCCGGAATAGGCTTCGAAACGAAAGCTTCTTCTGTCGTAGTGTCGTCATTGGTGGCAACATTGGCCATCTTTTCATTTTAGGAATCTCCTTTGGTAAAGATTTTCCTCTGGCATCCCAATGATGGTGAACACAAAAGACTCTAGCTTGGTCCCACTGGGCGTGCCAAAATGTTTGGCTCCAAAACCAGTTGGCTTGCAAACTGTCTCTTTTGGGCGAGTGAACCGCGGGGTGCACTAGTTGGGGTAGTCCCTTAACCTGACTTCTTCTTCAAGCGCTGTGGACGAGGAGAGCACCAACCTCGTCACAGGGTTCTTCTCTTGCCTTTCGGAAAAGGACTTCTTGCCTTACGCGGGTAAGGCTTTGGTTGTGGTCTCTTTGCGTTCACCGTATCGATACTCAACGTTGAAGGCTGAGCAGAGCAATCACTGGGAAGTTGGAGAAAGCACGGGTTTTGCTAAAGCGTGACTTTAGCTTCGCTGGGTTGCGAGGGCGTTACCCTTGCTTCGCTGGGTTGTATCGGTGGCAGTAGTACTGGCAGTCGGCTCGCGAGGAGACTAGGACTAGAAGCAAGGTTGCCGGGTTGTTCTGGTGATGCTGACAGTCGGCTCGCGAGGAGACTAGGACTGGCGGGCAGTCACCGGGTTTCAACGAGGTTGAAGGTTTGCTCCGAGGAGGCTTTGTAATCGCTGGGATCGATTGATTGGAGAGAGGTCCTTTTCTGTATCGTCTTTAGCCTCTATATATAGGCTACTGCAGATTCACCTTCGTAAGAGGAATGAAATACTATATTTTAGGACACAGTTATTGGCCTTGAATCAAATCAAAACTCTTAATAGTTTTGATAACTATCGTAGGCGATAAGAGATTGACTCTGTCATAGCAATCTTCTAGGTAAGGTTAATTACCTTTCAGAGTCCTGGATGTAATCCTCCTCTTGGATGCGGTAGGGTATGCACATCTCAATTGCCTTTGCGGAGACTTCGTAGCTTGCGGTATGCAATTAAGGAAAGGATAATCACAATTAACCATGATTGCATGCTTCCTGAATTGTACCACGTCCATGAATCCTTATTTGCATAAACTTGATTGCTTGCATGACATGGGTCCACCATATGATCTATTTGCACGACGACTCTTGAATATAGGTAGAGAAGCACCACCAAAGACCTTCCTTAATTGCATGGGCAACTATATATATATATATATATATATATATATGTAATCATACTTTCCTTGATGATTGCCACTGCATGCTCCTTCTACACGTCCACCATGTCATTAATTGCATGAGAATCTTAACTATTTGCATGTATATTGGTACTGAAGGACAACGAAGGATAATTGTTTCCTTCCTTAATTACTCAACTTCAATATATGATGATATTGCTGATAACGTGGCCGCACATCAAAAAATCTTCCTCCCTTGCACAATCTTTTTTTTGAAAAGTGAATTCATTGAAACTTTTAACGATTACAATCGTTTAGAATGGCATCCCGATAAAACCTTGGGAGCAGACACAAGCCACAAACGGCTTGAAGCTAGAGCTAAGCTAGAACAAACCAGAAGGTGTACTACACAAACGAGTAGTTCACGTACAATAAGATACTGCTCTAAATCACTTGTAGATAAACTAACAGAAAACTGAAGATAAATTCCCAGCCTCCTCAAGATAATTACCAACAATGAGACCATTGCCATGACCTTGAGGTTTGGAGACCAAATCATCAGAAGCTGTAACTCGGGCATCCCTTGCACAATCTTTGCAGGCAAACCAACTCTTTAATTATCAAATATTTGATAATTAATAGTAAATCAAGAAAATCCAGATTTACTTCGAGATTGCTTAATCTCCAAGTAGGCTTTATTTAGCCTCTAGACAATATATTCCGAACTTATTGAAAATATATAACTTGGGCCACGGATATTGGCCCGGTTTCTCTCGAGTCCCCCTTATCGGTAAAAATATTTATTTTGGGTTCAAACAACACCAAACCCTCCCCGCGCAAACCCCGCCTTCCCAGCAGCATCCCACCCGCATCTGTCCACCTTTCCTACTTCAGCACTTATACTAGTCAACCAGTATAGGCTGGAGTATGATAACAAAAGAATCACAACCTTTAATAAGCTCATGATCAACCTACTGCAAGTGGCTGAGAGACATAATGAGGTTCTCTTGAACAACAATGTCAGGCCCGTTAGGACAAAGAAAATTCCCGAAGCTAATTATGGCAAAGAAAAAGGTGGAAAGAACCCCAAAGCAAAGGGGGTTGGACGTGTTGATCCCTACCCACGTGGCAACAATGCACCATGTGGCAAGGGACGTGGGGATATTGGTATGGGCCGTGGAGGCCCTCCCAATGTATGGCACAAAGATGGTGGTGCTGGCCCTAGTGGTCATGGAAACAAGGTGCAAAGGGCACCAAAGAACCCTTCAGTCAAATAGGAAAGAGTTGGCAATGAACCATGCTATAGGTGTGGAGTCATTGGGCATTGGTACAAGAACTGCCAAGCAAGCAACAGAGTAGCAGCCAATTACAAGAGGTATAGGGAGTCTAAAGAACAAGAGACTCACTATATGGAAGAAGGAGGGTATGACCCAGACGTCAACCTCACAATTGCAGACTTGAATGGCAATGAGGAACTTGCTCAGTCAATGGATACACTAGATTTTGACTGATCTGCTTTATTTATTTTATTTTCCAAAGACAATTGTGAAGGCATAATGCCTCATTTTTAATTAGACTATTATTTGGTCTTAAAGTTTATTTAAATAATGGTTTGATGAATTAGATTTTTGAACAAGACTTTAATTTGATTATCGTTGGTTTATTAAATAAATTTCAGATTTTATTCTGAAGCATTGAATTTATTCAAATTTATTTACCACACATATTTACATGGTTCGAAATAACACTATAAAGATGTAAAGCAATACATCTAGAAAAAAAAAGAAAAATTATTAGAATGAAAAGATTATCATTCTATCTAAAATAGAAATACTCTAAAGAATATGAGATATATTTTCAAATTAATTAACAATACCTCCCATTTATTTGTAGGAATGAATTGAGGAGAACTTGAGTGCTTAATTGATAGTGGGACTACCCACACCATATTAAGGAATAGACAATTATTCATTGAATTAATAGCCTATAATTCCTCTGTGACTACGATGATTGGATCATCACAAGTAATAAAAGGGCGAGGAACTACCAAATTTTTGTTGCCTAACGGAACAACATTTAAAGTCACAGACACTCTGTATGCACCAAGTGCTAATCGAACCTTGTTAAGTTTTAAAGATATTCGTGCCATTATCACGTAGAAACACATTGTGAGAATGAAACTGAATACCTTTATATTACCTCTAATGAATGTGGAAGGAAACACATTTTAGAGAAACTTATGAGTCAATTTAGTGGACTGTACCTCACTATGGTTCGGATCATTGAATCCTAAGTTGTCACCAATAATGAAATGTGGGACACTGACTCATACAGGATTTGGCATGACCGCCTAGGGCACCCTGGTCATGACAGGATGATCCGTATTTTAAAGAACTCACACGGACATCCCTTATTTCGAGTGAAAAATAAAATGGGACAAAAATCCGCCACACTGCAAGGTGTCGGTCCTAGTACTGCTCAAATGCAGCCATTGCCTTCTAAAGTACCAAAAGCACTACCTCCCTCCCATTATGCCTCATTGACTATTTCAAAGGCACATCACTCGTTTTGCAAAGCCTGCTCTTTAGCAAAAACAAGATAGAGACCTTCTTATGCTAAAGACACAAAACAAAACATTTCATTCTTACAAAGAATACAAGGAGATATCTGTGGACCTATCCATCGAGAATGCGGACCATTCAAGTACTTTATGGTTCTGATGGATGGTTCGACACGCTGGTCACATGTCGTTTTATTGTCCACAAGAAATGCTGCAATTGCAAAACTCTTAGCACAAATTATACGCTTAAGGGCTCACCACCCTGATCACCCTATCAAGTCTATAAGTCTTGATAATGCTGGAGAGTTCACATCAAAAGTATTTGATGATTATTGCATATCTATTGGGATCAATGTAGAGTATCATGTACCCCATGTGCATACACAAAATGGTCTCACAAAAGCCACCATCAAAAGGTTATAAATGGTGGCTAGGGCACTGGTTATGCGCACCAACTTGCCAGGGGTTAAGCAATATTACACGCAGCTTTACTTATTCATTTCAGACCAACTGGTAGCCAACCATTTTCTGCGTACCAGTTGGTAACTGGATATGAGCCTGACATTTCACACTTACGCATATTTGGTTGCACAGTATATGTGCCTATTGCGCCCCCACAGCGCATAAAAATGGGTCCTCAGAGATGATTAGGTATTTACATCAGATACGAATCCCCAACAATTATATGCTATTTGGAACCCTTGAAAGGCGATCTCTTTACCGCTAGATTTGCGGATTGTCACTTTGATGAGATAGTCTTCCCGTCGTTAGGGGGAGATAAGAAAAAGGATTCTCCAAGGAAACGACAGGAATTGTTGTGGTCTGTCCCCACTCTGTCTCATTTGATCCCCGCACTTCACAATGTGAAAGTGAAGTGAAAAGAATAATCAATCTTCAAAACGTAGCAGATTCGATACTTGATATGTTTACTGATTACAAGCATTTCTATACACGTAATTGCACTCTAAATACTAGAATTGAGCTAATCTTTAAGTCAATTATTATGTAAGTAATCCATTTTTATTTACTTGTAGGAAATAAGCAGAGTTGCGGAAATCGAAAGAAAATGACGCGAAAATTGAGCAAATTGGAGTGTCCGACAAATTGACGAAATAATCAATGAGGATCAATCATGGTCAACGCTATCAAGAGAACGGAATACAATTTTCTCCGATAGTATATGCTAAAGTAGATGGAGGAGCGAAAAGAAAATGGAAGTTTGAAAGAGAGAAGAAAAGAAAAACAAAAAAAGATAAAATAAAAATGGAGGTCATGACATCATGCTAACGTCATGGTGATGTCATCCTTAATAAAGCATAATTGTGCACGGCTGTTTCTTTTTCTTTTTTTTTCCTTTCCTTTCTTCCCTTCTCTTGACACGAGTCCTTATCTCTACCCTTCTCTCTAAGAGCACATGCAGCAGAGGGGTAATTGGTGGACCAATTGGGGAAAATCAATTTTTAGGCAATGCAGCGGTAGATTTCTGCCCAGGCAATTGGAGGGGGCCACCTGGGGGCCACATGCCCAGGCAATTCGATGACTGATAATTGCCTCTCCGTTTGCCCGACTGATAAGTGCCACATGGGCCTGCTGCCAACATTTTTTTTTTGACTGATCCTATTTGATAATGTTCATTTAATATCTACCGTTGGATCATTCGATCTAATGGCTGCAATTAAATGACAACAATAAAATTTATTTATTTTTTTGTTTTCACCCTAAAAATAAATCTGAAGGTAAAAAAAAAAATCTTAAATTTATTTTAAAAATTATATAAATATCAATTCTCTCACCTTAATTTCTCACACCAAAATTTCTGAAAATTTTACCTCTCCATTAATTCATTTTTCATTTCTTTAAATTTATTCATTAACTTTTTCATATTAATATTGTATGATTAATCTCATTATAATTATTTAATTAATTAAATCATAAGTTTAACACTATTTTGAATTAATGAATTATTTAAATTTGAAGTGTGAACAGTGGATTGGCAAGCAAATTGCCTTTCATTGTTGCATTGTGTAAGCTGTAGGCAATTGCCAATTTTGGATAAATAGTGAATTGGTTGTACCAATTTGGTTGGCAAATCAGCAATTGCCCTTGGTTCATGGGTGCATTTGCTCTAACACTTGCACGACCAGCCACAATTACCCATTCCATTTTTTTCTTTCTTCCGGACACATATATACATACCATTCACCTTGTCCTCTTCTCTGTTAACATAGAAACGCCGCACAGCCAACCCATTACCCTCTCTCTCTCTCTCTCTCTCTCTCTCTCTCTCTCTCTCTCTTCTTCTCCAACACACCCAAAATTTCCCATCTACACCATTTTTCCTCCTCACCAAGATCCATTTTCCTCCTCACCAAAAACCTCCTCATCAAGATCCACCTCACCTCACCAAAAACCATTTTTCCTCCTCACCAAGAACCTCCTCATCAAGATCCACCTCACCTCACCAAAATCCATTTTCCTCCTCACCAAAAACCTCCTCATCAAGATCCACCTCACCTCACCAAGATCCATTTATCACCTCACCGAGATCCATTTTTCCTCCTCACCAAGATTCACCTCACCAAAATTCCATCAAATCCTCATCAATTTCTCAAAGGGATCTCATCTACATCAAGACTTGAGATTGGGTATAGTGGGAAGCCATAAATCAAGGATTGTCATAATTGCTCCATAGCAATTTGTGACTTGTTCTTGTTACTTTTCACTCTTCTTCGCCTTTACCTCTTTAATTAATTGATGAATATTGTTGTTGATTTGTGGATGAGTTGTGAGTAGTCTATTTAGGAAGCTAGGGTTTGAGCCCTAGCATGAATTTAATGTAATAAATATGTTTTGATTTAATGGTTTTCAATTTCGTGTTTGGCATATGTTCTATTCTATAATATTTGGCTTAGATGCATGCTTAGGAGCTTGATTAACTCTTGATTGTGTAGATAAGCATGTCTAGAACAAATTAGGGGACTGATTACACGCATTTATATACGTGTAATTATATCTAAAACACTAGAAATGAGTTAATCCTCAAGTCAATTAATATGTAATTAATCAATTTTTATTTATTATGTAGGAAATAAGCGGAGTTGTGGATCCGAGAGAAAATGGTGGAAAATTGAGCAAATTGGAATTTTCAGAAAAATGACAAAATGATCGATGCCGATGAGTTGCAATTGATGTCAAGAAGTGTGCAAAATCCGACATTATAATCGGTGCAAGAATTGTTGGAATTTAGTTAGAATATTTCAAAATACCAGCTATATTTGAAACCTCCATTGGACCTTTCATTGCATATGGCAATAGTCATTAACTCTCTTTGATTGTGATTGACACAAAGATTTCATCAGTTTACTCATATATCATTCATTTGTTCAAAGTCTGCAATTATGATGGTTCCTTATTTGCTTTCTTCCGTTTTGATTTACTCATCAATATCAAGATATATATTGTCTTTCTGTTACATAAGTTACAGAGTTTAAATTTCATTCCTATTTTGACGTTTTGATTCTTCCTAATCAATGCCATAATATTCCTTTCGGTTACATAAGTTACATAGCTTAATTGCTATTGTTAAATTATCATCACATTGATCATTCCTGCCATATATATAATCCCTAGCTTTCCAGATAAAAATACACAACAGAAATTCAACCTCCTTTGTTTCCTTTCCGAGCTCAAAGTATTCATGTGTTTCCTTTAATTTATCTATTCTACCAAAAGAAAGTTTCAAACTGTTCGATACGATCCGAGTATTGTGAGTGTACACCTACAAGGATCGAGGTTGTTGTACCCTGGAGGGTAGGGCGCCACAAACCTGCTACACCGAGATATTGTCTTTGAGGGGCGAAATCTACTCTTAAGGGCAGTGTTTACACGCCTCAATCTTAAACTCTTTTTGAAGTAATCAACTGGTGGCGGCTCGCAAATCTAAAACTCCTTTTGGTCACTCACATACCGTCACCTCAACCCCTCTCTTATCCTCTTAGCCAGCCACCGAGACGACTATATATATATATATATGTATATTCGTAGCCTCATTCTCTTGGGAGAGAACCCTAGAGCTACATTGCCGCACCAAAACAGAGGTAGCTCTTTGGGCTGCTCTCTTTCCTCTCCTCCTTCTCCATTTTCCAGATTTTTGTTAGTTTTATTTTAGAGAATTAAATAATTACTCACCCAAATCTTCAAGGATTCATCAAATGCCTCTACCTCTACAAGATTCAAGACTTGAGGTAATTGTGGGAGTTGTAATTCAAGACTAGTCATGCTAGCTTTTTAGCTATTTGTGATTATTCTTGTCTTCTCCTACACTTCTCTACTCTTTTCCCTTTGAATTTTGTATCTTTGATGTTCATAATTATGGGTTGTGAGTAATTTCCTTGTTGGGGGTTAGGGTTGTGTCCCTAACCCAAATTTTGTGTAAAAGATGTTTAATTTAATGTAATGATGCAATTTTCATATGATGAATGTTTATATCTATTTTTGTTGGGTTAAAATGCATGTCTAGGAGCCTAGTCAACTTTAGGGTGTGTATTTTGAGCATGTCTAGGATCGATGGAGTTAGAGGCTTAACCCCCTCTAATTCTTAAGCTAGAAGCCTTCAATTTCGTATTCGAGGGGTTATAAACATGGTGATTTACACCCATTGCGTGATTGCACAGGCGGGTCGCTTAGTAGTCTAATTCCTTGATCTCTACGCCTCTTGATGTGAATTAGTGACCCTTGAACCGGCTCTAATTCATGCCAAGTGAGTTCCTACGGCCCTTGAACCGGAGTAGGAATACCATGAAAGGGAATTTCGGTCCTTGAGCCTTGAACTGCCTTGGATACGACTACCGCCAAAGTAGGGATTTGCATCCACATTATATTAGATTCCGACACATAGAATTTGGGTGAATGAACCTCCCTAACACCCGACATTCCCATTTATTTGGTTACACTTTTATTAATTTATTTACATTTTTATTAATTGCTTTACATTTCATTACATTCTGTTAATCTAAAATCAACTCTCAAAATATTGAACTCCAACTCATTGTAAATATTCATCACTAGGCTCTTAGTTTTGATTAGGCTTTGGTGAAAATCAAAGCCGAGCATTGCTAGGGCTTGGTGCCTTAGATTAACATTTTTATTTATTTTCTTTTTCTTTTCGTTGTTTGCTAAGTGTCTTTATTTCCGATTACCCAAGGATTGTGGGTTAGCCACTAATCCCCGTGGTACGATAAACTTTGGGCATAATATTTCCCTATCTTGACAATGATACGTACGCTTGCGTAAATGTATATCCAAGTCAGGGACCTAATCACTTCTCTAATTTATAGCTAGGACACTTGTTTAGAGCATGGTTAGTTACAATACCAATTTCGATTGCCGTATTGGCTAGCTTGATAACTTTGATTCTAGGACTCTTCGCCTTAAACTAGAAGCTCTAACAAGGCTTTAGATTGTCCCAATTGAGTTTCTACGACCCTTGATCCGGAGTAGGAATACCCTTTAAGAAATCTATTGACCCATGAGCCTTGAAAAGTCTTGGGTACGGTTCTTGATGCCATTATGAATTGAATGACTATTGTCTGAATATATTTGTGCATTGAATTTGGTTAGGAGGATACCCTAGTGACCTAATTTCCATTCTTGATTAGTTTCTATTATCTCAATTTTTATTAACTACTTTAATTTTCAATTGTCAATTTATTTTTCAAAATCAAAAATCAAATTTCACAAACCACTTTCATTGTCCATACCATTTGGTTGTGAGATTCCGCATTTATTTGTGGTTCTCTTGACCCATTTTAGACTTGGTTGTTCTGAGACGGGTATGTAAATAGTTTGGTGCTATTTTTTAGGTTTCAAAATTGTTAGTGACTTAGTAATCGGTATAACCAAGGATTGGAGTTAGCTTTTCAATCCCTGTGGTACGATAATTTCGGGTTCAAATATTTTCCCTTTCTTTGATGACCGTGCCTTTATTGCGCGTAAGTTGAATTCAAGCACCCAAATCATGTACTGATATCGCAAAAGTGATGAGATCACATATACCAGCTGCAAACGTGTCTGCAAGGTTAGAAGTCCCCAACAAGGGCACAGTGCCACAGATAGAGGCGCTGCAACCACACTTAGTGGAGGTGTGGTTGAGGCCGTGGCTCCCCAAAGGAAGAGGGGGAGGCCACTTGGTTTGATTAACACTCACCCAAGGAAGAAGAGGGCGAGTAAGGCACAAACCGATCCATTAATCATAAATGTAGAGAATCCCTCTCATGAGATTGTCTCTGATTATAGTTATGTCCATGAATTATGAGAGTACGTATGAGTGGATGGAAAGATCTTCCATACACATTGATGATATATTTGCATATACTGTTGCTCAAGAAATCATAAAGCATGATGATATCGAACCACGCTCTGTTGCAGAATGTCAACAAAGAGCAGATTGGCCTAAATGGAAAGAAGCAATCCAGGCAGAATTAGATTCTCTAGCAAAGAGACAGGTATTTGGCCCGATGGACATAAATGAGTCTTTGTCAGAAAGCGTAATGAGAAGAATGAAGTGCTAAAGTACAAGGCTCGCCTTGTGGCGCAAGGTTTCTCACAACGCCCTGGAATTGACTACGAGGAGACATACTCTCCCGTAATAGACGTTATAACGTTCCGCTACTTAGTTAGTTTGGTAGTTTCTGAAGGACTGGAAATGCAGCTCATGGATGTGGTTACCGCATATCTCTATGGGGATCTTGACTCAGAGATATATATGAAAGTTCCTGATGGCCTTACATTAACCAAATCAAGTGATTCTAAACCACGGAGTGCGTTTGCAATTAGGTTGAAATGCTCACTTTACAGATTGAAACAATTCGGGCAGATGTGGTATACCCGTCTAAGTGACTACTTGATTGGGAAGGGATATAAGAACGATGCATTATGCCCCTGCGTATTCATAAAGAAAACAAGTTCTGGATTTGCAATTGTAGCTGTATATGTCGATGATGTGAATATAATAGGTACTCTTGCTGAAATAAGAGAAACTGCGAGCTACTTAAAATCCGAATTTGAGATGAAGGATCTTGGGAAAACTCGATTCTGTCTAGGCCTTGAATTAGAATACCGAGTTGGTGGAATACTAATCCACCAGTCTGCATATGTCCTAAAGATGCTCAGGCGATTTAACATGGACAAAGCGTACCCTGATAGCAGTCCCATGATCAGTCGAAGTTTGGATGCAAAGAAAGATCCATTTCGTCCAAAGGAAGATAATGAAGAGGTGTTGGGAGCTAAAATTCTCTATCTAAGTGCAATAGGTGCATTATTGTACTTAGCCCAATGTACTCTACCAGACATTGCATTCTCAGTGAACTTGTTAGCTAGATTTAGCTCAGCGCCAATGCAGCGTCACTAGAATGGTATCAAGAACATTTTTCGATACTTAAAAGGAACCATTGACTTGAGACTATTCTTTCCCTACAGAGAGACAAGAGGAACCACAGATGGAACTACAATCCCTAAAGGAAATGTTGATGGCGAAAGCGCCACTGACTACAACGAAAAGCCAAATGAGGTTTTGGTTGGTTTTGCTGATGCTGGGTACCTCTTTGATCCACATAAAGGTCGTTTCCAAACTGATTATGTATTTACCATTGGGAACACGGCGATATCTTGGAGATCAACCAAGCAAATCCTTGTGGCTACTTCCTTGAATCACTCAGAGATCATTGCTCTACATGAGGTCGTCCGTGAGTGTATATGGTTAAGAGCTATAATTACACATATTCGAGGAACTAGTGGTTTGAGTTCTACCACTGAAGAGCCTACTTGCATTTATGAAGATAATGCAGCTTGCATCGAACATATGAAACTAGGATATATCAAGGGTGATAATACAAAATACATATCGCCAAGTTTTTCTACAATCAGCAACAACAGGCTCTCCTTAAGATTCAAGTGAATCAAGTAAGGTCTGAGGAGAATGTGGCAGATTTGTTCACCAAATCATTGCCTAAACCCACATTTGAGAAACATGTGAAAAACATAGAAATGTGAAGACTTTCCAAGCTCCCTTGATTAATGTAAGGATCAAGAGGAGGTGTAGACGTCAGGGAGAGTCTAACACATACATGTCATCCTCAAATGTAAAAGGTGTGTTGTGCTCTTTTCCTTCGACCAAGATGTATTTTTTGTCCCACAGGGTTTTTATTGTTACTTGGCAAAGTTTTTAGTGAGGCAACAACTCATGCACCATTTCGTCTTTGACTTGGTACAAGGGGGAGTGTTAAAGGAAAAACACATTATGTGTCTTCGTCAAAGAAATTGACGAAAGAGAGAATCAAGGAATTGCAATCACATCGCAATCAACATTTACTATCATTATTGTAATTGATGTTAATTGATGTTTCCATTGTAATTCTATCCCTATATAAAGGGGCTATGAAATGAAATGAGTAGACAAATTCCAATTCCATTTTACTTTTACATCTGTGAAATTCTAACGGGTAGTTGAATTTTCAAGTATAGATTTGTGGGCAGAGTTGCTTTTGGATTGATCAGACCCTATTATTCCTGAGTTACTCTCAAATCCCAACGACATGTCGGATGAGGATCCAATGCCATGATTATACATAAAAAATGCTGGTTGTGAGGATATTGGGAGATCAACAGAGTTGCTGGTAAGCATTTGAATAACTTGAGCCATAGTTGGCCTATCAGCTATACTTTGCTGCACACACAACAGTCCGATGTGAATGCATCTCATTATTTCCGGCCTTGAACCGGTTCTCAACATGGGATCTATCAAGTTTGAAGATATCCCTTCCTTCCAACTATTCCATGCTTGCATAATTTTGAATTTGTATGAACAAAAATCAAATCAAATTAATTTAATTTTTTTTTCCTAGCAATTGCAATTATGTATATGCTCCCATACTTCAGAGACATGTACTCAAAGGAGAAATAATTATACTTACATAGCCCAGAAGATCCTCCAATTTTCCTTCGTGACGAAATGAACTATTTTTATGTCCGCTTATTATCTCCAAGACCAACACACCAAAGCTATAGACATCAGACTTCACAGAAAAGTGTCCACGCATAACATACTCCGGTGCCATGTATCCACTGCACATCAAAAACAATATTGTTGACTTTAATTAACAAGGACGAACATGGTTATGCTGGATTAGATTATTTCCTTGCTTGTTCTTTACTTGTCAAATTACAAAAACTTAGCATAAACTCAATTTTAAACGCTGTAGTACTTACTAGGTTCCCACAACTCGACTGGTTTCAGCTTGTGTTTGATCGATATTAAACAATCTTGCCATGCCAAAATCAGCAATCTTGGGATTCAATTCTGCATCTAATAGAATATTATTGGCTTTGAGATCACGGTCGATAATTCTAAGACGAGAATCTTCATGAAGGTATAGGAGCCCTCGCCCAATGCCTACTATGATTTTGTAACGAGTTTCCCAATTCAAATCTGTACGCTTGACTGGATCTGCACATTCAATTGTACAAGAAAAATTATTTTGATGAGCAGTAATGATGCTTGGTTATACTACTCCTAGGCATAACATTTTGTATACAAATCATTCAAAGCATTCAACCATACCAAATATGAAATGATCGAGACTTGCGTTTGATACAAACTCATAGACAAGAAGTCTTTCATTTCTTTCCAGACAAAAACCAAGGAGCCTAACCAAGTTCCGGTGTTGAAGCTTGGCCACTAAGATCACCTCATTTTTAAATTCTATGTCTCCTTGTGCAGAATCTTTAGAAAGTCTTTTCACTGCTATATCTTCTTTGTTCCAACGCCTACCCTGCAGTGATGAATAAGTGTCTAAAAACTAAATGATTGCTCACATGGGGGGGGGGCACATGTATACTTGACATTCTTGCTCATGTTTGAAGTGTCACTACCTTGTAAACAGCACCAAATCCGCCTCGCCCAAGTGTATTTGCTTCAGAAAAGTTATTCGTAGCAACTCTAATGGAGTCAAAGTCAAATTGCAAGGCTTCGGTGCTCATGTCATCTGCTTCTTGGTATGATGAACAGTTCAACAAAAATCAAATACTGCAAGATCATTACCTTCTTTGAAGGACATAAAGGTTCTAGTTGTATGTACAATTGAATGTAGGTTCTTATAGAAGTAGAGAGCTGATCATCGTACTCATTTAGTTTAAGGAGAGCAATTACTGGAGAAGTAATTAAACACAAATTACCTTCAAACTTTCCCTTTGTCTTCCTAACTAATCTCAAATAAATCCATATGAATACAATCAGTACCACCAGAGGAACAACAATTGACATAGTGATGATAACTTTTCTTTGAGATGCATTACTTTTCTTCTTTCCTGCAAAAATCAGGAATTTTCTATACTCAACTCAAAAGCCTTTTGCGGCTGATTAAAGGGATCCACAGGGTTTAAGGAAATTAATTTTAGAGCAGATAAGATCAAACGGAACATAATAACATCCTGTCCCAATTATAAAGAAAAAGTAAGTTTTACTCTGTTAAAACTTAAAACAGAGTCGCCACATAGTTGGTGACGAAATAAACGGTAAATGAATGGAATATACCTGGCAGTGGAGGAGGAGAGGCCGGTGTTGCTTTTGTTGGCGAAGGTGGGGATGCCTGAGCTGCAACAATTGGTCTAATTTCATACCATACGGTACAGCTGGGTGCAACAACTATCCCACCAATCTTCCCGGAACAACATACTGGGATTTGTGCATTCTTGGGCTGACAAATCTGGAGTACACTGTGTGAGTCCATATATTGTTACGTTGGTGTCGCTTGTGTTTTGCGTGCCTATGGCGTACTTGAGATCGGTTTCTGCTGCAGCTTGACTAGACAGTCTTTCCAACAAGGCTTTGACCTTTTGGTTGAACTCATCCAGTAGTGTTGACGACACGTTTTGTGTGTTCAACAAAGAGAAAGAAGGAGATAATGTCAGGATCCTACATAAGGGTTGATTCGAGTAGCGTAGCATGCAACCGTCGTACCACCCAATGGCCGCCTTCTGAACAGGACAGGCCTCAGTGAGACCATATATGGCGGAGCCGCTGAGGCAACTGCTGCAGTCGTCGGCCGCTTGATCTCCTCTACAGAGCCCGAGTGCATAAACTTTGTCAGAGTTTTCTCCGAAGGAGGAGTTATAAAAGCCGTGGCCGTTACGGTTGACGGAAGAGGAAAGAGAGAGGAGAAGAGTGTTGAGGTTTGTCTTATACGGGCTAGCATCGGTGTAGTTACTTGAGCTGTTTATACAGTAGCTGTACAGAAAAAGGGATTAATCAAGGGCTTGAGGTACGAGCAACACAAGTTGTATCAATGAAAGAAACAATCCAAAGCTTGATGATGAGGAAACCATATTTTGCTTGCCGCCTCCGATGAACTAAGAAAGAAACTGTTGCCTCTGAAAATCACCTCGGCCTATACAGCTGAGGGATCAAGGAACAAAGGTCCTTCTCGATGAATAGATGCGGAGCGTGCCAGCACACGGCCAGAAGGCCAAGTGTGCAACTGTAGGTGTAGTGGATATAGATCTGACTTATCAAGCAATTGTTAGTCGAGGAAGGAACTTATTCTCGGCTGCGATTCGATGCCTCTAGATTAAGGACTTGGTGGTTGAAGGTTGGGTGAGTTAGGTATGGTCGTGAAAGTATGAGTAAATATAAGATTAATAGCTACTATGCGACTACGAACAGTAAATAGCACGATCAAACAAGTAAAGCATAAAGACAATAAGGAGCATATAAAAGATAATAACAACGAAACTAAAAATTGGAATGGCTGCAAATTATTAACTATTGTTTGAAAGAAAACAAAGAGAACAATTCAAAATCGATACTAGGCTACAAGAAAGGTAAAGTAACTGAGATTGTAACTAGCAGAGCAAATAAACTAAGGAAACAGACGGAAATTCTACCGAAGCAAAAGGTAAGACGAAATAAGAAAAGCTTGATGGCTTGAGTTTCTGGAGTTGTGTGTGTTGTCTTCTGTCGATGCTTCTATTTATATCGGCTGCTTTGTGACTTGAACTGATCTCTTGACTCTTTGAAGTTGAGTGGAATTCGGCCTCCTCTTGGCTCAGTGACTCTATCTTGATTCGGCTTCAATACTTATCGTCGGCTGACTTGACGCCGGACTCTATCCAGATTGGCTTTGACGGACGTCATCAACGGCTGCAATTAATCTTGAAGTAGGCTATCTTGGATTGAACTCTCCTCATCGGCTGACATGAACTTCAAGTTGATTGAAATACTACTTGATCAAATTTCATCTTTATCGCTTATCGGCCTCTCTGACAATCAGCCATTATCTTTCTAAGTTGAGTTCGTATTGGAAACCAATTAGAGTATTAGCCAATGGGCTTTTAGACAATAAACCAATGACTACGGGCCGGCCGATAACCAATAACCTAGCTTCATCTGACTCATTTTGGACCAACTAAAGTGTCCACTTATTCATCGGCCAACATTTCTAGCTACCGACCCAAATTACTTGTAGAGCGGCTCATTGTAATCAGAAATGACTATGCACATTAGTTATGACCTAGTGGCCATGCAAATGTAGGTACAAACATTGCCCTCCCCAAGTTTCTTAAGCATCGGCGACATTCGCCGAGTGGTTGAGAAATTTGAGTCAACTTGGCCCCCGAATCGACTTCCGAAAACGTAGGTATATACATTCTTCATGACCTCCCTGATGGCTGGAACATACTTCCTTCATCAAATGACGTTTCAGGACATCAACTTAAGCGTTACACCCTCTCTCAATAATTTAACAAACCAAATGTATTGGCCGAATGAGATTTCAGAAAATCGGCTAAATTGGCGAACCAAATTTAATGGCCGAAATCCAAGTTGATAAGTTGGCCGCTATACCTATGCTCTAGTAAGTAAGTAAGCAGACAACTTGAGAAAATGATATTTGAGTAGGGAAGGGAGTTGTTCGTTAGTAAGCCAAACCAAGTTAAATAGGACAATACGGGAATATAACTTTTGGTGGCCAACAATTTAATAGATACATGGAAGCCAATGACTATTAATTTTCAAATCGGCCAACAGAAGAGCGAATAGGCATATCTGCTAAAGAAGGTAAACAATTAATTTACTCGAGTGTGGCCGATTGATAGAACTAGAGTTGGCCGACACGTGAGAATGGCTCATGGAAGCCAACAAGTGAAAAATGCGAAGTATTAGCCAACAAACGAAAAATATCGCAAGGAATCCAATTTGCAGCTCATGTTGGCCAACACTTGAAAAAGTTCAAGTTGGCCAATAAGTGAGAAAATCCAAGTTGGCCAACAAAAGAGAGTAAGCCATCAAGGGAGTCAATTTGTTGCTCTTGTTGGCCAACCCATGGAAAACCTTAAGTTGGCCATTAAATTCAAGTGAGGGATAGTAGGTCAACAAAGGACTTCAAATTTTAAGTTGGCCAAAGGCATGAGGAAATTCAAGTCAGCCAACACAAAAGAAAATGGCAACCAACCCAAATTGAAAGTGGCAGCCAACTCAAGAGTTCAAATTTTAAGTTGGCTAACTAAAAGAAAGCAAGCCAACAAAAACAAATTTTGAGTTGGCCATCAAAGAGAGAGGGTCAGCCAACACAAAAGAAAATTGCAAGTTGGCCAACAAAGAAAGAGACAGCCAACACAAAATAAAATAAACCATCGAAAAGAAAAGTTGGTCAGCCAACGTGAAGAAGAGTTGGCCAACAAAGAGAGAGACGTAGCCAACTAAAAGAAAAGTGGTCCCACTCCGTTTTTTTTTTTTTTTGGTACCCGGGTTATATGTGCACCACTCTATCAAGGGTTGACCACTTCGTTTTTCTTTCAATGCTTTCTTTAATCATTTTATCTCCTCAATCTTCTATTATGACCACAAAAAGAGAAACCTCTTTTATTTCTAGTAAAAGCAAGCTGCCCTCTGGTAAGTGAATCTCTCAGCTCCAACTGAATCTTGCAGCTCCAATATCCTCAAATTCATCAACACCTTCATTTAATGGTGATCTGATACGCCCAAAATAGATGCTCAATTTAACCCTGCAATGATGTAGTCGTCAGTAGTAAAGGATAAGCAAGGATCGTTCGATGCCAGAGATTGAGGGTAACTATATTAATCACACAAAATAAAATAAAACAAAACAAAACTACACTAAAATAAACGTCACAAAACAAAAAGAAAAGAGAGAAAGATGGAGGGACAGATAGGGGATAGAAGAGGGCACTGCAATCCTCAAAATGAAACTGATTTGGGGTTTTGGGTTTTTAACGAAAATAAACAGAAAACAAAGAGAAGAAAAACGATTTTGAATTTAGGGTTTTGAAAGATAATGATGAAGATGTTAGGAACTCGGAAATCCACCACCAAAATATGCTTGAGACAAATTTATCATCCTAGTTTCAATTACCAATTCGTGAAAAAAGGTTTCAATCAAGAACAAACCATGAACGCATGCATAAGTTCTTATTACTTCCCTAGATTACTTAAGCAAGATGAACGCACCATTACTAAGCCTTTAGAATAAACAATCAAGGTATAGAACGCTATCCTATCAACAATTTATTCTAAGCATTAATCACATATGGAAGTTTGATTGAACAAGTATGCAAAACTAGTGTGGAACGCCTACCTAGCATGCAATCCTTTTTATTTGGTTTCACCTATTGTCCTATAGGTTTTACTAACATTGAAACAAGCATTATTAACCGTTTAGGAGATTAAAATACCTATTTCTAGCCCCACTCTCATGATCATAATATTTTATGTGCGCATTCATAAAACATAAACATGCAAGAGTTATCTGTAAACCAAAACCAAATAAACAATTTCACCACAAAGCAATCACGAAACTAGGAATCAAAATATTGTCAAAAACATATCTTAGGGGCTTCAAACCTCGCCCCTAACACAAAGTAACTAGCCACACATCGTCTCAAAATTCACAACTAGAAACATATAAGTTTGAATTACAAAGAAAATAAAAACTGTAAAGGGCAGAAGATGAGAGCCACGAATTCACTTTTAGGCAGCCTTGAACTCAAGAACCCCCCTCAAGATGGTACACGGCAAGGCTTGATGAAGATGGATGATGGTCTGCACGGTTTTTGCTCTTGGAGGACTTGGGAATTTCAAGACTTTGTGTGCTAGGGTTTATGGCAGAAGATGGCGCTGTAGGGTTGTAATTTTTAACGTTTGCAGAAGCCCTATGTGTATGAGAAACACCGCCCAAGTTTCCTTTTCCAATTCTGCTTTGAAAGCCTCCCCTAGTTGCTTGAGGATTACTCTGATTGGTGCACAATTAAATGATTTCCAAGCCTTAATAATCTTCTAAAATCTTGAGGAATCATTCTACGACTCTCCTTCATATTTTCAGCAGCAATAACCTTCCAAAAATGCCCTGGAAATCCGTCCAAAGAAGAATTCTGCAAAACCGTCCTATTTTGACTAGGATTCAATTTCTGACTCTGAAGCTTCCTTCTTGACAAGTTTCTGGATGGTTCTTGGCTCCCACGTGTTCTATGACATCATATATTCTAGATTGATCAACAACTTTCTGGAAAAACTCCAATTAAATCGCCAGAAAAGATATCCCAAAAAGCTTCGTGAAAAGCTGACTGTTTCTGCCTTATCGGGAACCTTACTTTGAATTTGATTTCCTGCTGCCTCGCTGATGCTTCTGACCAGTTCTTTGGCTATAGTTAAAGTATAACATCATGTCTTCAAATATTGCTGGCCATTTCTACAAAGTTGCAGCTGGAATGATGCAAGAATTGCTCCTCAAAACCGTTCCCAGAAAGCTGATTCTAAAACTGCAGTTTTCTGCTGTGCAGCAACTGTTTTGCACAATGATTTCCGTGGACTTCCCTTGTAATTTCTGGCTAAAAGGTTGATCAAAATTAGTCCTCTGCATCAGTACTCATGTTCCATGGCTTCGTTGCTCCCTTTAAGCTCTTATTTCTCTTGAATCACTTCACGAACTACCTAAAAAGAAAACAAAGTTAAAACTGACTTTTCAAAGGAAATAGCCAAGAAAAGTGTAGAGGATTGCACATTATATTTGTCGCATTTATGCTCCTATCATGATCTGGGTATGAAGCCGAGCGTATCCCCATGACCACGAAAGGTACTACATATTTTGAATTTGAGTTTGTAAATTAGAAAACTCAGATCTGAAGAATCTGATGAATCTCCCTTGTATATTTTGAGTTTGGCTTTGCATAATCACCTCTCCTATTGTTCCAGAGCTGAAATCATAGCTGGGAATCCCTTGATTTTCAGCAAATCCTGCTTTAGTAGAGTTGTTTGGAAGCTGGGTATCCCTTGATTGCAGGTACGGCTCTTGGTTCTTAAATGCAAGTGCATATTTTGGGCTAACCATTTATGTGATTATGCCGTTCTACAATTGTTTCTCAATTTTCCAGAAATCTGAAGTACATACCAATGAACTAAATGAACAAGTTCACAATTGTAATTAAGCTTTCATTGACCCATAACAGCTTGTTTTCTGCACATAATCACTTCAGAGCAACATGTCTAAGCAATATTCAATTATATGTTGCAATTACATGAAGCCCACCATTCAATTATATGCGCTGTGCTTCTTTCAAGTTCCCAGCAACTTGTTTAATGCTACTCTGCAAACAATTGCAGCTTTGAAGTTAATTATGAACTTGCATGCTTTGCTCTTTGCTCTTGTTCCCAGATTTGCATTAGCCTTGAAGAAAATTCTGACCTTATCATTCAAGACCCCACTAACTCTTCCATATTTAATTAAAGCAATTATGGATGGTGTCAGTTCATTGGCATGTACATCATCTCAACCGAGATGGGCATAATTATCTTATTCATTGGCATTATCTTATCTTTTCCCAGACTTGATGTGATGTAGTTAGCCAAACATTCAATTAACATTGAATTCTCACGTGCAATGCATAAGAGAAGGTTCATGTTGACCTTAAATGTGCAGGATTTTCCTAATGTCACTCTATAAACATTGAATTCTCACGCCAATTATCTGATGCCACTCTAATGCCAATTATCTTATTCATTTGCATGTTGCCGCCAAGATTGATCCACTCTATTTGTGGGCCAGCTAATTAATTATGCTGTTCATATTGCTTTGGCTCATAATTGCTTGTGGCATAGATTGATCCACTCTATTTTTCTTTCAACTTGTTAGCAAACGGCCCGCTCTCCCCATGCAATTAATATATGCTGCATTGCTGTCAATTGTCCCAGCTTTATTTTGATGCAATTGCTGTTAATTAATTGCAATTGCTGTTATAAAATGTGCAGCAATTATATGAGGCCCCTATATATGTTGTAGTCTCAGAAATTGGCCACTCATATAATTAATAGCACGATCTTGTAGCAATGATTTTGTCCACTCATATAATTATGTGCTATTAATCTAATTGATAAACCTTCAATTAGTTTATTTGATAAACCTTGGGCAGCGAGTCTTTTCCATGTGCAATTGGCCATATATATATATATATATACATATATATATATATATACATATATATCGAGAAAGTCGTGGTCGTATGCATGTGATATGCCTTTGCCCCCCCAAGTTTCGTGGTTTTCGGCGAATAGCACCGAATAACGAGAAACTTGGTGTACTCTGAGAAACATGGTGTGCTAACCAATTATGCTCTATATCATGTAGGACTTGGTTGTCCAAGCAATGGCTTCGAAAGGGACCGGAGAAGACAATTATGAAGGCAAACAAAAAAGTATCACCAAACGCTCATTTGCATTTGCGGAAGCACTAAGTCAAGCCACTGAAAAGAATGCCTCAGCCTTCATGAATAGAATAACGCAACGAGTTCCGAATGAAGGTGGGGTACGTCAACTTGGTCCAAGTTTCCATAGTGATATACCGGCCGATGTGGAAAAATTTTTGAGCCAGCATGTAGTAGATGATTCTAGCTACTTCAGTGAAGGAAAAGCATGGGGAGCATGGGGAACAAAACCAGGAAAATGGCCTGGTGAAACGGCCAACTGGATTCCGTGGGTAGAACGAGTCGAGAAGCGATTTGGGGAAATATGGAAACGACTTGGGATCTATGACGCCATCAAGCTGTCCACCATTATTATTCCTTGTGACCGCTCCTTGCTGGCTGCCGCTATGTGTTTTTGGAGTTCTCAAACAAACTCTCTGGAGCTTCAGTTTGGTGTACTTAGTCCGACCTTGATTGATATAGCAGCCATTATAGGCCTGCCGCCACATGGGCAAGTGGTGGACATCGTATTTGCAGAAGGAAAGTGTGACATTGATCTTGGCTGCGAGCTAAGAGATCGAACTAAGGGTAGACCAACCGTTGCTAATTTTAATACATGGATTGAGGTGTTTAACAACGGTTTGGGAAATAAGTCACTTGATAGTAATGGCAGTCCAGAAGAGAAAGGGGAAAGCCAACAGGAGACAATGGAAGTAACCCATGTAGAGCATGCTGCGTTTCTTGCCTTTTGGATATGTAAGTTCTTAGTGTGCACAACTTCTAAAAAAGTGAATGTGGAGTACTACAAGTTGGCTGAAGCATTAGCAAGTAAAGAAGTACAAGAGAGAGATCAGCCATTAGCTCTTGGTCCATTTGTGCTTGCCCACTTATATAGATGTCTTCACCACTGTGTGACCGAAGGAATGAATCCAAATTGGTCTGGGCCATTGTGGATTTTTCAGTTGTGGCTGCACACTTACTTTCCCTCTTTCAGACAGCCGGGTTTAGCATTGGCCGTTGACACCACTCTTGGACAACAATTGGCTCCTCTTGATTTACTTCCTCATTCGTCAGAAGAGTGTTTTGAGGTGTTGTTCAAGTGTCTAGAGTTTTCTGCAGAACAGTTTGCCGTTTGTTTCAGTAGGAAGTATCCACCTTACCTTGCAATGGATATCAGCCAACACGCCTCAGAAAGTGAGACGAGATGGGAGACTGCGTGTTCAGCTTGGAAGAGTGCAATAGGTATGAGGGATCTCTTCTGGGGTGCCTTGTGTGGTAAAACACTCAAGTGTGGAGTGGAGTTATATTCACCATCCTATTTCAGTCGTCAGTTGGGATATTATCAAGTTATATCGACTCCGGTGCCAGAATCGTCAAACCGATATAGTTCATTGCGAGCCGTTTTCTCCAATAAGGACGATATTGAGCAGAATAACAAGGCGTTTGTGTACAACATGAGCTTTCCCATGAAGACAAGAGTAGCAACTAGCAAGAGTTCCTCCCAGTTCAGAGAGTAGTGGGCGAAACGAGTAGGTAGCCGCTTTAAAGATGGGTTGGTGTCGGCTAGGCGATCGGCTTTTGCAGGAAATCCATGGGCACAAGAGAAGCCGAAAGCTATAAGGCGTGGTAAAATAACAAGCAAATTTGCTAGAGCAATCCCAACTATAAGTAAGTTGTTGCCCCCCCCCCCCCAAGTGTACTTTCATTTATGCACATGTTGTTAGTTTGTTCACTAACTTGGGGTTTGTTGATTGTAGGTGGCCAAGAGTCTTTGAAGAAGTGTGCTAAAGGGAGCACAAAGAGAAAGGCCATCCATAGTGCGGCCGCTAAGGCGGCCAAAGGTAGGCCGAAATCAATTTGAATTGTAGTCGGCCATTATGTAAGGAATCATGGCCGATGGCTAATGGCATTTTTGTTTTGTCTCTGAATAACAGATGGTGCCACCCTGTCTTCAACGTCTCAATCTCCTCCAGCGAAACAACCGGCAAAACAAAACGAGCAATCCTCTGAGAGCGAAGAACAATTGTGCGTGGCCAAATGAAGCTGCCTAGAGACATTCAAGGTATGACACAGCACCAGAGTGAAGAATTGGCTATTAGCTTGAGCATAAATATGACATACTTTATATGATGAATTTGCAGAAGGCCAACGTCCGAAATGCCATTCCTTGTGAAACAGAGGAATCTGTGGAACTAACCATTGATAAAGATGGCCAACCAAGTAGTGACGAACCTGTGGGGGAGATAATTTCTCTTGAAAGAATGGCTGAAAGCGAAGTTGTGACAATGAATATGGAAGAGACACTTGTGCTCACCCAAACTTCAACGCAAGCCAGTATCCCTCCTCATCGCTTAGTGAGCAACACCTGGTGTTGGCTAATGAACTAGTAAGTATGCACCAAACATGTTTTGTGATTACTTCCCTTCTATTATGCTAAAGAACTGATTGTTAGTGGCTGACATTGTAGGAAGGTAATAAAGGGTTTGAAGCCGAACTTCAGGCTTTCATGAGGGCATTTTCGGCCGATGCTCTAATCCAACCAGAATGTTGCTCGGCCATTTCGCAGTTACCAACCGCGTAATTGACATCAAGGGAGGAAGTTGATGGGGTTCTGAAGGTGGTAAAGGAAACGTTAGCGCAGCCATTAAAAGAATTTGTGGAAACAGGCCAACTATCAAAAGTGAAAGTGGCCATGGATTTGTTACTTGGAGCCAAATACTTTGCCCCTCCCAAGGTAGCTCTCATTGGTGAGAAGCTAGAAGTGTTGACCCAACAAATATCCCGTGTAGCTGGTTCATACCAAGAAATAGAAAAAAGGAGACAACAAATCTTGGCTTGTGAGCAAATGAAGAAAGCCTTGGTTCCCGAGTTTGGGTGGTGTATGGAACAAAAACGGGTTGTGGAGTCTCTTGAAGGCAAGATAAATGAGTTGGAAAGACAAGTGGCGTCCTTGAAACAAGAGAGACAAGAAGTGGGGGAAAAGCTCCTTCAAATGAGTAAGCAGTGTTTCCAAAGCCAAGGACAACTGAAAAAAATAGAGGCCGAATTGAAAAATTCCGAGCCTAGGTGTATGCAACTTGAGCGTGACCTTCAGGACACTAGTTGTACCTTGGGAGTAATGATGATTGATGTATGTGGCTCTTTTGTCGGCCGTTGGCCAGTTTTTGTAAACATTTGAAAGTTATGGGCCGATGAAAAACTTAATTAATTATTTGCTTGCCGGTAGATTATCATAAACATCGTTGGGTCATGGATAGATAATATCTTGTAGTAGTAAATACAAGTGAAGTATAATGGTCAAGCAAACAAACTGGAAATCTGATAAAAATAATCTTTTCTGCTTAATTGCATTGGCCAGAATCAAGATGGCCCAAAACATATATACATTATAAACTAGTGGCCATCTTTTGGTTACACCATTATTCAGCAGCTCGTGCTTCCCACATTGTGGGATAATATTTCTTTAGGTATTGGCCATTAATGGGCATTGCGTGTCGTTCACTATCTTTATCTCTCAAATGATATGCTCCTTGTCCAAGAACTTTGTCAATAATAAACGGACCCTCCCAATTTGGTGACCATTTTCCAAATCTGGGATCCTTTGTGCCGATGGGTAACACTGCTTTCCAAACCAACTCGCCTTCGCCAAAACTCTTGTATTTGGTCTTTTTATTAAGCACGAGCGACAGCCTTCTTTTGAGCTTGAAGCCGATCATATGCATCCAACCGTGCATGGTCAAGATCCTCTAGTTCTTGCAACATTGCCTGACTATATTCGTCGGCTATGAGATTGTTTTGCATTGTGACTCTCAATGATCTGACTGTCATTTCCATTGGTAACATTGCATCATGTCCATAAGTCAGAGCAAAGGGAGTTATCCCTGTAGCCGAGCGTTTGGAGGTCCGATAAGCCCATAAAGTTTCTGATAGAAGATTGTGCCAATCACGCGGGTTTTCCTGAATCATCTTTTCCACAATTTGGATGAGGACCTTGTTTGCTGCCTCAGCCTGTCCATTAGCCTGAGCATAATAGGGTGTCAATTGCTGCATTGTAATCTTATACTCGGCCATCCGTTTGATGACGACTTCAGCTATGAATACCGATCCTCGGTCAGTTGTTATAGTTTCTGGAATACCGAAGCGGTGAATGATGTTTTGCTCAATGAATTTGATCACCTCGGCACTACTGATGGAGGTGAATGGAACGGCCTCAACCCATTTTGTAAAGTAATCTGTGGCTACCAGAATCCATCTGTGCTGTTTGGAAGATGGGGGAGAGATTTGGCCAATTATGTCCATTGCCCAGCCCCGAAAAGGCCATGGCTTCACTATTGGATTCATGGGGAAAGCAGAAACTCTTTGAATGGACCCGTGAAGTTGGCAAGGAGCACAACCTCGAGCATCCTCAATATAGTCTTTAAGAATAGTTGGCCAGTAGTAGCCATGTCTCCTAATTAACCATCTCATTTTTATCCCAGCCTGGTGTGCTCCGCAAATACCCTCATGAACTTTAGCCATTACTAGCTGGGCATCTTCGGAGCTGAGGCAACGAAGAAGAAGGTCATCATCAGGACTTTTCCTTAGCAGTTCACCAATTTTAATTGTGAACTTGCTAGACAACATTCTAATTTTTTGACTCCCACCACTATTAGTTTTCATCAAAAGGTGTTGGATTATGTAAAATCTCCAATCACCAAGTCGCACGTTTAACTCAAAGACATCAGCCGACATACCTTTCTCGGCCAAAGATGGCAACAATTTTCTCTCAATTATGATGATTTTGTTAGTTTGGCCTGCTGGAATGCTGACACCGGAATCAATTTGAGCCATTTCATTCGCTTCACGATTGAGTTCTCGCGGAATATGGTGAAATTCCACATCATGAAAACAACTAAGCAGTTGTTGTGCGGCGGCATAATAAGTGGCCAACGAGAGATTTGAACATCTAAAAACCTGGAGCATTTGATTGATGACTAATAGTGAGTCCCCAAACACCTTAACTCTTGTTGCTCCAAGTTCCTCTAATACTTCCAGGCCAATTATTAAGGCTTCATATTCGGCCTGGTTGTTTGTGCAGTTAAAGTCCAGTTTGAAGGCATATTGATGCTTTTGGCTGGTTGGAGATTCAATCACTATTCCTGCCCCGGCGGAGTCACTGGTGCTTGAGCCATCAAAATATAGTAGCCAAGGCTCGTGATACATATGGCCGACTTGTGCAGTATCTATTTCAACATTCTCCATACCTTCAATTTCAATAGAAGGGTGGTCAGTAAGAAATTGAGCCAATGCCTGGCCTTTGACTGACTTCTGGGCCACGTATTTGAAAGTAAATTCAGAAAGCGCCATTGTCCATTTTCCAATTCGGCCTTTGATGATCGGTGGAGTCAACATATATTTAATTAAATCCGTTTGTGAAATTATATGAACAACTGATGGTAACATATAATGTCGTAATTCAATTGCCGAAAAGTAGAGCACGAGGCATAGTTTTTCAATCGGCGAATATCTTATCTCAACAGGTGTGAGGATTCTGCTCAAATAATGGATGGCTTGCTCTTTTCCTTGATCATTGTCTTGAGCCAACATGCTCCTAATTGATTCAGTTGTGGCCGCTATGTAGAGCTTTAGTGGCTTTCCTTTCTGTGGAGGTACTAACACTGGGGGTTGTGTTAAATACTTCTTGAGTTCGTCAAAAGCTTGTTGGTGCTCTGGCTCCCACTTGTATTCATCTCCAATTTTCAACTTAAGTAGAGAAGACAAAAGGCCAAAGTTTACCGGCCAAGTTAGAGATGAATCGACTGAGAAAATTAACTTGACCAAGGAATGATTGTAGCTGTTTTTTGTTAGAAGGAGCGGGTGCGTCGATAATGGCTTTAGCCTTATTCTGGTCGACCTCAATTCCCCGCTGGTGAATGAGAAAACCTAGAAAATTCCCCGCTGATACTCCGAAAACACACTTTTTGGGGTTCATTTTAAGTTTATGTTTTCGCATACATTTGAATGTTTGCTCAAGATCAGCTAGATGTCCTGATCGGGTTTTTGATTTAACAACCACGTCATCTATGTACACCCCTCTACGGTTTTGCCAATTAAATTGTGAAAAATGGCATTCATGGCCCTTTGGTAAGTTGGTCCGGCATTCTTTAAACCGAAAGGCATCACTACCCATTCAAACGTTCCAACAAAGCCTGGGCACCTGAAGGCGGTTTTATGGACATCTTCTTTGGCTACAAATATTTGATTATATCCGACATGACCATCCATGAAAGATAATATTTCATGTTTGGCCGCTCCATCAATTAAGAGATCGGTCATTGGCATAGGATACTCATCTTTTGGAGTTGCTAAATTTAAGTTTCTGAAGTCAACGCATACTCTCATCTTGCCATTTTTCTTTCTTACAGGTACAGCGATGGAAACCCATTCCACATATTTAGCAGGTCTAATAAATTTAGCATGTAGTAAACGTTCAATTTCCTCTTTCATTTCAATTTGTACCTCGGCGGAACATCGCCGAGGAGCTTGTTTGTAAGGTTTACAATCATCTCTAAGAGGTAATACATGTTCTACTAAGCTTCTATCGAGCCCGGGCATTTCATGGTACTCCCATGCAAAACAATCCTTATATTCTTGTAATAAAGCCTCCATCGCTGCTCGTAATTCTGGATCGAGAAGTCTATTGATAGAGATTAGCCGAGGGTTATCTTCATCTCCCAAGTTGATTTGGTCTACAGGATCTTGAGTTTCGGCTTCAGTATCTTCTAATTCGGCCGGGGCTGGGCCGATATCTTCCAACTGCAATTCTTCTTCCTGTTGTTCTGCAATATATTCCATCAAGTTGATGGTCGAGTTAGACTTGGTAATCCTGTCGGCCCAATAGGCCAGCAAACGTCCTAAAATAGATCGGATTGCGGACTTTCTTACTAGAGACCTTGGGTCTCTAGACATTGATATTGTCCTTGAAGATGTCAACCAGGGTTGGACGTTCTGCATCTTGCAAAACATCCTTACTCCCTAAGTTGACAATTTTCTAGGCCGTAACTTGGGTAGGTCGGTCCTTGCTATCTCGTCCACTGAAAGTGAAATAACCAATATCGTCCTCATAAAACCTTGCTTCTACTACATTGGTGGATGCTTGAAATGGATTATTGTCTGCTGGAATGACCTCAATTTTGTCTCCATGCTAGAAGATCAAAACTTGATGCAGGGAAGAAGGTACACATAAGTTCTGGTGAATCCAGTAGCAGCCAAGCAACGCATTGTAATGAGCAGATGAATCGACCACGAAGAAAGCTGTCATGTTTGTCTTTTCCCCCACTGTGACATCGAGTGGGAGGATACCTCTTGGCCTGCTCTTCCCGCCAGAGAAGTTGCTCACTGTGATGTCCGAAGGTAGCAAATCGGATTCAATTCTGTGTAATTTCTTCATAACGGATGTAGGTAACACATTAACTGCTGCACCATTGTCCACCAAAACTTTCATTATTGGATATCCCTCTATGTAAGCCGTGATGTATAACGGCTTCAAATGCTGAGCCATTTTGGTCGTTGGTTTTGTGAGTACCACACGGCCGTCTTCATCCTTCAACTGGGCAACGGCTTCATCAATCTCAAATCGAGGTTGTTGATCGGCAACAAAGTCGCCGATCAGTTCATTTGACTGACTTGGTTGAGCTTTGAGTTCTGAAGGTAGGACATAAACCATGTTGATGTCCATTGTATTACCTTCTCCTTTTCCAAAGGCGGCCTCGCCCTTGTAAAATGGGGATAAGGTTTCCATGTTAAAAGCTGTGTCATCTCCTATGTCGTAGTCGATTCCAGCTTCATTATCATAGTCACCTTGTTCCTCTTCTTCCCCATAATCGACTTCCTCATCACCCTCGTCTCCATAATCGTCTTGCTTACCATTGTTCGTGGCAGCACCTTCTACCATTTCTTCTTCCTTCAACTGTTGATTAAGACTGGCTTGCTCTTTCTTCAATTCTTCAATGGCCCCAGTTGTCAGCTTGGTGGATGCCTTCTTTGTCTCTACTTGCCACTCGATTGCACGAGCCCGCAGGTATTTGGACAAATTATCTAGTAATTTGCTCTCGACGGACGTGAATCCATAAATCTCAGTAGCTGGATGTTGTTTATGGTAGGTGTGGAGGTAAGTCAGGTCAGCATCAGAAATAGGTAAGTTATCAGTATTGGCTTCCAGCTTACAATTCTCCATCATTTTCCTGATAACTGATTTTTAAGCCGATGCTAGAATGCTCAGTGATGAGGTATGACTCTGAAGACAGATCCTTTTCCAACATTTTCATCATCACGCTTTCCTCCTAAGTTAGGCCATAAGTGGCCAATGCTGAATACATCCTATGATATTTTTTCATCATCCCCAGATCTTGATTTGAGAACGGTGGATCCTGTCCTCTTAGTACTCTTATGGTAGGGACTTTTCCATTTGGCGTCTTATCCATAGCCGCCTTTTGCACTTCCTTCTGTTGTTCAATATCCTTAACTTTGGCATTGGCTTTCGCTTGCTCTTCAGTCACAAAGTCTTGCTTTTCTAAATAATCATCAAGTTCCCTTGCGAGCTGGGCCTCTTCTGGCGTTATGCCATAGGTTTCCTCGGCCGAGTGACTTCTATGAAAACATCTAAGGAAATGAAAGTCGGCTTCTGAAACTGGAATTTGAGCGACTATATCATTCTTTTGGATTCCTTTGCGATGTGCTTGATACAAAGCTTTTAAACCAGGTGTAATGAATCGGCCATGGAAACCCTGCCGAATCAGAGCATGATCGGCATCAGAATTTGCTACTATTGTATTGAGAATATAGTCTTGACTCCTTGGAAGCCCATAAATTGCAAGGGCTGAATGTTTCTGGTGAAACTTTCTCATTGTTTCTAATTCAGCCAACTTAAATGGAGGGTTAAAATGTTTGAAAACCTTAACCCCTCCTTCAGTAAACCGCAGATGGGGTAGCTTTGGGAAGCTAAGGACATTTTCAAAATGATCACTGATGGTCTCAAGTTCCATAGGTTCTCCTGAATCCTTATGAAAGTCCTCCCTTATTATAGGGGCTTCTTTATTATCTGCTTCAGTAGAGCGTCTGACTTCCTGCCCTTCTGACCCTTGCTGCCTTGCGACCGCCACTTCCCTTTGCATACGTCTCTTTTGAGTTTTTGTC
This sequence comes from Rosa chinensis, assembly GCF_002994745.2. Lineage (NCBI taxonomy): Eukaryota > Viridiplantae > Streptophyta > Magnoliopsida > Rosales > Rosaceae > Rosa > Rosa chinensis. Next base: position 56,498,904 of record NC_037092.1, read on the forward strand.
AAAGGAGAAAATGGCTGATCTCTGGCCGCTCGGCCATACCACCTATTATCATGAGTAACTGGTGGCCGATATGTCATATAAGGTCTTTGGCCTCTATTTCTAGCAAAATAATCTTGGTCAAAAAATCGATCATCTTGGTCAAAACCTGATCATGGTCGGCCATTGAAACCATCAGCAAAATTTCCCTCAAGATCATCATCCTCAAAAGTCAACCTTCTCCTCACCGAAAGTCGTCCGCTTTCGGCGTTTTCAGATTCCTTTATCCTCTTAAACACACTTTGGGAAGTTTGTTGTCCCTGATAACATCCCTTGGGACTGTGAGGGCCAAAGAGCTTAAGTACTTCATCCTCGACCATATTGGCCGTGGGAGTCCCCAATTCATTGCCAGCATGTTTCCCTCTTGAGTCTTTCTTCTTACTTTCTTCACAATTAGTTGGGGCTTTTAACCCAGGTTTTACCTGTCGATCAGTAGCTAACTCTTAGTTCTTGATTTGTAGAAGATTGTTGAGGGTTACCTCACAGTTGCAACGGTTGCACAGAATCACAGCGCTAGCCGGCGGTACTTTTGAAATAGATGATGATGAGGCCTTCAAAGCCGGTGGCATTGTCATATCGTATGCATCCTCATCCTGACTGTCATAAACTGGTTCCCTCCTCTGGTCACGAAACATATACCTCCTTCGGGCCCTAGGATCAGACAAGTTCATATTTGGCCAATTCCTCCTGTGACCTCTTGGGAAGTTGACGTACACCATGTTGACTGGAAAAGGGTCGGTATCGACAAGCTGAGCTGGTTTGCTCGTCTCCGGAAACTTCAGCTTTCCTTTTTCAATGAGATCCTGCAAAGTATCACGGTAAACCACACAATTGTTAGTAGAATGCTTCCATGAATTGTGAAATTTACAATAAGACTTATTTCTAGTTTCATCGGCCTTAGGTATAACATGGCCGTTTGGCAATTTAATTACTTTCTCAGCAAGAAGTTAATCAAAAATTATGTCAGCCTTTGTGATATCAAAAGTGTAAGTGCGGGTAGGTGTCAATCTTAAAGGTGTGCCATCTTTGGTATGGTAGGTTATCGGCTGAGGTTTATCCTTGATTGGGTTTGTTGGCTTTGCAAGGGCTTTACAAATCATTGGTTTGTTTATAAACAATTCGGCAGCATTGACATCGGCCGAATCTTCTTCCTCAACCTTCAAACCTTCGAAATTGGCCTCCATAGCATGAACAGTAGGATTCTTATAATAAGTTCCCTTTGAGGCTGATCTAGCTTGAGTCTCTTCTCTAATGATTGCCTCATATCTAGCCATGCTAGTGGTCAATTCAAAGATGTCTCTAATATCAACTCCCTCATATTTCTTGCGCAATTCATAATTCAGACCTTGCTGAGCTATTCGAATAAACTCTAGCTCTCCCAGATTGACTCGGCACTTATTTCTTGCGGCCTTAAATCTATCTAAGAAATCTTGGGCTGACTCATGTGCTTATTGATACATTTTTGCTAAATCAGCGATTGTGACTTCTGGTTTGGCTCTGTAGAATTGCTCATGGAAAGCTCTTTCCATGTCGGCCCAGTTTTGAATAGAATTAGGAGCCAAGTTGACATACCAAGCATGAGCAGGGCCGGTCAGTGAGTTCTCAAACCACTTCAACTTCAAATCATCATCTCTAGAATGCTCAGCACATCACGTTGTGAACCGGGAAATATGTGCTATAGTTGATTGGTAATCATCTCCACTGAATAAAGGAAAGTCGGGAAATTTGAATCCCCTCGGATAGTCTCTGTTTTCAACCCTTTCTGGATATGGTTTGGTGTATCTCGGCCTGGCCGTTCTTCTAGGAGCCGGCCCTACAGTCTCTTCACAAATTCTCCTTATTTCTTCGACAGTCAACCCATTCCTAGGTGGATTTTGTCCTCCCAAACCGTTGTTGTTATTTATCGGCTGTTGCACATAATTATTGGCCATTCCAAATTGGGGTTGAGCTTGAAACGGCTATCCACCAAAAGGAAACTGAGCCTGTGGTTATGGAACATAAGCATGAGCTTGTTGCCATGGAGGTTGAAGTGCTTGGTTGAATTGGCCTTGTTGATTTTGTATCAGTAAGGTTTGCAAAGTGTTCTGACTATTCACCATAGCCGCCATTGTTTGGTTCAGTTGCTCAAGAGACGTTTGCAATCCTTCGATAGATCGGTTAGTATTCTCTCCCAAAACAGTAGCTAACTGATCTACCAACGTTCTATTGTTGATTTCTCCTCGGGTAGCGAGTTCATTCGTCTGCAATTTAAAAACCTCATTCAATGCTTTGTACAAATACTCGGCTGACACTCCGACCGGTTCTAAATAATCAGTTTCCACAGTATCTCTAACTCTACCGTCTCGTGCTGCATAGATGATAGCACCAGGAGTGGTTGCACTATTCGAGGCACTCTGAAAAGCATTAAGTGGTGAATCTCTAGACAAACTTTCAGTAGATTGCCTGGCCAAGGCTGCGTCAGCGGCCGCTCGTCTCATGTCTTCTTGCCTTGCAGCGGCGTCGGCTACCCCTACTTGTGTGGCCTCCTGTCTTTCGGCTAGTTCAGCAGATGCAGTCTTTGCTGCTTCTTGAGCTCTATGTTCATCGGCTGATTGTTTTGCCGATGAAGCGTCTGAAGTCCCATTCCCACTTGACTCAAGTGACATTCTGATTGGAGTAAGATCAAGCTTCGGTCGTGATGGACAAAAAGTTGAATTTTGTCCTGACTCTCCACACCGAAGACACTTCTTTCCCCTGTTTACACTGTATGGGTTGTCTTGTTTTTGTTGACTAACCTCCTTCCCTTGCATTCAACCTTACTAAGAAAATAGTAATCTTTGTCCCACTGGGCGTACCAAAAGATGTTGCCTCTGAAAATCACCTCGGCCTATACAGCTGATGGATCAAGGAACAAATGTCCTTCTCGATGAATAGATGCGGAGCGTGCCAGCACACGGCCAGAAGGCCAAGTGTGCAACTGTAGGTGTAGTGGATATAGATCTGACTTATCAAGCAATTGTTAGCCGAGGAAGGAACTTATTCTCGGCTGCGATTCGATGCCTCTAGATTAAGGACTTGGTCGCTGAAGGTCGGGTGAGTTAGGTATGGTCGTGAAAGTATGAGTTAATATAAGATTAATAGCTACTATGTGACTACGAACAGTAAATAGCACGATCAAACAAGTAAAGCATAAAAACAATGAGAAGCATATAAAAGATAATAACAACGAAACTAAAAACTGGAATGGCTGCAAATTATTAACTATTGTTTGAAAGAAAACAAAGTGAACAATTCAAAATCGATACTAGGCTACAAGAAAGGTAAAGTAACTGAGATTGTAACTAGCAGAGCAAATAAACTAAGGAAACAGACGGAAATTCTACCTAAGAAAAAGGTAAGACGAAATAAGAAAAGCTTGAAGGCTTGAGTTTCTGGAGTTGTGTGTGTTGTCTTCTGTCGATGCTTCAATTTATATCGGCTGCTTTGTGACTTGAACTGATCTCTTGACTCTTTGAAGTTGAGTGGAATTCGGCCTCCTCTTGGCTCAGTGACTCTATCTTGATTCGGCTTCAATACTTATCGTCGGCTGACTTGACGCTGGACTCTATCCGGATTGGCTTTGACGGACGTCATCAACGGCTGTAATTAATCTTGAAGTAGGCTATCTTGGATTGAACTCTCCTCATCGGCTGACATGAACTTCAAGTCGATTGAAATACTACTTGATCAAATTTCATCTTTATCGCTTATCGGCCTCTCTGACAATCGGCCATTATCTTTCTAAGTTGACTTCGGATTGGAAACCAATTAGAGTATTGGCCAATGGGCTTTTAGACAATAAACCAATGACTACGGGCCGGCCGATAACCAATAACCTAGCTTCGTCTGACTCATTTTGGACCAACTGAAGTGTCCACTTATTCATCGGCCAACATTTCTAGCTACCGGCCTAAATTACTTGTAGAGCGGCTCATTGTAATCAGAAATGACTATGCACATTAGTTATGACCTAGTGGCCATGCAAATGTGGGTACAAACAGAAACACCATTATATTCTGAATTTGAAGAACATCTTAATCAAATTAGTTATATAGTTATATAATTAAAACATTAACTGATACGGAAGTGGATTAGGACAAAAGCCATTGAAAATTTCAACTTTCCCGAGACCAATTAAATAGTACTCCTGGCAAGTTTTTTTTTTTTTTTTTTTCAATTAAAAAAAAAAAAATTTAATACTCCTGGCAAGAAACTTCCAAGGTCTCGCCGCCGCCGTTGACCACATACTATATAGAGGTATGCTTAGTTTTTGGATTAATTTCAGTTTACCCCCTGAAGTTTGGGAGTGTCATCATTTCACCCCTTTTACTCTCAGGGGGTGTATTCATTTAAAAGTTTACAAGATTTTTTTTGTATTTTGAAAGTCAATGGGTATTCAATTGAGATTTTAAACAATCCTTTAAAATCTTAATGTATTCAATTAAGATTTAAAATTATCTATTCAAATCTACAGATATTCAAAAGTATACGGATTTTTAAGGATTTTATTAAATGCTGGATTTTGGAGGATTTTATAGTGCTTTTTATACATATCAAAACTAAAAAACAATCCAACCACTTTCCAAGAGATTTTGATGGATTCTTTCTCACTCAAAAAATGAAGAAGCTCTTCACCAATAAAGAAGAAGAAGAAGCAACAGCTCTTAATAGATGACACTCATCCATTTTGTTGATAGGTATCTTCCCCCTATCCTCCTCTGCCTCTGCCTCTAATCTCATCTAATATATATATTTTTTTTTTATCACTATAGCTCTAGAAGCCTTAATCCTTCTAGCTAATTAAGCTCACTTTCAATGGTATTGTTAAGATGATACATACACACATACTTTTTATTATTTTTTAATCAAACTCGAAGCCGGGTGCCGATATATATACATATATTCATCTAAAACCAAAATACGCCGTTACATACACACATGTTTCTTTTGTAAATTAGATATGAAATCAATTATGTCATTAGTTCACTACTTTATTTTTAAGGATATTGACCCAATACCCAAATTTAGGCCAATATACTCCACTTACTCCACTAAGAGTTTTTTACTCTCATTCATCCAATTTTAAATTTTTATCTCCAAGCTTTTCAATTTTAGTCTTCCGTGTCCAATTTTCTCATGCTTTGTCCAAATTGGACATTAACTGCTGACATGAACCCAAGATGGAAAGGAAAATTACGCTTGTAACCCCGGCTTAGAAATCAACCTGATTTGACTCATTTGTCATTCGCCTATCGCATAACAATCAATACGGTCATCAAAGATGGGAAGTATTTACGTCCCGGTTTATTGTACCTCGGGGATTACGAGCTAGCTAAGAATCCTATGGTTCTAAGTCACCGAAAATCACTTGCACAAACTAATAAAAAGAAAATAAATGCTAAACAAGGCACCGAGCCTCATTTAAGCATGACTTTGCATCACACAAAATCACATAGACGGCCTTGCACCAAGCAAGGCCTAGATAGGGCCGTGAAACACACAAAAGTACTTGTAATGCTCACGCCCACATGGATTTACAAATGAATGGTAGTGGGAAGGTCACAATGTTTTTGGATTTTCAGAAATGATAAATAAACTAATTAACTATGACATAAAAATAAGATAGATAGAATGATGGGATGCATCGCATCAAGGGTCACCATGGAATTCAAGGTTCTCCACACAAATCTAAAATCATATGGAATGATAACGATTAATTCAAATGATGCTTTAAATGTTTTGTCGGATTTCCATTTAGCATTAAGAGGTCGAAAAGAAAGCTAAATTGATTGTCATAAAATAGTAATCAAATCCTAAGCAAAAACAAGAAGAGAAAGAATACTTAGTTTTTGGCTACCCTATACTAGTCTCAAACCTTATGCCTTGTTAGGGCCATAAGTGCTCAAAACTAAATGTTTTATGTTTCGACAATCGATTGTAACACACTCTAGCAACCATCACCACAAATAATAAGATCGAAAAGAGTATTTGTGATAACAATACCCTACCCAACAATTCCGAATACTATTCCGACAATCAAGGATAATAAGACTCAAAATTGGGTGACTTGAGAACCACAATCTAAGAAATCCAAATGGAAATAGAGATATACAATGGGCAAATTAATTCCACCATACTCATGCCATAATTTAAATTGAAATATAAATTCCCCAATTTAATAGTCCAATTCCAACACACCAAACATAGACTAAGGAGGGGAAAACCTAAACCATACATCTAGAGTGAAGAAATTAAAGCAAGAGTACACAAATCATATGAATAAACATCAATTTTATTAATTCCTCGACAAAACCATACAAAACTAAACTTGGATTTCAAAACCCTAAAACCATGAGAGGTCACACACAAGTATATATCAATACACATCAAACAACACCATAAACAAGAAATAGACCTAGACCTAATCTAGAAGGCAGCTCTGTCTTTGCTTTGCTACTGACTTCACCAGCCGAACTTGTAACTCCTTTGTCAATCTTCAGATGGCACAACTTCCACAACGTCGTCAATCATCTCAAGGCACAAAGACATGTATGCAACACACAAGAAGACATACACAGATGGTGTTTTAAAGGTATGGTTTTCTGGGTTTGATAGTACTTTGGAAGCTAGACATGGAACAGCTTACAAAGACACTATCAGAGAAGATTTTGGCTCAGTGCATTTCTAGAGAGATCTAAGAATGAGAGAAACCGATAAGGAACAGTGCTCTCTGAATGCAAGTCTGTGGCTAGCTGAGTGTGAGAATCTATTTATATGGAAAGACCCGAGCTAGGGCTGACTGGACATGTGTAATAAGGATAACTCACTTGATTAAGATCAGACACATTAAATAAAACAAGCTGCCAGCTCAGCTCAGACACACAGGATTGAAATGCAAGTCTCATCCTAATCTAGGATAGATATGGACCTTCAATCCTAAAAATAGCAAGCAATATGAATGCAATTTATACCTGATGATGTTGAGGAGGAAAGATCCATAGAACTTGAAGCACAACATTCTTCTGAAGATCAAAGTGACAGAGGCTAAAACTAGATACAAAAGTCTCTTTATATAATGAGCTAGGAAATGCCAATTACAAAACATTTTTTGCTCTAACACAACCCCAGCACCAAAGCTGCACCTGAGAGCCATGCACCGTGCTATAAATGAGTAGGCCTTGCAACATCTTGTTGATTCTGAAACCAATAATCTGTGATAAATTTTCTCTTTGGTGCCAACATTTTTCTTAACTTGTTATCAGCTATCTATATATTTTTCTTACTTGTTTAGACTTATTGTTGGCATGAGGTAGATTTTGGTATAGATTGAATATTTGTAAGCTATGATTTACCTCCAGCAAATGTCTCTCCCCTGTGAAAATCTTCAAGTATAATGCATGCATATTGGCAGCTTAAATGGAAGAGGTAAGAGCGAAAAGTAGGTTCTCGATATTTTTGTAAGCGTGGAGTAATTTTCAAGTGGTTGACCTTCAAGTTGGAGCCAAAACACACGGCCTTGAACACACGTACGGGTTGAAGGTTCTTATCAAGCAGAAAAAACTTGTTTGCTCAAAAATCGTCTCAGTCACTAGTCGTACTAGAGGTGGCAAACGGGCCGGCCCGGCCCGGCCCAATTAATCGGGCTAGAGGCCATGCTCGTGCCGGCCCATGTCGGCCCATTTCTTATCGGGCTCGGGCCAGCCCATATACTCAAACATTAGGCCCAACCCGGCCCACGGCCCAAGCCCATAGCTTGCCCGGCCGTGCTCATGCCGGGCCTAAAGCGGGTCGTGCCGGGCCGTGCTCGTACCTTGAGAAAACGAAAACTAGTTCCACTTTGAGATAAAATAAATGCAATCAACATAAATACTAAACACAAAATTCATACATAAATAGAATGCTAGATATCAGAAGTTTACAATAAAGTACAAAGCTGTAAGTATGTAAAATATGGTTTTCCTCTAGTGTGCTATGAAGCTGGCTGACTTATTTATCCATCAAATCTACATGCTGCTCATGTGTTTCACCTTCCTTCAGTAAACTATCTATTTATTCCCCTTTCTTCCATACCTCTACTTGTAGTTTCTCTGTCTTATCTTTATTCGCCATTTCTACTGCTGAGATTTTCAGCTACAAATTTTGCTGCAAGATAGTACAAAAACAAGTTTAACAGGAGAAAAAACACATCTCATAATATGCTTTTCTGTTTCCAAGTTCTCCTGACCAGTCATCATGCTCTAGATGCTAATAGTGTCCAGCAAGTAGCTAGGTTCAATATATATATATATATATATATATATATATATATATAAACTTGGATAAGTTTAGAAAATCAGAAGCACAAATTTGAAATTTCTCTCATCTGCACAAATTTATTATAAAAATTTGGATCACAGTTCTTATAAAGGTTTTAGAAAACCATGCAGCTCGACCTACTTTGCTCTTTAGACTTGCCGTTGCCTCCCTTGATTTCATTTTCTTATTGTCACAAGAATAATAAAGTAGCAAGAGCAAAGAGAACCAAAGAACAGAACAATCTTTCAAACATATATATATTACCTCCTGCCTTTCAATGAAGTCTTGGCTCTTAAGACATATCAAGCGAACGAAAACAATGCAGCAAATAATGTATGCGATGTGATCCCCAACTTTCCTCCAATTAAAGCTTTACCCTCTATTTCACTTACGGTAACTGCATCATACATAAAAGATACATTCAGTACAAACTTAATTGATTAATCAAAACATATTTTTATAGTACAAAGGCATATAAAACAGTCAGTACCCAACTTCCCTCCAATTCCTTAATTGATTAATCAAAACATTCAGTACCCAACTTAATTGGTACAAACTTAATTGATTAAACATTCAGTACAAACGTAATTGATTAATCAAAACTTTCAATAGCCAACTTCCCTCCAATTCCTTGAAAACAATGTGTTCAAAGGAAAATCATACAATATATGAAAGACAATCATCTAAAACATGAAGCACAATAGTTTGAGTAAAATTAAATAATCAAATACCTTCATCTTTACAATTATAAGATCAAAGGTGTCCTCTGCCAGTAAAAGTGATCAAATTTAGGGATTAGAAGAGAAATTCAAGAGCAAGAGATGGAGAAATTGAGGGTAATTTGAGGGCTAAAGGTTAGATATATATATATATATATATACACACACACAGCAAGGTTCCAAAGAGGACGTCCTTGCTATACATAATGTGCGGGTGGATCAATCACAGCCGTCCGTTGCTTTAAATGAAAACCAACTGCTCAGATCAATCTCCTTGAAAACTAAAACGCGGGTCGAACTATAAGCTCCACAACGATCAACTGTAGACTCCACTTTGGTTTCATCGAAGACCAGAACCAGATCGATCAGTTCTCCACAATCTCTTCTCATCTCGTCTCCAAATACTAGAAAGAGAACTCGATCAAGTTGCACGATTGTTGCAACCGAAGCTTTCTTTTTTCTCTTCTCATGAAAATTGCATCTCTCTTATGGTCCAGACATCCCTTGGAGTTTTCGTGCCAAAAGTTGCAGACTTGGAAGCAGAGACTTCGATCTACAGTATGGATTCTGTCTCTTTTTTGATTTGTTTGATTTCCAATTACAAAATCTAGGTTTTTTTTTCCATATTTTGGGACTTTTCTTCTTTCTATTTCTGAGTTTGGTTTTTGTTTCGATTGTTGATCTTATGTGTGTTTTTTAGTTTCAAATAAATGGAGTCAGAGGATGGTCAAGTTTATATTCCTCAAGTAAAGGTAGAGTTGATGCCTAAATTATACCAAGAGTTTGAAACAGTAGATGATGTTGCTGCTTTCTACAATAGATATGCAAAAGAAGTAGGGTTTAGTATTAGAAGTCATTCTAGTGCGACCAGCAAAGATAAGAAACAACTTATGAAGAAGGAGTATGTCTGTTATAAGCAAGGAGATTCCAAAGTTGAAGGAAAAAAGCGTAAGAGAGGATTACCAAAAGTGGGTTGTAAAGCGAGAATTACAGTAGTGAGAAAGGAGTTTGGAAGATATGCAATCTCTGTATTTGTTGAGGCTCACAACCATCCATTAACAACCCCGCCTAGAGTACATTTGTTGAGATCTCACCTTCATGTTTCAGAAGTTAACACAGTTCTATCACAGCAACTAAGCTTGGTGAATGTGGAGAAACATAAACAGTTTGAATTCTTTGGTGTTCAGGCAGGTGGCATTCAAAATATTGGTTTTATACAGTGTGATCTATATAATTATGGAAGAACTTGTCGTGAAGAGAAGAAGGGGCATGATGGAGATCTACTGTACATGCATTTTGAGAATGAGAAAGAAAAAGATTCTTCTTTTGTCTATACAATGGATGGAGATGAGGAAAACAAAGTAACACAGTGCTTTTGGGCTGACTCAATATCAAGACGAGCTTATAGCTTTTATGGAGATGTAGTTATCTTTGATACTACATACAACACAAATCGGTATGGAATGATTTTTGCACCATTCACTGGTGTTAACAATCATGGGCAGACAATCATCTTTGCTTGTGCATTCTTGAATGATGAGACAGCCGATACTTTTGTTTGGTTATTCAAGGAATTTCTAAATGCTATGCCAGGAGATGCACCAGAAAATGCCCCCAAGATGATCATTACCGACCAAGATCCTGCTATGACTAAAGCCATTTCAGAAGCACTCCCACAAACATTTCATAGATATTGCAGTTGGCACATTCTTAATAAATTTTCTGAGAAGCTAGATGCGATTAAATATCGGGATTCCTACCAAGACTTTCATAGCTGCATATGGAATTCAAGTAGTAGAGAAGAGTTTGACTCAAGATGGATTGAAATTATTGAGAAGAGTGGGTTGAGTGATAACAAGTGGTTGGAGTCGATATACGAAATTCGTTCATCATGGATACCAGCATATGTCAATCATGTTTTCTCAGCTGGAATGTCAAGTAGTCAAAGAGCAGAGAGTCAACATTCTTTCTTCAAGAATTATGTTTCTAAGTGGAATTCATTGGTGGAATTTATGGTTCAGTTTAAGAGGGGGCTTCTTCACCAACGACATTATGAGTTAGAGGAGGATCATATTAATATTGATGAGAAGGCAAAAACTGTCATGTCCCTTGACATAGAAGATCATATGGGCAAGGTTTATACACGTAAACTATTTTATGAAGTTCAAGAACAGTTGAGAGAGAGCTTCAAATATAAACTTGAACTTGTGTTTGAAAATGTCACTCAAGAACAGTTTAAGGTTAGACGAAAGAACATTGATACTTGTAAGTCTTGTGAACTTACTTATGAAAAGAAATCTGATTTTGCATCATGCAGCTGTAGAATGTTTGACAGTCAAGGTTTCCCATGTCGACATGTTTTGGCATATTTGATTAAGATCCAAGATGTTGATAAATTGCCTATTCAGTACATTTTGAAGAGATGGACTAAGGCTGCAAGACATAGAGTTGTGTTAGATTGTAATGGAATGGAGATAAAAGATAACAAAGCTTTACTTGCAAGGAGGACTAAACTATTCCAACATGCTACATATGCAATTGATAAGGTTATGGTGAGTGATGAGGCTACCAAGTTGTTTATGGAAGCATTGGATGCTTTTTTGGAGAATATTAAACCATTAATTAGTAATGAAGGTGGACAAACTGCAGTAGATTTGGAGACCGAGACCAACAATGCTACTATTCGGCATATTTTTAATGAACCACATCAAGTGAGAGCAAAAGGGTGTGGGACAAGGTTGAAGAAAGGAAAAGAGAAGAGGAAAGTTAAGGTAAATGCCAGTCAAGGTAGGCAATGCCATGGATGTGGACTATTTGGTCAGTCACATGACAAAAGAAATTGTCCAACACTTCATGGAAGGTAAGATACCTGTGTTTGATATTATTGTTCATGGCAACATTTTTATCGATTGATATTGATGACTTTATTTTTGCTTATTTATGTAGACCTGCTATTGATGAAAATGGAGATTCAAGTTCCACTAGTATGGATGAGGATAGTTGTTCATCATCTCATTTGGCAGAATAATGTCTCAAACAGATCAGTTCACTACTAGAAAACATGTTCTTTAAGGTAAGCTTCGAGTTTTCTGTATTTGGTATTTTTTGGATTTTGCATCTGATTTGGTCAGTTTAAGGGATGTTGCTACTGTGCTTGTGTTTGATTTGTTCAGAAATAGCTATTGGTTTTGGTTTTGAGTTTCTTGAGAAATAGCTACAGTTCTACCGGTTTTGGTTTTGCTTGCGTTTGATTTGTTCAAAAATAGCTGCAGTAGATTGGTTTTGAATAGGGGCAAGAGTGTTTCCCAATGCTCTTGAGTGCAAGGACAGAATACTAGTGAAATTGGAACATTGGTAGAAAACTTTAAGTTTTTTGTGCAGCTATTGATTGAAATTCAGTGATCTTTTGTCCTTAGGTTAATGACAACTCCCCAAGATTTCACACAAACACACACATATATATGAACAATTGTAGTATTTAAAGTTTTAAACATAATAAAACAGGACAACCATGCGAATATGAGAAGGGATTGATGTCTGGAGGCAGTATGAGAATATTCGTGGGTGGATAAAGTAGACTAAACTTATCATTCTTAAGTTTGGTATCGATTATTGGCTATAAAAAGAAGTTTGTTAGTGATTAATTGGAAAAAAAACAAAAAAAAAAGAAAGAAGGAAAAAGAGACCAGAGAATCACTGTTAACAGCATGGATATCCTTCTTAAGAAATGCTTAAATTATCTCAAGGGATTTTGCGCTTCTCTGAGTGGCAAGTTAATAGTGAAACTAAAGGAAAAGAATGAAGCCAAAATAATTTGTTATCCTCAATGTATGTGTATCCAGCTTATCTTAAATTGTTGGTCTGGCAAACTCAGATGATGCATATGTCTTGGCTAATTCTTGAGACTTAAAGAGTACATAGTATGGTTAAAATTCCATACTAAGGTGTGCAAGTAGCTCAAAGATCCATAGTAATGGCTCATTCTTATCTTCAGGGATGCAGTGAGAACATTACAATCCACTTAACTAATTTTTTTTTTTTTATAAGACACTTAACTAATCTTTCTCACTTGATTGTTTAAGGTTATACAAATCTGAGCGGTTTATCTAGTTGCAAGCTAGCTTATGATCATGGCCTGGAATTTAAAACCCAAAATATTGTACGGTCCAATTTGGAAATTTACCGACTTAGAGGCTATGACAGGAAGACATTTTTTCCATACACTTAACTGAGTGCATTTCATTGGCATCTGATTTTGCAAAGTCGAAATCAAGTATCTTATTGTAAAGAAACGAGTGATTAAATTGAAACATTAACTCTATAGAAGAAGTTGAAAATTGAAACATTAACTCTATAAATCAAGTATCTTATAGAAGAGCAGCTCCCAGATACATGATAGTTGAGGAATAGCTACCGTGCTTGTGTTTGATTTGTTGAGAAATAGGTAACTATAATTGGTTTTCAATTTCTAGGGATATTGCTACTGTGCTTGTTTTTGATTTGTTCAGAAATAGCATTTGTTGATTGGTTTTGAGTTTGTTCAGAAATAGAAACCTATGCTTGTGTTTGATTTGTTGAGAAATACCTATTGTGATTGGTTTTCAGTTTGTTGAGAAACATCTATTGTGATCTTCATTTACAAGTTTGGTTTTGAGTTTATTGAGTCTGTTTGATTCTGCAGGTTTTGGATGCATTTATAAGCTACTGTGCAGGTTTGATTGAGCAGGTTTTGGTGGTCTCTTTGATTCTGCAGGTTTTGGAAGACATTTTGGATCATTTCAAGATTATATGGTAGACTGAGGATCATAGTGAAGAAATTATGTAATGGTTTCAATTGTAAATACTCAATTGTTGCTGATTTGTAATGATTCCAGATGATTTGTAATGATTCCAAAAAATGAGGTGTGGAATGATGCAATGTTAGATTCAAAATGTTCCAATCTGGAGCCATTTCATTCCTTCTATAATTCTGTAGAGTACAACAAATGAGAAATAGCTTAGCAAGAGCAAAGCTCTGTGATTCCAGAAAATGCACATTCATTCACATGTTCTATACACTGTCATTCCAGAAAATGGACATTACATTCACATTACATTTAGTATTTACTACTACAAACATTCCACCAATAACCACAGTTTTTCCTATCCCACAGCCAATACATTATGCAGCAACCAATCCACCTGCCTCAAACAGAAATCGTCATTACCGGTGCATCCCAAGCTTGAAGAATCAAACACATCACAAAATTCATAACAATATTCACCAATAACAGCAACAATATCGAAACCAGCCAATAGCCAATAGCCAACCTGAAATCATCTTGCAAATCCAAAACCTGAAAAATCACACACACTAGATCAGTATCCTAAAAGCTCTATTGAAATTTCATGTGCTTCTAACAAATAAATGACTTTTACATAACTATAAGCTCTCTCAAAACTGGAGCTTAACGCACGGTTTTGGCACCTGTTCTAATAACACTTCAATGGATCACTAGAAAACTCAAAACAAGTGGTCCATCTAGCACAAGCTAGCAGGTACAACCATATAATGAAAAATAACACTTAAAACATGAGCAGGAACAAAACCAATCCTCAAAACTGATTGGATAGAACATGTCACTGTTTACCATCAAAACATTGCAAAGATGTTTAAACAAGCTTGAGTAATCCCAAAAACAAAATCAGTAATCCCAAATCAGTAATCCCAAATCAATAATCCCAAATCAGGAGTCACCTATAGATAATTGCAAAAAAATCAGTAATCCCAAAACCCAAATCAGTAATCCCAAACACAAAATCAGTAATCCCAAATCAGTAATCCCAAATCAGTAATCCCAAAATTAGTAATCCCAATTCAGTTGTGACGTCCCGAACCCGAATTCACCGGTTTACTAGTCATTTGGACGATAAACAACTTTTACTTTCACTTTTACTGTCGTTTCAATGTTTTTAGGGGGCCCTAAAAGTTGACTTTTTGTTCGGGTCAAAATTTGAGAAAATTTCATTCATGAAAGTTGTAGAGGACGTTAAACCGAGCGCGTGCATATGTGGTACGTAAAAATCGGAGCTCGTATGTGGAAGTTATAAGCGAAAATGTAAAAGTTACTGTTCACAGTAAGTAGTATATATTTGAAATTTTTACTGTTGGGCCAGGTAACTTTCTTTTCTCCTTCTCTCTCCTCCCGCACGCTCTCTCTTTCTCCTCTGCGCATTTTCTCTCTCTCTCCTCTGCAACTCCGGTTGCTTTCTCTTTCCGACCACCAAAAAGCTCAAATCGGTGGCTACGGACTCGTCTTGACCTCCTCTTGGCCCCTACGGTGGTGGCTCACGGCGGCTTGGCCGGAAAACGACGTATCGGGTCCTTGAAGTTTACTGTAGCAGGTGACCGTTGACCTAAATTCCGGCCACCTCTGGCGACAAAGTCATGCTTTTTAGAAGCGTCTTGAGGCGTACTTGAAGCTCCCCAAATATCTTGAAGCGATTTGTAGCGTGGAGGAAGAAAGCATAATTAGAAAATTTTACTCTACTTCGGTTTGCTTAATTGTTCGGCCACTTAGAGGTATTTTCTGACTTGGCCACAGTTATGAAAGATTCTTAGAATATTGAGTTGTTGATGCTGGTAAAATTTGGTAGCCAGATATGGTGGTTGACCGGCGGCTCGTGGGCCAGGCGCAGTTGCCTGTGGCGGCGCGTGAGAGCACGTCCGGCCGATCCTGGTGAGTTGTTTTGGTCTATTGACTAGTATATATTGTTATGAATTTATGGATATGTGTTTGGTGGAAATTGGAGGAGGTTTGGATGTTAATCAGAATTTCTGAAGTTCAATAGTTTGGTTATTGGTTTATGAGAAATTCCACTATCGGATTTCTCTCAGTTTTGCCCTAAAAACCTTCAATTAATGAATTGGTACTAATGGTGAAGTTTGGGTTAAATTGGAGTAGAAATGAAAATGTTGATTTATGAGGAAATGATGTGGGAATTGTATTTAATTTCCGGATTGTTATTCGCGAATTATAATTGTGTACAGGGCGACGTACTGAGCTATTGCTCGACGAAGGAACTCGTATGCATGGTCGCCTAAATAGTAATGTGAGTGGACATTTGTTTTTAAATTAATTCCGCATGCAGTATTATTATTATTATTTTCTTCCAATTGAGATTTAATTATGTTTTGAATATTTGAGATTTAGTTTATCGAGATTTATTTATGGATTACGAGATTAGTATTGAAATTCCTTCCCGAGGGCTTTTAGTAGATTT
This sequence comes from Rosa chinensis, assembly GCF_002994745.2. NCBI lineage: Eukaryota > Viridiplantae > Streptophyta > Magnoliopsida > Rosales > Rosaceae > Rosa > Rosa chinensis. Next base: position 56,515,235 of record NC_037092.1, read on the forward strand.
TTGAGATAGTCATTCATGAGTTATTGAGTTGGGAAATGATTTTCGGGAAGTGACTGATTCGGAAAAATATTATGAGAATTATTGTTTTCGAATATCAGTTTTTATGAAGATATACGAGTGCGAGGGATTTAGCAAATATTTGAGCATGATTGATTTATCGAGATTTATTGGGTTTTGAATTCCGCACTTATCAGACTTGGGTTAGATGGAGCTTTCTTTCCGAAAGCAATTATTGAATTATAGAGTATGTGATTATGCTTTCGAGGATTTATTGAGATATCGAAGATTGAGTTAGTGAGTTATTACTGAGTTATGCTTTCGGTGAATTATTAATGATTTATTGAGGTAATATCGAGTTTCTTTCCGGAAGCAAGTGATTGAAAGAGGTTATGTTCAGTTCTTGAGGAGGCTATTCAGTTTATTAAGGAGGCCAGTTTTGGCGCATGCGTATCTTACCTAGTCGGCAGTCCCTTCTAGGTAATAGTCTGGTTGGCAGTCCCTTCCAGACTACAGCTCGGTTGGCAGTCCCATCCGATGCGTCACCTGGTTGGCAGTCCCTTCCAGATGACATGAGGTAGTTAGTCGGCAGTCCCGTCTACTAGCTGTGGTTAGTCGGCAGTCCCGTCTACTACATGTGGCTAGTTGGCAGTCCCATCTATCCACCGCCTCCTATTCCGGTTGGCAGTCCCTTCCGATGCGTCATCTGGGTGGCAGTCCCTCCTAGATGGCATGAGATGACTTGACAGCAGTCCTTTCTAGTCATCAAACGAGCCTCATGAAAAGGGATGTTTTTATAAGGATTGAGGATGAGATTTTAAGAGATTTCAAGATGTTCTTGTTACGTGATTGAGATTTCAGTAAAGAGGATGATTAAAAGTATTTCCAAGATTGTTACTGCATGCAAGGTTTTAGAGAATAACTTGGGAAAGCATTAAGTTTTATTTATTCATTTGAAATCACTTATTTTTCGTCCACTCACTCTAACAGATTTTAAATGTTTTCCCCTGGGCCCTTCGGTTTTAACTGCCCAGTTTGCAGGCCAGTTTAGCTTGAGGTCGAGCGTACTTGGGGTTGAGGCATAGCTGTCATAGCTTCCGCATTATAAAAGTATTGGTCGTTTATCTTGTATTCTACCTTCTTGTACGCCTGAGAAATAGATTGCTCTAATAACTCTTGAGATTAATATTCTTAAGTTTCAGAATTGTTTTGTGATATGAGAGATATTGTGATATAGGGAGCAGGGTGGCTCCAGGAGAATAAGGATGGATGATTTAGAAGTGTAATTGTTTTTCTACAGGTTTTGGGTTGTCCATTTTTAGGGGAAGTTCTGTCAAATTTTTGGTAGAATTTCTTCTAAGGTGGGCCCCGCAGGGCCTCTTCGGATTTCAGGGTGAAATCCTGGGCGGGTCCTGTCATCAGTAATCCCAAAATCAGTAATCCCAAATCTTCAAACTTAGAAAACTCAAGGCTTTACCTTATACGGTGACTTGGGGACCTTCATCGGGGTCTTCACCGGTGATGAGCTCCGTTGACCGCGTCATCGTCAAACACAGGCGGCAGCAGTTAGGAGGACTAAGGAGATGATGAGGTTCGGCGGGGACTGATATCGGGCGTCGCCGATGGAATCACTCTGGCACTGCTAATGGTTTCGGGTGAGAAGAGACCATCACAGTGTTTTGTCGTGGTGACGAGAGGGAGAACCAGAGGCTTTGGTTGCATCGAAGTGGAGAGTATACAGTTCGTCTGAGTTTTCTAATTCGACCCGCGTTGGTTTTTGGGAAGAGATCGATCTGAGCCGTTGTGGAGAACTGCAGAGATGAGAAGAGATTGTGGAGAACTGATCGATTTGGTTCTGGTCTTCGATGAAACCAAAGTGGAGTCTACAGTTGATCGTTGTGGAGCTTATAGTTCGACCCGTGTTTTGGTTTTCAAGGAGATTGATCTGAGCCGTTGGTTTTCATTTAAAGCAACAGAAGGCTGTGATTGATCCATCCGCACATTATGTATAGCAAGGACGTCCTCTTTTGAACCTTGCTGTGTATATATATATATATATATATATATATATATATATATGAGGAGAAGAAGCCGTTGGCATCTTCCTCCATTGATAAGTTGGAAGGTCCAAGGGTGAAGTTCATTGATGGTTGAAGTTTTCCAGAAAAAATATTCGTTAAAAATTAATGATGTAATCTTATTGACTATTTGAGTTATTGCGTAAATTGTAATGTTTATAAATTATATATTTATATGTTATTTTTATATTATAAACGGGCCGGGCTGCGGCCCGTAATATGTCATGCTCGGGTCGTGCAGGGCCGCTTCTAAACGCCCTGGGTTCGTGCCGTGCTCGTGCCTAGCGGCCCATTTGCCACCTCTAGTCGTACAGATAAGAGTTTCTTAATTGGCTTACAATTATACTTCTAATAATAAACACAATCCTCAATTTCTGGAGCCGCCCTACTCCCCAAATCACAACATCTCCAATTAAACAAATACAAGTCTCAACTTGAAGACATTAATCTCAATCCCACAGGTTATTAGACCAATCTAGCAGACGAAAAGGAAATCAGGATATAAATAGGTTAAATAAGAAGCCTACAATATAAAACACAACCGTGGCTGATGCTATCCCTCGACTCCTACTATGCTGAACCAGCTAATCTACAGACTGGGCATTTGAAACCAAAGGGCCCAGGGAAAAGTAATTGAAAAAAGTTAACGTGAGTGGACGAAAATAAATAATCGAAAATTAGAATGAAAAACAATAACTTAATACTTTCCCACTTTTACAATCATAAAATCAATTATGCACTCCAGAGTTTAAGAAAATGTTTCGGAAAACGATTAGCTCAAGAATAACCGACTAGCCCCGCTAGTCAAAGTATGAAAACCGAAAACTCCGAAAACTCATAAAATGGGATCAGCCCCACTGATCAAGTAAAATCAGACTAGCCCCGCTAGTCAAGTAAGAGTAGAGTAGGGAAAAGAAGCGATCACTATACAGTAAAGAGAGCCTCCCAGGCTCTATGCTCAACTGCAACTCATAAACACAAAGTAAGTGATCGAGGAGGGCGCCTAAACAAAACTCTCAATTGCAACCCACGTGAGGAGGAGACTAAATAAAACAACCCATGTATGGTGAGGAAAAAACGTTCGAAAAATAGAAAATCCATAGAGCTTCCTCAAAATCTCGCAATATATAATAATCGCAAGAAAAGCTCGAGTATGATTCCCAACCGTATTCGGAAAACCTCGCAACAATATTCCAAACTCGAGAGACATAAAATAAATCAATGCGATTAATAATCTCAAAAAGATTCCTCGAATCAATAAACAAATAGGCACTAAAGTAAATTCATAAATTGATCGATAAACATGTTTCGGAAAATTTATTGGAAGTTCAATATCAAAATCAAATTGTAAAGCAAATCCATTCCCGAAATCAAACCATGTAATAAATCACATTTCGGAATCGAAAGACAAATTAATAAACCCAAACCCAAATGTTATATTCTGAAATCAAGATTATATTCTCAAATAAATAAAACGATTATTTAAGAAACATTATTGAATGCATAATATTTAAAAATAAAATGTCCACTCACTGTATACAACTAACATGGCCAAGCGTATGAATCCTCGTTCAGCGATGGGTCGGTACCTTACTCTGTACAAAATTATAATTTGTAAACGACAATTCAAAAATTAAATATGATTCTAAAACGAAACCTGAAAACCCCTCGCACAAGTAACTCATCGATCATCCGAAATCACATCAGAATCAACCCAAACTTCAAAGGTTTCGCCAACTCAATTATTTTAACATCTTAGTGAAAAAAGAAGACAATCTAACAGTCGGATATCCTCGAATCACAACCCGAAAATCCAAAAATTCGAGAAAAATTTGATCGATATCAAACTTCCTCCGATTTCCACCAAAATTATACCTACAAATTCTACATGTAATAAGGAACCCAACCTGCCAAATTAGGAGGCCGAATCAGCCCCACGCGCCACTAGATTCAGCGGCCCGTGAGTCAACCCCCGTATCGAGTCACACCACCTATGCCAAAATCTTCAAAACAACAAGCCCAACAACTTTTATAACCACAACAAAGTCCAGAAATGCCTAGAATTGCCAAAAATTACCTCAAAATTTTGGGAAGAAAACCTAGAACTTCAACTCTTTGATTCGGCCTCCACGCTTCAAATTGGATCAAGAGGCTTGTATAGCTAGGAAGAGGATAAGGGCAGCTCCAAAACCCAACCAGTGGTGGTCGAAAAACGAAGAATTGACCGGAAGAACAAAACGAGTCGAACTAGATTTTTAGAAGCTTTGATTTGTCGTTTTAGGCTTGATTTTAGGTAAAGCAATGCTGGAAAGTGAAAGAGGAGGAAGAGGCGCACTAGAAGATGCAGGTGCAGCTGCCTGGAATGGTCAAACGGAGGCGAAATGGTCGAGTCAAGCTTCCGGGTCAGGTCGGGTCTTTTGGTAATTTGTCTTTTTACCAAAGTAATTTCTCCTTTTATAGAAACCTTCCCCGAAATAGTAATTCCCTCATTTTTGACCATAACTTCTTCATACAAACTCTTATTTAAGCGTGCCATGTGTCCACAGACTCAGTTTAATGTTCTCTACAACTTATGTAAAGAAAATGTTCTCAAATGACGAACAAATTAAAAGTTAACTTTTTAGAGCCCCTAAAAGTACCTAAATGAAGTTAAAAGTGAAAGTAATTGTCGTTTACTGTCCGAATGACTAGTATATGGATAAACTGAGATATGGGACGTAATAAACTGTCAAGGGCTTAAGAGGTTTCTTGGGCCTTGCAGGCTACTATAGGCGGTTTGTTAGAAACTTTGGGCTCATAGCCATGCTCAAACCTGATAGTTTCATCCAGACACCCGAAGCTGAAGTTGCATTTCATAGACTGAAGGTTGCATCATCATTGAAACAGTGCTAGCCATATCAAACTTTTCCAACCCTTTACTGTGGAAGCCGATGCTAGTGGGCTCAGAATTGAAGCAGTTTTATCACAGCATAAACACCTAATTGCTTACCTCAGTAAGTCTCTATCCCCAAAGAACTTGGCTCTCTCGATTTATGACAAGGAGATGTTGGCGATCATGTACGTCATCGATAAATGGTGCCTTTATCTACTTGGCAGTCATTTCACTATTCTCACCGATCACTAGACCTTAAAGCACCTCCTTGACTAGCGCATCTCCACACAATCTCAGCATAAATGGCTAGCCAAATTGCTCAGTTACGACTACAAAATCGAGTACCGAGCCTGCCATCTAAACACAGTACGGGATGCCTTGTCAAGATGCCATGAACTGTATGTCATTCAATCTGTCTCTTCCCCCACTTGCGACAAAATTCAACACATCCAACATGCTTGTTTAAGAGACCCGAAGGTTCAAACAATTATGCAAGCACTTCAACAAGGACAGAGCACAAGGAAAGGATTTTCTCTCTGGAACAATCAATTGATGCATAAAAATAAATTCTTTGTACCTCAAACCTTAGAATGGTGTGCGAAGATCCTTCATGAGTTTCACTCTTCCTTGGAAGTAGGTCATTCGAGATATATACAAACCCTTATGCAACTGTCTCAAAGCTTCAAGTGGCCTGGAATACGCAAAGATGTCAAAGCCTTCATCTCTAGCTGCTATTAGTCTCAACGTCAGAACTATGAGACTATTCACCCTCCTGGCCAGCTCCAACCACTCCCAATTCCAGAAGAGGTGTTCTATGACATCTCCATGGATTTTGTCAATGAGCTTCCCAATTCACAAGTTATGAATGCTATCTTTGTGGTCATCGACATATTATCCAAGTATCAACACTTTATTCCGATCACCCACCCATACATTGCTTCCCAAATTACAGTGTGTTCACCAAAGAAGTCTTCAAGCTTTACAGTATGCCCCGGTCAATTGTCTCTGATCGAGATCTCATCTTCCTCAGCCATTTTTTGGGAGGCATTCTTCAAGTTACAAGCATGAAATTGTGTTGGAGCTCTACGTATCACCCTTAGTCTGATGGCCAGACAGAGGTGGTGAACAGGTTCCTTGAAGACTATATGTGCTACTTTTCCTACTAGGAAAAGAAATTCTCCAATTGAAGTAGGAATCCTAAGCTCCCATGCAGAGTTCCCTAGTTTGATGGCTAGAGAGAGGTGGTGAACAGGTCCCTTGAACACTATCTGCACTGCTTTGTTGCTGACAAGCCTTCTTTTTGGAATAGATTACTACACTGGGCGGAGTGGTGGTACAACATCTCCTACCACTCCACCATCAAGATGACTCATTTCCAAGCCTTTTATGGCATCCCTCAACCCATAATCCACCGCTACCTCCCTAGTACAACTTTGGTGCATGCAATCGATACCGCACTCCAATCTCATCATTAACTGCTGCAATCTCTCAAGCATCACATGCTCCAAGCCCAAAATAGAATGAAATAGACAGCCGATAAGAATCTCACTGAGCGCGAGTTTGCAATTAGTGATTAGGTGTTTCTAAAACTGCACCGTTATCATCAACTCTATCTGATTAAGTGGCCTTCGCATAAGTTTTCACCTCGATTCTATGGGCCCTTCAAGGTCACAGAAAGGATTGGGAAGGTCGCCTACAGATTGGACCTGCCTCCTTCTTCCAAAATACACCCGGTCTTCCATGTTTGCCTCTTGAAGCTGCGCATTGGAGACTCTGCACCAACCTCTCAAACTGTGCCTCACTTCAATGACAAAGGAGAAATCATCTGGACTCCAGCCAAAGTCCTCAACATAACTGTCGTACAGTAGAAAGGGAGATCAGTCACTTAGTGGCTAATCCAATGGACTGGACTGCCAATAGATGATGCTACTTGGGAAAATGCACAGTCCATCAGGGCCCGGACTAAATTTTGAATTCAATTACTTATAATTTCTATTATTGTTTTGGCTCCAAAAAATGACGAATGACCCATTACGTTTCTAGATCATTCAAAATTGAATCGAGGGACTAGTGAGTAGTGACAGAGTGAGGAAGAATTCGGCGATGGCCGAGTCGACTCAGCTCCAGCTTCAACTTGAGCAAGTCGCGACGATTCTTGGCCCCGACCCCCTCGCCTCTTTCAAAACCCTAATCTCCTACCTCCTCTGCCCCTCCTATTTTGAAAGCCTAATCTCCTCCTCCCTCTTCTCCTCCAATTCCGAGCAGCGATCCCGGGCCGAGCTCGTCTATAACCTCTTCAAAAAGTACGATCCCGACTCCCTCTCCCTCACACTCGCTCACCTCCTCCAATTCTCGCCGGCGCCGGACTCCCGATTTATCTCCGCCGTCCTCCTCCGCAATCAAATCCACCTCTGGCCAAGCCTCTCGGAGAACACACAATCCACGATCAAATCCGCTCTATTGTTCTCCATTCAACGACAGGACAACACGAAATCGATTTCAGGCAGCCTCTGCGACGCCGTTTCCGCGCTCGCCGCCGGGATCTTGCAGGAAAACGGCTGGCCGGAGCTCTTGCCCTTTCTGTTCGCATCCGTTTCCGCGGATTCGCTGCCGCCGATACTTCAGGAATCGGCAGCGTTCTTGATATTCGCGCAGCTCTCGCCGCACTTATTGCCGTATATAAACGAATTACACACCGTCTTCTTGTCCTGCTTGAGCTCCTCCACAAGGTCAGATGAAGTTAAGATAGCTGCGTTTAGTGCTGTGGTCAATTTCATTCGGTGTTTGCCCTACTCTGAAGATGAGGATAGGTTTCACGACGTCTTGATAGAAATGATGAGAACAGTGATGGGGAAATTGAACAAAGGGAAGGAGATCATGGCACAGGAAGCGATCAAGTTGTTCATTGAATTGGCCGGGACCCATCCGTCGTTGCTCAGCCGCAACGGGCAGATCATCCGGGCTATGCTGCAGATTGCTGAAGCCATAGATGTCTTGGAACAAGGGACGAGGCACTTGGCTATTGAGTTTCTGATTACTCTGGCCAAGGCCGGAGAGCGTGCACCATGGATAATGAGGAATTCAGTGCAGTTTGTTGGTCTGTTGTTTTCCATTTTGATGAGGATGGTTTCGGATGTTGAGGATGATCCCTTGTGGCATAAGGCTGAGACTGATGATGAGTATGCAGGTGTAAGTGCTGATTACCGTGTTGGGAATGAGTGTTTGCATAGGCTTGCCATTGCGTTGGGCGGCAATGACATTGTTCCTGTTGCTTTGAAGGAGTTACCTGCCTGTTTTGCTTCCAATGAGTGGAAGAAGCACAATGCTGCACTGGTTGCCCTTGCTCAAATTTCTGAGGGTTGTTCAAAGGTATAAATTCTGCAGTAATTTTGGCATTGATATCCTGCATTGTCTGCAAAGCTGACTTATTAACACTGGCTATATAATTTTTGTTTGTTGGTGAGTGGGGCTAGGAATAGTTGCTTGTTAGTGAACTCCACTTATTGGAAAGACAAGCACCATCAAAATGCATAGTTACATTGTACTAAAGATAGATAATGGACAGTTGACCGAAATGGACATCTTCCCAAGTCCCATGTATTAATTGCTCTGCAATAAAGTAGGGGCTCTGCTAATAAGACCCCATGGTTTTTGACATTTTCAAAATATATCATTGTTTGAATATAAGTAAGAGATATAATGGGGAAGTAGTCTTGTGAGTTCTTTCAAAAATTTTCTGGTATGAGATGATTGTCTTGTATGAGATGCACGCACACTCGTATTATGATTCTTGATGCAGTTTCCAAGTGGTCTCTTACTCACTTCTATATCAACAATGTGAAAAGTTCAGCGCAGCAAAGTTTTTATTTTTTTTATGCATCATAGCACCTGTTGCTGTGAAATGTATTCAAGTTATCTTATTGTTTATCTTTTCGTTTTTCTATTTGCTGCAGGTAATGATAAAAGATTTGGAGCAAGTGGTGGCAATGGTTTTGAACTCCTTTGAACATTCACATATTCGGGTAAGGCGGTCAGCGATTAATGCAGTTGGCCAGTTGTCTACTTATTTGGCCCCAGACCTGCAAGTTCAATATCATCAACAGGTGTTTTCTGCACTGAATGCCACTATATATGGTTTGCAGAATCGTCGTCTGCTGGTTAGTTAATGTCTGACAAGATTGTTTAATTCTAATCGGGAATTTTTGACTGGTGATGATTTTGCTTCTTGCCATGCTAGTTTCTATGAAGTAATGAGAATCTGAGAGTTCACTTTTGAGTAAAGAAATTGACAGCTTTTTGTGTTAGACAACATTGGTTTTTGTACTTGGGAATTGTGTGGCTCTGGAGGATATTGAATATGCTGGCATGTTCTTTATTTGGCTCATTTGCGGTGTTCTTTTTGTCAGACATGCTCATTCTCAAGACCTTGTTATTTGAAGGAAGCTTGTCATTTTCTTTTGCTAGGAAATCAATGGCTAATAATTGTTACCTCATGTAATTTGATATCTGCAGGCACATGCTGCTTCAGCACTGCAAAAATTCATTGAGAAATGTGCTAGGGATATCTTGACACCTTATTTGGATGAAGTGTTTTCCCAATTGGTTGTACTTTTGCAGGTAATTTCTTATATAAACTGTACCACATCGATGATGTAGGACTTGCATGTTCTTTTGAACTACTATTTTACATGTCTCAACTTTTATGTCTTATGCAGAGTGAGATACAAATGGTGCAAGTAGAAGCATTGACTGCTTTGGCATCAGTTGTTGTTTCATTTCCGGTATTTTTCTCTATAATGTGTTCTTCTAGTTGAATATTTGTATTATGGACGATTCAATTGGATGGTAATGGGATCTGTAGGAGCAATTCCAAAAATACTATGAAGTTGTCATGATTCCCCTGAGAGCTATGTTGTTGGATGCCGCTAATAACCCAGTTTGGTCCAAGTCCGTGGCGTGTATTAGCTTGGTTGGTATGGCTGTTGGAAAGGAGAAATTCAGGGATGATGCTAAGAAAGTAAGTCATTTAGATGAAACCACTCGTTGCATCGGTGCTTCCCCATTTTGGAATTTACATTGAGATATGTATCTTGCTACCAATGGTTATTGATAGGACAAATTTAATTTTCTTCTTCATGCATATTTATTGCATATAGTATATTCTGTTTTCCGGATGAGAAATTAAAATTTGAGCATCTTCATTTTTACTTAACCAAGAAACCTGCAGCTGTTTTTTTTGTTCGGTTGTTGAAATCAACTAGTTAATGTACATACGTACCAAATGATGTTTACCGCTTTAATTTTTGTAAGGTCATGGAAGTGCTGCTGTCTTTTCAAGGATCTCAAATGGAGCCAGATGACCCAACTGCAAGTTGCATGCTACAGGTATTTTATCTTAAAATTACCCTGCTCAGAAAGTGCAATTAATACCATCTTATAACAGTTTATCTACAATTTTGTAGATATGCGCTGACCTCTGCAAGTGTCTAGGACAAGATTTCCTTCCTTACATGGGTGCTGTTATGCCTCCTTTGCTTCAGTTTGTTCAAATTAAGCCTGTTGAAACCGTTATCTCCGCAAATGACAATAGTGATATGGATGAATCTGATGATGAAAGGTTTCAATTTCTGCAAGTTCTGTATCTGAAAGCCTTCTGTAATATATGCTTCCATGTGCCTGCACAACCTGTTTATTTATATAAACCTTCCATCCTCTTTGCAAGCAACCACACACAAGTTAACGAGTCCAAGTTCACATGAACCTTTAGCTGCATGCCATAAAAACTAGTCTGCATGGATAACAACCATGGCCCTTAAAAAAAAAAAAAATTGTTTGTAGAGCCCTGATGAGTGTATGGTTACTGAGTGTATAAGATGTAGCAGTATTCATGCTCCCTTTAGTTCTTGATGTCATGCTAAAAGTTGGTCTGTGCTGCAGTACGGAAACAATTACTCTTGGAGATAAAAGGATTAGAATCAAGACTAGTGCATTGGAGGAAAAAGTTGCATCTTGCAATTTGCTGTGTTGCTATGCTGATGAACTGAAGGAAGGATTCTTTCCATGGATCGATCAGGTCTGTCATAGTGTAATAATAACTTTTCTTGCCAGGCCTTCAATGATATGAGTCTAAAATGGGTCATTTAATTGCAGGTTGCCCCAACGTTAGTTCCACTTTTATCTTATATCCATGAAAAAGTGAGGAAGTCTGCTGTTTCAGGTAGTATTCACTGATGATGTTAGATGGTTTTATTTGCTCCTTCATCTTCATATGTCAGTGGAGGTTTAATTGGTAAATCAAATTTTTTTTTCCCTCTAGCAATGCTGAAGCTACTGCTTACTGCAAAGTTAGCTGTAGACAGAGGGCAAGCTCAAGGTTGTAATGAAACGTATTTAAAGAAATTGTCTGACTACATCGTTCGAGCTCTGGTGGAAGCATTACCTAAGGTGATTTACTGTTTGTCAATTATACCTTCCTGATCATGGTGAATGATATGAATCTTTTCCTGATTCTTTTTGTTTGGTGCTACCCTAACTTAGAGAATGCAATTTGTGTGCAGGAAGATGATTCTGAAATCTGCACAAAGATATTGGATGCTATAAATGAATGCATACAGGTCTGGATGCACACACACACGCACACAGAGACACGCAAAGGCATGCAGTCTGGATCAGAAGTGGATGTCTGCAAAGATGCAAAAGTGCGGACGCGGCTCAGGGCAGTGTGGATGGTGCTGGTCTTGCGGGTGCTGAACCAGGCCTCCATCTTTAGTTTCTTGCATGTCGAGCTCGAAGTAGAGATTCAGGTGCATGAAGTTTTGGGTGAACTTCCTGTCCGGACCTTCAACCTCGATCACTTTTTCCTCCATGATGGTGCCGCCATCCGGGATGTTAGTGGTCTCTGAGGATAGAATCTGCGCACCATCTGCACCGCCCTGAGTCGCGTCCGCATTTTGATCAGGTTCGGACGTCTGCTTCTGATCCAGCCTCTTTATGTATGTATTTTTTGTAGTTGAACATCAGACATCTCATCATGAACGTACATTGGATATAAGTATGTAGGCAAGAGAGCACATGCACAACCAAAATGTAGGGTCAGAAATCAAAATTACATTCCTAATCCTGAAAGGCTTGGTGTGTTGCCTTAATCGACCACAAGGGACAAACAAATCTACACGCATACCTGGTTGGATGCAGTGGAAAATGTTCGCTTCCCAAACCAAAATTCCAAACATGGGAAAAGGGTGCAAAGATTGGATGAGAATTTGAAATTGGAACATATTTGGAGTTTTTAGGGTTTTCATTTTGATTAGGTCATATTATTACCATATAGGAAAATTTCATGCTTGAAGATGTTCAAAAGTTAATCTGTTACAACAAATCCATTTATTGTCGAACAAAAAAAAGTAATTGTATTAAAAGAGCAAAATTATTGGTCAATAACCCACAATTTAAATTTTAGTTTGGGAGAAAATGTAGCTCCTCGGAATGAAATGTTATTTTTGGCTTTGTCCACCAAAAGTAGTACTTGGTTTTGGCAAATCCATTTTTACGTGCCACATTATTTCTTCTTTGCATTGCTCATTTGTATCATTTCTTTCAGCTCTTTGGATCCACTCTAGATGAAAGCCTTGTCAAATCCATCAAGGAGATAAAGCAGGTGATTACTCCTCGTTCTAGTAAGAAAAGAGTGAGCAGAAAGGACCTAAGCATATGATTTTGATGATGAGGAAAGTTATGCGATGAAAGTGGAAAATTGACAAGAGGACCAAAGTTTTTGATCAAGTAAAATAGACACATAATTATTGTAATCGCATAATTTGTTTGCTTGTAATTCCTAATTTAAATTTAGTTATTAAGGCAAACCACATCGTCAAATTATTGTCATGGTTGAAACTTGGAAATAGTATTTTTATCATATAATAAGCAAAATTTCTAATTAGATGATTTTTTATAAAAAAAAAATTGTCTAATTAATCAACACAATTTACCGTTAATGATTTAGCGTTTGTTAAACAATAATTCTTTTTTCATCTATTTTTTTTTCTTTTTTCAATTATTGAACAGTGACCTCTTGATTAGCTAACCCATACTTATGCTGTGAAGCTTATGGTTTATATTTCGTTGGCACCAGGGATAGTTCGAATTGAAAGGATTGCGTAAGGGTGGGAATTAAAAGAAAAAGAAAAGTGGGTGCGAATTCAAAAATAAATGTAATCTTTTTATACTACTAATGGCCTACCCACTGTGTGTGGAGAGCAGTTAGAGCAAGTTCACCCGTAGTCAAGAAATGTCAAGGTCGAAAAGTCAAGACGTCGACTAGTCAAATAACTGTTCACTACCACTGGACATGAGTTTCCACCTGTTCTTTTCATGACCAGTCAAGACTGTTCATTATTTTTAGTTTTTCACTATTCATTGAATTTTTTACAATTTCATTTTACTTTTTCAATATTAAAAAAAGCCTATAAATAGGCATGGGATCAGATGGACGATCCAGAAAGCTCCAGAGAGAGCTTGGAGCTCTTTGACCCGAGATGCAACCGACTGGATCTTCCACGTCCGGCCACCCCACGACGGCGCGCAACCACCGATGTCTTCGTCTCCTCGTCGCCATCATGCCTGCGGTCTTGGACCGCTCATGCACCCGACGAGGAGGGAGAAATGACATAGAGAAGCCCGAACCTTCACCAGCAAGCTCTGCAATTTCCGGCGACTTCGGCCACCGATTGGGCCGTATGTGGTATGGAACTCACTCATCTCATCGTGCTCTACACTCTAGTATAATTAGATTTTCGATTTGATCGAGTTTTGACAATTTGGTTTCTGGGTTCATCTCGGTTCCGTCGCTGTCTTTGACGCCGGCAGCTTTCCAGCACCTCTAAGCTTGGCTTCCAGCATCTCGTCCTCCACTTTCTTCCTTCAGCGCGTCGCCTTCTCCAGTTGTGTAGACGACGTCACCCACGTTTGGGGCTAGGCCGAGCTGGCAGAGGGCTTGGCTGGTCAAGGAAAATATCATGGAGTTGGCTTTTTTCTTGCCTTCGGTCAAGAAAGGTCATCCTTTGGCTGGTTATCCTTGGCCCGATGGAGGCTGGATTTTGGGTTTGGCCAGGCAACACGTCGTTTTTCACTGCTGGCAGCTGGGCAAAACCACACTAGTGGACTTGCTCTTATAGTCTTATAGGTAGTGAGAATGTTTTTCATACAACTGCCATATTTTTTACTATTATTTTTTAATTTATATTATTTTGTTTTATATTATGCAATTTACTATACTATCTCTATTAATTATATTTCACAGATTTTTGATATATAAGGGTTGAATTGGTAAAAAATAAAATTCAATTTTGAAGAGCAAGCTTTCTTCTTTTAATAATAGTATAGATAATATTAAAAGCAAATTTCATTTTATCTCCCTAACCTTTACACGTTAAATCAGTTGTGGCCCTGTACTTTTAATTTCATCACATGTACTCATGTGCTATCCAATTTAATCAATCATATCCAATCATTAGTTTTTTTGTCAGTATTTTGTAAATTGAAAATGTGAGTCTAATGGGCTCCCATGTAGGATGATTATTCACTAATGTGGCATGCAAAATTATATTGTATGTGACTATAATTTCAAAATACATCACACAATAGTTGGCAAGAAGTCAAGGATTAGACAAGATTGAATAAAATTAGTAAGTACAGGGGCACTCGTGATGAAATTAAAAGTGCAGAGGTACAAATGATTTAGGATCTAAAGATTAGGAATGTAAAATAAAATTTGTCGTAATATTAACTTCTTTTTAGCATGGGAGCTTCTATTCACACATCTTAATTAAATTTGTATTTGGACCTCCCTATCTAAAATTTTCACAAAACGTCCAATCTTATCCTTTTTTTTATCCACATTTTTTTTCCAATACACATCTACTAGTAATATCTTTTTTTTTAATTTTTTTTTTATCACTTAAAACTTAGGTCATAGCCATGACTTAACACGATTCACCTTGTAAGCTTGGATACTCTTATGAACCTCCTTCTATTTCTTAATAAGTCGTGCAATTTACAATACCACAGGAGGACTATTATCAAAATCAATTTCTCTATACCCAAATTAGGCTAGCAACATAGTCTACTCTAGCCAAAAAAAAAAAACCATCATAAAAGGAGACCAAGATAACAATTGAAATAAACTCCATGAAGTGAAGCAATTAAGCCAAACTAGACAGAAACAAAAAGAATAGGCAATAAAAATTGTCTTTCGATCATTATTTTCTCGTTTCTTCTTATCTATATTTTTGTCCTTTCTACCATATTGAAATCTCTCTCTCTCTCTCTCTGACTTGAGTTGTCATTTGTAGTAGTAGCAATATTGGTTTCAATAGCACTTGGCGGTGAGCTGTGGCATGTTGGTAAGTTATAATTATAACATTGTAAAGGTCTACGAGTTCAATTCTCACTGACATATGTAAGAATGTGGCGAGTTAAGAGTTTTTATTATTTATTTTTTAGATAGCATTAGGTTCAGCACATTCAATGGTCATAAGGGCTAGATAGTCTTTATATGGAGACTGATATATGTCAGAATGTGGTGAGTTCAGTTATTTATTTATTTTTATTTATTATATATATTTTAAATAGCATTAGGTTCAACACATTCGGTGGTCATAGGGCTAGATAGTCTTTGTGTGGAGAAAGAGGCATTTACTATCCTTGACATGACCATAACAACAAAACTCAAAAAACATATCATTGAGATTCCCTGATACACTACTCACCCATAAGCTACTTCCTCAACTTCTACAAAAGGCCTAAGAGGTTTAGAAAGATCTACTCAACAGACTCCAGCAAATTTGCCCCTAGTTTGAGCAGTGGTCACCTGGTTCACCTTTACCACTTCACTAAGGAGATTACCTAGTTTAACCACAGTAGTCTTTGAAACACTTCACTGGAAGATCACAAAGTCGCACCCACAAAGCCATTTTGCAAATGATTTCGGTGAGAGGGTCAAACTCAGGTATCCATCTCTGAACAACCAGAGTTTGTCCAGCCAGAATCCATGGGCCACCACACAAGACAGCATTCATGTCCTCCTCAAGATTGAATTTCACAATGAAGTAATTATATGGGAATATCAATTAGACTCCAGCCCCCTTTAAGCTTCCATTTTCTTTGTAGCCCTTTCAGCTTAAACATCAGAATTAGGTTTCCCCATTAGTTTCACAACTACTGCACAACGCCAATCATACTCTAATTTGTTATGAACTTTCTGAGAGAATGATACATTAGGTCCAGGCTTACCAGCAGTCAGGGGCGGATCCAGAAATTTTTTTCAGGTAAGGCAAGTCAATGGCAGGACGGGAAGGGAGGGGAATTAGAGAGAAGCTGCAGATTTTGGAGGCAATTGTGAAGATTTTGCCTTGGTTTTGCCTAATTTTTGCCATTTTCTTCCCCAATTCACCTTGTTTTTCCCTATTTTTGCCATTTTCACATCCCTTGCCTACACCAAATCAATGTAAAATAAAAAAATCCAGTCTAGGCAAGTGCCCAAGCTGGGCTCTATGTGGATCCGCCCCTGCCAGCAGTATAGGAGCAATCTTCATCTGTCATTTCAAAGTCGTCCAACACAGTTTGCTTGAATCAATCCACCAGGTTCTTCAAGGTGCTTGCATAGCAGATCAGCGTCACATTGGTGGTTGTCTTCTGGTATCCAGATCTTCCATTCTCATGGCTGCCAAATCAGAGCTCAATTCATTCCCATTTTGAATCCGTTTGCGCTGGAATAGGCACTACCTTATCGAGGTAGCCACAAAGTTCTGAACAGGGTTCACCGGTACTAGAAGAGTACAGGTCCACGCCGCGAAAGTAAGGTCAAAGTATTGTACCAGGTACTTTTGTAGAGAAAAAGAAAAGTCTGCATTCTTCTTCACACAAGGCATTTACATATTGTAACATAGAATTCACTTCTAATAGGTACAAAACTTTCTAATAGGCATTTACATATTCCATCAACTCCCTTTTCCTACTGGAACTAGGAGTGATCGTACTCGCTTTTCCTACGTAAATTAGGGGGTGATCCCTGCTTTATCACCTCGACTTGGTACATGTGACATGGCTTCATCTCGAAGTGGTCCAGATATCTGAAACAAAAGATAAGCAACAAAAGGATTAAGAGTGTCTGTTTCCCACCTATATCCAATGTACGATCATGAAATACCATACATTCAGCTATAAAAAATAAAAAATATAAAAAATATATAGACCGTATGCATTCATTTAAAGCAACCAATATTATTGCAGTGATTTCTCTATCAGGTTCCTGCACAAAAATTGCACTCTCATACTTCAGTGGCACAAAAGACAAACATATCATGAGAAGATTCAGAGCATTGCGCCATGATCATGAGTTCATGACAAACAATAAGCAACTGATGTGTTGCTTCCACCAGAGCTGGAAGGATGTGGTCAGACAATTTCTTTGTATAGGTTTCATTACATGCATCCTTGGGCATGTCTTTTCTCTATAGCTAACTTGGCAGAAAGCAGTAGCTTCGGCATTGCTTGAAAGACAACAGAAATAATTCTTTATCAAGATATGGATCAAAACCTCCACTGACGTATGAAGAGGAAGGAGCAAAATAGGAACATCTAATATCATCAGTGAATACTACCTGAAACAGCAGACTTCCTCACTTTTTCATGGATATAAGATATAAGTGGAACTAACGTTGGGGCAACCTGCAATTAAATGACCCATTTTAGACTCATATCATTGAAGGCCTGGCAAGAAAAATCATTATTACAATACGACAGACCTGATCGATCCATGGAAAGAATCCTTCCTTCAGTTCATCAGCATAGCAACACAGCAAATTGCAACCTGTAACTTTTTCCTCCAATACACTAGTCTTGATTCTGATCCTTTTATCTCCAAGAGTAATTGTTTCCATACTTTAGCACAGACCAACTTTTAGCATGACATCAAGAACCAAAGGGAAGCATGAATATTGCTACATCTTATACACTCAGTAACCATACACTCATCAGGGCTCTACAAACATTTTTTTTTTTTTTAAGGGCCATGGTTGTTATCCATGCAGACTAGTTTTTATGGCATGCAGCTAAAGGTTCATGTGAACTTGGACTCGTGAACTTGTGTGTGGTTGCTTGCAAAGAGGATGGAAGGTTCAAATAAATAAACAGGTTGTGCAGGCACATGGAAGCATATTACAGAAGGCTTTCAGATACAGAACTTGCAGAAATTGAAACCTTTCATCATCAGATTCATCCATATCACTATTGTCATTTGCGGAGGTAACGGTTTCAACAGGCTTAATTTGAACAAACTGAAGCAAAAGAGGCATAACAGCACCCATGTACGGAAGGAAATCTTGTCCTAGACACTTGCAGAGGTCAGCGCATATCTACAACATTGTAGATAAACTGTTATAAGATGGTATTAATTGCACTTTCTGAGCAGGGTAATTTTAAGATAAAATACCTGTAGCATGCAACTTGCAGTTGGGTCATCTAGCTCCATTTGAGATCCTTGAAAAGACATCAGCATTTCCATGACCTTACAGAAGTTTACCGCTTAAACATCATTTGGTACGTATGTACATTAACCAGCTGATTTCAACAACCAAACAAAACAAAACAGCTGCAGGTTTCTTGGTTAAGTAAAAATGAAGATGCTCAAATGAAAACAGAATATACTATATGCAATAAATATGCAAGAAGAAGAAAATTAAATCCGTCCTATCAATAACCATTGATAGCAAGATACATATCTCATGTAAATTCCAAAATGGGGGAAGCACCGATGCAACGAGTGGTTTCGTATAAATGACTTACTTTCTTAGCATCATCCTGCATTTCTCCTTTCCAACAGCCATACCAACCAGGCTAACACAATCCACGGACTTGGACCAAACCGGGTTATTAGTGGCATCCAACAACAAAACTCTCAGGGGAATGGAGATCGAGTTTGGGAGGAGATCTATCTGTTTTGGGGTGAGCTCAGAATGAAGGAGTCGAGCGAGAGTTGGGGTCGGGTTTTCGATCTGTTTCAGTTTTGGGGTCGGGCGCAATTTTTTTCTAAGTGTGAAAGTTTTCCCCGCTTCTTCATTTCACTTAAAAACTTAGCTCTTTTTGCAAAAATAGGTTCCCGCAAATTTTCGAACACAATTTTTAACACCAGTCATTTTAAGAACCGATGTTAATAATATACATTTAAATCGGTATTTTCGTAAAACGATGTTAGATTACTTTTTTACATCGTGAGCAAGTCTGACCGATTTAAAACATGCGATGTCTAATAACATAATTCTAATAGTGCATCCAACAACAAAACTCTCAGGGGAATCATGACATCTTCATAGTATTTTTGGAATTGCTCCTACAGATCCCATTACCATCCAATTGAATCATCCACAACACAAACATTGAACTAGAAGAACACATTATGGAGAAAAATACCGGAAATGAAACAACAACTGATGCCAAAGCAGTCAATGCTTCTACATGCACCATTTGTGTCTCACTCTGCATACGAGATAAAAGTTGAGACATGTAAAATAGTACTTCAAAAGAACATGCAAGCCCTGCATCATCAATGTGGTACAGTTTATATAAGCAATTACCTGCAAAAGTACAACCAATTGGGAAAGCACTTCATCCAAATAAGGTGTCAAGATATCCCTAGCACATTTCTCAATGAATTTTTGCAGTGCTGAAGCAGCATGTGCCTGCAGATATCAAATTACATGAAGTAACAATTATTAGCCATTGATTTCCTAGCAAAAGAAAAGGACAAGCTTCCTTCAAATAACATGGCCTTGACAATGAGCATGTCTGACAAAAAGAACTCCGCAAATGAGCCAAATAAAGAAAATGCCAGCATATTCAATATCCTCCAGAGCCACACAATTCCAAAGTACAAAAAGCAATGTTGTCTAACACAAAAAGCTGTCCATTTCTTTACTCAAAAGTGAATTTTTAGATTCTCGTTACTTCATAGAAACTAGCATGGCAAGAAGCAAAATCATCACCAGTCAAAAATTCCCGATTAGGATTAAACAATCTTGTCAGACATTAACTTGCTAGTAGACGACTGTTCTGCAAAGTGCAAACCATATATAGTGGCATTCAGTGCAGAAAACACCTGTTGATGATATTGAACTTGCTGGTCTGGGGCCAAATAAGTAGACAACTGGCCAACTGCATTAATAGCTGACCACCTTACCCGAATATGTGGATGTTCAAGGGAGTTCAAAACCATTGCCACCACTTGCTCCAAATCTTTTATCATTACCTACAGCGAATAGAAAAAAGAAAAGATATACAATAAGATAACTTGAATACATTTCACTGCAACAGGTGGTATGATGCATAAAAAAATGAATACTTTGCTGCGCTGAACTTTTCACATTATTGATATAGAAGTGAGTAAGAGACCACTTGGAAACTGCATCAAGAATCGTAATACGAGTGTGCGTCTAGTGTAGTCAGTTCATTATTAATGAAGTCCCATTAACTTTCACATTTTTTTGCTTTTTTCTTTTTTAAGTGAAATCCAAAATAATTCGCTAAATTTAGGTAATTTTTTCTTTAATCACATTATAAGTAAAATACTCGTCCGTGAATCAAATTTGGATCCTTACACTTACAAAGAAGATATTAATGACAGTAAACCACGTAATATTGGTCCGACCAATCAGTATTTGGGCTTGAAATTTTGCAAATATGGCTAAATTGCTTGATGTAAAGATTCATGAATAAGTGTGAGTTGCTAAATTTATTTGTTTCATTGAATTTAACTCCAAGTAAATTTCCGAAGTAATGAAAACAAAAAATGTCCTTTCAAAAAAAAGGAAACAAAAAATGGAAAATAGTTTTATGGACGTTGAGGCCCAATACAGGCCGGTGCGTGGGTGAGGGGCTGCGCAAACTTTTCTGTATTTAGCATTGGTTCATCATTTCTATGAGTTGAGTTGAGTTGAGAGGAGTCTACGGCTTTCTTTTCTGTATTTACTATTTAGCATTGGTTCATCATTTCTATCAGTTGAGTTGAGTGGAGTCTACGGCTTCTTCAAAGGCAAAGGCAAAGGCAATGGCAACAATGAACGAACGCCTCCCCGAAGAAATCACAACACAAATCCTTTTATAGGTTACCCCTGAAACAAGTAATCCGTTTCAGCTGCACTTCAAAGAGATGGAGGTCAATTGTCTCAGATCCCCAATTCGCCAAATCGCATTTCAAATTCGCTTCTGAGCGGAGAACCCTCAGTCACAGACTCCTGCTCTCCACGCCCTCTCATATGGAATCCTTAGACTTGCAAACACCGTCGTTTGTGGACGACTCTTGTATCTGAAAGCTCATCTGCCCATTCAAGCAACTAGGGCGCCCCGTCTTCACACTCGGTTCCTGCAATGGTATGGTGTTTGTATCTCTTGATTTCCATGATGGATTTTATATCTGGAACCCATCAACTGGGTTGTTCCTCAAATTGCCCAACCCGGGTTTTGCCTCGGAAGAAAATAAAACGATTTCATGTCTCCACCATTGTGGTTTTGGGTATGTTTCGGCCACTGACGATTACAAAGTTGTTGTAGCTGCTCCATCTGAGGTGAATCCAGCCATGCCTATACAAGTGTTCTCGTCTAAATCCACCTCTTGGAAAAGGTTTGAATCCCCTCCTCACTTCTCCTTGATGCGTTGGTTCGATACAATTAGGGGCAGTCTTACTAAGGAGGCACTACATTGGCTCGACGTATTGCGTGAGCCGGAGCTAGACACTTCCAGATACACCATCTCGGTTGAGACACTTTCAGATGGATGTTTGAGATGTGTTCTTGTTGGTCTAGGACTGTTTTTATTTAGTCAAAATAAACTCCTTTGTTTTAGGAGAGTTAGTGAGTCAGTCAAGTTTGTTTTGTTTAGACCGAGTCTCTGGCACGATCTCAGGGATGTAGAGACGTGTTCAAGCAACTTTGAATTTCTGTTTTGTAATGGCTATTTAAGCCAGCTTGTTTGTCATTTAATAAATGAATTATTCAGCCATTGTGGAGTGAACCTTGTGTTTCTGTAAGTTTAGATCTTTAACAGTGGTATCAGAGCCCGAAAGGGCCTGAAGCTGAGAGGAGAGGAACACTGTGAGTGTAGAAAGAGAGTCTTGAGAAAAGAGATGTCCAACGAAGGACAGAACTTGTTGAGTATTCCCAAGTTTGATGGAGATTATGAATATTGGAGTTTGCTCATGGAGAATCTCTTAAGGTCCAGGGAGTACTGGAACCTAATAGAGACGGGGTATAGAGAACCAGTTGAAGGAGAAGCTGTGACAGCGGGTCAGAAAAAAACTCTAGATGAGTTGAAGCTAAAGGATCTAAAGGTGAAGAATTACCTACTTCAATCCATTGACAAGAGTGTACTGAAGACCCTGCAACAGAGGGAAACATCCAAGCAGATATGAGACTGCATGAAGATCAGATATCAGGGAAATGCTAGGGTTCAGAGAGCACAACTTCAGATTCTTCGTAGGAATTTTGAAGTCTTGGAGATGAAGCTGGGAGAAACAGTAGATGATTACCTTGGAAGGGTAATGACAGTAGCCAATGAGATGAGAAATTACGGAGAAGACATGCCAGACGTAAAGATAGTTGAGAAGATCTTGAGAACGCTCACGGAGAGGTTAAACTACATAGTCTGCTCGATAGAAGAGTCTAAGGATATCAATGGACTCTCAGTTGATGAATTATGAAGCTCCTTGTTGGTACATGAACAAAAGTTTCGAAAGGATGGAGGTGATGAGCAAGCACTTAAAATCTCATATGAAGCAGGCAATCAGGAAGAGGACGAGGAATTATGAGAGGCGGAGGTGCAGCAAGGGGAAGAGGCAGAGGCAGAGCCTTTAACAAGGCAATGATCGAGTGTTTCAAATGTCATCAATTAGGGCATTTTCAATACGAGTGTCCTAAATGGGAGAAAGCAGCCAACTATGCCGAGCTAGATGAAGAAGAAGAATTGCTTCTAATGGCCTATGTTGAAAGCAACAATGCAAATCGAGAAGGTGTGTGGTTTCTTGACTCTGGTTGTAGCAATCACATGACAGGGAATAAACAATGGTTTACTGAGCTAGATGAGAGCTTTAGACACTCAGTTAAGCTTGGAAATAGTATGAGAATGCCTGTAATGGGTAAGGGGAGTGTGAGATTGCAAATTGGAGATATGAAGCAAGTGGTGTCCGATGTGTATTACATTCCTGATCTAACAAACAATCTATTTAGTATCGGACAATTACAGGAGAAGGGTCTAGCCATTTTGATTCGAGATGGAACTTGCAAGGTTTATCACAAGAGAAGAGGTCTTATCATGGAAACAAAGATGACAACTAATAGAATGTTTGTGGTGCTTGCCCTCGTAGCAAACCAACAGTCAGCCTGCCTCAACGCTGCAACTGAAGACATTATGGATCTATGGCACCAAAGATTCGGTCATCTGAGCTACAAAAATCTTCGAACCTTGCAATACAAGAAACTAGTAGATGGACTACCTCAACTCAAAACTGCTAACAAAGTGTGCTCAAGCTGCATGGTTGGAAAACAGCATCGAGATCCTATTCCGAGAAAGAGTCGGTGGAGAGCCTCAGAAAGACTTCAGCTCGTGCATGCTGATCTGTGTGGCCCAATAACACCTATTTCAAATGGTGGGAAAAGGTACATAATGAGTCTCATTGATGATCATAGTAGAAAAATTTGGGTTTATTTTCTTACTGAAAAGTGTGAAGCCTTTTTAATGTTCAAAGTGTTCAAGAGTGTGGTGGAAAAGGAGTTAGGATGTTATATTCGTTGTCTTAGAACAGATAGAGGTGGTGAATTCACCTCAAATGATTTCAACGAATTTTGTGCAAGTCATGGCATTAAGAGACAACTCACAGCTGCCTACACACCCCAGCAAAACGGAGTAGCAGAGCGGAAGAATCGTACCATTATGAACATGGTGAGATGTTTGTTAATAAAAAAGAGAATGCCAAAAGTGTTTTGGCCAGAGGCAGTAAGGTGGGCTGTGCACATCTTGAATCAAAGTCCTACCGTAGCTGTGAGGGAGAAAACTCCTGAAGAATGTTGGAGTGGCTTGAGACCTAATGTCGATTATTTTAGGGTCTTTGGTTGCATTTGTCATGTGCATATTCCAAATGCCAGGAGAACGAAACTTGAAGACAAGAGTTTTAAGGCTGTGTTACTTGGAGTGAGCGAAGAGTCAAAGGCCTATAGACTCTTCGATCCAATTAAGAACCAAGTTGTGACCAGTAGGGATGTTGTATTTGAGGAAAACAAGAGTTGGGACTGGGGAAAAAGTGAAGGAGAGGTAGAGCTTGATGTGTTGACATGGGGAGATGATGAAGAAATCGAAAATGATAGTGAGGCAGGTGAGACACAAGAAGAAATAGTTGCTGATAGTAACGAAGGACTAGCAAACAATGGGGGTTCATCAGATGGACTCACTTCAAGTCCACCAGAAGAACCAGTTCGAGAAGTGAGGAACAGAAGAGCTCCAGTTTGGATGGTGGATTATGAAAGCGGGGAAGGACTCTCAGAGGAAGAAGATGTGGAGAATTTAGCTGAAGACCTTGAAAACTTGGCTTTATTTATTTCTAATGAAGATCCTACGAGTTATGAGGAAGCAGCTAAGAGTGCCAAATGGAGAAAGGCAATGAACCTGGAGATAGAATCTATAGTCAAGAATGATACATGGGAACTTGTTGATCTACCTACAGGGGCAAAGAAAATTGGGGTGAAGTGGGTGTTTAAGACTAAGTTCAATGAAAGGGGGGAGCTTGACAAGTGTAAAGCGCGTCTAGTAGCTAAGGGTTATGCCCAAGAACATGGCATTGACTACAATGAAGTCTATGCTCCTGTGGCTCGTTGGGATATAATAAAAATGGTGATAGCTTTGGCTGCTCAGAAGGGTTGGACCGTGTTTCAGCTTGATGTCAAAAGCGCGTTCTTGCATGGCGAATTAAGTGAGTTGGTGTTTGTGGATCAGCCCCTTGGCTACATAAAGAAAGGAGAAGAACAGAAGGTTTACAAGTTAAAGAAGGCGTTGTATGGTCTAAAGCAGGCGCTGAGGGCTTGGTTCAGCAGAATTGAGGGATACTTCATCAAGGCAGGCTTTGAAAAATGCAGCTATGAACACACATTGTTCGTGAAGGTTACAAAAGAAGGTAAAATTCTGATCGTTAGTCTCTACGTTGATGATCTTATTTTTACCAGCAATGATGGAGTCTTGATTGAAGAATTTAAAAGTTCCATGATGAGTGAGTTTGAGATGACTGATTTGGGGGAGATGAAATACTTCTTGGGAGTAGAAGTGAGGCAAAGCAAGAAAGGTATACATTTGTGCCAAAGTAAGTATGCCAAGGAAGTACTCGAGAGATTTGGAATGGCAGATAGTAATCCGGTGAGAAATCCAATTGTGCCAGGTTCAAAGTTGTCAAAGGAAGGTGGTGGAGCTGAGGTTGATGGAACCCGATACAAGCAGCTCATTGGCAGCCTCATGTATTTGACCGCCACTAGACCAGACCTTATGTATGTGGTTTGTCTCATCAGTCGATTCATGGCTCATCCTAAAGAAGCACATTGGGCAGCAGCTAAAAGGGTTCTACGATATCTCAGAGGGACTGTTGATATGGGGATATACTATAGAAGAGAAGTGCTTGATGACTTGGTGGGTTTTCGTGATAGTGATTATGCTGGGAATATTGATGATTCTCGAAGCACAACTGGTTTTGTGTTTATGTTGAGTGCTGGGGCAGTTTCTTGGTCGTCACGAAAACAACCTATTGTAACCTTGTCAACTATAGAAGCGGAGTATGTGGCTGCTGCAGCTTGTGCCTGTCAGTGTGTGTGGATGCAAAGAGTTCTTGCCAGTCTTGGTTATGATAAGTGTAAGTGTGTTACTCTATTTTGTGACAATACTTCAACAATTAAATTAGCCAAGAATCCGGTTTTTCATGGTCGTAGCAAACACATCCATGTAAGATTTCATTTCATTCGAGATTTGACAAAGAATGGTGTTGTGAAACTCGAGTTCTGTGGGAGCAGTGAGCAGCTAGCGAACATATTGACAAAGCCTCTGAAGCTGGAAGCTTTTGAAAGACTTCGAGGGATGCTTGGAGTTCTGGACAAGAAGGAAGTAAGCTGAACTGGTTTCAGCAGTTTCACTTCAGGGGAAGGATTGTTTGAGATGTGTTCTTGTTGGTCTAGGACTGTTTTTATTTAGTCAAAATAAACTCCTTTGTTTTAGGAGAGTTAGTGAGTCAGTCAAGTTTGTTTTGTTTAGACCGAGTCTCTGGCACGATCTCAGGGATGTAGAGACGTGTTCAAGCAACTTTGAATTTCTGTTTTGTAATGGCTATTTAAGCCAGCTTGTTTGTCATTTAATAAATGAATTATTCAGCCATTGTGGAGTGAACCTTGTGTTTCTGTAAGTTTAGATCTTTAACAATAGATAGTTTTTAAGGGGTGTAGGGGTTGTTTTTGGAGGGTGCTTGTGCGTATCTAGTTTTGATGGTGAGTATTTTCAATTATGGGTGATGATGGAATATGATGTTGGTGAATCTTGGACCAAGCTGTTTAAGTTTAAGAATGCGGGGATTCATCTTGTGCTACCTGTCTTCTACACGGAAAGAAGGGTTGTTATGTGGGGATGCAGATTTTGGGATGGGGAGGTGGACTACCTCTTGATAAGGTTTGATCATAACGAAGAAGAGAAGCTTGACAGGGTTGCGGTTTGTAGTGCGACATATTGGCTTGGTCGAAAAGGGTATGGTCCATATAGGTTTGAGCCAGGTCACTGTCATATGATCCAATATGATGAAAGTCTACTTTGGCTTTATGATTCTAGGGCTGAGGGGAGGTAAATCGACTGAAAATCCAACACAAGCGCAACAGCAGAAAGTGAAGAGGAAGGATTGCTCTATGCATTCATGTGCTTTCTGGTTTGTGCTCCTCACTTTAGCTATTGGAAAAATGTTTGTTTGTCTTCTTCATATTCTTCTGAAATGTACTCAATATTCAAATGCCTTTGAATCTCTTAAATTTACAAGTATCTCTTTTAATTGGTCATCATAGACTGAACTTTCGTCTTAGAGTTCATCTAATTATCTGATGTTATGATATGATGCGATCTCTATTCCATTGTTTCAATTCACTTATACTCCTGTTACCCTTGTATTATATATCCCAGTCCTATACTCCAGAGGATGGATCAATTTGTTTTCTTACTCCTGATAAGCTGAAAATGAATCAAAAAATTAGTTATGTACCCTTGGAACTAAATCTTGGAAACTTTGCTCTATATGTTCATTGAAGTAGATTGAATAAGTCAAACTTTCAGAATATTTGATGGAAAAAAAAAAACTCATAAAAATGCTACTATTAATGGCCATAGTCTCAGAAAATAGAATCAGAGCAAAGGAAAAATGACCTGCTTGAAATGTTGCAAAATAAATGAATGTAGCATTCTGTGCTAGCTATATGATCAGGTTGGTTTTCAATCTAAGATTTGCAGGAACAGATGTATAATGTTAACAGAATGTTGTTATGTAAATCTGTAATATGTATGAGAATCAGAGTAGTTCTTTCATGACGGTTATACATAAGATTTGATTATTTCGGTTATACATAAGAATGCAAAAGGACCCTTTCTTTTATTTCCCTCTTAGGGGGGTGTATTGTATATGGAATTACTGACACTTTTAAAGAAATCCATGGAATTTAAAAGTCTAGGTGTATTCACTAGAGACTTTTAACGGTCCATAAAAGTCTGGGTGTATTCAATTAGGATTTTCAAAAATTTGAATTCCACCAAAGTCTAGGGGTATTCAATTAGAACTTTTAAAAATGAATAGAAGTTTAGGGGTATTCAAAATATCATTCATACATACGGAAATAGAAAATCATGGACTTTGTAGTGTTCAATATAAATACCAAATTCCAATATTTTTCCCGCCACCAGAGCAAAGATTTGAGCGTGGAAAAGTTTGTCAAACTTCTTCTCTCTGCGCGTGAAAAGGTTGGTCCTCCATCATCTCTCTTTCATGATTTCTTTTTCCTTTTCTCTAATATTTTGTGATATCAACCTCTAATACCTAATATGTTCATTGTTGTTGAATTTGATTTTTTTTTTTCAATTGTGATGCTGGGAACCCTAGTAACTCAAATATTATCAACTCCTGAAACCCTAAACGTCAAATTTTTCGTCTATATGTATATACATAATGCTTTTATGGTTTGATCATAGTCCTGCATCTTACACTATTGCAGTTATTTCTATTGTCGTCCTAATTGTTTGCTGCGTATGTTTCTTCTTATTTGTTTTTCTCTCTAGGTTTTCTGTTTCTTTTGTATTTGTTGCCGTCCTATATGGCATGGTTCTCTTTTTTTTGCTACTACTTTGCCCTTGTGGCTCTTAAGTTCGGGTAGATAAGCCAAAACGGCGGGTGTTTTTTTTTTTTTTCCCTTCATGCCAGACCTTCTTTTCTATACCTAAAATAGTGAAAAACAACAAAGACAGATTTGCTGGAGAGATGATTGCTCTATTGATCTGTAGCACATATATACAATAACACAGCTTGATTCTAGGATACAAAACAAGAAAGCTATTCTAGCCCTATTAATGTCTAATAATATAGAATCAATGTGATGATATAGAGTGAATGTGTTAAATGTTAACAGCTATACAAGATGCTAATTTTGCTCTACTTTCCAACACTCCCCCTCAAGTTGGAGAGTGGATATCCTGCACACCCAACTTGCGAATCATAAGTTCGAAGTCCTCCTTGCCAAGAGCTTTAGTTAGAACATCAGCCAGTTGATTTCCAGAACTCACAAATTGTGTCTCCACTGAACCATCTTGAATCTTATCCCTGATATAGTGACAATCCATTTCTATATGCCTTGTACGTTCATGAAACACTGGATTTGCTGCTATATGTAAAGCAGCCTTGTTGTCACAATAGAGCAATGTCGTTTCCTGGTGTAAAATCCCCAAGTCTTGAAGCAAATAACGTAGCCAAGTTAATTCACAGCAAGCTCCTGTCATAGCACGATACTCTGCTTCAGCTGAAGAAAGAGAGACTGTTTTCTGACGTTTTGACTTCCATGAAATTAAAGAAGGCCCTAGGAACACACAATACCCTGTAGTAGACCTTCTTGTAAGTGGACATCCTGCCCAATCTGAGTCAGAAAAAGCTCGTAGCCGAAGATCACTATTTGAGGAAAAGAACAAGCCTTGACCAGGAGCTGACTTGAGGTAGCTTACCACTTGCAAAGCTGTTTCCCAATGAGCTTTTCGAGGCTGATAAATAAACCTGCTTAATATATGAACATGATATGTAATATCCGGCCTTGACACTGTGAGATAAATCAATCTTCCAACCAAACGCCTATACTTCTCTGGATCTTTGAGTAACTCAGTCTTATTTGACAACTTTAATCCACGTTCCATGGGTGTGTCAACAGGAGCAGCACCCAATAATCCTGCATCTTTTATAATTTCTAACGCATACTTGCGCTGACAAATAAATATCCCTCTCTTAGATGCTGACACTTCAATGCCAAGAAAATACTTTAAATTGCCAAGATCTTTCAAACGGAATGTTTTATGCAAAAATTTCTTGACATCAACTATACTCACAGGATCATTGCCAGTAATTAATATATATCATCAACATATATCAATACGACTGTAAAAGACTTGCCTTGCCTCCTGGTAAAAAGAGAGTAGTCTGCTCTAGATTGCACAAAGCCAGCAGACCAAATAACTTCTGAAAATCTAGAAAACCACTGCCTTGAAGCCTGTTTCAGACCGTACAAGGATTTATGCAACTGACAAACCAAATGCTCCTCCCCCTGTCTCCGGAGCCCAGGCGGTGGAGACATATAAATTTCTTCATCCAGGTTGCCATGGAGAAAGGCATTGTTGACATCGAGTTGATAAAGGGACCAACCACGAGACGCAGCGAAAGCAAGGAGACAACGGACTGTAACAATTTTAGCAGTAGGAGAGAAGGTGTCCTGATAGTCAATACCTGCTAACTGTGTGAAGCCTTTGGCCACCAACCTGGCCTTGTATCTTTCAATCGAACCATCAGACTTGTGCTTGACCTTGTAAACCCACCTACAACCAATAGGGATCTTCCCAGGGGGCAACGTGGTAAGGGTCCAGGTACCGTTGGCCTGCAAGGCCTCTAATTCAGAACTCATGGCATCCCTCCATTCTGGAACAGTAACCGCCTCAGAATAAGAGGTCGGTTCACAGACGGCACTGAGCTGAGCCACAAAAGAGGAGTAGGCAGAAGTGTAACGATGATAAGAGACATAATTTGCCAATGGATACCGCGTACCTTTGGAAGGACCTGGAGGGAAGGAGGGCGATTGGTAAGAGCAAGCATTGGATTGAGGCTTGGAGAAGTCGATATCGGCGAACCGAGCAGGCGGCGCAGTGGAGCTGGTAGAGCGACGGATCGGTGGTGGGCCTGGAGGAAGCGGGTCAGAAATAGCTGCGGGTGGAGGTGAGGGAGGAGGAGACGGAGAAGATGGTGGGGATGGGGACCATCCTGGCACCGGGGACGACAGGGGGGTAGGAATAGGGGTGGAGAAGGACGAAGGAGGTGGGACAAGGGGCGGTGGGGCAGGCGGCTTGGGACGCCGGGAATACTGACGGATGGGAGGAGGAGGAGGCGGAGGTGGAGGCGGTAAAGAGGAAGCGCCAAGATTGGTGTCTATGGCAGGACAGGAAGGACGCGTGGGAGGGACCTGGGAGACAATATCGGTGTCGAGGGAAGTAGGGAGAAGTGGAATTGGGCCTGGGTCATAGGCCAACGGGGCAGAAGGAAGAGTGGGCTGAGTGGAGGCATAAGGAAACACATCTTCATGAAATCTAACATCTCGACTGGTAAAAACTTTTTTAGTCGTTAAGTTAAACAGTTTGAAGGCTTTTTGGCCCACCGGGTAACCAATGAAAATGGAAGAAATTGCTCGGGTATCAAATTTATGAGTAGGGTGCACATTTGTGGCATAAGCTAAGCATCCAAAAACCCGAAGGTGAGAAAAAGAAGGTGGTTTTGAGTAAAGAAGCTCGAAAGGAGTTTTGTAAGAAAGGATGGGAGAGGGCAATCGATTGATTATGTGGACGGCTGTGAGAACACACTCCCCAAAATTGTGGAGGAAGATGAGCCTGAAATTTTAAAGCACGAGCCACCTGGATAATATGGCGATGCTTGCGCTCCACAACCCCATTTTGTTGAGGTGTGTAAACACAAGAATGTTGGAAAATAACGCCATTATCTTGAAAAAAAGAGCTAAGTGAAATAAATTCACTACCATTGTCACTTCGGAAAGTTTTAATGCGAGAGTCAAATTGAGTGAGAATGTGAGCAAAAAAACGCTTCAAAAGTGGTTGTGTTTCATCTTTGTGCCGCATTAAGAAAACCCAAGTAAATCGGGTGAAATCATCCACAATGGTAAGGAAATAAAAAGCACCAGAAAGAGAAGGGTGTCGATAACGACCCCAAATATCACAATGAATTATTTCAAATGGTCTTGTAGAAGAAATAGATCTAGAACTGAATGGTAATCGACTCTGCTTAGCCAAAGGACACACAGGGCAATTATTATTTGGCTGAATGGAAAAATGCAAGAAATTTTTTGCTATGTGACTTAAACATGGAGAGGAGACATGACCCAAGCGATTATGCCAAAGATTGGTGGGGGAAAGGACAAGGTTGCATGATGATCTGGAAGGAGTGGTAATGGACGGCCTGGTTCGTTCCGTCGCTAGTGACACCAAATAGTATAGCCCATCATGTTCTTTACCCAAACCAATCGTCCTCTTCGTAGCTAGATCCTGCAAAACACACCAATAAGGATAGAATGTTACTGAACAATTCAGACCTCTTGTCAAGCGGCTAACCGACATTAAATCAACTTTGAACTTCGACACAAACAGCACATTATGTAGATAATATACGGTACTCAGAGGCAAAGAACCTGTGGCTTCAATATGCACTTTTTGTCCACTAGGTAGCAAAACAGGCGGTAATGCACAATTTTTATTTTTATTCAATAATTTAGAGCACGAAGTAATATGATCTGTCTTTGTTGCCCCATTATCAATTATCCAATTGCGGGAAGCGACTCTAGACAAACCTGGCTGCATTACTGCATTTGCCTTAGAACTCGAGTCAGTATTTGGATTGGGCTTTTGGGCTTGTTGGAGAGCAGCTAAAAACTGTTTGAATTGGGCCTCAGATAAAGTAATTGCTTATCCATTCTCCTCTTCTACGATGCCTGTCGAATGAACCTGGTTAGCAGAAGGAGAGGGCGCGATAGAAGGCGCGATTGGTGTGGCAGTGTGCTTCTTGGGGAAATTTCCCGATCCATGCTTTGCTTTGGGATGACCTGGAGGAAAACCAATTAAGTGAAAACATGTTTGGACCCAATGTCCTGGATCACCACAATAGGTACAGTGCGGCCTTCCCCTTCCTCGACCTGAACCAAAACGAGAGGTGAAGCAGCGTTCGGCATCTCGACTGGTCTGAAGATTCGGTCGGTCACCACGACCTCCTCTGCTGCCGATCTGGTTCGGCCGGCCGCCACTCCGGACAGCCATGGCGGGGGTGCTTGAACTGGACTCCGCCGCTGCAACGAAACGTTGTTTTTCTTCTTGTGCAACTGCAGCATATGCTTGTCAGACACTTGGAAGGGGATTCATCAAGAGGATTTGACCGCGGGTTGCACTGTAAGTCTCATTTAATCCCATCAAGAATTACATGAGCTTTTGTTGATTTGCCTGTGCTCCTTGTGATGCTTCTGAATAGGATGCCAATTCATCCCATAAACTTTTCAGTTTTGTGTAGTATGCAGAAACTGATTGTTGTTCTTGCCTGAGTGAAGCGATGTCTCGCTGAATTTCAAATCTGCGAGGTGCATTGCCTTGTGAAAAACGCTCACTTAGATCTTCCTATACCTCATGAGCTGTAGCATAGTAGATGATACTGTCAGCAATTTCAGAACTGACTGTGTTAACGATCCATGAATGGACCGTGTCATTGCATCTTGAACAGGTTGCATATCCTTCTGGGTCAGCTTCGGGTGATGGAACTTTGATTGAACCATTCACAAAACCGAGCTTGTTTTTAGAATTGAGAGCCATTGTCATAGCCCTCTTCCAACCTGTGTAATTGTCTCCATTCAATGGTTTGGAGACTAAGACCAATCCAGGATGATCTGAATGGTGAGTGAAGAATGGATTTGAGATATCAGATGTTGGATTATTTGACTTGCTGGAATTGGGTGGTGGTAATGGGACGTTATCACCAGCCATGGTGATTATGGCTTTTCTGAATTTGTTGCTAGGAAGGCTAGAGAAGAGTCAGGATTGTGAGTCCTGCTCTGATACCATGAAAAACAACAAAGACAGATTTGCTGAAGAGATGATTGCTCTATTGATCTGTAGCACATATATACAATAACACAGCTTGATTCTAGGATACAAAACAAGAAAGCTATTCTAGCCCTATTAATGTCTAATAATATAGAATCAATGTGATGATATAGAGTGAATGTGTTAAATGTTAACAGCTATACAAAATGCTAATTTTGCTCCACTTTCCAACAAATAGTGTGTGTGATTTTACCCTGCATTGAGATGGGATTTATGTTGACAATCTCATGTCAACTTTCTTAAAATGATTGTAATGTCAGAGGTGCAATTTGGTTCAAGCTTTGGGTGATTCTATACAGAGTTATTAATTTTCATTAAAATTTTGCTTTAACCCTTCAATTTGAAGCCAATGTTGGCCACCACTAAAGTTGGCAATGGCTGATAAAATTATGTCAGGTTATTTATTTTCTTTTTCTAAAATTTAGTGTTCTTTTTTATGCTTTGAGAATATTAAGTGTATGTTGAGCAGAGCTTTAATGTTAGAAATTTTACTTTGGGATTACAGAGTAGTAGGTTGAGTAAATAGGATCACTGAATCTTCAGAGAGCTAATTCAGCTAAGTTTGTAGTCAGTTGAGAGATAGGAATAATGTTCTGGAGTTTTGATTCATGTTGGTTGGGCAAATTGCCGTGATGACAGTTGTCTGGATCCTTGGATGTAGAGAAATACAAGAATGGGAATGTGAAGGGGAAGAAGTTGACTGTATTTCAGTTTTGTCATCTTTATGGACCTCAATTTCTTCAGGATTCAGATTCTTTTTATTTTCCCCTTCAAATTCCTTTAAATTGGAATGCATTTGTTACAAACGAGATTGATAGGGTTATATAGCTGAGGGAATTATAATTACCTCCCATTGAAACAGATCGTGATCAAGTTTTGGGGTTATGAGAGAGTCTGATTTGTGCAATTTATGAGTACTGTTTATAATCATATTGTATGGCATGCTATAAAAAACAAACAAGTGTGGATCAAAATGTAATTGAATGAATTATGAAACAAAGAAAAATTAATCAAAGAGAAGCTGGCTAGGTAATAATCAATAGGAATAATGTATCAAAATTTGCTATTTTTGTCTCTGCACCCAATTGTCGGAGTTGGTTCCTTTTGTATGCTTAATGCATGTTTAAAGAAAAGAAAAGAAAAAAAAACCTTGTACACGTTTTGAAGTAATGCTTCTTACCGGCCATAATTATTCCTTATCCCTAGTAGCCAAAATCATTGCTCTTAATATGAATAGATTCAAGCTGATGAAGGATATCAGCAACTCTTCTTTATTTTATTCTTTTGTTGTGTCATAAAGCAATTAAGGAGAATATGAACACAAGACATTGGTGCATGTTTATATTGATATACACACCTGATAGTTGTATGTCTTGATAACAGAAGGGTTGTCATTTGGGGTTTAATATCTTTCTTGTTTCTTTGTGGAGCCATGTACCGTGGTCTTGTAATTTTTTTTTGCAGTCTATACTTCCCTTATGTTTATATTATTATTGAAGACTCATTTTCTCATGGCTTCTGGTACTTCAAAGTTGTACATACATTGTTCTGAATAATAATGTCACTATGCCAATAAACTCATCGGACGACAGAGCTCAGACAACCATTGTTTTCTGTTGTCTGATTTTTTTTAATGACAGAATAATAAAAAACTGTTGTCTGAGTACTATGATATACAATGGTAAGTTAGTTTTGAGAATAGGGGTCGTGTTTAGACAACAGAAAACTGTTGTCTAATAAATTGGGATTGTTGAAGTCTTGATTGTGTTCCAACTGATATTTTTTTTGGCACAACTAGTGAAACTATTCCTCCCCGATAAATTTAACAATCTGAAAACTCAAACCAAACTTCTCTCTTCTGCACAGCGTCCTCAAACCAATTTTTCCCCCCTCCCTCGCGTAAAACTGAAAACCCAGCGCCCACAACCCAAATTTCTTGCCAAATCCGAACTCTCCTCCAATCAAACCTGAAAACCCAGAAAAACCTCAGCCCACCATCCCCATCTCGCTTCGACAAATACAAAAGAACCTCATCCCCCATCTCTGTGAAACACATAACCCATCTCAATTACTTTTTCAAACCATAGATCCAAACTAGCCAAACCATCTCAATCCCTCTCATGCTTTGTGTTGGTGTTGCAATTGAGAATATTTCATCGGTCTCAATCCCTATTGTTGGGTAAGCCCTTTGATTAACTGTTAATCAATTTAGGGTTTCTGTTGGATTGGGTTTTAGGGTTTTAATTGGAAATTTCCTTTCAAATTTGATTTTTGTTTGGTGGGTTATGTTCGAATTGGGATACAAGATTATCTTTTGTCATTGTTATGTTCGAATTTCCTTTCAAAGGTATGATATTTGTCTCTAAAATCAGAGAAGGAGCTGAACCAACTCTCTGGGGGTTTGGATTCGAATTGCAGGAGTTTATGGGTTTTCGTGGATTTGAGAAGGAGATGATGGGTTAGTTAGCGTTTTCTTTCCGTTTACCTATCTAAACTTTGTTTTGCTTAATTATCTCTGTTAAGGTTTGATACATGTGGTATATTTGAAATATGTGCATCTTATTTGTAGGAGAGTTGGGAAACGAAAGGCTACTCTCCAGTTGATAAGTGTAGCAAAGGAAAGGCCAAGCAAATGAAGAAAGCCAAGAAACACCCAAACAAGCAAAAGTTCTATATCTTTTGTCTTTTTCAAATTCTGGTGCCACTCTAAGAAAGACCCCACAGTTTGGTGGGTTGATGACAATACATCAACAACTGCAAAGCTTGATACTGGCATGTTAATTGCTGTGAAGACGAATAACTGAGAAGGTTTACAGGGTCACAAGGAATGGTTGGTCAGTTTTACTGTCTGCTTACATACAAAGTTTCAATCTGTCTTCCTGATTCATTTCGTTATCCTGAACCTAGCCTCTGTTCAAATCAATTGAGTATGGCACACATATGAGAATCTAATACACACATTGATATTCAATTTCTGAGGAGATTCAATTGGTTAATTACCAGTTATCCAAGAAGACATTGTTTGGATTCATGGAACAATCTTAATGGATCTCTGTCCCTAAGAGTTGTTATAGATAATCAATTTTAAATGTAATGTTTTCACATAAATTTATTAGTGCACCTTGAACTATAGACATAAATTAATTTACTACCTAGGACTTGCCCTACAATATTGTAGACCTGTTTATTTGCTAAGCTGTATTTGGGTTTTGTTTCAATTTTCAAAATGAGTAACATTTTGCCCATCGATCACTTCATTGATTGAAAATCCTCTACTTTTATTTCCAGTTCTGCCTATCTAAATATTAATGGTGTATTTGCAATCAGATTAGTTTATTGCATTTTGGTTTGAATAAGAAAATTACAGAATGCCTAGCTAAAAAGTATATATTGAGGAGGACGCAATTAGACCATATCTAATAAATATAATATAACGTTTTAGCTGCAATGCTAATCCTCTTTGCTAGCTTGCTCATTAACATAGAGGATATATATATATATATATATATATATATTGTCCTTTTCTTGCCAATTCAATTCTGATTTAGCTGAAGTTATAGTTGGAAAACGTAACTCATAGAGTGATAGTTGAAGACTGTGCTTATAATTCTTTAGGATCGACATCTAAAGTGGCTTTGTTAGTAAGTACTAATATTAGGTTGTTTATTTGGTTAGTACACCAAATTTATAGTTGAAAGCCCTATATCATTTAAGAATATGAATATGCTCTTTATCTTCAACAGTTTGAACTTCTGAGTATTGTAGTATAGTTTTTCCTAGTTATGACATTCTTTCCCACTAATTAAGTTTCTTGTTTCATTTATATCCACTTCTCCTAATTGTTTCAGGGATTTAAAGGAGGTTCAGTGAAATTAACTATTCATAGTGGACCTGAAATCAAGCACTTGGATTTAATGGAAGTTTAGTTCTTCATTTATCCCTGCAAAATATTGTTATTTAATTGTCTAGACTTATGCTTTGTTCTAATAAGTTAACTTGGAGGAACAAATGATGCAGTGAAGTCTTTGACCAAGGTAGTAGATACACAAAGAGGACATGAGTAATGAATCTGGTATATTTTCTATTAGTTGTACAGCTTGATGTATCATGCATTTTGCTTCTCATTGTATCATAAAAGTAGTATTTACATAGTGAGCTAAGTCCAAAGGAAGTTGTGTCATAGCAAAGTAATTGTAGTGCCTAATATCAGACCATTAATTACTATAAATGTTAGCAACTCTCTAGATGCTAAGGGTATGTAACTATTTGTTCCTTTTGTCACTGAACTAATGCTGGTTGATGTTGTCACAAAAAATGGTCTTCACTTTTTAGACATGGAACTTGGAAATACTGGGACCAGTTGTTCTACAAGGATTAGATCAAGGAAACAGATATCTATCAGGGCAAAAATGGTCATACAAGGTCTATAAAGTTTAGAGCAAGTAAGTTTATGTACCTTTTCTCTTACTTGCACTGGAAATAAAGCAATCTTACATTTTCTAATGCATTGCTTTTCTAAGTATGGCACACTTCGTGTGCTCAATACCACATAGTAAACTCTATGTATATTTTTCTTATGCTATTTTTTGTTTCTTTGTTTAGTGTATTGTTTTTCACATGTAATTGTATGAGTCCAGTTATTAGAACACTTGTGTCTTTTCTTTGACAGCTTTTGGGACCAAGAGAGTAGAACAACAGAACTTGTGGTTGCAGCTATGAAGACAAACAAGATGTCCGAGGTCAAGTTACATAAATGTATGTTTTCAAGGTTGTTTGAAACTGTAGGTGTGGTACTTTCATATGGCATTGCTGGTAGAAGAGAAAGGGGAGCAAGGGTAGAAGCTCGAGAGCTTAAGAGAGATGATGAAGTGTGGCTGGTCGGGAGAGCAGTTTAGAGCACCAGATGATCTGGTATTTTCATATTATGTGGATTTAACTCGTACAGTTATAGTTTGCTTGATTGATGTAATGAGATCTGGATACTTGTACGTTTTCAAATGAAATCAATTATAATGATAATTTGATTGAAGTGTTTCTCTTACCATTACAATTAAAAATTTTAGACCAGATTTCTTAATATGGTGTCGTGCAACTGCACTTACTAAGACATACGAACCAAATAAAGCTGACGTCTAAACCAACATCAAACAACAGAATTCAAGCAAAGGTCTTTTGTTAACAGTCTTATACATCGACATATAACTGTGGTTTCTAATTGAATCACACAACAGAAAGACCCAAGAAAGTTCAAGCCTCTATATATTCAGACGACAGATTTATGTCATTTTAATTAGAAAGCCACAATAGAACATAAGAAATATATGTTGTCCACAATTGATTCAGACAACAGAAAAAATCCAAGATAGTTCAAATCTCCACATATTCAGACAACAGATTTCTGTCGTCTTAGTGAAATACAAACGATAGAGTTTTATGAAAAGATGTTGTGCAAAAACCTTTATAACAATAAATAACTGTCGTTTTGTTACATCTGCAACAACAGAAAGTCATAATTCTGCATATTTGGAAATAATCAGACAACAGATTATTGGCCTGTCTCTGTTGTTTGAGTGAAATATAGATCACGGGTAATATCTATCGTCTGAAGGCCTAAGAGATATCAGGCTACTAGACAACAGAAAATTTTCGAATCAGACAACAGTCCTCGGCTGTTGTCTGATGGGTTCATTGACATAGTGTGTTTTGATTGATAAAAGTTGCATGTATGATTACTTTTACTAATTGCACATGTTTTTTATTATTAGGTAAATATTACTTAGGGGACTGCGGATTCCCAAATCGACAACGGTTTCTAGCTCCATTTCGAGGTACTCGATATCACCTCAAAGATTTTGGTGGTGAAGGAAACCATCTTGTCAATGCAATTGAGTTATTCAATCTTCGACATGCTAGCTTCCTTGAGGAATGTTATTGAGAGAATATTTGGAATATTTAAGTCGCGTTTCACAATCTTCAAATCACCACCACCATTTCCATATAAGACACAAGTAGAACTAGTTTTGGCTTGTGCAAGAATGCACAATTTTCTTCGACAGGAATGTCGTTAAGATGAATTTCCTCCTGAACCAGAAGAAGATCCGATAGACAGTCACGAAGATAATTTTGAATGGGATGGTTTTCAAACCCAAGATCAGCAAAGAGAGAATGCTAATGAATGGAGAATGAGTATTGCTACTCATATGTGGACAGATGCCTAACCAAAGGCCAACAATGAAAACAATGACAATCAAGAAAGTGAAAATATAGGAGAAGAATAAATCATATCATTGTTTCATAGACGCCTACTTATTTGGCATGAAACTTCATCAATGTGTTTTTTTTCCTTCTCTTTTTTTGATACCTTTTGGTTTGGTTGATTATATTTGGAGGTTTTTCCTTTATTTTCTTATATGTTTGTTTCATGACATTATTTGAGCTTCTCTAATTCCTACACTAATGAACATTAGTTAACATAGCTACGGCATCGTATTTTATTCTCTGACTAATAAACTAGCTTGGTTTTTCTTTTTTATAAGTATTGTGAAATCTATAGAAGTCATTCATATAAAGTCTGTAGATTTTTACAAATCAGTAAAAAATCTATGCTAAAAGTCAACGCTTTTAAAAAATCAATAAAAGTCTATGAACTTTTTATAGAATCCATGGACTTTTGAAAAAGTTTATCATTTAAAAAGGGGGGGTGAAATTTGCAAACCACACCCCCTTTCATTTTTTTAATGAAATTTGCACACCCAAATTTGCAAACCACACCCCCTTTCATTTTTTTAATAATATTTCATCCCAATTTTTTTTAAACTTCCTAAAATACCCTCAAAAGTCAGATTTTCTTTTTGAGTCTCTCTCTCTCTCTCTCTCTCTCTCGCGTTCTCTCCTCCAAACCCGGCAATAGCTTCCGCGGGAGTGGCCACTGATCCCACTGACAAAATTAAAACATAGTTGAATGAAAAGGATCTTATTCTGTCAAACTCCACTACGCACAGTCAAGAAGCTTATGATCCAATTTGGGATGGCATGAAAAAATCAAAAAGTATCTTTGTTCTACTCCAATACTTCTTCTCTTCAGTATCTCTCTCCCTCCCTTTCTAACATCGCTTCTCCTCTCCCTCTCTGTCTGTCTCTTTTTCTCTTCCTCTTCGATTCCCTTTCTTTTATTTTGTTTTCTTCTTCTCTATCTTTCTCCCAGGTTCTTATTTTTTTTTTTTTTACTCCTCCTCCTTCTGTTCTGTTTCTTTCTTATTTCTCCTCTCTTCTCACCCATCGTCTCTCCTCTCCAACTCTTATCCCTGTGAAAAAAAAAAAAGACTAAT
This sequence comes from Rosa chinensis, assembly GCF_002994745.2. Taxonomy (NCBI): domain Eukaryota; kingdom Viridiplantae; phylum Streptophyta; class Magnoliopsida; order Rosales; family Rosaceae; genus Rosa; species Rosa chinensis. The sequence continues at coordinate 56,556,005 of NC_037092.1, forward strand.
AGAATAAGTGAATAACAATAGAAACAAAAACCAATCAATTCTTTCTTTTAAAAAGAAAAAGAAAAAACAATTAAAAGAATAAAATAATAATAAACCTTTAAATTAGAAACGGGATATCACAGTCAGTAACAATCTGGAGAAAAACCTAAACAAGGAAACTAATTACAGGCAATCAAATTCGTCAAATTCTGATTGAACTTTCCTAGCCAACTCCATCTTCTTGAATCTGTTGTTTATCTTTTTCTCATGCACAAGTAAAGCTGTCAAGTCTTCCTGATCCTCACTTTTATCTTTTTCTCTTCCAGCATTGATCTCTTCCACTTGATATTAAGTGCCTCAATATCATTAACTTTTGCATCCAATTGGGTCTGTATACTATAAGCTTCTTCCAAGTCCTCCATCTCTCTTCTTTTCCATTTTGGCAGATTTCTACATCATCACCATCATCAAATATCATACTATCTTTCTAAACTGTTTTTTTCTCTCTCCTTCTTGGTCTCATGAGACACATAGGCACTTTGAATAAAACAAGGACAACTCCCTAAATGCTGCCTACATATAAATTCAAGAAAGACAATTCCATGACTGATACAACCATGAAACCCACTATTTACACTACTCAAATAACTTGATAATCTTAGAGAATTTCGTTTTTCTGTAATTATTTCTTGCCGATTACACTCCACTTGATGAAGAGATGACCTTATTTCTCCAAAAGATTTCATGACTTAAGTCAATAATCACAAAATTTATCAAATTGTATTACTATGACCTGTTGAGCTGTATAGGAAGTAGAATGGTTTTCCAACAACATAAGAAATTGCATGAAAAGGGTAAACTGATATCAACACTACTTTCAAATACACATGAACAATTTCTTTCCATCATTCACCATTCTTAATTTCTCTCACACTACATTCATTCCTTATTGGTTACCTTATTTCGTTTTCAATTTAGAACCAAACTCACAATAATCCCATTAGTAACAAACCGGAAAGTAATTCACAGAATTCAGTTTGCCTAACCCCATAAAAAGAATTCATCAAGTTCAAATAATCTATTCATACCAAGAAGTCATCCATCTCCTAAATCTTACTAGAATATTATGTAATGTGCAGAACAAAATATGACTACCACTAATACATGCATAACAAAAAAATAGAATGTATCAATCAAAAGAAAGAAAGAAAGAAAGTAAATAAAAAATTTCTAACTAACCCAAAAGGCATAAAGCAACCCAATTTTTTCAATCTCCAAATTTCGAAAAGCAATAAGGACTCCAAATTTCCCAAATTTATCAGCAAACATATTGCCCACAAATCATAAAGAAAGAAACTTGTGCAATTTGATATGAGCTAGAAGAGAAGGAACAGTAAGAACAATTGAATTGCAGAAGAGAAAAGCAAATTTAAACATGAAACTAGAGTAGAATAGTGAGATAGCAAAGAGAAAAGTTGGGATCTGACCTGGTTTGGAAAGACGAAGGTTGAGGTTGGTCAATTTTCAATGGAGAAGAGACTCTGTCATTGTCTGGACTTTGGAGAAGAAAGAGAGAAGAGGAAGTGCCGTCGTGATTTTGGAGGAGAGAACGCGCGCGCGCGAGAGAGAGAGAGAGAGAGAGAGAGAGAGAGAGAGAGAGAGAGAGAGAGAGAGAGAGAGAGAGAGAGAGAAGACTCAAAAAGAAAATCTAACTTTTGAGGGTATTTTGGGAAGTTCAAAAAAATTTGGAATGAAATATTTTTAAAAAAAATGAAAGGGGGTGTAGTTTGCAAATTTGGGTGTGCAAATTTCACCCCCCTTTAAAAAAACTCCACACAAATCCAAATACAATACGGACTCGGCTTCTCTGCTTGGATTCTCTTTGCTATAATCTACTTGGAGATCAATGTGAGCTCGCCACATCAGCACATCTCAATCCAAGGGCTATTAAGCTGACAACACACAAAGAGAGACTCTCTCTCTAAGGATATGAAATAGTACTTTAACATCAACAAGTCCTCGACTCAATCCCTCTCTCTCTCGCTTCGCCCAATTTCCTCCCCCTCACGATCTAGTCGTGAACTGAATCGATAACGATCTCTCAACTCCTCACATCTCTCTCTCTCTCTTTGCCCAATTTCCTCCTTCTCTTCACCATCCCGTGTTATGTTGTTCGTTGAATCAAATTGATTTGGGTGTATTTCAATTTATTGGATTTGGGGGTATTTTGTTGGGAGGTTGTAGGAGTGAATTCTAAATTGTTTTGTTGATGCAGTAGATTGAATTTGAAGATGACTATTTTGTTGATGCGTTTTCTCAAGTCTGTTATGATTACCCTTTTGTTTGTTCTGCATATTGTTTCTGTTATACCATCTGTATTAAGCATTTTATCATCTGGGTTGGTCTATTTTGAGGGACTTTCATTGTTGATTGATGGGTTAAGTGTGGAAAAAAATAATGCATTTGTACGCCCTGAACTTTGATTTGAAGTAGGAGGGTACCATTGGTGTGAAGTAGAGGAAAGATTGGAAATTTGTAAGGATTTCGTATAGATGTTGTAATTTTACCAATTTCGAAACTTTTGGTTGGACTAAGAGAGAAAATGCTGAAGTTGGTTTGTAAGTTGGATGTTATTCATCTTCACCTTCATAGCTAATGTTATCTTTTATTTAAAAATCATGAAGTCTTTGAAGCTAATGTTATTCATCTTCACCTTATCAGGTTATTCATGCTCATGTTGTCAATGACAATTTGTACAAGAAGCCATATTGTTGCAGGACTCGCATTGATCTCTACAATGAAAGATCTAGTGAAGGAATGAAAATTAGAGCACCACATGTTGGTTAGGATATGGAAGTAGAGCTGATGATGTTAACAAATTGGAGCTAATGTTATTGTTGAAGGTTGCTGGGTTTTGGTGAATGTGTAAACTTTTACTTTTGGCCTTGGCTCCAATTTGGAGTAAATTGTTAAGTTTCTATGTATGAAAAGATTGTGCAAGACTCCAATATGGAGTGAATTAATATGAAAAGTTTGTATGTATGAAGAAATTCTGTAGAGTATTATTTACATGAGATTTCAGCCATATGCCAATTCAAAGTTCTCAAGCTTGTTTAAGTAAAGTAACTAGCTTTGTCAATAGGTGTACCAAAGAAGCAGGTTTGAAGAACAAAAATGCTTGTATTAAGTAATTGCCTCCTTGTTAAGCTATTGAATATGAACACTTCAAAACTGCAGAAAGTGAATCAAAACTAAAACCTGTACACAACAAATTGAGCAGAAAGTGGCAAACTGATCTAGCTATTTGGAATTGGCTACGAAATACATAAAACTAAGGCTTGTACAGTTCATTATCAAATAGGTAATGCTTAAACTATAAAAACACAGAGTTAAATAACTTGGATCAAAATAGCATCTTTGTTCCACTACATGAATGAACAACAAAAGCCGTTCCAGAAATTGATCAACATGTAATGCCCCGTACCTACTAGTTACTTTTTACCATCGTTGACTGAGGAGTGACTTTTTCTCTAGTCTGGAAAATTAGGAAATTTCATTGAGATTGTCGTAGAATATGAAAAAAAAAATCGGGTTCGTAGATACGAAGTTTGTTTCGATTGGAGTTTTTACAGGGAAGTTGTGATTAATGTGCTTAAGGTATTTTCTTTTTTTTTCCTTTTAAATTTATTAGTTTTGTTTTTTTTTTAAAGAGGAAATAGAATAATTAAAAGGAGAGAGAGAGAGTGAATCGGGAGAACCCGATACCGACCCCCCCCCTCTTCTCTTTCTCTTTTTCTTCTTTCCGTTTCTGCGCACCGGAGCCGAATTCCGGCCGATTTCCCCACCTCCGGACGTCGTTGAGCTCGCCTCCGGCCACCACAGCCTCCTCTCCTCATCCTCTGTCACCTCAGGTAAGAGTTTTTCGTTGGGTACTCATGTTTGGAGCTATTTCGGGTGGATTGCCGATCGAGGGATTGGGAATTTCCGACTGGGTCTTCAATTTCCGGCTGTTTCGGCCGGAAATCTTCATGGTTTTGGTTTCCTGTGAAGTGCTAGATATGTTTTCAACCTCATTTTAGCTTGTGGAAGTGAGATTGATGTTGAAGTGTGGTGATGAACAGTAAACACCGAATTTCCAGATTTTTGGGTTGAATTTTCGACCCCTTTCTGCCTAGTTTCAGCTATTGTTGCAGGGTTGAAGATTGTTGAGTTGTTTTTAAGCTAGTTAACTGTTTGTGAGGGTTGTTTTGTTGGAAATTGTTGACTGTTGCAGGTTTAGAATTGGTTGGGTGTGTTGTGGTGTTGATTTTGGAATAGATAGGTTGTTTGGTATCGATTTTAATCTTTGAGTTTTGTGTTAAATTTGAAATTGTTGGATATTGAGGTTTTGTTGGATTTGGATTGTTGAACATGGTTGTTGGATTTGTCATGTTGGTAGTGTTGGGTGAATTCTCTTGTTAAAGGACTATTGTGAATTATTTGTTAGGTAGTAGAGTGAATTTGAGAAGGTGGAGTTGGAATCGTGAATTAGAAAAAGGGAAAAATTAAGAATGATTGTGGAAATTTTTGGAAGGATTTATATTATCGATTGGTGGTAATTTGTGATGAAGGAGGTGCGATTAAATTGATTTAGTTATCGAAAGGTTCTTGTGAAGATTTAAATTAAGTGAAGTCCTTGATCGATTGAGAATCGAATTAAAAATCGGTTGAGTAGTTTGAGTTAGAGGGCATTGAGATTTTAAGGAATTATAGAATTAATCCCAAATTAAAGTGTGGGAGTTTTATAACAATTTGTGAATAACGGATGCTTATTCCGAGGGAAATGAGTTGTTTTTGAGAGTATTTCCTTATTATGGTTAATTATATCCATGCAATTGTGAAAGGACGTACTGAGCCCTCGAGCGAGGAGGACACAGGCAGGCAGCAGGGTTAGCTGCGGGATTCACTTGTGAGTGGACCTTTATTTTTATTTAAATAATTCATGCAGCATGGTATTAAGTTTTGAAATGTGATTTTATGGAAAGAAAAGGATTAAAAAAGGAAACAGTTGACAAGGAGGCCAGTTTGGCGCATGCGTATCTTACCTAGTTGGCAGACCCTTCTAGGTAATAGTCTGGTTGGCAGTCTGGTTGGCAGTCCCTTCCAGACTACAGCTCGGTTGGCAGTCCCATCCGATGCGTCATCTGGTTGGCAGTCCCTTCCAGATGACTTGAGGTAGTTAGTCGGCAGTCCCGTCTACTACATGTGGCTAGTTGGCAGTCCCAACTAATCACCGCCTCCTACTCCGGTTGGCAGTCCCTTCCGATGCGTCATCGGGTGGCAGTCCCTCCCCGATGGCATGAGATGCTTAGGAAGCAGTCCTTCCTAGCCATCAAATGAGTTTCATGGAAAAATGATTGAGTTGGAACTTCATAGGGTTCAGCTGCATGATGGTTTTGTTAAAAAGAGAAATGGGGAAGCATACCATAAATTGTTTTGATTCTAGTTTCGGTTTTGTCCACTCACTCTAATGGATTTTATATGTTTTCCCCTGGGCCCTTCGTTTTCAAATGCCCAGATTTCATATTAGCAGAGATTGCGTCCAGGCTCAAGGACTTTGGGAATTAGCGCTTCCGTTTTTGTCCGTAGGTTATTACTTAACCTACCTTGTATGATATTGGCTTAGTTTAGTGTTGCTCTGATAAACCTTTTCTTTTAAGTTTGATGGATGTTGTTGCTTACGGAAGATTATGTTGGGTTTTGAACTTTCCGGATGTAATATATGTGCTTGGATTGTAAATATGATATCGTAGGTTGAGTAGAAGTTAATGTTGTAATCATATCCAGGTTTGTGAAATTTTTGGGTAGCCCATATTTAGGGGAGGTTCTGCCGAATTTTCGGTAGGATTTCGCTTAACGTGGGCCCCGCAGGCTCGTATCCAGGTAATTGGGGTGATTCCTGGGTCGGGTCCTGTCAGTTGGTATCAGAGCACTAGGTTATTAGATTCTGTGGCCGATATCTTCTTATAGTTGTCTTACATGCTTGATAGTATTCAGTACCTCCCGAGTGATGGCCCGACTGCAGCGGTTCCCCATCATATACTCTTCGGTGCTGACGTACCAATCAAGTATGTAAGATAGTTGTTATTGGTATAAATGACTTGGTGTAACTCAGTTATGGGAATTTCAGGTGGAATGAGACCCGGACGCAGATCTCGTGCAGGCAGGAACCATTCACCCGCTGGAGAGGGTGATGATGAGCAGGTTCCTCATGGGTTGGTACGGACCGTGGAGCGGTTGTTTGAGCGTTTTGCAGCTGCACTCCCCAATCCTAGGACTGACTATACTGTGGAGCGTGCCAGACGCCATGGAGCGTATACTTTCTCTAGTGCTCCTACGGAGTCCGTAGCAGGAGACTGGATCACCCGCATGGAGAGAGTATTTGAGTCCTTGGGTTGTCCAGCTGCTAGGAGGGTTCCTTTGGCTATTGACCTCCTAGACGGGGATGCATGGCTTTGGTGGCAGGGTACCAGGAATATGGTTTTTGACCCAACTACCATGACTTGGGAAGAGTTCAAAACGGAGTTCTCAAATCGGTATTATAATCAGGCATCCCAGCACCGTCTCCGATTTGAGTTCATGCAGTTGAAGCAGACTGAAGAGATGACTGTGTTACAGTATGAGGAGCGTTTCATTGCTTTGTCTCGGTTTGCCCCTGAGTTGGTGGCGACAGAAAAGTTGAAGGTTGATCAGTTTATTAATGGCCTCCTACCTATATATCGAGACTGGTTGGCGCCTCATGATTATCCGACTTTTAAGTTAGCTGTGGAGGCTGCTATGAGGTGTGAGGCTAGATATCTGGACGGTTCCCGACCTTTGGAGATTGGCGGTCCTAGTCAGGGGCCATCTAAGAGAATTGCCTCTAGTTCGGGTTCTGCATCGTCATCAGGCAATAGACCGAGCAGTTCAGATTCTATCTCTCGTCAGCGTTTCAGGGGACGCTTCAGGAGGCCTGGGCAGACAGGTAGGAGACAGTCCAGGGGTGGCACTGCTAGTTCCAGTGGAGGCTTTGGTAGACAGGCGATTCCGAGAGACTATCCCCAGTGTGCTACTTGTGGTAGACACCATGCAGGTCCGTGTCTGGCAGGTGTGGGGACTTGTTACCAGTGTGGCCAGTGGGGTCACTACAGGAGAGAATGCCCTCAGTTGACCCACGGAGTCTTCACTACTACTAGTCAGAGTATGGGTCAGACCTCTATGGGTGCTACTAGTTCGGGTTCTCATGACAGTTTGTCAGGCAGGAGCAGCACTCAGCCGGGTCGTGGACAGAGAGGGCGTCCAGTGACCCAGGCCCGTCTTCATGCTATGACCCAGCAGGAGGGTCGCACTGCACCGAACGTCATTATGGGTATGTTAATTGTTTTTGGCCAACCAGCTTTCATTTTGATTGATCCTGGAGCCTCTCACTCCTTTATGTCTAAGAGGTTTTCTTTCTTTGCTAATGTGCCCCATCTCTCCTACTCGGAGAGTGGCATGTTGTTCTACCATCGGGGGAAAGACATAGAATTGAATGGGTACATCGTTTTTGTGGAGTGTTTGTAGAGGGAGTTTGCTTAGAAGCGGACTTGATTCCATTTGAGTTAGTGGAGTTTGATGTAATCCTAGGGATGGATTTCCTTCGGATGCATCATGCCTTAGTGGATTGCTTTTGTAGTACTGTATTATTTCGGAGTCCGAGTAAGCCAGTTGTCACCTTTTATGGTGAACGGGAGGTTCTCCCATCTTGCATGATCTCAGCTTTAACTGCTAAGAAGATGTTGAGTAAGGGTTGCCAAGCTTATTTGGCACATGTGGTGAATTCAAATGCCGAAGTTATGGATCTTAGCCAAATTCCTATTGTTGGTGACTATCCAGATGTATTTCCAGAAGAATTGCCTGGACTGCCCCCGGTGCGAGAGATAGACTTTACCATTGATTTACTTCCAGGTACAACACCCATCTCTCAAGCACCTTATAGAATGGCACCGGCGGAACTGAAGGAGTTGTATATACAACTGCAGGAGTTAATGGATAAAGGGTTTATACGACCTAGTGTATCTCCCTGGGGTGCACCTGTGTTGTTTGTGAAGAAGAAAGATGGTACTTTGAGGCTTTGTATTGATTACCGGAAACTAAACAGGGTGACTATAAGGAATAAATATCCCTTGCCCCGCATTGATGATTTGTTTGACCAGTTGAGGGGTGCTAAAGTTTTCTCAAAGATTGATTTGAGGTCTGGTTATCATCAGTTACGGATTAAAGAGGAGGATGTAGCCAAAACTGCTTTTCGATCACGTTATGGTCATTATGAGTTCCTTGTTATGCCTTTTGGGTTGACTAATGCACCCGCTGCTTTCATGGATCTCATGAACAGGGTATTTCGCCCGTATCTTGACCGCTTTGTGATTGTGTTCATTGATGACATACTGGTTTATTCTAAAAGTGAGGAGTTACATGCTGAGCACTTGAATATTGTGTTGGAGACTCTACGGCTACACCAATTGTATGCTAAATTCAGTAAGTGCGAGTTTTGGCTTGACCAAGTGACATTCTTGGGTCACGTCATTACAGCTGCTGGTGTTAGTGTTGATTCCCAAAAAGTAGAAGCAGTGTTGAATTGGGAGAGACCTACCAATGTAAAGGGAATTCGTAGTTTCTTGGGTCTTGCTGGTTACTATCGACGTTTTGTGCAAAATTTTTCTAGAATTGCCGCTCCTCTTACTAAGTTAACGAGAAAGGGTGTCAGATTTGTTTGGTCTGAAAATTGTGAGCGGAGCTTCCAAGAACTTAAGAGTCGGCTGACTAGTGCTCCAATTCTATCCTTGCCTGATGATAGTGGGGAGTATGAAATTTACAGCGATGCCTCTAGACAAGGCTTGGGCTGTGTTTTAATGCAGCATGGTAATGTGATTGCTTATGCTTCTAGACAGTTGAAGCCACATGAGTTGAATTATCCCACACATGATTTAGAGTTGGCAGCTATTGTACTTGCTCTTAAGCTGTGGAGGCATTATTTGTATGGAGCCAGATGTCAGATTTTCACTGACCATAAAAGCCTCAAGTATGTGTTTACACAACCGAATTTAAATTTAAGACAACGAAGGTGGATGGAATTGATTGAAGATTATGATTGTACCATTAAGTATCACCCTGGTAAAGCGAATGTGGTGGCGGATGCACTTAGTAGGAATCCATCCGTGACCTTGTCATATTTAAGGGCCACTCGAGTACCCCTATTGTCAGAGTTGAGGTCTACGGTGGTTGAGTTGTCGGTTGATGGGGTTGGTACTCTGGTGGCTAGTTTTCATGTGAGACCAGCATTCATTGATAAAATACGGGAAGCTCAGCCTCTTGACCCAAGAATTGAAGGGATTAAAGAAGGTGTTTGTGGTGGTTGGCAACTTGAGTTTTCTATTCGAAGAGATGGAACATTGATGTTTGGAAAGAGACTTTGTGTTCCTAACGTCAAACCACTTAAACGAGAAATACTTGATGAAGCTCATAATTCCGCGTATGCCCTACATCCTGGTGGTACAAAAATGTATCGGACTCTCAAAGAGTACTATTGGTGGCCAAATATGAAAAGAGAAATTGCAGCTTTTGTGAGTAAATGTCTTGTGTGCCAACAAATGAAAGCGGAAAGGCAATAACCGTCGGGGTTGTTGCAACCTTTGCCAATTCCGGAATGGAAATGGGATCATCTCACCATGGATTTTATTTACAAGTTACCTCGTACGCAGGATGGTAATGATGGTATTTGGGTGATTGTAGATCGACTCACCAAATCAGCTCATTTTCTGGCGGTTAAGGAAACCTTTAGTTTGGATAAACTGGCAAAGTTGTATGTGGACGGAATTGTAAAGCTTCATGGTGTTCCCGAGTCCATTGTTTCTGATCGTGATGCTCGATTCACATCAAAGTTTTGGAGGAAGGTTCACAAATTTATGGGAACAGAATTACAATTTAGCACTGCTTTCCATCCTCAAACTGATGGACAATCTGAGCGGACTATACAGACTTTGGAAGATATGTTGAGGGCTTGTTCTCTACAATTTAAAGGAAGTTGGGATAAGCACTTGGCTTTGATGGAGTTTGCATATAACAACAGTTACCATTCAAGTATTGGTATGGCTCCCTACGAAGCTTTGTATGGGAAACAGTGTAGGACCCCCTTGTGTTGGGATGAAGTGGGAGAAAGACAACTTATTGGTCCAGAGATTGTTGAAATCACAACAGATAAAGTTAAGGTGATCAGAGAGAAACTCAAGACGGCTCAAAGCAGACAGAAGAGCTACGCAGATAAACACAGGAAGCATCTTGAATTTCAAGTTGGTGATTGGGTATTTCTGAAGTTATCTCCTTGGAAGGGTGTGGTAAGGTTTGGTAAACGAGGGAAACTAAGTCCAAGGTATATTGGTCCTTATGAGATTGTGGAACGAATTGGTCTGGTTGCTTACCGCTTGGCTTTACCTCCACAACTATCTCAAGTACATGATGTATTCCACGTCTCCATGCTTCACAAGTACATCACTGATCCTTCACATGTGTTACCAGATCAACTCATTACACTTACAGAAGATTTAACATATGAAGAAGAACCAGTACAGATCCTTGATCGTCGTGAGCAAGTGCTCCGAAGTAAGGTTATACCTTTGGTTAAGGTATTATGGAGGAATCACCTGATTGAAGAAGCTACTTGGGAACCAAAGGATCAAATGAGGCAACAGTATCCACATCTTTTTGCTTGACAGGTACAATTTCGAGGACGAAATTTTATAAGGAGGGGAGATTGTAATGCCCCGTACCAACTAGTTACTTTTTACCGTGGTTGACCGAGGAGTGACTTTTTCTCTAGTCTGGAAAATTAGGAAATTTCATTGAGATTGTCATAGAATACGAAAAAAAAATCGGGTTCGTAGATACGAAGTTTGTTTCGATTGGAGTTTTTACAGGGAAGTTGTGATTAATGTGCTTAAGGTATTTTCTTTTTTTTTTCCTTTTAAATTTATTAGTTTTGTTTTTTTTTTAAAAGAGGAAATAGAATAATTAAAAGGAGAGAGAGAGAGTGAATCGGGAGAACCCGATACCGACCCCCCCCTCTTCTCTTTCTCTTTTTCTTCCTTCCGTTTCTGGGCACCGGAGCCGAATTCCGGCCGATTTCCCCACCTCCGGACGTCGTTGAGCTCACCTCCGGCCACCACAGCCTCCTCTCCTCATCCTCTGTCACCTCAGGTAAGAGTTTTTCGTTGGGTACTCATGTTTGGAGCTATTTCGGGTGGATTGCCGATCGGGGGATTGGGAATTTCCGGCTGTTTCGGCCGGAAATCTTCATGGTTTTGGTTTCCTGTGAAGTGCTAGATATGTTTTCAACCTCATTTTAGCTTGTGGAAGTGAGATTGATGTTGAAGTGTGGTGATGAACAGTAAACACCGAATTTCCAGATTTTTGGGTTGAATTTTCGACCCCTTTCTGCCTAGTTTCAGCTATTGTTGCAGGGTTGAAGATTGTTGAGTTGTTTTTAAGCTAGTTAACTGTTTGTGAGGGTTGTTTTGTTGGAAATTGTTGACTGTTGCAGGTTTAGAATTGGTTGGGTGTGTTGTGGTGTTGATTTTGGAATAGATTGGTTGTTTGGTATCGATTTTAATCTTTGAGTTTTGTGTTAAATTTGAAATTGTTGGATATTGAGGTTTTGTTGGATTTGGATTGTTGAACATGGTTGTTGGATTTGTCATGTTGGTAGTGTTGGGTGAATTCTCTTGTTAAAGGACTATTGTGAATTATTTGTTAGGTAGTAGAGTGAATTTGAGAAGGTGGAGTTGGAATCGTGAATTAGAAAAAGGGAAAAATTAAGAATGATTGTGGAAATTTTTGGAAGGATTTATATTATCGATTGGTGGTAATTTGTGATGAAGGAGGTGCGATTAAATTGATTTAGTTATCGAAAGGTTCTTGTGAAGATTTAAATTAAGTGAAGTCCTTGATCGATTGAGAATCGAATTAAAAATCGGTTGAGTAGTTTGAGTTAGAGGGCATTGAGATTTTAAGGAATTATAGAATTAATCCCAAATTAAAGTGTGGGAGTTTTATAACAATTTGTGAATAACGGATGCTTATTCCGAGGGAAATGAGTTGTTTTTGAGAGTATTTCCTTATTATGGTTAATTATATCCATGCAATTGTGAAAGGACGTACTGAGCCCTCGAGCGAGGAGGACACAGGCAGGCAGCAGGGTTAGCTGCGGGATTCACTTGTGAGTGGACCTTTATTTTTATTTAAATAATTCATGCAGCATGGTATTAAGTTTTGAAATGTGATTTTATGGAAAGAAAAGGATTAAAAAAGGAAACAGTTGACAAGGAGGCCAGTTTGGCGCATGCGTATCTTACCTAGTTGGCAGACCCTTCTAGGTAATAGTCTGGTTGGCAGTCTGGTTGGCAGTCCCTTCCAGACTACAGCTCAGTTGGCAGTCCCATCCGATGCGTCATCTGGTTGGCAGTCCCTTCCAGATGACTTGAGGTAGTTAGTCGGCAGTCCCGTCTACTACATGTGGCTAGTTGGCAGTCCCAACTAATCACCGCCTCCTACTCCGGTTGGCAGTCCCTTCCGATGCGTCATCGGGTGGCAGTCCCTCCCCGATGGCATGAGATGCTTAGGAAGCAGTCCTTCCTAGCCATCAAATGAGTTTCATGGAAAAATGATTGAGTTGGAACTTCATAGGGTTCAGCTGCATGATGGTTTTGTTAAAAAGAGAAATGGGGAAGCATACCATAAATTGTTTTGATTCTAGTTTCGGTTTTGTCCACTCACTCTAATGGATTTTATATGTTTTCCCCTGGGCCCTTCGTTTTCAAATGCCCAGATTTCATATTAGCAGAGATTGCGTCCAGGCTCAAGGACTTTGGGAATCAGCGCTTCCGTTTTTGTCCGTAGGTTATTACTTAACCTACCTTGTATGATATCGGCTTAGGTTAGTGTTGCTCTGATAAACCTTTTCTTTTAAGTTTGATGGATGTTGTTGCTTACGGAAGATTATGTTGGGTTTTGAACTTTCCGGATGTAATATATGTTCTTGGATTGTAAATATGATATCGTAGGTTGAGTAGAAGTTAATGTTGTAATCATATCCAGGTTTGTGAAATTTTTGGGTAGCCCATATTTAGGGGAGGTTCTGCCGAATTTTCGGTAGGATTTCGCTTAACGTGGGCCCCGCAGGCTCGTATCCAAGTAATTGGGGTGATTCCTGGGTCGGGTCCTGTCACAACAGCCCCAAACAGCCTAACAAACTGATGAAACTCCGAAACTGTAGAAAAAGACCAGAAACTGCACAAAAATTCCAGAAACTGCAGAAAAGAACAAAAACTGCAGAAATTATACAAAGCCTAATATCTACACGATTCTGTGATATGCTTCCCCACATATGGCAAAAATAATGCTTGAAACTGAACTCATCCTTAAAATCATTCATCACCATCTTGTGTCCCATCATCTGGAAAATCTTGAGAGTTTAGTAATGCTTGGTAACTAAAACTTTGAGATTCTTGAAATGGCATCCATAACATTGGAATTGGAGCACCACAATTTCCAGATTGCCGAAATGAAAAAAGAAAAAAAAATGAATAACTTTTAAGAAAACGAAATACCTTGGTTTTCTTGAACTAGATGAACAAATTTTACGAAAACGAAATACCTTGGTTGAATCAGAACTAGATGACTTTTCTGTATCAAGAGTTCTCCCTTTTCGATTCTTGGCCAAACTTTTTTCAAAATCACCTATAATTCTTTTTTTTCTTCCTCGAGCACTCTCCCCTTTCTTGAATCCCTTGGCTTGAACAACTTTTGCCTTATCCGAGTTATTTTTGGCCAGATTAATACCCTCAATCACATCATTGCTGGGAGGTGTAATCTGGTCATCCTTACCAAGATGTAATGTATCCATTTTTGAACATAACATGTCTTCAATAGCTTTGCTTAGTTCTCTCAATTTCTGAACAACAAACTTAAATGTCTCTTCTCTTTCAGTTGCCCGAGATGAAATCTTGATCAATATGGAACTTAGAGACTTGTACCAAGATGTTTGTTGTAGGTTGGTATCTACTTGGATGTCTTGGCCATACATGTCTTTCACTTTTTCTGATCTTGCTGTTCTTGTCCATCTTTTTAGAATATACTGATCAGGAGTTTTTTGACATTCATGTAGTAAGGATTTTTATTGCATAGAGGCACAGAATACCTTCAATCTCAAACAACCTGCAACTACATGATATAGTCTGGTCTTTCTTCACCCTAACACATCTCTTCTTTGGATGACCATTAAAGGCAACTTTATACACAATGTCATCACCATCTTGAATACATCCGACTAAGTTGTTATCAAGAGCCTTCTCATACTAAATCTGGAATTTTTCAAAAACAGCTTTAGTGTAAATATTTCCAGCCTTGATCACCATTGAAGAAAATATCTCAATAGAAGGTAACTTGCAGCACAAAGCATACTCCACCTCTAACTCTTTATACCGCTTATCATTGAGCAATCTATCAAAGTGCTTGAAAAATTGAACCACATCATAGTCTGACTTAACATATGGTTTTAGGCTAGCATTGAAACTCTCACTTAATTGGGTGCTATGCATTCTAGCAAGCCATGCCCACTTGACATACTGTTTTGCCCATTTCTCCTTTAAACGGAATATACTACTTAACCAAGGATTTTCATGCGCACAATATTCATTAAGCATTGCTTCCCACACAAATAGTAACTCATCCTCCTCTTCATAGTTATTCATACATTTTGATAAGACTGTGGTGACCTGTTCATCACCTTTGAATATACTACTTGCTTTCTTAATGGCATTTTGCATTATGTGCCATGTGCAAAGGCAGTGATATGTGTTAGGCATCACATTTGCAGCAGCTTTAGCCATTGCAGCATCCTGATCCGTAAAAATTGACTTTAGAGCCGTGTTAGACATTGCCTCCAAAAACGTCTCAAATAACCATGTAAACGAATCAGCAGTTTCATCATACATCATTCCTACCCCAAAGATTATAGTTTCACGATGATGATTAAATCCCACAAATACTCCAAATGGACGATTGGCTTCATTAGTTTTGTATGTAGTGTCAAGACTCACAACATCACCAAATAAACCATAATCAAGTATCATCCTAGCATCAGCCCAAAAAATATTTGTTATTGCTCATCACTATCCAATTGCACAGCATAGAAAAATGAGGGATTTTCTAATGCTTGATTTTGGAAGTATTTTAATAAGCATCCTGCTTCTCCATATGCCAATTTCTTTTGCCTTTGAGATTGAAGATAATTTTTCTGATCTTGTTTAGTGAATCCAAGAGCCTCTCTTCCACCAACTTCTCTGCCCATTAACTCGAATGAAAGCATTAGTGGGATTTTAGAATCTTGTACCAATTCCATCTCAGCTCCTTGTGAAGAAGTTACATTTCGTTGAGATGGTAGCATGTGAGCACACTCTTGTATTACAAGATCATGGCTGTGAGTTTCTTCAAATTGAACAACTCTGTACCTACCAATTGATTTATCCAACTTAATGATCATTTTAGCATCACAACTTGTTCGTGTCTCCGCTCGAGGATTCTTAGTCAAATGGTCTCGCTTATCTATTGTACGTAAACCTTCTTTAGAACAAACAAATATTCTTGAGATGAGCTTACCAGAATGCTTGTTCTTGTAATGTGTATGTCTTCTAATACTAAACTCAACTCTTTGCCCATACATGTTATAAAACTCATATGCTAATTCTTCCGAGTCAAACTCCATACCATTCCTTGGCTTGTAATCTGGACTAGTAGAGTCATCTCTATCCATAGCCTCCATTCAATCATTTATTTTCAATCTATAACATATAAAATCTGTATTAACATTCCAATCAAATTTAGAAGCAAAATGGATCATGCTATGAAGTTTGGCTTATATGCTATGCTACTCTGTTTCGGTACTCTGTTCAATTTTTAGCTCTGAAACAAAACAAAAAAAATGGAAGTTCCTGATATGACATACCATAGAATCAGATCAAGAGAATAAGAATGATTGAATCATGTCTTAGCTAAACATATATACATAGAATACTTTAATAGGATAAACACCCATGGATACAAGACTGAGATTTCAAAGAACCAAAACCCAAAACTAAAAATCTAAATGGGATAAGATCAGGATCCATAAGATCAATGCTAAAGAGCTAGATACAAATATCTGAATGATGAAATCAAAGTACCAGTACCTAAAGACCGAATCCAAAGGTGAATGAAATTTGGACTGAGACAAAGAGTTATCGTTAGTGAAGAATAAGAGACGTATCAACTGGGTTTGTCGAGGGAGTCTGATTGGAGGGAACTAGCAGAAGGTGAAAAATGTTGGAGGGAAACTTGAAGAAGCCTTAACGTCAACTATTTCAAATCGTTAGAGAGAGAGTCTCTCTTTGTGTGTTGTTAGCTTAATAGCCCTTGGATTGAGATGTGCTGACGTGGCGAGCTCACATTGATATCTAAGCAGATTATAGCAAAGAGAATCCAAGCAGAGAAGTCGAGTCCATACAATACACCCCCCTTAGTGGTTGCTTTTTGCAAGTCCCAGAAAACATATCAAGCTTAGTTGAGATCGTTCAATAAATTATTTATTTACGATTTCGGTAATTATAAAAGGTGCTCAAGAATATTTGCAGAAATTTTCACAGAGTGAAATCCTCGATTTAAGAGTTTGAAAATTAAGTACACGACACGACACGACTAGTTCGTAGGAATTTTCAGGGAATTTTTCTGACTTCCGAGCTATTTATAGTGATTTTCGGAAGTTTTAGAATTAAAGAAATTATTAAAGGAAAATAGAAAAATTACACAGTGCGATCATGGCCATCCATTCAGCCACCACTTCATCCTGGCCGTCGAATTAATTTCTCATTTTGGGCTATAAATAGTCATAACGGGATCGAACGATCTAGAACATCCCATCTTCGAGCTCTCTCAACCCGAGAGAGAGACCCGACAACCCGTGAGAAGGGTCCAACCAAAACGCAGTCCTCTGGCCATCTCTCGGCTGCGGACCACCGATGATTGCTCCCACTCCTTGGCGCTGATATCCTCCTAGCGACGGATCATCCAATCGGCGAAGGACTGGGATGATATAAGGCCCGAAAGCTTGAAACTTCTTTCGGCGATTCTGGACATTTTTCGGTAACTCTGGCGGCGATTTGGCTTGCATGGCATACAAAAGTTGGTCTACTCCTCGTGCTCTACGTGGTAGTGTAAGTTTTTTTTTTTTCCGAATTCGATTAAGTTTCGGAGAATGTGTGTTTTGGGTATACACGGCCACCACTGGGGACATTGGTTCCGGTGATCGTTTGGTTTATTCTCAGGCAGTTCTGACTTTATTTTTCAATGTTAGAGGAAGACTAGACGGTGGAAGCACTCGCCTGACAGACGTGAGGAATTGTCCGGGTGGTGAAGAAAAGGGAAGGAGTTTTCCCGGTGCCGTGTTCTTCGTCAAGGAATTAACTCACCGATTTGGGGATTCTGCTTTCGATCGAAATCGATATCAAGGTTAGTTGGGTTCAGTTTGGAGTTCTGAGCAGAGCCTTGTAAAGTTAGTTTTAGAATTAGTTGCCATGTTTGTATGCGTATTGTGAAATCATGTTTGAAAATGGTGATTTGGATTGGTGTAGTTTCATTCTTGGTTGATGCTATGAAATTGAAATCTTCCTGATTATATGATTGAGTTCAACAAATTCTCGTAGTTGTGGTGAGTCTGAAGTTATTTTGAATTAGGGGGAAAAGTTGGATGAGTTGGTGAATCTATTACTAAGATTATTACTAATATTAGTAATTGATGTCACAATTGTGGAATGGAGTTATGTTAAAAGAATGGTTGTGATATGTAGAAATGGTGTAAAATAAGTATCGGGTGTCCATAGTAAATTTAATGGAATTACTATGTGATGCGATATTTAAGGAAATTGGAAATAGTCGTGAAAGGCATGGAAGTTGGTTGGTTTTCTAACTTCAAGTAAAGTGTTGAGTAATTGGAACTATTTGTGAATGCAGTCGAGACTGGTCAAACTTGGTCAAATTGGTCAACTCCTGGTCAAACCAGGAAAAGTTGGTTTGACGATCTGTTAATCGTTGAGGTTTTAAACGTTGAGGTTTTAAATATGTGTTCGGAAATTAGGACTCCAATTACCCGAGGAACAGAATATTTAAGACTTTGGGAGTACGTGAAGAAAAGCATCGGAATTCAAGTAGGGGATTCGGGGCCTTACTTGGTTAGCTGTTTCATGTTTTATGTACAGTGATGCATGATACATTATCCGGTTTGGTTATGTTTAAATGCAATGCATACTAACCATACCGTGAGAAATGTCGTGGATGGCTTGAGGACGAAGGGTAGCACTGACTTCATCGGGTTCGATCCCCTTAACCTCCGGAGGGTTAGCTACACCAGTCGGACAGTGCTTTCATCGTAATGACGACCCGGTTCCATGTGTAGCTAGGCAGCTATTAGTAAATAGCTAGTGGACGCTCTTGCTACACTTAAACTGATTTGAGGTAAAGTCATGTAGTGGGTCTACGAGACCGGCCATCAAGTATTTCTTAGGGCCCGCATTCATTTGAATTTCATTCAACAGTTTTCGAGTCGAAATTATTCTAAAATTTGTCGTTCTTTAAATGAAATGGTTAAAGTATATTTTCATATTGGGATCCCAAAATATTGTTTCATGCATTGGTTTTTAAGTCTAACCGAGGTGAAACCCTACTGAGCATCGAGGACGAACGCTCACCCCTACAACAGTGTGGTTGTAGGTACTGTACATTGGTGACAAGATAATAGCGGACTGAGCTGGGTGTGTGAGAGCAAGCTTGATAAACTTTCGTAGCAGGACTCAGGTTCCGGAATCTATTCCGATTTCCATTTCTCAAATTTTGTTTTTTGGGAATTTGTTGGAAATTAAACTTATGTCGAACTTAGTTAAATTCTCATTATCTGAGATTCTTTATTCCTCGAGCTATCGTTCATATCAAGTTCTGGACGAATAAATTGACTTTAGTAATTTAAAGATTTTCACCTCAAAATTATTTTTAAGTTTTTACTGTGCTTTTACGAAAATTTTGTCAAACAAAATGTCTTGCGGTTCTCTAGAATGTAAATAAGGTATTCAGTTTATGTTTTAGAGATTCACGGCACTGTGACGTGCTTAAGCTAGTGAGGTGTAGTTTGGGGCGTTACACTTTTGAAGTGACATGATATGTTATAACATTGTTGTATTGTATCTAACAATCTGTCCCGCTTAACTAATTGTCACTTTGTGAGAATAAGATGATTTTAGTATCCTATTTGACTCGGATTTTCAATCGAAAGACATCAGGATGAGGATATTCAAGTTCTAGTTCTTCTATAAATGTTGCCTAGTTTGCTAGTTGCTCTATAATGAGTCAATGTATTTGATTCTTGTGTTTAGAACTGGAAAATTGAACGATTTTATAGGATTTAATCATAGAATTCATCAATTCGAGCACATTACCAATTACATAAACAAAAATAGAAAAACAAATGGCGGAACGAGGTCATTTCAAAATCTGTTCAATGTATAAATGACCATGCGCTTTACTCAATTAGCTCAATGCAGTCTCCATAAATGTGTAGTTTATTGCATGTTCTTTAAACGTTCATTTTTTTGTATTATATCATTAAGCTGCTCCTGAAATGGAAGGTGGGGGTCTATTCTTCCTTCTTGGTCACTGATCTTTTGGCTTTGTAGGTTTCAGAAGGTTCTGAAGGCATGTTCTTCTTGGTTTGATTTGTACCAAAAACGGTTACAAGGACAACTGTGTGGACCAGTTGAAGTGGGTGGCTAGGTGCACTTTTAGGCATTAGAGGACTTTGTTGCTAAGCGCCATTTTAGTGATATTGTCATTTTTCCAAAGGGTCACATTTTTGGAGGCTAATGTAACTCTGTCAATATATATTGTTCATTTGTGGAAATCATAAGTTTATCTTTCCATATTATCATTTGTTAGTTAGATGATTATAGTATCCTCTATCCTATCAAAGAAAAAATGGATGTTGTATTGGTTGTGTTACTGAAATGATTATGAAATCAAGTCCTTGACAGCTTTTTCATTGTGCAGCAAAAGAGAGGTCAAGATGATGAGGACTGGTAGCTTTGTGGACTCAGGGCTCAAGATCTGGTTCTGGTTAATTACTTCTCAGTTGGTTCTGCTATAATTTTTGCTCGAGCTTTACAATGAATCAGTATGTTCTTTTCTTGTTTTTAGAAATAGAAAACTGAATTTTTAGATGCTTTTGTATCTCATCATCATCAAGTTAATTTATCGTGTTTCATACACAAATCATTTTCCTACCAGATGATCTGACCAATCCAATGGTCAAGCTGTCTGATCGAAGATCTTCTCGCCGCGATGAGGTTGGATGCCTGAGTTGCATGTATGGTGAATGAGGTGTGGGTTGAGGGTAAAATGGAATACTTTTTCTTTTTTTGCGAATAAGAGACCTTTATTGAACATAACCAAAGATTACATATGGGAATGACCGGTGGTGGACATGAACTCCCCACTCTCCTCCCTAAAAACCAAACCAGTTACGGGTCAGTCATCAAAAATGACTTCCATGATCGAGCCAAAAGAGCCCAACCCCTAACCAACTATGTCACCCAACCTCACTGGCTACAGATAATCCTGAGAATATCGATAACACCTCATAGACAACCGCCATAACAACCAATGCCCTCTTCCACACCACGTTCCAATAAAGCCAGACCAAGTGTAAGGATCGCTTATCAGCACATTGACCATAAGATAAAATCGAAAATAAAACAACTCGTCCCCAGGAAATACACCACCTCCATGGCACATCAATTTGACCCAACCCTCGCTCAACAAAGGAGGGACCAACGTACTATTGACCAAAAGAACCTAGCCACCAACCTAGCTAACTGAAAACAAGACTCTAACCTACCTAACTGTACCTACATGTACGTTTGCAAGCATAATTAGCTATAATGAGCCACGCTCATTGTACCGCCAGAGGTACCGACTCTCACCAAGGGGGTGGCCTGCGGATACACAGCCAGGCGGGCTACCGCCCGAGTCCGGGATCACCCCCAGATCACATCTGACTCACCGCCACGCGCTGCGCCAGGACAGCATCAGAAGCTCCAGAAGCTGGGGACTGAAGCATATCAGTCCCACATCGAAAACATGAAGAAGATCAGCTCCTTCCTCACCTATAAAAGGTTCTCTCTTCTCTCCTCATTAATTACGCATTTACTACTCATTTATTGTTATGCTGCCTATATGCATTGACTGACTTACGCATCGGAGAAGCGAAGACCACCCAACGCGGTCTCCCTCTGACGCCTCGTCTCTTGTGTGACAGCTAGCGGAGGCCATCAAATCCCTAGAGTAGCGATCCGCCCACCGGACCCGCATTAAACGAAAGATCGGCTACCGCCAGACTTTGAGCATTAACATTGGCGCCGTCTGTGGGAACTCTTGAACAAAAGGTCATCCCACCATGACTAACGATAGCGGGGGAAACGCTGAAGAGCAGGCAGATCAGTCCACCATTCCCCAACCCACCAACCCAGCGGTAGGCATCAATCGCGCGCTATTCACCACCCCTGTAAACCCCGGCGGTGAGACAAACCCAAGTAGCAGCCGCCCGCCAGGCCAAGACCTCGCCTCTCTGTATGAACTGGCACTGGCGGATCTTCACAAGGCAAACAGAGAGCGTGAACAGGAACGCAAAGAAAAGGCCGAGGCCCAAAAGCAAGTGGCCACGCTTGTGTCACGCTTTGACGAGCTAAAGAGAACGCTGGAAGCAACCGCCAACCCTGCACGAAGCGAGCAGTCACGGAGCACTAGGCACAGCCGACCTGGTACAGGAGCATTGATACCAGCACCAGTTTTGCATATGCAGGTCCCGCTGCGCCCACCAAAGCTAGCGGGAATGGGGCCGCCCCTGTACCCCAGCTAATGTTGGAACAGGAGGTAGAATCATCACTGCACACCCACCGCTCGAGGCCTAGGGCAAGAACCGAGGGAAACCCACCCGCTCCCAGGTGAGGATCAGTTCAGCGGAGTACCCGGCTAGGCCCCGCCGGCGATGCAACTGCTCAAATACTGGAAAGGATGCAGCAGTTGGAACAAAGGTTAATCCGGGCGGAATCAAGCACCCCAGCGCCAATTTCAAATCCACTTTTCGCGTCCAGGCCAGGACCATTTACTGCTGCAATTTTGCTGGCCGTCAGACCGGCGTACGCAAAGACTCCAAAAATGTCACATTACAGCGGTAAGACTAACCCCTTCGTCCATATGGACACCTTCAAGAAGGTCATCAACAACAAGGGATTCGATGACGCCACCCTGTGCCACTTGTTCAGCGAAACGCTGGATAATGAGGCAATGAATTGGTTCTTCGAATGCCCGCCGGGATCCATGGACTCATTCCAGGCATTGTCACACGCTTTCCTTTCTCGGTTCATCTTACTGTCCGCCGGGCACCACAATACAAGCCAACTATTCAACTTCAAGCAGGGTACGGAGGAAAGACTGAAGGCATTCGTCACAAGGTGGCGAGCGGCAGCATCTCAATGCCGTGATCTTGATAAAACAATGGCTTCGGCGGCTTTTAAGCAGGGACTCCTCAAGGGGCCATTCCTCTATCACCTCAACTACAATCATCCAAATGTGGTATACGACCACCTCATGAGTGAGGCGGTCATTCATGCCCAGGCAGAATTCATCACATATGGAGAAACCCCACCGCCACCAGCAGCACTGGCAAAATCGACACAACCCTCCTCCAGTCAGCAGGGGACCGCTAACAAAACCTCCAACACACCGCCAACTGACAAAAAGAGGGAGTGGCAGTAGGGCCAGTACCAGAACAAGCGGCAGAAGGACCAACACTACAAGGGAAACCGCCCATCCCATGGGGACAACCGCAACAAACATACGGAGTCTTCCCAACAGTATGCAGTATTTACAGTCCTCACGGCCTCGTATGAAGAAATATACAATCAGTGCAAAGATCAGATTCCACCGCCGCCCCCGGGAAGATACCCAAAAACAGGAAAGCCAAGAAACACCGACAGGTGGTATAAATACCACGAGGACAGTGGTCACAATACCAACAGCTGCAACGCTCTCAAAAAGGCTATTGAGACCTTTTACCGTGATGGCAAGATGGAGCAATTCAAGGTGCGCCAACCACCACCTGTGATCGCTGACATTGAACCCTTGGGCCGCATCAACACCATTGACGGAGGAGCTCCAATCACCAACATGTCCCACAGGGCAAGAAAGCGTTATGCGCAAGCTAATCACCCAAAGGAAGTCTGTAACATCGGCTACGAAAGATCCGCCAAGCTCCCAAAGTCTGGTTGGGAGCCTATTACCTTCTCAGAGGAGGAGGAGCGCGGAGTGCATCTGCCCCATGATGATCCTTTCTTGATCGACGCCATTCTCGGCAAAATGTCAGTGGGAAGAATCCTGGTTGATAGCGGATCCACTGTCAACGTCATATTCAGTGGTTGTTACAACGACCTTAAGCGGAACAGAAAACTACTCCAAGATCATGAACCACTGCTCAGCTTCTCTGGTGACGTCACGCAACCACTGGGTTCTGACTATATGCGGCTAGTTATCGGTACTAGCCCATGTATGGCTGAAATACATATGGAGTTCATAATTGTCGATTGTTTCAGCTCATATAACGCCATCATTGGTCGGCCAGCGCTTAATAAACTCAAGTGCATCATCGCCGTATACATGCTGCTCATGAAGTTCCCCACACCCAACGGCACAGGCTGTGTCAGGGGAAGTCAGCAGTTGGCACGCGAATGTTATTCGACTACTATAGCACGATCAACCCGTTGCCATGAGATCCTAGCGGTAGGGAATCTAGTACCGCCACCAAATATCTTTGAGGACCCTAGGGATGACGAAAAGAAGTACGTCAAGAAGGAGCCGGTCAACCCAGAAACATCATTGAGGGTCGTCAGCATCTCTGACGAGCACCCTGAGCAGACGGTCCGCATAGGCACTCAATTAGACCCAGAGCTGGCGGCGGAATTAACTCAGTTCCTACGTGACAACGCTACGGTCTTCGCCTGGTCATACGCAGACATGCCAGGTATCTCCCCTGAAATCATCACGCACAAGTTGAGCATCAAACCATCCTTCTACCCTATCAAGCAGAAGCGCAGAGCCTTCGACGAAGACAAATACCGTGCTATAGGAGAAGAGATTGCCAAGCTACAGGGTATTGGGTTCATCCGCCAGGTCATCTATCCCCAGTGGATCTCTAACCTAGTTATGGTCAAAAAGCCTAGCGGCAAGTGGCGAATGTGTGTCGACTTAAAAAATCTTAACAAAGCATGCCCGAAAGACAGTTTCCCACTACCTCGCATTGATCAACTGGTTGATGCAACCGCTGGACACGAGCTCCTCAGCATGATAGACGCTTTCTCCGGCTATAATCAGATTAGGATGCATCTCGACGACCAGGAGTGCACCACCTTCACCACTGACAAAGGCCTGTATTGTTACAATGTGATGCCTTTCGGTCTGAAGAACGCAGGGGCAACTTATCAGCGACTGATGAACGCCATGTTCATGGAACATCTGGGCAAGATAATCGAGGTCTACGTAGAGACATGTTGGTCAAGAGTATAAAGGCCAGCGGACATGTGGCAAACCTAAAAATCATAATAACCATCCTCTTGGCCTACGGTATGCGCCTCAACCCATAAAAATGTTTCTTTGGCGTCATCGCCAGCAAATTTCTGGGGTATATTGTCAGTGAACAGGGCATCGAGGCTAACCCTGACAAGGTGCAAGCCATCCTCGACTTGAAGGACCCAGAGTGGAAAGTGCACGTCCAGTGCCTCCAAGGCAAGCTAACCGCCCTGTCCCGATTCATCTCCAGACTGACCGACAGGTGCGCCCCATTTTTCAAAGTCCTTAAATCAACCCACAAGAAAGTCATCGATTGGAACCCAGAGTGCCAGGCGGCGTTCCAGGGCCTGAAGGAGTACCTGGCGGCAGTTCCACTACTTTCCATTCCTGTGCAAGGCGAGACACTATACATATACCTAGCGGTATCGCAATCAACGGTAAGCTGCGCCATCGTCCGGGGGGAGAACCAGGACGAACTCCCAGTATTCTATGCCGGCCGAGGCATGAACAGAGCGGAAACTAGGTACCCTCCCTTGGAACAACTCGCTCTCGCACTAATCGTTTCTGCCAGACGCCTCTTCCAATACTTCCAAGCCCACACAATCCATGTGTTAACCAATCAACCGCTGAGACAAGTAATGCAGAACCCTGAACATTCGGGGCGCCTCAGCAAGTGGGCCATTGAGCTCAGCGAATTTGACATTGATTAGAAACCAAGAACCGCCATGAAGGGCCAAGTGGTGGCAGACTTTATCGCTGAGCTCATCGAGCATCAACCCGAATCCAAAGTCAGAGCACAACCAGGAATGGAGATGGTGGTATATGAGGAACAATCTCCCCAGCAGTCAGACTGGAACCTGCATGTGGACGGCTCCTCTTGTCCAAGGCCAGCTGCACCGGAATCATCTTAACAGGTCCTGGGGGGCTGAACGCGGAATACGCGTTGAAATTCAACTTCAAATCTTCTAACAACATGGCGGAATATGAGGCACTCATTGCCGGCCTACTCCTCGCCATTGATTCAGGGGCCGACAGTGTCAACATCTTTAGCGACTCTCAGTTGGTCGTTAACCAGGTCAACGATAGTTTTCAGGCTAAGGACCAACAGTTAGCGGCATACTTAGGGTACGTCAAGACACTGCTAAAAAAATTCAAGTTCCACACCATCACACAGATCCCCAGGGAAAAGAACGCCAAGGCTGATTCACTGGCAAGACTAGCAATCGCCCAGCCACACCAGAGTCTAGCGGACACAAGGGTAGAGTGTCTGGATAAGCCAAGTATCACAAAAACCCTGGCGGAGATCTTCAACATTGAGGCCAATCCTAGCTGGATGGACAAAATTATTAAGTACAAGCGCAACGGGACATTGCCAGAGGACAAGGTCAAAGCGCGACAGCTCCAGCGGAGAGCAACCCGCTACAATATGCAGAGCGGCAAACTTTACCGCCAGGGATTCACTCACCCCAACCTCTGTTGTCTAACCCTAGAGGAGGGAAAGGTCGTGCTGGCAACGATACACGGCGGAGAATGTGGAAACCACTCAGGTGCCAGATCTTTGGCCAATAACACAATGCGACAGGGCTACTTCTGGCCTACACTCGGTGACGATGCCCGGCAGATATCGAAATCTTGTCACAAATGCCAACAATATGCTGATCTTCCACATGCCCCGGCGGAACCACTATCGATCATCATCGGCCCATGGATTCACTCCACTTGGGGCCTGGATCTGATGGACAAATTACAAACCGCAAAGGGCCAGTTCAAATACATCATCGTTGTTATCGACTACAACAGCAAATGGATAGAGGCGGAGCCCCTGACGGCAATAACTACCGCCAAAGTAATTCACTTCCTCTAGAAGAACATCTATTGTCGATACGGTGTTCCGCATACAATCATCACAGACAACGGTACACAGTTCAATAACAAGGAACTCATCTCTTTCACCGCCAACCTGGGCACCAAGATGCGTTTTGCATCAGTTGCTCACCCCCAAACCAACGGCCAAGTCGAAGCGGCAAACAAGATAATCAAGTAGCTGTTTCAGAAGAAGCTCGATAAGGCCAAAGGTTTGTAGGCGGAGAAGCTCCCGGAAGTTCTATGGGCCATCAGAACAACCCTAACTTCCGCCACAGGTGAAACCCCCTTTTGTATGATGTTCGGAACTGAGGCTGTCCTGCCTATCGAGGTAACCCAACCAACCGCTAGGGTCGAAGGCTACTGCCCCGAGACCAATAGCGACGGCGTCAACCTCGACAGGGATCTCTTAGAGGAAAAACGAGACGCAGCCCATTTGCACAATCTCCAGAATAAGCAACGGGTATCGCGTTTCTAAAACGCCAGGGTCAAAGCCCGCAACCTCCAACTGGGGGACTGGGTAATGAAGGAAGTCATACCACCACCAACAAAACTCCGCCCAACTTGGGAAGGTCCATACAAAATTGTAGAAGTCGTTAGCCCAGGCACCTTCTACTTAATGGACAAGGATGGCATCACAACGACCCACCCTTGGAATACCGAACACCTTCGGTATTACTACAAATAGTCATATGCCGCTACCCAAGAGCATCTTGACTTAGCTAAATTTTTGTTCAATATTTAGCTAAGGGAAGCTACCCAATGGGTACGACCCCGCTTTTGTAAAAGCTGTTCAGACAGCTATCAATGAAACGAGGAATTATTCAAACCATTGTGTTACCAAGTCTAGCACTAGGGGCAACTGGCAACGCTAGTCAGCGGACCACGTCCGCTACATTGTGCACTTGGACCAATTTTAATTCCTTTAATGTTTCATTCGTTGGCAAAAGCAAAACTGTCAAAAAACTCTAGCGGTACAGACATCATCACAAAAACAAGATAGGAGCCTAGGTTCCGAAATTTCATATATATCCCAAAAAAGTCAATTACATCAGATGTTTACGCCTCAGCGGCTACAAAATTTTCTTTCTACTCCTATTTCAGGGGTTGGCTCCGCTGCCTTCAGCATCTCCACCGGCGGCCTGCGGTGGATGGGAACGGCTTGTTTGGTCCGACCCTCGAGCTGTAGGACTGGGGGTCTCTATTGTGCCATCCGCCCGGGTGTGGGCCGCCAAGAACCCAGCACGAGACACCTCAGACTGGGTGGGAGTCCACTGAGAGTCGCCCTCCGGAAGTCCGCCGCTCTCCCCACTACCCGAGCAGGCACCTTCAACCTGACCAGGGGTTCCAGATACTTAAAGAGTAATGGGATGGTGAGTTGCCAAAATTATGGCTAAGATTCTAGAAGTTGAAGATAGGCAAAGAATAGTTGGAGAGAAAACTATCAGTCATTAATTGTTGTTATTACTCGCATTGTTGCTGAAAACTTTACAAGATGGAGAGCAAAGTATGCCTGACTAATCTTGTAATTGACTAGCACCTGTCCTTGCATGCTCAAGATGAAGTCCTAATAATTAAATAAATCCTAATATCAGTACAACATACAAACATTCGATCTCAGTGGACACTAAAATGTTTTCGAGATAAATCCCAAGATCTCGAAGTTTACCTGAGGATTATTTAGGAGATTGACTTGAATGAGAAAATACATTTTGACCAAAAAAAAGAAGAGGAACATCCATGGGATATCAGGATATCAAATACGAAAACAAAGTTGAAGAGATTAAGGCCCAATACAAAAAAGCCGCCAGTGGGTATAAACATTAGATGGCTTCGCCCGGGTTCGAACCGGAGACCTTCAGTGTGTTAGACTGACGTGATAACCAACTACACCACGAAACCTTTGATTCAAGGATTTGTTTTCCTATTACCAATCGAATTGCAAAAAGAATAAAAAAGTCTTGGTTCCTCATAATTTAAAACCTTAGTTCAGTTCAGATGCATGGCTTCTCCAAAGGCAACGCCAACGACGATGGAAGACCTCCCCATAGATATTTTGATGCAAATATTCGATAGGTTATCCCTGAAACTATTAATCCAATTCAGCTGCGCTTCTAAGCGATTGAGGTCCCTTGTCGTCTCAAATCCCCAGTTCGCCAAATCGTACTTCAAGCTGAAAAAACTCTTGCTCGCCACCTCTTCTCTATTCGAATCCCTAAACTTGGAAAAGTCGTCATTTGGGGACGATTCTTCTGTCCGAAAGCTCGCCTGCCCATTCAAGCAACCGGCCCACGCCGTCAACATACTGGGCTCATGCAATGGTATGGTGTTTGTTGCAGTCAATGTTCATGATAGCTTTTATATCTGGAACCCCTCAACTGGGCTGTGCCGCAAATTGCCCAACCCAGGTTTTTCCTCGATTAATACAGACTTGGACTTATCAAAAACCATTATATGTCTCCACCATTGTGGTTTTGGCTATGTTTCTGCCACTGACGACTACAAAGTTGTGTAGCCGCTCACATTATGAATTCAACCATGCCTCTAGAGATCTTTTCATCCAGAGCTGGCTCTTGGAGAAGGATTGAATGCCCTCCCCAATTTTCCCCATTGGCCTATATGAGTGGAGCCAGGGGGGACTTTTACTAATGAGGCGCTCCATTGTCTCCAAAAACTGCGTGAGCCAGAGCTAGACACTCCCGGAAACACCATCACTGCTTTTGATTTAGCCAAAAAAGAGTTTCGGCAAATGCCGCTGCCTCTTTTGGGGGAGACGAGTTCAGATAGGGATTGTTTTTTCAGTGATATAGGGATTGTTTTTGGAGTGTGCCCGTGTGTATCGAGTTTTAAGAGGCAGAGATGGGGAGCCGGGCATGGTAGTCAGCAATGTACTAAAAGGCGCGCCGCGCCAAAGCTTGAAAGGCATAATTTTGCCTTCAAAACGCCTCTGTTTTGGTAGCTAGGTGCAAAGGCGCACAAAGTGTATGCTTAAGGCGCGGAATGCGCAAAAAGCGTGAAAATCTTGGTGAAAGGCGTACGCGTCAATGAATGCTGCAGCAATCCGAATAGTGAAATCCATGATTTTTCATCATCCATGACTACTCTGAATGTTGCTGCAATATGAATAGTGAAATCCATGGTTTCCCAGCCATGGCTACTCTGAACATAGACCGGCCTCTCCTTGATTCTTTTCTAGGTTTGAAATACGTATGAATATGGTTTGAGATCGTGTTCTCTGGAAGTTATGATAAATACTAGCTAATGGAAGATTTTTATCCCTTATTGAAAAAGGAAAAAAAGAAAAAAATGAAAAAAAGAAAGAAAGAGAACAGGATAGGGTTTAAGAATCTGCTCTTGGCATGGAGTTGGGATAGGGATTAAAGGAAGATACGTTTAAACTAGAAAAATAAAAAGATAAGGATAAAGACCAAGTCTACCAAATAACTGGAAAAAAGGGTTAGGGGTCGACCAATAATTATCAGTGAATAAAATTGTTTCCTTACATTATTAATGTTTTATAATTATAATATATGTATCATTTTCATATAATGCAAGGCTTACGCCCTATCAAGGCTCTCCCGAAAACGTCTCAGGGTACGCCTCAGTGTTTTAAAACATTGGTAGTCACTTTGATGAAACAGTCTTCCTGTCGTTCGGGGGAGATAAGAACACAGATGTTCAACAGGAATGACAGGAATTGTCGTGGTCTGTCCCCACTATGTCTCATCTTGATCCTTATTAAAGTGACGAGATCACACAAATATGCTGCAAACATGCCTGCAAGGAAGTACGTCCCTACGAGAGGACATAGCGTCACCCTACACGGAGGTAGGCATGGTGCCAACGCCAAAGAGAGTGGCAATCTGGCTTTACAGGCCATGGCCCCAGCTAGGATGCGTGGGAGGCCCGTGAGTTCGAAGGATACTTTGGCACATTTCAATCCTTTGATCATCAAGACTCAAAATCCGTCTTATGAGAATCTTCCGGGTTATGGTTATCGTTGGGGGACGCCTCAACGTCAGAACCTATTCTTGAGAATATAGAGCTCTATGAAACTTACACTAGTGTACATGAGACGTGGGATAGAAACTCCATCATAATTGGTGATGTAGTTGCGTATTTCGTTGCGCATGAGTTTGTTGAGTCAGATGATATCGAACCACGCTCCGTTGATGAATGAATGCCAACGTAGAGAGATTTGGCCTAAATGGAAAGATGCGATCCAGGTTAAGATGGATTCTCTAACAAAGAGGAAGGTTTTCGAGCTAGAGATGCTAAGACCTCCTGACATAAAACCTATTGACTAATGGGTCTTCGTTAGAAAGTGTGATGAGAAAAAGAGATGGCAATCTCGCCTTATGGCGCAAGGCTTCTCACAAAACGCCCTGGAATCGACTACGATGAGACATATTCTCTCGTAATGGATGTCATTGCACTCCACTACCTTGTCAGTTTGGTAGTTTCCGAATAACTGAACATGCAGCTTACAAATGTGGTCACTACGTATCTCTATGGGGATCTAGATACGGAATATACATGAAGGTTCATGGTGAATTTCATTTACCCAAGTCAAGAGGCTCTAGACCACGGAGCGCGTTTACAATAAGATTGAAACGCTCACTAAAGTGACTACTTGATTGGGAAGGGATATGCCCACGCGTTTCTATGACAAGTTTCGGATTCTATCGCGGTTCATGTTGGACATGATCTTCATTAGAAGCCCTTAAAGAGTTAAGGGAAACCGCTGAACACTTGAAATCCGAGTTTGAGATGAAGGATTTTGGGAGAACACGATTATGTCTCGGTTTAGAACTTGAGCAACGTGTCGATAGATGCTTAGGCATTTTGACAAGGTCAAGCTTTCAAGCACCCCCATGATCGTCCATAGTTTTGATCCTGAAAAGGATCCCCTTCGTCGAAAGGATGATGATGAAGATGTGCTAGAGGCAGAAGTGCCTTACTTAGGACAATAGGTGCATTATTGTACTTATCCCAATGCACAAGACCGGACATCTTATATGTTGTGAACTTGTTAGCTAGATATAGCTCTGCGATAACGCGACGCCATTGGATTGGTGTAAAAGATATCTTTCGATATTTGAGATGTATGATTGATATGGGCTTGCTCTATCCCTACAAAGAGATGATGGATTCGGACCCATCACACACCAGGTACGCCGCCAACACTGGCCTGCGTCCACTACCCCCATCCCTAAACTACATGTGTTTTGGAAGGTTTTGCTGATATTGGGTATCTCTCTGACCCAC
This sequence comes from Rosa chinensis, assembly GCF_002994745.2. Classification (NCBI taxonomy): domain Eukaryota; kingdom Viridiplantae; phylum Streptophyta; class Magnoliopsida; order Rosales; family Rosaceae; genus Rosa; species Rosa chinensis. The sequence goes on from NC_037092.1 coordinate 56,587,862, forward strand.
ACAAAGGTCATTCCCAATCCGGTCAAGTGTTCACCATGGAAAAAGACCGTGACATCTTAGAGGTCTACAGAATAGACCCTAGTCGCTATATCTTCGAACAATGCAGAGATCATTGCTCTTCACGAAGTGGTTCGTGAATGTATATGGATTGGATCCATAATTACGCATGTTCGAACAATTGTGGTTTGAAGTCTACCACAGATGAGCCTACGAGCATTTAGGATAATGCGACTTGTTTTGAACAAATGAGGTAAGGCTACATCAAAAGCGATAACACCAAGCATAATCAGCAACAACAGACTCTCCTCGAGATCAAAGTGAACTAGGTTCAATCTAAGGACAGTGAGACAGACTTGTTTATTAAGTCATTGCCCAAATCCACGTTCGAGAAACATGTGGCAAGAATTGACTTGCGGAAATTATTTGAACTCCCATGATCGTGGTCATCAGGGGGAGGCGCAGACATCAGGGGGAGATGTCTACATGTTCACCTCGAAACGTGAAGGGTGTGTTGTGCTCTTTTTCCCCTTCGACCGAGGTTATTTTTGTCCCACTGGGTTTTTTGTTACTCGGCAAGGTTTTTAACGAGGCAACGAGAGAAGCACCACGTTTGGACAACACAATGGGGAGTGTTTAAGGATATCTCTATTTGTGTTTAATCCAAACTCTAGGTTACTTGACCTAGTGTTAATAGGGTTCAATTAGAATAATCTAGAGATTCTCTTTCCTTGTATGATTCTATCTCTATGCATTGTAATCTTCTATATAAAGAGGCCCCTATTATCAATGAGAATACACAGCGATTATCTCTCAATCTCTGATTCCCTAAAACACCAACAAAATTATTAATTATTTTAAGTGAATAAAATAAGACATCGAATTTATTTTATTTTTAGAATCTCTTACAATTTTTTTGGTTACCCTTTTTTTATTACCTTTATATATACACATATTTATTAATTGAATACTTAGGAATGTTTATATGAATTTTTCACATGGTGAAATCGGTACTTTTTTGACTCGATAATAAAGTATGCGATGCGACGAGTCTGTAAGAATTATTGGGGAATATTTTGGATACTCAAACTAATTTCTATGCATTTCGGAAGTTTTGAAATTTTGGAAAACATGTAAATGAAAAAGAAAATAGGTGTGGTGCGATTAGGACTGTCGAATCTTCCAATGATTCATCTGTGCTACCCAAAATTAATTGGGGAAGGCTATAAATGGGGGTCAGATCAGGTCAAACCCGCTAGAACCCTCGACCCGTGCGATGACCTTGCTACCCAAAAGAAGACCCGATCGGAAATTCCTTTTCAAGCAACAAAAAGACTGCGGACCACTGCAGTTGAGTTCGACTAGTCATCACCGACTTCTTCTCAATCACGACTCAGCCATAAATGGAGCAAGGGGGTAGAATCGAGCACATAAGGTATAGACACTGCAGTTGGGTTTATGCTTTTTCCGGCTACTCCGATCACCATTGTTGATGCATGAGGTATAGACACTAATCTTCTCTTCACGCTCTACACGTTTATATACTTGGTTTCGATTATAGTCGAGTTTTGATGGAATTGATGTTTTGAGTGGCATCAGCTTGGCGGTCTGGCATCTTCTCCGCTACGCAACAGAAGACTGGCATCTTCCCGCAGAGGTCTCTCGGCCTAGTTGCTAACGTCAGCCACGATCTAGAGCTGTTACCGAGTTGGCAACCGGCGAGCTTCGGTCAAGAAATTGGTCAGGGGCTTGGCCTTTTCCTTGGCCGGTTACCAAAGTTCAAAGCTTGGTCGGTCACTTCTCCACCGGTGGAGGCCATTTTTTTCCTCCATGTCAGTCACCACCTCACCTTGCCCAACTGGAGACTGGTCAAGAGGGCACCAGTAGACTTGCTCTAAGTCTACTTGGTATGTATCATATAACTTCTCCCAAATGAACATGACCGTAATGTTCCAAAATATTATAATTTAACCCAAAATTATAACAAAGACAAGGAGTCACAAGACTGTATAATTTTCTTCATAACTCTATGGGTTTACTTCAACAGTGTCTGAACTCTTCGAGAACTTTTGAAATGATACCTGAACTTTCAAAGTTATCAATGTGATACCTGAACTCATTTTTTCATATCAACGTCATACCTGCTGTCGATTTCCGTCACAGAACCGTTAACTATGACCACGTGCCCAGCACATGAGGCATAAAATAAGGGTAAAAATGACATTTCCCACTTCCATTAGTTCTTCACGGGGTTTTTTACTTCAACAGTGTCTGAACTCTTCGAGGACTTTTGAAATGATACCTGAACTTTCAAAGTTATCAATGTGATACCTGGACTCATTTTTTTGTATCAACGTCGTACCTGCGGTCGATTTCCGTCCCAGAACCGTTAACTATGACCACGTGCCCAGCACGTGAGACACTTAATGAGGTTAAAAGGCTAATTTACCCTCAAAAGTATTGTTTTTTATTTATTTTCTTTCTTTCTTTCTTTCTTTTTTTCTTTCTTGTTTTTCTTTTTCGACGTCTTCTTCCCTCTGATTGGAAGCCATGGCCACAAATCAGATCTCATCTTCTCTCTCAACCACCCAACCCTTTCCAAGCACTACTTGACTACAACCACATTGAACTCAGCTAGATCGATATGGCAACCTTGCAAAAATTCAAGCTCCTCGCCACTCAATGCCCCGTCGTCGCCTGAAGCCCCACGTGCAACCCATCTGCTAGCCCTGTCATCCACCTCCACCTCCACCACCGTAAAACCCTCAGATTGTTCCTCACCAGCACCTACCGCCGCCGATTGCCTCGCCAGAGTACCTCATCCGATGCTCCCACTAAGTACTGATATTACAGCCGCAAATAACTAAAGGCCAATTCGTTTTTTGGACAAATTGATTAGAAGCTGGAATCAGTGAAATGATCATTGCCCCATTGTTTGATAAATCATATACAGATAGATATAGTTATACACAGACATGCAATCGCGGAAAAATCAGTTTTGGGTTTTCTCCCATCATCACCATCCTTCGCCTTTTCACCGCTATTGAGAGAGAGAAAGAGAGAGACTCTTAGTCTCCTTCAATTTTGCATATTTTGATTCAATTACAAAGACACAGACTATTTTTGAAATTGATGAACTTATGTTGTGATGTTAGTTGTGGTGAGGAAGCCGAGTGCCACGACGGCGTGGCCCGCCTCCGTCATATCTCTGGCAAGCTATACAAGAAGGTCTGGATTGCCGCCGACCATATTCTCTCTCTCTCTGATCCCTCTGTCTGAAATCTCAGATAAATTTCAAGTCTCAGAGCTAGAGGCCAAGAGTCGTGAAACCGTCTACACCGCTCTGACCAGTAATAAATTCAGAGAAGCAAAGCCGTCGAGCAAGTTGTGCTTGGAGAACTCCGACGAGATGGAGTCCCCGGCGGTGTCCATCCATCAGAGAATTGGATTCAAGTTTTGCTTTGGGTTTTGCATTTTGCTAGGAAATGTCATCATCCCATCTGATTGCATTTTGCAGATGAAAAAGGAAATAGAAATGGAGAACAAGAACTGAAGGTACGACGGGACACGTGAAGAACTAAAGGAAGTGGGAAATGTCATTTTTACCCTTATTTTGTGCCTCACGTGGTCATAGTTAACAGTTCTATGACGGAAATAGACCGCAGGTACGACGTTGATACGAAAAAATGAGTTCAGGTATCACATTGATAACTCTGAAAGTTCGGGTATCATTTCAAAAGTCCTCGAAGAGTTCAGACACTGTTGAAGTATATATTTTTTAGGGTAAATTAGTCTTTTAACCTCATTAACTGCCTCACGTGCTGGACACGTGGTCATAGTTGACGGTTCTGTGACGGAAATCGACCTCAAGTACTACTTTGATACAAAAAAAATGAGTCCAGGTATCACATTGATAACTTTGAAAGTTCCTCATTTCAAAAGTCCTCGAAAAGTTTAGACACTGTTTAAATAAAAAACCCTAACTCTATTTAGATATATTTTCAACAACCAAAGCCTAAAAGTCCTAAATAGTAAAAGTGCATGCAGATCAGTCGAATATCAGACGCCATTGTTTTTGATCATGAGGATCCAATTCCGAATAATATTTCATCATCGTGATTCACGAAAGATATTTCATCATAAACCAAATCCAGAATAATCAAAGGCTCTGTTACAAGCCAGTGAGCCACGGGACGTGCTCCCAAAAGTAGTAACCAATTTCCCCTCTTTTTAAAAAAAAAAAAATGAAGAAGAATGAGAACAGATGAACACTATTTATCCATAGGGAAGTGCTAGACTCACATCCAACCACACCAATTAAGCAAGTTGTTGGTGGTGAACTAAACCACTGCCAAAACCCAAGAAATTTCAGCTGCTGGTTTTTTCTGATTCCCTCTTCGAATGGTCCATTCCATTTCCTAGCCAGCTATATATAGATATAGCCGACAGGCACTTATTACTTGCTATACACACTACATAATACACTAGGCAGCTCGTACATGGAACGATGATGTGCATGGATTACTATCGTTATTGTGAGGGTGATTTATGGACCACGAGGCACGAGCCAGATTGATTTTACATCTCCTATCAAACCAAAGTTTAATCCCGCAATATATAATTGATAGTACAAAGGATAGTAGGTGTAGATGTAAATTGATATAAATTGATGTATAACATGTATTAGGTACCATTGTTCATCTGTAAGTTTTAATATCAAAATAAATGTAAGCATTAAACTTAAAATCATTCATAAAATAAAATAAAAATAATAAAATTTAAAAATTAAAAAAAAAAACTTAAAATCATTTGGCAATTGATCAAAACACTCAAAACCATGTGTGTTTCTAGGAAAAGTCACAAAAAATTTTATATTATTCTAGAATAAAATTTTATCGCTACCACGTTAATCCTTTTTATTATGTCAAACCTATTTTTATTTGATAATATGATAAAGAAAACAATTTCTCTATGTGAGCAATTAGTTTGCGGTTTAGCGGGCAAGTGATCGAACTACCCTAAAATATCAAATGGCAATGCAAAGTAGTGATTTGAACCAATGAAATCGCGGTATTTTGACAAAAGTTAATACAAGACCAATCTACAACAAGTATTTGTCATGTAGACCAATAATATTAACTAAAATTGTGTTTATGTGGTTGTTTGAAATATAAATTTTAAGGAGAAATATCACTTTAGTCATCGAACTATGGGTCGCTCGACACTTTGGTCATCTAACTTTTAAAAACTTTATTTTGGTTATCGAATTATATCACTTTGGTCATTCTGTCAGTTTTCTCTGTTAACTCCAGGGGTATTTTGGAGATGAAATGTTTTACCCGCCATTTTTATAACTTAATCCAATTTTCCCCACCTAAACATAAAATTTCATCCAATTTTGCCAATTTTTCCCTCCTTTTATTCATGCATTCATCATCAGTAATCAAAGCATACATTAGAGAAAAATAATCGAGTCAGAGAATGATTCAAAGTGAGGGAATATAAGAGGAAGAAAAATATTGATTTAATAAATCAAGGAATTATAAAAGGAGGGAAAAGTTGGCAAAATTGGATGAAGTTTTATGTTTAGGCGGGAAAAGTTAGATTAAGTTATAAAAATGGCGAGTAAACCTTTAAATCTCCAAAATACCCTTGAAGTTAACAGAGAAAACAGATGGAATGACCGAAGTGATATGAGATGATATAGTTCGATGACCAAAATGAAGTTTTTAAAAGTTGGATGACCAAAGTGTCGAGTGAGCCATAGTTCGACAGAGCTTCTTCCACCCACCTAGGTGGGTGCTCACTTGGGGTCTTCAATAGTGCGTGCAATACACTCGCTGTTAGGATCTGTTAGGCCCAAAAAAAAAAAAAGCAAAAAGGATTGAGATGGCTTGAACCTGAGCTGCCACCCCAACACATCATTCATTACCAACCGCACCAACACCAAGACTAATGCTATTTGTCTTTGGTTCACCAACTTTAATTAGTTATGAGGGCTGATTCTTCTTCTTCCTTCTCCAGACTCACCTGCGATTTCAAAATCATTCTTCTGACTACAATTATCCATCTATTCACCCATAAAATTCGACATTCCTGTCCTGATTCTAGGTTGGGGCCGATGGGTTTTGCTCTGCTGGGTCTGGAGAGTTGGTGTTCCTTATGGGTTTTTAATCTTTCGTAACCACTTTCTCACACTTCAAACTTCAACGAGCAATGGCGTAGAAGATGAAAGAAAATGAAGATGAAAAATTGGACTACAGGACCTCTGTGTCTTTGTTCCTTCATAACTTCTATTAGCTTTCAATTTCATTTTTGTTTCACCATAGATAGATTAATTATTTTGTTTCATTTACCCGTTCCACGGATTTTTACCTATTTTGACTGTAGAGATTTTTTTTCAAACAGAGTTAACGACACTAACAGTGAGCTGCTTTGTTAACAAACGACTGATCTGATGGCTCAGATCGCGTAGTCGCCTCATGAAGCTAGATCGCTTGACAACACATTGGGTGACCACCCACCGAGGTGGGTAGAAGAATTTTCGATAGTTCGGTGTCCAAAGTAATATTTCTATCTAAATTTTATCAGGTAATAAATAAAAATATTTAAAGGGATATTGGTGTCGATTACATCCTTGGGTGGGACCCTATTTCTCAAGGGAGGAGATGCGAGGACTCGACGTGGTTGTTTGTTTGGCACTTTGGCGCGACAAAACTGATCGAACGATAAGCGCCTGACAAGGACGTCGTAAACGGCAGCAACCATAGGGCTGGGCACGGGCCGGGTCCAACAATAATTTCACTAGGCCCGGGACCGGCCCGTTTTTCATTGAGCCCGGACCCGGCCCGCATTGACACAAACAGGGACCGGCCCGGGCCCGGCACGTTTGAGTTCGGGCCAGGCTTGCGGGCTTTCGGGCCCAAAAACCTGTATTTTACCATTTCTATATCTAGTTATCTACTTTGCTATATATCATTCAAATCAACCTGGTGAAAATTTGAATTAAAACACTATCAAAATCCAAAGTTCAAGCTGCAAATTCGAATATCCAGAATACATAATATCCAAATTCAAGTACTCTTCAAGAACAATTAAAGCTACAATTGAAATACAAAGTGTCCAAATTTAAATATGAAGTCCAAATTCAAGTACAAATATGCAATGAAATAGAAATTAGAAAGTCCTAATTCAAATACAGCAACTTAGTAGCCATTCTTCCAGTCTTCAATCCAGGCATCTAGCAGTTCCCCAACAATGTAGTCATCCATTAATTGGCTTCCACACTTATCCCTACAGATGTTGGAGCCGTAGGCGGAGCCTCAGGAGCTCCCGGGTTTGGTTCAGCTGGAGCTTTCGGTGATGGTACAACAGCATTCCCATCGGTGGCCATTCTACAACCAAAACAGGGAGTTGGGACCATCGTCAATACAATAAAAAGTAATTACTTTGATTGAAACATCGCAAAAGATGATGCTACTAATAAACAGCAACTAGACTCCAAAAGCTTAATTCATTAAGGAGTAGACGAATAAAATACAACAAGCTAACACTCCTAATCCCATTTGGTACATGAAAATGGAGGCAAATGCACACTTAAAAAATATATATATATATATAAAAGGAACCTATATAGCTGCAATGGAGATTATATGTTTGATCAGGAAATCAGCATCTACCATTGTCTAATAATAATACTAGTCATGGAAAAGTAAGTATTTATTGATAGGAGATATAACTAGATAGGAAAATCACCTTATGTACAAGTAATTCATACTTGATTTTGATCTTTATAATAGACCCAGGCATTAGTTGCATTTGCAGCATGCACAGGTGAAGCCATCACTCTATGGCACACCCATGCACTATCTGCACTAGACTATAGCAATCTGATCTCTCCATAAAACTAAACTAAACAATCACACTTTTGCACACCTAAGCATTATCGCACTAGAGATTAGCAATCTGCTCTGTTCATGAAATAATATTGAACAATCACACTGTTCCATACAATGACAATCACATTGTACTCCTGCTTCCCAATCTCATTGAAAAGAAAGTAATGCTAATGAAAACTGGTGAGTTTCCTGTTGACATTAAGCTCCACATACTATTACATGAATGAGAAATTGAGAATATTCATATCTTCTCATTTATCGCAGAAACCAACAGGAAATCAATTTCAGGGTTCAATTAGGGCTTAAATTCACCTGTCGAAGGATCCCTGGGTGAAGAGCTCAGAAGCGGCGGATCGGTGAGAATCGGTGAGACTCCAGTCCTGCAAGAAATGATTGTGTCAAAATACTTAATCTTGGAATGCAAAGAGAAACTAAGAGAAACTGAGCAAAGAGAAACTAACCTGCCCAGATCGAGTAAGCTAGTTGAAGGTTCAGATCGATGAATTAGGCTGAGACTGAAGTGAAGAGACAGAGAGAGAGAGGTCTTGGAGATGGCGGAAGCGGCTGGAGGAGAAGCGCCTGGGCAGATCGGCTTTGTGAAGGAGAAGGCCTCTCTCAGATCGAGTTTGGGTTAAATCGATGAATTGAAGAGAGAGAGAGAGGTCTTGGAGATGGCGGAAGCGGCCGGAGGAGAAGCGCCTGGGTAGATCGGCTTTGTGAAGGAGAAGGCCTCTCTCAGATCGAGTTTGGGTTAAATCGATGAATTGAAGAGAGAGAGAGAGGGCTTGGTGTTGGCGGACATGGCGGAAGCGGCTGGGTTCTGTTCAGATCGATTTAGATATGGCGGCCTCTCTCTCAGTCTCTCAGATAGTCAGATCGGGTTTGGGCGTTTGGCCGTTTGGGACTTTGGGGGAAGAATGAGGCGAGGCCGCGAAGAGTGCGAGACTAAATGTTCACTACTTCACTTTAGGTTTAGGACTTTAGGTCAGTGGGGAATATAATTCAGTATACCTGATCCTATGACAATATTTTGTGGCCTTATATTGACCAATAAAACAATGACATGTGTCTCTTTTTTACCCAATACGGGCCTGACGGGCTTTTTCAAATTTGAATGTCAGGGCCCGACCCGAACCGTCACTTTGAAAGTGAAGGCTCGGCCCGAACCGTTTTGGTGAAAAAAAAAATAGGGCCCGGCCCGAACGGGTCGGGCTTTCACGGGCCGGTCCGGATTTACGGGTTTTCGGGTTTAAACGCCCAGCCCTAAGCAACCAGTTACAAGTCCATAAAATCGAATTGATTCTTACCAAAGACCAAGTCCCATCGATCTTACCCGCACACAGTCCGTGCCATTGCTTTTGTTTGTTTCCTAAAGAAATCAAATATTCTTACCGGCCACATCTTCATCTTCATTGGTTCAAATTATATATCAATATACTTAAACTTTATTTAGAAAACCTCTCTCAAGACTCTTATGCCTTCTAGAATTTTTTTTTTTTTAAACTGTTAGATCTGTGTTTTTACCGAATGTGATGGTTGAAAAGTTATGCTTACGAAATTTTTGTATTTTAAAATTAGTAGCAATGGCGGAATTAGATTTTAGACTGGTTTGATATATATATATATATATATATATATATTGATTAAAATATAAGAAGCATTTTCATAAGAAAGAAAAAGAAATGGTGAGAGTTTTAATAGAAAGTAATGTAGGAAAAGACGAAACATTAAAGAAGTGACAATGAAACAACTGAAGTATCTGTGACAAACTCTACGGAACAAAATATGAATAACAAAAAGTCTTTGCACCTTTATCTCTTTTGCCTGGGCTTAAGTCCACCCAAGCCGGTGGCTGGTTCTGCCACTGACTAATGGGACAAACAAACTGGTCTATATACACGTATCAATTGAACTCGAATCTATCTTTACTTTTAATCCTTTTATATCTAGTCAAATTAGTTATAACAAAATGTTAGTTTGGAGATAAATACTACAGACGTCTTGAAAATTACTAGTACATCATATTCATAAAATTTGTATAATACTAGTTTTTTTTTTTTTTTTTAAATAATAATACTAGTTTATCAGTTATCACTACATAAATTTAGTCTAATCTACGCTAATAAATTCGATTAATTAACGCACCGAGTGAATATCGTATTCCAGTGATTCCAGCTTTGGGTAAAGCAATGGACGAGTCAAGTTGTAGGGAATTATTCTCTAAAAACTGTAGCGAAGCAAAACGCATTCTCGATTTCCTATGCACACTTATCGAGGACGAGGTAAAAGTAAAACTCATCTCGTAATTTCACGAGAATTTGGCGGTAAAATCTACCGGAACTAAACTCCAAATTAAATTCAATTTATTAAATAGGCAATTGTCATGGACGGTTGGGATTAACTTTCTCATACGCGTGGGGGCTAGGTGCTACATACCCGTTTGCGTGTTTTGGAATTTGCATAATGAAGAATGTTCTGCTCCGTCGCGGCTTCCAAACTCAAGTATCCGGGAGACAGTACTAAAAGAGATAAAGGTCTGTGAAATTGAAAAATATTTTCATTGACCAAAAGAAAAAGAAATTAGATCAACTATATTTGGAAGTAACTATGACTGATGACTCTATGAGGAACATCATTCTAAATTCTAATTATTAATGGGAGGTTTTTATTATAATTTGGTCTTTATCCCTTATGATTAGTTGGATCAATATGAGTAGTTAATTTTGACAATACATTAACATTTTTCTTTTAAATTGTTTGCGAAAAAGAATACCAATGGGGCTTGTGGTTTTGGAATCTCATGTATACACATCTTTTAACACCATTTGGGAAAGTTCATGGAGACAATACTTTGGCTCATGAGGTGATGGGTTTAGCTAGGTAACGTAATAAAAATATATTGGACATTCAAATTGCCAATCCTGGAATGACAGTTCGACCCCGTTCTTGGCCTATGGGAAAGTTACCACTTAAAATTTGTAATATGAATTATACCAAATAATATGTCATACACTGTACTTTGGTCTTATCCCTTCTGATTAGTTAGATCAATACTTTTGTTTTGAAATAAAAGTTGATAACATTAGATCAACAGTTAAATCGGTTAGAGACTAACAAAACTTGAATAAAGCAATTGGCGGGAAAGCAACCATCTCTCTTGTCAAGCATTGGAACTCATTACAAACCAGGGATGCTTGCATGAATGCAAGCCTAGTACAACTAAAAAATAGCCTCGCTTCCTAAGAAAAAAATTGATCATCTACACATCACACGCCTACGCTCAATTGTGGTATAAATGAAAAATAAAAACATCTCAGAAAGCTCCTAGAAACTATCTTTGCGCACACTAAACTTGCGATCTCCAATCTAACTCGAGATAATTACTGATTCTATAGAAATCATGATCTGAATTAAACTGACGCTTTAGAGACCATACAAAGCCCAACACGGCCTAAGTAGGTCAAACTCTCAGGCCAGGCCAATTCAAAACATTAAGTAATGGATGAGAGTGTCAATGCACCCTCCTTGTGAGCCTTAAAAGCAAGCCCAACTCGTTCAAGCCCAAGCCTAAGCAAGGTTAGTAGTAGGGTGAAATTGCATCATTTGCCATCCTGTCAGCGGTTGGCCCGTCCAGCCCATCATCATCGGCACCGACAAGATCAAAACCCGGCCCACTTTGTTCTTTTGTAGCCAACACCAATCAGTCATTCTAATTAGAAAAATGACGTCTACAACTCCCCTCCTAGCCTGGTCAATCAACCTCTTCGAGCACCAAAAAACATGCTGACCTACCTCCAAGCTATCCAGAATGCTGCTGCTTCAGATCAAAACCCGGCCTTAGATTTGCTAGAATCCTACCGATATCAAAAATTGCAATCTGAGATCAAAAATTTGATAAGTCGAATCGAGAACCTCGCTTGCCTTCACGCCTAAGAACAACACACAGAACACCTCGCTTGCCGTCTACTTGAAACCCTAGGGCTAGGGTTTGCTGAACTTTGCATTAGTATATGACACTATTACTTTAGGTTTACATTAGTTAGTTGGATCAATATGAGAAGTTTTAACAATAAATTTATGATTCTATACAATAGCATGTATACAGAAAAAATACAGAGATTGAATAATTAATGTAAATTACCATTTTTAAATGTAATATGAATTCTTTTTTTGGACAAGGTGTAATTTGAATTCTACAATTCTACATTTATGTAGCCTATGTCATGCAATTTGTTTCTATGTATTTGGATAGGGTGAGTCTATTCAGACCTCCCAATTTACTATTTGGACATCTCTTCATTTTTTTGCCACTGAACTTCCTGATTTACTCCTATTTTTATCTATTTACATCTCTGTTCTATATGCGATGTTCCAATAATAAAAGAAAAAAAAAATTTGCACTTGCAAACTCCACTTAGCTTTCATGATCAACTGAGAGCACACCAAAAAAAAAACAAAAAAAATTCTTTTAAGATTAACGATTTCTCTGTTTTTGGTAATTACGATCGACTAATTTGAACTCTTAATTTCAAACCCCATTTTGTGTTCTTCTTCAAACAATTTGGCATTACTTGATGCAGTTGAAGTTGGATTTCCATTGGAGCAATTTAAAGAACCTTATAATTCTTGATTGCCCAGCCAGGTTTGATGAATCTTTGTCAATCCTATTTAGGTTGAAAGAAAAGTCAGTGAAAATAAGTCTTGACCCTATTTTTGTTTTCTGATTTCAAAGATATATTGACGTTGAAATTGCATAAATTTAAATTCAAAGATTTCAAATATTATCTAATCTATAATTTATAGAATCTAATAATAAACTTGAGATGAAACAATGAAGACGTCTCAAGCTCTTGGAGCTAGTGACAACCAATTAGGAGATGGGTACAAGAAGAGAGAGAGGGAAAGGAGAATAAAGAGAGGATTACAATAGAGAGTTGGAGAGAAAGAGAGATGTCTACTGCTTAGATCATATGATATATGTTTTTCTTTTTTTATTTTCCAATTTTGATCAAAACGTATTTCTTCCTCTTCTTAATCTTTGATTAGATGGTGATTTCAAATAAATAAGATGGAGCAGTTATTTCAAAGTTTGAATTTTAACTTTCTAAATTTTGTGGATAGGGATAGAATTGGAGAGAGAACTGCAAGATGTAAGCGATGAGCTGCAGCTCCCACGATGTAGATGCAGGTTTTTTTTTTTATTTGTAGAGGGGTAAAATTGGTTTTAAAATTGTGCAAAAAATGAAGGAGGTCTAAATAGCAAATTAGGAGGTCTGAATAGAATAACCCATTTGAATATATTAGCCAATAAAAGCATAGCTAATCAAAATAAAGTATTAATAATTCACACAAAAGGTAAAAATGATTTAAGCATGACGTGGTTGGGTATAAGATAAGATTTATTAATGTATTCTCAGTTTTTTATCCTCTGACGGTCCTTTTTTTAGGTTACTTGAAACTGTATGATTTAATAAAGACATCTTCATTGTATTCAATTTCAAAACTTTCAACGTAACAAATTCCGAAAAAATGTGTCTAACAGACACGATGTTAAAATTCGAGTAAATGTAGTAAAAAATTTAGTCATAACAAATGAATAAACAGAGCTTGATAAAGATAAGATAAAGACCAATTATTCGAAAAATAAGGAAACTAAATCTAACAACTTTTGCCCAGGTGTAGACAGCTTAGGATGGTCTTCAGATCACTGGATTCCTAGTCTTTATCCTCCCTCGTTTAATGGGATTTGGAATTTTTCGCTTTCCGGGGAGAAGAACTTGACCCTTGATCATGAGGGATAGGATCTAACCCAACCACGGTTAACTTTGACCAGCATTAGCTTAACCTCAGGTTAACTTGAGCCCTTTATAAACAACTCCACTTCGTGCTCTTTTCCCTCATCACCTTCTCATTTGCGTTTCAGCAAAATCTCACTCTCATTTGCGTGATCGGTCACTCTCTAATTTCCATTTCCCATTAGCTCTTTGATACTCATTTTCGTCTCAGATTCTGGTTCGCGCTCTCTCTATCATATCCCTAAATTTTTCTCTGGCTCTTTTGCTCCACCATTATCATCAAGAAATTTGAAATATAGCCCCTATATTTTTCATGCACCACTAAAATTTGGACAAAAAATGTATACAAAAGCGGAAAATATCTGCCGATACACCGATATATCTGTGTCGTCTTACATACTCATGGTGATGTTTTGAACTTTTGAAATACATAAATGATGTTAATTAATCCTTTTTGTTGTTGTTGTTGTAGTGGATTGAGATGGAGTTTAACGGTGACGGAGATTTCAGCTTTGCGACTGGGAACGGCAACGGAGTGGCCAGGAATGGGCTGGCGAAGATCCATACGACACCACAGAACGGGAATGGGGTGTGCCACAATGATAGCTCGACGACTGTGAAGGCTCAGACCATCGAGCAGCTTCATTCGCTGCAGAAGAAGAAGTCGGCACCAACGACACCCATCAAGGGCACTCAGGGAGACTTTGCTGTCGCTCTCTCCGAGGAGGAACGCCAGATGCAGCAGCTCCAGTCCATCAGGTATTTCCACATGTCAAACCGTGACTTGTGCACCCACCATTTTGGACATTTTATAATATAAAATTGAAAGTGCACTATTTTATTTGCTTTTTAAATTTTTGACGTAACTTAAAAAAAGAAAAAGAAAATTTGACTCATAATAAATTAATTGTTGTATGTGAGTTGTTTATTTGATAAACGAAAAAAAAAAGACAATAAATGAGTAGCCACTAGTTAAGTGACACGTCGGACGATGCGGGATTCCGTATGTGTGAGCCTTGGGACCTAGCGTGGTCCTGATTCCCAGGAATCTTAATATATTCATTTTTTATTTTACTACACAATTCAAAGTCCGGCAAATATCCCGGAAATATATTTTCCGGCAGAAAGAAGACCTCTGTATATGGGTTTCTGACTTGGTGGGTTGGTTTTGTTTTATTGTGGCAGTAACTCTCTGGCGTCGCTGACGAGAGGGACTGGACCAAAGGTTGTGAGAGGAGACCCTGCTCAGCAGTCTCCTCATCATACCCCAAAGGTGTCATCGCACCACCATCATTTCACTCCCACCATCAGCGTCAGTGACAGTGCCCTCAAGTTCACCCATGTCCTGTACAACCTCTCTCCTGCTGGTAACACACATCCATCAATTCCTCTGTTTCTGTGTTCTTTGTTTTCGAGTAAAGAAACCGATTTTGGATACTGATAATGTGTATTGAAATGATTTTGTAATCGAAAGGGTTTTTAGTGATTTTGTTGTGTATTGATGTCATGGCTATGGTGGGTTGTACCTGGTGCAGAGCTATATGAGCAGGCGATAAATAATGAAAAGGGGTCGTTCGTTACGTCAACAGGCGCATTAGCAACACTTTCTGGAGCCAAGACGGGTCGGTCTCCAAGGGATAAACGCGTCGTCAAGGATGAGACCACAGAGGAGGAGCTTTGGTGGGGAAGGTAAATCACTCACGTACAACCCAGTTTCAGTTTTTGACTATTACGTAAATAATGATCACAGAATCTGATTAAAAATTGGTGTTTTGATTTGTAGGGGTTCACCAAACATTGAAATGGACGAGCACACTTTCATGGTCAACAGGGAAAGAGCTGTGGATTACCTGAATTCTTTGGACAAGGTCTTAATTTTTATTTCATGCCGTATATGAACATGTACTTGCTTTTTACCACGTCTCTAAAAATCTGGTGCTGAAAATCTAAGCAGGCTTATCTTGGAATCTATTACTTTTAGGAGATAGTGTTGTGAGTGATGGTATCGTACTTGTCTTTTTATCCAACTTGGCTTTGACATCCATTGGGATTTGGGAGGAGCAATTTTGTTTTCTTCTGCAAAGTGCAAATTGTTTTTTTCTGAGATGAATGTTATCTGCATAATTTACTTACACACGTTTTAGCGGTGCTCTGAATTTATTATGCTTCTGTTCTATTCAACTCCACCATTTTCAGCAGCCAAGTCGGGCACAGCCTACAAGTCTAGAAAGGATATATACAAGACTGTGATCAATACTAGTCAAGCTGACATGAGCACAATTAATTGGTCCACTAGGATGGCTTCAGAATTTGATTTCATTTGGTAATAATCGATTTACAAGCTAACAACTGGTTAGGCCCCTTTGCTGTGAAAAAATGAAGCTTATTAAGTTTCAAATAGAGTAGCTTAATAGAGCACAAGGTACAAGAGTTTGTTTCTTGCTAACTAGATGGTATAACCAGATATACTGCTATATTGACATGGATGATTTTGATTAAGATATGCAATTATGATCCATATGTAGATATAGATCACCAATTTTGTGGCAGATGATAATGGTTTTGAATCTTCATTTACAGGTCTTTGTAAATGACCAATACTTGAACTGGGATCCAGAAAACAGAATCAAAGTGCGTATTGTCTCTGCCAGGGCTTATCATTCTTTGTTCATGCACAACATGTAAGTAAAATATGAGACTTATTAACACTCTGATTTGTCAGTAGTATATGTTTCTATGTACCTTCATTGAGGTATAAGCCGGCCAGATAAGTCCTCTTAACGTTGACGTGATTTTTTGTTGAGTATTATCGTCCCTAAATAGTCCAGTCCAGGAAAAAATAGGTAAGGTGCATGTGTGTATTAGCTTAGTGTACATTCGATAACTGTGTTGGTGACAGGTGTATCCGACCCAGTCCTGAAGAGCTGGAGAATTTTGGTACTCCGGACTTCACTATTTACAATGCTGGTCAGTTCCCGTGTAATCGTTACACCCACTACATGACATCCTCCACTAGCATAGATCTTAATCTTGGTAGGAGGGAAATGGTCATCCTCGGCACCATGTATGCCGGGGAAATGAAGAAAGGTCTTTTCAGTCTCATGCATTATCTCATGCCTAAGCGACAAATCCTATCCCTACATTCTGGCTGCAATATGGGGAAAGATGGAGATGTTGCACTGTTCTTTGGATTGTCAGGTATACTTTGGCTCCAGCAGCTACTGAACGATATGTGCCCTCTTACTCTCGATCTCTTGCCATCCTTGACATCTTTTAGATGTTTGTGACAGAAGAAGATGAGTTCAATTCTTTCTAATAAGTTCTTTTTTCTTTTTAATTAGGTACTGGGAAGACAACTCTGTCTACTGATCACAATAGATACCTAATTGGAGATGATGAGCACTGTTGGACTGAGAATGGTGTATCAAATATCGAAGGGGGTTGCTATGCCAAGTGTATTGATCTCTCGAGGGAGAAAGAGCCTGACATCTGGAATGCCATCAAGTTTGGTGCTGGTAATATGTCATTCCAACTCTTATATATGTACAATTGTACTTTGTTTGGTCTTGCGACTTCGAGTGATCTCACCATGTTTTTTTTATCCTTGTTGGCAGTGTTGGAAAATGTTGTGTTTGATGAGCATACTCGAGAAGTGGATTATTCTGACAAATCTGTTACAGGTTATCAATTGTTTATTCATCTAAGAATTAGTCCTTTGTGTTTGAATAACCAGATTTTGATCTTATAAATGTTGTGAAAGATGAGTATTGACCTAGTCATGCTGGGGAACTTCTGACTTTGAATTATCTAGTTGTTTATAAGATCATTTATTTAAATGAGAGTTGACTTAGTAGATCATTTATTTAAATGAGAGTTGCTTGAGCATGACAGGGTACAGCTTATCTGACTTCCGTACTTAGTTCTACTAAGTCACTGGGTCACGGTTCTATTTAATAACCATTTTATTGATTAACAATTCACTCATCTGCTTAACAATAATCTGTGTGTGCTAATGTGTGACGTAATCAATCAAATTGACAGAGTGCTCAATTCTTTAAGCTGAACTGCGTCTAAAATTTGGTCCATTGTGGGATGAAATCTGCTGTTCCAATACCCTATGCCAAACCTGTCCCCATGCATTCATTGGTCTACAAAGATTAAGAAAATATTTTCTTAATCTTTTGTTCCATATTTTATTCTTTGTGGACCAATGAATGCACGGGGACAGGTTTGGCACAGTGTTTTTGGGGACAGCAGATTTCAATCCTGTCCATTGTTGCAATCTATTTCGACAAAACATTGGTCAGAATAGAATTGCATTATTTAGAATTTACTGAGTTCTGTTTCTTTTGGTGCAGAGAATACTCGGGCAGCCTACCCCATTGAGTACATTCCCAATGCAAAAATACCGTGTGTTGGTCCTCATCCGAAGAATGTGATACTTTTGGCATGTGATGCATTTGGTGTGCTCCCACCTGTGAGCAAGTTAAACCTGGCACAGACCATGTACCATTTCATCAGTGGCTATACTGCACTGGTAAATTCAACTGTTTCGATCTTGCTTGTGAATTATGTGGTAATTGGATTTTAAGTGACTGTCTCCCATTTACTAAATCAATTATTAATTATTTTCAGGTTGCTGGAACAGAAGAGGGCATTAAGGAGCCACAGGCAACATTCTCGGCTTGCTTTGGTGCTGCATTTATAATGTTGCATCCAACGAAGTATGCAGCAATGCTTGCTCAGAAAATGCAGCAGCATGGTGCAACTGGATGGCTGGTCAACACTGGCTGGTCTGGCGGAAGGTATGGAGATTCAAATCTCATCATAAAGTTATATCATTATAAACAATTACAAAATTGATATCTTCGTGAAAGTAAAGCTGACCCACATATCGTTTTCTCCTCCAGGTATGGATCGGGAAAGCGCATTAAGCTACCCTACACCCGGAAAATCATTGATGCCATACACTCTGGCAGCCTCTTGAATGCAAATTACAAGAAGATTGAAGTGTTTGGACTTGAGATCCCCAATGAGATTGAGGGAGTGCCTTCAGAAATACTGGATCCAGTGAACACTGTAAGTAGCTTGCTGGTTATACCTTTTCTCTGTCCATTATACTGCTTCGTGTCGTTCCAAATTTCTGATGTCATTTCGATTTTAATTTGGATTGCAGTGGTCAGACAAGAATGCATACCAGGAAACACTCCTGAAGTTGGCTGGTCTATTTAAGAACAACTTTGAGACTTTCACAAACTACAAGATTGGCAAGGACAACAAGCTGACTGAAGAAATTCTCGCTGCTGGTCCGAATTTCTAGTGAAGTTGTGTGTGGTTGTTGCAGTAGAAAATAAGATTGAGGAGTAGTCATTTTATTCTTTTCTCTTTTGGTTAAAGATAAGATTGAGGAGTAGTCATTCTATTTTTTTTTTCTTTTGGTAGAAATGATCCTTTGTTCAAATAGGAGCAGTTGTGTTATAATTGTTCAGTAGATGAGCAAAATGATCCTTTGTCGCTCCAACTATCTAATAAAGAAAAATCGTTCCTTCTGTCTCATCTCTTGACCTCGTCCAAATTGCTACTTTGTGTTAACACATCAGAAAAAGTTGGAATACTCTTTTTTTTTTTGGTCTGAAAGTTGGAAAACTTCAAAACCCAACTTCCAGAGCTTTTAACTGAGAGAAAATTAAAAAGAAAGAAAAAATAGACCTTAAAAGTATTACCAAATTTGCACTAATAAGGGGGCTTGTGCAAAGCACAGTCACTACATGTAGTACTGAAGTTAATTTTTTTTTGAGAAAATAAATAAATTCATTACTTATCTATGGCCAGAAGACACGTAGATCAGATGTTGTCTCATACCAAAAAAATTAAATGGCACAAGCCGCCAAACAAAAGACAGGTGACTCTCACTGTTAACGCATACGCTCACATACTCTTTGTTTAGTATTGAAGTTAATGTTTTGAGCCCTTTCTTTCATATTCTTGAAGCTCTGTTACTACACTGCTATTTCCTCTGGTTATTTTTCCCTTGTTGATGTTGAACCTACTGGCGCAAGTAACAGTTTATACTAGATGGGAGCAACAGCAAGTGTATAGTCCTTTTAGGACATTCAAACCAAAATCAATTAGTAATAAGTTCAAAATTTCTCAAGAGACTATATATTGCAACTCGAGCCTTAACATTTTGGATGTGAAGTATACCATTCCCCAATATCTCTCGTGACATGAAAACTAACAATTACAACCATCAGGCAGTGTAATACACATAAGATGACTTCAAAGATCCCAGCTGGTCATTTGCCTCTGTTCAAGTCCATGATGAGATGCAAGCAGTAACAGAGAAACAAGATCATGAACAGAGCTATGGTATGAATGTGGTGCAAAGCTATATGAGCAGGCTCTACAGCACGAGAAAGGTCCTTCATCACTTGCAGTGGCGCATTGGCAACTCTTTCTGGAGCCAAAATAGGTCGGTGTCCGAGGGACAAACGTCTTGTCAAGGATGAGTCCACTGAGCAAAAGCTTTGGTGGGGAAAGTAGGTGCCCATTTTCACTTTTTGACTGCTATGGATATATGATTTCATACTTGATCAATTTTGGTACTCACTTGTAGTGGTTCACCTAAATTGAAATGGATGAGCAAACTTTCATGGTCAACAGAGAGAGAGCTGTGGATTACTTGAATTCTTTGGACAAGGTTATATTGTTAATGTCATGGGTTATTATCACAAATGGTACCTGAACTATACCTCAATCTTATCGATGGTACCTGAACTTCAATTTTGATTACTACCAGTACCCGAACTTTTCGATTTCATTTTAAATAGTACCTAGAGCCACCTCTGGTCACTATTCTGACTAAGGCGGTCATAGTGATGATTTTTGATGATTTCAATGGTTGCGATCATATATAGTGATGATTTATTGGTAATACACTTGCCTTGAACTTTTCTTTTAAATTTTAGATTTGGCTTTTTTGGTCAGAATAGTGACCGAACGTGGCCTTAGGTACCATTTAAAATGAAATCGAAAAGTTCGGGTACTGGTTGTGATCAAAATTGAAGTTCAGGTACCATTTGTGATAATAACCCTAATGTTATTGTCAAATTGTTCATGAATGTGTTCATCCCCTTGTAGGTTAAAAGAATGAGTGAAACTAATGGTCTGAATCTTTAATTAATGCAGCTCTTCAATTTCTAAATTGGGATCCAGAAAACAGAAGCAAAGTGTGAATTGTCTCTACCAGGCCTTATCATTTGTTGTTCATGCACAACATGTAAGTAAAGCATAAGAGTAATTAATGCAGCTCTTCAATTTCTAAATTGGGATCCAGAAAACAGAAGCAAAGTGTGAATTGTCTCTACCAGGCCTTATCATTTGTTGTTCATGCACAACATGTAAGTAAAGCATAAGAGTAATGAACAATCTTTTTCGAGTATTATCATCCTGCCTGAAGAGGTTGAGAAACATGTCCAAAGATGTGTATCAGTTTAATGTAACAAAATTCACCTATGTGTGTGGCAGGTGCATCCGACTTACTCCTGAAGAGCTGGAGAATTTCGATACTCCAGACTTCACTATATACAATGCCGGTCAGTTCCCGTGTAATCGTTACACTCATTACATGACATCCTCTACTAGCGTAGACATCAACCTTGCTAGCAAGGAAATGGTCATCCTTGGCGCCATGTACGCCGGGAAAATGAAGAAAGGTCTTTTCAGTTTAATGCATTATCTCATGCCTAAATGACACATCCTCTCCCTACATTCTGGCTGCAATATGTGGAAAGATGGAGATGTTGCCCTCTTCTTCGGATTGTCAGGTATAGAATCGATGCACTCTTCTTTGGAGATTTGGCACTGGCAGCTGCAATGTGTTTGTGACAGAAATCAGATATGGCGTTAGGTTTCAATTGTAAGTAATGCACTGCTATTTGCTAATGATTAGGCACCGGAAAGACGACTCAATCTACGGATCACAATAGGAACTTAATTGGTGATGATGAACACTGTTGGAATGAGAATGGTGTATAAAATATCGAAGGTGGTTGATATGCCAAGTGCATTGATCTCTCCAGGGAGAAAGAGCGCGATATCTGGAATGCCATCAAGTTTGGCTCTGGTAAGAGTAAGACATTATTCTCACTTTTTGTATGATGTAAAAATGAAGATGAATACCATGATCTCTCTTTGTTTGATCTTGTGAGTTCTACTGATATATATTCGATACGATTGGGTTGATCTCATTTGCAGTGGTATAAAATGTCACATTCGACGAGCATGATACGCTCAAAGCAAGCATATAATTTAACCCTGAAAATGTTATTGTTAGCAAATAGTAAATAGAGATCGTTCTATTCCAGGGATTGAGGGTACGCCTGTCATTGTAAGACAAACAAAGAATTAAAATAAAATAAAGTATAATATTTTCAAGAATATAACAAAGTATATACAAATTTACGAAATAAAGGGGGTTTTAGGTTTAGGTTTTCGAAAATTAAAAGAAACAAATAAAATTAAGTAAATACAAAAACACAAAAATAAGAATGAAACATAAGAAACAAATTAAGATCAATACCAAGTTCATAATCGAATTCGAATCAACCCTATAAGTGTTCTTCCAAGTCATGAGAAAGAAGTTGATCATGTGAAACATTTGAAGCAAACGATCTCCCATATTTTACTTTCCTTTACTAATTAATCTAAGTGAAAGCACATAGATCAATCCTATCAAACATGCAATCAACGTCTAGAAAGCTAGCAAATCAAGACATGTTCAACGCAATAAACAAGAGAAAGGTTATCAACTTAAGTGCACAACTTAGTATGAATAAGTTCATCTAATTGCAATCATTTTCAATTAAATTCGATTCTTGTCCAAAACCAACCAATCGAAAATTGCCATGTAACCCCTATTGTGTTATCCAACCAATCATAAAACTCCAAAATAAGTTTAAATCCCTTAAATATATATTATTGCAGAAATATCTAGAGATTTATTCTGATTTTCTTCACCAATTTCGGCAACAATATCTTTAGAGAAAATAGGGGACGAATCTAGACTTGTTTTGAACCTTTTCTTGTTGCACACACTTCTTCTTTCCTTAAGACTCTCCCTTGAATATCTCTTGTGTAATCTTTTTATTCTCCCTTTGATTTTCACGCCAACTCTCTCTCTCTTGGTATTTCATGGCAAACACTCCAAGGGTATCTCTTTGCGTCACAAACCCTAAAATCTAATGGGCTTTTATGGACTTTTATCCATTTTGCCGAAAATCCAAGTTAATCTAGACAGTTCTTTGACCTTGTTGCATCATCTTCAAGCCTTGATGATCTCCAACGTCATTTCCTTCATTATTTCGATCAAGTATCTTGGTTATCTCCGAAATCTTGCTTGG
Organism: Rosa chinensis; assembly: GCF_002994745.2. NCBI lineage: Eukaryota > Viridiplantae > Streptophyta > Magnoliopsida > Rosales > Rosaceae > Rosa > Rosa chinensis. Next base: position 56,610,953 of record NC_037092.1, read on the forward strand.
TACACTTTCCTCTTTTGAACCGGATTTCCTGATTGGAACAGGAAAGCTTCATTTCTTCATTTCTGCTCATTTGTGTAGCCCTTTGTGTCTCATCTTTACACCTCTCAACGTTGACTAGCTCCTCTTTCCTTTCATGAGTTCATTTCCACGTTTTCGCTCCAAGGACCTGAAAATAGAAACTATTACTAAAAATAGAAACTTTCCTAAAACGAAAAATAGAAACTTTCCAAAAATGAAAAATAGAAACTTTCTAAAAGTGAGATCGAAATGGAAACTTTCCTAAACTAAAATGGAAACTTGTTAAAAACTGGAAAAAGAAACTTTCTTAAACTAAAAGGATTCATTTAAGGAAATAACCAAGTAAATATGAGGAAATAACCGTTAAAACATCGTATTAAAATGCTCCTATCAGAGCATACCCGAGAGGTGGATTACAATGACAAATCTATTACAGGTAAATATCAGCTGTTTGAGTTTCATTGCAAAAGTTACAGGTGAATTGATCCTCATCTGCAGCTTCCTATACACCAGACAAGTAAACTGAGCTGTGTTTGTTCTGGTTGCAGAGAATTCTCGAGCAACGTATCCCATTGAGTACATTCCCAACGAAAAGATACCATGTGTTGGCCCTCATCCAAAGAATGTGATACTTTTGGCATGTGATGCATTTGGTGTACTCCCACCTGTCAGCAAGTTAAACCTGGCGCTGAAGAGGGTGTGAAGGAGCCACGGGCAACATTCTCGGCTTGCTCTGGTGCAGCATATTTAATGTTGCATCCTACCAAGTATGCAGCAATGCTGGCTGAGAAGATGCAGAAGCATGGTGCAACTGCATGGCTGGTCAACACTGGTTGGTCTGGTGGAAGGTATGCAAATTCAAATGACATCATAAAAAACGTCATAGGACTGATCAATTTCCAAAACGGCATTGTTTGGATTCAGGGTATAGCAGTTAGGTTCTATATGATAGAGATAATGGTAAATGATGTAGTTCGAGATATAACCAGAAGATCAACACCAAAAAGAGCAGCAGATGATATAAGCCTCTATCTTTGTTCCCGGCAGCTATGGATCAGGAAGCCGCATTAAGCTAGCCTACACTCGGAAAATTACCGATGCCATACACTATGCAGCTTATTGAAAGCAGACTGCAAGAAAACTGAATATTCAGACTTGAGATCCCCACTGAGGTTGAGGGAACTCTGTCAGTCAGATTTCTCAATACCTATTTCCCTTATCTATTACAGATTAGTCTTGGTCCAACTTCTGATATGATCTCCAATTTTAATTTGGGGCTTACAGTGGTCAAACAAGAATGCATATGAGGACTACTGAAGCTGGCTACCCTATTTCAAGACCAACTTTGAGACTTTCACAGACTGCAAGATTGGCAACGACAATAACCTGACAGAAGACCTCCTTGCAGCTAGTCCTATTTTTCATAACTTCAAAACTTGAAGCAAACCACCAAACTTTGGGATGGTTAATGACTTGTAAATACAAATGGCCTAGATGTAAAGAATTATTTAATAATAATACAAAGAATCCCCGACAACTGTTTGGTTAGTCTACAGAATCTGTTAGCTACAAATGATAACTGTCAGATCATGAGATTACAGTAAGAACTTCTAGTAAATTAACGTCGCCACTCAGATTCCGATAACATTTCAGTGTATAAGTTTCCAAGCATGACCCATAATTTCTTCATCTATGTAAGGACGCAAAGACCACATAAGGCAGTAGCTCTCTAATTCTCCGGAAGATGACTTGAGACTTAATGCAGAAACAATTCTTTCCTGCAGTAACGTTTGACATTTAGACATCTGTAAAGTCAAGAACATATTACACAAATGGTGGGGAAAGGTGCAGGGAGTATATACCTGCATCATATATTCTTGCTTGACCATATGATAAATGACTGCCATCAGGATAGCATAATCAGTAACTTCATTTCTTCTGGGACAAGGCGAGGCAATTTCTTCCTACATAAGATGTCAAGTCAGGTATTTTGGCGTTTTACATATACATATCTGAACTACGACTGAAATAATTTAGACCAGTTAACATTAAGCAAGGGAAAAGGGAAAGAACTTGAGAAAACTTAAAGTTCAGCCGAACTATCTTGAACTCAAAATATATGATAAAGCGTAGTAAATACTAGCGACAATACAAGTCCCTCTGACCAAAGTACCAAACTATGGCCAAAACTTCTTCCGATTAAACCTAATTGATTATTTCAAGAGAGGGAAAGGACTTTCTCGACAGGCAGACCCTTTGTGCAGCAGACTTTGCTTCTAGGCATGTATAGGGTATCTGAGCTTATGAATAGAAATATCAAGAGTTGCTATGCCAAATTTCTCAGGATTCATGTTTCAACTAAAGTCTCAACAAAATTTCAAGCAAGCAATTATCTGATTACTTTAATGGTGCACTGAAATTAGTGTTATAGATACAAATACAAATGCAGGGAAAACTTAGTGAATGGTAAACACTAACTGCCAAAGTCAAGGGGGAAAAAGGACAAAACAAAGTTCAGGAACATATCAGAACTGAAAGTCTAAATAGCATGAACATAGTCCTTCAAAAAGAAAAGAAGGAAGGATACCTTGTCATTGATACATGCTTGTTCATTCAATCTTTCACCCAAATTGTCATCCTGGAACAAGGATTTATCTTGCATTGCACCACTTACATCTTCCAGTAGGCATTCCAGTTCGTTAAGTATACCTTTTCCTGTTTCACAAGTAGGCCAAGTGTGACATTGGAACAAATAAGAGAAGGTGCCAACATCTAAGTAAAAACAAACAACCTAATTTTACAAACAGATATAACAAATATTGATGTAGAGGCACCAGAACCTCACTTGCCCTTTTGAACAAGAATACTTCTGATATAAAACTGAATTAACAGATAGTGGTAAATCTCGGAAAGAGATATATTACCTTTACATATATGGTCATGAAGTCCAAGTTGGCATGATTGCACTTCTATATGCGCATTTCCCCATGTAAAAAAAAAAATATTGCGTTCAGACCAAAACATATCAGAAATTTGCAACACTCAAAGTATAGGCACCAAATCATGAATCGTATTAATGCGTGAAAAAAGTAGGATAGTACGTGAACATTGGAAAGCTAGCCAAAACAGGGTAATAATTCAATATTCATATACTCAATGTAATCAATAATAAGGCCTATCAGTCAATTATAGACCAAGTGTCCAAAAAACAAGGTCATAATAGAATGAAGTACGGCTGGAGAAGGTAACAAAAGTAACAACCGTCAAAGTTAATAGAGTCAAACAAAGATATAGAAAATCTTATAACCTGTTTCAATTGTAGAGTAAGTTATCGACATATAACATCTTGAATGCAGAATTGAGTTATAATTAATTTTTAAATTGTACAGCCTAGTTGGGAATAAGAGGCTAATACAAGGCTTGGGAATAAGAGGCTAATACAAGGCTAGGAGGGCATCAAATTATATGATATAGAAGTAGTAGAACCCAAAGACCAAAAACAACTACACTTACACTTGGTTATATTGTGCCTGCCATCATCAGTGTTGATACATCCAGCTTCAATGTATGATTTAACCCTCTTTGTTTCGTTTGATTGGATTATATTTTTAACCAAGTCAGATGTTTTATCTATCGCCGGCCGTCAAAGAAACTCTGAAAAAAAGGTACAATTTCAATCAGAAAAATGGCAAGAAACTTCAGACTAGTGCAAATAAAACCATCACCAAACCAGAACACCTACCCAGTGCATGCTGAAAGCCATTGAGAAATGTGCTTCCCATGGGCACCAATTCCTCAAACTTGGCAATCCTACCACAATGAAGGTAAAACATCACCCAGATATAAACAAACAGACAAAGAAAACATACCAAAATGTTGATGAAAATCAATTTTTTATAGTAGAGCTCAAAACATACTAGCAGAGCTAAGCGTATACCCGGCCATAAAATCCTTGAACAAGCTGAAAATCTTGTCCTCTAATTCAGAATTCGACATCTGCAAAGAGAATCCGTATAAGTTTCTTCAATGTAAGCATGGATGGTAACTTCTGAAAAGCCCCAACCCTAACAGCAAGAACTGCAAATCTGCAGGTGATAAACCTCAAAGCAAAATACACACTCTCGTTGACTAAATTTTGCCTGATATTCTCTGAAAATGATTCCGAAAAGCTTAGAAACACAGACACCCAGGACAAACAAGAGTTCATGTACAACCCAGGTAGTTGAATATTTGATCTCAATTCAAGCATTAACAGCAATCAAAGAAGAACTGCCTATTGACTCAATCCTAGCTCTATCTGACCGTCACACTGTGAAGATAGACAGCAATTAACACAATGCATCAACAAAAGAAACTTCAAATAACACCAATTGATTGCTGCTAATGGGCATTGTTTAGAAACTAATTCTTCTCATCAAATTCAAAACTTTCAATCTTCAATTCTAAATCTTTAAACTAAACTGGGAAATCAAAGTCAAAAAAAATAAGAACCAATAACTTAAACCATCCAAGCTGGGAAGTTAGCCCTACAAAATTTGACAACCAATTTAAACCCTTCAGTTTGGACTTCAGCTAACAACATTATGAAGAATCCGTGACATGTAACAATAGATACTTCAAATACAGTACACAAAGCAAAGCTGCAAAAGCGCTAACCTTAATTCTATAGTTTGCATACATATGTATTTCATGATCGAAATACACATTTAAAAGAACAGCAGCAGATTGAAAATCAACAGTTTCATTCAATTCAACATCAAGGTCAGAACTTTTCCATACCTAAAAGCCCAATTTAATTGAAATTCAGACAGAATATTGTTTTTTCTTAGAAATAATAATGATGTAATGCAAATTCAAATAACCAGTTCACAAACTTGATGTTGAAGCAATGATATTTTCAGAAGTTCACATTATCTAGCACATTATAGAGAAAAATACCGGAAATGAAACAACAACTGATGCCAAAGCAGTCAATGCTTCTACATGCACCATTTGTATCTCACTCTGCACAAGAGATAAAAGTTGAGACATGTAAAATAGTACTTCAAAAGAACATGCAAGTCCGGCATCATCAATCTGGTACAGTTTATATAAGCAATTACCTGCAAAAGTACAACCCATTGGGAAACCACTTCATCCAACTAAGGTGTCAAGATATCCCTAGCACATTTCTCAATGAATTTTTGCAGTGCTGAAGCAGCATGTGCCTGCAGATATCAAATTACATGAAGTAACAATTATTAGCCATTGATTTCCCAGCAAAAGAAAAGGACAAGCTTCCTTCAAATAACATGGTCTTGACAATGAGCATGTCTGACAAAAAGAACTCCGCAAATGAGCCAAATAAAGAAAATGCCAGCATATTCAATATCCTCCAGAGCCACACAATTCCCAAGTACAAAAACCAATGTTGTCTAACACAAAACACTGTTAATTTGTGAACTTTAGATTCTCATCATTACTTCATAGAAACTAGCATGGCAAGAAGCAAAATCATCACCAGTCAAAAATTCCCGATTAGGATTAAACAATCTTGTCAGACACTAACTTACCAGTAGACGACGGTTCTGCAAACCATATATAGTGGCATTCAGTGCAGAAAACACCTGTTGATGATATTGAACTTGCAGGTCTGGGGCCAAATAAGTAGACAACTGGCCAACTGCATTAATAGCTGACCACCTAACCCTAATATGTGGATGTTTAAAGGAGTTCAAAACCATTGGCACCACTTGCTCCAAATCTTTTATCATTACCTGCAGCGAATAGAAAAAAGAAAAGATAAACAATAAGATAACTTGAATACATTTCACTGCAACAGGTGGTATGATGCATAAAAAATGAATACTTTGCTGCGCTGAACTTTTCACACTATTGATATAGAAGTGAGTAAGAGACCACTTGGAAACTGCATTATCAAGAATTGTAATACAAGTATGTGTGCATCTCATATATGACAATCATCTTTATTTTGGTTGATTAGTATGTATTTTCACAGTGCCCCGTCTTTCCAATTACGCAGCATGAGCACGTGAAGTTTATGAGTTAACAACTAGTCCAAGCTCGATTTGTTACCAAATAATATATGAGGTTATTACTTTCAGATCTATGCAGGATATATCAAATACAAAATAATTATTTTTCACAGTGCCCCGTCTTTCCAATTATGCAGCATGGCCAAGTGAAGTTCATGAGTTGACAACTATTTCAATCTCAATTCATTACAAAGAACAGTGACAATATGTTTCAATTCTATGCAGGATTTAGGGTTGATACCTCAGAGCAACCCTCAGCGATTTGAGCAAGGGCAATCAATGCTGCATGATGCTTGGGCCACTCGGGTGCAGCAAAATGGGCGGTAAAGTGTTCTAACGCAATTGGAACAATGTTATTGCCACCCAAGGCAATGGCAAGCCTATGCAAACACTCCTGCCCAACACAGTAGTCACCACTTACACCCAAGGCAATGTCATCATCAGTCTCAGCTGTATGCCATGAGGGATCATCCTTGACATTTGAAACCATCCTCATTAAAATGGGAAAAAGTAGACCAACAAACTCCCGACACCTCCTCATTATCCATGGTGCACGCTCTCCGGCCTCGGCCAGAGTAATCAGAAACTCAATGGCCAAGTGCCTCGTCCCTTGTTCCAAGACATCTATGGCTTCAGCAATCTGCAGCATAGCCCGGATGATCTGCCCGTTGCGGCTGAGCAACGACGGATGGGTCCTGGCCAATTCAATGAACAACTTGATCGCTTCCTGTGCCATGATCTCCTTCCCTTTGTTCAATTCCCCCATCACTGTTCTCATCATTTCTATCAAGACGTCGTGAAACATATTCGGATCTTCAGAGCTGGGCAAACACCGGATGAAACTGACCACCGCACTAAACGCGGCTATCTTAACTTCATCTGACCTTGTGGAGGAGCTCAAGCAGTACAAGAAGACGGTGTGTAATTCCTCCTTAAACGGGGCAAAGAAGTACGCGAGCTGATCGAAAATCAAGAAGGAGCATTCCTGAAGCTTCGGCGGCGCATCGTAGGAGGTGGATTGGAACTGAAAGGGCAAGAGCTCCGGCCAGCCTTCGGCGAACAACACTGCGGAGGCGAGCTCCGACACGGCGTAGGAGATGGCCTTCGAAATCGATGTTGGGGTGTCCTCGCGTTGAATACAAGATAATAGAGTATGTTTGAGGGTGGATTTGGTGTTACGAGAGAGTCTTCGCCACAGGTCGCGGGTGAGTAGTTGCTTCCGGAGGAGAATGGAGCACATGGCTAGGGTCTTCTCGTCGGGAGAGACCTGGAGAAGCTGAGCGAGTTTGAGAGAAAGCGACTCCTGATCGGCCTGCTTGCAGATGTTGAAGACGAGCTCGGCCTCGGACCGCTTCTCGGAGGAGATGAGGTCGGAGATTAGGGTTTGCAAAGCGGAGGGGGAGGAGATTAAGTGGGAGATTACGGTTTGGAAAGTGGCGGCGGGCTCCGGACCGAGAATGGCCGCCAGTTGCTGATGCTCAGTCGACTCCGCCATTCCAATACGCTGACGGAGAAAGGAAGAAACACAAGGGAAAGAAGAAGGAAGAAGGAAAAGAAGAAGACGAGGGAGAGGGAGGGAAGGAAAAAGTGTTGGAGATTTCAATTATATAATATATAAAAAATTACACATATTTTGAAACTTTAATTATCAATAGAGCTATTTGTTTTTTTTTTTTTGTCTACAATATCAGTTGACTAAATATAGTATATATTCAGACAAATATGGTGTACAATAACGTTGGTTTTCTCTCTCACGGAACGCGCCGCACGCGCCAAATTTTTGGTTGAGTTTTAGCCGAGCTCTTCTCGTCCGACGGTACTCCACATCGGTGGGGCTTGCCTCGTCGTCGCTGTGAGACTGCCGGACGGGTGATGATGGTCTAGGATTCTTTGGCTTCTTAGATCTGCAGTGGCTCGAGGCCTGATTGTTCGATCTGATCTTGCTTGGTTCAAAGCTTATTTGTGGCGGGGGGAGTCATGGTGTCTAGTTTCAAGGGGCGGCGATGGCTGGTGTTTGGGTCGTGACAACAGTGGCAGCGCAACTTCATCGTCGAGATGCAGACGGCGCTCTAGGGGCAGGTGATTCTTTTTTTGATCGGGTCTGGTGCTTTTCAGGTTCGGTGTTGGCCTCCAGGTGGTGGCGTTGTGGTGTGGCCGGTGGTGCTTGAAGTAGGCGGCGACGGTATGGAGAGGTCGTGGCAGTGGCTCGCCGGCGGCGTGCATTGTCCTCAACATAGGAAGGTGGAGGCATGGCAAGGCTGGGTCAACGATTTGGGCCTAGGGTTTCTGTTTTTTCTTTGGGCCATTTTGGTCATTAGTTAGCTTTCCTTTTTTAAGGAACTCTAGGTTAGTAATTTTATTACTTTCAACAATTCCCTAGTTTTTTTAGGGAGCTACGCACCTTTGTGCCTTTAGCGAATCCTTCAGAGTAGTACCAATGGAGAATTCACGCTATCATGATGTATTTAATGTCAAATGAGTGACCTAAATATATGTACCACTGTGGGTACTAACACATCTTCTTGTCTGTCTATAGATGGCAGCGGAAAGGTATATAAGGGTCATTCTTGGTTTTGTCTTCTTTCAAAAAAAAAAAAATTTGTCTAGATAAAGGCCACTTTAAGGCTAAAAATGTGATGACTTTTTTGTTCTATGACTATTATGCCCCTCTAGAATTATATCGAAGAAAATTCTAATTCGGTTAAATTTTGAAACCAGATCTCGTTGCTCTCTCTCTCTCTCTCAACATGAACAATCTCCTCTCTCTCTCTCTCGCCGGCGAAATCAACATGAACAATCTTTTCATATACCGATTTTCAGACATCAGGATCTGAAAGACTTATTCGAATATCATCAGAAAGGTCAATTTCTCAACCGAAACTCTTCCTTCGGCGAATCATTTTCTTCAGCCGCCGGCGGGGGTCGAGATTAAGGTAGATTCGACGAAGATTCCGATTGCTGGTAAGTGTTCATTTTGAGCTGAAATTCTTTGATTTTTTTAGGGCTGTTGTAACGCCCCAATTTGCGCCTCTCCAAATTGGTTGCGTTACAGTGCTGCGAACCTTTAAAAGCACAAGCTAAGCAAGCTTAACTCATGTCCTAAAGAGACGCAAGGCAATTTAACTATAAAAAAAAAAAAATGAAATGGCAAGAGTTGGCGGAAAACGTAGAGTTTAAAGCGAGGTGAAATTGAAAACTTTATTCTTATTTGTTAAAAGAACATTATAACTAAACAATGTCAAGAGAGACATTACTACTCAATTGACACAAAACTGAAAGGACAACATTGAAAATAATTCTAGTTTGATTCAAACCATCTGCATACGAAGTTAAGAAGCTTAGTAAAGATTCACAATTACAAGTTAACATTCACCTCAATCAAACAATGACAATTTAGTAGAGGTGAATAAAATGTGAAGGCAAATATACCGAAGAGTCAAGTAAAAAATGTGACACCCAGCTCAGTCCCGAAATCCTCCTCAATCCTCGTGCACAGTACCTGCAAGACCAACTATAGTAGGGGTGAGCTTTCGTCCTCGCTGCTCAAACATCAACCCTAGCTAGGTTTTAAAACCAAATGGTAATTGGTGCCAGTTGATTAAAATATAATAAAAATTAAATAAAGAACTCCCAATGTGAAACCATATGAAAAACGAATGAGTGCCTAAGTAAAATCAAACCTGATGATCGGTCTAATTCTAGCCAACTACATCCTCACCGAAAATTTAAATCTTCAACAACAGGTGAAGAGTAGCGAGAGTGTCTATTTACGCCGTACCACCTAGATCTAGTGTCACACCTTAAAGGATGTCAGACACTATCCCATCCGTACAGCCCCTCCGGAGGTTTAGGGGATTGAAACCCAAGGAAGTCGCTTGGCCCCTGCTCACTCTCAAGTCATCTCATGAACTCAAGTGTTAAATCTTAAAAACAACTTCAAACCATAAAAACAATGTATAAAACAAGGAGCACTAACTAGGGTGAAGCCTCCCTATCTGGAATCGAATATGAAGTAGCTTGATAGCTTAGCAATGGAAAACATATCGACGAACTAGCCACCACCTCTATCATTGTTCCTTTGGTGATCGAAGTCCACTACATGTCCCCATTCCTAATAATAAAGGTCGCAAACTATCATTCCTAGGGCTGTCACTCGATCGGTTCGAATCGGTTATAGGTATTACCAACTTCAAAACCAAAGCTTTCGATTTCAAAATTGAGTTACCAATTACCAACTAAAATTTTCGATTTTTAATCATAACTACCAAATTCGGTATTTCGGTTTTCGGTATTACCAACTTTAGAACAACTAATTCTTTGTAATTAAAATTAGAACGAACAAAACTAGGTTCTTCAATTTTATAGTCGTAAACTTTGTACTCATCTCCTAATTATAGCTTTCTTTTGTATATATGACATCAAGTTTGAGTCATTTTCAATAAAACTAGGTTATTTAACCATCTTTGACTAGGTTACTTAAAATACATGTATTAATGTAGTATATATATGTAGTAATGTTCATACTATTATGAAAAATTTTATGTTTATTTCTCTTAATATACATGTATGTGTATTGAAAATCATAATATTATAAAGCTAAAATTTAGATAATCGGTAGATTCGGCACTTACCAAAACCAAACCAACTTTTTCGATAATTTTTTATTTCAGTTTTATTGGTCTCGGTTACTAAAAAGTCTGTTTACCAAACTTAAAATATTGGTTGGTATTTGGTCAGTTTGGTAATTACCAAACCAAGTGGCAGCCCTAATCATTCCCATGATCCATTTTCTATAAATCCATAACTCGGTGTCTAAATTCTTTATCTGCTTCTAATATGTAACACTACCCACATCTAGAATTTAAAGGTTCTCATATGGAAAGCCAAATGGTCTTGAACCATTGGGAATCGATTCAACAGAATCAAGGACTATCAAGGTAGGAGATAGGATAAAGAGATATAAGGGTTGGAACAGCTCAAGTTTAGAAAATTAGTAAAAATTCATTTTAAGAGCAATGAACTTGAAACTTTCTAGATCCTAAGTTGACATGTTAAGATACAATATGCTAAAATTTCAAGAAAATTGGAGTTCAGGAAGCAGGGGAAAAGACGGGTGAAAACGGACTGAACTGTTCAGTTTTTCTTAAAAATTCTAGCTGCATTCTATCAACTTAGAAAATTTGTCAAAAATTCATTTTGACTCTGATTGACAACAAACCAGTTGGTTTGATGGATTCTTGACTTGTCTAGGTTTATGAATTAAAATCTCAGCATAAACACAATCAAGAGTCATATGGATTTGATAAGTACAAGTCCAGAAGGTCAGGTTATGATATGAATGAAGTTTGGGTATGAATAAACCTTAACAAGGTTTTGATATCAGATTATGGGAAGGATCGAGTCATAACAGATGCAAATGGTAAGTTTAAGCATCACAAAACTTAATGAATATGAGATTCTATATGAAAATTGAACTAGAAAAGATGGAATCCTCAATCTGTTGACAAAACTTACCAATTGTAAAATCAATTGTGTGTGAACTCAAGATGGATATGTAAACTTCATGAAATTAACTCAATGTCGATGGAGAAACATGACCCAATCTGAGTAGAAACTGAATTTGAAAGAGGACTGGACATGCAAACACGAATTAGAATCAAATCTCAGTGGTATTTCAGAACAGGATTTTCACTGAACTGTAAGCGGTCTCACCTTGATTGAGAACTAATTAACCGTTGGATTATCATGATTTTCGAGCACAGTATAGAGGACGAAATTTCGAACAACTTTCATGAAAAAGTCGTGGTGATATTAACTGCAGAAGTGGCAGTTTTCAGCTGTCGAAGTTGGCTGACAGAGCGTGTCCAGAAGAGACTTTCACCTTGTAACTCTCTCTCAATTCAAGAATTAATGAACCAGAAGATTTGGCTCTCTTCTGAGTCGCTTTTGCTACAGAAATGGAGTTTCACCAGGGACGAAAAGGTTTGATCAGAGTAGAAAACGAAGGAGACGGTTCTAAAGAAAGATGGGGGTTATCACGGGTGAAGGACGCGTGTCTAAACTGATGATCATGTTTCCGCCCTTTTGATTCAGTTTGACCAACCCAATGGTCCAGAGAAATGTCATGTGTTACTTAATGATTTGAATCTCTAAAAAAAAAAAAAAAAATCGTTAACACCGAAAACTTCTATCAACTGATGGAGACTTCAAACTTTATCTTTTCCAGAAGTCGCTTTAGTACAATGCCATTCCCAAATTGATTTCTGCAAATTTCCCAAGTACCAAATAGAATTCTGTAGTTTTTCAGGGTCTTACAGCTGTGATCAAGGTTTTAAATATCGGTATCTTCATATCTATCGGTACTTTGAAAAAGGGAGATATCGGAAATATCAGAGATATATCGGGGATACAGGATAACAAAATATCGTTTTTGAAAAAAGTAAATTTATTAGAAATTTAGAATTACATATAAATACATATGAATGTCAACTTCATCTACATCCAAAAAGAGACTCTAGGCGGTTGAAAAGCCGCTCGCTGGTCTACGAAAATGCAATAATCAGACCAAGACATATGACCCATATAGTGCGAATTGTAGTGATGAACATGATAGTTATAGATCTCTTTAGAGCTGCCGACTGTTTCCCCTATAAGAGGATAATAAGGATGAACCCAACTGAATGACTGATCATATACTTCTCCATATTGATTATATCCATAAGCATCATAACCAAATTGATTGTTGCCTTCATGAGATTCATTTGAGATCCCACTGCGCTCTGTGCCTAAACTGATAGAGTCAAAACTTAAGGCAATTGAAGAAACATCAGATGGGGTACTTTGATTATCAGTTGCACCTCTAGTCCTCCTCCCATATCGAGTCTTCTCTTGAGCACCATGACCAGCTGTTCTCACTCCATGGTTTTCATCTTGGGTGGTATGATCAAAATTACCTTCACAGATAAATTGGAATCATCCATCCACAGAAGATTGTCCATATTCATATCTTTCACCTCCATCACCTGTTCCTCTTCCACCCTCTCCACCATCATCACACTACTAAAAACAATTGCATTCGCTTTTTCCGTCGCAAAAAGTCAGCTTTTGCGACGGCATGTGCTACGGATATTTTTCCATAGTATATTTGCAAGTTTGTGCGACGGATATAATGTTGCCGTCGTATAATTTTAAACCAATTGCAACGGTTTTGCCACGCCGTCGCATAAATTGTTAAGGAAAAGTAAAAAAAAAGAAAAAACTTTTCTAGATCTAGATCTGTGGCTACACTTTCCTTCTCATCCTCCTCTCTCTGACTCTCTCTCTCTCTCGCTACAGCTCTCTGCTCTTATCGATCTTCTCTTCCATGGCCACCCCGACCTCTACCACCTCTCTTATTTCCTCTATTAATCACTCTATAACGATATGGTGGTGGTGGAATCACTGGGATGGCTGACGGAGTTGACCATAATGCCAAGAAGCACCGCGCGACGGCGTCGGAGCCTCTTCGATCATGGAGCTCAAAGCCTAGCTTTATCAGTCTCAAGAAGATTCCAAGAAGTACAAAGACCTCGCAGACCCCGACGCCGAGTTCCACCGCGCTAAGTAGAAGATCACCGCTCACGATGTCTTCTCTGCCAAGAACTCCGGCATCGATGCCTAGGCCCACAGGTACTCAACTTTCTATCTTATTGTCCAATTTTTGATATGGGTTTTGCTCTAATTTCCTTGATTATGCGCTGTTTAGGTGAAATTTGGATCGTTCTAGGTTAGGGTTTTGGGATCGGATTATGGATTAAATTTTGAGTTGAGTTTTTAGGTACTGCTCAGTGATAAAGATGAGGTTTTTGAGCTCTCTATGTTGGGAACCATGACTCATATCACAGTTAATCAATTTTTGGTCTCATTGCTTAGAACATATAACAATGGGTTAGCAAAAGGATCCCTACACGCATTCACCCGTCTCAAGGAATTGAGACTTGGTCCATTTTGGAATGAGCTTGATTCATTCCCTGCTTTTTCAGGTTCTACCACAACTTGAATCTTGTGGGAATACCGAAGTTGACAGGCGCCACTAAATCTGGTGGAAAACATGTTGAGTTTGTTATCCATTTGGGTAGAACACCAAACACTGCATGAGTGCATGTAAATTGGACAATCTTATCAGAAAAGGTCAAAATGATCTACCTCTAGTACATATGTACGTGCTATCAGTAAGGATGTGATATGACTTGGACCTTTTCTACGCAAGTTGTGTTATTTGATGTGTCGGTAGTCATATGAGGGATAGTTTTAAGGGACTGTGAAAAAAAGTGAAAATAGTAGTGAAGAATAAATGCACGGTTTACTTTTTCCTGCTTTTTTAGTTATTAATGATGTGTTGTGCGAACAAAGGCTTTGGGACATGAAATACAAAGAAGTGAAGAATTTCTATATGTGTGAAATTCGAAAAGACTTCACAATCGACGCTACTTTTAAAGGAAATCCATCACGATTTCTAAATCACAGCTGTGATCCGAACTGCGTCCTTGAAAAGTGGTTAGTGTGGTTTGACAGTACTACTTATATCTTGCTTTGCAATTTGAGATATTACCCACTTCCAGATTTTGTTAAGATAATTTGCTCTTTCAATGTTGTTTTTAATCTTATAATTATTGAAGTGGTTATGTATATCCTATATGCTCGTGTTTAAACATGAATATGTATATGATAATTTGTTAAGCCAACATTTATGGTCAGACCAATCATTAAACATAACAGTCCTATAAACATAGTGCATACCATAGTTGTTTACATCTTAACTAATTATGGATCCTATATGCATCAGACAAGATTTATGGACTTCTAGAGCATCAAATTTTCTTAAGTAGCACGTTGTTGCTATTCCAGTAAATTTAGACAAGATTTTTTTTCTGGGTTCTAGCCAACTAGTAATAATATGTTTGGAATTTGATGCTCGAATTGTGGGTGCAAGAAATAGTCTCCATTTGGGGTACTCCAGATTAACAATGTTCGACTGGGCAGTACCACTTTGTTTTGTTTTGTTTTTCTTTTCAAAATTACTTATTTCTTTATCATATTTAAAATTGTTATTAAATTAATACAGTGATATAATCCATTGGTAATACAACTGAATTCACTATCTGCTCATTAGAATAAAATGTTAACCCACTATTAGGTCCCAAGTGCTAATCAATAATGTAAGTTGGTTTTTTTGCAGGCAAGTTGAGGGGGAAACACGTGTCGGTGTGTTTGCTGCAAGATCAATAGAAGTCGGAGAGCCATTAACATATGATTATAGGTATCCATGATTGAGTTTCTTATCTCAATGCTCCAATTCCATAAATGAAATGAGGTGTAATTATTAGGTTTTATGCATATCTCTCGTTGGTGGAGATATGGAATGAGTGCATGATATTAACAGTTTGTGCATTCATGGTATCCATGTGCAAGTACCCTCAGCAGATTTGTTTTTTGGTTCTCGATTACAGATTATAGTAACGAGCTGGGCCACTAAATTATTTTCTTGGGGACCTGTTTCAATCAACCAGACCAAGTGAGCCACGTGTCATAATGGGTCCTTGAAAGAAACCTTTGCCCCCATTCTGTTGGATAAGATCATTAACACTTTGGTTATGTCCATCAGTACCTTCCCTGACATTAAAATCCAAGCATGATTGCCTCAACTTGCATATATGATAATGATATGTTGTTTTCAGTGTATAGTTTAAACTAGTTTTTAAACATCAAGCGTTGATAGGTGTAAGGCACATGCTTGCATACTTAATATGTGCTCTGAAGTCATTTCTTTGGTTTTAAGATGTTTTCCGGTAGATAAAGAGTACATTTTCTTAGCAAGAAGAAATCTGTTTTCATTCTAATAGTTAGAGCAATGATTACATCTTATAGGAGGAGAATGGAGGTCCCTACAAGGCATCAATTCCATTGATTCAAGCCACAAGCCCAGAAGGAGATGTTTTACTTGCTTATGAGATGAATGGAGAGGTAAGTTGAATCCTACAGTTATGCCATTTGTTCAGCTTTGCTTATCAATCACAAGTTTTTGGTTTATTGCATAAGTATTTGGTTATGTCCCTGGTGCATTTTGGTCGGCCTTGTAATTTCTTGCTTTGCCTCCTTTTCATTTCTGTCGAGTAGATCCTCTAGTGTTCAATTTTTTGGCACATGGCATCAGTATATTACTCTCACATTGGGTTTTGTTTTATATTCTCTTATCATGTGAAGACTGTGAAATCCTGAAACTGATTTTTTTTATTTTTTTTCTTTACCTAAGGTTGTTTTTAGAATGAGTTCTTTTATCTTGTCAGTTG
Organism: Rosa chinensis; assembly: GCF_002994745.2. Taxonomy (NCBI): domain Eukaryota; kingdom Viridiplantae; phylum Streptophyta; class Magnoliopsida; order Rosales; family Rosaceae; genus Rosa; species Rosa chinensis. The sequence continues at coordinate 56,627,334 of NC_037092.1, forward strand.
GGTACCTTTATCTTGTTCTCTTTATTCATTGTTATTGATAGAGATTGTTAATTAAATTAACTTTATGTTTGTTTGCTTAGCATCAGTGGGTGTTGAGATGACGTGTTTGAAACCTAGAAGCCCACCTAGCCTAAATTCTATCCCTTCCACCGTTTTGCCTTTGTCTTCTTTTCTTTTTGGGCTTTTGTTTCCCATCGAGAAACGGATTTGGGGAGGGTACTACATAGTTCCAGATTTCTTTTCTTTGAGACGGGGGATTGAAGAGAGAAGGAAGAGAGGAATTTAGACCTTGGTTTTGAAAGAGAGTACAAACTAAGCTTGTTTCTGGTTTGGGTATTAAGAAGCTCGGGTACTAAGTCAAGGGTGAGGGTTTCATGTTTCTACTTTGTGGTATCCTCTATCTATTTTCTTTATTTTGTTAATCTCCTTATTGGTTTTTACTTTGGAGTATTGGGTTTTGGATCTTGATTATATGTTCTGTTAGTCATCAACTCAGTATGTGTTTCGAATTGTGAATTTGATGGTTTTATTGTGCTGCAATTGTTATGGATCATGATTTGAGAATTACCTTAAAATTAATTGTGTTTTCAATCCTCTAGTCAACAAGAGAGTGGTGTTGGCAATGTGCACATTACATATGACGTGACCATGATTAGTGGCACGGTCATTGAGCTGTGGTAGCTCGGGGGCTTTGGAAGCCTGATTATTTTCATGTCTGAGTTTGCTGTGGCAACTGGTTGTGTTGGAGTTTACATTTTTCTGTGATTAATACCAGTGGGTTGATCATGACTTGGGTGATAAATTTTGGTGTTGTTTACTTTTCATTTGGAGTACTGATTGTTAAGTCTTTACGTTTTCATTTATTTTTGTTTAGCTACTCACTGAGCTTTAGTTGCTCATGCCTCCTTTATTTTATTTTTTTTGTTTCTTTGCAGATACTTAGGTATCAGGGTTGTGAAAAGAGTGCCCGAGTGTTAAGAGTTCTGTCTTTGTAAATTTCCTTCTTTAGTTTTGATGTTTTGGTGCCACTGGGCATTATCCCTTGCTGTAAGGGTTTTGATCATGTTTCTATATAGTTCAACTCTTGTATATATGTATTATTGTATATATGTAATATATTTCTTTGGAGTGGTTTAGATGGTACTAGCTTTGGTGTGCAATTCACAACATTTTTTTTTTTTTTATAAATGAAATATTCTTTTGCGACAGCAAAGTATCCGTCACAACAAATTCACCCTAATTTTTTTTAAAAATGAAATATCTTTTTGCGACCGCAAAGTATCCGTCGCAAATAGTTTAGCCATTGCGATGGCAACAGTTTTCCGAGGCAAATACTTTTTGCGACGGCATTTTACTGTCGCAAATGGATTTTGTGACGCCACCTATTGCAACGCCAACATTTCCGTCGCAAAAGGCTCAATTTTCCGTCGCGAAAAGTTTTTTCCGTCGCAAAAGCCCAATTTGCCGTCGCAAATGCAATTCTTTTTAGTAGTGGATCAAGACTATCTGGAGTTGCTGTACCACCCTACGCATCATTACTATCTGAATTATCTTCTGGGTTTTTAACAACTTCTTCATATAAGACTTTCTCTACGTTGATTCCAACATTATTTGCAGTTTCTACAACTTGTGGAAGAGGTATTCCAGCTTCACCATCGAGGTGTGCAGGCATAATCCAATCATGAAGTGGATCAATGGCATTATCAAGCGGCTCGCTTGCAACATGAAGTAGATCTATATAGTTCTTTTCATTGACCACATTATTTTTTGCCTGTTTATCTAGCAGCCGCAGCTTCATGTTGTAGTAGCAGTATACAAGATTTTCCAACTTCTGATATGCCAAACGTTTCCTTTGCTTGGTATGAATAATAGCAAATGTCTCCAATTTCTCTCACACGCATAAGAAGAAGTCGTTTGTGCCAAAATACGCATTGCAATTTTCTTCTGCAATGTTATTTGGCCTCATTTGAATAATTAAACCTTTATGGCTTTATCTTCTTTCTATTATTCAACTACAGAGTTACAAACTACATACATAGTTATAGACTACACAGTACCAAATCTCTCCTCACACAGATTTGCATGTAGAGAATTACTTCTCACCCAAAATCGCCTTGAGGGTATTTCTCCTCACCTAGATTCGCCTTGATGAGATTTTTTTTCCTCATATAGATTCGCCTTGAGGGGATTTCTCCTCACTCAGATTTGACTTGAGGAGATCTCTCTTCACATAGATTTTCATTTAGAGAATTATTGAGTTTTTTATTTATTTTTACCTCAAATTCACTTTATCGGGGATATATCGCAAATATATAATATATCGGGGATATTTGATGATGTCGGAGAAATTTCGCAGAAACTGTACAAGATAAGATATTTACCCCCCAAGATATATTAGTCCATCGAAAAAATGAGATATCGGGGAATATATCAGAAATATCACAAATATTTAAAACCTTGGCTGTGATATCAATTTGTGTGATTTTGATTTTGATTGAGTGTTATTTTCAAGTAAGCTAAAGTACAGAAGAACAACTCGCTAAAGGCCACAAAATTTAAAGGCCACAAAATTTAAGGGTTATTTGGAGCGGTTGTTAGATCACAAGGGGATGGAGGAGTACGAAGGGATGGCTGTGAGGATTCTATTTTGATTGATTTCTTTGAGGGTTGGTGTTTGTTTAGAGCAACACAGCTGCGATTGTGTGTGGACGGCGGTGTGAATCGGGTTTATAATGACATACCTCAGCTATTGTCTCATCAAGACGCATCAAATGTTCGCAAAAAATTCTCTATTTTCTGTTTGATTGGTTTTGAATCTATTCATGTTTGTTTACTCAGTTTTTGGTAGTTTAGAATTGAGCTATTGAAATATTTCTTGGAATTGCTTATTGATCATTGTGCACCGGAAATTACACTAAAATCAGCTTTGCTATTGTTTATTTGTTCGTTTAATTATATATTGCAGTTAATGTACAACTTTCTGGCTTTAAAAAACTTTGATTTGATATTAGGTGCTGATAACTATGACAGGTATAAGGTTAATTTTATTAAAGAGTGCCAAAGATGCAATCAGAAAGGAAGTCTTAGAGTTTCAGAAGCAAAGAAACAAGGAGAAAACTCCAATAATTATAAAGCTCAACAGTCACAAACGAACAAGAAAGCATAACCATCCTAAGAGATATAGGTAAACATTAGACCCTACATTTCATTCCAAAGGACTATGATGGAAATTTACTTGAATTTTTAGTTGGTACAAGTTGGGTTGATATAGTGCTCGTGGTAATTTGTGGTATTTTATTAATATTAGCTATCATACCAGTGCTGAAGCCTCTAATTCAAATAAGCGTTTTATGCTTGTATGGTTATTAGCCTCCATGATTGTTATAGTGGCTCTCCATGATTGTTAAGCGTTTTATGCTAATATGGTAATCAGCCTCCATAATTAGCAATCATACTCTTTTCTGTTTTCATTTTGATTAATTTCAAGTCAGTAGCTCTCCATGATTGGTATAGTGACTTTTCAACACAGAAATAGTAGTTTTCTATGGCTCCAGTAATATATTTTTAAGTTGATGCTAGTAGTTTTTTTGTTTTCTTTTTTATTGATTTCAAGTCAGTAGCTCTCTATAAATGTTATAGTAGTTTTTCAATATAGTGATAGTACTTTTTTATCTCTATGTTAGTATCTTTTTAATCCGAAGTCAGTAGCCTTTTGTTTTCATTTTAATTGATTTCAAGTGGTCTTTTGTCAATAGCTCGTCAAAAAATTGGAAAAGCATGATCCTGAATGAAATTCAATTTTCTTCTTGTTGTGCTTTTGTATTTCAAGCATTTCTTGTTTGGCATTTGTGTTACACTATCAACATGTATAATCAGCTGGTTTGTGTAATCAGTATTTATGTCAGTAGCTTTTTGTTATTGGTCCAGTAGTTTTGTACGTGTTATAGTAGCTTTATATACCTATGTTAGTAGCTTTTTATTAATGGTCTAGTAGCTTTTTACATGTTTTATAGTAGCTTTCTGTACTTATGTCAGTAGCTTTTTATTACTGATCCAGTAGCTTTGTATGTGCGTGTAGACCCCGTGAAATTCCGAACATCACTTTTGAATGGAATAATTTTTCATGACCTTTGTTTGGTCAAAGACTTTTGGAAATAGTTTGGGCTTGGGCCTTGGGTCCAATAATAGCATAAGGTTAGAGTCCAAAATTTACTTTGGACACCAACAGAAGGATATGCTAGTGAACCTAGCCCAATAAGTTAGTTGACATTTGACCCGAACATCTCTCTTGATCTAATAAGGTTCTTGTAGCTCATAATAATATCTTTGCATAATTTTGAAATACACTTGTGCGTGCGTTTACGATTTCTCGTTTTACTTTATTTCTTAACCATTAGTTGAATTCCTTCCCGCCTTTCCCGACACTTGCTCGTCAACCATCCCTCCGACTTTATATATAAAAAAATACTATTTATTTGCTCCTTATGTTTTTCAAACTCGAGCGAAATTCCGACAAAATCTACTTTGTCATTTTTCTACCCAAATACAAGCTTGGTGAGGCCCAATCCTTATTTGGTCTTGCCAACACCTTAATTTGAGTTTACTTGCATTTACTTATTTTACCTTTATTTTTCCCCACCACTTTAGTTTTTACAACCTCTTATTTTTATCCCAAATTATCTGATTCAATACCTTCACTTCCCCCCAAGCTGAGTCACCAATCTCACACGCAAGCCCAGCTTTTCCTTTTTCCTTGTTCACGTCAGAATTGGGCTGAGAGAAATGAACCTCGTTTAGCTCCACCCTTCCACGTTGCCAGCATGCATATGGCAACTCCTCCAAGAACATCATCTCAGACCTTCAAAAGGGAGAACCCAGGCCAGAAAACGTCATTCACTCTCCTCTTCTCTCCCTTTCTCTCATTGCTGGGCACATTAGTGTGTTTTCATGCCTCGAAACTCCTGGTTAGGGACCTCCTATCAAAAAACTTTCTTCATTAAAGTTGTTCTTCTATGTCTCCTCTGTCTAGCCTCAAAATTTCAGCTCCATTGGAGTCGATTTGAGTTCTGTACATCCCTCGAAGTGAAAGCTGTTCTGAAACAGCCTGTTCCGGATTTCTGCTTGAATTCCCTCTCTTTCTCTACCCGAATCTCTCACATCTTACTTGAGACTGATACAAACACTTGGTAAGATTCTGGAACCATCAAGTTCCCCTTTCTTTTCTCGATTTTAGGCTCAATACATTCAAAACAACTCTTCCACATATTGAGAAGTTTCTGTTTCACTCTGCATGTTTGAGATGGAGCGAATTTCTTGACTTGCAACTGAGCTCGATCAAATTAGCTCCCTCAGCTCTCTTTTTTGTTGAAACCCTCAAGAGAAACTCATCTTTTTGGTTAGTTTTTGGTGAGTATCATCTTTTCCATAAAACTCTATATATTTTTGGGTTGTTACAACTCTTGCAGATTACAATTGGTCACTGTTGTTGCTGAAACCATGTTGCTTTAACTTAGAACCTTTCAGTCATTCTTATGTGTTGGATTTGTGCTAGAACATGGTTATTTTGAACTTTGAAATCATGCTTGATCAAAGAGTTTATTTGTGTTACTGTTGTCCAAACACCATGTCTTCAAAACATCATGTTAGTGAGCTACAAGACCTTCCCCTTATAGTATTGAAGGGTGACTGAGATTTTAAGCCTTTAGAAGCTTTAGATACTTTCTGTAGGTGTCTTGGAGTCTACTTAACCAGCCATTTTGGGCACCAAACGAGCTTTACACAAAAGAACCAATTTCTGCAGTTTTCAGTTTCCAGTATAATCTGACCCAGCTGCATTCCTTTCAAAACTGGAGCTGAACCGTTGATAATTTGGGATCAGTTCCTTCTGCAGAAAGATAGTAAACACATATATGAACATTCTAGAATTTGAATCACCCCAAAATCATTTTTCTAGAATTAGTTATGTAATTTTGAAATAGGTGGACAGAAGCTGTTATTTCTGGAGAAAACCTGCACATTGTTTTACTTTAGCTTCTGAAACCTTTACTCTTCACATGGCTTCACTCAAAATTCTATAACCATTTCATTCTTACTGAGTTGGTTGTTAAACCATCTTCTTTCCAAAATTTTCCAAGAATCACCTCAAGTATTTTGGACACTCTTCCTTGGCCCTTAACAGTTCCTACTTAAACTCTGTTTCCAACTTTTGACAACTTATCTTCTAAAGGTGTTTTTGCCACTTTTTCCTGAAAAACCAACTCTCCCTTACAGCCCTAATGGTCTGGTTATTAGTTAGTAATTAGGTTAAAGGAAAGGTTTTCTTCGGAGAGTAATGTGAGTGAATAGCTAGCCTAGTTTATCGTGATTAATGTCACTTATTTGGTCTAGGCTTGATATCTTGGTAGGATCTTGTGAAGTGGTGATTGCTACAAGGTTGCATTGAGGCCAAGTGCTGCAAGAGAAAGCTCGAGTTCTAGGTAGGGGATGCCTTTAACTCTATCTATGCTTTTCTTGCATATACTATGTTTTATATGAGGTCTCTTGCATGTTTTGGAAATTATCTGTTTTTACAACTTGAAATGGTTTGCGTGGATTGGATTGATGTGTTGGCAATTGATGGGGATGTAAGGAGAGGTCAGTTCCTCCTTGAGCCACCGGTGGTGGGCAGTGTGCACCATGCCCTTGTTATCTCCCCTTTGTCTCTAGCCTTGTGATTATTGAATTCCGGAAAGTGATTGGCTAGATGGACGGTTGTGATGGAAGTGTGAAAGATGATCAATTGCCGTGGGATTTTAATTACGTGGTGACGATCACGTGGAATCGCAAACCGGTTTTTATCTATTACTTTTTCTCAAAACGATAAATCATATTTTTAAACTTAGATATAGGGGCGGGCATGGGCAATGACTGGATGTAGGAGCCTAACCCTACTTTAGTTTGTTTTTTAGGCTGTTGTTGTCGAAGCTTGGGTACGGATGATAATCCTTGAAGGCCAAAATTTATTTTGTTTAAAGTTTATTTTATTTGGCTTGTTTGATTTCATTAAATTTTTATAACGTTATGTATGGTTGATGATGTGTGTGTGATTGCTTACCACCAAAGTGGAACCCTAGAGTTAGAACCTCCATTTGAGTTTAGGTCCTAGTGGGTTAGACCTAAAAGACTCACGTAAATTACCATTCAATGAACTTAATGCAAACTTGGGCTAAGAATTAAAAAAATGACATAGGTTCTAAAACTCAACACAACACAACACCACCTTCCTTTCCTCTTCCTCGCCTAGTTCGTAATCTCGTGATTACGAGCCAAGCCCGTGATTATACGCATTTATATGCGTGTAATTATATCTAAAACACTAGAATTAAGCTAATCCTCATGTCAATTAATATGTAATTAATCTATTTTTATTTACTTTGTAGAAAATAAGCGAAATTGCGGAAACGAGAGAAAATGGTGCTAAATTGGAGCAAATTGGAGTTTCCGACAAAAGGACGAAAAAGTCAACGCTGGTCAACCGTAGTCAACACCATCAAGGGAGTGGAATCAAACCATCTCTGATAATGTGTGGAAGTGCATTGAGGAAGAAGAGAAGAAAGAAAAAAAAGGTGAAAAGAAAGAAAGATGAAGAAAAGAAGAAAGGAGAAAGAAAAGAAAGGAAAATAAAAAAGGAAAAGAAAAAAAAAAAAAAAACTTTGCTAACATCAGCATCAGCATGTGTTTTTCCTCCTTTCCCTCCCCACGTGCACTCTCCATCTTTTCTTCCATTTTCTTTTTATTTTCTTTCTTTTTCCTTTGTTCCTATCATGAGCTGCCACGTGTCATTATCTCTCCCTTCTAGCCATGCACCACCCGAGAACCTTACATTTTAATTGCATATATATATCCTCTCCTTCATCAACACAAAACGGCCGCACACCACCTCTCCATCCTCTCCTCTTCTCCAAAACACCACACCACCATACCCACTTTATATTTTCTTTTAATCTTCACTACTCCACATCAATTCCTCATCAATTTCTCAAGGGATTTCAGGGAGCATCAATATTTGAGATTGGGTAAAAGTGGGAAGCCATAAATCAAGGCTTGTCATAATTGCTCCATAGCAATTTGTGACTTGTTCTTGTTACTTTTCACTCTTCTTCACCTTTACCTCTTTAATTGATGAATATTGTTGTTGATTTGTGTATGGGTTGTGAGTAGTCTAATTAGGAAGCTAGGGTTTGAGCCCTAGCATGGATTTAATGTAATAAATATGTTTTGATTTAATAGTTTTTAATTTCGTGTTTGGCATATGTTCTATTCTATATTATTTGGCTTAGATGCATGCTTAGGAGCTTGATTAACTCTTGAATGTGTAGATGAGCATGTCTAGAAAAAATTAGGGGGGGACCTAATCACTTCTCTAATTTATGGCTAGGACACTTGTTTAGAACATGGTTAGTTACAATACCAATTTCGATTGCCGTATTGGCTAGCTTGGGAACCTTGATTCTAGGACTCTTCGCCTTTTGGTGCAACTAGAGGCCCTAACAAGGCTCTAGATTGTCCCAATTGAGTTTCTACAACCCTTGATCCGGAGTAGGAATACCTTTTAAGGAATCTAATGACCCATGAGCCTTGAAAAGCCTTGGGTACGGTTCTTGATGCCATTATGAATTGAATGACCATTGTCGGAGCATATTTGTGCATTAGATTTGGTTAGGAGGATACCCTAGTGACCTAATTTCCATTTCTTGATTAGTTTCTATTATCTTTATTTTTAATCTTAATTTTAATTTTCAATTGTTAATTTTATTTTCTTCGCAATTAAAAAAAAAAATCAAATTTCACAAACCACTTTCATTGTTCATACCATTTGGTTGTGAGCTTCCGCATTTATTTGTGGTTCTCTTGACCCATTTTAGGCTTGGTTGTTCCGAGCCAGGCATGTAAATAGCTTGGTGCTATTTTTCTAGGTTTTATTTGTTAAATTGTTGGTGACTTAGTAATCGGCATAACCAAGGATTAAAGTTAGCTTTTCAATCGCCGTGGTAGGATAATTTCGGGTTCAAATATTTCCCACTTCTTTGATGACCGTGCCCTTATTGCGCGTAAGTTGCATTTAAGCACTCAAATCAGCCCACTATACAGGTCCAAGAATTTCGGGCTTATAGATTTCTTGATCTCCAACCCAAAGGCCTTGTCTCTTTAAGGAATTCTAGGCCCAAAACACTTACTCCCTAAGTGTTGCGGGTGTAGGGTTCCTTGGGGAGGCGGCACGGTGGTAATCCGGTCTCCGGGTCGCCACAGTGCGTTATAGTAACATTCTTTATTTGTGACAGTAGCTTTTTAGATTGCTTTTTTTTTTTTTTTTTTTTTATCTAGTTGATAAAGAGTGCCACGTTTGTGGCGCAACGGTACATTGTTGTTTTTAGTTTTTATTTCAAATACTAATATTTTGTTCTATCTTTGTTCTTGCAGAGTTTTTCCCCTTTGCATTTGTAGTAGGCCTGGGACTTTTGACCCGAAAACCAGCAGAACCGGACTGAAACCGGCGATTCAGTGCGATTCTTGATGAAAAAATATAGGCTGTTTGTGGAAAACCGAACCGAGAGAAAAACTACCGGTTCCTATGTGTTTAAAACGAAAAAAAATGGAGAACTAATATAACGGTCTCCTTTTCCACCTGGCATCCTATCATTGGCTTACAGATAACGAATCTAAAACCCTAAAATTGTATACGCAGCCCCGATTTCACTCATTTCAGTTCTTCACTTCTTCTTCCTCCTTCTTCTCGAGTCTCGACCTCATCCAGTCATCCCCGACTGAACCCTAAAATTTGAAAACCCCTTTTGGGCATTCGGCCATTCCTTGATATCCTTCACGCCTTCATCCGATCGGCCAATCCCCAACTCAAAAATCCCCAAATCCCCAATTCTTCTGATTCCACTAATTCCGGTCCAAAGTAATGGCCTTTGAAGGCTCTGAGTTAGGAACTCAATCCAGTTACTCCACTAATTCAGTAACTGGCAATGAGGTCGTGGTTGCTCCACAAAATGGAGATGAACAAAATCAAACATCATCTCCTTCTCCAGCAACTCGAGCTTCAAAAAGTAAAGGGAAGAAGAAGTTTGAACCTGCGAAGAACACGAAGAGAAAGAGGGATAAGAAGGCCAAGAAGGAGAGGTCCGAAGTGTGGGAGCATTTCACCAAATTTGACAAGCCTTTACTGGAGGTTGTGCATGGAAAAAGAAATTGTAGTCGGCAGTACAAAGCGAGCACAATGTAAGTACTGCTCCACTCATTTAGCCTGTGATTCTAGGGAAAATGGGACTAGTTCACTTAGGAAGCATATAGAGCTAGTTTGCAAAGGGTATCCCGGTAGAAATGACTTAGAAGAGAGTCAACAAATATTAACCAGTGATGTGTTTGATCAGAAATGCTCTTTAGTTTCTAGGCAGTGGTCAGAAGATGCATGTCTAGATTCTGCATGTGTTATGATTGTGTTGGATAAACTGCCTTTCAGTTCAATTGAAAGGCCGGGGTTTCTTTATTTTTGTTCAGTAGCTGTACCAAGGTGGAATGTGCCTTGTAGGAGAGTTGTTGTGAAGAATTTTTTGCGCATGTATGATGCCAAAAAGCAGACATTGAAGGTCAAAAACAGTGAGTTTCATTTGCCCAATTTGGAATAAATATGTTTCAGTTTTGCACTTTGGCAATTGATTGTTTTTGCAATTTTTGGTACCTTGTTTAGAACCGATAACCGACAAAATCGACTCGACTGAAAATGGTTCGGTTTGATGTCGGTTCCAGTCTTAAATTTTGACAAACCCGAACCGAAAACATCCCCTTCGGTTCGGTTCGGTTTCGGTTCCTGTTTTTTTTTTTTCAAATCCGAACAGTCCTAGACCTAATTTGTAGTAGTAGATTTTAAAAATCATGTGAATTTGGATATTAAAGCCTCCATTGATCAAGAGATCATTTGGCCAACCAAGAAATGTTGAAATGAAGGCTCGTGCTGAAGGTGGCAAATGATGCATATGGGTTTAGAGTATCACCATTGAAAAATGACAGTAGCATTATAACATTGACAATAGCTTTATACAACTATTGTAATAGATTTTCACAACTATGATAGTAGCTTTTTATATAGTTATATTATTGTTGAACCCTACATACGTTTTGTAACATTGAATATGTTTTCTTTTCTCGATTCCAGTAGCATTTTATTTATTTATTTGTATCCTTTATATTTCCATAGTTTTCTTATTCTCTGAGAATAGCTTTCTCGGTCTCTGAAAGTAGCTTTTGTTATACTTGATTATTGCTTTTGGAGTTGATGAGAGTAAATTTTGGTGATGCGAGAGTAGATTTTGTTGCTGGTGAGAGTAGATTTTGGTATTGGTGACAGTAACTTTTGTTGGTGGGAATGGTAGCTTTTGGTTTTGGGGAGCGTAGCTTTTGTGATCTAGTTGGAAATCTCACCAGCGTAGTTTTTGTTTGTGACAGTAGCTTTTGTTTCTGGTGATAATAGATTTTTTGTGACCTTGCCGGAAATCTCACCAGCGTAGCTTTTGTTGCTAGCGACAGTAGCTTTTATTATTAGTGATAGTAGTTTTTGTGACCTCATCGGAGGTTGCCTGAAATCTCATCAGATTAGCTTTTGTTGCTAGCCACAATAGCTTTTGGTGTTGGTGACAGTAGTTTTTGTGGTCACCGGATGTCGGCCGGAGACCCTCAGGAAGTTGGTCGGAGGTCAGCCGAAGTTGACCGAAGACCTCCCAGGAGAGGAGAGAGAGAGAGAATGATTGTTGACTTTTTACTCTAGTGGCATTTATGTAAATATGTTAGTTTTTATATTCAAAATATAACACCATTTTTAATCTAGTGGCCTTATGAGGGAAAAAAAAAATTAGTTAGTGGCTTTATGGCTAAAAAAACATTCAAATATGTAATTAACCCATATAATTAATAGAGATAGTATAATAAAGGGGTTGTGTCCGTTTGCCCAAAATCTCATGGTATTTTGCCCAATCAATCCAACATCCTTGTATTTTGCTCATTTACACAAACTTTAGGGGAAAAGACTCATAAGGGTAGTCATTTCTAAAGTAGTGCCTAGTATATCTTATGTTGACTTTTGGATCCAAAACTCACTTTTTCTTAGAAAAACATGTTCAAACTTCTGAGAAAAACAAAACTAGCCTTCAACAAGCCCAAGTTTTTCACCTAAAGCCTAATGGTTACTTTAACAGACGGAATCACTGCTGCTTGTTTCTATCCTAAGCTGAGGCAAATTTTCTGAAGAAACTGAAAATCTGAACTTAAAGGAAGTACAGGATAAAGGCTGAACATAACACAGATGTAGTATAACAACCAAGGTTTGAAAAATCGCTAGGCACTAGTCGAGCGTTGGGTTAGGGAGGAGCGCCCAGGCAACTAAGCGGTTTTGTATTTTTTAATTTTTATTTTATTTTTATAAGTTTTATTTATGTAATTAAAAATATATAAAGGATAATAAACTAAATATTTATCATCCTCAAGAAAAAAAGTAAACTAAATATTTATTTAATTAACCATTTATTTAATTAAATAGAGACAGCAAAGAGGTAGAACTGAAGTTGTATTCATTATTCAATTATCCAACAGAAAAAAAAGAAGCAGAATGCAATTATACTTCTTGTTGCACACGTGCCCATGAGCCCATCCTATCCTTCTCTCTGCCGACTAAATACAGCCACAAGTTATACTCTCTCTGACACAATTAACCACCCCCATTCACTTTCACTCCCTTCTCTCTCTCTCTCTCTCTCTCTCTCTCTCTCTCTCTCTCTCTCTCTCTCTCTCTCTCTCTCTCTCTCTCTCTCTCTCTCTCTCTCTCTCTCTCCCCCCTCCTCTGCGAAACCAGTAGCCACCATCTCCACCTTCTATCTTCATTGATTTTTTCATTAACAGAATGAATAAATCATTACCAAGAGTCCAAGAATAGAGGCGTGGAGCTGCGGTGACTTTGGGGAGCTTCGGTGGAGGTGTGGAGCAGAAGCGCGGGGGCTTGGTGAGGAGAGCAAATAAAAGCTCCGGTCTATTTTTTCTGTTCTGGGTTCGTTGATGTTGAGTTTAGGATTCGGGAAGGGAAAAAAAGAAGAAGGAAGAAACTGCCTAGCCGCCCGGAACTCCCAGAACGCCCAGTGGGACGCCCAGGCCGCCTAGGCGGCCGCCCAAATCCTATCAGCCTAAGGACTGCGATTTGCCACTACTCGCCTCGGTCTGCTGCCGCCCAGTGCCTAGGCGGCCGAGTTTTAGAACATTGATAACAACATAAACTTTTAAAAGACTTGATGAAGTGGCTGAACACACTGAAATTATTTATTTCAACATAATTACAGGCTAAAAATTCAGAACCTCATTCTCAGGTAAACAGCTAAAAAGCTGTTTAGCTATCCATAAGAATGATTATAGATACTTACTTGTAATGAAAGCTCACTTCACACTTAGACTGGAAGGAAAGAGCACACTGCTACTATGGCTTTCTTACTTCTTGAGAGAATTTGATTCTTCCTAATTTTCTGATGCCTTACAATGATACCTAAAGCTCCTTATATAGGGAGTGGAACTCAAACTGGAATTCAAAACATAAAAATGTACATATCAACTCCGTGAATTTCTGCTTTCGTGATTGCTCCTGATTATGGAGGTCGGTTGGCTGGTGAAAAGTATATTCCTTTAGGTGAAATGTTTTTCACCTTGTTCTTTTCTGAAAAGCAAAAGAAGCTTTTGGGAAGAGTCCAAAAGTACTTTTCGGTGCTTTCTACACCTGCTGCTTCACATGTTTTCGTCTGTTTCTGAATTGTGACCGAAGACAAAGGAGTTGCTATCCATCCTGGCCATTCTGGTAGTAGCATTTTCCTCGACATCTGTATCTACATACATCTTGTAGTGGTTGTCTTTTTCAAGCTTTTCAACTCACTATAAGCATGCCAGTGTCGAGTCTATCTCTTTTCTTGTGAGAGATATGAAGAGGTCACTGCTGATTGCTTCAGGATGATCATAAGCAGTAATAATTGTTTTTTCTCCTGCTGCCAGGAAAGTATTTCTTGTATCTTCTTGGATGATCTTCTTGATGTATTCGAGAGCCATTGCCTTCATCCATGGAATACTTGAATTTGGCTGGCCATTGTATCCAACATAGGCTGGCTGAAGATATCTTTTTTGAATAATCACTACTAGAATTTTTCTCATATACATCGGCCAGAAACTGATGTAAAAAAAAAATTGTACACATGTGTTAGTGGGTGATGTAAAAGATCGCCAAAACATATACATCGGTTAAAAACCGATGTCCCATACAGTAATAAGCATCGGATTAGATTCTAGACTCGATGTTAAACTGCTATTATGATCACTAATTGATGTTTTTAGATATTGTTAAACCTTCTTATTTATGCATTTAATGCTTAACGAAATATATGCTCAATAGCACTAGTAGTCATTTTAACATCGTTACTCATTTTAGAAATGATGTGTAATATATTCTTACACATCGGTATTTTTAAAATTTGCCTGCTGTTTATAAGTTTTACGGGTACTTGCCATATATCAAACTATTTAAGATTGAATCTACATTCTTTTGCATTACTGGACCGATGTTTATTATTATGTTAAACATCGTTTGCTTTTACGAAGTGATGTCCAAGCTTATATTAATCATCAGTTTTTGATGTTGACACCGATGTTCATACTTATACTAGACATTGTTTTTCATTTAATAAATCGATGTCCATTGCGTTGTGTTACATCGTTTCTTACTTAATAACTCGATGTGCACTGAATAAAGAGACATCGATATTTGTTTCCAATCTGATGTGTCATCTCTTTAATGACACCGTTTTTGTAGTTTAATACTGATTTGAAATAAACATATATACATCATGTCCTTTACATGAGCGTGATGTTGCTGCTACAATGCATCTATCTAATCCACATTTGACAACATGAAATCCCAAATAATTTGAATATGAGGCATTGCATTAATTTGTATCCAACATCAAAGATGTTAATAGTTCAAAAAATAGGCAAAAATACCCCAACCTAGGCTAGCCTAAAACATACCATTGCAATAACTACATGTAGTTTAATTTGTTCTCAACTGCTGCAACAATACAACTACTCCAAAATGGTTCAAAAAACATCTAGCTAGCCTTACTCAAAATCACTTTGCTAGTCTCCATCTATAGCAAAGTTTGCAAATAGTCAGCCACTTCAATGTGCACCTTGTCAAGTTGTTCTTGGGTGTATTCTTTCCGAGTCTTTGCTGCCCACTAGAAACATATAGAATAACATAAGTCATAATCATCAGGTAAAATGATTCATAATTATAGACAAGCAATTGTCTCTAAGCTGGCTGCATAGTACAAAATAAAAAACATGTCTCCTGATTTATAATAAAAAAATCCTACACATATAAAACAAGATCTACCCACTCATATTGTCAAGATACCTACTCATATTGTCAAGATCTTGACAATATGAGTAGGTAGATCTAGATATCTCTGTTATATCTCTGGCAATCTACAGAGGCGAGTAAGTTGATCGAATAGATTAAAAGTTGTGAATGAATGAAAACATGATCGAACTGATAATAATTCACTAACTGTTGCATAAGACATATATAGAAGTTTGCCAAGGAGACAGCATCTTAAATTTTGGCAATGACAAATGCAATGCACAACTTATCTTGCCCCAAAATACAATGTTCTATTTGAATATGAATCCCAATTATTCTTCCCTCTCTTAGAAATTTCATTAAACATCAACCATAATTTAAAACCCATGCACTTATCTTGCCTGAAATACAATGTTCTATTTGAATATGAATCTCAACTATTTTTCCCTCTCTCAGACATTTCATTGAACATCAACCTTAGTTTTAAACCCATGCATCAGTGTCACAGCGCACAAGTATCACAAAAGTCAACCACAATGGTGTCTCTATTACATTCACAAACCACAAACAGCTCAAGCTATATCAAGACTCAATCAAGGACTTGGCAATGTAAACTAAATGTTTAGCAAAGGGGGGAGAATGCAAAATACATTACCTCATATGCACGCATTCTCCACCCATTCAGCCCTTGTTTCCAGTTCCTCAATCTGCTTCAACGTATTCTCCACCCATTCCTTCCTTATTCCTACTTTTTTAACAACCTCTTTAAGCTCATCCTGATTTCTCTGAAATTTCATTGAACACCACTATTAACCCATGTACCAACTTCATTAAATACTATAGGATTACCTCTTGCCTTGATTTGCAGAAGTAAAGAGGGCACTGGTAGGTTGTCTTTATTTGTAATCTAATCAAGAAAGTTGGTCTCTACTCCACACCAAAGATTCATTTTGATATCATTGCGCGCAAATCTAATATAAGATACACCACCAAAAAGAGTGTGGCATACATATATAAGTGGAAACAGGAGCCTGCATTTTTAAGGCAACTAACTTAGACTGCAAGCTTCTGTGGTCATGAAGCACAAATCCTGGGGTGCCCCTAGAGGGCTTTTTGAAGCAAAAGTGTTTATCAGCATATTTCAAAAGGCCCATTAGCTATACTCTTGAAATATCTTTAATGTCCCCATAGAAGCTGAAAAATGGGATTTTGGAAAAGCTAAAATTTGAAGCTAACAGTTGCATTTAAATTCAGTCACACACAGATTAGAGATGAACTACCAAACAATCATTCACAGACCAGAGGAAGATTGTATACCTTTTGGACCCTTGCAGTCAACCTTGTCATTGCACTTTTTAATTTACGAACCCTATCCAAATTGCGGCTACTAATCTGCAGATTCAAATAGATTGCAAGAATGTCTAAAAGAATCATGCAGAAGAAGTAAATTTCATAAAACAAATGAAAACTGCAAAAATAGATAATCAAAATGAACGAATAAAAAAATAATTTTGTGACCTCAAAACGAAAAGAAGAAAGAAATCTGAGCAACTACTTTTTCTTTATAGAAGATCATGTGATATAAACGTTCTCTCACTACAATAGTAAGTTTACAAAACTATGCAGGCAAGTATGCTAGCCAAAAATTCTCTGAAGCCAAACAGGGCAACCATAAGAACGAAAAGCCAGAGGGATACCAAAATTCAACAAAAAATCAAGCATGATATTTGGATTTTTTTTTTTAAAACACAATTTACACAAAACTGCAGACAATAGTCCCTTGAACTAGCCATCTTGTGTTTTCAGCAAAAACTTACTGGTATACCCTATCTGACAACTGACATGCCTAAATCTATGAGCTATAATTAGTTATTTTCCTGAAGCAACCAAACAAGTGCAGGAAATACTATAATTTTGTTCCTTGCACTCTTTTGTTTGTTTGCCATTTTTTTTCTCCCCACTTAGCCCCCAAGGGATACAGAATTTCTATCTTCAACCAAACATATTTCGATCTACAACCTTCAATATCAAATTCGAACAATCCAACATTTAACATGCAATCGCTAAATCACCAACAAACACCGCAAATTAAAAATCATATTGGGGTTTGGATGGTACATACAAAAATGGGATAAGACCTCAGTGGACTCGATGTCGACCTCTTCGAGCTTGTCGGGGTACAAGGAAAAGTAGCCGTCAGCGAAAATCTGGTGGTGCCTAAGCCGGCGGTCCACCTCGACTCTCTAAACCGCTCCTTGAGCCGCTGTACGGAGAGAGCATTGGTCTTCCACAGATCTCCATGCTCGCAACAGCCATCGATTTTCCTTATTCAACAAAGAGATTAAGAGAAGGATTCTTCCCCTTCTTGCAGTATTCCGAGAGAGAGAGAGAGAGAGAGAGAGAGAGAGAGAGAGAGAGAGAGAGAGAGAGAGAGAGAGAGAGAGAGCTTGCTCATGGAGGTGATGGTGCCGGCAAGGGGGCTGAGGCGGTCAATGAGAGAGACATATAGTAGCGGGAGTGAGCGGAGGTGAGGGAAGTGGTGGTGGCCGTGGAAAGAGAGTGGGAGACGAAGGAGGAAAGGGCTAAGGTTCGGGGAATAACAAGAGAGATAATGGGTCGGCAGGTTTCAATTGTGAAGTTAGAGATAAAGTGAGTTGGAAAAATAATAAGTGTGGGGAATGAAAATTTTGTTCCCCGCGTTCCTCAAATTTTTTAACTTAGTCTTTCAGCGCGTTTTTGAAAATTTTAGAATGAAAATATAGACATCGGTCAACAGTAAAAAGCGATGTCAGTTATATGCATACAAATCAGTTTTTGAGGAATCAATGTTAATGACATTGTTTTACATCGCGTGTATTTCTCACCGATTTAATTGTCATGATGTTTATGAGCATAATTCTAGTAGTGAATTCTCACATAATGATAAGGAGAAATGTATTCAACTTCACAGTTTGTTCTTTGAATCCATTCTGGTGGAGTAGATCTGAACTTCAGTCTAAGAGTACAATCATTTTTTTATGACATTTTTGACCGTGTTGACGATGATAGGGGTAGGCCTTTGAGATCATCATTTGTTTTGGTCCATAGATTATAGACAAAATCATTTTCAACAAGCCAAAGCTTGTGTTCTTGAGGATAATCACTCTGAACATTAACTCCGTATCTTCCAACATAAGGTCCTGCAATAATGAAGAGGGTTGGAGGAATACAGTTTTCAGAATTATGGATTCCAATCAGATTATGGAAGTCAAACCAATCTGATTCTTTTAGTGCTATAATAGGAACTCTAGCACTTTCTGGATCTTCAAGATAGTGAATTTTTTCGCTTCTAACAGCACTCTGCTGTATATGAATTTCTTCATGCTGTGGTCTAGCATTTTCATGGAGTTCTTCAGCTAATGCAAACAAAGCTGGGAACATAATACCACTGTTTCTTTCTTGAAAGGCAAATAAGAGATTATCTAGGATTGCCTTCTGATGGTAAGCTAGCCTCCTGCCAGTTCTGAACACAGGATCAATAAAGGTTCTTAATTCATAATTAAAAACATTTATAACTCCAGTTGGAGTTGGTTTGCTTTTTGGCAAAGCAACAGCCGTCAACGGTCTTGATGAGCCTTTACCGTTTGCCGTTTGAGACGGGCTAGCCAATCCTTTACCCTGGGATTGATCAGTTGTGGCCAAACCTTTCGAGTTTAGCAGAAATCTTTTGAGGATTTTTTTTCTTTAGGATCCTCATTAGTTTCATGTTCTTTCCCAGTTCTTCTGCTTCTGGGGTTGCAACCTTCGTCGTCATCTTTTCGGCTGAACATTGCCATTTCTCTAGTTAGGGCGTCTGTAAGATAATTCTTGTTTCCTGCAATTAATTCAACATTATAATCATATTGGTTAAGAAATAATTGCTAGTTTGCTAACCTTCCTCTATCAGCAGCTTTATCGAGTTTAAAATTTTTGAAATTCTTTACTCTAGCACAATCAGTGCGGACAATAAAGGGTTTTCCAAGAAAAGCTGGAGAGTTCAAAATTGTTTTCTTGACAGCCAAGATTTCTTTTTCCCCTGTGGGATAATTTAGTTCTGCAGGGCAGAACTTGCCACTACAAAATTTGCAGATCTTTTCAATGTTAGTTCCAGGCGTTTTTGCCAGAACAACACCGGACCAGTAGTTATCACTCGCATCTGTTTGGAGGATAATTTCATCATTTTCCTCTGGTTGTTGTAGAGGAGGGAGGTTTTTGCAGAGATTTTTTATTTGCTTCACAATTTTCTCATCATCTTCAGTGAAGTTCCATTTTCTTTTGGAACTTGTTTTGGGAGATAACATTGCTGTTAGTCTTGAGATTTTGGAAATGAAATCTCTCCCATAGTTTATGACTCCTAAAATCTCTCTAGACTGTTAGCGTTAGGGATTCTATCTGGGAACTTCCGGATTTTCTCAAGGATGTGAGGTTGGAGTTTTATTACTCCATTCTTAATATTTATTCCTAGGAAATAACTTCATCGAGGATAAAGAGGATTTTCTTTTCTCCTAAGATGATTCCATGCTGAACTATCAGCTTTACAACCTCATAGAGCTGTTTCATATGTTCTTCTTTGTTTTTGGAGAAGACAAGGATGTCATCAATATAAACGACGCAGAATTCAGCCACATGTTTGAAGATGTTGTCCATCTTTCTTTGGAAGATTGATGGGGCTTGTTTTAGACCAAAAGGCATTACTAACCATTCGTAATGACCTTGTGGTGTTCCGAAGGCAGTGAGAGGAACACTCTCAGGATGCATCTTGACTTGCCAAAAACCCGACTTTGCATCAAATTTTGAAAAGACTTTAGCTCCTCTGAGCTGGTTGATCAGTACTCTTACTTGAGCAATTTGATAACCGTCTTTGACAGTCTTCTTGTTGACATCTCTATAGTCAATCACCTATCTAGCTTTTCCTCTGAGGTTTTCTGCATGATTTCTCACGTAGAATGCTGGAGCATGATGAGGGCTAGTGGAAGGTTGAATTAAACTCTTGTTCAGGAGATCTTCAATATCTTTTTTGAATTCTTTTTTATCTTCCTCTTTGTACTGAGGAATGGCTTTGACATGACAGATGACATTCATATCATGTAATCTTAATTCCTAGACCACTGGGTCTTTTTCCCAAAACTTCTGAGGGTCTACATCGATGTTCTGCTCGAGTAGTTTCTTGATTTTCTCAAGAGTGGGAATTTTTTGAGACTCAAGCTTATTCTGAAAGTGCTTGAGGTTATGCTCATGAATGAAACTAGCTTCTTCATCTGCACTAGTTGTTTCTTCTTCTTCTTCAGAAGATGATTCAGATGATTCTTCAACAAGAAGTTCTTCTTGTTGTTTAATTTGGAGGATGGTTTCAAATTTGGGTTTATAGGGGGTGAGATCACCACTATTCTGTTGCGATCTCTGATATTGTGTAGTAAAGTTTGGACCTACTACACTTTTGGATTGTGTAAGCGGGTCTACCCAAAACACTCGTTCTCCTTTTCTGAAGCCTATCGCTTCTTCATCTTGGATGAATCTCTGTTGGAGAATAAAATCATTGCCTAACAAGAAATCAGATCCTTGGCCTTCTGATTGCCAAAGAGTGTTGATTATAAATGTTCCTCCACCAATGGTGATATGAACATGTTAACGTTAGAGATTGAGCGGGATCTCTAGTTAGCTATAAATAAAGAGAGAGAGAGAGAGAGAGAGAGAGATTGACACAAGATGTATAGTGGTTCGCCTCCGCATGAGCGGGAGACTACGTCCACTTGAAAGCTATACTAGTGTGTCGAGCCTTGCGGCCTAACAAGATTACAAGAGATGTGATGAATGGTTCGTGTTTAAGTGGGAGGAGAGTTCCTTTTATAAGTGAAGGAAGCCATCTCCTCTACATTGTTTTCGATGTGGGACAAGTAACAACTATTCTAGTGTAGAAAGTCTAGTTTGTGAGGGCAACTTGGCAAGGGCGGAAAGGTGGCTTCCCGGTGGCGGATTTGCGACTTCCGGATACCGCCGCGTAGCCTGAACATAGGGCTACACGATGCATGTCTCGGTTGGGCCTTGCCATGTCTCGTGGATGTCCCAAAGTGGGTGTTACTTATGCTTGGTGATGTAGAGAACTAGCTTGCTAGTGTAGGTATGAACAAGTCCCCGAAGTCCCCGAGTAAGAGTAGCTTCTTGGTTGGGGAGTTCAAATCATGAAGTCATCAAGCATAAGCAACATCCGAGAGGCGCACGGCCTCTACAAGTCCCCGAGCTCCGCAAGCAAGAAGGGACTCGCCATCCTGTATCACAGAAGACAAAAATTCGTAAGTGCATGAGAGAATGGGGCGTCGCCCTGCCGCATGGCGGTAGGTCGTAGACCATAGACTCGTGGAGCCCGGAGGCTAGACCATATGTAAGAAGCATTGTGAACCAAGAGCGTAATTAAAGCATGTTGGATAAGTGTAGTGAGTTAGGTGTTCGAGCAAGTTAGGTGTAGGCGTTATATGAGCGTGCGGGGCGTAGCCCAAGCGAGTCGCGGCCATGCTTTGATACCTAAACGAGTCGTAACCGTTTCGCAAGCGTTTATCCAAGCATGTTTAATTGAGCTATAAGTGTCACAAGGTTCTAGATGAATGTCACATGAAAGTGAATTTAAGCATGTATGTGTGTAGCATGTACTTGTAGGAAAGTTGCTAATAACATGTTGTAGGCATGCTTAAGGGTTATAGAGACATGTATAGTCATGGTATTGGCGGTAGCTCAAATTTGCAAGAGCGTAAAGATAAGATGGTGTGACTTATCTTGTGCCGATTTGGAGCGAGTTGAAGTTGGAGTTGTCCAAGCATGACGCTCGAAAAATGATGATTTTGTCTCCTCGAAAAATAAGAAATAGGTGATTAGTACACGGGTATGTAAAATCAACACTAATAGCCTTTATATGTACCTTGATGAGATTTTGGAAGCAAATTATGTAAGTGATATAGTAGTTGAGGACATGCATGTATACCTGGGCAGTGGGAGCTCATATATGTATCATGGACAGCTATATAACTTGCGTGTGAATGAGTCAATTACATCATGGACCAAGTAGTTGCCGACATTCAATTAGATGGACCAAGAATATAATATAACTTCATGGTTCAATAAAGCAGCATATACTATTACCATGAATATCAATATACCATGCATCACCGTAAACTCACTGGCCCATCATATCAATATATATAGAAAGAGCCTGTTGTAGTGTAGTGAATAACCATACTTGTGTTGTATGTGTGCATGGCAGACAAGGATATACATGACACCCATATGTGCAAGTATGAGGCACGTGTGTACCCAAATAAAGAGAGACAGAGAGCTTATCTTGGCTTTGCTGCAAAAGTGCAAGTGAATATGCAGTGCAGGGACCAAATGTTCGAATCGAAGAGGAGAACAAGAGAAGAACACAGGGATGAGCAGTAAGGGTATGGCGGTGGCCTGAAAGCTCAGTGATGAACGCTGCTGTCGACGGAATAGGAGTTTAGCGGAGCTCCGAGCTCAGCGGAAGCGTGCTGGTCAGCGGAACCTTTTGTTCAGCGGGGCGGAGCTCGGCGCTGATGGGCGGTGGATTGCCGCTGGGTTGTGCAGGCGGTGGCCTCGGCGTTCACCTGGAGCTTGCCGGAGATCATCGAGCTCAGCAGAGGTAGGGCCGCTACAGTGAGCGGAGGAATTGGGCGGAGAAGAAGCGTTGTAGATCGTGGTCGTGGGTGTGAAGAACAGATCTCTGGGTGTCCAGAGTAAATAGCCGCCCAAGATTTTTTTTTTTTTTTTTTTTTTTTTTTTTTTGTAGTAGGCGTTGACCAAAAGTTGATCAAGCCTCGATGGGCGTTGACCACTTCCGCCGGGCGTTGACCGACTCCGCCTGGCGTTGACCGAACCCGCTGGGCGTTGACCAGCCATGTTGGGCGTTGACCGACTCCGCCGGGCGTTGACCAACCCCGCTGGGCGTTGACCGACTCCGCCGGGCGTTGACCGGACCCGCTGGGCGTTGACCAGCCATGTTGGGCGTTGACCGACTCCGCCGGGCGTTGACCAGCCATGTTGGGCGTTGACCGACTCCGCCGGGCGTTGACCAACCCCGCTGGGCGTTGACCGACTCCGCTGGGCGTTGACCGGACCCTAATTTGATGTTGAATGAGTGTTGACTCGACATTTTCGGGTCAAAGTTCGTGGTAGGTGACGAAGCCTTTGTGTCGGCTTCCCACAGACGGCGCCAATGTTAACGTTAGAGATTGAGCGGGATCTCTAGTTAGCTATAAATAAAGAGAGAGAGAGAGAGAGAGAGATTGACACAAGATGTATAGTGGTTCGCCTCCGCATGAGCGGGAGACTACGTCCACTTGAAAGCTATACTAGTGTGTCGAGCCTTGCGGCCTAACAAGATTACAAGAGATGTGATGAATGGTTCGTGTTTAAGTGGGAGGAGAGTTCCTTTTATAAGTGAAGGAAGCCATCTCCTCTACATTGTTTTCGATGTGGGACAAGTAACAACTATTCTAGTGTAGAAAGTCTAGTTTGTGAGGGCAACTTGGCAAGGGCGGAAAGGTGGCTTCCCGGTGGCGGATTTGCGACTTCCGGATACCGCCGCGTAGCCTGAACATAGGGCTACACGATGCATGTCTCGGTTGGGCCTTGCCATGTCTCGTGGATGTCCCAAAGTGGGTGTTACTTATGCTTGGTGATGTAGAGAACTAGCTTGCTAGTGTAGGTATGAACAGAACATTTCTAGCTACCTTGTTCATAGTTAGGTGGCTTCCATCAAACTGGACACCAGTAGCTATTCTTTTCTTATCTTCTTTCCAGAGTTCTTCTGGAATTGTAAATCTCTTTGCAACTGTAAATCCTGATCCATTATCCACGAAGGCATGTAGATGATATTTTTTGTGGTCAGGGAATTTGAAGCTCATTTTTCTGAGCTTGTTCCTGAGGTATGAATGGTTTACATTCTTCTGGAACATTTTCTGGTATTTCGACCAGTTCAATGGTTATATCGAGTTTTTCTTCCTCGATCTTTTTCTCCTTTGTTTTTGAGGAAGATGGTTCCATAATTTCTTGGAACGATGTTTCTAATTCTTTATCTTTTTTCTTGGAGAAATGTTCTTCATATTCTTGTTCTACTAGTTGGCTGACAAGGCCATTCTTGGTCTTTCTTCTTGCTTCAGCTATGAAGCATTCTTTGTGATAAGTCTTTTTTGACGTTTCACAAAACACAGGGAGTCCATTCTTTTCGTGACATTAGCAATAGTCACAAACGAATGTACCAGGGTTCACTTGATAAGCAGACGATAATGCTTCCATCTTACTTTCTTCCCAGTTTTTGACATGTAGAACATTCATCTATCTAGATTCTAAGTATTCTACTTCATAATCTATTTCAGCATCAGATGAGTCTTCTTCTTCAGACTAGGCAGAGTAAACTCACCTGTCGTCTTCTTCATCATCAGAATAGGCTATTTCGTAATTCTTCATGTTTGCTATTTTTACTATAGGCTTATATGCTTCAAATAGAGATTTAGTAGATCTTTTACCCTTTTCCAAGCATTCATTGGCATAGTGCCCTTCAGTTTTACATAACTAGCATCTGCAAGCTTTCTTGCCTGGTTGAGTATTCTGAGGATTGACTCGGTGATTCTTGTGATTCTTCTTTTTCTTGAAGAATTACTTTTTAGGATCTTCATCCTGTTGTTTTCTGTAATTGGTACTTTTCTTGAATTTCCAATCTTTTTTCTCATTACTTCTTTTGAATTTTTTCGAGTAATATTTTTCTTTTCTTTTTCTGTGGAACTTGGATTCATGACATCCCCAGTTGGTTGGCATATCCAGTATTCCATAATAGAAATTATCAACTCCTTTGAGTTGTTTTTTGGCCATCTTAGCTCTAAGATTGGCTTTGCATTGCTCTTTTAGTAATTGCCTGATTCTATCGGCAATTGCTCCAACTGAAAATCTTTCAATTGGTTTTTCAGCTATGCTTTCTCTCACAGCTATTCTCCATGGTTCAGGGAGTTTCCTGTACAATAGGTTGACTAGATCAGTATTCTCTAGTTCGCCAATTGTACAGTAATATTCTTGAAATTCATTCAAGTATTCTTTAAAATATCTCATGTCACAAATTTTGAGAGCATAGATATTTGATTTGGCTGTTTCTTTAGCCTTTTCACTCAGATTTGAGAGATCTCCACAGAACTGATCATATAGGGGTACTGCAAAATCATACGGAGATTTTGAATTTTTGATTTCTTCAAGCCAGTCTTTCCCTCTGGCAGTCTCTTTAAAAGAAAAGTAATACTTTTTTGCTACTCCAGTGAGAATAGTTTCATAATACACCTGAAGACCTAGTGCTTCAAATTTTCCAAGGGTTAGAGCAGAAGCCATCATCAGGCTATCAACCCATTGGTCAAGAGTTTTTCTCTTGTCTAGAGCTTTGTCTAGATTTAGCCAGATACCATGAGTGGAAATTGGTAGTCTGGGTATATTGTCCTCTGGGACAAATCTTTGAGAATTTCTTTCTCCATTTTTGCTTGTAGGGGATTTCTGTGTAGGGAATTTTATTTTTCCTTTTTCTCTTATGATAACAGTTTTGGAGTTTTCTCCTTCTTCCATTTCAATATCCTGATAGGGAAGGAGTTTTCTTTCCTTTCTTGGTTTGAAAATTTTCATTTCTTCGATTAGTTTTTCTAATTGTTCAGGATTTTCGCAGGATTCTGCTTCATCATAGAGGTCATAGAGCTTTTGTGCTCTAAGCATATTTACTGGTCTGTTCAGATCAACTTCTAATTCTTCTTCAGTGATTGGCTCTGTTGGTTATTCAACAGAGAATTTGGTACCACTAACACTAGCTTCTCTAGTGCTGTAGCTTCTTCTAAAAAGATTGTTGTTTATCCAGACATTTTCAGAACAGACGTCACTTTTTCTGTGATCGTCGAATTTTAGACTGATATCTCCAGTCTTTCTGCTTTCATTATAGCCGCTTTGGCATTTTCTGTTGGTTTTTTCGGACTAGAAAATTTCCATTCAATAGGAAAAGTTACTTCATTCCAAGTAACCTTGTGGATCTGCTGTGAATGGTTTTTATGGCTGATGAGGAAACCAGTAGTAAGACTTGGGATATTTGATATCCTGGTTTTAGGTTCTATTGTGGTGCTCATTAGTTTATAGTATATTCTGTATACTATAGCCAGTTCTTGCATATCTTTTTTCATTGATATGCCATCTGTCTTGACTCTCAGTCTTAGACAGTGAGCTGCATCTTTCAAGCTGGTTGAGAAATTTGGAAAGTAGTTGAAGTATGCCACTTGATTGCATAAAGAAGCTTCAAGTGTTCCCAACAGACTAGCTTGAAAATCTGTTAGTCTATTGTCTTGTAAGACACATAGAACTAAACAGTTTATACCTTCTCGGGCGAGAAGTTTTATGCCTACTTGGACTGCTCCAATGTGCATAAATTGATAATTTTTTGTTCTTGCTCTGGCAACTTCTTCAGGAGTGATCATCAGAAGATTTGTTTCTCCTGTCGTTGAGGGGGTTGTGAATTCCATTAATTTGAAATGATGGCTATCCAACACATCAAATTTTCCCCTTTTATAGATTTGCTTGAAATCTAATTTAGGAATTGAGGAGTTTTTTTACCTCCTGTTCAATTTCGTTGAATTCGAATTCTTCAGCATTGAGGAGTTGTACTCCTTTCTTTTTCCCGAAGATGCTCATCATTTTGACATCTCTTGTTTCTTTCGGGTTTTCATACTGAATACTAGTATGGCTAGTAGATGGTTCCAGAAAAATCATGTTTGGAACAGAATTCTTTTCTGGTCTTTAATCCATTAGCTTTCTTTGGTTTTACTGTAGGCACTCTCTTGTCCTTCAGTATATTTTTCATAGAATCCAGCATTTTTTGCTGTTCATTGATTTTTCTACTAACATGTGTTAGCTTTTTTTCTTCCGTTTTTGGAAGTTCTTTGATATAATCTAGTTTGTTTTCCAATTTTTCTAATTGGTAGTTTATACCTGGTAGTTTTTCTAGATGATCTTGACATCTAGATAATTCTTTCAGTAGGTTCTGATGTTTCTCATCAGAGGTTGTAAGTAGAGAATTCAGCTTCTCTAATATTAAATCAAACATCGTTCCCATTGGGGATACCCCTTCTGAGCTATTTTACAAGCTCTGATACCAGTGATTTGCGGATCTAACCAATGCTCAAATAATCAAGAGGTTTTTGTTCCTCTTTAAGAATATATAAGATATTTTCAATATCTTGCTCAACTTTATAGATTCTTGTTTGAATCCTAAAGATGATATCCCAGTAATTGAGAGTTTCTTTGTTAAGACTTTCTCTAAAGTCTTTCAACTTTCTCAACTTTTCTTTTTCTTTCCTCAATTCTTTGCTTGTACTTTTACATATAGCATTTAACTCAAGTCTGTCAACGATCGGAATTATGAATAGTAAAATTTAACTGCTTACCTTTGAATATAGAGGATGAAATATAGCTGCAATTATAGTCTAAAAAATAAATCCAAAATGAGCCCACCACGTTTCATCAAAAGGAAAATAATAATAAAAGGAAGAATTAGAGAGAGAGAGATGGATACTAATAGTATAAACATTAAGTGAAATGAATAGTTAGGAGAAAAAGAGAAAACTTTTGTGTGAATAGGGTTGAAAATAAGTTGGTGGAGTGTATGAGGTGTATTTTGGTATTTTGTGGGTAAGTGATCATTATCCCTATAATAATTTGTAAAATAGAGAAAAAAATAATATAAATTAAAAAAATAGTGGATGACAATTGTATGAAAAACATTCCAACTTGTAACCAAAACAAAAAAAATTCCAACTACTCATGACTGCTCTCAGTGGGTGGGCCATTAATAGTATAAAAAAATTACATTTGTTGTTGAATTCCACCCCTACGGCCCAACCCACTTTTTTTAAATTTTTTTATTCCCACCCTTACGCAATCCTTTCAATCCGAGCCATCCCTGATGCCAACGAAATATAAACCATATGCTTCACGGCATTAGTATTGCATAAAGAGGTCAGTCACTGTTCGCTAAAAAAAATTAATTAAAATAAAAAAAAGAATTATTGTCTAACAATCGCAAAATCATTAACGGTAAATTGTGTTGATTAATCAGATAAATTTTTATAAAAAAATCACCTAATTAGAAATTTTGCTTATTATATGATAAAAATATAGCAGGTCTACTATTTCCAAGTTCCAACCATGACAATAATAGTATGGTTTGCCTTAATAACTAAATTTATGAGATTACAATAATTATGTGTCTATTAAGATAAAAAACTTTGGCCCTCTGGTTAATTTTCCACTTTCATCGCCTTCCTTTCCTCATCATCAAAATCATATGCTGAGGTCCTTTCTGCTCTCTTTCTTTTCTTACTTGAACGAATACTCACCTGCTTTATCTCCTTGATGGATTTGACATGGCTTTCATCTAGAGTGGATGCAAAGATCTGAAAGAAATGATACAAGTAAGCAATGCACAGAAGAAATAATGTGGCACGTAAAATTGGATTTGCCAAAACTAGGTACTACTTTTGGTGCACAAAGCCAAAATAAGACTTCATTCCGAGGAGCTACATTTTCTCCCAAACCAAAATTTAAATTGAGTTATTGACCAATAATTTTGCTCTTTTAATACAATTAATTTTTCTTTTGTCCGACAATAAATGGATTTGTTGTAACAGATTAACTTTTGAACATCTTCAAGCATGAAATTCTCCCATATGGTAATAATGTGAGCCTAATCAAAATGAAAACCCTAAAAACTCCAAATATGTTCCAATTTCAAATTCTCATCCGATCTTTGCACCGCTTTTTCCATGTTTGGAGTTTAGGCTTGGGAAGCGAACATTTTCCCACTTCATCCAATCAGGTATGTGTGTAGTGTGTAGATTTGTTTGTCCCTTGTGGTTGATTAAGGCAACACAGAAGGCTTTCAGGATTAAGAATGCGATTTGGATTTCTGACTCTACATTTTGGTTGTGCGTGAGCTATCTTGCCTATAAACTTATATCCGATGTACGTTCATGATGAGATATCTTATGTTCAACTACAAAAAATACATACATAAAGAGGCTGGATCAGAAGCAGATGTCCGAACCTGATGAGAAAATTGAAAACGCAGACGCAGCTCGGGGCGGTGCGGATGGTGCGCAGATTCTGTCCTCGGAGACTACTAACATCCCGGATGGCGTCCACCATTATGGAGGAAAAAGTGATCGAGGTTGAAAGTCCGCATGGGAAGTTCACCCAAAACCTCCAGCACCTCAATCTCAACTTCGAGCTCAACACAGAAGTCTACGGGCAAGAAGCTAAGGATGGAGGCCTGGTTCGGCACCCGCAAGACCAGCACCACCATCCACAATGCCCTTAGCCGCGTCCGCACTTTTGCGTCTTTGCAGACATCCACTTCTGATCCAGACTGCATCCAGACCAGTGCGTGTCTGTGTGTGCGCGCGTGTGTGTCCAGACCTGTATAAATTCATTTATAGCATCCAATATATTTATGCAGATTTCAGAGTCATCTTCCTGCACACAAATTGCATTCTCTGAGTTGGGCAGCACCAAACAAAAAGAATCAGGAAAAGATTCATATCATTCACTATGATCAGGAAGGTATAATTGACAAACAGTAAATCACCTTACGTAACTTCAGAGCTCCAATGATGTAGTCAGTCAATCGCTTTAAATACTTTTCATTACAACCTTCAGCTTGCCTTCTGTCTACAGCTAACTTTGCAGTAAGCAGTAGCTTCAGCATTGCTAGAGGAAAAAAAAAATGATTTGCCAATCAAACCTCCACCGACATATGAAGATGAAGGAGCAAATAAAACCATCTAACATTATCAGTGAATACTACCTGAAACAGCAGACTTCCTCACATTTTCATGGATATAAAATATAAGTGGAACTAACGTTGGGGCAACCTGCAATTAAATGACCCGTTTTAGACTCATATCATTGAAGGCCTGGCAAGAAAAGTTATTATTACACTACGACAGACCTGATCGATCCATGGAAAGAATCCTTCCTTCAGTTCATCAGCATAGCAACACAGCAAATTGCAAGCTGTAACTTTTTCCTCCAATACACTAGTCTTGATTCTAATCCTTTTATCTCCATGAGTAATTGTTTCCAAACTGTAGCACAGACCAACTTTTAGCATGACATCAAGAACCAAAGGGAAGCATGAATATTGCTACATCTTATACACTCAGTAACCATACACTCATCAGGGCTCTACAAACAAAAATTATTATTACATTTATTATTTTTTATTTTTTATTTTTATTTTTTTTAGGATGGAGGTCAAGGCCGTGGTTGTTATCCATGCAGACTAGTTTTTATGGCATGCAGCTAAAGGTTCAAGTGAACTTGGACTCGTTAACTTGTGTGTGGTTGCTTGCAAAGAGGATGGAAGGTTTAAATAAATAAACAGGTTGTGCAGGCACATGGAAGCATATTACAGAAGGCTTTCAGATACAGAACTTGCAGAAATTGAAACCTTTCATCATCAGATTCATCCATATCACAATTGTCATTTGCAGAGGTAACAGTTTCAACAGGCTTAATTTGAACAAACTGAAGCAAAGGAGGCATAACAGCACTCATGTACGGAAGGAAATCTTGTCCTAGACACTTGCAGAGGTCAGCGCATATCTACAATAACATTGTAGATAAACTGTTATAAGATGGAATTAATTGCACTTTCTGAGCAGGGTAATTTTAAGATAAAATAGCTGTAGCATAAGATAAAATACCTGTAGCATGCAACTTGTAGTTAGGTCATCTGGCTCCATTTGAGATCCTTGCAAAGACATCAGCACTTCCATGACCTTACAGAAATTAAAGCGGTAAACATCATTTGGTACGTATGTACATTAACTAGTTGATTTGAACAACCCAACAAAACAAAACAGCTGCAGGTTTCTTCGTTAAGTAAAAAATGAAGATGCTCAAATTTTAATTCCTCAGCTGGAAAACAGAATATACTATATGCAATAAATATGCATGAAGAAGAAAATTAAATCCGTCCTATCAATAACCATTGGTAGCAAGATAAATATCTCATATAAATTCCAAAATGGGGAAGCACCGATGCAACGAGTGGTTTCATATAAATGACTTACTTTCTTAGCATCATCCCTGAATTTCTCCTTTCCAACAGCCATACCAACCAAGCTAATACACGCCACGGACTTGGACCAAACCGGGTTATTAGTGGCATCCAACAACATAACTCTCAGGGGAATCATGACATCTTCATAGTATTTTTGGAATTGCTCCTACAGATCCCATTACCATCCAATTGAATCATCCATAACACAAACATTCAACTAGAAGAACACATTATAAAGAAAAATACCGGAAATGAAACAACAACTGATGACAAAGCAGTCGATGCTTCTACTTGCACCATTTGTATCTCACTCTGCATAAGACATAAAAGTTGAGACATGTAAAATAGTACTTCAAAAGAACATGCAAGTCCTGCATCATCAATGTGGTACAGTTTATATAAGCAATTACCTGCAAAAGTACAACCAATTGGGAAACCACTTCATCCAAATAAGGTGTCAAGATATCCCTAGCACATTTCTCAATGAATTTTCGCAGTGCTGAAGCTGCATGTGCCTGCAGATATCAAATTACATGAAGTAACAATTATTAGCCATTGATTTCTTAGCAAAAGAAAAGAACAAGCTTCCTTCAATTAACATGGTCTTGACAATGAGCAAGTCTGACAAAAAGAACTCCACAAATGAGCCAAATAAAGAAAATGCCAGCATATTCAATATCCTCCAGAGCCACACAATTCCCAAGTACAAAAACCAATGTTGTCTAACACAAAAAGCTGTCAATTTCTTTACTCAAAAGTGAACTTTTAGATTCCCATTACTTCATAGAAACTAGCATGGCAAGAAGCAAAATCATCACCAGTCAAAAAATCCCGATTAGGATTAAACAATCTTGTCAGACATTAACTTACCAGTAGACGACGGTTCTGCAACCCATATATAGTGGCATTCAGTGCAAAAAACACCTGTTGATGATATTGAACTTGCAGGTCTGGGGCCAAATAAGTAGACAACTGGCCAACTGCATTAATAGCTGACCACCTTACCCGAATATGTGGATGTTTAAAGGAGTTCAAAACCATTGGCACCACCTGCTCCAAATCTTTTATCATTATCTGCAGCAAATAGAAAAAAGAAAAGATATACAATAAGATAACTTGAATACATTTCACTGCAACAGGTGGAATGATGCATAAAAAAATGAATACTTTGCTGCGCTGAACTTTTCACATTATTGATATAGAAGTGAGTAGGAGACCACTTGGAAACTGCATCAAGAATCGTAATACGAGTATGCGTGCATCTCATACATGACAATCATCATTATTTTGGTTGATTAGTATGTATTTTCACAGTGCCCCGTCTTTCCAATTACGCAGCATGGGTACATGAAGTTTATGAGTTAACAACTAGTCCAAGCTTGATTTGTTACCAAATAACATATGGGGGTCATTAGTTTCAGGTCTATGCAGGATATATCAAATACAAAATAATTATTTTTCACAGTGCCCCGTCTTTCCAATTATGCAGCATGGCCAAGTGAAGTTCATGAGTTGACAACTATTTCAATCTCGATTCATTACAAAGAACAGTGACAATATGTTTCAATTCTATGCAGGATTTAGGGTTGATACCTCAGAGCAACCCTCAGCGATTTGAGCAAGGGCAATCAATGCTGCATGATGCTTGGGCCACTCGGGTGCAGCAAAATGGGCAGTAAAGTGTTCTAACGCAATTGGAACAATGTTATCGCCACCCAAGGCAATGGCAAGCCTATGCAAACACTCCTGCCCAACACAGTAGTCACCACTTACACCCAAGGCAATGTCATCATCAGTCTCAGCTGTATGCCATGAGGGATCATCCTTGACATTTGAAACCATCCTCATTAAAATGGGAAAAAGTAGACCAACAAACTCCCGACACCTCCTCATTATCCATGGTGCACGCTCTCCGGCCTCGGCCAGAGTAATCAGAAACTCAATGGCCAAGTGCCTCGTCCCTTGTTCCAAGACATCTATGGCTTCAGCAATCTGCAGCATAGCCCGGATGATCTGCCCGTTGCGGCTGAGCAACGACGGATGGGTCCCGGCCAATTCAATGAACAACTTGATCGCTTCCTGTGCCATGATCTCCTTCCCTTTGTTCAATTTCCCCATCACTGTTCTCATCATTTCAATCAAGACGTCGTGAAACCTATCCTCATCTTCAGAGTAGGGCAAACACCGAATGAAATTGACCACAGCACTAAACGCAGCTATCTTAACTGCATCTGACCTTGTGGAGGAGCTCAAGCAGTACAAGAAGACGGTGTGTAATTCCTTCTTAAACGGGGTAAAGAAGTACGAGAGCTGAGCGAAAATCAAGAAGGAACATTCCTGAAGCTTCGGCGGCGCATCGTAAGAGGTGGATTGGAACAGAAAGGGCAAGAGCTCCAGCCAGCCGTCGACGAACAACACTGCGGAGGCAAGCTCCGACACGGCGTAGGAGATGGCCTTCGAAATCGATGTTGGGGTGTCCTCGCGTTGAATACAAGATAATAGAGTATGTTTGAGGGTGGATATGGTGTTAGGAGAGAGTATTCGCCACAGGTCGCGGGTGAGTAGTTGCTTCCGGAGGAGAATGGAGGACATGGTTCGTGTCTTCTCGTCGGGAGAGACCTGGAGAAGCTGAGCGAGTTTGAGAGAAAGCGACTCCTGATCGGCCTGCTTGCAGATGTTGAAGACGAGCTCGGCCTCGGACCGCTTCTCGGAGGAGATGAGGTCGGAGATTAGGGTTTGCAAAGAGGAGGGGGAGGAGATTAAGTGGGAGATTACGGTTTGGAAAGTGGCGGCGGGCTCAGGACCGAGAATGGCCGCCAGTTGCTGATGCTCAGTCGACTCCGCCATTCCAATACGCTGACGGAGAAGCCAAAGGTACACGAGGGGAAGAAGAAACAAGAAAGAAAGAAAAGCAGAAGAGGAGGGAGGGAAGGAAAAAGTGTTGGAGATTTCAATTATATATAGAGAAAAATTCAGTTACCGTCCCAAATTATTTTGCCAAGGCCAATTTGATATCTGAACTCTCAAAAGTATTAATGTGATACCTAACGACTTAAATTGGCATCAACGTGATACTTCCGTCCAAAATTTCTGACGGCGCCGTTTTTTTGCTGACGTGGCAAGCACGTGGGTTAAAAAAAAAAAAGTGAAATGACCCATTTACCCTTTTTTTTTTGAGAAAAATTCAGCTACCGTCCCCAAACTATTCTGCCAAGGCCAATTTGATACCCGAACTCTCAAAAGTATCAATGTGATACCCAAATACCTAAATTGACATCAACGTGATACTTCCGTTAAAAATTTCTGACGGCGCCGTTTGTTTGCTAATGTGGCAAGCACGTGGGTCCCAAAAAAAGTGAAATGACCCATTTACCCAAATCGAGCAATTGACAGTGTGTGGGAGAAGCCAAAGGTACCAAGTACCA
The DNA here is from genome assembly GCF_002994745.2 of Rosa chinensis. Taxonomy (NCBI): domain Eukaryota; kingdom Viridiplantae; phylum Streptophyta; class Magnoliopsida; order Rosales; family Rosaceae; genus Rosa; species Rosa chinensis. Next base: position 56,662,339 of record NC_037092.1, read on the forward strand.
GCTGGCAAGTCTTTTTCTTGATCTAATTGTGCTCAATTGCTATTTGGGTTGGTTTTGCTTTTTTGGTTTATGCTGGGTTTGTTTTTAGTTCTTATATACATGAATTCATGTTATATGTTGCTTTGGTCTTATGATTGTGATTTTGATCGGAGTATTTGGTATATGTTGTTACTGACATGACGGCGGCAGTGGAGGAGGAGGATGCTGAGGTTGTGGCGGTGGAGGAGGGGGTTTGATGAATGGAGGTTCTATTAGCGAATGGGTGACGGTCTCTGCGAAGAAAGAAGATGGTTGGTGGAGCTAAGGTTCACCAAAATTTGGTGTGCAGCGAACCAGTTTTCTAGTTGGTTGCCCCGGAAGAGGAAAGCTGCTGAGCGGAGAAGAAGGAAATCGGTTTTGGCGGAGAAGAAGACATGGGTGTCTCTGGGTGCCCAGAGCAGTTTTCTGGGTGCAGAAAGATTTGATTTTTATTTTTTTTTGTTAATCATGTCACCCAACTTTCGTTTTGGGTCCGTCTGCTGGGAGTTGAATGTGAAGAACATGGATTTGTAGCAGGAATTGGAGAGGATGATGGCAGCGTTGGTGATGGTTTGGGGGGAGGGGAAGGAGATGAGAGAGAGGAGGAGGAGAGAGAAGAAGAAGAGGACTGAGTTTCAAGAAGAAGCAGAAGCCATTTTTCTTTGATTCTTGGGTGGAGGAGAAGGAGCGGAGCTTGCGGTGGTTTGGGTAGAACAAAATCCCAGAAAAAGAAGAAGAAGAAGAAGAAAAATGAAAAGAAAAAAAATGCTCCTATCATTTAATAGGATTGATCTAGGTGCTTTCACTTAGGTTAATTAGTAAAGGAAAGTAAAATATGGGAAATCATTTGCTTCAAATGTTTCACATGATCGATTTCTTTCTCATGACTTAGATGATCAATTATAGGATTTGAATTGAGTTTAATCATATGGAATTGGTTTTGATCTTTGTTTCTTACATTTCATCCTTGTATATATGTTTTTATATTTTCTTTATTTAATTTAATTTTAATTTTCAATTTTATAAATCTTAAAACCCCCTTATTTGTGTTTACTTGTATATATTTATATTCTTTATTTTATTTTTGTAAATAATACTTTATTATTTTAATTCTTTATTTGTTTACAGAATTGTATATATTTATATTCTTTATTTTATTTTTGTAAATAATACTTTTCTTTATTTGTTTACACAATTACAGGTGTACTATCAATCCTCGGTTAGAACGATCCCTACTTATTCTATACTAACGATGACATTTTACAGGGTTAAATTACGCGCTCATTTTGTGCGTGTCAATTTTTGGTGCCATTGCTGGAGATTGACACTCATTTCGAGCTTGTCAATTTTTAGCGCCGTTGCCGGGGATTGACGCTCATTTTGTGCGTGTCAGCAAACAGACGATGCCGTTAGAGATTTTTGACCGAAGTATCACTTCGATGTCAAAATATGTCTTTAGGTATCACATTGATACTTTTGAGAGTTCGGGTATCAAATTGGCCTTGGCAGCATAGTTTGGAGATGGTAGCTGAAATTTTTTTTTTTTGAGGAATTAACAAAAAAAGGGTAAAAAGTCAATTTTGCCCCTTTTTTTGGACCCACGTGCTTGCCACGTCAGCAAACAAACGGCCCCGTTAGAAATTTTGGACGGAAGTATCACGTTGATGCCAATTTAGGTTTTTAGGTATCATATTGATACTTTTGAGAGTTCAGGTATCAAATTGGCCTTGGCAGAATAGTTTGGGGACGGTAACTAAATTTTTCTCTTATATATATAATACAAGATAGGCGACAAGATTGGATACATTGACAATGGTTTTCCATAATAGATTAGGATTTCTCATCCCTAGTTGAATACTAATATGTTTTCCTAATTTGTTTTCCACAATAGATTAGGATTTCTCATCCCTAGTTGAATACTAATTTGTTTTGGGAAAAATTCACCAACGGTGTCTGGACACTTTGGTGACTTTCAGAATGATACCTAAACTCTGAATGTTATCAATGTGATACCTAGACTTTACTTTTCGTAATATCGTCGTACCTCTGGCAAACTTCCGTCACGTCTCCGCCAACTATGAGCAAAAAAGACATTCTGCCCTCATTTGTTTTAGGAAAAAATTCACCAACGGTGTCCGGATACTTAGGGGACTTTCAGAATGATACCTGAACTTACAAAGTTATCAATGTGATACCTTGACTCATTTTTTCGTATCAACATCGTATCTACGACCAATTCCGGTCACAGAGCCGTTAAATTTTGCATGTGAGTAACTTGATGAAGACAAAAGGACCGATTTACCCTCAAAAGTTTTTTTTTCCTTTTCTTTCTTCTTCTTCTTTTTTGTTTTCTTCTTCCCCTGGTTTGAATCATGAAGATTCAAATCATCTTGCTCGGCCGATTCCCACTACCGATTGCCGATCAAACATCGCTGTTGCGTCTCAATCCACCTTCATGCACCGCAGATGCTTCTGGTTCCTCCCACTTCAAATCTTACAGCAAATTGAAATTGTGCATTGAGGCTTCGCCGCTCACTCCGAGTTCATCCCCGCCACCGACGACTTAGCCACCACCACTCTTGTTCTCTCCTCGAACCCCGTTTTATACACCATTAATCAGAAACACATACCCCGCCAGCCCTACACTCTCAAATCACAACTCCAATCCCACCCCGCCATCCTCTCCGTCGTTCCCGACATGCAACACCACCTCCACACGATCCTCACCTGCAACTTCATTGGTCTAGCCAACAACTTCGGCCTCTGCCCAACTTCGATCAGAGGCAATTGTAGGCAGACAAAGATTAACATTAACTTCGGACTCCACACCATCCTCACCTGCAGAAAATTCGAGCTGTTATGATTCACCAACTCCACCACTCTGCTGCTGCCCACCATTGCTCCTCGCCGATTAGCAAACAAAGAACTCGAAGCCTCCACCATCAAGAAATGGAGGCTCACATTCTGCGTGTCCTGTGTGGCGGATATCTACACCGTCGGAGAAGATGTTGTCTGAACAGAAATTGAGTTCGGGTTCCACAGCGGCAGCTCGTCTATTGTGGCCTTGGCTTTCTTGATGAGCCAATCGACGGCCATGCTGGGCCGGTCGTATCCGAGCCGGTCTTGCACGTCGTAGAATTGAATGGCGGTGTGGGCGGTAAGCCGGACGGGGTGGTCCCTGGGGCCTTTGGCGGTGTAGACCTTGCTGTGGCGGTCCTTCCGGCCGGTGGCCCTTAGAATGTGGCCTCGAACCTCCACGATTTCGCTAGCGTAGAGAAAGAAGCAATCCTTATCCCCAAACCCAATCAAGAAGTAGCGGAGGACGACATCATTAGGCGGTGGTGGAGGTTGTTGTGGCTCTCCCATATTTTTCTTCCTGCATATTCGATGGTGGGTTCTCCGAAAGCGGTGGTGTTGGCAAAGAGAGAAGGAGAGAATAAAGAATCCGAAAAAGAAGAAGAAGAAGAATAAAGAAAGAAAGAAAAGAAAAGGGAAAAAAAATTTGAGGGTAAATCGGTCTTTTTGTCGTCATTAAGTGACTCACGTGCATCTTAACTGCAAAATTTAACGGATCCGTGACAGAAATTGGTCGTAGGTACGACGTTAATATGAAAAAATGAGTCCAGGTATCACATTGATAACTTTGTAAGTTCAGGTATCATTCTGAAAGGCCCCTAAGTGTCCAGACACCATTGGTGAATTTTTTCAAAAAAAAATTTAGGGTAAATTGGTCTTTTTATCTTCATTAAGTGACTCACGTGCATCACATGTGCAAAATTTAACGGCTCCGTGACGGAAACTGTTCGTAGGTACGACGTTGATATGAAAAAATGAGTCAAGGTATCACATTGATAACTTTTTAAGTTCAGGTATCATTCTGAAAGTCCCCTAAGTGTCCAGACACCGTTGGTGATTTTTTCCCTTTTTTTTTTGATAGCAGCCACCTCTTAATACACCTTACCCACCTATTTTAGGCCCATCTGGAACTCTCTCTTTTGTTATGGACACCCATCTTTTGACACCATTTGAATTGCTAGTTGCAGTATGGTCCATACCAGCTGTATTGACAATGAGTGGATATATATATATATATATATATATGTGTGTGTGTGTGTGTGTGTGTGTGTGTGTGTGTGTGTGTGATTCCAGCCTCTTTTTTGGTTAAATGAAACTTCAATAGAGAGGCCCAAGGCCTAGAGAAAACAATACAGCCTAAAAAGGAGGAGGCACACACTAGAGGTTCGCACACAGCTAACTAAAGCAAAGACTAGGAAACCAAACGACAAGCAAATTAAGAAACCAGAGCACTAACAAAAAAGAACAGAACTAGAAAAGAGAATACAAGAGAAAAACAAAGCCGACAGCACCGCTCCAATGAAAACACCAACACCCACAACCTCAGATAGTTAGTGGTATCTCCATTGATCATTTTGAAAGGGTGGGCAAGGAAGACCGTCGCGAGAAAGGACATGCACGAGGGAAGAAGGTGGCTGGTCAATCCAGACCTCCGGGCACTTCTTCCTCCCTACTAGCGAGGCAACCAAATCAGCTGCAATGTTCGCTTCCCTGGAATCCAAAACCAAGCGAAACGCGCGTTCGAGGTAATAGAATTCCTGATCATAGACACAATTGGAGCAATTCTGCAATAACATGTAATTGATGAATTGTTGATAGTATCCAGTATCCACTAATGACTTCGAATCTGATTCGAGGATGATCGGTGAAAAGGGGATACGCTTGGCCACATTGATAGCCATTGCTGGAGCCATCGCCTCCGCCTCCAATGCAGACCCCGTCCTACATAAAAGAGTAGCTCCCTCAAACAAGATGCCATGAGAGTCCCTAGCTAGAGAACTAACACCGGTAAGCTTCGAATTCTCAATCCAAGCAGCATCACAGTTGATTTTGATATGACCAGGGGGAGGGGGACTCCAGTTTTGAATTAGATCACACCTGGCTATACTCACATGAGAGGAGAGAGAGCTAGGAGGCATAGATTGATTATGGTGAACAATGTGGTTATGAGAGTGAGAATGGTTCTGTGGGGGTAGACACGAATGAAGTTGGTGATGCTTTGAATTTGAGGTTTGGAAAAGAATTTGGGAATAGGAATGATGGGTTACAGAATGGTTATGAAAGGGAACAGTGGGGTTGGTGGATTGATGATCATTTGGATTAGTGGGGTTAATTATGAGAGAGGGAATAGTATTGAGGTGGCTGGATATGGGATTTAAGGAAAGCAAAGAATTATGATGAGGAGACGGGTCTGTTCGAAGAGAAACAGAGGGAGGATATCCAGAAAGGATAGTAGAATTAGAAAGGTGAGCAGAAGAAGTGGGGGATATGTTAAAGGAAGGGGGGGGGGGGGGGAAGGGAAAATACATACCTGAGACTGTTGAGAGTGCATATGAGAGTGTGACTCTGATCTTGAAATGGGATTGTGGTTTTTGCAGGTGATAAATTTTGCCGCAGCCATACCAGCTCTCCTGGCCACCAAACTTGGATCAATTGGAACTGCCTCATAAACATAAGCATTCCTAGCTTTCCAAATTTCCCAGAGGAGAAAAACAACTTTGGTAAGAAACTCCTCTCTAATTTTTTTGCAGCCATCCATCATGAGAATAATGTTCTCAAACCACAAATCAAAAGTACTAATGGCTTGCAGATTGATCTTGAAGTTTAAATCAGAAGCAAACCAAACACAGATTGCACCAGGACACTGAAGAAAAATGTGTTCAATAGATTCAGGGAACAGATCACATATAGGGCACAAAGGGGAAGGGATTATCTTCCTTCAATGAAGATTTAAGTAAGATAGTAAAGCATTAACCAAAATTCTCCATAGGAAGTTTCAAATCTTAGGAGTAGACTGAGTAGACCAAACCGCCTTCCAAACTATGTGATTAACTCTGTGTGATGAGTGAACCTGTTGTGTGGTAGGCTTGAAACTTTGAGAATGTCTGAAATGATAGCCTGACCTCACCGAGTATTGGTCACTTTTTGACAGAGGCCAAATAATTTTGTCCATCAAAGATCGGTCACCAAAGCTATCAACTCAATATCCAAAAGGTCCTCCTCAGAAATTAGGTCACTGATCCTATCAAGCTTCCAAGACCTAGTATCCCAGTCAATTAATTCCTTCACCATATGGGGTCTAGAGCTGTTCACAGGGAGCAGAGGCAGCAAGAAACCATGGGTAGAACAAGAAATCCACTTGTCAACCCAAATATTAATTAACTCTCCATTCCCAACCTGCCATCTTGCCTCATCAACAATTATATTTTTTCCATCAAGAAGGCTACTCCACGCCCACGAAGCACGGGAACCCTTTCCGGCATTTAGGATATCAGAGTAAGGATAGTAAATTTCTTTTAGAATTTGAGCACAAAAAGAAGTAGGATTTGAGTGTAGTCTCCAAACTTGTTTGGCTAGGACCAAGGTGTTAAACTCACTTAGGTTTCTGAAGCCCAAGCCACCCCTATCTTTAGGTTGACCAAGAAAATCCCAACTCCTCCAATAAATTTTATTCTCATCCTTCTTCTGCCCCCACCAGAAATTAGCCATCATAGCATCAAGCTCTTTGCATGGAGTGGTTGGAAATTTAAAACAATGCATAGGGAAAGTGGGAACAGTTTGGGCAACATATTTTATCAGAGTTTCCCTCCCAGCCATTGAAAGAGTGAAAAGCTTCCAATTTTGGATCTTGTCAGCCAACTTTGCTTTGATAAAAGAGAGGGAGTCTTTTTTTGATCTGCCCCAAATGGTAGGAAGACCAAGATAACACCCAGGATTGATGGTTGCAGGGACTCCCAGAATATCACAAAGATTGTGCACACTAGCATCAGACATGTTAGGTGTACAATATAGAGTAGACTTACTGTGATTAACAAGCTGACCAAAGCCAACATAGTACACTTCAATAATATGCATAATATCATAACAATTAGCAGTTGTAACCGTCAGGAAAATAAGAAAGTCATCAGCAAAGAAAAGGTGCAACAAAGTTGGACCTTGCTGACTAAGCCTGATACCTTGTAGGGTTCCAACTTCACAAGTCCTTCTGATAAGAGGAGAGAAAACATCTTAAACAAACAAGAACAGATAAGGAGAAATTGGGTCTCCTTGTCTCAAGCCTCTTGAAGGTTTGAAGTAATCCCCTACCTTTCCATTTAGAGTTATAGCAAAGGACACATATTTAACACATGCCATAATTAATAGAACAAATCCATTGCCAAATCCCATACGAGTAAGAACCTCCTCAAGAAAATCCCACTCCACCTTATCGTAGGCCTTGCTCATATCCAACTTGAGGGCAAGTTCTTGAATTTCTCCCGATTTCCTCAACTTCAAATAATGCAAAGCCTCATGTGCAACCAAGATATTATCTTGGATTTGATGTCCTAGAACAAATGCACACTGATGTTTGGCAGAAGCTCTTTTAAGAGATTTGCAAGCATTTTAGAGAGAATCTTGTAGGAGTAATTGCAAAGACTAATAGGGCGAAATTGATTGACCTTCTTAGGATAAGGGATCTTTGGGATGAGTACAATGTTTGTCTTGTTCAAATCTGAAAGGATATGTGCAGTATGATGAAACTCCTTTGCATTAGCCCTGATAGTCTCATTGGTGATGTTCCAAAATTTATGAAAAAAGATACCATGAAAACCATCCGGACCTGGAGCCTTGTCAGCCCCCATTTGGAAAGCAACGGCTTTAGTTTCTTCCACAGAGAAGTCTTTGGTGAGAGAACAGTTTATCTCAGGGGTAATAACCTGTGTCACCGCTTGTAAAGCCTCATTCCAATCTCTCTCACCAGAGCTCTTGAAGATATTTTTGAAACAATTTTCTACTTCAGAGCGAATAGTGCTCTCACCATCCAGCCAAACATCACTTACAGACTTGAGCCTAAGCACTCTGTTCCGCTGTCGTCTTTGGATGGTTGTCAGATGAAAGAACTTGGTATTTGAGTCCCCAGCTTTGAGCCAATTAATTATGGATCGTTATGTCCAATACTTCTCCTCTTTTTCCCATAAGACATCAATCTCTCCAATTAAAGCGGACTCTCTATTGCGTGCTTCTACACTTGTAGACTCCTGTATGACTTGAAGCTCCTCTGTTCTTCTATTAATGGCCATACGATTATTAGAGAATTTCCTCTTACTCCACTTAGATAAATCAAGACTAAATCTTTGACTTCTAGCGACCCATTGAGCAGCCCCAGTAGTTGGAATGTTGTCAGTCCATAAGGCCTCCACAATCTCTTTACACTCAGGATCTTCATCCGACATTGGCTCAAACTTAAATGAATTAGACCCTCGAACCAATGGTGGATCAGAGTCCAAAATAAGAGGACAATGATCAGACCCCAATCGAGGATGATTGAAAACACTTGAATCAGGCCACCGCTCTAACCATCTCGTATTTACATCGCCTCTATCCAGCTTGATCTTTATTTGGCCCCCATCAGGCCAATTATTGCACCATGTAAGCTTCTGACCCTTTGATTGAAGCTCAACCAAGTCGTTAGCTTCCATAAACTCACGCTGAAAGCGCCTTCTACCCGGATTCCAAGGGTTACCACCCTCCTTTTCATGAGGCTACATGAATTCATTAAAATCACCCGCACAAATCCATGGGAGATCAATAATACTAGCTAAATTAGCACACCTATTCCAAAATCCAGGTCTTGTACTCTTATTCGATGGTCCGTAGAACCAAGAGAACCGAACCAAAGAATCACCAGACCTGAACTTGACCACCGTATCAATAAGAAATTTGGATTTAGAGAGTATTTGAACTGAAACTGTGTTATCCCACCATAATGCCAACCCCCAGCAGTTTTAATGGGTTTCACAGTTATACCATGCGAAAACTTGCAATCATTCCTCAGTCTTTTGATGTCCTTATCTTTCATTTGAGTTTCCGAAAGAAAGATAAGAGATGAGCGATACTTCCTTATTAGCTCCTTAAGAGCCTGTTTTGTTATGGATTGCCCCAGTCCATGACAATTCCAACAAATTTGTATCATGGAGACCTTGTGGCTGTAGACGAATCACCACCGCCTTCAACGCTTTTACTCATTGAACATCTATTATTCACACCCTCAGAATTCAACACTAAAGTCTCAGTTCTGGAGGTGGAGTGTTTGGTGAATTTCCTTAACTTCCTTGCTGGGGGAGTATGGGTCTTCTCAGTCTAAAAAGGTCTTTTTGCTTGGCCTTGGATGGGTGAGGAGGGAAGGTCTTGGGAATTTGTGGTGGTAGTATTGGGGAAAAGTTAACTGATGATGGAATGGGGTATGGGTAATTGGAACATAAGGGTACTTGGGGAAAAGATCGTGCAAAAAGAGTGGCAAGTGCAGCTGGGTTAACATTATCAGGGTTGTTGCCCTGATTAAAAAGCCACAGGTAGCCAAAATTGCCCCCATTTGTCTCATTCTCGTTTCCTCCAAGGAAGAAGGTACTTGAGACACTATTTGGGAGGGGATCAAAACCAGGTGGGGGGAAAGGCATGAAATTATGATTAAGGTTTGGTACTGGTTGGATAGTGGGGTACCTTGAATGTTCCTTTGGCAAAGTCTTTGTATTGTTGCTTTCACATTGGTTGACAATAGAGGTATGGGCACCCGTGTCAGAAATTTGTAACATGCCAGAGGGGGTTGAGTGTTGTGGGTGAAGTTCACTAATGTGACTTGAAGAGGCTCCTTGGGGTTGTGATCTTGACAGTTATCTTTGCTTTCCTCAGGTTGAATAGTTTGGCTGGAAAACCTCCTTCTATTCTGACCACTTGCCGTCTTAACCTGTGAATGGTCATTCCTGATTTGCCTCCGGGGTGGTAATGCTCTAAGCCAATCTCCATACTCATTTTCATTCTCTGGATTAGCTCCATGGGGGCATGGAGTTTTTGGTAAATCAGTATGTCATAATCTCCCACACACATAACAAAAATAAGATAATTTCTCGTAAGTAAAACAAACCCATTTCTTGGTTCCATTCTCTCTTGGAAGTTCATAGCCCGTGGGTAGGGGATCACGAGCATCAAGAAGGATTCTGACACGGAGAAAACTGTAGGTGCCTTCTTCACCTTCAAGAGGGTCATCCATCTTAATGAACTCTCCAAAGTTATCCACCATGTCCCTGACATTCTCCACATCAAACATATAGGGTGGAACTCCCCTGATTTGCACCCAGAAGGCTATCTGATTGCACTGTAGTTCCTCAATGGCAAGAGATTCTAGCCACTCTTGGAAGTGAACAGAGTATCTCATAATTGACCATGGGGATCCATTCAGAATAGCCATTACAGATTCAGCATCCTCTGCAGTAACAAAAAACATCCTATCGTTTGGATCCCTCTCGTTGCTAGCAGTCACCCCTATTTTCCCAAACCTTGATAGGACAGTTTTCATTGTGTTGCAAATGGTTACCTTGTTTGGGATCTTATCAGCAAAGAAGACAGCACTCAATCAGACCTTTTTGTCCAGATCATATAATGATAGTTTCCTCCTCATCTGCACAAAGGCTTTCAGAAGATTTATGTGCTTCTTCCATCTCAGTAAACTTGAAAATAGGGTGATGTAGGACGAGATTTTAGCCAATTTCAACAAAGAATCCCGAAAAGAAAGAAGCGTCTTCAGATTAAGAAGAATAATTTGAATATTGGAAATTGGTATTCAAATAGGCTTCTTAATGATAGAATTAATCATAAATTACTATTTTGGATATATCGGGATTCTCGAACAAAATCTTGGTTGGGATTCCAATTATATATTTGCGTAATATTCTTTAGTATCTAGGATTCTATTTCTGATTTTTATTTAATGAGGTTTAATTAGGTTTTCTAGTTTTAGTCTATAATAAATTATTCTTTTTGTTTTCTAGTTGTATTAGGTTTATGTTATGTGCCCTATATATAAGGCACCTTTTAGATTGTAATTTTCATTCAAATTATCAATAAAAAACCAAATATTAGAGAAGTTTCTCTATGTTTCTTACGTTTGTGCCCGTAAGTGCTAGTGGATTCTAGTTCATCTCATATGGCTTTCGACGCTTGATGGAGCCTCTTACTATCGTGTTCACGCTTCCTGCATCATAGGGAGTGAGTGATTTGTTTGAGCTAGAATGAGAAGCAAGAGTAGTAACAATGCTTGAGTGATCCGGAAAAGATGTGGTTCCTTTAATGGGGTTTTGTAGCATTTTCAGGGTGATTTCCTCATTGAATGAGGTAGATACGTGAATAAATGCTTGAGGTAACAAATTGAAAATCAAGCCCGGAGAGGGATATGATTAGACCAGGATATTCAACTATCCCACAAAAGTACAAGAAAAGTACTTTTCCGCCGTTTAGAATTAAAGGAGTTCTGGAGGTTAGCAGGGATTTTGTTCTGAAGCTTTAATTTGTCACAGTATAGGCAGATGGGATGCAGTTGAAGTAAATGGTGGTTAGAAGGTAGGTGAAGGTTGGGTAGCTAGAGAAGTAAAAACCAGAAAACTGAGAAAAACTCAGGGTGCTACTATGAACAGTAGAGAGCTCTCACAAGGAGAGAAAAGAACAACCATTCGATCACTTGTTTAATTTCAATTTATTCCAGCCTCTTGGCTCAACATGAATGAAATTATGAATTTACTTCGAATTTCCTTGTTTCCTTGTTTATGCATTTCCTTGCATCTGTCAATTTGGTATCAAAGCCATGACCCTAGGGGGAAACCAGACCCAAACCCTTTCCGTTCCCATGACCAACGTCTCCATCCCTCTTACCCCGCGTACCCCACCCCACAGCTCCGCCGCACATCCCTCATCTTCTACCCCCCCCCCCCTCTTCCATGCTTACAATGGAATAACTTCAGGCCCAACATGAGGACCTACACCATTCCATTGAGTCCCTAACCCACCATTTTGCTACCTTACAGAACACAATGCTTCAATCCATCTTGCACCGATCCTCCACGACCTCATCGTCCTCTGTTTCTACAACCTCCACCCCATATTCTCCTTCCACCACCCAAATCCCTTTTGGCTTCTTTTCACCTAGCACCACCTCCTTGTCCTGTCTTGAAATTTCAAACCCTCCGCCACCACACCTTTCCCCTCCACCTCACTCAGTCCCCAACACAACGGCCTCTTCTTCTTCACTGTTGTCCACTACTACTACTATGCCTTTGTCATCTCCTCTCCAAGCCGGCGATCCCTCCTTTTCCAAAATCACCTCGACCCAACATCCTTCACCGTTTTTCTACCCAGATATGAGCTACCCTTACCCATACCCACCACCCATCTTTCCTTATCCACCCCCGCCATACCCATACCCCTCTCACCCATTTCCATATCCAATACCTCCTCAACCGCAGTACGCCAAGAATCCACCCCACCACAACACCCATGAGTTCCGACCCCCAAGGGTAGACTTACTGAAGTTTACCAGCAACGACGTGGTTGGATGAATATCCATGGTAGAGCGGTATCTTCGCTTTCACCACATTCCTCCAGAAGATAAAGTCGCCACCTTGGCCACCCATTTTGGTCCGGATGCCTCCATGTGGATGAGTACCTTCGAGCTGCGCCACCCCGAATCTTCTTGGGAGTCTTTTGTGCGTGCCTTCCTAGAGCAATACGGTGCAGCTGGCACCAAAATAGACCTCAAATCTGCACTTTCTCATCTCCAGCAGCACACCGCTTCTGTCAATGAATTCATCACTGACTTCACCAAGTTCTCATGTCGGGCTAGGGAATGGGAGGACGACGATCTCTTACCCATCTTTGTTGGGGGTCTCCGCCATGAAATTAGGCATGATGTACAAGCTCTGGAGCCTCAGTCCTTGACCATTGCACAATGCCTTGCACGGCGGTTCGAGGCCAAGCTAGCTGACTCACGTGCTGCCAGGCCACCCAAGCCACACCTCTGGTCCCAACCCACTAGTTACTTGCCTGGTCCCACGCCTGCTACAGCCCACACTACAGGCTAATGCAACAGCCATACTATTCAAAATCTAGGGTCAACGAGCAATAGGCCTGCTACGCGCCCCCAAAATAGAGGCCAATTTCGACAGTGGTCCACAGCAGAAGAACGAGAGCGCAGAGCTAAGAATCTTTGCTTTCATTGTGAAGAGCCCTATACCCCCACCCACATCTGCAAAAAGCCAATCTTGGCAATATTGGACAGCCCATGCCACGCTAAAGATAACCTCGGGACCATTACCACCGACCCTCAGGTGGCTTTACCGAAACCTGCGATGGAATTTGGTTACCCATTGAATTCCATCACTACATCCAAACTTGGTGAAATGATGCATTTTGAGGGCACCCTCAATGGGACTCCGATTACTATTTTCTTGGATTGTGGCTTCGCGATGAACTTCTTCAACCCATCCATCTCCCAAAAACTCAACCTTCCACGCTCTACCCTAAATTCCATCCACTTCACCTCAGCTTTTGGCCAATCCGTTACTCCCTTTAGTCAAGTTCATGATATAACTATTCGAATACAGGATTACTCCTTCACAGATTCCTTTATGCTCTTACCTGTGGCCGGTTGTGATCTCCTATTGGGTGCTCCTTGGTTAGATTCATTGGGCTTTGTTGGATGGCACTTTGCAGAGAAATTGATGTTTTTCACCTCCCAAGGAAAGTGCCATGTATTGCAGGGCATTCTACAATACTCTTTCGGGCTTCCTCCAAGTTCTAAGGTTGAGATTATGGGCCTGGTCCCTTCTGACCATGTTAAGCCCAACCCACCTACCAATCATACTATTTCCGACCAGAGAGTGGACAACAAAGCCATCCAAGCCTTGCTGGAGCGTTTTGCTAACCTCTTCACATCTTTCTCAAGCCTTCCTCCCTAACGGCCCATCGACCACAAGATCACTTTATTAGACGGCACAAATCCAATCAACGTACGCCCTTACCATTACACTCACTCCCAAAAAGATGAGCTCGAGGCCTAAGGACGTGAAATGCTAGACCAAAGGATCATAAGGCCGAGCACTAGCCCATTCTCCTCACCAGTCCTACTTGTCAAAAAAAAAAAAAAGGGACTTGGCGTTTTTGTGTGGATTATAGGCAACTTAATGCTGCAACGGTTAAGGACCGATTTCCTATTCCTATCGTTGATGAATTGTTGGATGAACTCCATGAGGGTCACTATTTTTCCAGGTTGGATTTACGATCCAGTTACCATCAAATTCAAATGCCACCGAAGACATTCCTAAAACGGCATGTGTTCAAGGAGTGTAACATGACAACAGATACAATGGCTAAGAGCAGCTTTTCTCACAAACCTTGGTTAATTATCTTTGATAACCACCTCCCCCCACCCCACTCCTCTCTTTCTCCTATACTTGTAGTGCTTTCATGGATGATGGTCTTTGTTAGTTATGAGGGAATTGAAGATCTAGAGTCCCCCCTCGATACGGAAACAAAATTACAAATAATGGTCGTAGCCCAACTGTAGATCCTACTTCGATAAGTATCTCGTGTTGGGTGAAGAAGTCTGCAATCCCTGATAACAACTGCTTCAAAGAGATCAAAATGGAAGGCGGCGCTAGAGGACAAAGGCAACTGAGAATCCCAAACAAAATGAGAGGGGGAAGGAAATGAGTGCCCTAGAGAAGCAAGACTATCAGCGAGGAAGTTGGCTTCGCCACACATGACAAATGGAAACAGAAGCAACACAGTGAGAGAGCTCCTTAATATCATGCATTAAAAATTTAAGATGCCAGGGGGGAGCTACTTTGATTGAAGGTATCTATATATCAAAATCTTCGAGCCTCCTTCAACAATGATGCATTGAGAGAAATTTGAGATAGATGAAGTAATCCCTTATGAAGGGCCATGGCTTCAGCCATAGGGATGTCCATGCTACCAAGATTTTTGCGGAAAGCAAGCAAAGGATATCCATATGAATTACAGACAACAAAACTGCAGCAGCACGATTAACAGGGCAAACATAACTATTAAAGTTAAGCTTCAAACTTGACGAAGGTGGTGGCCGCCATTTGATAGAATCATTGGTAGAAGGTTTAGGAGCAAACATCTAGAGGTTGGCCTTGAGATATAGTTGATATGTTTTTGCCGCTCCGAAGACAACATCAGCAGTGGAGGATAGATGATTTAGGAAACTAAGCTGATTAGGAGTCCTCCAAATGGAGTGAGCAAGCATTAAACATTTAGCAAGAGAGTCCATATATAGCATGAGGTTGTAACTTGAGAGCATCAAGCCAATTCAAAAAATTAGAAGTATCAACATGAGGCCTAGTTGGGAGGTTAGAGAAAGATCGAGCATTTTGAGTAAAGAAACAAGTAATAAAAAGATGATCTAAAGATTATTCTTGCTGGTTACAAAAAACACAAGTAGAAGGAATATCCATTGAAAACTGATGTAATCTAGCCCGAATTTTAACCTGTTAATGTCTAAAAGTCTAGCGATAGCTGGACCTTAGTTAACGCTGATCCGGCGGGCGGATCGATACCTTTGTTGTGAGTGGTTCCCGTTACCTGTCAAATAAAATACAATGGGCGTCAGAGGGAGACCGCGCCGGGCGGTCTTCAACTCTCCGATGCCTAAGTTAGTCAATGTATTTATGTTGACAAAGTGACAGTAGGTAAGTATTGAATGCGTAAATAAATGAGGAGAGAGGAGAGAACCTTTTATAGGTGAGGAAGAGGATGATCTTCTCTTTGTTTTCGATGTGGGACTGATGTGCTTCAGTTCCCAGTTTCAGTAGCTTCTGATGCCATCTTGACACGGCGCGTGGCGGCGCGTCGGCGGTGCTTTGGGGTTGATCCGGGGCTCAGGCGGTAACCCGGCTAACTGTCTTTACGCCAGTCACTCATATGGTGGGCGTTGGTACCCCTGGTGGTACCATGAGCGTGGCTCATTATAGCTAATTATGCTTGCAAATGGACATGTATGTACAAGTCCCCCAAATCCCCAGTCAAGGAGGGCAATCTTGGTTGGGGAGTTGATCGGCGGTTTGAAGCGTTTCTCCCGCTAGACTTTGCAGAAGCATAATTAGCGTCAGTGCGTTGTCAACCATGGATTTACTGAGCAAACGCTTTGTGCCCTTTCGGGTGGGCCCCTGCTAGGCCCCCAGGGAGTCCCCCACTCCCCGGCTAAGATGGACCTCCGGATGGTCGTTGTTATTGTTTGTTGAGGGGGAGCTGCACGGAGCAGCGCTGCACGGAGCAGCGCTGCACGGAGCAGAGGGTGTTGGGTTGCGAGCCCAATCTTAGCACCCAGGTGACGGGGGTCAACGTACCTGATCAGGGCTGTCGTAGACTGTTGACTAGTCCCCGTGTCCCGTAGGGACATTCTGACCGTAACCCCGCGTGGCGGCGTTGTCAGAGAGGCGTGGCCTCGGGATCTGCCGCTGGCGGAAGTCCCCCCGCTAGATGTAGCAGGAAGCAGCGTCAAGTAGACGTGCTTGGTGGTATTTTATTGAGCGGTGTTGCGCTGAATAAAGTACGCAGCTTGTCAGATGAGAAATGGGGTCAGCTAGCGGTGCGCTGTGTAGCGGAGGACGCCCCGTTTACCAAATGAGGAGAGAAGCTCCGCTGGCGGGGTTTTACTCAGTGGACAGTCACCTGGGAGATGACAAGTGAGGATCCGCTGGCGGGGTTTCGCTCAGCGGGGGCCCCGTCACCTGGAAGATAAGTGAGGATTCGCTGGCGGGGTTTCGCTCAGCGGAGACTCCGTCACTTGGAAGATGACAAGTGAGGATCCGCTGGCGGGGTTTCGCTCAGCGGAGACTCCGTCACTTGGGAGATGCAAGTGAGGATCCGCTGGCGGGGTTTCGCTCAGCGGAGACTCCGTCACTTGGGAGATGCAAGTGAGGATCCGCTGGCGGGGTTTCGCTCAGCGGAGACTCCGTCACTTGGGAGATGCAAGTGAGGATCCGCTGGCGGGGTTTCGCTCAGCGGAGACTCCGTCACTTGGGAGATGACAAGTGAGGATCCGCTGGCGGGGTTTCGCTCAGCGGAGACTCCGTCACTTGGGAGATGCAAGTGAGGATCCGCTGGCGGGGTTTCGCTCAGCGGAGACTCCGTCACTTGGGAGATGCAAGTGAGGATCCGCTGGCGGGGTTTCGCTCAGCGGAGACTCCGTCACTTGGGAGATGCAAGTGAGGATCCGCTGGCGGGGTTTCGCTCAGCGGAGACTTCGTCACTTGGGAGATGCAAGTGAGGATCCGCTGGCGGGGTTTCGCTTAGCGGAGACTCCGTCACTTGGAAGATGACAAGTGAGGATCCGCTGGCGGGGTTTCGCTCAGCGGAGACTCCGTCACTTGGGAGATGCAAGTGAGGGTGGATCCACTGAGCGGGGTTTTCGCTCAGCGGAGACTTGCCATGGTTGGGGGTTTACTTGTCAGGTGGTGACTTCCCTTGGAAGCTAAAGAATGATGACGGTTGACACGTGGCTAACTCTCAGAGGGTTAGCGTCTGGAGGCTTGTCTCCTAAGCCTAGCCGTCTTCTCGTCATTAATGCGAGTAATGATGGATTTCGTAACCGAGGCGACGCCTCGGCTAATCCAGGGAGTTAGTGAAGACGTGGGACACGTGTACGGTTGGTACGTGATGTAGTTTTGTAGCGGACGGCTCAGGATTACTTGATGTTGACATAAAAGGGGGGAACTGAGCGAGTTTCGACATTTCTGGAAAATCTTCAAATCTGAGTTGCCTGCTTCGAGCCTTGTTCGTCTGCGAATTGCGAAGGAGATCCCCGGGTTTGCGTGGAGTAGTCGGACTGGAGAGGACGAAATCTGTCAGTGAAGACGAGCTGCACTCCAAAGTCTTCGACGTGAGGTTGGTATTTCGGATCCTCTTCCTGTTTCATTGAATCTGCAATGGTGGTTTCTGGGTTTTGGTATTTCTGTTAATGGTATGATATTGCTTCTGTGTTGTTCTCGGAGGGTGTAGGGAGAGATTTGAGGGAGGTTATGGTGTTTGACAGAAAGTTGGGGTTTTGGGTTTTGCTAGACGGTCTAATCTGGGTTGAGCGTGCGGTTGTTTTTGTTTTGGTATTTTTGTGGGTAGTTGTTCTTGGCATCTTTGGCTATATCTGATGTGAGAGTAGGTTAGATCTGTATTTGTGCTAACTGATGTGGGTTTTAGGGTTTGGGATGGCCAACGTCATAGATATTTCGAGCAGTGAGGATTCCGGGTCTGACGTGTCGTTCAGCGTGGCGGATATGACCTTTATTGACTCGTTGCGTCCGTCTGCCCATGCAGGAACCTCACTGCCAGAACCGCTTGAAGTTGAGCCACTTCGGACCATCCCCTGGGAAATAGCTATGGATCGTGGTTCGCGTCCAGAGAGCTCTAGGGCGGATGAGGTTGCTAGGCGCGACGAGCGCTTGGCGAGCAATAGTGCTGCTAGCGGCTCCGCTGGCGAAGGGGAAGCGCCGGGCCAAAATGTCGAGTCGGCGTGGTACCTCTCAGATGGCACCGCCGTCGACGAGGCGGGTGGGCGGATGGATGCCGCCGCTGTTAACCGGATGAAGCGGACGTTCCGGTTGCCGGGCTCGGTGAAGCTGCGCCCCCCGACAGCAGATGAGAAGGCCTCGATGCTCCCAGCGGGATGTGCTGCCGTGCACGAGGCCATATTCCGCCAAGGAGTGACATTCCCGCTAGTGCCCAATCTCTAAATTCTTGTGTGCGAGTTTGGCCTTGCCTTTGGGCAGATCTGTCCCAACATGTGGCGGTTGATGTTGGCGATGAACTCCTTGTGGCGCTTGTCGGGGTGCGAGGGGCCTACCGTGGCGGAAGTGCTTCACTTCTACGAGCTAGTGTATGTGAAGCGCCGAGGTTGCAGAGGGTGCGTGAACCTGAGCCGCCGCCAGGGAGCGCCCAAGTTGATTGAGAATCTAAGGGACTCAATGTCCTACTGGCGGGGGACCTTCTGCGTCGCCACAGATGGCTGGGAGTACCACACCAGGTCCAATGTGGAGGGGCCGACGTTTAAGACTAAGTCGGAATTCCAGCCCCTCCGAGGTTGGCAACTGGTTTCCGCTAAAACTAACTGGCG
Source organism: Rosa chinensis (assembly GCF_002994745.2). Lineage (NCBI taxonomy): Eukaryota > Viridiplantae > Streptophyta > Magnoliopsida > Rosales > Rosaceae > Rosa > Rosa chinensis. Next base: position 56,681,372 of record NC_037092.1, read on the forward strand.
GGTTCAAACTTTTGCAAACCTGCGGTTTTTGCTAATGATTATTGTGTTTGTGCAGCGGGACTAAGGTACATTTTGACGCGCGAAGAGGAGTGTCGCGTGGCGAGGATCCGCGGCTGCTGGCGGAACCGCAATTTGCTTGACTTCCGTCTTCTGACCGGTTGGGAATTGCTGGTCGACCTGGGGCTAACTCGCTCTATTGGTGAGAGCAATTCCGCCACACCTCTTTTTTTTTTGTAAGTGATCCGGACTGACGGGTGTTTGCGTTTTTCTTTTCAGAAACCCCGCCCGGTAACAAATCTAGTCGCGACGCTTTCGAAAAAGCAATGGATCGTGCCGAGATAGAAAATTTTCTGGAGGCTATGTATGCCGAGGGGCTGGCGGCCCAGCAGACGGTGGTGAACCCGGAGACGCTGGTGCTGAGCCAGTCCGAGGTTGCGGTGGAGCTGCCGATGCCGCACCACTCCCATCTGGGTGAGGATGGCCTGCCGGTAGTGCAGGCGGATACCCAAGCGGGCGGCGGGGAGAGGGGGATTATTGGTACAAGGCCGCGGGAGCGGATGCCTACCACCCGGCGCGGTCCTCAAAAGAAGACGGTGCAGCCGACGGAGACTGCCACCGAGTCCCGGGGTGAGCCGCCGGTGCGGGTGACGAGGACCGCTGCTGGGACACAACGGGCGCTGGAGAAAAAACGCCGGCAGCCTGACTCCCCCGTCGAGGAAGAGGAAGAAGAGGTGGTGATCGGAGTCCGCCAACAAAAGAAGGCTCGACAAGCTGCGTCGAAGGTTGCAGTGGCGGAGGGAGAGGCAGCAGCCGTCAGTGATCTGGACTCCTTTGCCGAGTATGCGCCATTCATGACAGAAGGGGAGCGGGCATTCCTTTTTCATCTGTGCGAGCGGCTGGGGTTCGGGGGTCTGGCGGGCATATCGCGCCCGACGGCAATTGACCAATCGCCCTTCAGCTCGGCGTTTGGTCAAATATCTGCGGGGTTACATGATATGTTCGAGGCGGCGTCTAAGCAGCCCCGGATTGAGGAAGAGCTCAGGGGAGAGATCGGAGGTCTCCAGAGGGAGTTGGCGGAGGCCAAGGAGAGATTGGCGGAGGCCGAGCAGGGGCTGGTCAAGGCGGAGTGTGACTATGCGGACGCCCGCGGCAAGCTTAATGCGGCCATAAGGCGGGACCTGGAGAGGAATGAACGCGTCTCCCAGTTGGAGCAGGAGATCGCATTGCTGCAGGAGCGGATAGCCGCTAAAGATAAGAAGCTCATTATTGTGCAGCGGGAGTCTGCCGCCAGACTGGGTGAGATGCAGCGGCTGGACGGGGAGGTCAACCGCCTGAAAAATGAACAGAGTTCTTCTGCGGCCGCCGCCGTTGAAGCGTTCAAGATGTCGGCGGAGTATAAAAAGACATTGACCGAAGCGGCGAAGTCTGGGGCCCGGGCCAATATAGACATGTTGACGCGGAAGGGCGCCATTGACTTTGTAAAGGCGTCACAGCCCGACGTGCCGGTGGTCGAGGGTGTCCCGCCGGAGACAGAAGTCGTGCCTCCCCCTGCGGCGGGTACTCATTCGGGCAGCGGGGAAAGTGGCTCCCATCCGCCGGAAAGGTCCCAGCAGACTCCGCAGCAGACCCCGTCGGAGGTGTCACGTGCCGGATTTCTGGAGGCACACACCCGGGCGGATGGTACAATGGAGACTCCCAGTCCGACAGCTCGAGGGTCCGATCAGGCGAGCCGGTCGGTCGTGCCGCCGTCAGTTGAAGCCGGAGAAGCCGAAGACAACCGCTGAAGCTAGCTGAGACTTCCATAGGTTTTTTTTTTTTTTTTTTTTTTTTTTGACACTGTAATAATGAACTATTTTGGGTGGGGAGTCCCAGCCCTGAAATGAAATTTCAGAGTTTGACGTTTGTCATGATGTGTTTGTACCGCTAGAGTTTTGACGTAGAGATTTTCTTTTGCCAAGCAATGAAACATTAAAGGAATTAAAATTGGTCCAAGTGCACCACGTAGCGGACGTGGTCCGCTGACGATTCCTGGCGTTGCCAGTTGCCCTCAGTGCTAGACTTGGTAACAATGGTTTGAATAATTCCTCGTTTCATTGATAGCTGACTGATCAGCGTTTACAAAAGAGGGGTAGTACCCGTTGGGTAGCTTCCCTTAGCTAAATATTGAACAAAAATTTAGCTAAGTCAAGATGCTCTTGGGTAGCGGCATGACTATTTGTAATAATACCGAAGGTGTTCGGTATTCCAAGGGTGGGTCGTTGTGACGCCATCCTTGTCCATTAAGTAGAAGGTGCCTGGGCTAACGACTTCCACAATTTTGTATGGACCTTCCCAAGTTGGGCAAAGCTTTGTTGGCGGTGGAATGACTTTCTTCATTACCCAGTCCCCCAGTTGGAGGTTCCGGGCCTTGACTCTGGCGTTGTAGAAACGCGATACCCGCTGCTTGTTTTGCAGGTTGCGTAGGTGGGCCTTGTGTCGCTTTTCCTCCAGGAGGTCCTTGTCCAGGTTGATGCCGTCAGTGTTGGTCTCTGGGCGGTAGCCCTCGACTCTGGCGGTAGGTTGAGAGACCTCAATAGGCAGGACAGCCTCCGTTCCGAACATCATGCAAAAAGGAGTTTCACCAGTTGCGGAAGTTGGGGTTGTTCTGATGGCCCATAGAACTTCCGGGAGTTTCGCCGCCCATAGACCCTTTGCCTTGTCGAGTTTTTTCTTCAGCAGCTTTTTGATTATCTTGTTTGCTGCTTCGACCTGACCGTTGGTCTGGGGGTGGGCGACAGATGCAAAACTCATCTTAGTACCCAAGTTGGCGGTGAAAGAGATGAGCTCCTTGTTGTTGAATTGTGTGCCATTGTCGGTGATTATCGTGTGTGGGACACCGTAACGGCAGTAGATGTTCTTCCAGAGGAAGTGAATTACCTTGGCGGTAGTTATTGCTGTTAGTGGTTCCGCCTCTATCCACTTGCTGTCGTAGTCGATAGCCACTATGATGTACTTGAACTGGCCCTTGGCGGTTTGAAATTTTCCCATCAGATCCAGGCCCCAAGTTGAGTGGATCCATGGAGCGACGATGACCGATAGTGGTTCCGCCGGTGCATGCGGGATGTCAGCAAATTGCTGGCACTTGTGGCATGATCTTGATACCTGGCGGGCATCGTCGCTGAGAGTAGGCCAAAAATAGCCTTATCGCATTGTGCGATTGGCTAAGGATCTGGCGCCTGAATGGTTTCCGCATTCTCCGCTATGAATTGCTGCCAGAACGACCTTTCCCTCCTCTGGGGTTAGGCAGCGGAGGTTGGGATGGGTGAATCCCTGGCGGTACAGCTTGCCGTCCTGGATGTTGTAGCGGGTTGCCCTCCGTTGGAGTTGTCGCGCCCTAACTTTGTCGTCCGGCAATGTGCCGTTGCGCTTGTACTGAATGACTTCGTCCATCCAGCTGGTATTGACCTCAATGTTGAAGATCTCCGCCAGGGTTTTTGTGATACTTGGCTTGTCAAGACACTCCACTCTTGTGTCCGCTGGACTCTGATGTGGCTGGGCGGTCGCCAGTCTTGCCAATGAATCAGCCTTAGCGTTCTTTTCCCTGGGGATTTGTGTGATGTTATGAAATTTGAATTTCTTGAGGAGTGTCTTAACGTACCCCAAGTATGCCGCTAACTGTTGGTCCTTGGCCTGGAAGCTGTCATTGACCTGGTTAACGACCAACTGGGAATCACTGAAGATGTTGACACTGTCAGCCCCTGAATCGATGGCGAGGAGTAAGCCGGCAATGAGTGCTTCGTACTCCGCCATATTGTTGGAGGCCTTGAAGTTGAATTTTAATGCGTATTCCACATTCAGCCCCCCAGGTCCTGTGAGGATGACTCCAGCGCCGCTGGCCTTGGCGCTGGCGGAGCCGTCCACATGCAGGTTCCAATCTGATTGTAGGGGAGCTGGCTCCTTAGCGGTGACCAATTTCGTCCCGGGCTCAGCCTCCGTGCTGGGATCGGGTTGACGTTCAGTGAGCTCAGCGATGAAGTCCGCTACCGCCTGGCCCTTCATGGCGGCTCTTGGCCTGTACTCTATGTCAAATTCACTGAGCTCGATGGCCCACTTGCTGAGGCGCCCTGAATGTTCAGGGTTCTGCATCACTTGTCTCAGAGGTTGATTGGTTAACACATGGATTGTGTGCGCTTGAAAATATTGGCGGAGGCGCCTGGCGGCAACGATGAGTGCAAGAGCTAGCTGCTCTAAGGGTGGATACCTTGTTTCTGCCCCGTTCATGCCCCTGCCGGCGTAGAAAACTGGGAGCTCGTCCTGTCCCTCCCGCCGGACAATGGCGCAACTCACCGCTGATACCGATACCGCTAGGTATATGAACAGTGTCTCTCCTTGCACAGGGATAGAGAGTAGTGGGATTGCCGCCAGATAATCCTTCAAGCCCTGAAACGCCGTCTGACATTCTGGGTTCCAGTTGATGACTTTCTTGTGAGTTGTTTTGAGGAGTTTGAAAAATGGGGCACACCTGTCAGTGAGCCTGGAGATGAATCGAGAAAGGGCGGTTAACTTGCCTTGGAGGCACTGGACGTGTACCTTATACTCAGGGTCTGCCAGGTCGAGTATGGCCTGCACCTTGTCCGGGTTAGCCTCGATTCCTCGTTCACTGACGATATAACCCAGAAATTTGCTGGCGGTGACGCCAAAGAAGCATTTTTCTGGGTTGAGGCGCATGCCATAGGCCAGGAGGATGGTAACTATGATCCTGAGGTTTGCCACGTGTCCGCTGGCCTTTATACTCTTGACCAACATGTCGTCCACGTAGACCTCGATTATCTTGCCCAAATGTTCAGCGAACATAGCATTCATCAGCCGCTGATAAGTTGCACCGGCGTTCTTCAGACCGAAAGGCATAACATTGTAGCAGTAGAGGCCCTTGTCGGTGGTGAAGGTGGTACACTCCTGATCGCTGGGATGCATCTTGATCTGATTGTAGCCGGAGAAAGCGTCCATCATGCTGAGGAGTTCATGCCCGGCGGTTGCGTCAACCAGCTGATCAATGCGTGGGAGAGGGAAACTGTCCTTTGGGCACGCCTTGTTGAGATTTTTGAAGTCGACACACATCCGCCACTTGCCGCTAGGCTTCTTGACCATGACCAGGTTGGAGATCCATTGGGGATAGATTACCTGGCGGATGAATCCAATGCCCTGGAGTTTGGCGACCTCTTCTCCTATGGCGCGGTATTTCTCCTCGTCGAAGGCCCTTCGCCTCTGCTTGATGGGATGGAAGGATGGCTTAATGGTTAGTTTGTGTGTGATGATTTCGGGAGAGATACCCGGCATGTCCGCATATGACCATGCGAAAACGGAGGCGTTGTCCCGCAGGAATTGAGTGAGTTCTGCGGCCACTTCTGGGTCTAGCTGAGCTCCTATGCGGACTGTCCGCTCTGGGTGCTCGTCAGAGATGCTGATAACCTTCAACGATGTTTCAGGATTGACCGGTTCCTTCCTCACGTATTTCTCCTCCTCATCCCTAGGATCCTCGAAGATATCTGGTGGCGGTGCCTGATTTCCTACCGTTAGGATTTCGTGGCGGCGGGTTGACCGCGCAATGGTGGTAGAGTAGCATTCTCGTGCCAGTTGCTGACTTCCCCTGACACAGCCCGTGCCGTTGGGTGTGGGGAACTTCATGAGAAGCATGTATCCGGCGATGATGCATTTGAGCTTGTTGAGTGCCGGCCGTCCTATGATGGCGTTATACGAACTGAAACAGTCCACAATTATAAATTCGGTATGTACCTCCGCCATACATGGACTGGAGCCGATGGTTAACCGCATGTAGTCAGAACCCAGCGGCTGAGTGATATCGCCGGAGAAGCTAAGCAATGGCTCATGGTCTTGTAGTAGTTTCTTGTTCCGCTTAAGGTTGTTGTAACAACCGCTGAATATGACATTGACAGCAGATCCGCTATCCACCAAGATTCTTCCTACTGACCATCTGTCGAGAATGGCATCGATCAGGAATGGGTCGTCATGGGGTAGATGTACTCCGCGCTCCTCCTCCTCTGAGAAGGTGATGGGCTCCCAACCAGACTTTGGGAGTTTGGCGGATCTCTCGTAGCGGATGTTACAGACTTCCTTTGGGTGATTGGCGCGTGCGTAACGCTTTCTTGCCCTGTGAGACATGTTGGTGATTGGAGCCCCGCCGTCGATGGTGTTGATGCGGCCCAGTGGCTCAATGTTGGCAATCACAGGTGGCGGTTGGCGCACCTTGAACTGATCCATCTTGCCGTCACGGTATAGGGTCTCAATGGTTGTTTTGAGAGCGTTGCAACTGTTGGTATTGTGACCGCTGTCCTCGTGGTATTTGCACCACATGCCGGTGTTTCTTGGCTTACCCTTTTTGGGGAATCTCGGTGAGGGTGGCGGTGGTATCTGATCCTTGCACTGATTGTAAATCTCCTCGTACGAGGCTGTGAGGACGGTGAACACTGCATATCGCTGAGAGGATTCCGTCTGCTTGTTGCGATTGTCCCCATGGGATTGGCGGTTGCCCTTGTAGTGGTTGTCTTTCTGCCTCTTGCTTTGGTAACCGCCCTGCTGCCACTCCCTCTTCTTGTCAGCTGGCGGTGCAGTGGGGGCTTTGCTGGCGGTCTCTTGATGGCTGGAGGAGGGTTGAGATGACTTTGTTGGTGTTGCTGGTGGCAGTGGGGTTTCTCCATATGTGATAAACTCTGCCTGGGCATGAATGACCGCCTCACTCATAAGGTGATCATACGCCGCATTTGGATGATTGTAGTTGAGGTGATAGAGGAATGGTCCCTTGAGGAGTCCCTGCCTGAAAGCCGCCGAAGCCATTGTTTGTCGAGATCGCGGCACTGAGATGCTGCCGCTCGCCATCTTGTGACGAATGCCTTTAATGATTCGTCCCCTCCCTGCCTGACGCCAAACAACTGGCTCGTGTTGTGATGACCGGCGGACAACAAGATGAATCGAGAGAGGAAAGCATGAGATAATGCGTGGAATGAGTCGATGGACCCTGGCGGACACTCGAAAAACCAACTCATTGCCTCACTATCCAGCGTTTCGCTGAACAAGTGGCACAGGGTGGCGTCATCAAATCCCTTGTTGTTGGTGACCTTCTTGAACGTGTCCATGTGGACGAAGGGATCGGTCTTACCGCTATAATGTGACATTTTGGGGTCTTTGCAAACGCTGGTCTGACGGCTTGCAAAATTGTAGCGGTGAATGGGCCTGGCCTGGACGCGAAGAGTGGGTTTGGGGCTGGCGCCGGGGTGCCTGCCTCCGCCAGGATTAATCTCCGTTCTAACTGCTGCATCCTCTCCAAAATTTGGGTGGTTGCGTCGCCAGCGGGGCCCGCTCGGGTGTTCCGCGGAGCGAACCCCCGCCCGGGAATGGGTAGATTACCCTCAGTCCTTGTTCTAGTCCTCGAGTGGTGGGTGCGCAGCGATGACTCCGCCTCCTGCTCCGGCAGTTGTGGGATAGGGGGTGGTCCCATTCCTGCCAGCTCAGGTGGGCTTAGCGGTACCTGCATTTGCACGATGGGTCCTATACCAGCGGTAGGCCGGCTGTGTCTGGTGCTGTGTGACTGCTCACTTCGTGCAGGGTTGGCGTTTGCGTCCAGCGTTCGCCTTAGCTCGTCGAAACGTGTCATCAGCGTGGCCACTTGGTTTTGGGCCTCCGCCTTCTCCTTGCGTTCCTGCTCGCGCTCTCTGTTTGCTTTGTGGAGGTCCGCCAGCGCCAGCTCATACAAGGCGGTGAGGTCCTGACCTGGGGGACGGCTGCTGCTTGGATTTGTTTCACCGCCTGGGTTGACCGGGGTGTTGAATAGTGCGCGGTTGATGCTTACCGCTGGGCGGGCGGGTTGGGGAACGGCGGACTGGTCTGCCTGCTCCCCGATATTTCCCCCGCTACCGTTAGTCATGGTAATTGTGATGGGATGACCTTCTGTTCAAGGATTCCCACAGACGGCGCCAATGTTAATGTCTAAAAGTCTAGCGATAGCTGGACCTTAGTTAACACTGATCCGGCGGGCGGATCGATACCTTTGTTGTGAGTGGTTCCCGTTACCTGTCAAATAAAATACAATGGGCGTCAGAGGGAGACCGCGCCGGGCGGTCTTCAACTCTCCGATGCCTAAGTTAGTCAATGTATTTATGTTGACAAAGTGACAGTAGGTAAGTATTGAATGCGTAAATAAATGAGGAGAGAGGAGAGAACCTTTTATAGGTGAGGAAGAGGATGATCTTCTCTTTGTTTTCGATGTGGGACTGATGTGCTTCAGTTCCCAGTTTCAGTAGCTTCTGATGCCATCTTGACACGGCGCGTGGCGGCGCGTCGGCGGTGCTTTGGGGTTGATCCGGGGCTCAGGCGGTAACCCGGCTAACTGTCTTTACGCCAGTCACTCATATGGTGGGCGTTGGTACCCCTGGTGGTACCATGAGCGTGGCTCATTATAGCTAATTATGCTTGCAAATGGACATGTATGTACATAACCTGTCACAAATAAGTAACCAACTAAATAATTTAACTTTAGGAGGTAATTTTAACTTCCACATAGCAGTGAGCAACTTTGATCTAGTATGAGCAACAATATGAGAATATTGAAGATCAATAGCTAATTTAATCATAAACTTGCCATTGCCAAGAGGCCTCCAAACAAACTCATCAGGATTATCAAAGAAAGTAATAGGAATTGATCGAAGAGATGCAAGATAACACCTTAGCATCCAAGAAGGCTTGAACCGAGGCTAAGTTTCAAGTACCGTTAACACTAACCTTATTAACAGTGAGAGATCAATCAAGAAGATGTTTAAGAATATCAGAGACTAGATTCAATAAAGGAAAAAGGGTAGCACCAATTAAAGGTCCAAAAATTTATAGAATGGTCATTGCCTACTAACCAACGCATACCCTAAGTGAGAAGAGGATGAGCATCTAGAATACCTTTCCAAGTAAGAGAAAGGTGAACTTTTTCCTTAGCAGTGAAAAAGTTATCTTGTCTTAAGTATTTCTATTTAACAAGTTTCCAAGCTAGCTTGGTAAGGGCAGCCATATTAAAAGTATAATGTTCTATTTGGTATGGGTGGGAGAAGATTATGACTCAATATTCTTTAAAAAAAAAAAAAATCAGAAGTGTCTTTAGGAGTGTAAACATGTTTCCAAGCAATAGGGTGATGATTGGCAGAGGACACCTAGAAAAAATTACGGCATTCAGTGTCGATTGTAGACGTTACCTTCTTAGCAGGACACTTAAAGTAAGAAAGAACATGGTTAGGTAAACACGAAAGATTAGATTATAATAAAGTTAGCTTACCTCATTTGGAAATAGTATTAGCCTTCCAACTAGATAATTTTTTCTGCATTTGAAGAATAAGCTCAATTGAAGATCTAGAGTTAACCATCTGGACTAGTTTTCTTTTGTTTTAAGCTCTCTGGGCCTAGTTGTAACAAAAAAAAAATTGTTAAATAACTTAAGTGATAACTCATTTTGTCTAAAGATGACAATAATGATAATTGTTCATAGTTGAACCGATCAGATGAATTCAAATGCCAAAAAGGAATACTAAGTTGGATAAAGTATAAATGCAACATACCAGAGCCGCACACCCTAATTTGAATCCAACCCGACCAACTTTATCACAAATACAAGGATAACAATTGAACTTTGGACTATGTATTTATGCCTTTAAATTGAAGAATTCATCTTTTTACTTATTTGGAGTCACTACGTCAATAAACTCATCAGACGACAGAGCTCAGATGACAGAATGATTGTTTTCTGTTGTCTGAATAATTTTAACGACAGAATGAAAAAATTTTGTTGTCTGAACATAGAGATATTCCATGGTAAATCAGTTTTCTGATAAATGTTTTGTTTCAGACAACAGATTTCTGTTGTGCATTACATTGAGATTGATATAGTTTTGGTTGCCTGGTTTTTGTTTTTTTTTGTTTGAAAGACACAATGTTCTCGGACAACAGAAATCTGTTGTGCATTAAACTAAGTTTGATTCAGTTTTGGTTGTTTGGATTTTTTTTTTTGAAAGGTAGTGCTCCTTTTTTTGGCACAACGTGAAGTCCTATTGGTCTAACACTTCAATGAAATTTTGGCCCGACAAATTTATGAAACTGAAACAAAACCTAACACTCAGCACAAAACATGGCTCTCTCAAACTATGAAAAAGCTATTCTCTCTACTTCGTGGCACAACAGATCTCCTCTACCCAAATTATCAAAATGATCTCCTCTCTTTCAGTCCTAACCCAACATCAATCTCTCCTTGATTAAGTGTTAATAGATTTAGGGTTTCTCCAAGATTGGGGATTTAGGGTGTTTTTCAATTAAGTGTTCTGCTCAAGATTGAGGATTTAGGGTTTTTTTCGATTGCATTAGGCAAAGGCGACTTCCTCGTCTAGTTCTCTTGGCGACGACCCAGTCCCCGCGACGACCTCATCACGTTCTCTCAACATCACACTATCAGCCAGTCAATCTAGATATGTCCCTCTCTGGTGAGCTCGATTTGATTTACTTTTTTGTTTAAAGATTGCTTGATTCGAATTGGCATTGAATGGGTTTGCATTGAATCAATTTTGATTATTGCTAGCATGGGTTTTGATTATCACTTAATCAGTTCTGATATATATATTCGAATGGTTATATTGTGGCTTTGTTTAAAATCTTGTCCCATCTGTATATCAAACAAGAAGAAGCTTTGCTATTCTGGAAAATTGTCTCGTTCATCTGTTTTTGAAGGGAATATAAAGATGAAGACTATATATGTTGATGTGTCATAGAGCAATTTCAAAAATTCTAATAAGGAGAACTGGAATGCTGAGTTCTATTCTCTCTTGAATATTATGTTGAATTAATTTGTTGCTTCATTAGTACGGAACTATAATACATAATCATATGCAGTAGCCTAGAGACTAGTTTAGCTACATGATATTGCAGAAAGTCAGTCTCGGTTGGCTTCTTAATTATTAGAAACATTCAAATCATGCACATGATGGTCAAATCCCATTCTTTGGTGGGACTGTGAAGCCGACTGCATATTTTCATTTGCCAAAACGGCAGAGAAGGAGTGTGGAAGAGACAGTGAGGTCATCACTGAAGAATATATTGGAGGAGGAGAAGGATTGTTTAATTGCTAAGGAAAGAGCTAAATGGGAGGAGGAGAGAGATAGACAGTTGGCTGAGGAAAGAGCTTATTGGAGTGAAAAGATTGCAAGGATAGAAGCAAAGATTGACGGGAAGGAGTTGGCTGTTGATACACCTAAATCTGCCACACCAGTCAATGAAGTTGGTTCAGGACAAGGGAGCTACTCCCGGCCAGGTGAAAAGGGTCTAAATTGTAATGGGGAAACTGAGATAGTGACAGCTGCAAAGAAGAAGTTGGATTTAAGAGAAGATGTGAACAATATCGTACTTGAAAAGGAACTTGTGCATGCCATTGATGAGAAGGCAAAACCAACCGCAATATTGGAAGAGAAGTCAAGAGGTGTTTTTGCTGTTCCAAAGGCAAGAGTAAATAATGTAGAGGTAATTTCATAGTTTTCTAATCAAAGTTGAATTAGACATGTTATGCTGATATAGCTTTCATTATGTAAATGGTGAAGAGGTAAATTTAATAATTACTTAAATAAAGTTGAACCTGTCATGTCTATGCTGAACTTGTTATATTATGTTGGTATAGGTCTCATTAGGTCAGAATGAGTGCAAACTGGCCATTGATTCGGTGGAAAACATTGTAGCCATTGGAACAATCATTAATGTCGACCTTGAGACCAACCAGCAAACTATCCATGGCATTTCATTGGGAGAGGAAAATGTACGCATCTCTATCATTCGGACTTTGGTTCATGAAGCTTTGCTACCATTTCCCATAAAAGATGAGATAGTGACGGTTAAGGATGCCATTGGGACTTGTGTTGCTTGGCCAAAGAACCTAGTCATTACCCCTGCAGCAAATGTCAAGGTAACTCAATTTGTTAATCTTTACTTCAAAATGGATGTCACTTGGACAACTAAACTGATAATGTGATATGGCAGTTTATACTAACTTATTTTTTGAAACAATAGAAAAAACTGAAGCATACAAAACAAAAGAGGACAACAATGGATATGTTGGAAGATAATGAAGATTTGCGAAACCTGCCACCAAATCTCCCAGCAGCTGTAAGTGCCCTGTGCATTTGGGCCAACCATCAACTGCGAGATGGGGCCACCATTTACACCACTTTTGATGCTGAAATTTTTGGCCATCGAAGGAAAGCTGTTGTCTTTAGAAGTGACATCTATGCCATGGCAAACATGTTGGAACTATCAGGAGGCTGCATTGTTTTTTTCATGAGGTAAATACATTAAAACTAGCTACCAATTGTTTATCATTCGATCGTGACAATCATGATGTTTATGTGTTTATGAGGTAATCAATATATTGTAGGTAGCTGCATTGTTATTTACATGTTTATGATTTATCAGTGTTAATATTATGAATTTGAAATGTTTATGTAGCTACCTTCATGATGTTTTGAAGAGGTCTAAGATGACTGACATGGTAGCCTTTGTCGATCTTGATCATACGGGTGCACTTGGCTGTGGAAATCCTACTGAACAAGCTCGGACTCTGTCTAATCGGTTCCAAAATGGAAAGCATGGCCAGATTTATTTGGTGCCGTATAACTCGGGGTATGTAAACTAGATTACAACAATGGGATTGTTATGTTATATTGTTTCTAGGTAGCTACTTTATATAAACTATCTTAAACTGAAAATAAGTTTTATTATGGCATAGTTCTCATTGGATGTTGTCTGCTGTGAATCCCGATGAAGAGATCATTTACTTCATGGATCCATAAAGAGACGCCTCATAACTGGTGAATGGAGAACAATTTTGGATAAATACGTTTCTTTTCCACTATACAAGTTGATTAGTACTTGATGTTAATTGCACATTATATAAATGCTTTACTTATGTTGGTGTTTTTCTATTCATTTTGAAGCTCCATTGAAATCTACAATGCGAACAAGAATAAGAAAGGGAGGAAGTTAATCCAGTGGAAAAATCTTGTTGTAAGTTGATAGAGAAATTTGAAGTATCCCAGCCTCTTAATGTTTTATGTAGTAAGGAGTTCTTCTGATATGGTGCCTTGTGTTATTTTCAGGCCATTCCTGAGTAAAATGGTGGCAAGAGTTGTGGTTATTGGATCATGCGTTACATGAAGGAGATAGTGGAAGACACGAATTTGGAGTTTTCTACTAAGGTATTTCAGCAGCTTCCAATACCATAATATAATTTAGTTCATGGTTTCATGAATATAATCTTCATATATCATATATACTATGTTCTTTTTTTTTTTTTTTTTTTTCTGCAGTGGGAAAGAAGAGCAAATCTTGTTTACACAGCAAATGATATTGATGAAGTTCGGGCTGAATGGGAGAAGCTGCCGAAGCATGTTATGAAGTTTGCACAAGTGTAGTGCGCACAAAGAGGGTCTGTGGTACATGCGTAGTTAGGGCTAGCTGTTTTTGTGCATATTGACATTGAATGCATAGCTAGATTATGGAGGGTTTTTTGGCCTAAGTAATATGATCGACTTTTGCCTTTATCGATCATATTTTGACCTCCTAATAGATTACCCAACTTTTAGGATGGTAATGTTGAATATTGATGTAGTTTGTTGGCTAATTTGAATGAAATGGCTTTTGACTTGTTATAGTTGGATGTTGTTATTGTGCTTACTAGTCAACACAAGTTCTTCAATATATGTTGTGGTTATAATACAACTCATACAACATAAATAACGAAATAAGCTGATGTTGCACCAAACATCAGACAACAGAAAGGACTGGTTATAAGACAACTCATACAACATAAAAACCAAATCAATATGACGTTGAACAAAACATCAAACAATAGATATCTGTGGTTATAAGACAACTGAGACAACATAAATAACGAAAAAACTGATACTAAAACTGATATCAAACAACAGAATTTAACCGAATTTCTGTTATCTGAAATAACAGAAGACCACAGAAGAAGCAAGCGATCTATATTCCTTATGATAACCAGACAACGGACATCTGTAGTTATAAGAGAACTGACACAACAAAAATAACCCAAAAACTGATACTAAACCTGAAATCAAACAACAGAATTTAACCAAATAACTGTTGTCTGAAATAACAGAAGACCACAGAAAAAACAGGCCATCTATATTCCTTATGATAACCAGACAACAGAAAACCACAAAATTCATTGCTCAAAGTCAATTACCACAACAAAACGTACAAACCAATGTTGTTAAAGCAAACTTAGAACGACAGTAACTTTTCAAACTATTGTTTATAGTGCTGTACATCGACATATATCTGTGGTGTGAAACTCAGTCAGAAAACAGCACAGCTCAAGAATCTCTTGACTCACACGATTTAATTATGTCGTTTGAATAGAAAAGAAACAATAGAACGTAATAAATATATGTCGTCCACAATTGATTCACACAACAGAAAATAACCAAGATAAGTCAAAACTCTATATATTCAGACCACAGATTTCTGTCGTGTTAACAAAATACATACTATAGAGTTTTATGAGTGAATGTTGTCCAGAATCTTTTATAACAACATATTTATGTCGTTTGATTATATATTCAACCTCAGAAAGTCATAATTCAGCATATCTCGACACAATCAGACAACAGATTATTGGCCGGCCTATGTTGTTTGAGTGTGTACATGCATGTACATTTGCAAGCATAATTAGCTATAATGGGCCACGCTCATTGTACCGCCAAAGGTACTAATTCCAACTAAAGGAATGACATGCAGACACACCGCCAGACAGGCTACGGCCTCGGCGTCGGACCACCTCCAGATCGCCGCCGACGCGCCGCCACGCGCCACGCCAAGATGGCATCAGAAGCTTCTGAAACTGGGAACTGAAGCATGTCAGTCCCACATCGAAAACAAAGAGAAGATCAACCTCTTCCTCACCTATAAAAGGTTCTCTCCTCTCTCCTCATTAATTACGCATTCAATACTTACCTACTGTTACTTTGTCAACACAAATACATTGACTAACTTAGGCATCGGAGAGCAGAAGACCGCCCGGCGCGGTCTCCCTCTGACGCCCATTGTATTTCATTTGACAGGTGACGGTAGCTTCGAGAACAACACAAGTATCGATCCGCCCATCGGATCAACGTTAGCTAGGGTCCAGCTACCGCTGGACTTTTAGGCATCAACATTGGCGCCGTCTGTGGGAATCCTTGAACAGAAGGCCATCCCACCACACTCACCATGACTAACGGTAGCGGGGGAAGTGCTGAGGAGCAGGCAGACCATCCCTCCATCCCCCAATCTTCCGACCCAGCGGTGGGCGTTAACCGCGCACTATTCACAACCCCGGTCAACCCCGGTGGTGAGGTAGATCCAAGCGGCAGTCGCCCGCCGGGCCAAGACCTCGTCACTATGTACGAGCTAGCACTAGCGGATCTCCATAAGGCAAACAGGGAACGTGAGGAGGAGCGCAAGGAAAAGGCCGAGGCCCAAAGACAGGTGGCTACGCTTATGGAACGTTTTGAGGAACTGAAAAGGACGCTGGCGGCCACCGCCCGCCCAGCACTAAGCGGGCAATCGCATAACACCAGGCATAGTCGACCCAGCACCGGCACATTGGTACCAAGGCCGGCCATACAGATGCAGGTACCGTTGAACCCACCTGAATTGTTGGGAATGGGACCACCGCCCATACCTCAACTATTGCTGGAGCAAGTGGAGGAATCACTCCCGCACACCAACCGCTCGGAAGCCAGGGCAAGGACTGAAGGCAATCTGCCTATGCCAGGGCGCAGACCATCCCAGCGGGACATTCAGGCCGATTCTGCCGGCGATGCAACCTCCCAGATAGTGGAAAGGATGCACCAACTGGAGCAGAGGTTGATCCGGGCGTCCCAGCACCAACTCGGAATCCGCTCTTCACTTCCAGACCGGGACCCTTCTCCGCTGCAATTCTGCAGGCTGTCAGACCGGCACATGCAAAAACCCCAAAGATGTCGCATTACGGCGGAGTGTCCGACCCCTTCGTTCACATGGACACCTTCAAGAAGGTCACCAACAACAAGGGGTTCGACGACGCCACCTTGTGCCACTTGTTCAGCGAAACGTTGGATGGCGAGGCAATGAACTGGTTCTTTGAGTGTCCGCCGGGGTCTGTCAGCTCATTCCATGCACTATCACACGCTTTCCTCTCCCGCTTCATCTTATTGTCCGCCGGTCATCACAACACGAGCCAGCTATTCAGCGTTAAGCAGGGGGAGGACGAATCACTGAAGGCCTTCGTCACAAGGTGGCGAGCGGCAGCGTCTCAGTGCCGCGACCTAGACAAAACTATGGCATCAGCGGCCTTCAGGAAGGGACTTCTCAAGGGACCGTTCCTCTATCACCTCAACTACAATCATCCCAATGCGACGTATGACCACGTCATGAGTGAGGCGGTCATTCACGCTCAGGCGGAATTCATCACATATGGAGAAACCCCACCACCACCAGCAACGCCAACAAAGTCAACACAGCCATCCTCCGGTCACCAGGAAACCGCTAACAAGAACCCCTCAGCACCAGCAACTGACAAGAAAAGAGAGTGGCAGCAGGGCCACCACCAGAACTAGAAGCATAAGGACCAGCATTACAACAGGGGAAACCGCCCAACCCATGGGGATAACCGCAGCAAGCAGGCGGAGTCCTCGCAGCGGTATGCAGTTTTCACGGTCCTAACGGCCTCGTATGAAGATATCTATAATCAGTGCAAGGATCTGATTCCACCGCCACCTCCTCCAAAGTACCCAAAAACGGGTAAACCCAGGAACACCGGCAAGTGGTGCAAATACCACGAGGACAGTGGCCACAATACCAACAGCTGCAATGCTCTCAAAACAGCCGTTGAGACCTTGTACCGCGACGGCAAGATGGAACAGTTCAGGGTGCGCCAACCACCACCAGTAATTGCCAACGTCGAGACCTTGGGCCGCATCAACACCATCGATGGCGGTGCTCCAATCACCAACATGTCCCACAGGGCAAGAAAGCGCTATGCACGCGCTAATCATCCGAAGGAAGTCTGCAACATCCGCTACGAGAGATCCGCCAAACTCCCAAGATCAGGTTGGGAACCTATTACCTTCTCAGAGGAGGAGGAGCGCGGAGTCCATTTACCCCATGACGACCCATTCTTGGTTGATGCCATTCTTGGCAAATTCTCGGTGGGGAGAATCTTGGTGGATAGCGGGTCCGCTGTCAACGTCATCTTCAGCGGCTGCTACGACCATCTCAAGCGGAACAAAAAACTACTCCAGGATCACGAGCCACTACTCAGCTTTTCCGGTGACATCACACAACCGCTAGGGTCGGATTACATGCGCTTGGTAATTGGCACTAGTCCGTGCATGGCGGAGGTGCATACAGAGTTCATTATTGTCGACTGTTTCAGTTCGTACAACGCCATTATTGGTCGACCAGCGCTTAACAAGCTCAAGTGCATCATTGCCGGGTACATGCTTCTCATGAAGTTCCCCACACCCAACGACACGGGTTGTGTGAGGGGAAGCCAGCAGCTGGCACGAGAATGTTATTCAACGACTATGGCGCGGTCAACACGCCGCCATGAGATTCTGACGGTGGGTAACGAGGCACCACCACCAAACATCTTTGAGGATCCTAGAGATGAGGAGAAGAAATATGTAAAGAAGGAGCCGGTCAACCCGGACACGTCGTTGAAAGTTGTTTGCATCTCAAACGAGCACCCTGAGCGGACAGTCCGCATAGGCGCCCAACTAGATCCAGAGGTGGAGGCAGAACTCACTCAGTTCCTACATGATAACGCCGCCGTCTTTGCATGGTCCTACGCGGACATGCCAGGTATCTCCCCTGAAATTATCACTCATAAACTGACCATCAAGCCCTCCTTTTATCCTATCAAGCAGAAGCGGAGGGCCTTTGATGAGGAAAAATACCGGGCAATCGGAGAGGAGGTCGCCAAACTACGGAACATTGGATTTATCCGCCAAGTCATCTACCCCCAGTGGATCTCAAATTTGGTAATGGTCAAAAAGCCGAGCGGCAAGTGGCGGATGTGCGTCGACTTCAAAAATCTCAACAAGGCATGCCCAAAGGATAGCTTCCCGCTACCTCGTATCGATCAGCTAGTTGATTCAACTGCCGGACACGAACTCCTCAGCATGATGGACGCTTTCTCAGGATACAATCAGATCAAGATGCACCCTAGCGACCAGGAATGCACTACCTTCACCACCGATAAAGGCTTCTACTGCTACAATGTCATGCCTTTCGGTCTAAAGAACGCCGGCGCAACGTACCAGCGGTTGATGAACGCCATGTTCGCTGAGCATCTGGGAAAAATCATCGAGGTCTACGTGGACGACATGCTAGTTAAGAGCATAAAGGCCGGTGGACATGTGGCAAACCTCAGGATCATAGTAACCATCCTCCTGGCCTATAATATGCGCCTCAACCCAGAAAAATGTTTCTTTGCAGTCACCGCTAGCAAATTTCTCGGCTACATCGTCAGCGAGCAAGGCATCGAGGCTAACCCGGATAAGGTACAGGCCATCCTTAACCTGGCGAACCCCGAATATAAGGTGGACGTCCAGTGCCTCCAGGGCAAGTTAACCGCCCTTTCTCGATTCATCTCTCGACTCACTGATAAGTGTGCCCCATTCTTCAAACTCCTCAAAACAACTCACAAGAAGGTCATTGACTGGAACCCAGAGTGTCAGGCGGCGTTCCAGGGCCTAAAAGAATACCTGGCGGCAGTCCCTCTCCTTTCTGTCCCGGTGCAAGGAGAAACACTGTTCATCTATCTAGCGGTCTCGGCAACGGCGATAAGTTGCGCCATTGTCCGACGGGAGGGTCAGGATGAGCTCCCCGTGTTCTACGCCGGCAGAGGCATGAACTGAGCCGAAACAAGATATTCACCGTTGGAGCAACTGGCCCTCGCACTTATCGTTGCCGCCAGACGCCTCCGGCAGTACTTCCAGGCTCACACGATCCATGTGTTAACCAATCAACCGCTGAGGCAAGTGATGCAGAACCCTGAACACTCGGGGCGCCTCAGTAAGTGGGCCATTGAGCTCAGCAAATTCGACATAGAATACAGGCCAAGAACCGCCATGAAGGGCCAGGCGGTGGCGGACTTCATCGCTGAACTTACTGAGCGTCAACCGGAACCCGGTACTCAAGCAGAGCCCGGAACAGAAATAGTAAACGGTGAAGAGGCAACTCCCCCACAGTCAGATTGGAACCTGCATGTGGACGGCTCCGCCTGCGCCAAGGCCAGCGGCGCCGGAGTCATCTTAACAGGACCCGGGGGACTAAACGGGGAGTACGCGTTGAAGTTCAACTTCAAAGCTTCAAACAACATGGCAGAGTACGAGGCACTTATCGCCGGCCTACTCCTCGCCATTGACTCAGGAGCTGACAGCGTCAACATATTCAGCGACTCACAACTAGTCGTTAACCAAGTCAACGACAACTTCCAGGCCAAGGACCAGCAGTTAGCGGCATATTTGGGATACATCAGAACCTTGCTAAAAAAGTTCAAATTTCACTGCATCACACAAATCCCCAGGGAAAAGAACGCTAAGGCTGATTCACTGGCGAGACTGGCAACCTCCCAACCACATCAGAGTCCAGCGGACACAAGGGTGGAATACCTTGACAAGCCAAGTATCACAAAGACCCTGGCGGAGATTTTCAACATTCAGGTCAATCCCAGCTGGATGGACGAAATCATTGCATACAAGCGCAGCGGCACATTGCCAGAAGATAAAGTCCACGCGAGACAGCTCAAACGCAGGGCAACCCGCTACAACATCTAGGATGGCAAGCTTTACCGCCAGGGATTCACCCACCCCAACCTCCGTTGCCTAACCCCAGAAGAGGGAAAGGCCTTCCTAGCGCAAATCCACGGCGGAGAATGTGGAAACCACTCGGGCGCCAGATCCTTAGCCAACCGCACAATGCGACAAGGCTACTTCTGGCCCACACTTGGTGATGACGCCCGGCGGATTTCGAGGTCTTGCCACAAATGCCAACAGTTTGCAGATCTCCCCCACGCACCGGCGGAGCCACTGTCAGTCATCATCGGCCCATGGATTCATTCCACGTGGGGCCTGGATTTGATGGGAAAATTCCAAACCGCCAAGGGTCAGTTCAAATACATCATTGTTGCCATAGATTACAACAGTAAGTGGATAGAGGCGGAGCCACTGACGGCAATAACTACCGCAAAGGTAATTCGCTTCCTTTGGAAGAATATTTACTGCCGCTATGGTGTCCCACATACAATCATTACAGACAACGGCACACAATTCAACAATAAGGAACTCATCTCATTTGCCGCCAACCTGGGCACCAAGTTAAGTTTTGCATCTGTCGCCCATCCCCAAACCAACGGCCAGGTCGAAGCAGCAAACAAGATAATCAAGAAGCTGCTAAAAAAGAAGCTCGACGACGCCAAGGGTTTGTGGGCAGAAAAACTTCCAGAGGTCCTATGGGCCATCCGGACAACCCCATCTACCGCCACCGGCGAAACTCCTTTTTGTATGATGTTCGGCACAGAGGCGGTCCTTCCTATGGAGGTAACTCATCCTACCGCTAGGGTTGAAGGCTACGGCCCAGAGACCAACAACGACGGTGTCAACTTGGACAGGGATCTCCTAGAAGAAAGAAGATACAAGGCCCATCTGCATAACTTGCAAAACAAACAACGGGTATCGCGTTTCTACAACGCCAGAGTCAAGGCCCGGAACCTCCAACTGGGGGACTGGGTAATGAAGGAAGTCATCCCGCCACCTACAAAACTCCGCCCAACATGGGAAGGCCCATACAAAATCGTGGAAGTCGTTAGCCCAGGCACCTTCTACTTAATGGACAAGGACGGCATCACATCGACCCACCCTTGGAATACTGAACACCTTCGGTATTACTACAAATAGTCAAACCGCTACCCAAGAGCATCTTGACTTAGCTAATTTTTTGCTCAAATATTTAGCTAAGGGAAGCTACCCAACGGGTACAACCCCACTGTTGCACACTGATCCGTCAGCTATCAATGAAACGAGGAATTATTCAAACCATTGTTACCTAGTCTAGCACTGAGGGCAGCTGGCAACGCCAGCAATCGTCGGTGGACTTCGTCCGCCACGTGGTGCACTTGGACCAATCTTAATTCCTTTAATGTTTCATTGATCGACAGAAGAAATATATATAACTCAAAACACTAGCACTTGCAAACACATCATGGCAAACCAAGTCAGAAATTTATTTCACTTTCAATATTCTTTACAAGCTGTCATGACTCAGCGGCCACAAAACAAAAAAAAAAAAAAAAAAAAAACTAGGAAGGTCTCCAGCGGCCTCGGCCGGCTTCAGGGGTTGACTTTGACATTTTCTGCTTCGGCGGGCGGCGGCACGATCGATCGACTCGCTTGGTCGGACCCTCGCGCCGTCGGACTGGGGGTCTCCATGGTACCATCCGCCCGGGTGTGTGCCTCCAGGAATCCGGCACGTGAAACCTCCGACGGGGTGGGGTGGGGAGTCTGCTGGGACCCTTCCGCCAGGTGAGCGCCACTTTCTCCGCTGCCCGAGCAGACACCGGCTGGGGCAGGCACGTCTGTCTCCGGCGGGATACTCTCAGTCGGCGGCACGTCAGGCTGTGACACTTTGGCGAAGTCGATGGCGCCCTTCCGCTTCAGCATGTCTATATTTGCTCAGGCCCCAGCCTTCGCCGACTCGGTCATTGCCTTCTTAAACTCCCCTGACTGCTTGAACGCCTCAACGGCGGCGACCGCAGCGGTACTCCCTTCGGCCCTCAGCCGGGTAACCTCACCCCCCAGCCGCTTCACTTCAGCCATTCTCTCGGCGGACTCCCGCTGCACAATGATGAGTTTTTTATCCTTGGCAGCTATCCGCTCCTGCAGCAGGACGATGTCTTGCTCCAACTTGGAGACATATTCATTCCTCTCCAAGTCCCGCTCAATGGCTACGTTGAGCTTACCGCGGACGTCGGCATAGTCACATTCCGCCTTGGCAAACCCCCGCTCCGCCTCCGTCAGCTTCTCCTTCGCCTCCGCCAACTCCCTCTGGAGACCTTGGATTTCATCCCGGAGCTCCCCCTCAATCAGGGGCCGCTTCGACGCCGCCACGAACATGTCGTGCAGTCCCGCTGATATTTGACCAAACGCCGAGCTGAAGGGCGATTGGTCAATTGCCGTGGGGCGCGAGATACCCGCTAGGCCGCCGAACCCTAGCCGTTCGCATAGATGGAAGAGGAACTCCCGCTCACCATTTGTCATGAACGCGGCGTACTCGGCAAACGAGTCCAGATCACTGCCGGCGGCCGTCTCTCCCTCCACCGCAACAGTTTTCAAAGGAGCTTGGCGAGCCTTCTTCTGCCGGCGGGCCCCGATTACCTCAACCTCCTCTTCCTCTTCCTCGTCAGGAGAATCAACCTGCCGGCGTTTTCTCTCCAGCGCCCTTTGGTTCCCGGCGGCGGTCCTCGTCACCCTCGCTGGCGGCTCCGCCGGTTGCACCACTTTCCCCTTTTGAGGGCCACGCCTCTGAGCAGGCATCCTCTCTTTCTGTTGCCCAGCCGCAACGCCTCCCCTATCCCCGCCAGCCGCTTGGGTCCCCGTCTGCACTACCGGCAGACCATCCTCACCAAGGTGGGAGTGGTGCGGCATGGGCAGCACCACGGGAACCTCCAACTGACTCAGTGCCAGTGTCTCGGGGTTCACCAGCGTCTGCTGAGCCGCCAGCCCCTCGGCGTACATGGCCTCCAGAAAGTCGTCTATCTCCGCGCGGTCCATGGCCTTTTCAAAGGCGTCTCGACTTGATTTGTTACCCGGCGGAGTTTCTAAAAAAAATATATATATAAAAAAAGTGGGTACCAGTCAGTCCAGAGCGCGCACAAAAAAAAAAAAAAAAAAAAAAAAAAAAAAAAAAAAGACAACGGTGTGGCGGAGATTTCTCACCAATGGAACGCGTTAGCCGCTGGTCGACCAGCAACTCCCAACCGGTCAGAAGTCGGAAATCAAGCAAGTTGCGGTTCCGCCAGCAACCTCTGATCCTCGCTACGCGGCACTCTTCTTCGCGCGTTAGCGTATACCGCAGTCCCGCTGCACAAAAACGGTAATCGTTAGTGAGACTACAAATGCAAGTACGTAAACCCGCCAACTACGTTCAGCGGAAACTGGTTACCAACCTCGAATGGGTTGGAACTCCGACTTAATCCTAAATGTCGGCCCTTCCTCGTTCGACCTGGCGTGATACTCCCAACCCTCTGTGGCGACGCAGAAGGTCCCCCGCCAGTAGGACATTGAGTCCCTAAGGTTTTCGATCAGCTTGGGGGCTCCCTGCCGGCGGCTCAAGTTCACTTGCCCTTTGCAACCCCGGCGCTTCACGTACACCAGCTCGTAGAAGTGAAGCACTTCCGCCACAGTAGGCCCCTCGCACCCGGACAACCGCCAGAATGAGTTCATGGCCAACATCAACCGCCACATGTTGGGGCAAATCTGACCAAGGGCAAGGCCAAATTCGCACACCAGGATTTGGAGATTAGGCACCAGCGGGAATGTCACTCCTTGGCGGAATATCGCCTCGTGAACGGCAGCAAATCCCGCTGGGAGAATCGAGGCCTTCTCATCCGCTGTCGGCGGGCGCAGCTTTACCGAGCCCGGCAACCGGAACGTCTGCTTCATTCGGTTAACGGCAGCGGCGTCCATCCGCCCTCCTGCCTCGTCGACGGCGGTGCCATCAGATAGAAACCACGCCGACTCAGCATTCTCACCCGCTACTTCTTCTTCTCCACCAGAGTCGCTAGCGGCGCTATTACTCGCCAAACGCTCGTCGCGCCTAGCGTTGGCAGCAGCGGCCTCACCCGCCCTAGAGCTCTCTGGACGCGAACCACGACCCATTGCTACCTCCCAGGGGATGGTCTGTAGCGGCTCAACTTCTAGCGGTCCTGGCAGTGAGGTTCCTGCATGGGCAGACGGACGCAACGAGTCAATAAAAATCCTATCCGCCGCGCTGAACGACACGTCAGACCCGGAATCCTCACTGCTCGAAATCTCTATGACGTTAGCCATCCCAAAACCCTAAAACCCACATCAGTTAGCACAAACACAGATCTAGCCTAGTCTCACATCAGTTATAGCCGAGCACATCAAGAACAAAAAAAATACCCAGAAAATGCCAAAACACGAACAAACGCACTCAACCCAGATTCGACCATCTAAATCCCTAACCACTAACGCTTGGCCAACCGCAATTCAACCCCCCCCCCCCCCCCCAAATCTCATTTTACACCTCAGAACACGCCCAACAAAACCAGCAGTCACCCCAGAAAGACAAACAACAAAACCCAGAAACCAACCTCGGTGGTGAAGCCTACGATACGATGATGCACGGTAATCCTAGGGGACCGCTATCGCCGTTTCTCCGGGAACGATATCTCCAAGCTCCGGCAACCTCTTTCTTCAGTCTCCGACAAGTAGAGCGATAAGAACACGGCTGTGGTTTTGAAGCTTTTACCAAAGTGTCAAATCTCGCTAGCTTTCCCCCCCTTTTATGTCAACATCAGCGCGTCCTCCGCCGTCCGCTGCAAAACGACATCACACGACTGCCGTACACGTGTCACAGCCCTCCACTTAATACCCGGATTAACCGAGGCGTCGCTTCGATTGCGAAACCCGTAATTACTATCATTTATGGCAAGCAGACGGCCAGGCTTAGGGGAGAGGCCTCCGCACGCTAACCCCCTGCGGGTTGGACACGTGTCTACTACCACCAGACGAAGCGTCTGGTGGAAGTAACCACCGCGAAAACTTCTCCCTTGTCATCCCCCAAGCGACGAAGTCTCCGCTGAGCGAAACCCCGCCAGCGGAAACTTCTCCCTTGTCATCCCCCAAGCGACGAAGCCTCCGCTGAGCGAAACCCCGCCAGCGGAACTTCTCCCTTGTCCTCTTCCAAGTGATGAAGTCTCCGCTGAGCGAAACCCCGCCAGCGGAACTTCTCCCTTGTCCTATTC
Source organism: Rosa chinensis (assembly GCF_002994745.2). NCBI lineage: Eukaryota > Viridiplantae > Streptophyta > Magnoliopsida > Rosales > Rosaceae > Rosa > Rosa chinensis. The sequence continues at coordinate 56,706,477 of NC_037092.1, forward strand.
CAAGTGATGAAGTCTCCGCTGAGCGAAACCCTGCCAGCGGAACTTCTCCCTTGTCATCCCCCAAGCGACGAAGCCTCCGCTGAGCGAAACCCAGCCAGCGGAACTTCTCCCTTGTCCTCTTCCAAGTGATGAAGTCTCCGCTGAGCGAAACCCCGCCAGCAGAACTTCTTCCTTGTCCTCTTCCAAGTGAGGAAGTTTCCGCTGAGCGGAACCCCGTCAGCGGAACCTCTCTATGGCCATCCTGCAAGCGGGGTGTCTTCTGCTATACATCTTCGGCGGAACCCCCTTGCAAACTGCGTACTTTGTTCAACGCAATATCGTTCAACAAAATACCGACAGCCGCGTCTACCAGACGCTGCTTCCTGCTACATTTAGCGGGGGGATATCCGCCAAACTGCGAATCCCTAGGCTACGCCTCACTCTGACAACGACCGCCACGCGGCGTTACCGTCAGACCGTCCCTACGGGACACGGGGACTAGTCAACAGTTTACGACGGCCCTAATCAGGCACGTTGACCCCCGTCATTTGGGTGTCACATTGGGCTCGCTACCCAACACCCTCTGCTCCGTGCAGCTCCCCCTCAACAAACAATTTGCCGACCATCCGGAGGTCTATCTTCGCCGGGGAGTGGGGGACTCCCTGGGGGGGCCCAGCAGGGGCCCGCCCGAAAGGGTATAAAGCGTTTGCTCAGTAAAACCAACGGTTGACGACGCACTGACGCTAATTATGCTCTTGCAAGTCTAGCGGAAGAAAACGCTTCAAACCACCGAGCAACTCCCCAACCAAGATTGCCCTCCTTGACTGGGGAATTGGGGGACTTGTACATGCATGTACATTTGCAAGCATAATTAGCTAAAATGGGCCACGCTCATTGTACCGCCAAAGGTACTAATTCCAACTAAAGGAATGACATGCAGACACACCGCCAGACAGGCTACGGCCTCGGCGTCGGACCACCTCCAGATCGCCGCCGACGCGCCGCCACGCGCCACGCCAAGATGGCATCAGAAGCTTCTGAAACTGGGAACTGAAGCATGTCAGTCCCACATCGAAAACAAAGAGAAGATCAACCTCTTCCTCACCTATAAAAGGTTCTCTCCTCTCTCCTCATTAATTACGCATTCAATACTTACCTACTGTTACTTTGTCAACACAAATACATTGACTAACTTAGGCATCGGAGAGCAGAAGACCGCCCGGCACGGTCTCCTTCTGACGCCCATTGTATTTCATTTGACAGGTGACGGTAGCTTCGAGAACAACACAAGTATCGATCCGCCCATCGGATCAACGTTAGCTAGGGTCCAGCTACCGCTGGACTTTTAGGCATCAACAGAGTGAAATATAGATCACGGGTTATATCTGTCGTCTGAAGGCCTAAGAGATATCAGGCTACTAGACAACATAAATTTTCTGAATCAGACAACAGTCCTCAGCTGTTGTCTGATGACTTTATTGACATAGTGAGTTGTTGTAATTCAAGATATATCGTAAAATATTAATTCAAAAATATTGACATCTTTTTTGGGAATTTGAATATTCAAGTAGGTTTAGGTATTGGCATGGGTTTGGATTTTCTCAAACCTAAAAGAGGTAGGTTTTGGATTTGAATAAGGTTTCCATTATGACTTCAGTTATGTATAATACAAATTCAAACTTACACATTACTATTTCTATTCCTGTCACACATTTTGTACCTACATGTGCCAGCACGAGCATAATTAGCTATAATGAGCCACGCTCATTGTACCGCCAGAGGTACCGACTCCAGCCAAAGGGATGACCTGTGAAGGCACGGTCAGGCAGGCTACCGCTTAAGCCCTGGACCGCCCCCAGATCACCGCTGACGCGCCGCCACGCGCCGCATCAAGATAGCATCAGAAGCTCCAGACTCTGGGAATCGAAGCACATCAGTCCCATATCAGAAACAAGAGGAAGATCAACCTCTTTCTCAACTATAAAAGGTTCTCTCCTCTCTCCTCATTAATTACGCAATTACTACTCATTTATTGTTATGCTGTCTGTATACAGTGATTGACTTAGGCATCGGAGCAGTGAAGACCGCCCAACGCGGTCTCCCTCTAACGCCCTGTCTATCGTGTTGCAGCAAACAGCAACCATCCAATCTTCGGAGTAGCGGTCCGCCCACCGGACCCTCGTTAAACAAGGAATCGGCTACCGCCGGACTTGAGCATTAACATTGGCGCCGTCTATGGGAATCCTTGAACAAAAGGTCATCCCGCCACAATCACCATGACTAGCGACAGCGGGGGGAACGCTGAAGAGCAGGCAGATTAATCTGCCATTCCCCAACCCACCAACCCAGCGGTAGGCATCAACCGCGCGTTATTCACCACCCCGGTCAACCCCGGCAGTGAGACGAACCCAAGTAGCAGCCGCCCGCCAGGCCAAGACCTGGCCTCTCTATATGAGCTGGCACTGGCGGATCTTCACAAAGCGAACAGGGAGTGTGAACAAGAACGCAAGGAAAAGGCCGAGGCCCAGAGGCAGGTGGCCACGCTGGTGTCCCGCTTTGATGAACTAAAGAAAACGCTGGAGGCAAGCGCCAACCCGGCATGAAGTGAGCAGTCACGAAGCACCAGGCATAGCCGACCCGGCACGGGAGCATTGGTACCAGCACCGGTCGTACACATGCAGGTCCCGCTGCACCCACCAGAGCTAGTGGGAATGGGACCACCCCTGCACCCCAGTTAATGTTGGAACAGGAGGCGGAGTCATCACTGCACACCCACCGCTCGAGACCTCGGGCGAGAACAGAGGGAAACCCACCCGCTCCCAGGCGAGGATCAGTTCAGCGGAGTACCCGGCTAGACCCCGCCAGCGATGCAACAGCTCAAATACTGGAAAGGATGCAGCAGTTGGAACAACGGTTAATCCGGGCGGAATCAGGCACCCCAGCACCAGCTTCAAACCCACTTTTCGCGTCCAGGCCAGGACCATTTACAGCTACAATTTTGCTGGCCGTTAGACCGGCGTATGCAAAGACTCCAAAAATGTAGCATTACAGCGGTAAGACTGATCCCTTCGTCCATATGGACACCTTCAAGAAAGTCACCAACAACAAGGGATTCGATGACGCCACCCTGTGCCACTTGTTCAGCGAAACGCTGGACAATGAGGCAATGAATTGGTTCTTCGAATGCCCGCCGGGATCCATTGACTCATTCCAGGCATTGTCGCACGCTTTCCTTTCCCGATTCATCCTACTGTCCGCCGGGCACCACAACACAAGTCAACTGTTCAACTTCAAGCAGGGTACGGAGGAGACACTGAAGGCATTCGTCACAAGGTGGCGAGCGGCAGCATCTCAGTGCCGTGATCTCGATAAAACAATGGCTTCGGCGGCTTTTAAGCAGGGACTCCTCAGAGGGCCATTTCTCTATCACCTCAACTATAATCACCCAAATGCGGTATACGACCACCTCATGAGTGAGGCGGTCATTCATGCCCAAGCAGAATTCATCACATATAGGGAGACCCCACCACCACCAGCGGCGCTAGCAAAGTCGACACAACCCTCCTCCAGTCAGTAGGGGACCGCTAATAAAACCTCCACACCACCAACTGACAAGAAGAAGGAGTGGCAGCAGGGTCAGTACCAAAACAAGCGGCAAAAGGACCAACACTACAAGGGAAACTGCCCATCCCATGGGGACAACCGCAACAAGCATACGGAGTCTTCCCAGCGGTATGCAGTATTTACAGTCCTCACGGCTTCGTATGAAGAAATATACAATCAGTGCAAGGATCAGATCCCACCACGGCCCCCGGGAAAATACCCAAAAACAGGAAAGCCAAGAAACACCGGCATGTGGTGCAAATACCACGAAGACAGCGGTCACAATACCAACAGCTGTAACGCCCTCAAAACAGCCATTGAGACCTTGTACCGTGACGGCAAGCTTGAGCAGTTCAAGGTGCGTCAACCGCCACCTGTGATCGCCGACATTGAGCCCATGGGCCGCATCAACACAATCGACGGTGGTGCTCTAATCACCAACATGTCTCACAGAGCTAGAAAGCGTTATGCACGAGCTAATCGCCCAAAGGAAGTCTGCAACATCCTCTACGAAAGGTCCGCTAAACTCCCAAGGTCTGGTTGGGAGCCTATTACCTTCTCAGAGGAGGAGGAATGCGGAGTACATCTGCCCCACGACGATCCTTTCTTGATTGACGCTATTCTGGGCAAAATGTCGGTGGGAAGAATCTTGGTTGATAGCGGCTCCGCTGTCAACGTTATATTCAATAGTTGTTACAACGACCTTAAGTGGAACAGAAAATTGCTCCAAGATCATGAACCACTGCTCAGCTTCTCCGGTGACGTCACGCAACCGCTGGGCTCTGACTATATGCCGCTAGTTATCGGTACCAGTCCATGTATGGCTGAAATACATACGGAGTTCATAGTTGTCGATTGTTTCAGCTCATACAACGCCATCATTGGTCGGCCAGCGCTCAACAAACTCAAGTGCATCATCGTCGGGTACATGCTGCTCATGAAGTTCCCCACACCCAACGGCACAGGCTGTGTTAGAGGAAGTCAACAGTTGGCACGCGAGTGTTACTCTACTAGTATAGCACAATCTACCAGCCGCCATGAGATCCTAGCGGTCGGCGGCCAGGCACCGCCACCAAACATTTTTGAGGACCCCAGGGAAGACGAAAAGAAGTACGTAAGGAAGGAGCCGGTCAACCCAGAAACATCACTGAGGGTTGTCAGCATCTCGGACGAGCACCCTGAGCGGACAGTCCGCATAGGCGCTCAATTAGACCCAGAGCTGGCCGCAGAGCTCACTCAGTTCCTACGTGACAACGCTACGGTCTTTGCCTGGTCGTATGCAGACATGCCAGGCATCTCCCCTGAGATCATCACACACAAGTTAAGCATCAAACCATCCTTCTATCCTATCAAACAAAAACGCAGAGCCTTTGACGAAAAGAAGTACCGTGCTATAAAAGAAGAGGTTACCAAGCTCCAGGGCATTGGGTTCATCCGCCAGGTCATCTATCCCCAGTGGATTTCCAACCTGGTTATGGTCAAAAAGGCTAGCAGCAGGTGGAGGATGTGTGTCGACTGCAAAAATCTAAACAAAGTATGCCCAAAAGACAGCTTCCCACTACCCCGCATCGATCAGCTCGTAGATGCAACCGCCGGACACGAGCTCCTCAGCATGATGGATGCGTTCTCCGGCTATAACTAGATCAGGATGCATCCCGACGACCAGGAGTGCACCACCTTCACCACCGACAAGGGCCTGTACTGTTACAATGTGATGCCTTTCGGTTTGAAGAACGCAGGGGCAACTTATCAGCGGCTGATGAACGCCATGTTCGCGGAACATCTGGGCAAGATAATCGAGGTCTACGTAGACGACATGTTGGTTAAGAGTATAAAGGCCAGTGGACATGTGGCAAACCTGAAAATCATAATAACCATCCTCTTGGCCTACGGCATGCGCCTCAACCAAGAAAAATGTTTCTTTGGCGTCACCGCCAGCAAATTTCTGGGGTATATTGTCAGTGAGCGGGGCATCGAGGCCAACCCTGACAAGGTACAAGCCATCCTCAACCTGGAGGACCCAGAATGGAAGGTGCACGTCCAATGCCTCCAGGGCAAGCTAACTGCCCTGTCTCGATTCATCTCCAGACTGACCGACAGGTGCGCCCCATTTTTCAAAGTCCTTAAAACAACCCACAAAAAGGTCATCGATTGGAACCCAGAGTGCCAGACGGCGTTCCAGGGCCTGAAGGAATACCTGGCGGCAGTTCCACTCCTCTCCATTCCTGTCCAAGGAGAAACATTGTACATTTACCTAGCGGTATCTCAATCAGCGGTGAGCTGCGCCATCGTCCGACGGGAGGGCCAGGATGAGCTCCCAGTTTTCTATGCCGGAAGGGGCATGAATGGAGCAGAAACACGGTATCCTCCATTGGAGCAGCTTGCTCTCGCACTCATCGTGGCCGCCAGGCACCTCCACCAGTACTTCCAAGCCCATACAATCCATGTGTTAACCAATCAACCGCTGAGACAAGTAATGCAGAACCCTGAACATTCGGGGCGCCTCAGCAAGTGGGCCATTGAGCTCAGCGAGTTTGACATAGACTACAAACCACGAACCGCCATGAAGGGCCAGGCGGTGGCAGACTTCATTGCTGAAATCACCGAGCGTCAGCCTGAAACCAAGATCGATATACCTCCTGGAACGGAAATAGTTACGGCTGTGGAGCCGGCTCCCCAACAATCAGACTTGAACCTACGCGTGGACGGTTCCTCTTCCGCCAAGGCCAGCGGTGCCGGAATCATCTTAACAGGACCAGGGGGGCTTAGCGTCGAATACGCGTTGAAATTCAACTTCAAAGCTTCTAACAACATGGCGGAATATGAGGCACTCATTGTCGGCCTACTCCTCGCCATTGATTCAGGGGCCGACAGTGTCAACATCTTCAGCGACTCTCAGTTAGTTGTTAACCAGGTCAACGACAGCTTTCAGGCCAAGGATCAACAGTTAGCGGTATACTTAGGATACGCCAAGACGCTGCTAAAAAAATTCAAGTTCCACACCATCACACAAATCCCCAGGGAAAAGAACGCCAAGGCTGATTCACTGGCAAGACTAGCAACCGCCCAACCACACCAGAGTCCAACGGACACAAGGGTAGAGTCTCTGGACAGGCCAAGTATCACAAAAACCCTGGCAGAGATCTTCAACATTGAGGCCAATCCTAGCTAGATGGACGAAATTATTAAATACAAGTGCAACGGGACATTGCCAGAGGACAAGATCAAGGCGCGACAGCTCCAGCGGAGAGCAACCCGTTACAATATACAGAGCGGCAAACTTTACCTCCAAGGATCCACTCACCCCAACCTCCGCTGTCTAACCCCAGAGGAGGGAAAGGTCGTGCTGGCAACAATACATGGCGGGGAATGCGGAAATCATTCAGGCGCCAGATCCTTGGCCAATCGCACAATGCGACAAGGCTACTTTTGGCCTACACTTGGTGATGACGCTAGGCGAATAGCAAAATCTTGTCACAAATGCCAACAATATGCTGATCTACCACATGCCTCGACAGAACCTCTGTCGGTTATCGTCAGTCCCTGGATTCACTCAAAGTGGGGCCTGGACCTGATGGGAAAATTCCAAACCTCCAAAGGGCAGTTCAAATACATCATTGTCGCCATCGACTACAACAGCAAGTGGATAGAGGCTGAACCTTTGACGGCAATAACTACCGCCAAGGTAATTCACTTCCTCTAGAAGAACATCTACTGCCGCTACAGTGTTCCGCACGCAATCATCACAGACAACGGCACACAGTTCAACAATAACGAACTCATCTCTTTCACCGCCAACCTGGGCACCAAGATGCGTTTCGCATCCGTCGCTCACCCCCAAACAAACGGCCAAGTCGAAGCGGCAAACAAGATAATCAAGAAACTGTTACAGAAGAAGCTCGACAAGGCCAAGGGTTTGTGGGCGGAGAAGCTCCTGGAAGTTCTATGGGCCATCAGAACAACCCCAACTTCCTCCACAGGTGAAACCCCCTTTTGTATGATGTTCGGGACTGAAGCTGTCCTGCCTATCGAGGTAACCCAACCTACCGCTAGGATCGAAGGCTACTGTACCGAGACCAACTGCGACGGCATTAACCTCGACAGGGATCTCCTAGAGGAAAGGCGAGACGCAGCCCATTTGCGAGTTCTCCAGAACAAGCAACGGGTATCGCGTTTCTACAATGCCAGGGTCAAAGCCCGCAACCTCCAACTGGGGGACTGGGTAATGAAGGAAGTCATACCACCGCCAACAAAACTCCGCCCAACTTGGGAAGGTCCATACAAAATTGTAGAGGTCGTTAGCCCAGGCACCTTCTACTTAATGGACAAGGATGGCGTCACAACGACCCACCCTTGGAATACCGAACACCTTCAGTATTACTACAAATAGTCATACCGCTACCCAAGAGCATCTTGACTTAGCTAAATTTTTGTTCAATATTTAGCTAAGGGAAGCTACCCAACGGGTACGACCCCGCTTTTGTAAACGTTGTTCAGACAGTTATCAATGAAACGAGGAATTATTCAAACCATTGTTACCAAGTCTAGCACTGAGGGCAACTGGCAACGCCAGTCAGCGGACTACGTCTGCTACATTGTGCACTTGGACCAATTTTAATTCCTTTAATGTTTCATTCATGGCCAAAAGCAAGTGTCAAGACCTCTAGTGGCACACACATTATCACAAAGAAAAACAAGTATAGAAGCTTGGGTCCCAAAATTTCATTCATATCCAAACTGAATTTACATAAAGTATTTATGCCTCAGCGGCTACAAAAACTTTTCTACTCCTATTCAGGGGTTGGCGGGGTTGATAGGGTTGGCAAGGTCGGCTCCACTACCTTCGACATTTTCGCTGGCGGCCTGCGGCGGATGGGAGCGGCTCGTCTGGTCGGACCCTCGGGCTGTGGGACTGGGGGTCTCTATTGTGCCATCCACCCGGGTGTGGGCCGCCAGGAACCCGGCGCCGGACACCTCCAACTGCGTAGGCATCCGCTGAGAGTCGCCCTCTGGAAGCCCGCCGCTCTCCCCGCTACCCGAGCCGGCTCCAACATGACCAGGTGTGGCAGTAGGAGTGGTACTTGTTGTCGGCGGAGCTTCCTTACTTGGCTGCACGACCGGCATCGCGGCTATCGCCCAGTCGATGGCGCCCTTCTGCCGCAGCATCTCCACATTGGCCAGGGCACCAGCCTTAGCTGCTTCGTTCAGCGCCTTCTTGTACTCTGCCGACTGCTTGTATGATTCAACAGCGGCAGTCGCAGCACGGCCCCCCTCAGCCTCCAAGTGAGCGACTTCACCCTCTAGCCGCTTGATCTCCGCTTGTTTGGCGGTGGACTCCCGCTGAAGGATCTCAACTTTCTTCTCCTTCGCGGTCACCCGGTCCCGCAGCAGGGATGTGTCCTGCTTCAGCTTGGCAAACCGCTCATTCTGCTCTAGGTGCCGCTCAATGGCAACGTTCAGCTTGCCCCTGGCATCTGCAGCATCGCAGTCGGTCTTTGTCAAATGTCGCTCGACGTCAGCCAGCTTTTCCTGGGCCTTCCCCAAGTCCCTCTAGAGGCCCGCCACTTCCTCCCTCAGCTCCTGCTCAACCAGGGGCTGCTTGGATGCCACCTGAAACATCTCATGGAGCCCAACGGCGACGTGCCCAAAGGCTGTGCTGAAGGACGACTCGATGACGGCGGTCGACCGAACAATCCCTTCCAAGCCGCCGAACCCCAGCCTCTCGCAAAGGTGATACAGGAAGTCCCGCTCACCGTCGTTGAGGAACTCGGCGTAAGCGGCAAATGAATCCAAGCCGCTCATACCCACCGCTGTAGCCACGTCAGCGGGAGCCTCAGGCGGGGCCTGCCTTGACTTCTTCGGCTGCTCACAGGCCCCGGTGACCTCCACCTCCTCCTCTTCCCTGCCGGAGTCGGGTTGACGGCGTTTTCGCTGAAGGGTCCACGTACCTCCAGCAGCGACAGCCCTCGCACCCCCCCCTCGACGGCTCCAACCCCGCTATGGTTACTCCCTCCGTTGGGCGCACCGTTTTCTTTGGCACCCCGCGCCGTATCGCCGGTGCTCTTTCCTTCCGCGACGCCGCCTTGCTCGCAGTGCCGGTCCCCTCCTGAACAGCGAGCAGCCCGTCACCACCAAGATGAGAGTGGTGCGGCATTGGCAGCACCACCGGAACCTCTGATGGGCTCAGCGCCAGCGTATCGGGTTCCACCGCCGTGTTCTGCGCTACCAGCCCGGAAGCATACATGGCCTCCAGGAAGTTGTCTATTTCAGCGCGGTCCATTGCTTTCTTGAAAGCGTCTCGGCTGGCCTTGTTTCCCGGAAGAGTCTCTACAAAGGTGCATAATGGCAAGCCGGTCAGTATGAGGCAACGTCACAAAACATGCAATACAGCGGAAAGTACTTACTAATAGCACGCGTCAGTTGTTGCGCTACCAGCAGCTCCCACCCGGTGAGGAGACGGAAGTCCAGTAAGTTGCGATTCCGCCAACAACCCCTGATGCGTGGTACGCGGCAATCTTCCTCACGAGTCAGGTTGTACCGCAACCCCGCTGCACAAAAAGGTCATTGTCAGTATAAAAAAAGAGAAAAAACAGAAACCACGACAGTCGTGTTCAGCGGAAACAACAAACAACCTCGGATGGGCTGAAACTCTGACTTAATTCTAAACGACGACTCCCCCTCGTTAGACCCCGCTTGGTACTCCCACCCCGCTGTGTCAATGCAAAACGAACCCCGCCAGTACGACATTGAGTTCCGCAGGTTCTCGATCAGCTTGGGCACTCCTTGGCGACGACTGAGGTTTACTTTCCCTCTACAACCCTGGCACTTCACGCACACCAGTTCGTAGAAGTATAGTACCTCCGCCACGGTCGGTCCTTCGCAGCCAGACAATCGCCACAGCGAGTTCAACGCCAGCAACAACCGCCACATGTTAGGGCACACTTGCCCAAAGGCGTTGCCGAACTCACACACCAGGGTTCTCCTCTATCGTCGGCGGACGCAGCTTCACCACGCCGGGCAACCGGAACACCCGCTTCAACCGGTTGACGGCAACCGCTGTTATCCTACCTCCCGCCTCGTCAACGGGGGTGCCATCCTCGAACACCCACGCCGACTCGGTATCCTCTCCCGCTACACCTCCTCCGCCAGCGGAACCGCTGGCGACACTATTACTTTCTAGCCGCTCTTCATGCAGAGTGTGTGCAGCGGTAGCATCCCCCGCCCTAGAACTCTCCGGACGCGATGAACGATCCATATCTACGTCCCACCGAATGGTCTGTAGCGGCTCGACCTCTAGCGGTTCTGGCAGTGAGGTTCCTGCACGGGCAGACGGACGTAACGAGTCAATAAAATTTCTATCCGCCGCGCTGAACGACCCTTCAGATCCGGAATCCTCACTGCTCTAAATCTCTATGACGTCGGCCATCGCAAAACCCTAAAACCCAAATCAATTAGCTCACACAAAGATCTAACCTACCCCTATATCAGCCAGTGCCCAAGAACATCAAGAACACTCAAACCCAGAAAATGCCAAAACAAGAACAAACGCACTCAAACCCAGATTCGACCATCTAGAAAAGCCCTAACAACTCCAATTCTGTCAATCACAACCACCCTTCCCCACACCCACTCTCACTCCCTCACAGTACGTCGACAAATAACATATCATAGAAACACCCAAAACCCAGAAATTCACCGAGGCAGACACCCAATGAAACAGGGAAATAGGCCAGAATACCAACCTTAACAGTAGAGCCTCTGACAGCAGTGTGTACACTAGTCTTCGAAGCCGGAGATCGTTGGTTCTTCCACGCACGAAAACTCGCCAATATCACCTTTCTTCTCCGATCTCAGACACAGAACACTTGAAGACGACGAAGGCACAGTTCAAAGTTTAGAGCAGTGCCAAATATGCTACCTTCCCCCCCTTTTATGTCAACGTCAAACAATCCCACGCCGTCCGTTTAAAAAATGACATCAAATGTCAGCCGTACACGTGTCCTACAACTGCAGTTACTCTCCGGATTAACCGAGGCGTCGCCTCGGTTACGAAATCCATCATTACTTGACATTAATGGCGAGGAGACGGCTCGGCGGAGGAGGCACGCCTCCGCACGCTAACCCTTTAGGCGAAGCGTGTCCACCACCATCAGGCGAAGCGTCTAGTAGAAGCCACAACTTTTGGGAGGAAGGCGCCAAGTGTCGAAGTCCGCTGAGCGTAACCTCGCTAGCAGAACTTCTCACTTGTCATCCTCCTAGTGTCGAAGTCCACTGAGCGTAACCTCGCTAGCGGAACTTCTCACTTGTCATTTTCCAAGTGTCGAAGTCCGCTGAGCGAAACCTCGCTAGCGGAACTTCTCACTTGTCATCCTCCAAGTGTCGAAGTCCGCTGAGCGTAACCCCGCTAGCGGAACTTCTCACTTGTCATCTTCCAAGTGTCGAAGCCCGCTGAGCGAAACCTCGCTAGCGGAACTTCTCACTTGTCATCCTCCTAGTGTCGAAGTCTGCTGAGCGTAACCCCGCTAGCGGAACTTCTCACTTGTCATCCTCCTAGTGTCGAAGTCCGATGAGCGTAACCCCGCTAGCGGAACTTCTCACTTGTCATCTTCCAAGTATCGAAGTCTGCTGAGCGAAACCTCACTAGCGGAACTTCTCACTTGTCATCTTCCAAGTATCGAAGCCCACTGAGCAAAACCCCACCAGTGCAACTTCTCACTTGACACCTATCGAAATCTACTATGAGCTGATGACCGCTAGAAAACTTCCACTTGTCAATTTGCAAGAGGCACCCTCCGCTATGCGTGGCACTACCGGCAGAACCAACTCCATTTTGCAAAACCTGTGCGTTGCTGAGCGCAACTCCGCTCATCAACTACTGCCAAACACGTCTACGCAACGCTGTTTCCCGCTACATCCAGCGGGGGGTATCCGCCAGCGGCGAATCCCGAGGCAACTCCTCACTCTGACAACGACCGCTACGCGGCGTTACGGTCAGATGGTCCTTACGGGACACGGGAACTGGTCAACAGTCTACGACGACCCTGATAAGGTACGTTGACCCCCGTCACCCGGGTACTAAAATTTGGCTCGCTATCCAACACCCTCTGCTTCGCGCAGCTTCCCCTCAAAAAATAATTTGCCGACCATCCGGAAGTCCGTCTTGGCTAGGGAGTGGGGGACTCCCTGGTGGGCCTTGCAGGGGCCCACCCGAAAGGGTATAAAGCGTTTGCTTAGTAAATCCATGGTTGACAACGCACTGACGCTAATTATGCTGTTGCAAGTCTAGCGGAAGTAATGCTTCACATCGCCGATCAATTCCCCAACCAAGATTACCCTCCTTGACTGGGGACTTGGGGGACTTGTACCTACATGTGCCAGCACGAGCATAATTAGCTATAATGAGCCACGCTCATTGTACCGCCAGAGGTACCGACTGCCGCCAAAGGGATGACCTGCGAAGGCACGGCCAGGCAAGCTTCCGCTTAAGCCCTGGACCGCCCCCAGATCAACCCTGACGCGCCGCCACGCGCCGCGTCAAGATTGCATCAGAAGCTCCAGACGCTGGGAATCGAAGCACATCAGTCCCACATCGGAAACAAGAGGAAGATCAACCTCTTCCTCAACTATAAAAGGTTCTCTCCTCTCTCCTCATTAATTACGCAATTACTACTCATTTATTGTTATGCTGTCCGTATACAGTGACTGACTTAGGCATTGGAGCAGTGAAGACCGCCCAACGCGGTCTCCCTCTGACGCCCTGTCTATCGTGTTGCAGCAAACAGCAACCATCCAATCTTCGGAGTAGCGGTCCGCCCACCGGACCCGCGTTAAACAAGGAATCAGCTACCGCCGGACTTAAGCATTAACACATTTGGAGGGTGAGTCATTATGTTTGATTTTTGAAAAATTCTTTTATGCACTGGCAGTTGAAATGAACCAGCAAATCCAACAAATCTCAGTCATTGATATTTACATGCAACTTTTTTTGAATAACAAAAAAATATACTTAATGTTTATTCAACGGCCTAATTCTGTTGGTGCAATTGCACGTTAGTGCACTCAATACTATCTATTTATTTTTATCCAAACTATTTCTTTATGAGTCTATTCAGACTACCATTGTATTTATGTCATGATCTATCAGGATTGTCAACTCAGTTTTGGTGGGACCGCAAGAGAGGTAAAAAGGGTATGCACTGGTTGAAATGGAGTTCTCTTTGCTTAAATGAAAAGAATGGAGGTCTGGGTTTTAGAGACTTTATGGAGTTTAATCAAGCTTTGCTTGCCAAGCAGTGTTGGAGATTGCTTTCTTCGCTGGATTTACTGGTTTCTTAGATTTACAAGTGTAGATATTATCTTCAATCTTCTTTTTTAGAAGTAAGGGTTAGGAGATCTTGTTCATTGATATGGAGTCACTACTATGGGGGGGGGGGGGGGGAGACAATTGTTGCTTTCTGGCTTGAGGTGGAATTTTGGTGATGGTACTTCTATTATGATCTACCATGATGCATAGGTGCCAATCCCATACTCTTTCAAAATCATGTCTCCTCCAAATCTGCTTTTTAATTGCCCTGTCTCTAATTTAATTTCAAATGGTTCTGGGCACTTAGACTAATTTCAGTGTCCTTTTGGGAGTCAAATTAAGGTGGCAACTATCTGTTCCATTCCATTACCTATTACACCTTGTTCAGATAAACTAATCTGGCACTATACAAGAGAAGGAACTTATATTGTGAAGAGTGGTTACCAGCTCGCTCAAACTTTCAGTGTCCGAGGTGAAGGACAAGAGGGAAGATCTTCTAATCATGTAGATTTGGTTTGGCAGGTTATGTGGAAATTAAAAATTCCAGAGAGAGCAAAAGTTTTTCTTTGGAGAGTTATTCATGAAATCTTGCCAATAGCTTTGTTGCTACACCGTAGGCATCTTCTTGTTTCTTCAATTTGTTCTAGGTGCCAAGGAGAGGAGGAGACTGTTCTACATGCCCTTTGGTCTTGTCCAAAGGCTAAGGAGGTTTGGAAGCTTACTCCTTTCAAGAGTATAGTGGGCAGCGGACACTTTGGGACTTTCACATCAGTTCTTTGTTTGAATGAATTGGGTTTGGCGATTCTAATATGTAGAAGATTTGGCAGGCTCGCAATGATGCAATTTTCAACCACAAACTAGTCAGTCCTCACTTTCTTTATGCTCAGGCTCTTCATTTGCAGTATGATTTTCTAGAGAAACAGCCACAATCTGGCTACCCTTCTAATAGACCTACTGCTTAGGTTAGATGGACGCGACCTTCTTTTCCTTTTTCTGAAACTGAATGTGGATGGTATTGTAAATGATGTACGTGGTTTAAGAGGATTAAGAGCAGCCCTCTATAATGAAAATGGTGATTTAATGATTGCGGTTTCAAAAGGGATGAAGGGTGGTTTTTCTGTAAAAGCTACAAAATTATATGCAGCAATATTAGGCATTCAGACTATTATCCAAGCAGGTTTTCAATCGACACAAATGATTCTGGAAATGGATGATTTGGGAGTGATTAATGATTTGAATGCAGCAAATATAAATTGGTCGGTTCAAGGTGCTTTGGTTGAGGAGGTGCTTTGGTTGTTTGTCGACGGTTGGATAGAGCTCTTGCCCTTTCTGTTCCAATCCACCTACGATGTGCCGCCGAAGGTTCAGGAATGTTCCTTCTTGATTTTTGCTCAGCTCTCGTACTTCTTCACCCCATTTAAGGAGGAATTACACACCCTCTTCTTGTACTGCTTGAGCTCCTCCAGAAGGTCAGATGAAGTTAAGATAGCTGTGTTTAGTACTGTGGTCAATTTCATTCGGTGTTTGCCCTACTCTGAAGATCAGGAGATGTTTCACTACGTCTTGATAGAAATGATGAGAACAGTGATGGGGAATTGAACAAAGGGAAGGAGATCACGGCACAGGAGGCGATCAAGTTGTTCATTGAATTGGCCGGGACCCATCCGACATTGCTTAACCACAGGGGACAGATCAGCCAGGCTATGTTGCAGATTGCTGAAGCCATAGATGTCTCTGAACAAGGGACGAGGCACTTGGCCATTGAGTTTCTGATTACTCTGGCCGAGGCCGGAGAGCGTGCACCATGGATAATGAGGAAGTGTCGGGAGTTTGTTGGTCTACTTTTTCCCATTTTAATGAGGATGGTTTCAAATGTCAAGGATGATCCCTCATGGCATACAGCTGAGACTGATGATGAGGATGCAGGTGCAAGTGGCGATTACTGTGTTGGGCAGGAGCGTTTGCATAGGCTTGCCATTGCCTTGGGTGGCAATAACATTGTTCCAATTGCGTTAGAACACTTTACTGCCCATTTTGCTGCACCCGAGTGGGCCAAGCATCATGTAGCATTGATTGCCCTTACTCAAATCGCTGAGGATTGCTCTGAGGTATCAACCTTGCACTGATTTTTGTTATTCATATATCCTGCATAGAATTGAAACATATTGTCACTGGTCTTTTTAATGAATCGACATTGAAATAGTTATCAACTCATGAACTTCACTTGGCCATGCTGCATAATTGGAAAGACAGGGCACTGTGAAAAATAATTATTTTTGTTTAAGTAAAATGGATTGCAGAGAGAATTGTGTGTTGTATTATTGATAATAGGAGCCCTTTATATAGGGAATTACAGAGTACAAGAAAGGTAATAGTATCCGATCATAACTAAGATATCTAGAACCTTCTCTATTACAATTCTAACACTAAACCCTAGTTTGAAAAGGCAAACAAGATGTCGACATCCTTCAACACTCCCCCTTGTGCCGCTCAAACTTGGTGATAATGCTTTGATCGTTACCTCATTAAAATCCTTGCCAGGTAACAAAAACTTTGTGAGACAAAAATAATTATGGTCAAAGGACAAAAAGAGCACAACACATCCTTCACTCTTCGAGATCGAACATGTAGACATCATACCTCCCCCTGATGTCAATATCTCCCCCTGATTGCTACAATCATGGGAGTTCGAATAACTTTCTTAATCCGATACTCTTCACTTATTTCTCAAAGGTGGATTTAGGTAACGACTTAGTAAATAAGTCTGCTACATTATCCTCAGATCGGATTTGATTTACTTCAATATTTAGAAGCGCTTGTTGTTGCTGATTGTAAAAGAACTTAGGCGATATATGTTTGGTGTTGTCGCCCTTGATGAAACCTAATTTCATTTGCTCAATACAAGCTGCATTATCTTCATAAATGAATGTAGTTTCATTTGTGGTAGACTTCAAACCACAAATTCCTCAAATATGTCTAATTACAGACCTTAGCCATATGCATTCTCGGACGGCTTCATATAGAGCAATAATCTCTGCATGATTTGAGGAAGTAGCAACAAAGGTCTGCTTTGTAGACCTCCAAGATATCGCAGTGCTTCCCATAGTAAAGACATAACCCGTTTGGGAGCGACCTTTGTGAGGGTCAGAGAGATACCCTGCATCAGCAAAACCTATCAAGACATCGTTGTCATTTTGATGGAGGGGAGGAGGAAGACATCAGCCACCATGGACGGCGGCGCTGACGTCAACATTACGGAAGGTGGCATTTTGCCTTGTGGGATCCGATCTCATACTTCCGTCATTTTTTTTTCTCTCTGTAGGGATAAAACAAGCCCATATCTATCTTACATCTCAAGTATCGAAAGATTGTCTTTATACCAGTCCAATGGCGTTGCGTTGGCGCAGGGCTACATCTAGCCAACAAGTTCATCACAAATTAGGTGTCCGGTCTTGTATTGTGTTAAGTACAATAATGCGCCTATTGCACTTAGGTAAGACACTTCTGCCAATTAACACGTCTTCGTCATCATCCCTGGGACAAAACGTATCCCTCTTAGGGTCAAGACTACGGACGACCATGGGAGTGCATCTTTGACTTTATCAAAATTCAAAGCATTTATTAACATGGTATACAAGTTCTAAATCTATACAAAACCGTGTTCTCCCAAGGTCCTTCATCTCAAACTCAGATTTTAGGTGTTCAGCAGTTTCCCTTAACTCTCAAGGGTTCCAATTATGTTTATCAACATAAACCATGACAATTGCAAATCTAGAACTTGTCATGAAAACGCAGGGGCATAGTTCATCATATTCCTTCCCAATCAAGTAGTCACTTTAGTGAGCGTTGCACCCTCATTGCAAATGCGCTCCGTGATCAAGAGCCACTTGATTTGGGTAAATGAAGTCCACAAGAACCTTCATTATATTCCGTATCTAGATCCCCATAGAGATACGTAGTGACCACATTCGTAAGCTGCATGTTTAGTTATTTGGAAACTACCAAACTGACAAGGTAGTGGAGTGCAATGACATCCATTACGAGAGAATATGTCTTCTCGTAGTCGATTCCAGGGTGTTTTGTGAGAAGCCTTGCGCCATAAGGCGAGATTATCATCTCTTTTTCTCACTACGCTATCTAACGAGTACCTATTAATGTCAACAGGTTTTATGTGAGGAGGTGTTGGCATCTCAGGCCCGAAATCCTTCCTCTTCGTTAGTGAATCCAATTCAACCTGGATCACATCTTTCCATTTAGGCCAATTTTCTCTACGTTGGCATTTTTCAACGGAGTAAGGTTCGATGTCATTGGTCTCAATAATTCCACGTCCTCATGTACACTAGTGTAGTTCGTAGAGATCTCTATATTCTCAGGAATTGGTTCTAACATTCAGGCATTCCCCAACGATGTCTCTTGGACATAACCACAATCCAGAATATTCTCATGAGACAGATTTTGAGTATTAATGATCAATGGATCAAGTTGTGCCAAACTCGCTTTCTTCCTAGGGCGAGAATCCATCGAACCTATGGGTCTCCTACGCTCTCTAGCTGAACCCATGGCCTATGACGCCATTATGCCACATTGTGGCGTCACTATACAACCATCCATGGTGGGGGTGCCGTGCCCATCTCTTCTGGGTGGCGCCATGTCCTCTTGAGAGGACATCTATCCTTGCAGGCATGTTTGCAGCAGTTATATGTGATCTCGTCACTTTTAGGGGATCAAGATGAAACATAGTGGGGACAGACCACGACAATTCCTATCGTTCCTGTTGAACGTTGACGTTCTAATCTCCCCCTAACGATGGGAAGAATGTCTCATCAAAGTGACAATCCGCAAATCTAGCGAAAAAAGAGATCGCTTGTCAAGGGTTCTACATAGCGGACTTATAGTTGGAGACTCATGTCCAACACAAATATATATATATATATATGCATTTGTTACAATGACTCATGTTGATGCGTTGTGGCGGCGCAATTGGCACATGAACCACACACTCAAATATGCATAAGTAAGAGATATTAGGCTCGAACCCAGTCACTAGTTGTAACGCAAATAAAAGTTGAGTAGCTGCTATGAGTCGTAGACGAATTAGCATAGTTGCATGTGATATTGCATAACCCAAGCGGAAATATTGGTGCACATTACCAATGTTTGGGCTACCATCGTAGTCGTTTAATGGTGGCTTTTCCGCGATACCAATTGGGTGTGTACATGGGAATATGATACTTGATATCAATACCCAATGATATGCAATAGTCATCGATGTAAACTCTCTAGCATTTTCAAGTTGAATTGACTGAACGGGATGATCCGGGTAGTGAACCCATAGCCATATGTTCTGGGCTAGGAGTTCATCATAAGCATCATTACGAGTGGATGATAGCGCGACACGTGACCAGCGTGTCTGCACATTAACCAACACCATAAAACATCTAAGTAGTCCGTAAGTTGGTTGAATCGATCCACAAAATCCCCTTGGATTCTATGAAAGAATGGAATTATTTCTTTAGTGTCCTTTGCATAGGATGGTCTCAATCCTAAAAAAAAACAGGCTTTACAGAATGAAAGATTTTCCTTTTACTTTGAGAAGTAGAGAGAGGAGCCAAGTCTCCATACATGGAGTCAAAGCCATGATTTTGCCGCAGGGGGATCATGGCGCCGGTGTTGGCCGGCAAGTGGTGCATGGCGGCGGCACCCAAGGTGCAGCGGCGGTGCAATGCTCTCTTTGAATCGACTTTTGATTCTCAATTCTCTTCGTTCTGAAGAAGAGATGTCTGTGTGAAGTCTTTAGTATCACAGATCATCATATCATGACCTGGGTGTCCCAAATGGTCGTGCTAAAGCCTATATGTGTCAGAATCCCATAAGTCATCTCTCATGACATGGTTAGATTCAATAACTCGAATAGTGGTTGCATACAACCCACTAGAGCGACACATAAGTTTCTCTAATACTCGTTTATGTCCGTAGTCATTAGAGGTGATGCAAAGGAACTCCTGTCCATTCTCACAATGTGTTTCCACATGAAAACCATTGGCTTTTATATCTTTCAAATAAAGTTCGAATTAAGGTATGTCCAAGACATTAAGTAAAAAAATCGACACTTTATTAATAGCCAATGATTACAGCAAAGTTTCTTTAACCAAAGTCTAATCCAAAATGAAATCAAACTTAGACAGATTGTAGTCACTCAATCCGTTCAATTACTCCAATCAAATATGACCAGGATGTAGAGAGAGATGTTGGTGGAGCGAGGCTTTCTTAAGTACCACTAATCTCAATCACTTTCCTAGACATCATACTTCATTAGATGTGCCACTTGAGAAAGAATTAATACAAAATTGTCATTGATTGATTAAGGCATAATTGCCATTACGTAATTCTTGGAAAAATAAAAGACTTCGAAATAAATCACAGGACCTTATAGCATAGACAGGGAAGGTATTGAGGGTTTTCTCAATCAATTGTTCTTCTGTGATAGTTTTTCACAAGCATGCATCAATGTCTGATGCGGAGAGCTTCCGAACAATATTCCATAACTTTGTCAAAGTTAGAGAAGCAGAGATGATTCTATCATGCTTCTAAGTTCGGAAAATTGTGAATGTTTTTAAAACATTCACGAAGCGCTATCCAAAGGTTTCTAGCGCTATCCTCATTCATGTACTCAAACTGGAGTGTCATCTCCATGTGGCGCTTCATCAGGGTAAGTGCCCTGGAATTATCTATCTCAATTTGTGAGTCTTGAGCGGTTCCTTTAGAACAGGGCTCTTGGATTGTAGGCAATAAATATCTCGTGCCCGTAGAATCCAATGGAGTAAAATCGAGCTCGTTCAAGTTTGACATCCTAAAAAAGGGTGAAACAAGAACAAATTAGTTTCGGAGTCAATGCTTCCACGAAAACTAATATAAATAAGATTTCCGAGCTATGCTACCAAGAAATCGATTTCCAAGAATATTTGGATTAGATCGAAACAATGATGTTTTAATATGGTCACAATTTGATACTTGCGGATGCTCTTAGTTCGAATGAACACTCTTAGTTCATTGATTACAAACGCTCTTAGTTCATTTAGCATGAATCCCCACAATTCCGCTTATTAAATACTCGAACCCATATTCGTTTATTTCAAATCCTGCAGCAAATAAAGGGATTTAAAAGACAATAAAGCAGGAACTTTAATCTCAAAAACATACTTGTTGATTCAGGGTTTGAGTCACGCGCGTGTTGATGCAGGCATGATGGAGCGAAGCTAACGAGGAGATGATGCAGGCGTGATGGAGCGAAGCTAACGAGGAGATGATGCAGGTGTGATGGAGCGAAGCTAACAAGGAGATGATGCAGTGAGGCTTGCAGCGGTGGTAAAGCTTCAATCCCAAGCTAGGATTGCAGTGGTTGTTCGATCCTCAGCTAGGATTGCAGTGGTTGTTCGATCTGAATCTAGGATTGCAGAGGCTGTTCGATCCTAATCTAGGATTGCAACCAGTTTGCAATCCTGGTCGTGGTAGAGGGCTGGAACGCAGGGCTGCAGTGAGTTGTGGGGCAGCAAGGTTGCAGGCGCAAGGGAGCTTTGCTTGGCTGGCTGGCAGGCGCACGGGCGCGCTGGGTGTGAGGTAGGAGCACAGGGGTAGTAGGGACGCTGCAAGGCAGCAGCGCGCAAGGGCAGGCTGGGCGCAAGGCGCGCTGGCAGGCGAGAGTTGGGCTGGGGGCTGGGTGCGTTAGCTGCAGGGGCAGCAAGGAGGCTTGCGGCTGGTGGCTGGCGTGCAAGCGGGGCAGTAGGCGGCCCGCTGGGGCTTGCGCCAGGGCTAGAGGTTGCAGGGAAGCTGCGGCAGGGAGGCAGCGGCAGGGAGGTGTAGGGTTTTTTTCGGCTAAGGCTTGAAGCTATAGTTTTTGGTTTTAGGGTTTTTTTTTTTTCTTAGGCTTGGGTTAAAGCTCGTGTTGATAACCTGTTTAAGTAAAATGGATTGCAGAGAGAATTGTGTGTTGTATTATTGATAATAGGAGCCCTTTATATAGGGAATTACAGAGTACAAGAAAGGTAATAGTATCCGATCATAACTAAGATATCTAGAACCTTCTCCTATTACAATTCTAACACTAAACCCTAGTTTAAAGAGGCACACATGATGTCGACATCCTTCAATAATTTTGTATTTGATATATCCTGCATAGCTCTGAAAGTAATGACCTCATATGTTGTAGTAACAAATCGAGCTTGGACTAGTTGTTAACTCATAAACTTCAACGTGCCCATGCTGCGTAATTGGAAAGACGGGGCACTGTGAAAATACATACTAATCAACCAAAATAAAGATGATTGTCATGTATGAGATGCACGCATACTCGTATTACTATTCTTGATGCAGTTTCCAAGTGGTCTCTTACTCACTTCTATATCAATAATGTGAAAAGTTCAGCGCAGCAAAGTATTCATTTTGTTTATGCATCATACCACCTGTTGCAGTGAAATGTATTCAAGTTATCTTATTGTATATCTTTTCTTGTTTCTATTCGCTGCAGGTAATGATAAAAGATTTGGAGCAAGTGGTGGCAATGGTTTTGAACTCCTTTGAACATCCACATATTCGGGTAAGGTGGTCAGCTATTAATGCAGTTGGCCAGTTGTCTACTTATTTGGCCCCAGACCTGCAAGTTCAATATCATCAACAGGTGTTTTCTGCACTGAATGCCACTATATATGGTTTGCAGAACCGTTGTCTGCTGCTAAGTTAATGTCTGACAAGATTGTTTAATCCTAATCGGGAATTTTTGACTGGTGATGATTTTGCTTCTTGCCATGCCAGTTTCTATGAAGTAATGAGAATCTAAAAGTTCACTTTTGAGTAAAGAAATTGACAGCTTTTTGTGTTAGACAACATTGGTTTTTGTACTTGGGAACTGTGTGGCTCTGGAGGATCATTTTCTTTAATTGGCTCATTTCCGGAGTTCTTTTTGTCAGATGTTATTTGAAGGAAGCTTGTCCTTTTCTTTTGCTAGGAAATCAATGGCTAATAATTGTTACTTCATGTAATTTGATAACTGCAGGCACATGCTGCTTCAGCACTGCAAAAATTCATTGAGAAATATGCTAGGATATCATGTCACCTTATTTGGATGAAGTGGTTTCCCAATTGGTTGTACTTCTGCAGGTAATTGCTTATATAAACTGTACCACATTGATGATGCAGGACTTGCATGTTCTTTTGAAGTACTATTTTACATGTCTCAACTTTTATGTCTTATGCAGAGTGAGATACAAATGGTGCATGTAGAAGCATTGACTACTTTGGCATCAGTTGTTGTTTCATTCCGGTATTTTTTCTCAATAATGTGTTCTTCTAGTTCAATGTTTGTGTTGTGGATCGGATGATTCAATTGGATGGTAATGGGATCTGCAGGACCAATTCCAAAAATACTACGAAGATGTCATGATTCCCCTGTGAGTTATGTTGTTGGATGCCACTAATAACCCGGTTTGGTCCAAGTCCGTGGAGTGTATTAGCCTGGTTGGTATGGCTGTTGGAAAGGAGAAATTCAGGTCCAAGTAAGTCATTTATATGAAACCACTCGTTGCATCGGTGCTTCCCAATTTTGGAATTTACATGAGATGTGTATCTTGCTACCAATGGTTATTGTTAGGACGGATTTAATTTTCTTCTTCATGCATATTTATTGCACATAGTATATTCTGTTTTCCAGATGAGAAATTAAAACTTGAGCATCTTCATTTTTACTTGACCTAGAAATCTGCAGCTGTTTTGTTTTGTTGGGTTGTTGAAATCGGCTAGTTAATGTACATACGTACCAAATGATGTTTAAGCGGTAAACTTCTGTAAGGTCATGGAAGTGCTGATGTCTTTTCAAGGATCTCAAACGGAGTCAGATGAACCAACTGCAAGTTGCATGCTACAGGTATTTTATCTTAAAATTACCCTGCTCAGAAAGTGCAATTAATACCATCTTATAACAGTTTATCTACATTGTTGTAGATATGCGCTGACCTCTGCTAGTGTTTAGGACAAGATTTCCTTCCGTACATGGGTGCTGTTATGCCTCCTTTGCTTCAGTTTGTTCAAATTAAGCCTGTTGAAACCGTTACCTCCGCAAATGACAATAGTGATATGGGTGAATCTGATGATGAAAGGTTTCAATTTCTGCAAGTTCTGTATTTGAACGCCTTCTGTAATATGCTTCCATGTGCCTGAACAACCTGTTTATTTATTTAAACCTTCCATCCTCTTTGCAAGCAACCACACACAAGTTAACGAGTCCAAGTTCACATGAACCCTGCATGCCATAAAAACTAGTCTGCATGGATAACAACCATGGCCCTTAAAAAAAAAAAAATATATATATATATATATATATATATATATATATTGTTTGTAGAGCTCTGTGAAGAGTGGATGGTTACTGAGTTTATAAGATGTAGCAATATTCATGCTTCCCTTTGGTTCTTGATGTCATGCTAAAAGTTGGTCTGTGCTACAGTACGAAAACAATTACTCTTGGAGATAAAAGGATTAGAATCAAGACTAGTGTATTGGTGGAAAAAGTTACAGTATGCAATTAGCTGTGTTGCTATGCTGATGAACTGAAGGAAGGATTCTTTCCATGGATCGATCAGGTCTGTCATAGTGTAATAATAAGTTTTCTTGCCAGGCCTTCAATGATTGCCAGGCCTTCAATGATATTTCTAAAACGGGTCATTTAATTGCAGGTCACCCCAACATTAGTTCCACTTATATCTTATATCCATGAAAAAGTGAGGAAGTCTGCTGTTTCAGGTAGTATTCACTGATGATGTTAGATGGTTTTATTTGCTCCTTCATCTTCATATGTCAGTAGAGGTTTAATTGGTAAATCAATTTTTTTCCCTCTAGCAATGCTGAAGCTACAGCTTACTGCAAAGTTAGCTGTAGACAGAGGGCAAGCACAAGGTTGTAATGAAACGTATTTAACGCAATTGTCTGACTACATCGTTCGAGCTCTGGTAGAAGCATTACCTAAGGTGATTTACTGTTTGTCAATTATACCTTCCTGATCATGGTGAATGATATGAATCTTTTTCTGATTCTTTTTGTTTGGTGCTGCCCTACTTAGAGAATGCAATTTGTGTGCAGGAAGATGATTCTGCAATCTGCACAAATATATTGGATGCTATATATAAATGAATGCATACAGGTCTGGATGCGCGCGCGCACACAGTGGCGGATGCAGAATTGGAACCTTGGACAGGCTGGATTTCTTAAACAAAAAAAAAATTATATATATATATATATATATATATATTATGGAGATTCTCGACGGTGCGAGAGAATTTTATTAATTTTAAAAAAAAGCTAGTCAGGGGGGACGTAGTGAGCCTTACCCCTCAAATGCATATCTATACAAAACTAAAAAACAAAATCAACAATCACCTGGTCAGAAACCACATTTGAACTTGAAGACTCAACATTTGTTCTTTTAAACATGTCAATGAATTTTGATCGCTTCGGTTTTGGCTCATGATTTGACATTTTACCCCAAGTCTCTAACACCTATAAATTAAGAAATTAATTTTGAATTAACTACTTTTCATAATAACTAATTTAACAAAAACAAAAGCCACAAGTTTATATGCACAATGAAAAGAAAAGAAAAAAGTACCTTGGAAAGCATTAGATTGTAGCTACTCTAATAATGGAGTCCAGAAGACCAGAAGTACTTCCATCCTGGCATCCTGCAGAAGATCATACATAGATGCACACCTGAACAAGAAATTAAAACAAAGAAACCCCAAGAAAGCAGCGAATCTTGAAGTAGAAAAGGTGCAAATCTTCAAGTCACCGAATCAGCCCACAAATCTAACTCAAATTCCAAGAAATTGAAACCGAAGACGAATCCTTCACAAGACGAATCATCCTGACTACAGCCTACCTGATTTCCAGTCTGCAACCTTCATTCTTCAATCCACAAAAGCTTCAATCCAAATATCCAATACAACCTACAAAATTGAATTTCACATCAATCCTTAACCCTAAAAATTGCCCCAAATTGGATTGATTCAATTAAACAAAATTGAACTTACAAAATTGAACTTGATCAGTTCATCAGTTGATCTCTGACTCTCTGAGAGAAGTGGAGAAGGGAGAACCGGCTGAGCCACAGGCGGCGAGAGGAAGAGGAAGTGGGAGAGAGTGAGACTGTGAGAGACGATTGTTGTAGACCCGTAGTCGATGAGTAGACTAGTGGATTCGGGAGAGCCGGCTGAGCCGCAGGCGGCGAGAGGAGGAGGAAGTGGGAGAGAGTGACTGAGTGAGACTCAGAGACTGTGACTTTGTGAGAGACGATAGACGATTCATTGGAGATGAGAGGTGACCCATAGTTGATGTCGATGAGTAGAGTGGGGAGTTAGTTCGGGTCGGCTATTGCGAGCTGGACAAACCCCAATTAAAAAAAAAAAATTCATACAACTATTTTTTTTTTTTGGGCTTCAAAATCTCGTATGCATGGATCCGCCACTGCACACACACACACACGCAAATGCATGCAGTCTGGATCAGAAGTGGATGTTTGCAAAGATGCAAAAGTGCGGACGCAGCTCAGGGCAGTGTGGATGGTGCTGGTCTTGCAGTGCCGATCCAGGCCTCCATCTTTAGTTTCTTGCCCTTAGACTTGTGTCGATCTCAAAGTCGAGATTCAGGTGCATGAAATTTTGGGTGAACTTCCCATGTGGACCTTCAACCTCGATCACTTTTTCCTCCATGATGGTGACGCCATCCCGGATGTTAGTGGTCTCCGAGGATAGAATCTGCACACCATCCGCACCGCCCTGAGTCCCGTCTGCATTTTTGATCAGGTTCTGACATCTGCTTCTGATCCAGCCTTTTATGTATGTATTTTTTGTAGTTGAACATAAGACATCTCATCATGAACGTACATTGGATATAAGTATATATGCAAGATAGCACATGCACAACCAAAATGTATGGTCAGAAATCAAAATCGCATTCTTAATCCTGAAGGGCTTGGTGTGTTGCCTTAATTGACCACAAGGGACAAACAAATCTACACACATACCTGGTTGGATGCTGGGAAAATGTTCGCTTCCCAAACCTAAACTCCAAACATGGGCAAAATGGTGCAAAGATTGGATGAGAATTTGAAATTAGAACATACATATTAGGAGTTTTTAGGGTTTTCATTTTGATTAGGTCATATTATTACCATATAGGAGAATTTCATGCTTGAAGATGTTCAAAAGGAGTTTTTCTATTGGAATCTCCAAATTTACTCACTTGACCTCTATGCCTTTTACACCTCCTATCAAATTTTCAAATACTAAATTTACTCATTAAACCTCACTAAAGTTCCTCAAATAACCTCACTCATATAATTTACAGACAAACTAAGATCTTTATAATAAAAAACTTAGTCAAACACAAGGTATTGAGTTTTAAAAATTAATAAAAAATAAAATAACGTGAACTATTATGTGATTTTTTATAATTTATTTTTTCTTTTTTAACTGTGCCCAAAAAAAAATCAATTTTTCTTAATGTTTCTCTATTTTCAGTACCTCATGATTAATTATTTAAATATTTTTTATTTATTTTTATTTGCTAGCTCTTTTTTTTTTCTTCTTCTTTTTTTTATGACAGGACCCGCCCCGGATTTCACCCTGAAATCCGAAGTGGACCTGCGGGGGCCCACCTTAGAAGAAATTTTGCCAAAAATTTGGCAGAACTTCCCCTAAAGTGGACAACCCAAAACCTGTAGAAAGAAAATTTACACTTCTAAATCACCCATCCTTATTCTCCTGAAGCCACCCTGCTCCCCCAAACAACATCAACCAAAATCATATGACACAAAACACAACTTAAATAACATTAATTTCCTCAGGTAATCAGAGCAAATCTAATAGCAAGGGTGATCAAGGAAAACCTAAATCAAATAAAAACGCGGAAGCCACGCTGTTGTCTATGCCTCAACTCCAATGTACGCCCGACCTCAACTAATTTCGCCTGCAAACTGGGCATTTGAAACCGAAGGGCCCAGGGGAAAGTAATTGAAAAACACGTTAGAGTGAGTGGACAAAAATAAATAATTTAATATGAAAAAAAACAAAATAAAACTTCATACTTTCCCACATTTTTTTATATATATATAATCCGGATGCATGCAACATTTATAAAACACTTAAGAAAATAATCCGGAAAACGTTGAACTCCAAAACACCGACTAGCCCCGCTAGCCACAACAACAGAGTAAAAGATTGAAATTTCAATACTCGAAAATATAAGACCAGCCCCGCTGGTTAAGAAAACTCAGACTAGTCCCCGCTAGTCAAAAATAGTATAAGTAGGAGAAGATGATGGCCATACGAATGAGCCTCCCAGGCTCGGGTGATAGCCTCCCAAGCTAAAGTACTCCCATTATTCTCGTAATATACCCTTACGCCACTAAGTGTAGCGATAGGATACCGGGCTACAGAATTACTGTCACACAGACAATAACCTGCGCCACAAAGGCGGAGGGTTACGGTGATCCCATCACCGCGCCACAAAGGCGGAAAAATCAATGCTAGCATGATAAAATCACCCCTCAGTATGGCACAAGGAAACATAACCGAAAATCCAGTAAATCCAAAATACATAAGGCTTCCCCCATCTCTCGTAAAAGAATTTCCAACGACGTGTCCCACACGCCAAAAGTATCTCCAAATCAATAACAAAAAGGTGAGAAATAATAATAAATCGTAATCCCCGTAAACCGAAACAAAACCAATTCTGAAATCATCATCAAGGCATTCCCAATGCCAAAATCGAAAGTCGATAAATAAATAGGAAAGATCAACAAATCAACGGCGTGTCCCACACGCCAAAATATTCTCGGGTCAATAATGAATAAGCAAGGAAGTTCAATAATGAACTAATATTACGTTTTGGAAAATACCCTGGAAAATACTTTATTGAAAAACAACATAAATCATAATTTCAAATCCGAGCATAACAAAATTAATATCCGTAATGCACAACCTGTATAAATCATAAATACTTCATGAAAATCATTATTGAAAACAAATCCATGAGATAAATCGAAATCAAATTCCGAAATCAATTCATATGCTCGGAAAATAATATGTTAATTAAATAAAGCATTAATTCAAGAAAATAAACGCATGCATCATTATTTAAAACAAAAGTCCACTCACGGTACTATTCAGGCGATCACGCATACGAGTTCCTTCGTCGAGCAATAGCTCGGTACATCGCCCTGCACACAATTATATTCCGTGAATAGTTATTCAACAAATTAATACGATTCCTAAATCAATTCCTCATAATTACATCTCCACTTCTCCTCGGTTGCAACCCAAATTATACCACTAATACCAATTCGTTTATTTAAAGGTTCCAAGGCAGAACCGAGAGATATCCGACGGTCGGATTCTCGTAAATCGATAATCGAAATCCTAAATTTTCAGAAATTCATAATCGATTAAAAACTTCTCCAATTCCAACCAAATTCACATATTCAACCTCTACAAAAATTATAGGATTTAACTAGCTAAAAAAAAAAAAGAATTTAAATTACTGTTTAAACGCCACCACTGTTCACGAACCGCACTATTCACGATTGACACTGTTCATGTGGCAGCCAACTCCTCCTCCGGCCACCAAATTTCAACCACATAATCATCTCAACATTCTAAGCATTTTTCATAACTGTGACCAAGTGAGAAAATACGTGCTCTGATTTTGCCGATGAACACAAACCCGGAAATCTCCAAACCCACCAATTTGGAAATCCTTCAAATTCACCTTCCAAACGTGGAAATTTCAGCTAGAAGTCTTGAGGGAAGATGATCAGTGACTCGAGGCGCTTCTAATAGAGCCGATTTCCCCGCCGGAGATAGCCGAAAACTGGAGAATTTCACCGGAGAAGCAAATTGCTACAGTAACAATGATTGCATAAATTTGGGGTTTTCCGGCCAAATCACCGATACCCACTGATACCATCGTATGGAGGAGGAAGAGACGGTCCAAGGACAACTGGAATCACGTCAATCGGACGCCGGACGGTGAAGAAATCGGAAAAAGAAAAAGGGAGGGCGACGCGGGGGAAGAGGGAGAGGAGAGAGAGAGGGTCGGGGTAAGTTCTGAAAATGGGAACTTATCTCGGTAAGTTTCCTTATATATAGAGAGTTACCATGAACAGTAAATTCACCTTTTCACTTATAACTTTCACATACGAACTCCGATTTTTACGTACCACATATGCACGCGCTCGGTTTAAAGTCCTCTACAACTTTCATGAAGGAAATTTTCTCAAATTTTGACCCGAACAAAAAGTCAACTTTTAGGGCCACTAAAAGTATTGAAACGATAGTAAAAGTGAAAATAGTTGTCGCTTACAGTCCAAATGACTAGTAAACGGGTAAATTAAGATACGGGACGTTACATTTTACAAATATAATGGATAGATTTAGATTTAGGTCATAATACAATTTATTTTGTTCTCCTTGACCAATATGCGTTCAATATGCATAAGATACATTTGTATCTTAGTCATAATTTTATTGATGAATGCTTTAATGAGTATGTAGTGAAATTGGAAAATAAAAATAGATAGGGAAAATAATAAAAAATGCAATCTAATATTATTGAAGTGGAAAGTCTAGAGAAAATAAATATAACAATTTTTTTTTGTATAATTATTGTCCTTAATAGTCATTTTATAGTAGGTTATATACGTCATTTAATAATTCATAATAGAGTGAGGTCAAATGAGCAGATTTGGAGATCCCAATAGAAATTCTCGTTCAAAAGTTAATCTGTTACAACAAATCCATTTATTGTCGAACAAAAAAAAGTAATTGTATTAAAAGAGCAAAATTATTGGTCAATAACCCACAATTTAAATTTTGGTTTGGGAGAAAATGTAGCTCCTCGAAATGAAGTGTTATTTTGGTTTTGTCCACCAAAAGTAGTACTTATAGCTTTGGCAAATCCATTTTTACGTGCCACATTATTTCTTCTTTGCATTGCTTATTTGTATCATTTCTTTCAGCTCTTTGGATCCACTCCAGATGCAAGCCTTGTCAAATCCATCAAGGAGATAAAGCAGGTGATTACTCCTCGTTCTAGTAAGAAAAGAGAGAGCAGAAAGGACCTAAGCATATGATTTTGATGATGAGGAAAGTTATGCGATGAAAGTGGAAAATTAACAAGAGGACCAAAGTTTTTGATCAAGTAAAATAGACACATAATTATTGTAATTGCATAATTTGTTTGCTTGTAATTCCTAATTTAAATTTAGTTATTAAGGCAAACCACACCCTCAAATTATTGTCATGGTTGGAACTTGGAAATAGTATTTTTATCAGATAATAAGCAAAATTTCTAATTAGATGATTTTTTTTATAAAAATTTGTCTAATTAATCAACACAATTTACCGTTAATGATTTTGCGTTTGTTAAACAATAATTCTTTTTTTATTTTTTTTATTTAATTTTTTTTCTTTTTTCAATTATTGAACAGTGACCTCTTCATGAGCTACCCATACTTATGCTGTGAAGCTTATGGTTTATATTGGGATAGCTCGAATTGAAAGGATTGCGGAATGGTGGGAATTAAAAGAAAAAGATAAGTGGGTGGGAATTCAAAAATAAATGTAATAAATGACCCACCCACTATGTCTGGAGAGCAGTTATAGGCAGTGAGAATGTTTTTCATACAACTACCATATTTTTTATTATTTTATTTATTTATATTATTTTGTTTTCTATTATGCAATTTACTATACTATCTCTATTAATTATATTTCATAGATTTTTGATATATAAGGGTTAAATTGGTGTAATGATAAGACTAAAAAAGAATATTTACCAAAAATATACGATCCTTTCTTAAATGGACTCTATTGCGGACGAATAAAAAAATGGTTTTCACTCTCAATTAACAATGAAATTTCTAAAAAAATTATATAGATGTTTTAGGGAATCAGAAATTGAGAGAAAATCGATGTATATTCTCATTGATAATAGGGGTCTCTTTATATACAGAATTACAATACATAGAGTCTGAATCATACAAGGAAAGATAATCTCAAGATTCTTCTAATTAAATCATATTACCACTAGGTCAAGTAATCTAGAGTTTGAGCCAAACACAAATTAGGGTTTTACTTTAACACTCCTCCTTGTGTTGCCCAAACACGGTGCTTCTCTCGTTGCCTCGCTAAAAACCTTACCGAGTTACAAAAACCTAGTGGGACAAAAATAACCTCGGTCGAAGGGGAAAAAGAGCACAACACACCCTTCACGCTTCGAGACGAACATGTAGACATCTCCCCATGATGTCTGTGCCTCCCCCTGATAGCTACGATCATGAGAGTTTAGATAATTTCTGCAAGTCAATTTTTGCCACATGTTTCTCGAACGTGGATTTAGGCAATGACTTAGTAAACAAGTCTGTCACATTGTCCTCAGATCGAACATGGTTCACTTTGATCTTGAAGAGCTTCTGTTGTTGCTGATTGTAGAATGATAAGAGCATATTTATGCGATGTTAATAGCGTTAATCTCCATACTTTCTTTGTTAGTTTAGTGTATTTTCTAGTTATTCACTTTGTTTATTCGTTTTATACGTATCTTGGAGTAAAGAAGAAGAAAAGAAGTAAAAGAGGGATTGAAAAGTAAAATCGGGAAATCTGCCTGTGCAGATCAGTTAACTTCGACAGAGCACTGAGACCATCTCATAACGATCCAGAGGATTGATGGATAGCCTCGGATGTCTAGTTTCTGAATCTTTTTACGGCTCATCA
Organism: Rosa chinensis; assembly: GCF_002994745.2. Taxonomy (NCBI): domain Eukaryota; kingdom Viridiplantae; phylum Streptophyta; class Magnoliopsida; order Rosales; family Rosaceae; genus Rosa; species Rosa chinensis. Next base: position 56,739,177 of record NC_037092.1, read on the forward strand.
ATATCATTTTTTTAGAGGAAGTTATGGCCGATTTAGTATAAGAGGTCAGGCTGCGCGTGAATCTGAGGTTGGACGGAAATTTATGTTTCGAGGCCCAAATCACACCAAGAAGGCCGAGGACGAGTTTGTACTTCATATTCCGACTTCTGATGGACAAATGGCCTGATGTGAATGGTTAGAATAACTCATCAAGTTCAAGAGCCAATAGGAAAACTCCACCTGAGCACGTGAACCCTAATTCTTTTAGGTTTTGGACTTCCTAACCTCTAAGCATATAAAAGGAGATCAATCTGCAGCAGCTCTGGCTCTCTTCTTCTTCCTCCCTTTTTCATTATTTTGTGTTTTTGATTCCAATTATGTGTAACTAAATTTCCAGTAGTTAGGGGGCAGTTGAAGCCCCTAGACATGATCCATAACATGCTTTGATATTCAATTTGTTTTCCAATTAATAAAGTTGAGGTTTTGTGTACCGATTTTTCATTGATGAATTCTATGTTTGTGTGCTTTGGAGGCCTACTTAGTATGCATGCAAGCGTTCTAATACTTTGATTGTTTGATGCCTGGATCGATAGTTGGATTCCTCAAATTGTCTAGAGAAGTAATTGGTAGTTTTCACTAGCAAGTAAACAAAACCCTAGGTTTAGCAAGGCTCTAAGTTATTTACGATGTCTAGTGATTGCTCAAACTCTTTTCAAACTTAATGATCTCTGCATGTTTAATCTAATAAGCGTACCTTTAGGTTGCATTGCTTGGGAATAGTCTAGGTGTAGAGCACTTCCTGCCTAGCTTACAAAGTAAGAAAGAGTAATAGGTTGTGTTCAAGCGTACCGAGCCAATCTGAGTGTCTTCAACTAAATAATTGGTAGCAAATTGGACAAAGTGTGTTGTGTGTGATTGTTGGGGGTGGATACTTCCTTCCTAGCTAGTTTCATCATCTTGATATCAACCAATCTCAAATCTGTCTCATTTTCGTTTCTCCTTCTGTCCTCTGTCTTCATGTATTTTACTTTTATAGTAAACGAAATCCAAAAATTCCCAAATTTTGTGTGCTGGACGCCTTACGTGTCTAGTACGTCTCTGTAAATTTTCATATTTTTCTGGATTGTTTTGGTTAGGTTTTTAGTTTGTTTTTCGACTACTGTTCTGCAGGAGCTGCAGTCACGTTTTTGTGATTTTTCTTGAAGCACTTAGTTTAACTTAATCCTCTGCGAGAGACCCTTATTTCTCTATACTACGATTGACATATTTGTAGGAGAATAAGGAAAATCAATAGCTTTAAATTTAGCTATCATAGAAGAATTTAGGCGATATGTGCTTGGTGTTGTCGCCTTTGATGTAGCATTGCTTCATTTGTTCAATGCAAGTAGCATTATCCTCATAAATGCTTGTTGGCTCATCTGTGGTAGACTTCAGACCACAATTGCTTCGAACATGCGTAACTATGGATCGAAGCCATATACATTCACGAACTGCTTCATGAAGAGTAATAATCTCTGCATGATTTGAAGGGGTAGCGGCTAAGGTCTGCTTTGTAGACCTCCAAGATATTGCGGTCTTTCCCATGGTGAAAACATAACCAGTTTGGGAGCGACCTTTATGTGGGTCAGAGAGGTACCCAGCATCAGCAAAACCTTCTAAAACACTTATATCGTTTTGGGATGGGGAGAGGGAACGTAGTCCACCATGTGTGGTGTCCTTGGCACTTGATGGGTCCAAATCCATCGTCTCTGTATAGGGATAGAACAAGCCCATATCAATAGTACCACTCAGGTATCGAAAGATATATTTAATACCTGACAGGACCCGCCCCCGAATTTCACCCTGAAATCCGAAGTGGCCCTGCGGGGTCCACCTTAGAAGAATTTCTTCAAAAAATTTGGCAGAACTTCCCCTAAAATTGACTACTCAAAACCTGGAGAAATGAAATTTACACTTCTAAATCACCCATCCTTATTCTCCTGGAGCCACCCTGCTCTCCAAATCACAACATCTTCCAATTCACATTACACAAATCTCAACTTAATAACATTAATCCCACAGGTAATCAAAGCAATTCTAATAAAAAGGGTAAACAAGGAAAACCTAATTCAAAGGAAAACACGGAAGCCATGCTGTGACTATGCCTCAACTCCATGTATGCCCGACCTCAATTAATTTCGCCTGCACACTGGGCATGTGAAACCGAAGGGCCCAGAGGAAAGTAAATAAAAACATTAGCGTGAGTGGACAAAAATAATTAATTGAAAAGATAAAGGATTTTATACTTTCCCACATTTATTCCTTTAAAAACTCGATGCATGCAAGAATCGTAAAATATTTGTCTTTAAAAACAAGAACCTAGTAAAGACAAGCTAGCCCCGCTGGTTAATTAAAAATCAAACTAGCCCCGCTAGTCAAAATAACATAAAAGTAGGGGAAGAAGATAGCCATATGAATGAGCCTCCCAGGCTCGGGTGATAGCCTCCCATGCTAAAATACTCTCATATACTCCTGTTATATACCCACACGCCACTAAGTGTAGCGATTAGGATACTGGACTTCAGCATTACTGTCACAAAGACAGTAACCAGCGCCACAAAGGCGGACGGGCTTCGGTGATCCCATCACCACACCACAAAGGCGGACATCAATGCTAGCAATGACAATAGTCACCCAAAGTATGGCAAAAGAAAATCCGAAAACCACATAAATCCATAAACCTTCCCCAAACTCTCACAGTAAGCCGAAAATATCATCGACGTGTCCAACACACCAAAAGTATCTCAAATCAATAGCAGAAAGGCGAGAAATAATAATAAATCATAATCTCCATAATTCGAAACAAAACCAATTCCAAAATTATCATCAAGGCATTCCCAATGCCAAAATTGAAAGTCGATAAATAAATAAAAAAATATAACTCCATCGAAATCCCATTTCAAAAATACTTTAAAAATCTCAAATCGACGAATGAAAATATAATATAAAATTCCAGAAATCACCTCGGAAATATATTCGTCGAAAAATCAATATAAATTATAACTTCGAATCCGAGGATAACAAAATTAATATCCGAAAATCACAACCGGAATAATTCATAATCACTTCATGAAAATCAACATTGAAGGTAAATCCACGAGATGAATCGAAATCACTACCGATAGCAAATCATCATATACTCAAAATATAAAAGATGATAATTAAATAAAGCATTACTTTAAGAAATAAATGCATGCATCAATATTCAAAATCAAAAGTCCACTCATAGTACTATACAGGCGACCACGCATACGAGTTCCTTCGTCGAGCTATGTACATCGCCCTGTACACAAATATATTCCTTGAATAACTATTCAACAATTTAATACAGTTCCTAAAATCAAATCCTCATAATCACATCTCCACTTCTTCTCGGATTCAACCCATATTATACCACTAATACCAATTCGATAATTTAAAGGTTCCGAGGCATAACCAAGAGATATCTAACAGTCGAATTCTCGTAAATCGATAATGGAATTCTAAATTCCGGAAATCTCATAATCAACACAACTTTTCTTCAATTCTAACCAAATTCACATTTACGAGCTCTATATCAAATATAGAATTTAATAGGCTAAAAATCAAAGCCAGAAAAATGCCCTACACGCCACCACCACCGCCATCTCCAATGGCCACCAAATTTTGGCAGCAGCACCTACTCAACAAACCCAAAAACTTTCTCAACTATGTCAAAGTCAGAAAATGAGTAGAAGTACCTCAACAATTAAGGAGAAGTTTGAACCCGATTTGTGAATAGTGACCCAGAATTTCAAACCTTCGATTCTTCCTTCTCGCTTCAAATCGTTGTAAAAGGTTCATGGAGCATCATCTACGTCTCAAGGCACTTCCAATGGACTAAGGATTACCGCCGTAGGTGGCCGGAATCGGGAGATATCGGCGTTGACTCAAAACTGCTACAATAACCGTCCTCTTCTTCTCGTTGCTGCACCTTCTATAGTTCAAATTAAGCTACCAAACGAACCCAGAAATGAAGATAAGAAAGAGAGCTTTCCAATGATAGCTTATGCGTTAAAATCCGTCACCGGATGAAGAAGGTGTTATGGCCGGAAGAAGGTGAAGAGGTCGGAGAGGAAGAGAGAAGAGAGAGAGCTCGGTAAGTTTCTGGAAAAATAGAAACTTACTACAGTAACTCAGCCATTTATAGACAAATTACCATAAACAGTAACTTTGGTATTTTAGCCATAACTTTTGCATACGAACTCCGATTTTTACTTATCATATATGCAACGCTCAGTTTAATGTCCTCTACAACTTTCATAAAGGAAATTTTCTCAAATTTTGACCCGAACAAAAAGTCATCTTTTAGGGCCGCCTAAAAGTACCGAAACGACAGTAAAAGTAAAAGTCGTTTACAGTCCAAATGACTAGTAAATCGGTAAATTCAGGTTCAGGACGTTATAACACCAGTCCAATGGAGTCGTGTTGGCGCATAGCTATATCTAGCTAGCAAGTTCACAGCGAATGAGATGTTTGGTATTGTGTATTGTGCTAAATACAATAATGCGCCTATTGCACTTAGGTATGGCACTTCTGCCTCTAGCACTTCTTCATCGTCATCTTTTGGACGAAATGGATCCTTCTTTGGATCAAGACTACGGACAACCATTAGGGTGCTTGAAGGCTTAATCTTGTCAGTGTTGAAACGCCTAAGCATCTTTTAGGTATAAGCTGATTGATGAATCAGGATACCATCTCTACGGTGCTCAAGTTCCAAACCAAGGCAAAACTATGTATTCCCAAGATCTTTCATCTCAAACTCAGATTTCAAGTGTTCAGCGATTTCCCTTAATCTTTAAGGGTGCCAATTATGTTCATTTCATCGACATAAACCGCTACTATTGCAAATCCGAAATTTGTCCGTTTTATGAACACACATGGGCATAGTTCATTGTTGACATATCTCTTACCAATCAAGTAGTCACTTAGACGGTTATACCACATCCATTTGGATTGTTTCAATCCATATAGTGACCCTTTCAATCTAATCGCAAAGGCGCTCCGTGGTTTAGAGCCACTTGATTTGGGTAATTGAAGTCCATCTAGGACCTTCATGTATATTTATGTATATAGATACGTAGTAACCACATCTATAAGCTGCATGTTCAGTTTTTCAGAAACTACCAAACTGACAAGGTAGCGGAACATTATGACGTCCATTACGGGAGAATAGGTCTCCTTATAGTTGATTCCAGGGCATTGTGAGAAGCCTTTCACCACAAGGCGAGCTTTGTACCTTACAATCTCGTTTCTCTCATTATGCTTTCTAGCGAATACCCATTTGTGACGAACTAGTTTGGTGTTGGGCTATATTGGTACAACTTTGCCAAATACCTTTCTTTTCGCTAGATAATCAAGTTCTGCCTAGATCACATCTTTCCATTTTGGCCAATCAGCTCTACGTTGGCATTCATCAACTGAGCGTGCTTCGATGTCATTGGTCTCAATAATCTCATGCGCCACTGAATACGCAAATACATCATCAATGATGATGGAGTTTCTTTCCCACGTCCCATGTACACTAGTGTAATTTATAGAGATCTCTACGTTCTCAGGGATAGGTTCTGACATTGAGGCGTCCCACAATGACATCTCTTGGACATAACCATAATCCAGAACATTCTCATGGGACGGATTTTAAGTATCGATGATCAAAGGATTTGTTTGTGCCTCATTCGCTCTCTTTCTAAGGCGAGAATCCTTCGAACCAATCGGTCTACCGTGCTTCCTTGCGAGACCTGCGGTCATAGAAGCCACATCATTACTATTCTGGGCAATGGCACCATCTCTTGGTGTCACAGGAGTGGCGTTATGTCCATTATTCGGGACATTAATCCTTGCAGGCACGTTTGCAGCAGGTATGTGTGATTTCGTCACTTTGACAACATCAGAAAACTCATCAGGCAGAGTGTCTGGGCAGAGTGTCTGCTACGTTCTGGAGCTCGATTATTCTTCGCACTTCAAGTTCGGACTGTGTGGTACGGGGATCGATATGAGACATATATAGTGGGGACAGACCACAACAATTCTTGTCGTTCCTGTTGAACCATTGTGTTCTTATCTCCCCCTAACAATGGGAAGACTGTCTCATCAAAGTGACAATCTGCAAATCTAGCAGTAAAGAGATTGCCTATCAAGGATTCAAGATAGCGGATGATAGTTGGAGATTCATAGCCAACATAAATTCCCATTCGTCATTGTGGACCCATCTTAGTACGCTGTGGCGACGTAATAGGCACATAAATAGCACACCCAAAAATGCGTAAGTGGGAGATATCAGGCTCGTACCCAGTCACTAGCTGTAACGCATAGTAAGATTGGGTTGCAGTGGGTCATAGACGAATTAGCGTCGCTGCATGCAATTTTGCATATCCCCAAGCAGAAATGGGAAGATTGGTGCGCATAACCAATGTCCGTGCTATCATCTGTAGTCGTTTGATAGCGGCTTCTGCGAGACCATTTTGGGTATGAACATGGGGAACTGGATGCTCTACATCAATCCCCAGTGACATGCAATAGTCATTGAACATTTTCAATGTAAACTCCCCAGCATTATCAAGTCGAATTGATTGAATAGGATGGTCAGGGTAGTGAGCCCGTAGATGGATAATCTGGGCGAGGAGTTTAGCATAAGCAGCATTTTGAGTGGACAACAGCGCGACATGTGACCAGCGTGTCGATGTATCAACCAATACCATAAAGTATTTAAAAGGTCTGCATGATGGTTGAATTGGTCCACAGATATCCCCTTGGATTCTCTGTAAGAACTTAATGAGTATTTTAGGATCTTTTGCGTAGGACGGTCTCGGTCCTAATTTCCCGAAGGAACAGGCTTTGTAAAATGAGCGAGGGGCCTTAGAAGTAACCAATGAGGATTTTGGTTGGGCATGAGCGTCTGTAGCGCTATTGGAAGCAAAATGTGTAACTACATCTCCCATCATGGCGTTGGAGCCATGGGAATTAGTATGTACGGCGTCATGGCCATTGGGAGGAACAACCATGGCATCATGCTCATGGTTGGCGCCATTTATGGCATCGTCACGAGGGACTTGGGCGGCCCTATGGCTTCCCAAGACAGCTGCAGCGCCAGATGCTGCAGTGGCTGCTGTCTTACTAAGTCCGGGAATCAATTTTCGATTCTTGCTTCTCACTCTGAAGAATGGATGTTCGTGTGAAGTCTTTAGTATATGGATCATCATATCACGACCAAGATGTCCTAGTCGGTCATGCCAAAGCCAGTATGTGTCAGAATCCAAGAGATCTTCTCTTATGATATTATTGGATTCAATTGGTCAAATTGTAGTGACATAAAGTCCACTAGATTAACACATAAGCTTCTCTAAGATGCGCTTCCGTCCGCAATCATTAGAGGTAATGTAAAAGAACTCTTTTCCGTTCTCATTATGCGTTTCAGCATGGAATCTGTTGGCTCTTATATCTTTGAAGCTTAATAAGGTTCGATTTGCCTTAGGAGCGTAGAGAGTTTCAATGACTTTAATCAAGGTGCCATTTGGAAATAGGAATTGGGTCATTCCATGTACTTGAACTAAACCTAATGGCCTAGCCATCGTAGTCATAGAGGAATATGTAGGCAACATCTCTAAGAATAATTGCCTATGTCGTAGAATGATGTGCGTAGTCGCACTATCCGCAAGACATTGTAGTTCATCCATTCCTAAAAGAAAAGCTCGTAATTAAAAATGAGTCATAAAGAAAAGAACTCAACTTTTATTAATAAGTCAAACGGAATTACATCACCATTTCTTTAACCAAAGAAAATCTAATCCAATAGACTAGCAAATGCAAAACAATGGCGATCATCCAACTCCTTTCAGTAATTTCAATGCACAAGTGACTAGGTGAGTAGAGAGATGTCGGTGGAGCAAAGCTCGCTTAAGTACCACTTATCTCAAAACATTCCTAGACATCACACCTACATTGAGTACGCCTACTTTGAAGAAAGATTAAACCATTAGCATCTACTAAAAATTATATGGCAATTGCCTACATCTCTTGGAAAATAAAAAGACTTAATCAAAATCACCAGTTTCTGGTGATTCTTGAAGTCTTCCATCCTTAGATCGAGATCGCCATCTTGATCTTCTTGTTCCATGTAATTTGCCTCCCTTGCTTCACGATACATCTTGTATGCGTTTGCAACATTTTGGGATGCTTTACACGCCCTTGCCTCTAGGTAGTCCACATCTGAGACAAGCATCATTATGGTCATGTTCCCTTGATCGAGGAGCTTTGGGAGTGCTTTGAGGACGGTTATTGCCTTTGGTGGCGTCACCACCATAACCGGAGGCTTGGCCTCTTTCTCTCTTCACACGTTTTCCTCCACGGTTTCGTGCACGCCTATCATGGCGGTTTCCTTCCTCTTTGGGGCGAGAATATGGACCAGAACATCCAGAATTATCCCTATTCTTAGGGTTTCTCTCCTTCCGTCCTCCCTTGGAGGCGCGACTATAATTAGAGTCCAGAATTGACTTGGTTCCCACGGGTCTAGAGTTATAGTTCTTCACAAGTATGTTATCGTGCTTTTCAGCTACGTTCATGGCACCAATTAACTCATGAAATCTTGTGATGCATCTAGCATTGACATCAATCCGATAGTTTTTAGCTACCATCAATGCAGAGATGGGGAAGGTGGAGAGAGTCTTCTCGATTAACATCGTATTAGTGATTTTCTGTCCACAAAAGTCTATCAAAGACTTGATATGAAGTGCTTCCGAATTGTAGTCAAGTACAGACTTGAAATCACAGAAGCGAAGGCTATGCCATCTCACTTCTAAGTCTGGAAGCAGGGAATCATGGACGTTGCCAAAACGCTGCTCGAGTTCTACCCATAGTTTTCTTGGGTCTTCCTCATTGAGGTACTCATTTTGGAGCGCGTCATTCATGTGCCTTGCCATGAGAATGATGGCTTTTGCCTCATTAGCCTCTCTCGTAGCTCTATTTGCTTCAAAAGCAGCAGCTTGTTGAGGAGTAAGCACGTCCTGACTTGGCTCTTGGATCGTACTCAAGATCCCATCAGCCTTAAGATGCTGGCGCACATGACGGACCCACTTGTGGTATCCTGCGCCTGTTATCTCTAGTAGAGTGAAGCTTAACTTATTCAGGTTACTCATCCTGAAAACAACAAGAAAATAGGGTTAGTTTCGGAGCGAAAAAGGCTACCACGAAAAACTATAAAATTTCTGAGCATAGTCGCTTCTAAGAAATTAGGGATTTTTTTAGCGTAGTCGCTTCCAAGAAAATCAGATTCCAAGAGGGGTTTTGGATTACATTGAAACAATGATGTATGTGATCGATCGTTTTTCTTCTCAACAAACTCTAAGTTTGGAGGACTCTACAAGCTCCAAGCTTGGACTGAGCACAAGCCCCCATAGTTCAGATTTTGGTCTCCCCTATGAAGAAGAGAGGGGGGTGGGTAGAAGAAGGGAGGTTGGAAGTCCTCGAGAAAAGTAGAAAAGAATAAAAAAAAAACTTTTAAAACAGGAACTTTTAGAAAAGTTTACCTTGAAAAATTGCCGGAAATCTTGACCGGAAAAAGTCGCTGGAAAAAGGTTGACCGACGGTGTTGACCGATCTATTGATGTGGCACCGGTTGCTGACATGGCAGTCTGATGCTGACGTGGCAGGCTGACTGGGTGCTGATTGGAGGCTGATTAGATGCTAACGTGGCTCAGCTGCTGGGCTGATCTACTTCCGCTTCTGGGCTTAGGGCTTGCGTCTACTGGGCTGGGTTGACTGAAGCAAGGTTGAGGATGCAGGCGGCGGTTCGATGGTGCAGTATCTTCAGGCGGCTGGTTCCAGTGATGAATTTTCCAGTTCCCGGAATCTGGTGGTGGAGTATGGCTGCAGGAGGCGCTGAGGAAACCTTCGAACCAAGCAGAGAGATTTGCGTCACTTCAGGTGGCCGGTTTGGTGTTTTTCCAGCAGGTTCTGGTGGTGGCGTTACCAGTTCTGGACTCTTGGAGTTGAGAGCTTTAAGGTGGGCGGCGGTGGTTTCTGGGATTTGAAGGCTACGAATTTAGGTTCTCAGAGTTAGGGTTCCGGTGGTCATAAGACTAGATAGTCTTTGTATGGAGACTGATATATGTAAGAATGTGGTGAGTTCAGTTATTTATTTATTTATATTTATTTATTATATATTTATGGATTAATTTCAGTTTACCCCCCCTAAGGTTTGGGGGTGACATGTCACCCCCTCTACTCTCAATTTTCAATTTTTACCCCCCAAGCTTTCCAATTTTAATCAGTCGTGTCCAATTTCTCAGATTCCGTCCAAATTGGACATTAACTCTCACGATCGGACCCACTTTAAGGGCTAAAATAGTCACTTGAAGACAGAAAAAAAATTTAACACACAAAAAAAAAAAAAACTTTTTCTTCTTCCTTCATCCTCCTATCCCCAATCTAACCTTGATTTCCATTCACCTCCCTTCGAAACTCCAACTCCTCCAAACCCTAGATTCCCAATCCCCAAACGCTTCTTCCTCTACCTCAATCCCACAAATGGACCGGCCGGACTCCTCTTCCAACGGCGACGACGATCGCCAAAACCTAATCGAACAGAAAGAGCGCAAGCAGCGGCAGCTCCCCAGTCCTCGATCCACCACCACTTTCCACATCTACGACGGCGATGTTGACCACCACCGCGACATACGACGTCGTTTCGCCACCCTCAAGCTCGGTGACTTGTTCAACAAGCTGTTCCTCATCTTCTTCAACTTCATCCCTCTCGTTGTCCTCATCCTCTTTTCACCACCGACATCAAGAGCCTCTTCTTCTCCCACCTCTCCGTCCCTCTCTCCGATTCACTCTCTGATAAGCTCCACAAGTCCGAATTACAAGTTGTCTTCTTGCTCCTCCAGCAGCAGCTCGGTCTCTTCGACCTCAGGAACCAAACGCATCCCAATTCCACTTTGAATCACTCCAATTCTGAAATTCAGGATTTCAAATCCTCAATTTTGAGGCAGATTTCGTTGAATAAGGAGATTTAGCAGGTGTTGTTAGCTCCACATAGCTCCTGGAACTCATCATTGGAATCTGGAGATTTCCGAGAATCTAAAGCCTCAGCGATTGCTGCAGAGTAGTGGACCAGCGGTTTTCAGAGAGAAGAACAATTGAGTGGAAGCCTAATTCCGATAAGCACTTGTTGGCGATTTGTGTTTCGGGCCAGATGTCCAACCATTTGATCTGCTTAGAGAAGCACATGTTCTTCGCAGTTCTTCGCAGCATTGCTGAACTGGGTTTTAGTGATTCCTAGCTCTAAAGTGGATTACCAGTAATGGTGATTCGTAGCAAAAGCCCATTCATTCTGCTATTGAGTCTTCAGGAATTGATAGAGTAATGGTGGTCATCAACCAGTAATAAACTTTATTCATTCTGCTATTGAGTCTTCATGAATCGGAGGTGGGTCTTTGGGGCAGCCCATCTGAGATGAGAGCAAGAAGAAGAAGAGGATCTAAGGAAGAAGAAGAAATGAGTTTTTTTTTTTTTTTTTTTTGCTTCAAAATTTTTCTGTCTTGAAATGATTATTTTAACCCTTGAAGTGGGTCTGATCGTCAGAAGTTAAGTTCAATTTGGACGAACTCTGAGAAACTGGACACGGCTGACTGAAATTGGAAAACTTAGAGAGTAAAAATTCAAAATTGAGAGGTTTGGGAGTGACATCGTTAAACCTCAGGGGGGTAAACCGAAATTGATCCTGACTTTTTCTTTTAAATAGCATTAGGTTTAGCACATTCAGTGGTCATAGGGTGAGATAGTCTTTGTGTGGAGAAAGAGGCATTTACTATCCTTGACATGACCATAACAACGAAACTCAAAACATATCATTGAGATCCCCTTATACACCACTCACCCATAAGCTACTTCCTCAACGTCTACAAAGGGCCTAAGAGGTTTAGAAAGATCTACTCAACAGACTCCAGCAAATTTGCCCCTAGTTTGAGCAGTGGTCGCCTGGTTAACCTTTACCACTTCACTAAGGAGATTACCTAGTTTAACCACAGTAGTCTTTGAAATACTTCACTGGAAGATCACAAAGTCGCACCCACAAAGCCATTTTGCAAATGATTTCGGTGAGGGTCAAACTCAGGTCTCCATCTCTGAACAACCAGAGTTTGTCCAGCCAGAATCCATGGGCCACCACACAAGACAGCATTCATGTCCTCCTCAAGATTGAATTTCACAATGACGTAATTATATGGGAATATCAATTAGACTCCAGCCCCCTTTAAGCTTCCATTTTCTTTGTAGCCCTTTTAGCATAAACATCAGAATTAGGTTTCCCCATTAGTTTCACAACTACTGCACAACGCCAATCATACTTTAATTTGTTATGAACTTTCTGAGAAAATGATACATTAGGTCCAGGCTTACCAGCAGTATAGGAGCAATCTTCATATGTCATTTCAAAGTCATCCAACACAGTTTGCTTGAATCAATCCACCAGGTTCTTCAAGGTGCTTGCATAGCAGATCAGCGTCACATTGGTGGTTGTCTTCTGGTATCCAGATCTTCCATTCTCATGGCTGCCAAATCAGAGCTCAATTCATCCCCATTTTGAATCCGTTTGTGCTGGAATAGGCACTACCTTATCGAGGTAGCCACAAAGTTCTGAACAAGGTTCACCGGTACTAGAAGAGTACAGGTCCACGCCGCGAAAGTGAGGTCAAGGTATTGTACCAGTTACTTTCGTAGAGAAAAAGAAAAGTCAACCGTGAGGCGCATTTTTCTTCACACAAGGCATTTACATATTGCAACATTGAATTCACTTCTAATAGGTACAAAACTTTCTAGAAGGCATTTACATATTCCATCAACTCCCTTTTCCTACTGGAACTAGGAGTGATCCTACTCGCTTTTCCTACGTAAATTAGGGAGTGATCCCTGCTTTATCACCTCGACTAGGTGCATGTGACATGGCTTCATCTCGAAGTGGTCCAGATATCTGAAACAAAAGATAAGCAACAAAAGGATTAAGAGTGTCTGTTTCCCACCTATATCCAATGTACGATCATGAAATACCATACATTCAGCTATAAAAAATAAAAATAATATACAGACCTGTATGCATTCATTTAAAGCATCCAATATTATTGCAGTGATTTCTCTATCAGTTTCCTGCTCAAAAATTGCACTCTCATACTTCAGTGGCACAAAAGACAAACATATCATGAGAAGATTCAGAGCATTGCGCCATGATCATGAGTTCATGACAAACAATAAGCAACCTGATGTGATGCTTCCACCAGAGCTGGAAGGATGTGGTCAGACAATTTCTTTATATAGGTTTCATTACATCCTTGGGATTGTCTTTTCTCTATAGCTAACTTTGCAGAAAGCAGTAGCTTCGGCATTGCTTGAAAGACAACAGAAATAATTCTTTATCAAGATATGGATCAAAACCTCCACTGACGTATCAAGAGGAAGGAGCAAAATAGGAACATCTAATATCATCAGTGAATACTACCTGAAACAGCAGACTTCCTCACTTTTTCATGGATATAAGATATAAGTGGAACTAACGTTGGAGCAACCTGCAATTAAATGACCCTTTTTAGACTCATATGATTGAAGGCCTGGCAAGAAAAGTTCTTATTACACTACGACAGACCCGATCGATCCATGGAAAGAATCCTTCCTTCAGTTCATCAGCATAGCAACACAGCAAATTGCAAGCTGTAACTTTTTCCTCCAACACACTAGTCTTGATTCTAATCCTTTTATCTCCAAGAGTAATTGTTTCCATACTGTAGCACAGACCAACTTTTAGCATGACATCAAGAACCAAAGGGAAGCATGAATATTGCAACATCTTATACACTCAGTAACCATTCACTCATCAGGGCTCTAAACACAATTTTGTTTTTTTAAGTATGGAGGTCAAGGCCGTGGTTGTTATCCATGCAGACTAGTTTTTATGGCATGCAGCTAAAGGTTCATGTGAACTTGGACTCGTTAACTTGTGTGTGGTTGCTTGCAAAGAGGATGGAAGGTTCAAATAAATAAACAGGTTGTGCAGGACTTGCAGAAATTGAAACCTTTCATCATCAGATTCATCCATATCACTATTGTCATTTGCGGAGGTAACGGTTTCAACAGGCTTAATTTGAACAAACTGAAGCAAAGGAGGCATAACAGCACCCATGTATGGAAGGAAATCTTGTCCTAGACACTTGCAGAGGTCAGCGCATATCTACAACATTGTACATAAACTGTTATAAGATGGTATTAATTGCACTTTCTGAGCAGGGTAATTTTAAGATAAAATACCTGTAGCATGCAACTTGCAGTTGGGTCATCTAGCTCCATTTGAGATCCTTGAAAAGACATCAGCACTTCCATGACCTTACAGAAGTTTACCGCTTAAACATCATTTGGTACGTATGTACATTAACTAGCCGATTTCAACAACCAAACAAAACAAAACAGCTGCAGGTTTCTTGGTTAAGTAAAAATGAAGATGCTCAAATTTTAATTTCTAATCCGGAGAACAGAATATACTATATGCAATAAATATGCATCAAGAAGAAAATTAAATCCGTCCTATCAATAACCATTGGTAGCAAGATACATATCTCATGTAAATTCCAAAATGAGGAAGCACCGATGTAACGACTGGTTTCATATAAATGACTTACTTTCTTAGCATCATCCCTGAATTTCTCCTTTCCAACAGCCATACCAACCAGGCTAATACACTCCACGGACTTGGACCAAACCGGGTTATTAGTGGCATCCAACAACATACCTCTCAGGGGAATCATGACATCTTCATAGTATTTTTGGAATTGGTCCTACAGATCCCATTACCATCCAATTGAATCATCCACAACACAAACATTGAACTAGAAGAACACATTATAGAGAAAAATACCGGAAATGAAACAACGACTGATGCCAAAGCAGTCAATGCTTCTACATGCACCATTTGTATCTCACTCTGCATAAGACATAAAAGTTGAGACATGTAAAATAGTACTTCAAAAGAACATGCAAGTCCTGCATCATCAATGTGGTACAGTTTATACAAGCAATTACCTGCAAAAGTACAACCAATTGGGAAACCACTTCATCCAAATAAGGTGTCAAGATATCACTAGCACATTTCTCAATGAATTTTTGCAGTGCTGAAGCAGCACAAGCCTGCAGATATCAAATTACATGAAGTAACAATTATTAGCCATTGATTTCCTAGCAAAAGAAAAGGACAAGCTTCCTTCAAATAACATGGCCTTGACAATAAGCATGTCTGACAAAAAGAACTCCACAAATGAGCAAACAAACAAAATGCCAGCATATTCAATATCCTCCAGAGCCACACAATTCCCAAGTACAAAAACCAATCTTGTCTAACACAAAAAGCTGTCAATTTCTTTACTCAAAAGTGAACTTTTAGATCCTCATTACTTCATAGAACCTAGCATGGCAAGAAGCAAAATCATCACCAGTCAAAAATTATTAGGATTAAACAATCTTGTCAGACATTAACTTACCAGTAGATGACGGTTCTGCAAACCATATATAGTGGCATTCAGTGCAGAAAACACCTGTTGATGATATTGAACTTGCAGGTCTGGGGCCAAATAAGTAGACAACTGGCCAACTGCATTAATAGCTGACCACCTTACCCGAATATGAGGATGTTCAAGGGAGTTCAAAACCATTGCCACCACTTGCTCCAAATCTTTTATCATTATCTGCAGCAAATAGAAAAAAGAAAAGATATACAATAAGATAACTTGAATACATTTCACTGCAACAGGTGGAATGATGCATAAAAAAATGAATAATTTGCTGCGCTGAACTTTTCACATTATTGATATAGAAGTGAGTAGGAGACCACTTGGAAACTGCATCAAGAATCGTAATACGAGTATGCGTGCATCTCATACATGACAATCATCATTATTTTGGTTGATTAGTATGTATTTTCACAGTGCCCCGTCTTTCCAATTACGCAGCATGGGTACATGAAGTTTATGAGTTAACAACTAGTCCAAGCTTGATTTGTTACCAAATAACATGTGGGGGTCATTAGTTTCAGGTCTATGCAGGATATATCAAATACAAAATAATTATTTTTCACAGTGCCCCGTCTTTCCAATTATGCAGCATGGCCAAGTGAAGTTCATGAGTTGACAACTATTTCAATCTCGATTCATTACAAAGAACAGTGACAATATGTTTCAATTCTATGCAGGATTTAGGGTTGATACCTCAGAGCAACCCTCAGCGATTTGAGCAAGGGCAATCAATGCTGCATGATGCTTGGGCCACTCGGGTGCAGCAAAATGGGAAGTAAAGTGTTCTAACGCAATTGGAACAATGTTATTGCCACCCAAGGCAATGGCAAGCCTATGCAAACACTCCTGCCCAACACAGTAGTCACCACTTACACCCAAGGCAATGTCATCATCAGTCTCAGCTGTATGCCATGAGGGATCATCCTTGACATTTGAAACCATCCTCATTAAAATGGGAAAAAGTAGACCAACAAACTCCCGACACCTCCTCATTATCCATGGTGCACGCTCTCCGGCCTCGGCCAGAGTAATCAGAAACTCAATGGCCAAGTGCCTCGTCCCTTGTTCCAAGACATCTATGGCTTCAGCAATCTGCAGCATAGCCCGGATGATCTGCCCGTTGCGGCTGAGCAACGTCGGATGGGTCCCGGCCAATTCAATGAACAACTTGATCGCTTCCTGTGCCATGATCTCCTTCCCTTTGTTCAATTCCCCCATCACTGTTCTCATCATTTCTATCAAGACGTCGTGAAACATATTCGGATCTTCAGAGCTGGACAAACACCGAATGAAACTGACCACCGCACTAAACGCGGCTATCTTAACTTCATTTGACCTTGTGGAGGAGCTCAAGCAGTATAAGAAGACGGTGTGTAATTCGTCTATAAACGGGGTAAAGAAGTCCGCGAGCTGATCGAAAATCAAGAAGGAGCATTCCTGAAGCTTCGGCGGCGCATCGTAGGAGGTGGATTGGAACTGAAAGGGCAAGAGCTCCGGCCAGCCTTCGCCGCCCAACAACTCTAACTCTGCGGAGGCGAGCTCCGACACGGCGTAGCAGATGGCCTTCGAAATCGATGTTCGGGTGTCCTCGCGTTGAATACAAGATAATAGAGTATGTTTGAGGGTGGATATGGTGTTAGGAGAGAGTCTTCGCCACAGGTCACCGGTGAGTAGTTGCTTCCGGAGGAGAATGGAGCACATGGCTCGGGTCTTATCGTCGGGAGAGACCTGGAGAAGCTGAGCGAGTTTGAGAGAAAGCGACTCGTGATCGGCTTGCTTGCAGATGTTGAAGACGAGCTCGGCCTCGGACCGCTTCTCGGAGGAGATGAGGTCGGAGATTAGGGTTTGCAAAGAGGAGGGGGAGGAGATTAAGTGGGAGATTACGGTTTGGAAAGTGGCGGCGGGCTCAGGACCGAGAATGGCCGCCAGTTGCTGATGCTCAGTAGACTCCGCCATTCCAATACGCTGACGGAGAAAGGAAGAAACACGAGGGGAAGAAGAAACAAGAAGAAAGAAAGGAAAGAAAGGGAGGAGGGAGGGAAGGAAAAAGTGTTTGAGATTTCAATTAGGGAAAATTTTGTAACCAGTATACCAAATAAAGACCACTAATAATTTTTAGGGTTATTATCACAAATGATATCTGAATTTTTCCTCGATGGTACCTGAACTTCAATTTTGATCACAACCAGTACCCAAACTTTTCGATTTTATTTTAAATAGTACCTAAGGCCACCTTTGGTCACTATTCCGGCTAAAAAACCCAAATCTAAAAAAATCAAAAAAAAAAAAAAAGTTCAAGGCAAGTCTATTACCAAAAAAATCATCACTATATATGATCACAACCCTTGAAATCATCAAAAATCAACACTATGATCGCCTCTCATGCTGTTTTTAGTCAGAATAGTGATCGGAGGTGGCTCTAGGTACCATTTAAAATGAAATCAAAAGGCTCGGGTACTGGTTGTGATCAAAATTGAAGTTCAGGTACCATCAATAAAATTGAAGTATAATTCAGGTACCATTTGTGATAATAACCCTAATTTTTATACATAAAGGTCGCGTTTGTTTGCCTGGATTAATAATTGGATAGGACTAACAAAATTCCAAGCTAGTGTTTGGTGGTTCAGTTTACTCAAATGATTGGAAATTAAATCTTGTCAAGGTAGGATATAACTCTCCTATTGGAGAGGTGGGAAATGCACAATCATACAAGATTATAACAATGGGCATTCTGGATCTTGACCAAATTACCACCATCCTTCTTCAGTCAAAATATGAACACCGGCCAGCCTTGTATCCTCCTCAGTGCGATCTGATCTAACCCAAACATCCCACGCTCAATCCCTCTGTCTCGGGCAGCGGCGGCAGGAGCTCGACATCCCTCTCAGTCTCTCTCTTCCACTGCGTCGGCCCACTAGCTGCACTGAATTCGACTTCAATTTGCCTACACTCAACGGAGCTATCCAAAACGAACGAAGACCGGAGAGCTGCGACGTTGTGGCTTTGACCTCAAAGAGAAACCTCTGCCGGTGTGTTGGGCTTGAAGAGTGAAGCTTTGGCGGTGGCTTGGAGGAGAGTGAGATAGAGAAGGGTCGGGTTGGCTGTGGAGGCCCTGGGTCAGGGTTAAGTTGGGGTAGAGAAGAGGAGTTGAGTTTGCATCTGAGTATTGGTGGTGGTAGAGGAGGAGTTGACAACAGATCTGGTTTTTTTCCATTCCAGCTGTAATCCTCTTATACCAAACACATGAAAACATTAAAACAAATCTAATCTTATCCTAATCCAATCCAATTATTATCTGAATCCATTCCTATCCTGGATGCCAAACGTGGCCAAAGTTCTAAACCGAGCATTTTGGTACACAAAATCTGAAAGCCGACCCACTATTCGTATAATTCGTTAATGACGCCGTTAACTCTATGTCATTAGTCATTTATTTAAGGGTAATTTAGTACTCTTTGACTCTCTCCTCTCCACAAACCCAAGTCACCCAACCACCTCTGATTAGAATTTCGAATAGATTTGTAGAGGACAACGGTGCTGAGTTCGGCCGGTGGGATTGACCGGAATAACAAGATCTCTGAGACTCCAGTGGTCTTGAATGTCTACGACCTCACCCCTATCAACAATTATTCAGTTTCATTCGGTCTCGGAATATTTCGCCCCAGTATTGAAGGTTTGGGTTTATTTTTGTTCTTCATGTTTTGGTGATCGATCTGGGTGTGGTTATGTATTGGTTTTCAATGTTTGCAATGGTTCTGAGAATAGGAAAACAATACTGGGTATTGTTAATTATGATGGATGCATCTATATTTTGGGCCAAGATTGGTACTTTAAACCTTGATGTAATTGAATGGAACACAAAGTGGTTAGAATAGCCCTAGATTCCAAGGTGGAGCTGTATGGATCTTCTGGGTCTTGAAGTTTTCACCTTTTTCAAGTAATTTAGTTTATGGGTCTTAGTTTACATTTTTCAGTATTGGTTTTCTTCTGGGACTCTTCGATCTTCTGGGACTATGGGGTTTATGGGTGTAGTTACTTTACAATGAGGTGGGTTTGAGCTGAGGAATAGAGAAGAAAATCTTATAGAGTTGTTTAGAGGTTTTGATCCTTGGTTCAGCCTATCTGGAAGTTGATTATGGCGCAGAGAGGCCGGGGAGCAGTGGCTAGGCAGTTGGCGAGGTGGTAGTCGAGGTCTTGGGTGGCTTGGTGGCGGAGCGGATCGGGGAGGACCAGAAGAGGTGGTGAGTTGGAGGATTTGGGTGAGTGGATTTTGGGAAAAAGATGAGGGGATGGTGGACGACGGAGTGGACGGAGTGACGATGATGGTGCTATAGTGGCAGGAGAGGAGGTGGTTGCAGTGGTCCATCCATGTGGCAGAAACTGATGATGAAAGGGTGGTGCTGCTGCATGGAGCAAGTAGGTGTGTGTGTGTGAGAGAGAGAGAGAGAGAGAGAGAGAGAGAGAGAGAGATGGGTGGCAAGAGTGAGAGAGAGAGAGAGACTGATTTACCCCTCAATTTATGCCAGGTAGCAGAGGATGAAACGTCTTTAGTGACGTCGTGTTTAGATAGTGGGTCGGGTTTCAGATTTCGTGTACCGAAATGCTCGGTTTAGAACTTTATGTATAGAAATTATTAGTGGCCTTAGTTCGTGTACTGTTTGCAAAATTTTCCCTTTCAATTATATATAGTAGTCTTTCTCCACACATGCTCTACATGTGCAAGTTATTATTATTATTTTTTTAGAAAATAAAAAAAGAAAAGAACGGAGTTAGTTATTGTAGAAAAAAGATAATAGAGAGAAAAGTGGGTTGTGGATACTTTTTATTTTATTT
Organism: Rosa chinensis; assembly: GCF_002994745.2. Lineage (NCBI taxonomy): Eukaryota > Viridiplantae > Streptophyta > Magnoliopsida > Rosales > Rosaceae > Rosa > Rosa chinensis. The sequence continues at coordinate 56,759,591 of NC_037092.1, forward strand.
TTTTAATAAAAATATATTTTGGAAATATCTTAATTATTCTTCTAATTTAATTAATTCTCAAAGTTTATTAATCTTTTAGGGTCATTTATGTTAAAATTCTAAATTTTGGCTAACAAACCATGTTCTCTTAATAATAGTATAGATAATACAAGATAGGCGACAAGATAAGATACATTGACAATGGTTTTCCATAATAGATTAGGATTTCTCATCCCTAGTTGAATACTAATATGTAATTTGTTTTCTACAATAGATTAGGATTTCTCATCATAGTTGAATACTAATTTGTTTTCCCATGTAGATTAGGGTTTTCTATCCCTACTTGATAAGAATATCGGGGGGCTTAAAAAACTACTATACTCCGTGGATAATTACGTAGGAAGTTTTTTTATTTTTTATTTTTTATTTTTTTTGTTAATTTTTTTTCTTTTATTAGTGAATTGATCATTTTATCTTTCTCAAATATTTCAGTTTAAATATTTTTTAATAGCCCAGTACCATTTGGTCTTGTGACATAAGTTTCCTTTTTGTAAGTGGGAGGTTGTGAGTTTGACTCACAAAAAGACTAGTTATTAATATGATAAAAATATATATATATATATATATATTTTTTTTAATATTTGAGGGATATTTTGATAAAATTTTTCTGTTTTGACTGACAAACTCTATTCTCTTATCTATAGGGGAAATGATCATTTACCCAATTTTAGGCACCAAATTGCCCACTTGCTCCACTAACATTTTTTTAACCTCATTTACCCAAAACACTCTAAGGGATTATTTCCCTAATACCCAATTAATTTTTATTTTTTTATTTTTTTGGGACTTTTTGCCCTCTCCTTCTTTCTCACTTAGAGAGAGAAGTCATCCTCCGCCTTGCTGTGCTTCGGTGACCAGTGGCCGGCCGCGGTCTCACGCGACCGGTGACCGGAATCCGGCGACCAGTCACCGGAATCCCAAATCCGACTACCGGACTGGTGACCAGATTCCGGCGTCTGAATTTATTACCCCCCAATAATTTTATTATTGCCCCCCAATAATCATATTATTGCTCCCCAATAAACTTGTTATTGGGGATCAATAATTAGTGAAAAATGAAGATGTTTTGAATTTTGAAAGCTTTCGGAGGTTTATCCATATAAATAATTTTATTATTGCCCCCCAATAATCTTATTATTGCCCTCCAATAATTATATTATTGCCCTCAAGTGAATTGCATAAACTCCCAAAATCAAAATGAATACACTAGAGACACAATTGATCAATTTATATGTTTAATTGTACATGTTTTTTTTTTTTCCTTCCTCATTCTCGGAGCTCAAAGTATACAAAAAAAAAAAAAAAAAGTATTCTGGGCACCCATCGGATTGTGAGGCCAGCTGTTTTTTTCGCCGGTGCTTCCCAGAAGACAAATTGGAGGTCGTGACTGGATTGGGAGGCGGAAGATGCTACCGGGGGTTGGAGAATTATATATAATTAGATTTATGTTTTAGGGAAGAGGATGCAGGGTAGATAAGTATGTCATTCTCATAAAATAATAATAATAAAATAAAATAAAATAAATAAACTAGTCTCTTCTATATGCCATTGATCCAGAATAACCCGTTCAAATTTAGCAAGAAAAGGTAAACAGTTCGGGTGGGAAGGCAATAAAAGGCGCAGGATCCTAAAACATTTGGGCCCAAAAGGCCACGCATTAGTCTTTACGATACGATCACATTCAATCCGGAAAATCTTTTATCTCGGAAGTTCATTCCTGCAGTCTCTCCCACACCATGGACTCAGGATCCGTCCACAGCGAGAATCCGGTCCAAGCTGAGCAAGAGACCCACACTCAAGGTATGCATGCTTTTTTGAGCTTTTTGGGTTTGTGATGAGGATCATCTGGAATTTCGTATCTATATTATTCTTTGGCTATGTTTTTGTGTCCCAAAATTCTGATTATGTATTTTCTTTTGGTTCATGTGGTTGAATTTTGTTCATTTTGGATAATTTAGGGTTTATGGTCGGTTGGGTTTAGTTCCACAAAAGTCCCGAGTAAAACTTTGGGTGTCTCTTGCGTTGGTTTCTGTCGTCCAGCGGCGCCCCAACGCTGACGAAGGCTCTCTGCCTAGTCGGAGTATGGTGGTTGCAGCCAGGCGGCTGGTTTTTATTTTTTATTAGGGTTATATATTTTTTGTTAGGTTTTTTGGTTACTGTTAATAAGGCCCAACTCCTTTGAGCTGGGGTTGGGTCACGTTGCGATGCCACGGTTATGGCGTCATCCGGGGGACGATTAGACTTATGTTTGGTTTACTCTTGTGGTCAATCTGCTGATATGCGATCCTTGCATGTGGTCTTGGTAGTTTTGAGACGTGGTGTAGAAGAGGACGTAGTCTTTTATGCTCTTGATTATAGGATTTTACTAAGAATCTCGGGTATATGTGATTTAAGTAGCCTTGTAAATGGGCATATAGTGGTTATAGTTCAGCCCTTATTGGCTCATCGTACCTGTAACTGCCTTCTCTTTGGGGTTTTGGTCTATGTCCGAACCCCAACCACCCCCCTCCCCGAATGTATGATTTCCGTGATTGAATAAATTTCTTTTTCTCTGAAAAAAAAGGGTTTTTTGTCTGTTTGCCAAGCCTGAAATGGAACAAATTCATTCTTTGCTGGGAATAAGTCAGATAAAAATTATGCCCACTTGTAAAAAAATGGCTAAGGACTTCAATCTAAGCTTGAAGCAGTGGTTCTTGTTAAGTTTTCAAGTGTTTGAATGAGAGAATAGGAAAGATAAGGCCTATGCTTAAATTCATATACTTCCTTATATGCTTCTCAAGCTTATGCTGGTGCTCCAAACTCTTGGAGAAAAAACATAGCTCTCGTATGGGTATGGATCCCCAGGCGAAGTAATCATACCAAATAGGGGTTCTTCCGAGTATTTGTCTATTTGGCTTAATGTTGCAACTTCATACATGTATTTAAGTCTCTGTTGCAAAAAAATATTTAACTGTTCCCCTTGAGATGCTTCTTATTTCTTCCCCAACACTAGTACAGTAAGTACTCGAGTCTTCTAATTAGGTGTGTTTTTGAATTTTGTTTTAGGGTTTGTGCTGAGGATTATGTGAGTTTTTCATCTATAAGTTTCCTTGATAATGTTTTCTACCTTGTATTTTTGTATCAACATTCTCCCTTTAGAAGATATTTACTATTGGTCTATGTAGGAGGTAAACTCAAAGAGAAACCCACTGACCAGCAGGGCAAGTATAAGGACCTAAAAATCTACATAGAAGGTATGCTTTTGATCTTTGTTTTAGGGTTTATAATGAATATTATCTGGACTTTCATAACCATCTTTTTTGTGTGGTTAGGTTTTATACCTATACTTCTGTGTATTAAGATTCTTCCTTTGGAATAAATTCACTTTTGGTTCTTGTAGAGAAAGAACTCATAGGGGTAGAACCCAAAGAGATATACAAATTTCACCTGGGACCAGATGACGAGAATCTAACCCTGCGGATTGATAAGGACCTGTTGATTCATATTCAAGGTATGCTTTTGATCTTTGTTTTGGGTTTTGTGATGAAGATTATCTGGAACTTTGTACCTATATATTTCATTAGTTTTACTTTAATTTCAACTATAATTTTGTGTATGAAGTGATTGAAGTCTCTTCCTTTATAATATATTTACTTTTGGTTTATGCAGGAAAAGAAGTCAGGGTTGTACAACTCAAAGAGAAATTTAGACGCCCCATAGGATCAGCCTGGCAGGGCGAGAATCCAGCCCAGCAGATCAATAACGAGATCCATAATCCAGATTTGTTTTATGGTTTGTGATTGACATCATCTGGAATTTTATGCATATACTTTTATTTTGTTGCATTTTTATTTGTGCATATCAAGCCCTTTAGAATATATTTTACTTTTGGTTTAAGTAGTAGAATTTTGTTCATGTAGGAGAACATCATTATTTTATTTGATTAAAATAGTTTTTAATTTATATGTTAGGAAAAAGCTAACCAGTATCTTTAAAAATAAATGGTACAAGTTCCTTCTCCAGCAATAACAAAGGGGACATTAAATGTCCATAACCGCTAGCACATAATCTGACATTGAAGAATAGAATACGGTACCTGCAAAAATGACTCATTGATTTATAGAACGTTGCAGAAAGAATTCCATTACTTATGTGTTCGGTTGTGCCCCACCCACATCCAAGTTTGTAATTAGTAGTATGTGCTCCAGAGTATGAATTGATGGTGGTAGAGTAGGGAAAATAAGTTTGGTCTTTTTATAGTCTGGAAAGCTTGGGTTCCAAGTTCTATAATCATACATTTTCTCTAATAATCACAATCATCAAATTATGGTCACTTGAGTGGGATAGTTAGCCAATTTGAGTTGGGACTTACTTCCTTGGCTTTCAACTTCCTGATCTCCACTAGTCCATAATTTCACTCTGGTCATTTGTGTATATAGTTACCATTTTAATTGACCAGTCTCCCTGCCCTCAATTTTAGGTTTGCCTAGAGGTTATCTAGTTTTGATCTGCAACGTTGTAATATTGATATGTTTCTTAACAGCTTTTGCAAATCATCCGGCAAAGAGGTTCCGTTTTGCAGATGATGATGATGATGATGATGATACTGACCTGTGTCACATATCTGGTATGCTTTTGATTTCTGTCTTGGGCTATGCGAGAAGTATTGTATGAAATTTGCTTGGGCTCTGTGTGTTGAGGAAAAGAAAGTGTTGTGTTTGTACTTTGTAGTGGTTTGTGTATGAGAATATCTCTCTCTCTCTCTCTCTCTCTCTATATATATATATGTGTGTGTGTGTGTGTGTGTGTGTTTGTTTTTCCAGATTGCTAATTGAGTCTAATTCTCAACAAAATTTCATTGTTAAAGTTTTGCTTTTATTTTTGGGAGTGACTATCCTTGAAATCTAATTGCTACTAATTTTTTTCCTTTCGTTCTGGAATACTTCATTCACTTTTCTATTCGAACTTGAATTAGTGCATTTCCTTTTTGCAGTATCGTGGTATGACTTTCCTAATGGCTAATACATTATTTACTGCTTACTTGATGGGAATAGTAGTGGAGTATTGAGTAGTTGGCTTGATGTTTAACAACTCTGAGTAATGTTGGCTATTTTTTTTTCCTTGCACTGGACTTATGATGCAGATGGTCCGAAGATCAAGGTTCGTAAGCTGTCATAGTATGATCAGCGCCTCTGTTGTTTTAGGGTAGCTTTGTTTTGACCTGCTTTTTATAAAAGCTTGATCTATTTCTTCTTCTGTTCTGTGCTGTAAGAATGTCAATAATTATGTTGTTCTGTGTCAACTGTAAATTTGTAACAGCAGTTGCATTTTGACTAGGTGCCTTGAGAATACGTTGGTGCTTCTATGTTTTCTTCGGTACAAGAAAAAAGAACAAGGCTATAAAGAGCCTCCAACATCCTAAACCCAAACCATTAAAGACGAGCATTAGCAGCAGACAAAGGAAGAGAATAAATCCAAGTAGCAATACCAGTAGAGTGGGTTGCATCAATCAGAAAATTTGCTTCACTCCAGACATGATTTTTTTTTAATCAATACATAGTAGTTTTTCATTCATCTCAAGCCAAAATGACACGAATACATACCTTTCATTGCCAACACAACGGGCAAGTAAGAAAGTGGCATGCTAGCACCATTGATTATACAATTAATGCTCACTTATTAAAAGTGAGCCTATAAAACTACGAAATAACATAGACCCACCCAAAACATAAAGAAAATAGTGATTAGTTGAGTCAATCTTCTGTCTCCTAGATCCCAAATGTGAAACCTCTTAGGATTTGAACTCATCACATTGGCCTTCATATTAGAAATTAGCTTGAGTACCTAAATTGGTTTGGACACCCATACTGAATTGGAATTCCAAATTGATCTGGACACCCAAACAACTGAGGGCACCCAACACTGGTGCCTTGCTCCACCAGTACTGCCACTATCTTCCGGTCAACGCCAACGTCGTTAAAGTGCATTGCCGCAACGTGCAACAGTTGTGGTCTTCTCCCTGCATCTAGACGTAACCTCCCCATGGCGTGGCCATCACATTGGTGCCATTGAGCTTGAGCGCGTCGTGAAGTGTGTCAAAAATCTCCGACGGGATGAGCTTCCATGACATGAAGACATTGGCGGCGTTTTGAGCATCGTGGGCGGCAACCAGGATCAACCCTGAGCCTAGGCGAAGCAGGCCCAGGCCTAGAGCCTCAAATTTTAGGGGCCTAAAAAAAAAATATATGTAAACCTGTAGATATATTTTAGGGGCCTCAAATTCCAAAGGTCTTATGTGCCATGTTGGCAATCCGTGTGACCTTGCTCTTAACCAATCAGTGCACAACATCGGGTCCTATAGATTAGAACTCCACTGCTTTTCTAATTCCATCACAGAGCAACTCCCAACCCACACTCTCTCTCAAATCAGGTCTGTGTCCAGGTCAAGCAAAACTGGGCTTCAATTTCCGGTAGGTAGGATCGCCTGGTTTCTTAAGTCCTGCCAATACGCCGAGCGTGTCGGCGCTAGAGCTCTGGTGTATCTTTCGGCTGTCCTTGAATACCTGGCTGCCGAGGTGAGTTTTAATTTTTCTTAATTTGCTCAATACTTGTTCAATTGAGAAATTACGGTTTCGGGAATTGGGGATCTGGATTTTAGGGATTTTGTATTTGTTTTAAATTAATTGGTTTTCAAATCGGGAGTTTGGGTTTCACATTTCTAAGTTTAATTTTGATATTTGTAGCTAAAGATTGGAAATTTGATTTTGGGTTTAAGGTTTGTTGAAGGGTGGAATGATGTTGATTTGGTTTTGTTAGCTTTATTTTTTGATGGGTTTTGCATTAGATGCTTAAAGTTTTGATCTTTAGGTTTGTGCTGATTTGGTTTATGAATTTGAGAATTTTGGTTTTGGAGCTTGCTGGCAACACAGCTAGGGACAACAAGAAGAACCGTATTGTACTGAGGTGTACAATCTCAAATCAGCTATGGTTTCTTGTAGAACCACCCTATATACTCACAGATGTAATATGTATACAAAGGCTATGTTGGCCGTTTCTATCTAAATTATGCATCATAAAATATCAGAATTTGCCCTTTTCTATTCTCAACATTACGAGTTTTACTTTGTTCTTTGATGAACTTGCAATTGCCCAAGGCATGTAGCAGTAGAGTTTCGGGGCCTCGAATTTTTTCTTGCCTTGAGCCTCCTTGAGCCTCCAAACTCACAGGGCCTGCTCTGGCTGCAACGCCGGGGATATTTTGAAAATTGAATTGGGGAAATTGAGTAATGGAAGTTGGAGTGAATTAGGGTATAAGAGTGAGAACCTGTAAGGCATTGAATTAGGGAAGGAAAGGGAAAAGAAGAGAGGGAGAAAATAGCAAGAGAAGCCGCCTCTACCTTTCATCCCCGCCTCCAGTTACTCCAACTTTAGGGTTTCAACCCCGGCTTCATCGACACCGTTGGCCCTGCTGTCTCCAAGTTCAGAGTCAGCGACGCTGTTTGCTCAGTCGCAGCTGTAACGCCCCAAACCGCACCTCACCAGCTTGGGCACGTCACAGTGTCGCGGGGCTCTAAAATATAAACTGAAAGCTCGATTCACATTCTAGAGGACCGCTAGGCATTTTGTTAGAAAACTTTTTGCAAAACACAACGGAAGCTACCAATGTTTTTGAGGTGAAAATCCTTGAATCGTTAGGCTCAATTTGTTCGTCTAGACTTGAAACTGAATGCTCACTCAAGAGGTACAAAATTTAAGGAATAAGAATTTAGCTAGATTTGACCCAAGAATAGTTTCACACAAGTTCCGGGACACAAAGTTTGAGAAATGGAAACCAAAATAAAGCCCAGAAGGTGGTTTACCAAACTTGTTCTGCACACCCAGCTCCGTCCGCCATTGTCCCGTCACCAGTGCACAGTACCTGCATCCATACTGTTGTAGGGGTGAGTTTTTGTCCTCGCTGCTCAACAGGAACTCTACCTCAACTAGACTCAAAACCAATAAACAAATATTTGGGCTGCCCAGTATGAAAACATATTTAAACCAAATATTTAAAAGAACGACAAACTTTAATGTTTTTCAACTTGAAAACCGATGCATGATGCTTATATAAATACGGCGCCAAAACCAAGTATTACCTGATGGCCGGTCCCATAGACCCACTACAAGACCTTACCTCAAATTTATTTATCACCAGGTAAGCGTAGCGAGAGCATCCACTACCTAGCTACACACACGTACCGGGCCCGTTATTACGATCGGAATACCCGGACGACCGGCGTAACTAACCCTCCGGAGGTTAAGGGGATCGAACCCAAGGAAGTCAGAGCCACCCTTCGCTCTCAAGCCATCACACATTTTCTCACGGATTGGTTAGTATGTATTGCATTTTACATAACCAAACCATACCACTTATCATGCATCACATTAATAAAAATATAAAAGAAAATCACCAACCGAGGAGAGTCCTGAATCCCTACCTGGATTCCGATGCTTTCTCTCACGTACTTCGAGAGTTGCGAACCTTCTGTTCCTCGGGTAACTGAAGTCCTAGATTTCGACATTCCGATAGTTAATAACTTTTGAATAGTTAAACGAAATCTCGACGATTAGTATATCGTCCAAACCAACTTTTCCTGGTTTTACCAGGAGTTGACCAAGGGTTGACCACTTTGACCATTTGACCATGTTTGACCAATCGAGGTAGACTCGATAATTACCTAAATTATTGAACATTGACTTGAAGTTACGTTATCGACCAAACATATATTGAGTGCACCCGATTACTAAGGCCACCCAATACATGTATAAACATTAATTTCTTTCCTCACTTATTATCAAACCACGAAATACACAAGCAAACCAATAACGACTTTACTAACGAAAGATCTCGAATTTACTTAACCGTTTTGCCGCATAGTAATTCCACGGAATTTACTATGGACACCCAAGCTTTATAGCTTCACCATATTTTTGATTTTTCCACAACCAATTCATTAATCATAACAAGACTCAATCCACAATTGCAAAAGCAGCAACAGATTCCACAACTTAGTCAAACTTACTTCCTAATTCAAAAATAAACTCTAAACACCCAGATTAGGACACTCTGACCAAATCGATAACCAGAGGAGCTCCAATTTCAACCGAGCTAAACCAAACTCATTTCAATAGCTTCTGATCAATACAACAAGAACAAAGCTCTGATTCAAGGTACATAATTACCTTTGAAAACGATTCCAGCCATACTTAGTTTCCTAAAACACAGCTGGAACTGGGTTAAGGGTGAACTGATGAGTTTGATGTCCACAGCCCAGCAACATTCATGATCTTTGGTCTGTAAGTGAAGTCGAGCGAGAAACAAAGCCCAGCAATGCCGGAAAAGCTACCGGCGTCGAAGAATTTCGACGGAGCCGAAGTCACCCAAGAACGAAAAACATCAAAACTTAATCCAATTCGTAAACTATGTACACAAACGTGTAGAGCATGACGAGGGGATAGTTTTTCATACCACTTGCAGCTCCGACGGTGGCTGGAAATTGCAGAACTCGCCGGAGAGACTCAGACCTTCTCACTGACATTTCTCCCTCCTCGTCCGGTGCATGGGCAATCGAAGACCATAGGCGTGACGGCGGCGACGAGACGAGGCGATAGACATAAATTTCTCGGCCAACGGTGGCCGGACGAAGTAGCGCTGGTCGGACCCTGTTGCCGGTTTCTGGGTTTCGTTTCGGGTCAGAGAGAGAACTCTGATTCTCTCCTCTCTCTCGATCCTTCTGGATCTCCCAACAGAGCACACATATATAAATAGACTGACCCCATTTAAGGATGAACGGCTAGGATCAAGAGGTGGAGTCGGTGGATGGCTAGGATCGCGCCATCTGTTTCCTATTTTCGTAATTTAATTTCTAAAATTCCTCAACTTCGGAAAATAGTAAAAATAATAGTTCGGGTCACCGGAAAATTCCCCGAAAATTTCCACGAACTCGTCGTGACGTGTACTTCATTATCCAACTTCTAAATTGAGAATTTCACTTCACGAAATTTTCTGAAAATATTCTCGAGTACTTTAACTTTTATCGAAATCGATAAGTAAATTATCGAACTATTTCACTTAAGCTCGATAAATTTTTCCGGGGCTCACAGCAGCGCTCGGGTCTTTTGCCCAGTTCATCGTCGTCGATCAGTCACTTCGTTGAGTTTTGAGTTGCGTCTTGGTTATATACGCAACTTTGATAATTATACTTGAGTTGAATTTGATTGCGGTTTGATTGTGGAAATTTTTGGTGATGGAAGGTTTGGAGTGCCGGAGGGGTGTAATCTAGTGGCTGCTGGGGCCACAAGCTATGTGGCCACCATATGAGTCCCAGAGCTACCAGCGTTGAGGAGAGAGATAGAAGAAGAAGAGGTAACAACAAAAGAAAAAAAAAATTAAAAAAATATATATATGTGAGGGTATAATAGACATTTTGGCGAAAGGGAGGCCACGTCAACAATTTAACTGAGATTTTGACAGAGAGTTAACGGCAAAAATTTATTGTGTGAAAATTGAGAGTTGGAGGAACATTTTGGTGAAATTGAAATGTCGAGATTCTATAAGTATTGTATTCACTCCCCTTTGAAAAACAAGTGTTAGACTAAAAGTGCACCTATCACTATCTATTATTCAGTTTGCAAATTGGATTTGAACTTTGATCATAAATAGGAGATGTATGTCAAGTACAATACCTAGAAACCTATTGAGATAATTAGATCAGCTCATGGGTTAGGAATCCATTAGTTCAATTGCAATTGTAATCCAAATTAGTGTTGCATTAGGCTTCTTGTTATTGGTGACTTGTTTTCTAAGAAACACTTTTATGGGAGGATTCTTAGGATCATTAACCTATATATATATATATATATATATATATATATATATATATAGATGGTATTGGTCCCTGCTCTCTCTGTAACAAAGCATAAAGTCCAGAAAGGAGCTTGAATCCAGAGTTGAGGAGAAGATCAATCGTAGTATCGTACTCGTTGTCAAGGTCAATTCGTGCAGCTCCAATGGCTCCCAACACAGAAGAAGGTTAGCAAAATAAATCTTGTATTTTAGTTCATATGGTGTTGATTAACATTAAGTGTGTTTATATTCTTGTGATTGATCATGGGATTTGATTTGCTCATTCAGTTTAACAATTGGTATTAGAGCATTAGGTTTTCACAAACATAAATCAATTTTTGGAAGAACCAAAGTTTTATTTTCAGCAAAAATTTACAAAATCTTGTTCTAAACCTTGCTAAAGAAAAAGGCCACGAGTGGGCCAGTTTTCAGAAAACCTTTTCGGCCCAAAACCCGCAGGCGCTGATCAGGACCCAATCCCATTTAGAACTTATAGGAGCATAAATGATACAAATATAATGTGGAATCCTTTACACTTTTCTTAGTTATTTCCTTTAAAAAGTCAGTTTTAACTTTGTTTTCTTTTTAGGTAGTTCGTGGAGTGATTCAAGAGAAATAAGAGCTTAAAGGGAGCAACGAGGCTATGGAACATAAAGTACTGATGTAGAGGACTAATTTTCATCAACCTTTTGGCCAGAAATTACAAGGGAAGTCCACGGAAATTGTTGTGCAAAACAGTTGCTGCACAGCAGAAAACTGCAGTTTCAGAATCAGCTTTCTGGGAACAGTTTTGAGGAGAAATTCTTGCATCCTTACAGCTGCACGTATGAAGAAAGGACCAGCGAACCTTAAAGACATGATGTTATACTTCAACAAGAGCCAAAGAACTGGTCAGAAGTGTCAACGAGGCAGCAGGAAATCAAATGCAAAGCAGGCTTCCCGATAAGGTAGAAACTGTCAGGTTTTCACGAAGCTTTTTGGGAGATCTTTTCCGGCTATTTAATTGAGTTTCTCCAGAAATTTGTTTATCAATATAGAAGATATGATTTCATAGAACATGTAGGAGTCAAGAACCATCCAGAAACTTGTCAAGACGAAGTCGTTTCTTGTCCAAGAATGAAGCTTCAGAGTCAGAAATCGAATCCTAGTCGAAACAGGACTGTTTGGCAGAAATCTTTTGTGGACGAATTTTGGGTGCATTTTTGGAAGGTTATTGCTGCTGCAAATATGAAGGAGAGTCCTATAAGGATTCCTCAAGTTTTTTAGAAGATTATTAAGGCTTGGAAATCATTTAATTGTGCACCAATCAGAGTAATCCTCAAGCAACTAGGGGAGGCTTTCAAAGCAGAATTGGAAAAGGAAACTTGGGCAGTGTTTCTCATACACATAGGGCTTCTGAAAACGTTGAAAATTACCACCCTACAGAACCATCTTCTGCCCTAAACCCTAGCACACAAAGTCTTGAAATTCCCAAGTCCTCCAAGAGCAAAAACCGTGCACACCATCATCCATCTTCATCAAGCCTTGCCGTGTACCATCTTGAGGGGGGTTCTTGCGTTCAAGGCTGCCTAAAAGTGAATTCGTGGCTCTCATCTTCTGCCCTTTACCGTTTTTATTTTCTTGTAATTCAAACTTATATGTTTCTAGTTGTGAATTTTGAGACAATGTGTGGCTAATCTACTTTTGTTAGGGGCGAGGTTTGAAGCCCCTAAGATATGTTTTTGACAATATTTTGATTCCTAGTTTCGTGATTGCTTTGTGGTGAAATTGTTTATTTGGTTTTGGTTTACAGATAACTCTTGCATGTTTATGTTTTATGAATGCGCACATAAAATATTATGATCATGTGAGTGGGGCTAGAAATAGGTATTTTAATCTCCTAAAAGGTTAATAATGCTTGTTTCAATGGTAGTAAAACCTATAGGACAATAGGTGAAACCAAATAAAAAGGATTGCATGCTAGGTAGGCGTTCCACACTAGTTTTGCGTACTTGTTCAATCAAACTTCCACATGTGATTAATGCTTAGAATAAATTGTTGATAGGATAGCGTTCTATACCTTGATTGTTTATTCTAAAGGCTTAGTAATGGTGCGTTCATCTTGCTTAAGTAATCTAGGGAAGTAATAAGAACTTTTGCATGCGTTCATGGTTTGTTCTTGATTGAAACCTTTTTCACAACTTAGTAATTGAAACTAGGATGATAAATTTGTCTCAAGCATATTTTGGTGGTGGATTTCCGAGTTCCTAACATCTTCATCCATATCTTTCAAAACCCCAAATCAGTTTCATTTTGAGGATTGCAGTGCCCTCTTCTATCCCCTATCTGTCCCTCCATCTTTCTCTCTTTTCTTTTTGTTGTGTGACGTTTCTTTTAGTGTTAGTTTTGTTTTGTTTTGTTTTCTTTTGTTTGATTAATATAGTTATCCTCAATCTCTGGCATCGAACGATCCTTGCTTATCCTTTACTACTGACGACTACATCATTGTAGGGTTAAATTGAGCGTCTATTTTGGGCGTATCAAGAACCCTGCTGCAGATGACCGTTATACTCTAACGATCATGTTCGATTTGGGGATTAGGGTTTTTGGTCCGAGATTGAAAGCGCAGAGGATGTTATGTCCTTATGGAATTCAAGACTCCAATCGCTGCGGATTAAGAAGCGGAACTGATCGATTGCTGCTTTTGGTTAAAAATTCATGCTTCTGCGATAAATTTTGCAGCGAATTAAGAATGAACAAGGTTAGAATTTCTGGAAATTCTGGTTTTAAAATTTGGAATATTTTTTATCATCGTAATGTACAAGAACAATAGAGGCATTCCCGGCGTGCACCTAGGCTCTAGATGGTGACCGGATGAAACTTAATTTTCAGAATTTGTTTTTGTGATGTGATGGTTTCCGGAATGAGCATGTTTTGAATATCTTGATGTCTTGATATGATTGTTTTACATGTAATGAAATTTCTATATATGATGATCCATGATGGTATAATATGACATGTGTTTAAATTAATCTCCATGTACATGCTTATTGTGCTAAAATGGCATATTGAATAGAAATTTTTTTTCATGATCTGAGAATTTAAAATGTTTGAAGGATATGTTGCACAAAGCAATTTTCTGTCTATTGTTCAAAATTCATTAAGATGAAGAAAGTTCAAGAACTTGTTTTTTTCTTGTAAACTGTATATGTATATTGTCTTCCAAAGAAGTGTGAGCTATATGGTTTAGAACGTGAAACAGCATTATGCATAATTTTGAGTTCAATTTTGGATTCTATGGACTTTTCATCTGTCACAAAGATGTTGATTGTCTTTAGAATAACATGAATTCACTGCTTGTGGCATAATGATAAAGAAATCTTCAGAATATCCTGTTATCTACTATAAAAGTGATATTTGATATTGATTACAGTACTTGGGGCTACATTACACTACTTTGGTATTGTTTTTTATTGCAAATTGTTTTTGTTTTCTGCTTGTGTGTTTATATGAATTGCTTTAGAATTAACACATGGATGCAGAACATTTTTTGACAAAACTTGTTTTGAGAACTGTTAAAACTAAAACTTACACTTTTCTTTTGTTTTGCTCCCTAGGAGTCACCTACATGAATTTGAATAACATCCAGATGCTTACTGGATCCAACTTTAAGGCCTGGAGGAGTGGTGTAGAGTTTTATCTCATGATGCATGAAAATATGGACTTATATTTTACTGATGTAGAGCCTTATGGAATAGATGCCAATAGCTCACCTAATGAGAAGAAATACTATCAAGATTGGCATAGGGCAAATTATAGAGCTAAGAATGTGATGGGGACTACCATGACTGATACTGTGAGGGGTATCATAGATGAACCAGCCTTAGCAGTGGACTATATGGATGCCATAGCTGAGAAGTTTAAAAAGAGCAATAAGGCTGAGGCAGCAAGGCTCTCTAAGGAGATGAATGAGTTAAAATATACTGGCAGTGGAGGAGTTAGGCAACACATTCTGAAGCTTACTGAGTTAAATGCTAGACTCAGGGATCTTGATTTGGGAGTTAAGGATGTCCCAGCTTGTTCACAATGCCTTAGATTCTCTACCACCTAGCTTTAATACCTTGAGAACTAGCTATAATGCACAGAAGGAGAGCTGGACCTTGAATGAGCTGATAGCTATTTGCGTGGATGAGGAGAGTAGGATGAAGAAAGAGAAGCGGCCCTCCACCTCTGTCAACCTAGTAGAGAAGCCAAAGAAACAGAACAAGCTCAAGCCTAAGAAAACTATAGCTAAGTCATCAGGAAATACTACAGCAGCTAAAGTCAACAAGCCATTTAAGTTCAAGTGCTACTTTTGTAAGAAAGTGGGACACATGAAGAAGGACTGTACATGTTTTAAGGCATGGCTTGTGAAAAAGGGTAAGATTAATTTATTTAATCATTTAGATACATTGTCGTTAGAAGTTAATTTTGTTAACATTGAACCTCATTCTTATTGGTTAAATAGTGGCAGCCCCTTATATATTACGAATTCTTTGCAGGGATTCATAAGGAAGAGGAAGCCAAGAAGTGATGAAGCTAACATTTACATTGGGAATGGAATGAGGATTGCAGTCAAGGCAGTAGGATCTTTAAGACTAGATTTGGGATTAGGAAATTTTCTGGTTTTAGATAGTGTTGATTATATTCCCTCCATTAAGAGGAATTTACTTTCAGTTAGTCTTTTGATTAAGAGTGGATGTAATTTTTACATTGGTTCTAATGGAATAAATTTTTTTAAGGATTCTCTTGATTTCTTGCTTAAAGAGTATTCTACTTTTGGCTCTGGTGTTATTGTGAATGATTATTTTAGACTGAATTGTTCATTAAGTCAACAAGAAACTTTACTTGTTTAAAATAACAGTAACACATCAAGCATAAATACCATTACCGGTGTAAAAAGAACTCTGCATAATGAAAAATCTGCATACTTGTGGCACAGGAGACTTGGCCACATATCAAAAGATAGATTGAAAGTACTTGCGAAAAATAAAACACTTCCAGAACTAGACTTTGAGGATCTTGAAAATTGTATTGAATGTTATAAAAGAAAAATGACAAACTTAAGAAAAAAAAATGTCAATAGAAGTAAGAAATTGTTGGAATTAATCCAAACAGATATATATATATATGGACCATTTAGACATAAGACAATATGTGGAAATATTTACTTCATTACCTGTATAGACGAATTTTCCAGGTATAGCTACATCTACTTACTGTCAGAAAAATCACAATCACTTGAGGCTTTTAAAATTTTCAAAACTGAGGTTGAACATCAACTGGGTTTGAAAATTAAGGTTGTGAGGTCTGATTGGGGGGGGGGAGAGAGAGAGAGTTTTATGGCAAGTATACTGAGCAAGCACAACAAAAGGGTACTTTTGCATTATATCTGCAAAGTGTAGGCATAAAAGCTTAGTATACAACACCATATAATCCCCAACAAAATGGGATAGCTGAAAGGAAAAATAGAACTCTATTAAATATGGTAAGAAGTATGTTGTGTACTTTTAGATTGCCTAAGATGCTTTGGGGAGAAGCTTTAAGAACTGCAAATTACCTTTGCAACATATCCCCAAGCAAAGCTGTAGATAAAACACCATTTGAATTATGGTGTGGTAGGCAACCAAGTTTATACCATTGTCATGTCTGGGGTTGTAAAGCTGAAGCAAGGATTTATAATCCAAATTTAGAAAAGCTTGATCCAAAGTCTGTAACTTGTCATTTTATTGGCTATTGTGAAAAGTCTAAAGGCTATAAACTTTATTCACCTCATTATTCACCCAGAGTTTTTGAAACTAATCAAGTTAAATTTTTAAGTGAAAGTGTCTGCAATACAAATTTTGAGGACTTATCCTCATATTTTGAAGAAATTGTCGAAATTGTGGATAACCTAGCAGTAAGCCAGGCATTCAAAATAATTTATTAAACTCAGGATTGGCTCAAAGTCAAAATCTAGTTGAAGATAAAAATTCTGTAGATGAAAATTTAGAGGCTAATGATCATGTTTCTGAAATGGCTAAACTAGACTTAGGGCAGGAGCAAGCACAAGAAACCTCAATTGAACCTCAAACTGAAACACAACCTGAACCTTAGCCATAAACTAAACCTCAACCTCAGCCCGAGCCACAACAAAACCAAGTTATGGTACCTAGAAGATCACAGAGAGTGAGGAAACCAAGGTTTGGAGGGGAGGATGATATTTATGAAGTTTATTTAAATGAAGTTGAGTCTGCATTATCTGATGACAATGATCCCACTAGTTTTAACAGGCAACTAACAGTAAAGATTCTGATGCTTGGACTCAAGCAATGATTACAGAACTTGAATCAATGTATAAAAATGGTGCATGGGAGCTTGTGAAGCCAAAAGAAAATCACAAGCCTATTGGCTGTAAGTGGGTGTTTAAAACCAAAAGAGATGCCAATGGAAACATAGAGAGACATAAAGCTAGACTAGTTGCTAAGGGTTTCACACAAAAGGAAGGGATAGACTTTACAGAAACTTTCTCACCTGTTTCAACTAAAGATTCATTCATAACCTGTTTCAACTAAAGATTCATTCATAATCATAATGGCTTTAGTGGCCCATAATGACATGGAATTACATCAAATGGATGTAAAAATAGCTTTCCTGAATGAGGAGCTGGAGGGAGAAATCTTCATGGTACAACCCGAAGGTTTTATTTAAGCAGGATACGAAAATATGGTCTGTAGACTTAAGAAATCCATTTATGGACTCAAACAAGCTAGTAGCTAGGCAGTGGTATAAGAAATTTGACTCAGTGGTTTCATCTTTTGGATTTTCTGAAAATCTTGTTGTTGAGTGTGTTTATCTTAAAGTAGTTGGAAATAATTTTATCTTTCTTATCCTGTATGTGGATGACATTCTTCTTGCTAGTAGTAATGTAAAATTGCTTAAAGATACTAAAGCCTTCTTGTCAAATAATTTTGACATGAAGGATCTGGGAGAAGCATCATATGTACTAGGAATTGAGATTAAGAGAGATAGGAAGCAGGGATTGTTGGGATTGTCTCAACAAAATTATATTTCAAAAATTCTGAAAAGATTTGGAATGGAAACATGTGCTACTAGTGAAGTACCAATGTTTAAGGGAGATAAACTAACCAAAAATCAGTGTCCTAAAACTGATGTTGAGAAAACTGAGATGGAATCAATACCATATGTTAGGCTAGTAGGGAGTTTGATGTATGCACAAGTCTGTACAAGGCCAGACTTGTCTTTTGCAATTGGAATGCTATCCAAGTTTTAGTCAAATCCTGGACATGAGCATTGGACAACTGGTAAGAAGGTTCTAAGGTACCTGCAAAGGACCAAAGACCATATGCTTGTGTATAAACGTGTGAAAAAGCTTGAATTAGTTGGCTTTACAGATTCTGACTTTGCTGAAAATTATCGTACATTATGAAGTCAACCTGTGGCTATGTTTATATGCTAGCAGGTGGTGCAGTAGCTTGGAAAATAATTAAGCAGTCATTAATAGCTACTTCCACCATGCAAGCAGAGGTGATAGCTATATATGAAGGAGTTTGTGAAGGTTTATGGATTAGAAATTTTATTTTGGAAACCAAGTCTTGAGTGATCTAGTTACTGGTAGTTTGAAAGTGTTTTGCAATAATGAAGCTGCTATGTTCTTCAGTAAGAATAGCAAAAGTTCACACAACTCTAAACATATAGATTTGAAATTCTACAGTATCAGGAAGAGAGTTAAAGATGGTGAAGTTGAAATTGCTGGAATAAAGATAGTTGACTAGCTTGTAGATCAATTTACTAAGGCATTGTCAGTAGCATCTTTTAAAGAGCATTCCAGGAATATGGGAATTCTGTCGAGTTTTGAAGATGCTTAAGTTCAGTGGAAGCAAAATGTTTTGAGAAAATTGTTTTCTAGTTTAGTTTTATTTAGACTCAGTTCTTGATTTTCTGTTTTGAGTTATGTAACAGAACTGCTTGTACTTCATGTTTTGATTTAATAAAATGAGGTATTTTTCAGTTAATGGTTTAACAGCTTTATTTACTTTGTTAAATTTATGGCTGCTGTACAATTTATCAGTTCATTTATTTTATCAAGTGGATTGTAATATATGCATATATTCAGTTAGAAGCAAACATTGATCCACTGTGTGTAAAGAAAATTGTGTTTGCATTGTCATTTTGATATTCAGAATGCTTAGGTTGACTGGTGTCAAATAACAACTGCATTTTGATATGTAATGTTATTTGATTGCATCACATTAAGTTTGAATTCATGTGAAGTGCATAAATTGTTGCTTTGTGATCTAGAACGAGTATGCTCATTTGAACATGCCTATTTCTTGATTCTAAAATGGTTATGCATTTTGACATAATTGAATGGATTTAAGGTACACTTACATCTCAGTGCACACTTCAGCTATTTCTGGAAATTGTTTTGATTCAGTTTGTATAGACAATAATGGTCCAAGTGGGAGAATGTTAGACTAAAAGTGGACCTATCATCATCTATTATTCAGTTTGCAAATTGGATTTGAACTTTGATCATAAATAGGAGATGTATGTCAAGTACAATACCTAGAAACCTATTGAGATAATTACATCAGCTCATAGGTTCGGAATCCATTAGTTCGATTGCAATTGTAATCCGAATTAGTGTTGCATTAGGATTCTTGTTATTGGTGACTTGTTTTCTAAGAAACACTTTTATGAGAGGATTCTTAGGATCATTAACCAATATATATAGATGGCATTGGTCCCTGCTCTCTCTGTAACAAAGCATAAAGTCCAGCCCCATAGAAATGAGCTTGAATCCAGAGTTGAGGAGAAGATCAATCATAGTATCGTACTCATTGTCAAGGTCAATTCGTGCAGCTCCAATGGCTCCCAATACAGAAGAAGGTTAGCAAAATAAATCTTGTATTTTAGTTCATATGGTGTTGATTAACATTAAGTGTGTTGATGTTCTTGTGATTGATCATGGAATTCGATTTGCTCATTCAGTTTAACAACAAGGTCAAAAACTGTCTTGGTATCCCAAAATGGGTTGTTTTCTGAAAATTTCTCACGTTTTAAAGTATAAGTGCCTAATTGATCATTTTCATCAAGTGTTTGCACTCGATGGTAATGTAAAGTCGACAATTCTTCTGGCACAGATCAGTAGAAATAATTAACAGGACAAAAAACTGATTTAATTTACATTCACGGCTTCAGACAGAACGGACTAATTAATCTAGACCAAACTGGCCCTAAAACAAAGGGGCCGATCACGCCATTTATACCTTTCCCACCTAGTGCATCGGACCGTCTGCATCACAAGTATGCAAAATAAAATAAAATCAGCCATATACTTGATACGCGTACTAATAAAACATCAGGCCAACTCCAAACACAGTAGGTAAGCCAGAAAAAACTTTATGATATAAGCCCTTCCATATTTATATAATGGACTCCGACCAAAAAAATTAAAATTAAAATTTATATAATGGCCCTTTCTCTTTGTATAGTCCCAAAGATAAGAGAACAGCTTTTAGGGCAAAAGTAAGAAAGTCCTTGTGGTTTTGGGTCACAAACAATTTTGCCTCTGCGGTTTCAAAATGTTTAATTATAGTCAACAAGAAAGCTTGTGCCTCTGACATGAGCGATTCAAATCATCTTTTCAGCATTATGTAACACGTTGGTTTTATCCCTCCTTCAGTGTTGAGTTTGCAAAATATTGATGACACTGGTTATATCCCTACCACTGTAACCAAATCACTTTACTTGCATCTCTCCTTGGCCAGAAAAATGGCTCAGGAAGGGAACATACCTGACAGCATTTCAATTAAGCTAGAAACCTAGTTTTTTTATTTATTATTATTATTATTTTTTTAATCACATATTGGTTCATACATTGGTAATAAGCAAGAGGATATGCAAAGAAGAAAGAACAGATTCCAAAGAGAATGACTTGGAGGATTTCTGCTAATTGTCACTTTGATCTTGAACTAGGAGGAACCCATAGTTTCAAAACCAGCCCAGACCTTTTTCAAAAAATAAAATCACCCAGTGAAAGAGAATAGAATGAGAGAAGACGTGGATATGTTTGAGTGTGTATAAGTGCATGATAAAATTAACTTTAGTTGATCATATTCATCATACGCTTGTTTTAACTTTTTGGGTTGATCATGTGCTTGCTCAATTGATAACCTGCATATAAAACCAGAACGACCAAGTTGGAGATGAAAATCTTCATAGGTCTAAATGGGATGAAGGAGGGTTCTGATGTTTAAATACTGAGAGGACGATTTCAACACCTCATCGTGAGGGGAACATGTCTCTATTGACAGAATCGGGAAAGGTTTAGGACCAAAATTGAGTAATAGTTTAAACCACAAGACTATAATCAAATATTAAAAACCACAAGGACAAGATTGATTATGACCCCAGACCATAGGGACCATTTCAAACTTTCACCCAAACTTAATTGTTGAGAACTAGACATAATTAACAAACAGGAGAAACAAAGACATCAATTTTTATTTCCTAATTTATTAAATAGTTTTCCTAAATCAAATATATCAAGATAATGTATTTCACAATTGTATTTAAAAAAAGAGGGGGAATTCTCAAACACAAGATGGCAGAAATAAAAAACATACCAGATGGCATCTCATCATCTGATGCATCTGGCAGATAAAACCTTGTCGCGGGAGTAGCATCTGTACTCTTACCACTACCACCAGCTGTTGACAAATACATTGATATTATGTTATTGAAGAACATAAACAGATAATCTCTAGGCAAACCAACAGTTAAAGGTATAAAGAGTACGGACTGTACTGGTTTTCGATATGAATAATATAGGACAAAGTAGGGGTATTGTGTTGAAAGTCTTGTACGGGTGAAGTTTAGTGTTGTAATCTGTAGTGTGAAGGAGGGTGTTGTGGATAGATGTCTGGGATAGAAAGAAAAGAAACTAAGAAAGAAAAATTCTGGAATATCACCATAAATATTCTTGGCATCACACCAAGAATTCTCAAAACATTAACACAATCAATCTCATTCACTCTGAGTTTGAGAAGTCAAAGAGGCTGTTTTATATAGAGCTACAGTGGATACTTGAAACACCCACATTAATAGCTCTTGGATGCCTAAAGCAAAATGTCTTGGGAAAACTAAAACATGACTCAATACAAAGAACATGCAACCTAAATGAAACATCTAGAAGACACATGAAAGACTACAACAACTAGAAAACTCCAGCAAATCTACTTCTTTTATTTCTTCGTCATTTCAATATGTTCCTAAGTCAGCCTCTGCTCTCTATTAATGAAGGAGGGAGCATCTCAAGGCCCCCTAGAGTTGAACATTTCATGCGATGCAAACTTAAATGCATGTATGAATTGTAACATTAGACCAAATAGAAAAAAGATAAGACAACAGGATATAAACCCGACATAGGGCTTCAAACTTAGAAATGTTAAAGAACTAGCCAGGTTTGGAAGACCCCAGACTAAAATTGATTTTGAAAGCAGAAGAAAAATAGAAAGGGAGAGTTTGAAGCAGCAAACCAGAAAGGAGACTCGAGTAGAGGACCGTCACTAGTGTTGAGGGAGAAGAAACTGCAGTCTGTTCATTCCTATAATTTACATCTCCCTTTTTAAAGCACCTCTATCATGTATTTAATGACAGTTGTCTCTATATCTAATAACTAACCCCCATTATGTTCTAATTTCCAACATAACAACACTATTTACTTCTTTCCAAAATTTGGATGTTCCAAACAGGTTGTACTTTTCCAAATATATATAAAACAAACCAAAAAGGGACACAGTAGAAATTCGTGCCCATTTCCGATTCCAATCAATAGGTAACATTGGTAATGATCCTTAATATCAACATTTCAAGTCTTTTCCCCACCAACACATAATGACTTGACTTTGACAGATAAATGCGATTATTTCCTTTCACAGAATGAATTAAATCAGGCATGAACTGATGCCTCTAAGGGCTAATCAGCTCAATGGCCGGTGGACTGGTTGGTTAAAACATACTCATATACACATGATTAGAGAGAGACATCATCGACTAGTGGAAATGAAGAAGTTGATAGCCAAGAGAATAATTCCATCATCGAATTGGCTGACTATCCCACTAAAGTGACCATAATTTGATGATGGTGATCATTATAGAAAAAGTGGGATGATGAAACTTGGAACACAAGCGTTCGTGCATATAGAAAGATCGATTAACCTTATTTTCCTCTATACCATCATCAACTAAGCATATACTGCCAATCATATTCCAAACACGGATGTGGGTGGGCACCGGGCTATTGAACACAGAAGTAATGAAATTCTTTCTGCAACATTCTACACATTAAGGAATCATTTCTGTAGGTATTCATTCTTTTCTTTGGTGTCAGATTATGTGCTCGTGGTTACGGACATTTAATCGCTCCTTTCTTAAAATTGAAGAAGGAATAAGTTCCGTTTCTTGTTGAAGATACTGGTTATTATATTGACACATAAGGAAAAAAAGTTTGCTGATCGAGTAATAATATAAATAATTTGACATGAAAACTAAGAATTCGACATGACATATAGAAAGAAAAATATATATATAAAATTCCAGATAATTCAAACCCTAAAACAAATATCAAAAAGCATACCTGGAATATGGATCTCCTGGACCCTGTTGATCTCGCTCTTGCTGGGTCCTGATCCCAGAAGGCAACTGGGTTGCTCTTTGAGTTCTTCATTCATTGGTTCTCCTACATAAACGGAAAGTAATTAAACATGAAGGGAGAATCTTGATATACAAAAACATAGGAATAACATGTAACGAAAGAAAAAATATACGAATATAATTCCAGAAATTCTGCATCAAACCTAAACAATAACAAAAGCATACCTGGAATATGGATCTCTT
The DNA here is from genome assembly GCF_002994745.2 of Rosa chinensis. NCBI lineage: Eukaryota > Viridiplantae > Streptophyta > Magnoliopsida > Rosales > Rosaceae > Rosa > Rosa chinensis. The sequence continues at coordinate 56,783,415 of NC_037092.1, forward strand.
GGTCAATACAGATCTGCTGGGCCAGATTCTCGCCCTGCCTGGCATCAGCCAGGGGAATCCTGAATTTCTCTCTGAGATCTACCACCCTTACTTCTCCTCCTACATAAACCAAACGTAGATATTTTTTAAGGTTAGAAACTTTATAGTTTATACTTTATACACACAAAAAATAGGTTTAAACTAACCAAAGAAATATATATAGGTACAAAATTCCAGATAATCTTCACAAACCCAAAGACCAAAAGCATGCCTTGAATATGGAACAACAGGTCCTTATCGATCTGCAGGGATAGATTCTTGTCTCCTGGTCCCAGGTGGAATTTGTATATCTCTTTGGATTCTACCGCTACGAGTTCTCGTTCTGCATAAACCAAAAGTAAATATGTTGCGAAGAAAAAATGTTGATACACAAAAATATAGTAGAAAACGTAAACCAAAAAAAGATGGGGCTGAAATTCCAGATAATTTCCATCACAAACCCTAAAACAAAGATAAAAGGCATACCTTCAATGAAGAACTTTATGTCCTTATTCTCGCCCTGGTTGGATACTGATAAACCAATAGTAAATAGTAAATATAATCTAAAAGGAGAATCTCGATAATCTTCATCACAAACTAAAACTAAAGCAAAGGCGTACCTTGATTAAGAATCTCCCAGTCCTTATCGATCTTCTGAGGCAGATTCTCGCCCTGCTTGACAGATCCTGATTCTGGGTGGCGTCTAGGTTTCTCGTCTTTGAGTTCTCCGCTCGCCATGGTGTGAAAGACGGGGGGAGATCGACCGATATCATCGCAAAATCCCGCTAGCACCTTCTTATTGGGCCCTCACACATTAAAAAAAAAAAAATATATATATATATATATATATATATATATATCTTATTTATGGCGAGTTTTTGTCGCTGCAGAAGCAAGACCCATAAAAAAGGGGCAGGATCTTCAATTCCTCACACTTACGAGTTACGGCAGGATTTGAGTGCGAACCACTTTGTTCACACCTTGTAACTTTATTTATTGAAAAATTAAAATATTCTAAAATAAAATTACAATAAAAGAGTTTTATTAAAAATTAGGATTAATTTCAGTTTACCCCCTTGAGGTTTGGGAATGACATCCCATTTATTCTCAATTTTAAATTTTTATCCCCTAAACTTTTTAATTTCAATTAGCCGTGTCCAATTTCTCTTATTCCGTCCAAATTGGACGTTAACTCTAACGGTCGGACCCACTTTAAGGGCTAAAATGTAATTATAATAGGTTTATAAAAACAAAAAAATACTCTAGGGGGTTGAAAGCCGCTCGCTAGTCTACTATATTTGTGATATATCTCTGATAAAGTGAAGAATTTTAGGATAAAACCCCAATAAAGTGAAGAAATATCTGTGTAAAATCATTTTTTACATATATTTACAAATAAAGTGTAAAATCGTGAAGAAATATCTGTGTAAAATAATTTTTTACATATTACATATAAAGTGTAAAATTGTTTTTTACATATATTTCTTCACTTTATTGGGGATATATCCTAAAATTCTTCACTTTATCGGAGATATATCACAAATATCGTGGACCAGCGAGCGGTTTTCAACCACCTAGAGTATCTTTTTGTTTTTGTAAACCTATTATAACTTGTGGTGTATAGGCTAAAGACAAAATAAAAAATAAAAAAAATAGGAAGAAAAAAAAAGGATTTTTTTAAATAGTTTTTTTTGTCTTGAAATTACCATTTTAGCCCTCAAAGTGGGTCCGATCGTCAGAGTTAACATCCAATTTGGACAAGGCTAATTGAAATTGGAAAGTTTGGGGGGTAAAAATTCAAAATTAAGAATAGAGGGGGTGACATGATGACACCCTCAAACCTCAAGGGGGGTAAACTGAAATTAATCCTAAAAATTACAATTTGTTTTCTTATTTTCTATAGAACACATACTTAAACTTGAAGCTTGATCATTTCAATCATCTTTAAACCCTAACACTTTCTTTTTTAGCATTCATCATTTTCAATTGTTCTCATGTTATGTTAACAACTATGCCTAAAAAATATTAACGCTAATAGAGTCTGAAAACATCTACTTAGAGCCTGAAAATGAGGTAATGACGTTTTTGTTTTCTTTTTTTCAGGTTGGATTCTCTTGCTATATGAAAACATACATACACATATAGGTCATTATCATAGAATTGAGTGTAGACACCAATTTTTTTCATTTTGTAAGACAGTTGGATTATTAAAGAAGGTTGGACTAATGCTAGGTATATTGAGTTGAATGTAGTGATGGCCGACAAATTCGTATGAGGTGACAATGAAAAGTGTAGTCTTTATTGTGGTTTTTGGATTTTATAAAGCTTAAAAGACTATCAAGCAGCTTTTTTGCTATATCCTTTGTTGACAATTTCATGATTATCATTCAAACCTGTTCATTTTTCATGGACCAAATAGGTAATGTTTGACCATCCAGCAATTGGTGAGTAAGGCGGCAATTGTTAACTAATTGTATCACATATTTGATTTCCTGTTGGTTCTAACATATAGTTCTTTTTCTTCTTTTTTTTGATCTGGAATATATGGTTCATATATATATTTTTTTATATCTGAAATATATGGTTCATATTAACAATTGGTTTCCTCTATTTGCTACAGATTTGGTTTCCTCTATTGGCATCCTTTTGCCATATCCTCTGCATTTGTGTTAGAACTAAATAGTTGTGAATAGGTTTCTCGATTGGTTGCATATTGACTTCCAAACCTACTAAAAGTTGACTAAAGCATCAGATTAGACCCGGTAAGTCCGTTCATTTATTGTTTCCCTGGTACTGATCTAATCCATGATCTGAGATGCATTACATTGACCACGGCTTCCCTCTATGTATTGAAGCAGAGAAGGTAGTGGGGAAGCTGGTGGACTTGAATATTGATTTCTTGAAGAGCATATATCCTAAGATCGAGTTGGAAGGCCCTCGTCTTTGCTTCTTGTATAATGGGTTTTGCAGAGCTCCCTGAGGAGGTTGATCATTTAAGCTTGATTATGAGGATTTCCTGCATTCTAAAAAAAAAAGAGCATGTAGGGTGAACAAAGCAAACTTGAAACTAAAAAAATATATGTAGGGTGAGAAGAGCATGTAGGGAAAATGGTATTTTGGGTACTATAAATGGGTGATCAAAGTAAACTTGAAACTAAAAAAATATAGGGTAATTATCACAAATGGTACCTGAACTTATCATCTATCTTATCGATGGTACCTGAACTTCAATTTTGATCACAACTGGTACCTGAACTTTTCGATTTTATTTCAAATGGTACCTATCACTAACTTCCGTTAATGTTCCGTTAAAAACTGACATGTGCTAAACATGTAACTCATTTTTCAAGGATAAATTTGTAAAATTACCTTCTTCTTTTTTTTTTTTTTGTAATATCACTTATTTTCACTTATATTGTGGCAATATGGCTATAAAAAAAATGAGACTATCAAAAGGAAAAACTTTCAACTTCAATTAAAAATATATATGAATGACAGGAAAAAAAAATTACGAAAGTTTTGATAAGTTTTTGGTTTTAAATATTTTATAGTTTGTCAAAAAAAATGTTTTATAGTTTTATTTGAAATGTTTCGTCTGTATCTATAAAAAATTAATTTTTGTTGAGATCTTATTTTTAAATTTTATTTTCATAAGAGGGTAGAGATACATTTTTAATTTTATTTTTAATTGAACTTATATTTTTATGAACATATTAATTGATCAAAATATCTAGTAAACAAAATTATTTTAATGGGTATTTTAGTCAAACTACTCTTGAATATAGGTCATGTGTTTTACACATGTTAGTTTTTAACGGAACATTAATGGAAGTTAGTGATAGGTATCACTTGAAATGAAGTCGAAAAGTTCAGGTACTGGTTGTGATCAAAATTGAAGTTCAGGTATCATCGATAAGATAGAGGATAAGTTCAGGTATCATTTGTGATAATAACCCAAAAATATATGTAGGATGGGGGGAGGATTCAATGCACCGACGTGCACTTGCACCGACATAAATGGATTGTTAGATTATATTAAATATACTCTTAGGTTATTAATAAAATAATAATTATAAATATCAATTGTTGAGATCATCTTATAAGTTTGGGTCATTTATGTGCATAGAATAATTTTCAGTAGGTTGGGAAGAGCATGTAGGGTGAACAAAGTGGTTCCTAGGGTGGCAATACCGCACCCTTTAGTTTTTGTTCCATCCTTTTCTTCCTGCAACTAAACCAGTCTCTCCATCAATACAAGACCAAGCCTTCCACACCATGCCCACGCAGATTAGCTACAGCAGGGGGGCACGAGAAGTCAAGGTGGAAGAAGTCATTTTGAAATTAAGATCCGACCTGAGCCAGAAGAGTTCGAATTCCCTGCAAATCTCTAGGCCCCGGGAGATCAATATTCAAGGTGCGCTTGTGTTATTATCTGGAATTTCAAACCCGTATTGTTGTTTGGTTATGTTGTTTCTTTTATACCTTATATTTGTGTGTATGATTCTTCCTTTGAATATTTTTACTTGTGGTATATGCAGGAGGAGTACTGACGGTGGAAGACTGGCAGGAGAAATTCAGATACGTGAAATCAGGTTACGGTCATGGTCACGGCGAGAATCCAACCCAGCAGATCGATAAGGACCCGGACGAGAATCCAACCCCGCAGATCAATAAGGACCCGGAGATCAATATTGAAGGTATGCTTTTGCATTTTTGTTTAGTACTACAAGTGGTTTTTTTTTTCCTTTTTTTTTTGTGTGAAAATTCTTCTCTAGAATATATTTACTTTTGGAACAAGTTCCTTTGTTGTGATCGGTTAGAATTAGGAAATCAACATCAACTAAAACACAGCTAATAGAGAATCAAACATAGAGACAGGAACACCACTAATATCCTGGGCACTTTGCCCTCCAATATTCCCGGAACTCCTTCACTCAACCTTTGAGTGGTAATCTCCTGCAGAGCTTGCTCCTCAGTTTCTCCTTGAAGTGGAATTTCATCACTCTCATTGCAGTGGTATTCTTGGCATCCTGCCTGCCGCTCCTGCTGCTTGCCTTGCTAGTCGCTCTATTCTCCCTCACTCTCTCTTTGGAGGGGTATTCTGTAAGTCTCCCATTGGAGCGGAATTCCCTCTTCCTTGCAGCATGTGCCACAGTTCTTGATTGCCTTGCTTGGCCTCACTCTCTCTCCTTGAATGGAATCCCATGACTCTCAAATTGGAGCGGTATCCTCAGCAGCCTGTGTTCTGCTCCTGCTGTTTTCTATTGATTCTATGAGCCTAACCTCTTTATATAGGAATAATAACTAGTTCCTATTGGTTGTAGGCAGTGACGCCTTTTCCCTTTCTCTGACCTGCAAGGTACAAAAGCAACAAAAACTAATTGCAGTAGGAAATCATTCATTGGCTGGAACTGTAGTCCGCACAACAGGCTTCTTAATGATGGGGACAATTATGTAACCTATAGCACATAATTCAACATCCAAGAGGAGAATGGGGTACTTGTGAAAATGACTCCATACTGTTGCGTGAAAAATGACTTTACTTTTCTGGTTAACCGTCTGGCCCCCCGCCATACTCACCCATATCAAGGTTTGGAACATTTGATTGTGGAATATGCTTCAGATATGAGTAGGATAGTTGCCAATTTGAGCTAGGAGTTACTTCCTCAGCTATCCCACCTGGTCCATGATGCCAGTCTCTAGGTAGTGGGTATATTGGTACCGCTGCAACCAACCATTTGCTCCTGTTGAGCTTATTGGGCCATGAGTGGCGTTGGGTCATGCGTGCTTTATGCCGATTTACTTAACCATGTTGACAATACATACAGGTTGGAGTTTTCAATCCCACCTTCTCTCTTTCTTACATGTGCTAGCTACTGTGCACTATGATACTGTACTGCTACTAAGCTTTAAGCAGTAATTTGTCTTTTCTTGTTCCTTTGATGTATTTCAATGTGAGAACAGGAAAGTTTAGGCTTATAATATACTCACTGTATGAGTCAGTATGTTTGCCCTGTATGCTTTTCTTACCCAGTTGCCAGGCATTTGTGTTTTTGGCTTAATCTTACAACTTCATGCATGGTTTTTTTTTTTTTTTGGTGGAAGAACTGGTTTGCTGTTCCTCCTTCTAGGGGGCTTGAGGTTCCTTAATTCCCAACAGAATTACAGTCAGCACTCGAGTCCCTCAATCTCAATTTAGGCTTGCCTAGAGGTTGTCTGTTAATATTCTTCACTGACTTAATATTGATATGTTTGTTAACAGCTGGTGGCAGTGGTAAAAGTACAGATAATCCTCCTGCAAGGAGTTGGGAAGATGAGTCATATGATGATATGCTCCTTCACATATATGGTATGCTTTTGGCTTCTGTCTTGGGGTTTTCAAGGAATCAAGGAATATTATATGACAAAGTTTTGCTTGGGCTCCGTGTTGTACGTTGGGGAAAAAAGTGTTTTTTTTTTTTAATTGGTTTGTGTATGAGAATCCTGTCTCTCTTTCTCTCTATTGGTATGTACTAAATTTCGTTTTTGCAAAACAGTTTGCTAACTTGATTATATTTGGAAATAATTTTTAGAAATAGATTAGGATTCTAGGAAAATTTCATCTCATCTCCTCTAGCTTTACGCTCAAAATCGCTTTTATACCTGTGCGTCAATTTCATCAATGATACTCCTACATTTCACATAGTCCAGCCGTGTATGCTTCCATCAAATGAACTCGTAAATACTGACGTGTGTTGGGCACCTTGGCACTGATGTTGTGAGACTCATCAAGTCAACTTTTGCAATGTGTTCACATCAGGTTAATATTCAAAACCTGGTGCTGACATGGTGAGTCTTGTGCACTGCTGAAAGTTTACCTGATGACGCTTGCCAAGTGGGGTCCCCCACATACGTGTCAGCATTTAGTTGCTAATTTGATGGAAACACAAACAGTTGTAAATTAAGTGAAATTGGAGAGCATAGGAGTGTCATTGATGAAATCAAAAGCACAAAAACAGATGATTTTTGGTGTAAAGTTCGAGGAGGTGGATTAAAATTGATCCAAATTTATTATTGCATGTGCTTCTCCATTGGCTTAATCGAGTCTAATACTCAACAATGTTTTCCTGTTTCAAGTTCGTTCTTCTATTTTGTTTTTGAATATATGGACTTCCCTTGAAATTTTAATTGCTACCAAGTAAATAGTGCCTTTTCTGTTTGTATTATTTAACGAAGATCTCACAAGTAAAAGATAATATAAATGTGAAATTGCTTTTTTTTTTTTTTTTTTTTTTTTTTGGGTCAAAGATACTTCCATTGAAAACACTCAAAAGGGTGGAAGTGAAATGACTTATTTGATATGTCATTTCTTGGATGCTTGTTGTAGTTGGAATATTTGCCTGAATATCGAAGTTGGCTAAATGTTTTATAACCATACAATTATGTATATTAACAATAACAAACTGATCTAGATAGCAAATACTATGCAGGAGTACCATTTGCTGATGACGAGTTTGACGGACCTCTTGCAAGATGTGAGCTTTGTGGTCAGACCGTATCTCACTATGCTGCAAGCTGCCCCTACTTGGTTCATTTGCCACACCACATAACTCTTCCTCGTGGTTATGACAGAGCTTGTAAGTGTTGTGGTAGAAAGGATGGCCACCCTGGTCAGAAGTGGGAGGGATTTGCTATCCGCAAGTATTGTTTTAATTGTTGTCAGGGAGCTGACCACTGGGATGGTGACCCAGAATGTCCCAATAAAAAGCAACGTGTTTCGTAAGCCATCAACAAAATTATGGGGCTTTGTCGTTTTCTGGGCCTGTTTGTTGTTGTATTTCTAGCCTCACGCTATGAGTATGTCAAATGTTTTTAGTTTAATTCACTTATGTTGTATTTTGGGTTTTTTGTTATTATATAAGTTGAGAGAAGAAATTAGAAAAATTCAGTTATGTTATATTTTGGGTTCTTTTGTTCTTATATAAGTTGAGAGAACTTAAAATATAGTTTTTTTTTATCTCACCTTGAGAAACCCTAGGCTGGGCTCTCCGTTTGCAAAATTGTTCTCGTCCGGTGACGCCGGATGTTGAGACTGCCCATGGGACTTTGTCGGAGGGATTTTCTCAAGTTTTGTCAGATGGTTCGGATGGCAGGGTGGTGAAGGTGGTGGTCATGCGGTACAGGATGGTAATCGATCCCTGCTGATGGGTTCTTGGATCGACGGCGGTGGGGGATTGCGAGGCCTGGATCGGGGATGGTGTTCTGTGGTGATGCAGGTTGCGGCGGCGTGGGTTGGGATGTTTTGGATTGTGGAACTGAGATGGCGTGGTGGTGCGAATCGTAGCGACGTGGGTTGAACGAAACTTGGCCAGACTGTGATGTACGACGGGGGTGATGGGAGGAGCTAGTGGACTTGCCCGAACCAGGATGATGGGCCTGGGTGATCTCCTTGGTGACTACCCTATTGGGCCTCAAGTTTTAGGCTGGGGTTCTGCCCTAGTCTGTTGTTAATTTGGGCTAGGGTTTAGGCCCTTGGCCCAACCCTATGTTTTTAGTTTTTTTTATCTAATTACAATAATTTTTCTTGTATTGGGAACCTATATCTCTAGCACTTCCGGCGTAGTACCAATGGAGGATCCCCGCTACCTCTACGTATTTGAATGTATAATGAGTATGTCTATTTCTATGTACCACTGTGGATACTAACACTATCTTCTTGTCTGTCTATATCCGTAAATGGCAGCGGAAGGGTATGTAACGGCCTATTCTGGCTTGTGATGGATATATTATTTCACCCCCGGGCTTGACAAAAAAAAAAATTGAGAGAAGAAATTAGAAAAATCTTATGAGAAGAAGCAAGTGGGCAAGTGTATGGGAGAGGAAATCATCTGTCCCAGATTTCTGTGTTTTGTGTCACAATTTTGTCACTTACATATTATCACGACACGTGTCATTATTAACACCAGGTTAACCCCGTTTACTAAAAATATTATTTATTTAACAAAAATTTGATATATTAATTAACTAGAAGTTATCTCCTCCCGTGCAAAGATTTTCAATGGCCATTTTTTGATGATGATGATAACCTTTGTCTTCTCCTTCTTCAACAAAAAACCTTCATCTTGCCAGATGACGATCATATATTTGACCTAGATGAATCAACTTTGTCCTCCCATTCAACGAAAAACCTTTACGGTGCGTTTGGATGAGAAAATTATAAAATCTGTAAGAATTTATAAATGACTGAATCTTTAACTCCATCAATCTAAAATTCCAGTAATTACAATTTCTATTGTTTGGTTGCATCTATTTAGGATTTGAAATGTGTAATAAATTAAGAAAGTTTAAAACAAATAAAAAGATAAAATAGAAAAAAGTCTTGTTTTGGAAATAAAAATTGAATACTGCAAAGGAATTCGTAAATGACACCTATTTTGGTGGAAATTGAAGTGAGGAATTTAAATAACGAATTCCTTCGTTTTTTTCCACAGTGAAATTTAAAATTTCCAATCTGATAATGCCAAACGAGGGAATTGGCTTTTAGGAATTATGAAATCCTCACTTTCAATTAAATTCCATCATTTTTTCCCTCATCCAAACACACTCTTAGGCTCTGTTTGATGCCATGGATTGGATTGGATTATATCCAATCCTGATCAGACTTGATTTAGATTGAATTGGAGAAGTCCTGCACCTTTCAAATACCATGTTTGGTAGGCATATATTTAGGCTGATTGGATAAGTCAAAAACAACCATTTTGAACATTTTCTTTAGGATTAATTTTAGTTTACCCCCCCCTGAAGTTTGGGGGTGTTATCATTTCACCTCCCAAACTCTCAATTTTACTTTTTTACCCTCTGAACTTTCCAATTTCAATCAGCCGTGTCCAATTTCTCCTATTCCGTATTCCGTCCAAATTGGACGTTAACTCTGACCTTTGAGGGCTAAAATGGTCATTTCAAGATAAAAAAAAAATTTAAATAAAAAAAAAAAATTCCTTTTTTTTTTTTTGTTTCCCTATTTCTTCGTTGTTTTTTCTTTTTTATTTTTTAATTTTATCTTCAACTTATACACCACAAGTTATAATGGGTTTATAAAAACAAAAAAAATACTCTAAGTGGTTGAAAGCCGCTCGCTGGTTTACCATATTTGTGATATATCTCCGATAAAGTGAAGAATTTTAGGATATATCTCCAATAAAGTGAAGAAATATCTGTAAAAAATAATTTTACTCTTTATTTGTAAATAAATATCTGTAAAAAATGATTTTACATAGATATTTCTTCACTTTATTAGAGATATATATATTTACAGATAAAGTGTAAAATCATTTTTTACAGATATTTCTTCACTTTATTGGGGATATATCCTAAAATTCTTCACTTTATCGGAGATATATCACAAATATTATAGACCAGCGAGCGGCTTTCAACCACCTAGAGTATTTTTTTTGTTTTTATAAACCTATTATAACTTGTGGTGTATAGGTTGAAGACAAAATTTAAAAAAAAAAAACGAAGAAACAGAAAAAAAAAAAAAAAAAAAAAAGAAAAAACGAAAAAAAGAGAAAAAAGAAGAAGAGGATTTTATTTATTTTTTTATTTTTATTATTTTTTTGGTCTTGAAATGACCATTTTAGCCCTCAAAGGTCAAAGTTAACATCCAATTTGGACGGAATAGGAGAAATTAGACACAACTGATTAAAATTAGAAAGTTCAGAGGGTAAAAAAGTGAAATTGAGAGTTTGGGGGGTGAAATGATGATACTCCCAAAACTAGGGCTGGCAAAATGGGCCGAAGCAACCGAACCAACCGACATCCGAGCCGGCCCGAACCGATTTGGGCTGAAGATTCGGCTTACCGACTTTTCGGCTCGGCTGAGCCGTACCGGAAGTCAGCTTCGGCTCGGCTACGGTATGCAAATCCTCATACCGTCGGTATACCGTACCGACCGTATATACGTATACAACCGAATAGCATACAAAATGTGTAAAACTTCGCAAGAGATAGGAGTCGAACCCTTAACCTCCTGCACAAGATCTACACCTCTTAGCCACTCGAGCACACGCTACTCTTACTGTAATATGCACAAACTTTATATTTATTCCCTCAACACCACATAATTAAAACAAAACAAGTTCCATTCATCGTTTGATCCTCATTCATCGTTTTTTTTTCTTTCACTTTATTTTCTCATCTTCTTTCCTCCTCCTCTTCTTATTTCCAGTTCCTTCACCGTCTTCTTCTTTATCAGTTCCATCATCATCTTCTTCTTTTTGTTTGATTGCCACACAACCCTAAACCTGCAAAGTTCCACATCCCCCATCATCTTCTTCTTTTTAGTATATAAATCACAGCCACAAGCTCTCAATTCAATTCAACCCCAAAACCCCCAATTTCACGATTCAATTTCTTCTGCAAATCGATCAATAACCCTAATTTTCAATCCAACCCCCAAAACCCAACTCGATTCCCTTCTGACCGAATTTGCAATATCCCTCCCAATCAGACCCAGAACAATGACGATGGAGATTGAGGTAATCTGGAGGAAGAGATTAAGGTAAACTGGAGGAAGAGCTCCGTGTTTCTAATTTCAATTAGGGCTTGCAGATGGAGGAAAGTGTGATCAAGACTGTGATTGGTGTTATCTTGGTGGCGGAGGCCTAATGTCAAGATCCGGCAAATTCTCCGAATTTGAGCCGAAATTCAAACCGAAATTTTGTATACCGATATGTCGGTAACCGACGGCGGCGGCTCGGTTTCGGTTGCAGATTTGGGAAACCGACCAACTTCAGTCGGTACCCGGTTGATGGAATTTGTCGTCGGTTTTCTACGGAATCCACCCCTACCCAAAACTCAGGGGGGTAAACTGAAATTAATCATTTTTTTTATTATCTTGTCAAGCACTCATAAAGATTTGATATAAAAATAAAAATAAATGCAATATGAAATTTACAACAATAATTATGGACATAGGATTTAATAAATCAATCTCCTAAAAAAACAAATATGATATACCTTATACTAGCAAGTACAATTACTAGCTTAATATTATCAATAAATTTATGATGCCCAAACAAATGCGAAGCTGTAAATAATATAACAAATCAAAAGGATTTCACCATACCAGGTTACAAGAAGGAAACATATCAATAGTATAGAATCATTTCAAGAGAGATAAGCTAAAGAACTCCAAGTACTTTCTTGAAAATACTATGTCATCTAAGATCATGGAAAGAGGACATAAATCAATATGATTAGCTTTCAGCTCAGGTTTTCAAGCTCTTCATTAACTTCCTCCACTATTGCAGCGGGTATTTTGGCAACCTTTCCAATAGCATGGTCCACTCCAAATATATGAGCAAATGTTTCATAACGTGGGAATGGTTTGCCCCTTCATCCAAGGATGCTGAAAACAAAAATGATAAATTCTTCATATGGAAAATTTTACAATCAGTAATCATGTACCATCAAGCATTACAATAGCACAAACCCAAGTTACAAAGAAAAGAAAAAAAGCTTTTAAGAGTGAATCAACAGAGTGAATTTAAGATCTTTTCTCATACATAGTGAATCAACATCACAAAGTGAATTTAAGAGTACTAGATGGAATATTTACTTTTAAAAAGCTTGAAACAATAGTCCTACCAACTTGCCAAGATCCAAGACTTATTGTTTTTGAACTATTTCCAAAACCCAACAAACACAACCAAAAGCAAAACAGTTAGCTCAATGGTTAGAGCACCCACTACTTAGGATCGAGGTCATGAGTTCGAGTCACTATGGGGGTAGGAGTGAAATCATTTGATTCTCTTTAAAAAAAAAAAATATAAAATAAAATGAAAAACAATCAAAAGCAAAACAGTTTCTGCCTCAAGTAGAACCCCTATATATCAATGGGCAATGATATAGGGCCTCAATGAGGCCTAAGATTTATGGCCTCAAATTCTAGGTGTCATGCCATATAAGCAAATATTAATTTTATTTTCAATTTCACATAATATATCTTGCCACATCATACTATTGCAACACCAATTTTACCCTTTTATATTTCCTTTTAGATGTTAGGGGTGAATGAATATTATATTAATGAATTTAATTAGGTGACGAAATAAAAATCAGCTAGTAATTATGCATTAATTTAAGAGATATGTCTACAAATTCTTTAACCAATATTTTTCTTCATTTATTTAAATTCTTTCCTATAATTTTTCTTTCCAAATAGCATAAATATATTGAATTAGGTGTCAAGAAATAGGTAATAACTTTATTGATTAATTTCATCCAAAAAAATAGCATTAATAAATTGAATTTGGAAAATACATATGTCTAAATTAAGAGGTAAGAAAAAAAAATTCGTGTTAGTAGCATTCATTAATTATCATCTACAATCTAAATATAAGGAAAATAAACAAACAGAAAATAATAAACTAAAATATAACGTTTAAACCCTAGCTACATAAAGAGAAAAGAATGAACATAAGAACATATATAATGATATAACTATGTATTTTTCACATTATATTTTCAAAATTTACAGAAACGCAACAAAGGTTGAACTCATATACATGTATTATGCAAATCTATTGATTGAATTACATGAAATTTTTTCTATTCTTGACATTGTTATTTAAATCTAAGCATGAGTGTAATGAAAAGAAAGAAAAAAAGACAAAATAATTTTTTCTTTTGGAAAAAAAATCAAAATAACTTGGAGTCATTACATTTTGGAAGGCTAAAATTGTATTTTTCTCAATAATTACATGGCATGATTTGACAAATAGGTGATGTGTGTAGGTGACATGGCATGACACCTAATATTGAGGCCATAAATCTTAGGCCTCATTGAGGCCACAAATCATTTTCCTATATCAATATATATATATATATATACACACACACACACACACACACACACAAAGAAAAGCCCAAAAAGATAGACCGTAACTAAACCACTTGTATACGTGCATCCAAATTATTGGCAGTATATGATCAAAGTGTTTCTCTGCCACAATAGAACTGGAAATAAATATACACACAGAGGACCTCTCAAAATTACCATCCATTGTTTGTCGCATTTGCATGACAAGTTTGTGAGCATATCATATCGCCCACATTTTCTTTGTTTTCGCAACATCAAATTTCCAGGGCCTTAAAAATCTGTAGCATCCTACATGAAGGCAACAAAATTGCCATAGTCAGACAATAGCAACTCAACCACTCAATCATCTCTAGTCGCAATGCCAACCAAGGTACTTTTACTTTGTAGGCCATATATAAGTGCCAAGAGAACGGGACAACCACTTTACCCAATTTACCAGTAAAGAAAAGAGGAACTCAAGATCTTAGAAGACAGAGAGTAATGGTGTACGTAACAACATACCGAGAACTGACTAAATCGACATATGGATGTATCCATTGCAGCAAAACTAGCAACCAAGAATGCAAAGTCCTCTTTGAAGCCACTTGTCCACCGTTATACATGCTTGTCAATTAAGTAGGTAATCCGCTTGCCCTGGGATACTAATTACTTTGAGAATAGACAAATGTCCACTTAGAATGCAAATCTCTCAATTGACCAACCTAATATAGAGTTCAGTAAGAAACAGTTACCCGTCAATGAGTCAATCTATCGGCAAATTTGGACCATCTAGTTTCATCTCAACTCTTGTTAAGGCCGATATTAGCGTAAGGGTATTTACCTAGTAAAACATGCAACAACTACAATGATAAGTTAAGAGTAGGCACAATCATTAAGTTTAAAATCAAGCTATTAGTGTCGACTTTACCAAGTCTATCTGCCATGTAGACAACCTAAATCCTTATCTACTCCATGATGTCCATATGGATAGCATTCCAAGACCCCATCAATTCAAACCCCTTGACAAAATATGCAAAGGAAAAAAGTTCAGATACATGTAGATTTCCACTTCAAGGCACGTTTAAATGTTTTTATAAAAACCTCCATAATGTGATGAAATCAAATTTGACAGGAAATAGCTTCAACATAAAGAGAGTACCTATGAACAAATAAATTTTTAGGCTTGAATTGAATTGTCCTGCTAGGCTGAAAATACAAGGACAGAAAACGTTTTCTGGGAAATGAGGATTGCAGTATATAGATCAATCCCTACTGGGCAGAAATCAGAAATAACTAACCAAACTCCAGATTTTGGTTACGCAGTGAAAACCTCAATTATGAGATTAAAAACACTACGGGGCTCTTACTCTTGACAACCCAAAATAATAATCATCTTATTCAAAAGGATATGTTCTTATACAAACATTTATAGCACTTGCTCGACTATAAGAATTAGACAAAAGCTAACTCTAAGTTTGTCTTCCTTCTAGAACTCCTTCACTTGAATGATCTTCAAATCTTGTTCTTCTTTCTTCACCGTCTCTCTACTGATCTCGAGAGAGTATTATGCATATGAAACTGTGATCACAAACACTTATACATGGACCAAGTGTTTTTACTCTTTGTGAAGACACAAAACTCAAACAAGCATGCAAGACCCTATCACCAGTCCTTGCGTTTTTTAATACACTTAGCCGAGTATATTTCTGCAATCTCTATTCAACCAGCGGCAACCACTCAAACAAACCAGAAACAACCCTAATTAGACTTCTATTAGGAAAGAGCTTTTAATCCAAGATATCCACAAAATCCTAGAATACCTAGGACTTAAAAACTACCCTTTTATTAATCAGAGAAAATCTTTAAGAATGTAATTCCATAAAACCCAAACTCAACTTCCTAAAAACTGACTCCACATAAAACTGACTGCAGATGCAAATACATGTATACCTGATTCTCCAAGATCAGTAAAGGGACTCTTTGTATGGGAATGCCAATACGACATGTACAAAGGTTGTACCTACAATCTCCCCCTTTGGCATTCCTATACAAAACTATTCTATCACATGAAACTCCCCCTCAACAAGCACTTGAGAAAAATCACTTGAAGAATTCATCAAACCTGAAACACTAACCACACACACCTTGTGAAACAATCATGATAGTAATAAGGACTAATTTCAGTTTACCCCCCTGAGGTTAGGGGTCGTCATCATGTTAGTCCCTCGAATTTCAATTTAATCAGTAACACCATTGTACTCTCCAAATTCATCAGCCGTGTCCAATTTCTATTATTCCGTCCAATTTGGACCGTTAAGTTTGACTTTTGAGGGCTAAAATGGTCATTTCAAGACAAAAAAAAAAGAATTTTTGTTTCTTTTTTTTTCCTTTTTTTTTTGCATTAAAATTTTTTTTTCCATTTTTTTCTTTTTCTTCGCTTATTATTATTATTATTATTATTATTTTTATAATTTTGTCTTCAACCTATACACCACAAGTTATAATAGGTTTATAAAAACAAAAAAAAACTCTAGGTGGTCAAAAAGCCGCTCGCTGGTCTACGATATTTGTGATATATCTCCGATAAAGCAAAGAATTTTAGGATATATCTGTAAAATATAATAGGTTTATAAAGTGAAGAATTTTAGGATATATCCCCAATAAAGTGAAGAAATATCTATAAAATATGATACATATATTTCTTCACTTTATTGGGGATATATCCTAAAATTCTTCGCTTTATCAGAGATGTTCCACAAATATCGTAGACCAGCGAGCGAAGAATTTTAGGATATATCCCCAATAAAGTGAAGAAATATCTGTATTTATTTTTTTAATCATATTTTACAAATATTTCTTCACTTTATTGGGGATATTTCCTATTATTTTTCACTTTATAAACCTATTATATTTTATAGATATATTTTACAAATATATCCTAAAATTTTTCGCTGGCTGGTTACAAATAAACCCTATAATAGGTTTATAAAAACAAAAACAAAAAACAATACTCTAGGTGGTTAAAAAGTCACTCGCTGGTCTACGATATTTGTGATATATCTCCGATAAAGCAAAAAATTTTAGGATATATTTGTAAAATATATCTATAAAATATAATAGGTTTATAAAGTGAAGAATAATATGATATATCCCCAATAAAGTGAAGAAATATTTGTAAAATATGATTAAAAAAATAAATACAGATATTTCTTCACTTTATTGGGGATATATCCTAAAATTCTTCGCTCGCTGGTCTACGATATTTGTGAAACATCTCCGATAAAGCGAAGAATTTTAGGATATATCCCCAATAAAGTGAAGAAATATCTATAAAATTTCTTCACTTTATTTGGGATATATCCTAAAATTCTTCAGTTTATAAACCTTTTATATTTTACAGATATATCCTAAAATTCTTTGCTTTTTTGGAGATATATCACAAATATCGTAGACCAGTGAGCAGCTTTTTGACCACCTAGAGTTTTTTGTTTTTGTTTTTATAAACCTATTATAACTTGTGGTGTATAGGTTGAAGACAAAACTATAAAAAAAAAATAATAATAATAAGCGAAGAAAAAGAAAAAAAAAATTTAATGAAAAAAAAAACAGAATGGAAAAAAAAAACAAAAAAAAGAAATTTTTTTTTGGTCTTGAAATGACCATTTTAGCCCTCAAAAGTCAAACTTAACGGTCCAAATTGGACGGAATAGTAGAAATTGGACACGGCTGATGAATATGGAGAGTACAAGGGTGTTACTGATTAAATTGAAACTTGAGGGACTAACATGATGACGACCTCTAACCTCAGGGGGGTAAACTGAAATTAGTCCTAGTAATAAACATAAACTGGCAATTTAAGAGATCCATTGTAACATTAGTTCAAAGTCAACTACTAGCTTAAAGCATGACAAAGAGCACACAACCACATTAGCCTAAGCCATCTAAGTCAAAATAAGGCTTCTCCCCCTTTTTGGATAGGTATGCCAAAGCTCACAAAGAAGCGGTAATAGCGTCGCGAAGAGAGTGAAGCTCCCCCTCAAGGTGATCCACTCTCTGAAGAAGAGCACCCACATCAGTTTGAAGCTGATCCAACTTGCGGTTCAGCACCGTGAAATGGTCAAGCAAGGTCCGAGAGATAGATGTGGTGTCAACATAGATACCCTTGGTCTTGCTATGACTAGAGCTGCGAAAGAGAGAGCTCCGGGAGAAAAACTTCAAAGGAGGGCCATTTCATCAGAGTCCTCAAATACAACTCCCTTGGCTTGGCAGACAGCAGTGATCACAGAGGGAAAAACTAAGGCTGCCTTTTTGTGACGACGATCCTCAATAGCAGCTTTCCGGATAGCTGTATACATGTAGTGCTCTGGAGGGAGATAGGGACCCTTGGCATTGAGGACATATATGAGACGAGCTTCCTCCAAGGTAAGCTTGCTGCTTTGAGTGGAAGGATAGAGCAAAGTACGAACCAAATGTCCCAACAATCGACAGAACTAACTAAGAGCACCAGCTGAAAGCTCCACGGGAGTGGCATCTGGATGATCCTCATAAAGGGCAGCCACAACAGTATCAATGGACAAAGCTGCAAGCTCTTGATCAATCTTAGACATCTCAGAAACAGGGGCAAGGAGACCCAATGTGTCTCAGATGGTGGTTGGAGTTAAAGGGACTGAGACACAGCGAATATCCACATTGCATCTAATCAGAGTAGCAGCATTGAGTAAATCAACCTGCGCAGGCATATTGGGAGAACAACAGGCATAGAACTCTCTAACCACAGTAAGGTTAGGAGCAGGCAACACATCTAAGACAGAGTTCCATCAAAAAATTCGCACAATTTCAACAAATAAGGAACCCAATTCAGCCACATTAAAACACTTTTCATAAACCACAGGACGCAAGAAAGTATATTTTTCATAATCAACCCGTTGAGTATGCGTCACAAATCGAGAATCCTTATGGGTTTTCGGAGGTTTGGTCGGCCGAGAAGAGGACGGGGTAGAGCAGCCGAAAGATCGAGGCCTCTTGGATGGTGGAGCTGGCAAGAGAGGACTAGACGAGCGGCGCTGCGATGTGGGAGCCGGTGAAGGAGAGGCAGGGGCAGGCTCAGAAGCAGCTGAATCGGAAAATGCAGCGGCGTCGGAGGAGTGCTCGGACCCAGAAAGCGACGATGGAGTGGGGACCGGAGACTGAGATGGCGAATCCGGCAAGGCCTGAGGATGCTCAGCGGAGCTAGGAGGGCCAGAATCCCGAGGGCGTAGGAGGTGATTGGAATGCCGAGAAGGACGGGTGGCCGGAGGCAGAGCTGGAGACGAGGCGGTGGCCGGAGCTTTTGGGCCCCGAACGGTTTGCTTGATGGGAGCCATGGGGAGAGGAAGGAGAGAAAGGGCGGCCTCGAGAGGGAAGGGAGAAATTGTGGGAGAACAATTAACCTCGCTAACACACTTTAACCAAACCGTGAAAAAGAAAATATAACTTTTTGTTTTTTTTTGTTTTTTTTAAGTGTGAGGTAGGACAAAGAGACTCAGAGACCGAAAATCCATAAGTATAACGACAAGAATGCAAGGGGAAGCAAAAGAATGCGGCAAAGTGACCAAGTCCTGAAACTCCCTCATAATGTAATATGATATGAGTGATGCAAACATGAACTCCCTCATAATGTAATATGATATGAGTTACGCCCCGTCTTCGATTTATCCTTTATCTGTGTCGAAGTGAATTTCTTTATGTTTTACCGTCCTTGGTTCAGTTTTTATCATTTAGGGGGTGCAAGAAGTTGACTTTTTATGGGTTAACAATTTGAGAAAATTTCCTTCATGAAAGTTGTAGAGGACGTTAAACCGAGCGCGTGCATATGTGGTACGTAAAAATTGGAGTTCGTATGTGAAAGTTATGGCCTAAAATGTGGAAGTTACTGTTCATGGTAATTAATATAAATATGGAAGTTACTGTTGGTAGATTTCCATTTTCGGAAATTCTACCTAGCCCCCGGTAACTCTCTCTTCTTCTTCCCCGACCCTTCCTCCTCTTCGGCCCCGATTCTCTTCCTTCGATTTCTTCCCCCTCCGGCCGACCCACGATGAAATCCGGCTATCCCCAAGCTCGTCTCCTCCCCCTTGATGCATCTGTGGTGGTATTTTGTGGAGATTTGGCCGGAGAAGCTCGATTTTGAGCTGGGAAGGTAACTGTAGCAGTTCGCAATTTTTGCCGATTTCCGGCGATTCCGGCCATCTCTGGTCACCAAACAGGCGTCGAAGGCTCGGTTTTTGACGGAGATCATTTCCCCTAAGGTCTTGCATCCCAATTTGCTGTGTAGACGCCGAATCGACAACCTAGGGTTCTTGAGTTTTCTGGGTTATCTTCACCGGTTGGATTCAACTGTTTAAAGGTAAAATTGGAACTTGTTGTAGTTGAAAAAGAGGTTGGGTCTGTTGAGTAGGTGGTGCTGCCAAAATTTGGTGGCCATTGGTGGTGGTTACCAGTGGCTCGTGGGTCCCACGTGCGGCCACTGTGGGTGGCGCGTAGAGTTGTGTTTTATTTACTGTTTTGGCTCCATAAATCCTTTATTGATTGTAGAATTTTATACATGAAGTTTGGTGGAAATTGGAGGAATTACGAATTGAGCATGAATTGTTAATTGTTGATTTACGTGAATTCGATCGCTGAATTTCTTTCGAATTCACTTTAGAATTTATATAGCGATGAATGAAAATTATTGGAGAATTACGGATGGATTCGATGTGAATTAAGGAGTTGGATTTTGAAGGGGGACGTTATGAATTTCAATTTCTAATTATCGTAAAGTTAATTTCCGTCCTGTAAATATATTTTTACGAGTGCTATTCGTACAGGACGAGAGGAGTCTTCGTACGAGGAAAATACTGAGCGACGTCAGGATTGACCATATACTGTGAGTGGACTTTTATTTTCAAAGAATGATGCTTGCATTTATTTATTTGTTTCCGTGATGATAATTTGTTTATCGTATTACTTTCTTGAGCATATGGTTATTTTCGGAAATGGTTTTGGATATTTGATCATTTGAAGATTTTATGGCGTGCGGGGTCACGTCATTGGAATATGCTTATTTTCTCTTATTTATTTTTGAATGTGAGTTTATCTTGGCGTGTGGGACACGTCATGGGAATTCTTTTGCAAGAGACGGGGAAGCCTTATGTATTTATGATTTTACTGTGGTTTTCGGATTTTCTTTTGCCATACTTTGGGTGACTTATCATGCTAGCATTGATACGTCTGCCTTTGTGGCGAGGTGATGGGATCACCGAAGCCCTCCGCCTTTGTGGCGCTGGTTACTGTTTCTGTGACAGTAATTCTGAAACCCAGTATCCTACCGCTACACTTAGTGGCGTAAGGGTATATTACGGGAGTACTTTAGCCTGGGAGGCTATCACCCAAGCCTTGGAGGCTCACTTGTATGGCTATCGTCTTCCCCTACTCACTTTACTATTTTGACTAGCGGGCCTAGTCTGATTTCCGTTTAACCAGTGGGGCTGGTCTCGTTTTGTTGAGTATCGGAGTTTCAATCTTTTCTTTCAGTTGTTTGTGACTAGCGGGGCTAGTCGGTTTTTCTTGTACAGAACTTCTCTTGTTTTGTTTTCCTTAAAACATTGCATGCATCAGGAGTTTATAGAGAAATAAATGGGGAAAGTATAAAATTCCTTTTGTTTAAAATTGTTTATTTTTGGTCCACTCACGCTAACGTGTTTTTCAATACTTTTCCCCTGGGCCCTTCGGTTTCAAATACCCAGTTTACAGTGTTGCTGCTCGGCGTTCAGGGGCGTTCAGGAGTGAGCCATAGTGACCGCATCCGCTTCCGTCATCATATTTTGTAGGTTACCTGTTTAGCCTACTGTACTCTATGTTAATTTACGTTCCTAGAATTGCTCTGATTACTATGGGATTTGTGACCCAGACTTGTAAGGAATTATATTTGAGGTCCACGACCTAACTTTGGTGAATTGTAGTATCTTTAATCTTGGAGTTTCTTAGATTTGAAATATTTGATACACTATTATTATTTTTGAGTTTGAGTTGGTGGAATTATGGGAGCAGGGTGGCTCCAGGAGTATGTGGTTGGATTATTAGAAGTGAAATTTGTTTTCCACAGGTTTTTGGGTTGTCCATTTTTAAGGGAGGTTATGCCGAAATTTTTGGTAAACCTTCTTTAAAAGTGGGTCCCGCAGGGCCACTTCGGATTTCAGGGTGGAATTCGGGGTGGGCCTTGTCAGTTTGTATCAGAGCACTAGGTTTCTAGATTCTGTAGACTCCCTTACTTCCTTGCTACTTTATATGCCTAATGATGCCTAGTACCTCCCGAGTGATGGCCCGACCGCGGCGGATCCGCATCGTTTGCTCTTCGGTGCTAGTGTGTTATTATGCATGTAAAGTAGATACCTTGTTGTACTAATCCTTGAACTTCTTAATACTTTTCTTCAGGTACTATGGCTCGAAATCGCCGAGCACGTAGGGGAACTCCTCCGGTTGAGGATGATGAGCAGATACCTAGGAGGTTTGCGGATACTTTTGGGCAGTTCTTTCGGCAGATTGCTGCAACGCTCCCCGGGTCACGTACTGACTATACTTGGAGCGTGCTAGGAGGCATGGGGCTTAGACTTTTGCTTCTATTGCCTCACCTGTAGAGGCTCAGCAGTGGCTTGACAGGATGGAGAGAGTTTTCTCCCAGATGGACCTTCCAGAGGACAAGAAAGTGAATTTGGCAGTACAGTTCCTTGAGGATACCGCCTGGCATTGGTGGACTGGTGTTGTCAATGACCCTGTAAATGCTGGCCCGATGACATGGGATATGTTCAAGACCCATTTCTATGGACGGTACTTTAGTGATGCCCACCTTAATCGGATGAAGGACCAGTTCTTGAGTTTGGAGAAGAGAGATGATCAGTCAGTGTTGGAGTTTGAGCAGGAGTTTCTCTCCTTAGCTCACCATGTGCCGGATTTGGTTCGTACTGAGCAAAGTAAGATTCGTAGATTTGTCTTGGGTCTTGGAGGAAAGTTTAAGGATAAGATGTTAGGCACACTGTACCGTAGTTTAGCTGAGGCAGTATCTTATGCCATGGACATTGAGTCGGACTCACCTGCCGGATTTCACCCTAGGGATCCTGGTGGCCCTAGCCAGGGCCCATCTAAGAGGTCTACTTCCACATCTGGTTCTGGTTCTTCAGTTGGTAGTGGAAAGAGCAGTGGTTCTAGTTCGAGGTCCCGTACTAGATTCAGGGGACGTGTCAGGAGATTCTCTCGGGGTCAGTTTAGTGGACAACAGTCTGGGCAGCTTGAGAGGTCCAAGAGTTATCATGGTGGTTCGGGTGGGGCTTCGACTAGCCAGTCAGCTCAGTTTGGGCAGTATCAGACAGTGGGATGTTTTATGTGTGGTCAGCAGGACCACTTCAGGAGAGACTGCCCTCTTTTGACTCAGGGAGCTAGATCTACCCCCACTCAGACTGTTGGTCAGTCCTCTACTGGCGGGTCGACTAGCGGTGCCCGCACTAGCTCGGTAGGCCGAGCTAGTGCTCAGCAGGGCAGGGCTCAGCGAGGTCGTCCTGTGACACATGCCAGACTGCACGCCATGACCCAGCAGGAGGGCCGTGATTCACCAAAGGTTATCGTTGGTACGTTGTTTATTTTTAATCAACCTGCTTTAACCTTAATTGATCCTGGTGCGACGCACTCTTTTATGTCAAGTAGATTCGCATGTTTTGCAAATGTGCCGTCATCACTCCTTATAGGCGAGTGGTATGTTTCTTTACCTGCGGGAGAAGCACTTAAGATAGAATGGGTTTTTAATAATTGTGGGGTAATGGTTAATGGTTTTTGCCTGGAAGCCAACCTAATTCCTCTAGATCTTGTTGAGTTTGATGTAATTCTGGGGATGGACTTTCTGGAGACACATGGTGCATTGGTTGATTGTTTCCGTAAAGAAGTAGTGTTTCAAAGTCCAGGAAAACCGGAAATCACTTTCCGTGGTGAGCGGAACGTTCTCTCCTCTTGCCTGATTTCAGCCATTACAGCTGAAAAGCTTTTGAATAAAGGTTGTCAGGCTTACTTGGCACATATTGTGGATACAAAGAGGGAGGTGTTGAATATTGAGGATATTCCTATGGTCAGGAAGTTTCCGGATGTGTTTCCCGATGAACTACCTGGTTTGCCTCCAGAAAGAGAAATAGACTTTACCATTGAATTGCTCCCTGGTACTACACCTATATATCAGGCACCTTACAGAATGGCCCCAGCAGAATTAAAAGAGTTAAAGACCCAGTTACAAGAGTTGTTGGATAAAGGTTTCATTCGGCCAAGTGTGTCTCCTTGGGGTGCTCCGGTGCTTTTTGTTAAGAAGAAGGATGGCACCTTGAGGTTGTGTATTGATTATAGAAAATTGAATAAGGTCACAGTGAAGAACAAGTATCCATTACCACAAATTGATGATTTATTTGATCAATTGCGGGGTGCCAAAGTCTTTTCTAAGATTGATTTGAGGACAGGTTATCACCAGTTACGGATAAGAGAGTCCGACGTACCCAAGACTGCTTTCCGATCACGCTATGGTCACTACGAGTTTGTAGTGATGCCTTTTGGGTTAACCAATGCTCCTGCAGCTTTTATGGATCTCATGAATCGAGTATTCCGCCCATACTTGGACCATTTTGTGATTGTGTTTATTGATGACATTCTGGTTTACTCCAAGAGTGATGAGCTTCATATTAAGCATTTGAAGCTAGTACTTCGGACTTTGAGGGAGGCTAGTTTATATGCCAAGTTGAGTAAGTGTGAATTATGGCTTAACAGCATAGGATTCTTGGGTCATGTGGTGTCAGCTGAAGGTATTAGTGTGGATCCTCAAAAGGTGGAAGCGGTTTTGAATTGGGGAAGACCCACCACCGTGACAGAAATTCGTAGTTTCTTGGGTTTAGCCAGTTATTATCGGTGGTTCGTTCAGGATTTCTCTGGACTTGCGGCTCCCCTCACTAAATTGACCTAGAAGGGTGTTAAATTTGTTTGGTCAGAGGAGTGTGAACAAAGTTTCCAAGAACTCAAAGGACGTTTAACTAGTGCCCCAGTTCTGGCATTGCTTGATGATAGAGGGGAGTATGTGATTTACAGTGATGCCTCAAGACAAGGCTTAGGTTGTGTGTTGATGCAGCATGGAAATGTGATTGCCTATGCATCTAGGCAGCTGAAACCTCACGAAATGAACTACCCGACTCATGACCTTGAGCTTGTTGCTGTAGTACTTGCACTTAAATTATGGAGACACTATCTTTATGGGGCACGATGCCAGATTTTCACGGACCATAAAAGTCTCCAGTATCTACTTAACCAAAGGGACTTAAATTTGAGGCAAAGGAGGTGGTTAGAGTTGATTAAGGATTATGATTGCACTATTGAGTACCATCCAGGAAGGGCCAATGTGGTAGCTGATGCACTTAGCCGAAAGCCCTTTAGCTCTTTAGCCCATTTGAAGGCAGTTTGAGTTCCTTTACTATATGAATTGCGATCTATGGGGGTTAATTTGACGATTGAGAAAGAGTCTGGAGCATTGATAGCTAGCTTCCATGTGAGGCCGATTCTCATTGATAGAGTGCGGGAGGCACAAGATGAAGATGACTATCTGAGACAATTAAAAGAAGCAGTGAGTAATGGCACTAGAACGGACTTTACTCTCAGAAGAGATGGAGCCTTAATGTTTGGAAATAGAATATGTGCACCTAATCTTCGTGATATTAAACGCGAAATTTTGGAAGAGGCTTATAGTTCTGCTTATGTTATGCATCCTGGCGGGACAAAAATGTACCGAACTTTAAAACCATACTATTGGTGGCGAAATATGAAGAGAGAAATTGCAGCATATGTGAGTAGGTGCTTGGTGTGCCAACAGGTAAAAGAAGAAAGACAGAAACCTTCGGGATTGCTATAGCCGTTGCCTATTCCAGAGTGGAAGTGGGAGCACATCACCATGGATTTTGTTTCGGGTCTTCCATGAACTCTCAATGGTCATGATAGTATTTGGGTGATTGTGGATCGACTCACTAAGTCTGCTCATTTCTTACCTATCAACAAAACTTACGGAATGGACAAGCTAGTAGAACTTTATGTGAATGAAATCGTAAAACTTCATGGGCCACCTGTTTCTATTGTCTCTGATCGAGATCCTTGTTTTACTTCAAAATTTTGGAGGAGTCTACAGGAAGCTTTGGGTACTGGGCTGAGTTTTAGCACGACATTTCATCCACAGACTGATGGGCAATTAGAGAGAACTATCCAAACTTTGGAGGACATGTTGAGATCTTGTGTTATGCAATTCAAAGGAAGTTGGGATAGCCATTTGGCCTTGATTGAGTTCGCTTACAATAATAGTTATCATTCCAGTATTGACATGGCTCCTTACGAAGCTCTCTATGGAAGATAGTGCCGTACTCCATTGTGTTGGAATGAAGTAGGAGAAAGAAAGCTCATAGGCCCAGAGATAGTACGGATTACCACTGAAAAAGTTAAGTTGATCAAGGAGAAACTCAGGGCAGCTCAAAGTAGACAGAAGAGTTATGCGGATAACCGCAGGAAAGACTTGGAGTTTCAAAAAGGTGATTGGGTATTCTTGAAATTGTCCCCTTGGAAGGGCGTGGTAAGATTTGGAAAGCGGGGAAAGCTCAGTCCTCGATATATTGGACCTTTTATGATTAAAGAGCGAGTTGGCCCAGTTGCATACAAATTAATACTACCTTTAAGGTTGTCAAAAATTCATGATGTCTTCCACGTGTCCCTGCTCCGCAAGTATATTGCTGATCCTGCTCATGTCCTAGAAGAACAGCCTATTCGTTTGAAGGAGGATCTGACTTATGAGGAGAAACCGATCCAGATACTCGATAGAAGGGAGCAGGTCCTTAGAAACAAGACGATACCTTTAGTTAAGGTACTGTGGAGTAATCATTTGGTGGAAGAAGCTACTTGGGAACCGGAAGACCTAATGAGACGACAGTACCCCCATTTGTTCTGATAGGTATGTAAATTTCGAGGACGAAATTTTTTTTGGGGGGGGGGGGTGTGAATTGTTACGCCCCATCTTCGATTTATCCTTTATTTGTGTCGAAGTGAATTTCTTTATGTTTTACCGTCCTTGGTTTCAGTTTTTATCATTTAGGGGGTGCTAGAAGTTGACTTTTTATGGGTTAACAATTTGAGAAAATTTCCTTCATGAAAGTTGTAGAGGAAGTTAAACCGAGCGCGTGCATATGTGGTACGTAAAAATTGGAGTTCGTATGTGAAAGTTATGGCATAAAATGTGGAAGTTACTGTTCATGGTAATTAGTATAAATATGGAAGTTACTGTTGGTAGATTTCCATTTTCGGAAATTCTACCTAGCCCCCGGTAACTCTCTCTTCTTCTTCCCCGACCCTTCCTCCTCTTCGGCCCCGATTCTCTTCCTTCGATTTCTTCCCCCTCCGGCCGACCCACGACGAAATCTGGCTATCCCCAAGCTTGTCTCCTCCCCCTTGATGCATCTGTGGTGGTATTTTGTGGAGATTTGGCCGGAGGAGCTCGATTTTGAGCTGGGAAGGTAACTGTAGCAGTTTGCGATTTTTGTCGATTTCCAGCGATTCCGGCCATCTCCGGTCACCAAACTGGCGTCGAAGGCTCGGTTTTCGACGGAGATCATTTCCCCTAAGGTCTTGCATCCCAATTTGCTGTGTAGACGCCAAATCGACAACCTAGGGTTCTTGAGTTTTCTGGGTTATCTTCACCGGCCGAATTCGACTGTTTAAAGGTAAAATTGGAACTTGTTGTAGTTGAAAAAGAGGTTGGGTCTGTTGAGTAGGTGGTGCTGCCAAAATTTGGTGGCCATTGGTGGTGGTTGCCGGTGGCGCGTGGGCCCCACGCGCGGCCACTGTGGGTGGCGCGTAGAGCTGCGTTTTATTTACTGTTTTGGCTCCATAAATCCTTTATTGATTGTAGAATTTTATACATGAAGTTTGGTGGAAATTGGAGGAATTACGAATTGAGCATGAATTGTTAATTGTTGATTTACGTGAATTCGATCGCCGAATTTCTTTCGAATTCACTTTAGAATTTATATAGCGATGAATGAAAATTATTGGAGAATTACGGATGGATTCGATGTGAATTAAGGAGTTGGATTTTGAAGGGGGACGTTATGAATTTCAATTTCTAATTATCGTAAAGTTAATTTCCGTCCTGTAAATATATTTTTACGAGTGCTATTCGTATAGGACGAGAGGAGTCTTCGTACGAGGAAAATATTGAGCGACGTCAGGATTGACCATTGATACGCTAAAAGCAAGCGCATAATTTAACCCTGAAATGTCATCGTTAGTATATAGTAAATAGGGATCGTTCTATTCCGGGGATTGAGGGTACACCTGTAATTGCAAAAACAAATTAATAAAAGTGAAAAGTATTATTTACAAAAATAAAACAAAGAATAAAAATATACAAATGAACACAAAAAGGGGTTTTAGGATTATTAAATTAAAAACTAAAATAAATAAAATAAAGAAAATGTAAAAACATATATACAAGGGTGGAACGCAAGGAACAAAGATCAAAACCAATTCCATGTAATCAAATTCGATTCAAACCCTATAATTGTTCATCTAAGTCATGAGAAAGGAGTTGATCATGTGAAACATTCGAAAGCAAATGATTTCCCATATTTTACTTTTCAATGCTAATTAACCTAAGCGAAAGCACCTAGATCAATCCTATCAAACATGCATTCAAGCACTAGAAAGCTAGTTAATCATAACATGTTTAACGCATTACACATAGAGAAAGGCTATCAACTCAAGTGTACAACTTAGTTATGAAAAAGTCCACCTAATTGCAATCCTCTTCAATTAAATTCGACCTTTGTCCAAAGCCTTTACTACTTTTGATTCAAGTTACACAAAGCAAAAAGTTGATTCATGTTCTTAAACCTAGCACCAATTACATGCAAATCCTATAAGTGTCGACCCAAATAAGATAAACATATAAAAGTTTTCTGTAAAGCAAATTTAATCGAACAAACTCACATAAGCAACTTAGAATCTCAATTATAGAATTCGAAAACTTTATTTAAACATAGAAATTGGGCTTAAACTTTGCCCTAAACGTTATTGTTAACTAGAAACAAGTTCATACGAAATCAAACAAGGAAACCAAAAAGATTACAAGGAAATGGAACGAATTACACCGTGAGTGGAGATGGAGATGGAGAGCTAGATGGTTGGATCTTGAATCTTGGAAGCAAGCCTTCAAGGTGGATGATGGAGGATATGATCTTCACGGCTCATTCTTCTTCTTCCTCTCCTTGCTTGAAAACGCAGAGCTTTGCAACTAGAGAATGGAGAGAATTTTTCTGAATGAAGAGGTGTTGTGGTGTTGTTCTTCTCTTTGATGGTGTGTGTAAAACGTCTAGAGAGGAGGGTATATATAGGGGAAGGCAAGGCTTCATGAATTTAATTTCCAAGGAATTTTCTGGTTGCACCACACAGCTCCAACCAATGAATTAATGCCACGTTAGCTCTGCCATGTCATTCAACCAATCAGGAAGCTCCAAAATCAATCCCTAATATATTGTTGCTGATTTTCCCAAGATTAATTCTGATTTTTCTCTTAATTTTCGGCCAAATATCTAGGCATGAACCTAGACAATGTATCTGGATGCATTTTGGACCTTTCTTCCCTTAAATCTCTCCATGGCTTTATCCTTAATGTCCTCCCCTTGATTTTCTCTTGATTCCCACATTAAAATTGCAGATTTTATTCTCTAATTTCAGCCAACATATCTTGAGGGAATTAAGGAACGAATCTGGACTTGTTTTGAGCCTTTTCTTGTTGCACAATCCCTTGAAACTCTCCCTTGATTTTCTCAACGTAATCTCCTTGATTTCCACATTATCTCCATCATTTGCCACGCAAAAATCAGATTTAATCTCCCATAATATCTTCAAGCCATGTAGTCTCCTAATGCCTTTAGGTTTCCTAGCCTCATCAGGATTCCTGCGTTGACTAGGATTCCTAGTTAGACCAGGAAAACTCCATTTCTTCATTTCAGCTCATTTCCTTGTCATTTATTCCAATGTACCTAGAAAATAGAAACTTTTATTAAAATTACTAAAAATAGAAACTTTCTAAAGATGGAAACTTTCCTAATCAAGACGGATTTATTTAAGGAAATAACTAAGTAAATATGAGGAAATAACAGTTAAAACGTCGCATTAAAATGCTCCTATCAACCATATACTGTGAGTGGACTTTTTGTTTCAAAGAATGATGCATGCATTTATTTATTTGTTTCCGGGATGATAATTTGTTTATCGTATTACTTTCTCGAGCATATGGTTATTTTCGGAAATGGTTTTGGATATTTGATCATTTGAAGATTTTATGGCGTGCCGGGTCACGTCATTAGAATATGCTTATTTTATCTTATTTATTTTTGAATGTGAGTTTATCTTGGCGTGTGGGACACGTCATGGGAATTCTTTTGCAAGAGACGGGGAAGCCTTATGTATTTATGATTTTACTGTGGTTTTTGGATTTTCTTTTGCCATACTTTGGGTGACTTATCATGCTAGCATTGATACGTCTGCCTTTGTGGCGAGGTGATGGGATCACCGAAGCCCTCCGCCTTTGTGGCGCTGGTTACTGTCTCTGTGACAGTAATTCTGAAGCCCAGTATCCTATCGCTACACTTAGTGGCATAAGGGTATATTACGGGAGTACTTTAGCCTGAGAGGCTATCACCCAAGCCTGGGAGGCTCACTTGTATGGCTATCGTCTTTCCCTACTCACTTTACTATTTTGACTAGCGGGGCTAGTCCGATTTCCGTTTAACCAGCGGGGCTGGTCTCGTTTTGTTGAGTATCGGAGTTTCAATCTTTTCTTTCAGTTGTTTGTGACTAGCGGGGCTAGTCGGTTTTTCTTGTACAGAACTTCTCTTGTTTTGTTTTCCTTAAAACATTGCATGCATCAGGAGTTTATAGAGAAATAAATGGGGAAAGTATAAAATTCCTTTTGTTTAAAATTGTTTATTTTTGGTCCACTCACGCTAACGTGTTTTTCAATACTTTTCCCCTGGCCCCTTCGGTTTCAAATGCCCAGTTTACAGTGTTGCTGATCGGTGTTCAGGAGTGAGCCATAGTGACCGCATCCGCTTCCGTCATAATATTTTGTAGGTTACCTGTTAGCCTACTGTACTCTATGTTAATTTACGTTCCTAGAATTGCTCTGATTACTATGGGATTTGTGACCCAGACTTGTAAGGAATTATATTTGAGGTCCACGACCTAACTTTGGTGAATTGTAGTATCTTTAATCTTGGAGTTTCTTAGATTTGAAATATTTGATACACTATTATTATTTTTGAGTTTGAGTTGGTGGAATTATGGGAGCAGGGTGGCTCCAGGAGTATGTGGTTGGATTATTAGAAGTGAAATTTGTTTTCCACAGGTTTTTGGGTTGTCCATTTTTAAGGGAGGTTATGCCGAAATTTTTGGTAAACCTTCTTTAAAAGTGGGTCCCGCAAGGCCACTTCAGATTTCAGGGTGGAATTCGGGGCGGGCCTTGTCATAGCAAACACACAATGATGTTGGGATGTATCCACGAGCAATAACAGACTGAATTTGCATAGCTTTTCCAACAAGAGCAACACCACTTAACTAGAAATAAGAGTGCAACAAGATAAGTGTACACTAGTGAAGTTATTCCGACAACCACAAGGTAAAATAGAGGATGAGCGAGTATTATATACCGCTTATGGTGTAGAGTGGACATATCTCAAGATGGGGTGTGTACTATTTGTGGAAACCGGAAAGGCAAAGCTCACATACGAAACACATTTAAGCACATAAACTTTATTCCCCCTTATAACACCGTGTGGGCATGATTTTGAATTTTTCTTTTGGTCTTTCACACAAAGTAACATTTTTGCTCAAGAAAACTACAACCCATGTAATGAGTATTATGCTAGCAACTCCCAAGTCAGATGACTTTAGGGTACTAGATGTAACAAGGACATCCCAAAGAGCACATCTACTCGAGTCAATAGTTTCACAATCCACCGGGGTGACCAAACCATTCCCGTTTCTTCTCAATCCTCATATTGTTGGTCACAACCGAGGCCTGTTTACTTTGGGAATAGCCTGGCCATGCTCCATAAACCAACTTTTTTTTTTTTGGTGATATCGAGGCGCAATCATCATGTGTGATTTCATACATGAGCAATGAGAACAAGCTAACCATCAAGGAAGACGTACCACCACTTAGAGTATGTGTGCATGTGAGTGTTCAAGATTGTAGAGAATATGTTGTTCAAGCTTACAATTACAAAGTGACGCAAGTTCAAAACGTGCTAGGCACCTTATTGCACACAGATTTAAAGAAAAGAGTATGGCCCTTGTCAATCTAAGTTCAAAATAAGCTGTCAGACACTTGGGGATACAAGCCATGACTTCAATCCTGAAGTTTCAGAAACTGAAAGTAACAATGCAGAAACGAAAAGAAAGTGCACCTATGCTACCATGAAGACATACAAAATGAATGCATGCTGATAGAGGGAAATTAAGTGAGAGTTTCAGAACTTAGAACACCAATGACACTTCTAAGTGATTCAAATCGTGCATTATCCAATGGTTTGGTGAATAAATCTGCTAATTGATACTCAGTGGGAACAAATGCAAGTTCAAGTATGTCTTTCTCAACTAAGTCTCGGATAAAGTGATATCTCATGTCAATATGCTTAGTGCAAGAGTGCTGCACTGGATTTTTGGAGGTATTGATAGCACTTGAGTTATCACAAAATATGGTCAACTTACCTTGGGAAATTTTGTAGTCACGAAGCATTTGCTTCATCCATAACATCTGAGTACAACAGCTACCTGTAGCCACATACTCTGCTTCAGTGGTGGAAAGAGATATGCAATTTTGCTTCTTGCTGTGCCAGGCCACCATATTGTTTCCCACAAAGAAACAACTTCCAGATGTACTTTTCTGATCTTTCAAGTTTCCTCCCCAATCTGCATATGAATAACTTGCAATTTCAACGTTAGTATTAAAGGTAAAGTAGACGCCACAATTCATTGTACCTGAGACATAACGTATAATCCTTTTCACTGCCTCCAGATGAGATTCCTTCGGATTTGCCTGAAAACAAGCACAAACTCCAACACAATAGGATATGTCAGGCCTATTAGCAGTGAGATAAAGAAGACTGCCAATTATACTCCTATAGAGAGTTTGATCAACAGACTTACCTGTGAGATCCTCACTAAGTTTGGTACTTGTACTCATTGGATTAGTGACAATTGTTGCAGATTCAAGGCCAAACTTTTTCACAAGATTCTCAGCATATTTAGTTTGTGACAAAAACATACCTGCTTTCAGTTGACGAACTTGTAGACCCAGAAATTAATTTAGCTCCCCACACATGCTCATCTCAAATTCACTTTCCACAATATTAGTAAATTCTTTAACATAAATATCAGAGGTAGAGCCAAATATGATATCATCAACATAAACCTGAGCAATCATGACATGGTTTTTTATCCCTTTTTACAAACAAGGTTTTATCTACTGAACCTCTATGATATCCTTTACTCACTAGGTAGGTAGATAAACGCTCATACCAGGCTCTTGGAGCCTGTTTCAAACCATACAAAGCCTTTTTAAGTCTATACACATGATCAGGTTTACAAGGGTCTATGAATCCCTGAGGGTGTTCAACATGAACTTCCTCTTGCAAGATACCATTTAAAAAGACACTTTTTACATCCATTTGGTACAACTTAAACTTAAGATGACAAGCAATAGCAAGAAGAAGTCGAACAGATTCAAGCCTTGCAACTGGGGCAAAGGTTTCATCAAAATCAAGTCCTTCAACCTGTGTGTACCCTTGAGCAACAAGCCTAGCTTTATTCCTAGTAACATTACCATGCTCATCACTTTTATTTTGAAAAATCCATTTGGTACCAATAACATTGAATTCATTAGGCCTAGGAATAAGATACCACACATCATTTCTTATAAACTGATTCAATTCATCATGCATGGCGTTTATCCAATCATCATCATTCAAAGCCTCTTCAACATTCTTGGGTTCAATAAGTGAGACAAAACCACAATTGGAAATTATGTTTATGTTCACTTCATTTTCAGTCAGAAAACAAACAAGAGCAGAATCAATACTAACCTAGGATGTAGCTTGTCTACGCGTTTGAATTCTCCCATGTAAGTCCCCAATAAACATCCTGAATGGAGTGATCTTTCTAAACTTGTTTGAACCCTGTTCTCTAAACTGGTGGAGTATCAAAAATAGGATCATTTGAGGAATCATCCATTTCTTCATTCAGTTCCACATTCACTTGGCTTCCTGAGGGTTGATCCTCATCTAGATTAACTTGAACAGTACTCACAACACAATCATCAATAGATACATTAAAGGATTCCATTACAGACATGATTTGCTTGTTGTACACCCTGTATGCTCGACTATCCAAAGAATATCCAAGAAATATGCCTTTATCACTCCTAGCATCAAATTTACCAAGATATTCTCTATCTCTATAAATATAGCAAGGAGAGCCAAAAACACGAAGATGATTTACATTGGGTTTCTTACCTTTCCATAGCTCATATGGAGTTTTGTTAGTACCTGATCTCAAGAATGCACGGTTTACAGTATAGCAAGCAGTGCTAATTGCTTCGGCCTAAAAGTTTGGAGTAAGTCCAGCTGAGTGTAGCATCACTCTTCCCATGTCTAGCAATACCCTGTTCTTTCTCTCAACTACACCATTCTATTGTGGGGTAATTGGAGCTGAAAACTCATGTGAAATTCCATGCTCAAGGAAAAAACCAGCAAACAAAGCATTCTTAAATTCAGTTCCATTATCAGTCCTAACTCTAACAATGCATAAGTTTGTGGAATGTTTTTCATTTGTTATTCTTTTGCACAATCCCTTAAAGCTTTCAAATGTATCACTCTTCTCTCTAAGGAAATTTACCCAAGTAAAACGTGAGAAGTCATCAACTACAACCAAAATGTATTTCTTACCACCCATGCTTTCGGTTTGTGAGGGTCCAACAAGGTCCGTATGCATAAGTTCCAATGGATGAGTTGTAGTGGATGAATTGATTGCTCCATGTGAGGCACGAGTTTGCTTACCTGCCTTGCAACCGTCACACATCTTGTCTGGCTTACCACTCAGAGAAGGCATATCTCTTACACTTTCCTTGTGTGAAAGTTTCACCAGGTCTTGAAAATTTACATGCCCCAGACGTCTATGCCAGAGTTCAAGAACATCATCTGATGTCTTGGCTTTCAAACATGTCTGCACTTCAACAGATTTATTAGCATGTACATGATAACAATTATCTTTAGAACACAAACCACCCATAATATTTTTGCCATTGTTATCAGTAACAATACATCTTGTTTTATTGAAATTTACATCCTCATAATCATCAGCCAATTGACTAACACTTATGAGATTTGCATGAAGTCGTTCAACAAACAAGACATTTTGGAGATTAGGAATACCTGGAGTTAGGGGTCATCATGGGCCGGGCTAGGGCCGGCCCTACCCTAAATTTTAGGGCTTAGGGTCGGGCCGGGCCGGGCCTAGTCAAAGTCAACAAAATTTAGGGCCGGGTAGGGTCGGGCCAGGGCTTAAATATGATAACCCTTACCCGCCCGAAAAGCCCGATCCGTTAGGGCCGAAAGGGCTGGGTCGGGCCGGCCCTCAAATATGGCCAAATAGGGCTGAAATGGGCCAAAAAGGGCCTTATTTTGTTTAACAAAAAAAAAAACATTATTTTTTTCTTCTCAAAATATGGCTTAATGGTATATATTGGTGATAAAAGACTCATTATTTTTTATTGAACATATTTTATATTAATGTAATACTTGTAACTTATAACATTTATTAATCTTACTTAAGGTGGTTATATTCAATTAACTATCTATATAAATCTCCCAATATTAATTGTTGTCTAACAAAGAAAATAGAAATTAAAGAAAACAAAACTTATGAAATCAATTACAAAGAAAGAGATAAATTGCATATTATAGAAAAAGAGAAACGTAATTAAAAAATAGAAAAAAATATATGGCTTATTCGGGCGGGCCAAAAATTTCGAAATGGAAATTGACCAATCTGACAATGCTCATGGAGGGTAACAAGCCTAATAAACTAGTTATACTACATTACAAGGCATATAAGGATTATGTGCGATCCAAAAATTTTGAAATGAAAATCGACCAATCTGAAAATTCTTATATGTTTATACAATAGTGATAGGTATTGTGTAAAGAAATTAGGCCGATCCGCCGTGAATAAGGCGTCCAAAGTAGCGGTCAACGCTTTGCACAAGCAAACTTCCCTAAGGAGAGAGGCACCATGCGGGGACAAACGTTGCGGAATTTTGACATCCGTAAGTAGACCCCCTACCCATGAGAGTGTGGGAGCTGAAAGATAGAAAAAAATGAATTGCCAAGGACCGATTAAGAGCATATTTGTTTTATGTTCTATTTAGGGTATTAAGTTGACCGGGTAGATCGAGGTCCAACCGAAGGCGGAAATTGCTGAAATTTCTACCACTAACATATATTCATATGAAAACAACATCCAACGGTTCATTTTAAAAAATTCCATTTCGTCCCCCATTTTGCTCATGGAGGGTAACAAGCCTAATAAACTAGTTATACTACATTACAAGGCATATAAGGATTATGTGAGATCCAAAAATTTTGAAATGAAAATCGACCAATCTGAAAATTCTCATATGTTTATATAACATTGATAGGTATTGTGTAAAGAAATCAGGCCGATCCGCCGTGAATAAGGCGTCCAACGTAGCGGTCAACGCTTTGCACAAGCAAACTTTCCTAAGGGGAGCGGCACCATGCGCGGACAAACGTTGCCGAATTTTGACATCCATAAGTAGACCCCCTACCCATGAGAGTGTGGGAGCTGAAAGATCGAAAAAAGTAAATTGCCAAGGACCGGTTAAGAGCATATTTGTTTTATGTTCTATTAAGGGTATTGAGTTGACCGGGTAGATCGAGATCCAACAGAATGCGGAAATTGTTGAAATTTCTACCACTAACATATATTCATATGAAAACAACATCCACCGGTTCATTTTAAAAAATTCCATTTCGTCCCCCATTTTGCTCATGGAGGGTAACAAGCCTAATAAACTAGTTATACTACATTACAAGACATATAAGGATTATGTGCGATCCAAAAATTTTGAAATGAAAATCGATCAATCGGAAAATTCTTATATGTTTATACAATAGTGATAGGTATTGTGTAAAGAAATTAGGCCGATCCGCCGTGAATAAGGCACCTAACGGAGCGGTCAACGCTTTGCACAAGCAAATTTCCCTAAGGGGAGCGGCACCATGCGCGGACAAACGTTGCGGAATTTTGACATCCATAAGTAGACCCCCTACCCATGAGAGTGTGGGAGCTGAAAGATCGAAAAAAGTGAATTGCCAAGGACCGGTTAAGAGCATATTTGTTTTATGTTCTATTTAGGGTATTGAGTTGACCGGGTAGATCGAGGTCCAACCGAATGCGGAAATTGTTGAAATTTCTACCACTAACATATATTCATATGAAAACAACATCCAGCGGTTCATTTTAAAAAATTCCATTTCGTCCCTCATTTTGCTCATGGAGGGTAACAAGCCTAATAAACTAGTTATACTACATTACAAGACATATAAGGATTATGTGCGATCCAAAAATTTTGAAATGAAAATCGATCAATCTGAAAATTCTTATATGTTTATACAATAGTGATAGGTATTGTGTAAAGAAATTAGGCCGATCCGCCGTGAATAAGGCACCTAATGGAGCGGTCAACGCTTTGCACAAGCAAACTTCCCTAAGGGGAGCGGCACCATGCGCGGACAAACGTTACGGAATTTTGACATCCATAAGTGGACCCCCTACCCATGAGAGTGTGGGAGCTGAAAGATCGAAAAAAGTGAATTGCCAAGGACTGGTTAAGAACATATTTGTTTTATGTTCTATTTAGGGTATTGAGTTGACCGGGTAGATCGAGGTCCAACCGAATGTGGAAATTGTTGAAATTTCTACCACTAACATATATTCATATGCAAACAACATCCAGCGGTTCATTTTAAAAAATTCCATTTCGTCCCCCATTTTGCTCATTAAGAAGTTAACATTACATTGGTAAAAAGGTTTCAACTCGACCAATTGATTATTTTTAGTTATGTTGATTACTTGATTTATTTCAAAATTGGTATTACATGAATATATTGTCCAATTTGAAATAATAGCTTTGTAATTATTACAGTTAATTAGTTAACAGTAATTATTGGTAAATATTAAAATACCCATAAGATTATATTAAAACGGCGGCGTTTTTGCCCGAATTAACGGTTAATTCTTTAAAAAAAATTATTTTTTTCTTCTCAAAATATGGCTCAATTTAAAAGACTCATTTCCTAATATGGTAGATTGAAATAATTTTCTACACTTCCATAGTTTTATTACTTTTATACATATAACACATGTAATAGAAAATAACAAAAATAAAATATAAATTTTAGGGCCGGGTTAGGGCCGGGCTTTAAGGGCCGGGCCGGGCCTAGCCCTTACGGGCTCAATCGGGCCGGGCCGTAGGGTAGGGCCGGGCTTTATTTGTGTGACCCATACCCTACCCTAAATAAAAAAGGGTCGGGCCGGCCCGCCCTAATGGAAGGGCCGGGCCGGGCTTCGGCCCTACGGGCCGGGCGGGCTTAGGGCGGGCTTAGGGCCCAAGGGCCATATGATGAGGCCTACCTGGAGTATTTACCGTTCCCTTACCCATTACCTTTGCCTTTTTTCCATCTCCAAAAGTGACTGATTCACTTGTAAACTCATTGGAAAAGGACACAAACCAACTCTTTTTACCGGTCATGCGTCTTGAGCAACTGCAATCAACGTACCAAACATCACCTTTCTTATCTGCAAGTGCAGTCAAAGCCACAAGACAAGTGGCTTCCACATGTTCAAACTCATTATTGGAACTGTAAGATGAAATCAAACACATTGCATCAATACATTCAGAAGATATGTCATAATTATCAATCTTAGTTGAGAAGCATTTAGTTCTTTCTTAACCCAAATCTATTTTGTTTTCGTTTCCAGATCCACGGGGATTGAAGCCAGCTTTGCAATCCTGGCTATCAGGTTCAGACCTTCTTTCAACTCAGCTTGCAACGAGGCAGGTGAGTTAAATCTCAATGTTCTTCTCTGACTTTGAGTGACCCTACGAAGCATGTTGCACCTAGGACGTATATGTCCTAATTTTCCACAATAATGACAAGTAGGAATGAAATTTTTGGGGTTGGGAATATACCTAGGCTGACGCACAGAGGTGTGCTTGTCAGAACTTACCGAAAGATTTTTCTGATGTGAATGAATGACTTTATGAGGTTCTTTTCTTTTAGCCAACTGGAAGCCAGATGGTTTGTCACCAGAGCTTTGTGAATTGCTTGATGAGCTCTCACCTTCCACACTTTTTACAAAAATCAAAGGTTTGCATGACTCACCATTATATCCTAATCCTTCCTTATTACCATAGGCTTTGCCAATTCCCATCATCTTAGAGACTTTTTCAGAATCTATCGAGAATTTGTTAAAGCTCTCCTTGACCCTCAATAATTCTTCCTGCAATTTTTCATTCTCAAAGGTTAGAGAAACATTTAAGGAGGATTGAGCCTTTATTTCAACCTGCAAATCCTTGATTTTGTTAATAAGCTCCTCATGCTCCTTGTTCCAGTCTTGAGACTTGGACTTTCCTTGCAAAACTTTAATCTTATCAACAAGGTCAGTTCGTTCATCTTCCCATTCTTTCAAAGAAAATTCAAAGTTTTGCTCAATTTTTTCTTTCTCACTCCTTAAGAATTCAATTTCCTATTTGAGTTTATTATTTTTCTTAAGAACAATTCTTGAGGCATTGTACAATTGCTTGCATTTTTCATTTGTTTCTTCATCAAAAGAGTCATCTTCTAAATCAGAAACATCAGACAGTTCATAATTAAAGGAGGAATTAAGAGCAAGATTTACCTCTTCATCATCGGATTGAGTGCTATCATCACTGTCACTCCAAGTAGATTTCAATGCCTTGTTACCACACAAATTGTACCTCTTATTGCCACAATCGGCATCAAGATGTCCAATGCCACAACACTCAAAACATTTTGGTTTTTCAGGAAAATTTTTCTTTTGAGGGAATTTAGCAAACTTTGGATTTTTGTCAAAAAAAATTTCAGACATTTGATCCCTCTTTGAATTAGAAAATGTTTTTGAAGCATTCCCTGAAGAATTTTTGTTTTTCAAAAAATTCTTAAATTCTTTAGTTAGCAAGGCTAAATCAACAGAATCATCAATAACTTCTTTCTTTTTGATAGAAGAAAATGCAACACTTTTTACCTTCTTTTCAGGCTTGAGTCGCATCTCAAAAGTTTTGAGATTTCCTGCCAGTTCATCCAAGGTGTATGTGTCAAGGTCTTGAGCTTCCTCGATGGCAATCCGCTTGGCTTGGAATTTTGAAGGAAGAGCCCTGAGAAACTTCTTGACAATTCGGTGCTCCTCAAATGGATCATCAAGGCTGCGGCATTGGCTTGTAACATTGAGAAGTCGAGCATGAAAGTAATCAACCGATTCATCTTCCTCCATGGTCATGTTTTCAAATTCCAATACAAGTCTTTGAAGCTTCTGACCTCTAACCTTCTTGTTTCCCTCATACGTGACTTGAAGCAAATCCCAAGCTTCTTTGGCTATGTCATAATGACTAATTCTCATTCTCTCCTTTTTGGACAAGGTTGTGAATAGTGAATTTCTAGCCTTAAAATCACAATTTCTGTTACGAACTTCCTCTTCTGTCCATTCCTTTCTAGCTTTAAGAATTCTTGCAGATGACCCTTCCACTTTCTTTGACTCTTCGGACTTGGTTGGGTGTTCCCATCCATTCTCAACAACATTCCACATGTTTTCATCCTGAGAGTAGAGAAACGCTCTCATCATAATCTTCCATTGTGAATAGTCTTCACCGTCAAACAAAGGCGGGCAATTTATAGAACTGGAGGCCCCGTCACGTTCACGTTCCATCCTTGACCACATATCAACTAAATAACTTTAGAACCCGCTCTGATGCCAAATGAAAATACAAGGACAGAAAACGTTTTCTGGGAAATGGGGATTGCAGTATATGGATCAATCCCTATTGGGCAGAAATCAGAAATAACTAACCAAACTCCAGATTTTGGTTACGCAGTGAAAACCTCAATTATGAGATTAAAAACACTACGGGGCTCTTACTCTTGACAACCCAAAATAATAATGTTGTTATACAAACATTTATAGCACTTGCTCGACTATAAGAATTAGACAAAAGCTAACTCTAAGTTTGTCTTCCTTCTAGAACTTCTTCACTTGAATGATCTTCAAATCTTGTTCTTCTTTCTTCACCGTCTCTCTACTGATCTCGAGAGAGTATTATGCATATGAAACTATGATCACAAACACTTATACATGGACCAAGAGTTTTTACTCTTTGTGAAGACACAAAACTCAAACAAGCATGCAAGACCCTATCACCAGTCCTTGCGTTTTTTAATACACTTAGCCGAGTATATTTCTGCAATCTCTATTCAACCAGCGGCAACCACTCAAACAAACCAGAAACAACCCTAATTAGACTTCTATTAGGAAAGAACTTTTAATCCAAGATATCCACAAAATCCTAGAATACCTAGGACTTAAAAACTATCCTTTTATTAATCAGAGAAAATCTTTTAAGAATGTAATTCCATAAAACCCAAACTCAACTTCCTAAAAACTGACTCCACATAAAACAGACTGCAGATGCAAATGCATGTATACCTGATTCTCCGAGATCAGTAAAGGGACTCTTTGTATGGGAATTGTGAAGACCCGAAATTTTCAGTTAAATATTTTGTAATTCAATGTTTGTTTAATTATATGAATTATGAATTGTGGGCTTGAGTCGTATGAAGTTGTATGAGGAATTTGGTTTCGAATGATTTTATTTTCGAAACGAACGTTATTTAGGGGGTCGTGAAAATCGACTTTTTATACGTATGGAATTTGGGAAAACTTCCTTCATGAAAGTTGTAGAACCCGTCGATACGAGTTTGTACATATGCAGAACACAAGAATCGGAGTTCGTATGAAGAAGTTATAGCATTTAGAAAAGTTGCCAAATTGGGTATATATATAAATGGAAAGTTTCCAAATTTAGGGTTTCCATTTCTGTCAGCCGCACCGTTCACTTTCTCTCTCCTCTCCCCGAGCCGAAAACAGAGCATTTCTTCTCCGGCTCTTTTCTTCCTCCTCCGGCCACCAAACCACTTCCTTTAGCTTCGCCTCAACCTTGCGCAGCTGCCGGTGGCAGCCTTGTGCCGCGGCACTCCCGGTATCGGCGGCAGGAATGAGTTTTCCATTTACGGCCGAATTGAGTTCCAACCAAGATTTCTCCTAGCTATGGCCACCAAAACTCGAGTTCTTTGGCTTGTTGAACTCCCCTTAAGTTGCTAATCAAACTCCAAGAAGACCCGAACCGGAGGTGAAAGTTTTCACCCTCGTCGGAGCTCTCGCCGTTTTCTGCAAATTTTCCGGCCAAACCG
The DNA here is from genome assembly GCF_002994745.2 of Rosa chinensis. Classification (NCBI taxonomy): domain Eukaryota; kingdom Viridiplantae; phylum Streptophyta; class Magnoliopsida; order Rosales; family Rosaceae; genus Rosa; species Rosa chinensis. The sequence goes on from NC_037092.1 coordinate 56,825,970, forward strand.
GACTGTTTGAGGTATTTTTGATCACTTGCGTTCATTTTCTGACTTCGAGCTAGTTATGAAAGTTGCTCAAAATGATTAAACGAAGAGGAAAAGCTCGACCCCGACACCATAGGCGGTGGTCGGCGGCGGTACTGCCTCTAATTCCGGCGACCATTTCCGGCCACTTCCGGCCACCTCAAGGGCATTTTCTGCCCATTTTTGTGTTCTACATGTCGATACGATCATTTCAACATGCAACACTTAAATTTTGGATATCGTATGATTTAGTTATGAATTTTACGATTTCGATAATTCGGTTTGTGATCCGTGAGGATTAGGCCGTCCGATCGACTTGTAGTTCTGTTATGAAGATCGTAGGACTGTCCCGATGACCTTGTGTGGTCATGGGTGAAAATCTAACCGTTGGATCTTCGTATAAGTGCATTTCTTGAATTGTGCATTAAGTTAAATATCGTTTTGATTAGGTGTTTGACGGATTTGTTAGCGGACGATTGTGAATCGTATTTTGAGTTGTAAGAAGACGCAGTGGGAGTTTGGAGGTGAGTAAATCTCATGTGGTTCATTTAGGAGCCGAATTTCATTAGTTTCATTTAATTGCTATGTGTGAAAAATGGTTTTGAGAAAATAAGTTTTTAAATATATAAAAAAAGAAGAATTTCACGGTTTTCTGACGTGTGAACTATAGTTGGTATTAGTGATCATTCCTGAGTGGATGATTACGTATATATATATTTACGTGATTATATATTGAATGGTGTGACATTGAGGTGTGGAATTGTGATAACATGATTTTAATATGTTGTTGATGAATGTTGATAAATGTTGATAGATGATTTTATCATGTTGTTAATATTTTGATAAATGTTGGTGATAAGCATGTTGATTTTCTGAGTTAAATAGAAGGTAGAGAATGTAGGATTCCGAGGATCGAATGGTCTAAGGATCTTCAGTTAATGAACCGGAGTGTATGTGCTCTGAGGACAGGGGAAGAGTCCAAAGAGCGACGGGTTAATGTTAACCGAAGTATATTGTTCTGAGGACAAGGAGGTCCAAAGTTCGAGGGTTATCAAGTTAACCTGAGTCGTTTACTTGAACCTAGGCCAAGGTGACAGGTGACGATGTGGTTAGACCTCTAACGTGTGGTGGGATAGGACCAAAGTGGTGATATATGTGATTTGAGGATTTTGAGATTGTATTCCTTGTTGTTTTCCCGTGAGTTGGTTTGACGTTTTCTTTGTGGTTGTTGAGATTGTTGGTTGTTTACTTGAGTTAAAAGAATTGTGATTTATTAAATCAATAGTTCATTTTTTTATTTACTCACAAGCTTTGCAAAAAGCTTATCGGGTTTTGTGTTGTTGCAATCCTGGTACACTATTCAAACGGTGTAGCGGATAATCCTGCAGGTTAGGATAATCAAGGTGGAGAGCGAGCTGAGTAGGGCAGCAGGGTTGACGTCAGCACTTGGTCTATTTTGGTGTGTTTTATAGACTCTTTTGAGCGTAACTTTTATTTATGGTGGTATTGTAATATTTGACTCGAGAGATAGTTTGCTACGAGATTAGTATTATGATTTGCGAGACGCTGGTTAAGAAAAAAATTCAGGACGTTATTTGTATTGGTTATTATTCATGTTTCGGATTTGAATTTGTTATTCAAAATTCGGGGCGTGACAGGAATGCCAATACGACATGTACAAAGGTTGTACCTACATAGGCTATGATGTTTATTAACCTGTAATAACTACAAAAACAGGCTAGCCGTGGCCAATGCCAGAGAATCTTGCTTTGCACTTAAAATATCAACTACACGACTACAATGGCGATCAAAAAGTGTTGTTTCTATATAATGGTGATGATAAGTGCCGAGACTAAGAATATGTTTTATGCCTGAGAAAGCAACAAAAACCAATTTACATCTTAAAGAATGATGCTGGCAATTAACATATAGAACCAAAAACTTACATCAAAACAATATAAACCACGACTATTAAGCTAGCACTAATACAGTCACAGAGAATCAGGAAGAGAGAGCTTACCAGAAGATAAACCATTGCGAGAACTTGATGCCATGAGCCCAGACCCTGTAACCAACAGAACACAAGCTTATTTCAATTCACCGTGGAATAATTATAAACAAAATCTCAATTAATCAAAAATTCATATTTCCCATGAATTAAATTTACAATCCCATATAAAAGGGAAAGAAAACCCATCAAATTAGAGAGAAAGATCCATTACATATGACTAAAATTGAATCTCATAGAGAAAATATATAGCAGCTACAGATCGAGAAACACAAACAAAGGTTAAAATCAAAGAGAAATTTACTTAAAAGACAGCAGAATGAGATCGGAGACGGTTGGAAGCAGTCGAAAATAGCCTGAAAATTGGGATGGAGCAGGCAGTGGCGGACGCAGGAATATATATCTCTAGGGGCAAGCTGGAATATACTCATTTATTAACATATTTGTACCAAATGGAAGCAGAAGAGTGCAATCAAAGAAACCGAATGTAATAAAAAATTTCAAGTGAAAAGCAGAGTACATACCTAGAAAAGTAGAGTACTTCCATATCTATTGTCCTCTACGAGGTGCCATTTTTTGAAAACGCTGAATAATAGACTCATTGTCAATGGAATTGAATATATCCTTCTCAAAATATACAACTAAGCTATCATTCATTCATTGATCTCCCATTCGATTGCGAATTCAATTCTTTATAATATTCATGGAAGATAAAGCTCTTTCAACAGAGGCCCTTGCAACGGGAAATACTAGAGCAACAACAACGGGAAGTACTAGAGCAATAACAACGGGAAGTACTAAAGCCAAAGTGATCAGCAAATAAACATAAGGATATGTCTTATGCTTTCTTGTCTCAACTAATTTCTTTGCAAGATCAGCAATTCCTTGCAATTCTTGGAACTTGTTGTTAGATCGCATATCATCAATATAAGTCTCTAACTGACATTCTAGCAACACCAACTCTTATGCTGAAAAATCGTAAGGATAAAGCTCAGCAAGATGCATCAAATTTTGCTTATCATAGGCTGCAAATGAATAATTAGGACTTAGAGATACCAAACAAAGGAGAAGTTCAGTAGTAACCTCATTGAAACAATTATCTAGCTCCTGAAGTTGGAAATCAATCACTGCACAAAAGAAGTCAAAGCGATAGTAATGCATATTTGTCATTTCAAGAGTTCTACGCCATGACTTTCTTGGACATACATATTGATCATCCATGTTTGAAACACTAATATTCTCTTTTTGATAAAATAGAACAACCTGCTCAAACATAAAAAAAAAAAAAAGTCATCCACTCTCCCTTAAAGTCTGTAATTTTTTTTTACACACTTTCACTAAATCCATAGCATTCACTATGTCCTGATCATCTTTTTGTAGGGCTTGTGATAACTCATGAAGGGCACGTTGAAGATCATCAATCCAAGATTGAATTGCAGAACGGCAGAGATTCAACACTCAAAGAGTCGAAGTTGGATTCTATATAAGACCGGAAGTCTGGAATAATTGAGTATGGTTGTTTGGGATTCTCCATAGAACAAAAAGAATGAGAAATGCTGAAATGGGAAATGGGGTCGTCTAGGAATGGCAAAAGGCATGGCAAGCTTCAGCCTTTACATATATACAATTATATATGAATGACAGTACGTGGCATCAACATTTACATATATAAATACAATTATATATGAATGATAGTGGTATCAGCCTTTACATATATACAATTATATATGAATGATAGTGGCATAGTGCTTTGTGAAACAACACCATACATATCAATTATCTATTATATATTATACCTCAATATATATATTAAACGTTGAAACATAGCTGACATTTAAAAAAAGGGAAAATCGTCCGTACAGTACCTGACATTTTCCCCATTCTAAACTTCAGTACCTCACGTTCAGAAAATATCAGAATGGTATCTGAGGTTTTGACCCCGACCGAAGATTGGTACCTGGTGCCGTTAACTCCGTTATAAAAATTGACAGCTGGCATATTTTGATCATTAAATGACCAATTTACCCTTTAATTTTTGTTTTCTTTATTTTTTTTCATATAATAATTTTTTTTTATTAGTTCTGAAAAATTATTTAAATTTTTGGTTTGTCAAATTTTATCTTTCGAGCCTGTAGGATTGAACTAGGTGTCGTTTCAAGATTGTAGAATTTTCGGAGGATTTTTTCATACACTCGAACTTTTTTTAATAATTTTTGGAAGTTGGTAATATCTAAAAATATAATTAAAAATAGAAACTAGAGGCAGTTTAATTTGGAGCGTCCATTTTAATCACCGTTTGATCTCAGCCGTTGGTTTTGAGTATATATAAGTTGAACCAGCTTGAGGAGCACCAGATTAATAGCCCAGACCGATGGTGTCTCCACTTTCCGGCCAACACCCGATGTCAGACAGGCCTTGTTAGACTCCTCTCGGCGTCGCTAACCGGAGATCGATCGTCCCTGCTCGGAACGACCAGCGACGGAGGCAGGAAGAAGCCCGAAAATTTCTCGGGTTCGCCGGCGGGTTTTCCGTTTCCGGCTTGGTCATAGCTTCTCACTGGTGTCAGAAGCTTCCTTTTGACCTCGCCGACCTATCCATATTGTTGGTTTGTCCAGATGATAAGACATGAGAGAGAATCGAAGGGGAGAATCATTTTGAGATTTCCGGCATGTTTCCAAGCTTCTGGCCGACCAATCTGTTTTAGTTTGCTTTCAATTATTGTCTTTTGAAGATTATGCTTTCTGGGTTTTGATTGTTTCAGTGTATAATTGCTAGATTTGGGTACTGTGATTTGTTGGGCCACTGTGTTCTTAAATTAGAATATGCTTTGGATTTTGATTTTTGTGTGAAATAAATATATAAGAGAGATAGCTGATACAGATTCATTGATTGAGGGAAGAGAGATAGAGTAAACTGATAGCGGAGCAGTTAGTCCATAGACTCCAAACTTGAATAGACCAGAGGGGACAAGAGAGAGAGAGAGAGTTCTGGGTTTGAATGGGGACGCAAGAGAGGAACAGTAGGGAGAGAGAAAGGGGACGAGAGAGAGGAACAGTAGGGAGAGAGAAAAAAATAGAAAATTTTTTTTTAGATAAAAGAATAATGGATTAAGACATGAAAAGACAAAAATATCCTTCAGCTGTCAATTTTTGTAACCAAGCTAACGGCACCAGGTACTAATCTTCGGTCGGGGTCAAAACCTCAGGTACCGTTTTGATATTTTCTGAACGTGAGTTACTGAAGTTTAGAATGGGGAAAAGGTCAGGTACGTACTGTACGGATGATTTTCCCTTAAAAAAAAGAATACTCAGTTGCCAATTGTCAAAAGCTCACTGGGGGCAGCTGCCCCCACTCATCCCTATGTGCGTCCGCCATTGGGAGCAGGTACGATGAGATTAGCAAGATGAAGGTCTCGAGCTTTTTGAGTTGTCGGGATGATTCGAAAGAGAGAAATAAGAAGCTGGATTTGTTATCCATCTCTGATAAGACACAAGATTTCCGGCTCAACCATATCTGGGCCTCAAAACATGAGAAGTGGTCAGACTTGATTTTTGTTTTCCTTTCTAGTCCTTATATGAAGGAAAACAAATTAACAAGGCCTTGAGGTTTATAACATAGGTTGGATTCCACATTTGATAGTTTGCAATATGGTTTCTTTTCAATTGATCACTGTTCATTAGGTCTAATGGAGCGTTATTAGTAATGTGCAAAATGCAGGAAATGAAAATTGTCATACAATTGATTTTATATAATAACAATGTCACGTTGTCTCAATACACAAAATCTGGATACTCACACAATGCATTCTTATATATAATGTGCAAAATGCAGGAAATGAAAATTGTCATACAATTGATTTTATATAATAACAATGTCACGTTGTCTCAATACACAAAATCTGGATACTCATACAATGCATTCTTATATATCACAAATATGTCTTCTCATTTACACTAACACAACTATAAAAATTGAAATACGTTGTCTAAAATTAAGCCACATAACAACCACAATCTACAACTGAAGTGTGAGGAGAACTCAGAAGATAGTGAAATTCTAAAAAATGTTGTTTGAAAAGGCTTTCCAACAATAGCTTGGAAACAAGGTTTGTTATCTGAAGCATTCACCTACTATGCGTGGCAGTTGTGCCTAGAATCTGCCGAGGGAAGGCACAATGCTGATAACAAAAAAATGTTGAGTGTTTATGTCATACAACGGTGCAGTACTGTTGTGCCATTTTTCTACATACAATGCTTCGATGCACAACGGAGATTGTCCATATGGCACAACGTTTTTCCCCAGTCGTCTGTTTCGTTTTTTGACCTAGTGTATTCAAATTCAATACTTGGTAAAATTAAGTCCCCAATAAAGCCTTGTGAAACGATCAGCAAGAACTCTGTCACATTCAAAAATTAATCCATTTCTCAAAAAACAACAAAACACAAAATAAAAGTCAATCTCAATCATCCTCAACATAAAAATGTTTCCATGAGCCTAATAAAAACAACTATTGCTCTCCAATAAACTTATTAGTGGCCCCCAATAAAATCTATCAAACCTATTACTGCCATACACCCCCCCCCCCCCCCCCCCCCAAAAAAAAAAAAAAAAAACATGTACTACTCCCCCCAAGAGGTTCTGTGCAGGTCAGCTTGTTATGGTTGCCCATTTTTCTACAATGACTGCAACGAGTTGACTTCTTTTCACACTCTCCACTAGACTTGAACCTTTTTACCCTAGGCCTCCCAAGTGGCCTCTTTGTAAGAGGAGGTAATATAAAGTCAGTAGAAGATTCAAAAGATGACATATCAACATTCGTTAATGGACGAATAACAAATCCATAGCTCTTCTTGAACTGATCAACATGAAAATACTTATCAATATAGTCATAGACATTTGCAGAGGCAGCTTGTATTGTAGCAAGGCCATGAGGACAAGGAGGAAAGCAATTGATTTGTCATTTCCTACATGAACATGAATGATTAGAAATGTTAATTAACTTCATATGAAAATTCAGATAGAACCTTATAAACACCATTACTAGAGTAATGAACACTAAAAAAGACAAGATTTCTCCATCTCATCCTTAAGTTTGTCCTCCATTTTAGGAGTAATTTTTTGGGTCCAACTTTCTGCCTCTTATCTCCTCTCCCCTATCTGCTGCATTTGTTTTATTTTGGTATGATCCAACAGACAGTATACCCAACGCTCAAGTGCAATCTAAGAATTAAATGATTCGACTATCCCATTTGCCATAATTCCATAACGGCAACGGGTAAAAAATGAACGACACCAATTTTCTACTGAAATTTCAGCAAGAAAAGTGTCAATAATCTCAGCACCACCATCTTCTCTAAGCAACTATAATTAAAATGATATTCCTTCTCAACAGAGGAATAAGCCAGCTTAAAAAACTAATTTCTAATCTCTTCTATCAAAACAAAATCACTTCGATCCCTGTATCTATTGGTAAGGTTAAACATCGAGTGCTTGTAGCAAAACAGATGAGGATTACCAGGAAATACCTCATCAAAAGCACTCTAGAATCCATTACCCCGATCACTAATAAACATAATAACTCTTCCTTAAGGTTCAAGCATACTCTTCAAATGCTCAAAAAAGAATGTCAAATTTGCATCTGTCTCATAATCACAAACACACATGACTAGGTAGAAACTTGCATAAAGCAGAAAACAAGAAAGTCAGTTTATTGGGCAATAAAAAATATTGCAGCATGTCATTGCATCTCCAAAGGGAGCGTGCTGCTCCTAAATTTGAAAAATAACAATGAAAAAACCTAAAACAAGAAAAAGAAACCAAAAGAAAAAAAATTATTGGGGGCAGTAAAAAAACTAAATAGAGTTTATTGGGGGGCAATAAAATATGAAGTTTCCTTGATTTCCATTCCTTCCAATTGCAGTAAGAATCTGACTCTTGTAAATGCTCTTAGCAAATGTCGCATCCACATACAATACTGGCAAGCAGAATTGAAAGCCTTCAACACAACCTCCATAAGCGAAGAAAAGCCTCTTAAACAGATTAGTAAAGGGATCAAACCTTCCAACACAAAAGAAGAGCCTGGATTACTCCCCAAAATAGCTTCCTTATACCTAGATAACATGTTGAATGAATCCGCATCATAATCATATATATATAAATCCTTTCCTTAGCCCTTTACTTTGCTTTCAAAGCAACCTTGTAGTAAATATCAAACCGATATGTTGACTTGAACTTATTCATAATTTCCTTTGGCTTCAATGAAAGATTATAGCTAATGTCCAAAGTAATGCATGTCTTCACAACCCTGGATCTCAAAATTTTGTGCTTTTGAGTCCTAAATACACCTTTACAACTATGTACATTATTCAACTCTCTTATATAAAGGCATCCATTGGCAGATAATATGCAAGAGCAAGAACATGGCAATGACAACATTCTATTCCAATATCCGAACAAACTGCATGAATACGGTCAAAATCATTTCTCAAAAACACAAACCGGAAACCAACTTCAATTGCATACTTACTAAGTTTCTCACGAAACTCAGCTGCACCATGATATTTCTGCCCAACATGATAAATATATGAACTCCCCTCATCAGAAAAATAGGACTTGTAAACTTCAGTCCTAAATATTTCACCCAAATAATCGTCTTCATCAAATACCCCAGAACAACTATCCACTGAACACATTCGGCTGCAACTTCCACAAATCTTCAAAACATAAATCTCAACATAGTCTAACTTTACATATCCTAGCACCATAGAACAACGTGCATCTGAAATCACCATCAAAATGAAGAAAACAAACTTCACAACCAGGAAGTGAATACAAAAGCTCAATAACAGCACTTGCCGAAAACTTGAATCTTTGTAAAATGTTTTCATAAAATCTAACATACAAGTCAGAATAGCACATAGATTGATTCAGATGAATCATAAAATCTTTTTCAAAATAATTACACCTAACAACCAACGAACCATCCATATTCTTGCAAAAAATAACAAAACAAATCTATTATTGCCCCCAATAAATATTATTACCCCCAATAATAAAGTTAAAACTACCCAAACCACTTCAAAAGTAGAAAAAATTACTCTAAACATGAAACAAAATACTGCTGAACAACAATCATTGACATTGCATAACAATTCAACCATATTATTGGGGTATATTCTTGCCCCTAATAATAATCAAATCTACCAAATAACTTCAAGAACAAGAAAAAGAAATACTCTGAATACGAAACAAAAAATCACTAAACAACGTACAATCATTGACAATGTATAATAATTTGTATATATTATTGGGGGCAATAATATAGTTAGAACTACCAAACCACTTCAAAAACAGTAACAAATTACTCTGAACACAAAGAAAAACATCATTGACACTCAATATTATTGCTCACCAATAAAATAAGTAACAGTTCATCAAAACTAAAAAATATAGAATCTAAGTGTTTCAGAACAAACAGAATCAACAAATACATCCAAAAGACAGCAAAACGAAACGAATCAAAGATGAAATTGAAAAAAAAAAAAAAAATCTAGTTCAAACTTAACATGAAGCTCAAATTCACCAAAATCAATTTGAAGTTAACATAGCAATTCAAAACTAACAAACTGTAGAAATTCAAATCAAACAGATAAAACCGAGCTAAAATCAAAAAAAAATTATTACAGATCAAAGAAGAAAAATCAAACCGCAATGAAGGAGGAAAACAAACAAGAGCTCGATCGTTGTCCATGGTGACAATCATAGAACACTTCTCTCTCTAGAAATCGCAGAGCTTCTCTCTCTCTCTCTCTAAAATGGCATAGCTGCTTTCTTTAAAACGGTAAATTCTATTTCAATTTAGTACACTGACGGTTATAAAAAGGGCAAAACAGTCCAATAATTTTAAGAAAATAGGGTCATTAAGAAAGAGTTGGGTATTAGGGATTTATACATGTAATTTATTGTTTAAATAGTCAATCTAGAGGGGGGGGGGGTCTATTTTATATGAAATTAGTGGAACTTTTAAAGAAATTCATGGCTGGGTGTATTCAATATAAACTTTTAGCAGTTCATGAAAGTCTCAAGGCACTCAATCAGGATTTTAAAAAAACTTCATGAAATCAAAGTCTAGGGGTATTCAATTAAGACTTTTAAAAATGAATGAAATACAAAGGTATTCAAAAAACTAATATTAGCTACAAGAGCACCCTATAAGAACACATTTTTATCTGAGTGTCCTAATAATCTTATGAGAATGACTAAAGAAAAAAAAAAAAAACAGGAGCCCTTGCTGAATTTTTTTGCCAAAAGTTAAACTTCCCACTTCTTTTTCCCACACATATTCTTAAGTTTACTCCTCTCTCTCTCTAATTTAGACTTGAGAGTCAGACCTAAATGAAAACCAGATCTACCAAAAGTGCAACCCCCTCTCTCCCTCGTCCACCCTCTGTTTTCGATCCATGTCTCTCTCTTCTCCATTGATTGGCTAGCTTCTCGGCCTCTACCTCTCTTACTTTGATTTCTCACTCTTGAAACCCTAAGCCAACACCTCAAAAAAGCCAACCCAAAATATGAATGCAAACCCCTCTCCCACCACACTCTCTGTCTTCCTCCACCGTCATTCCCCATCTGTAATTTCTCCATGCCCATCTCTTTTATCTCTTACCATTTTTGTCTATAAATGCCAAACCCCCATCATACCCTTTTCCATTTCCCTTCCAAATTTCCCATCTCTTTCTCAATCTAACACCCAATTTTCTCTGCCCAGCATTTTGATATGCAAGTAGTTTAATCTATTTGATTTTTTTTATTTCATTCAAGAAAGTAAAAAAAAATTATGGGTTTGGGTTTGATTTGGTGGTGAGTTATGGGTTTGTAGAAGTTTAAATATCTGTTTATTGGGGTTGTAGTTTTTATTCAAGAAAAACCCAGATGTCTATTTTATTTTAAGGGGTTTCAATTGCTTAAGGGGTTTATTGGGATTTATGCATAAGATTGATTTGTGGTAAAGAAAACTAGGGTTTGAGTTTAAAGCCAATTTTTTAGGCTTTTGATTAGCATGTGTTTTGTAGGATTGTAAGACAAGAGTTTGAGAGTTTTGTAGTGCTTTGTTATTTTTAGGGTGTTGGGGATCATGGGTTCCAAGGATCCTGCTCCGTTGGTTGACAAGGTGAATGGGACAATGCAAGCACCGATGGACCGGTAAGTCATACAGATCATAAGTTTGATATGGATGCAGAAGTTTTTATGTGATCGAGTGCTAGGAATGTCAATTACATGTTTTGAAACTGTTCATATATGTGTGATTAGGAATGGTAAAGCTTGTCTTACTTTAGAAACTTGATGTAAGATATTGTAACCTTTAGAATAGAAAGGGTGCAAGTTGGAAATTTCTAAATGGGGTTTCTGACGGAAGGGATTCAAGGGTCAGGATATATAAACAAGTACGCCGTGGCACCGGTACAACCTGTGTAGCTGTTGAAATCTACTCAACTTTTTGGTCATTGTTGGATGCGTATATGTTTTAGCCATCTTGATCAAGTTTGCTTTTGCATCAAAAAGAGTGATGTAATGAATAGATTATGGATTAGAAATTGCGTTAAAAAGGTTTGTGTTAATTAAGAAAGAATACCCAACTGTGGACTATTAAAGGATTTTCCTGGTCAAATCGAATCCTTGAGAAACGAAAATGTATCCTTGTTGTCTGAATAAAGGAACGCATTCTTAACATCAAATTGTCGGAGTAGCCAATTTAAACTAGCAGCAAACGAAAGCAAAACCCAAATAGTGTTCATCTTGGAAATAATAGAAAACATTTCATCGTAGTCTATACCATACGTCTGAATAAACCCCTTTGCTACAAGGCGTGCTTTGTATCGATTCACTGATCCATCTGCATTATGCTTCACTGTAAACACCCAACGACAACCTACAGCCTTCTTGCCTTGTGGTGGAGGCACAACTTGCCAAGTATTGTTCTTCTGCAACGCCTCCATGTCTTCCTCCATTGCCTTCCTCCACTTTGGATCCCCCAATGCATCCTGCACTTTGTTAGGTACTGACATAGCAGAGATTTAATTCACAAATGATTCAAATGACTTAGACAACCTCCTAGTGGACATATAATTGGCTACTGGGTATTTTGATTTGGCAGTAAGAGTAGGTTCATATCTTTTCGTTGATTGACCTCAAGTTGTCCCATTTGGTAACACATATTGCCCAACATCAGACTCACTACTATTAGTACTAGTGGGTGGACATACCTCAAATGAGTGATCTTCAGTACCAAGGAGCTGCGGAAAACTCCCAACCACCAAAGGTCAGTTCAAATATATAATCGTGGCCATCGATTACGACAGAAAATGGATTGAGGCTGAACCATTAACGGCCATCACAACCGCTAAGGTCTAGCATTTCTTATGGAAAAATATATACTGTCATTATGGAGTGCCCGACAAAATAATCACCGATAACGGAACGCAGTTCAACAACGAAGAACTCATCAGCTTCACTGCTAAGCTAGGCACCAAGATGCATTTCGCTTCGGTGGCACACCCCCAAACCAATGGCCAGGTTGAATCCGCCAACAAAATCATCAAGAAGCTGCTAAAAAGGTAATTGGAAGACAAGAAAGGCCTGTGGGCTGAAAAACTCCCGGAAGTTCTTTAGGCTATCCAGACAATGCCAACATTTGCAACGACGAAACTCCATTTTGCATGATGTTTGGCACAAAAGCAGTCCTCCCTATTGAAGTAACCCAACCAACAGTTAGGATTGACGGATACGACGCCACAACAAACGTTATGGGCGTTAATCTCAACAAGGACCTATTGGAGGAAAAGTGAGACAAAGCCCACCTGCACAACTTGCAAAACAAGCAGCGGGTGTCGCGCTTTTACAACAATCGTGTGAAGGCCAGAAACCTACAACTTGGCGACTGGGTCATGAAAGAAGTCATACTGTTGATATAACTTATATTACATACCGCCAAGCATAAGCAACGACCTCATAGGTGGGCCCCGTGACATGGTTAGTCCAGCCTACGACATGCATCCGGTAGTCCGACACCTGAGCTACCTCGCTATGGTGGAGGTCGGCCGGTACCTCGTAGGGAGGCCACCCTCTCATAATCTTCAAGAGGCTTCAAGAGAAGTAAATATGTGTATTATGTCCCACATCTGAAATATAGAATAGAATAAGACTTCTTTTAGCTATAAAGGGAAGTCCTCCCCTTCTTGGAAAAGGATGGATCCATGCCCATACTTGTATCACTACAAAGGCTACTTGGCCAACTCATAGTAAAATATCTAAGTGGACGTAGCCTTGCCTCAAGGGCAAGGTGAACCACTATACATGCTTGTGTCAATCTCTCTCTCCATCATGCTTCTTACTTTAGGTCCCATATTCTCACATAGAAACATTGGCGTTAGAAGGAGGGTCCCTAAGTTTGGGTATGAACCTCTGACCTTGAGCAAGAGTCATGTACGGGTACCATGAGTCACCGGGTACATAGGTACATGCAGGACACCCCTCAACCTCACCCAAGCCTTCGAGGAGTCAGCGGATGCTACGAGCTAGCGGGTACGTGCACATCCCACTCCCAAGTACCTTCAACTCCACTCCCAAGCCTCACTCTTCTCCGGGACTCTCATGAGCCAGCGGGTACATGCACATCCCACTTCCAAGTACCTTCAACTCCACACCCAAGCCTCTTCTCCGGGTCCCACGAGTCCGCGGGTACTTGAGTCAGCGGGTATGCGGGACCGAAGCAAAAAGCCGTGTCGCTCACTCACGCAACTCTCTTGCTTGGTCATGCATACAAACTTGTCGCAAACTCTAGTCTCGTACGTGGTACCCGTCTATAATTAACCCACATGGTCACTCTTGGGTCCACCAGCAACTCTTGCTCATCACATGTATCACGTTGTCATGCAACACCATCACCCATCTTAGGTGGGTCCCGGACAGAGCCGCTGGCCTCCTTCATCAACTCAGCCCAGAGACACTAACTTGGACTTGCTGGAATCATCTCTTCACCTCGGCCTTGACCACTACAACCCAACACCACTTGGCCGCGAGCTCATGCCAGAGCCAAGGTCACCCAAAATTGATCTAGACACCCAGATTTCCACTGGGTACTCGTACTCTTCCACTTCTCTCACCGGGTACGCACACTATTTCATTGTCACGACGGAGCAGAAGGGGATTCCGCTCTCACAGTTTTGCTCCACATCGTGGGTCATTAGATTCTGGGTTGAATCTCGACTACAAGTTTGAATAGCACGACTTTGGAGACCTTTAGGGGATGCTTTTCTTTCTCTAGTCAAGTCTACATCTCGGATTCTCTCCATGGTCGACAAACCCGCAGCTCCCCTATGGAGCTCAACCCTCAGTAACCCAATCCCGGGAAACTTGTTTGGACGACCACCCTCCCAACACCATCTTGACAGAGTGTCACCGGTACCCTCCTCAGCTCTTGGTGCCTCGCTTCACCCCCACTTTACCTCTTGGCAATGAGGTCGTAAATCCATGCACATTACAAACATGATCCCGATCAAGAAGCCATCTTTCCTGCACTTTGGGTACTTGCACACTTCCGGGACCTTTCTGACTTCTTCCCCACCGGGATCATCATCATCATCATCTTGGTCACAGTTACGGGTGGTGGAGTTCATGGCCCTGGCGGATATGGTTGCTTTAGTTGCCTGACTAACTTGGTGAACCACCTTCCATGCAGAGCTAAGTTGTCGTATATCAATTATGTTGTTGTTCTGCTAAAGTCTTTTGAATCCATGTGCCCATTGGCAAATATTCTTTACTACACATCAATTACTTTCTCACGGTGACCATTATGTGCATGCACTCGTGCACATTGCAAATAGCTACACATATTTTCTGGGCATTATACACATAGACCATAGGAAAGTTACTACTCTCTAAGCTTGCTGCCATGCATGGTACAAAGTTTTATAACCCTTCACCCTTCACCCATGCCAAATGCTACTAGGCCACAGTAATTTACTTGACAAGTAATGACTGTTCTGTGAAGCCTGACCAGTTGTGCTTTTCCTTCATGTAAAGCAATTTTTACATAGATATTATATCTCTCATACCATCTCAAAGCATACAAAAAAAATTATCTTTATATTCGTCAATTAAATTATATAGGTAAGTTGCTAATCACTTATCTATTTTTGAGGAAGTACACTCGCCCAACAGACCACTTGCCAATGCAAACAAGGCAAAACGGACCACTGACACTCGCTAGCCGACATAGAGCGTCATACTTGGACAACTCCAACATAATTTGGTATTTCCAACAATTACAATATTTATACAACTTCACGGCTCCAGATAAGTTCTCATATACGCTCATTCAATTAGAGCTAATGTTATACTTGGCATGCTTCAATAATGGTTACTATAATCTAAGCACGCCTACGACACTTGATAATTTAAGTAGCATATTCATTATGCCTACGTGTTTATGTCATGCTTCAATTTCATTGCAAATAAATTAAATTACTACATATATACATATGGCACTAAATCAGTGTAAAATGCGGCACTTAAAATCCTCGCCCCGAGTGAGGTACCCCAACGGGGTTAGGAGGCTTACAAGCCCTCATTCAACCCCATTGGGTTAAGGAGGCTCATGCCCTCACGTGACCTCACCGAGTCATGAGGTACAAGCCCTCATTCTACCCGAGGCCACGCCACCGGGTAAAGAAGGCCCACAGTTCTCATTCAACCCCATTGGGTTAAGGAGACCCACAGGCTCTCATTCTACCCCACCGGATACACGAGGCTCAAGCCCTCATTCACCCCACAGGGTGTTGATAGGAGCATAAAATGCTATGAATTTATAGTTCAAACCTCTATACTTTTGCTTAGTTTATTCCTTAAAAAGATCAATTTAACTTTGTTATTTTCTTAGGTACTTTGAGAAGCAGTTAAGGAGAAAAGAGAGCTACAATGGGGAAATCAAGGCACTTCACATGAAGTAGTGATGCAAAGGATGGATTATGATGATTCAGTTGGTCCTAGAACTCAAGAGAAGATGGAGAGAGTTGGCGTTAAAAACAGTTGCAGAGAAGCAGAAAACAGAGTACAAGTCTGCCTTATTTTCTTCTGTTTTGGGAAGCTGTTTTGAAGAACCTTCGGGTGGAATTATGAAGAAAGGCCTGGCAAAATTTGAAGATCACATGTTCTACTATAACTGAAGGCAAATATTTGGTCCAGAATGATAAGGAGGAAGCCGGAGGCTGTGCTCAAAGTTGGTTCCTCGAGAAGACTGTTTCCATCAGCTTTTTCAAGGACTTTTATACTGGACTTAAGAGATGATAATCATGAATTTCTCTGCCATAATTTAAGAATATATGTTTTAGAGCAGTATAGAATCAAGAATCATCCAAAAAGGTGGTGTAATGAAGAAGTTACGATGCTGCATAGATGAGCAGAGGATAAGGAAAATCTGGAATTTCTGACAAGTCTTTATGCGAAGCATTTTCAAGACTGTTGTTGGGCCACGTTTCAAGAAGCTTTCTAGAAGGTTTTTGCACGGTTTTGAAGGGTGACATCAGAAGTATTATGTGGCAGAATATCACCTTCGAATCTGCTGGGAACCCTTGTCAAACATGGAGAGGGAAATCAGTCCTAGTTGAGGAAGGAAAGTGAATTAAAGGCTATATTTTCTGAAGATATTCTTGGCAGATTTTGGGATGAATTTTATTGGATTTTTGGCTGCATTATACTTATGAAGAGACTATTAGAAAGACTTAAGGAAGGTTCAGAAGATTGAGGGGCAGCCAAGCAAGTGGAATTGGAGAAGAATAAGGAGAACTCAACCCGGTTTTGAAGAGAAAAGTTAGGGGTTTGTAAACAATAAAAAGGAGGCTTCTTGGCGTCATTGGAGACCATACCATACAGATTTCACGCCTCAAAAGAACCCTAGCTCTTTGATTTTCGAAGCTCCATACAAGCATAAGGAAAAGAAGCCGCCAAAGTCGCCATCTGCCACCACCGTGACCATCCATCTTCAAGCAACATCCACCGTGCCTCTTCACTCTCTTTTTCTGTGACTTTGCCCTTTTATTTTCAATATGTTACTCTGTGTTTACCTTAGAACAATGAGTAGCTAAATACTTTTGTGTTAGGGGCTAGTTTGAAGCCCTAAACTATGGTTCAAGTTTCATAATAAATTTCTATGTTTTAGTTACTTTGTCGATGAGATTGTTCTTTGGTTCTGGATTAGATGAGTCTTTTATATGTATGTTTTATGTGGTTGCAAACATATAGGATATGCATGTAATTGGTGCTAGGTTAAATAGCAATTCACCTAATAGTTTTGTGATTTTAACCGAAGTAGTAAAACCTCTCGCCTAGGTGTGTACCAAAGATGAGGAATGCAACTAGACACGCTTGTTGTACTAGTTTGTACACTTAGATTGACATCCTTCCATATGTGCGTAATGCTTTAGAACTTGCTAAATGTAGAAGCTGCTTGTGATCTCTATGTTGCATGTTTTCAAAAGGTTCTAATAACGGCGCTTGTTCTTGTTAGAACATGATAGGGAAGTAATATAAGGTACTTAGCTTGCTTCTAGCTTTGTAACTTGGTCAATCTCTCTGTCATGACTTAGTAATAAAAATAGGAAGAAAAATTGGAACTTGGATTGTGTTTAGTGGTGGATAACGAACTCCTAACTGCTCATCATCATATTCACAAACTTTACTTTAGTTTCATCTTTTGTTCTTACTTTATTTTAAGCAAAATTAATCAACAATCCCCCCAATTGTGTTTTTAAATTTGTTTTATTATAGTTTCTAGTTTTCTTTGTTTTCTAGGTTACATAAATTGAAGGTGAACCCTTGATCCTTGGCGTAGAACGATCCCTTACTTTCACTACTACAACTTGACAACAAAAAGGGTTTTAAATTGCGTGTTATTTTTAGCAGAGCAGGTATTATGGCTCTGAACCTATCTACCCCACCGGGTACACGAGGCTCAAACCCTCATTTACCTCAACGGGTACAAGAGGCTCTAAGCCTATCTACTCCACCGGGTACACGAGGCTCAAACCCTCAGTTGACCCCTCCGGGTCAAGGATGCTCAAGCCCTCATAAATCCTCCACTCGAGCGAGGTATCCCACTGGGATCACTAAAGGGTAGCTCCCTTACATTAAGCCAAGGTCCAGTCCCTTGCATCAAAATCCCCGCCCCAAACGAGGTACCCCCAACGGGTGAGCCGAGGTCTAGTCCCTTGCTTTTCAGTCATCTCACCTCTCGAGTGATCTCTACACTTGGGGGACTTATTCATACCACTTATCACAAGTGGAGGTAGTACCCGACTGAGACTATCATTGAGCTTCACGCTCATACCTTTTGTGGCAGGTCTCTATTAATGAAAATATTGAAAATTTTCACCTATTGTTGATCGTAACTAAATTCATTTTACACACTATATCACAAAGTTAAACAGACGACAGTTCATTAACTGTCGTCTGAATGAAAAAGCTGCGTTTGTCTAGTAGCCTGTTGTCTGATTGACCTCATTCAGACGACAGTTAAAAACCATTGTCTGTTCAAAATTCACACAACATATATAGCTAAGCATGTGTCATCTGAATATTTCCAAATGAAAATAATTAGGTTAAACTATTGTCTGTTGTGAACTCATACAACAGTTCATTTATTAACTGTTGAGAAACATTATATTACACCAACAGTTTTAGGAAAACTGTGTTGTATGTGATGAATCTCAGACAACAGCAACACAACTATATGATGTTTGAAATGAATATCACACCACACTGTTGGAATGACTCTGTTGTCTGAAATGAATCTCCAACAAGTGTTAGTGTTGTTTTTGTTGTGTTTTATGCAAGTAAAACATCAGAAGATTTAGGAATATGTCGTCTGATAGGAACTCAGACCACAGTTAGTAATTTGTTTGTGTTGTAGGATTTGCATAAGCTATAACAGTCCGCTGATGGGATATGTCGTTTAATAGGAACTCAGACCACAGTTTTTATTATATTTAGTTGTGATAAATGAATCTTAGTCAACATATCATTATTATATCTGTTAACTGATTTCAGTATCAGATGACAATAATTTTATTATACATGTTACCGGAATGGAGAACACACAACGTTGATTTGTTATTTCTGTTGTCTGAAATGAAGTTCAGACAACATGTATTACTTGTTGGTTTTAGATGTGTTATATGAGTGGATCTCAGACAATGGTTTTGTGAACTTTTCTGTTGTGTGATACCTTTGGAAACTACAGTTATCATAACTAAATTGACTTTGCATAATTGTTGCAAGTATTAACATTCATATCCCAAACAAATCTAAAATAAGACATCATCATATATCAATGCCATATGTCTCTTACATTGCCAATCCAAAACATTTCCAAAAATACATATCTATATCTAGATATGATCAAATCCAGCAATCCTAACCAAAAGTAACCTCAATCTAGAAAGTAATATTGTCTATCTTGTACAATCAAGGAGGTTACCAAAATAAGTCACCAACTACTAGATATGATAGTACTATTTACGCACAGCAACTAAGCCAGCAGTGTTGTCAAGGCAAGCTTCCTCTGTATGCCTTTATTATTATCTCCGTATACCAACCTTCTTGATCCTAATTTTTAAGCAAAGCCCACATTGATACCCAATCTTGATGAAGACACAATGCAAAGTGCCTTTTAGTATTTGCATGGCCTGCAATAAAAACATTGTGCTCTCGAATCAAAAAACTCATACCGAATAGTTCAAATATAAATCTTCTAGCATTCCAAGCAATACGAAGCAGTGATAAAAATACAACCCCGATCTTACCCAAGCCACTACTTGAAATTATTTAAACTAACAGAATAGATCATTAGTCAATAGGTAAGATAACCATAACAGTAAAAATGCTTAATGCTGCATCACACTTATAACTAAATAGACTCCAGAACCAAATATCAAACTTAAGACTACTAACATTGAGTCTACGATTCAACTTTCATTCAAACTAGAAGCTAAAACATAAGCCATAAATATCCATAAAATCAAATGGTATCGAATCAAATTGTGTTCAAATCTAAATATGATGGCAGTGACATTCAAGCTTACCTAGAAAAGCAAAACTGTGTGATCTGTTAAAAGCACTATAATGCTTGTGAAAGCATTTGGTGTGTGCCCTTTTTTAAATTAGCTGGAGCATGGATTTGCTGCCTACAAAAAACACATTCAATCCAATTTAAATTAGAGAACACATTCAATCCAGCACACTTTGCAACAATAATGATCACCTATATATACACTCAGAAACCAGTTCAATACACTCAAGTCCAATTCCAACACTACACCAAAAACTGCATCACACAACGGTGATCACACAACGAAGAACAAATCCTCTGTTGTCTGTTGAAGACAATTGAATCATACAACACATTTAATAAATCTTCGTTGTATAAAGATGCTCAAATTCTAAAACTTCTAGTTAGGAGGTGACAGCACAACGGAAAGAAAGATTATTCGTTGTCTGAATGAAAAAAAAAGACCGGCATATTTCCCTCCTACCATTGAGTCAAATTTGGCTCCAAATTGTACCCTAGATGCTATTAAATTAGACAACAGTTTAGTTACTTCCGTTGTAGGAGTATACCTGCAAATCATCATACAATGGTTTTTAATGTTCTGTTGTGCAAGTGAGTACCAAAATTTGGAGATGGCTCCAAAATGACATTCGTTCCCCCCAAAATGAGAAAATTTGGCTTCAATTGTTTGTTATGCTTGCAAGTTCCAACAACAGAATGAACTATTTCTGTTGTGTGAATGAGAAATTACTGGCCTAAGCGCAAAACCAAACATTTTGATTGCAGAGGCGGGAAATTTCCATCTTTTATTCCCTCAGCTATGTAACAAATCAGACAACGTAAATGTATCTATACGTTGTCTGTCAGAGTTATAAAAAAAAAAAAAAAAAAAGTTAATGCCTATTGCCTTAGCCAACTCGAGAGCACACTCAAACAAAGTTAACGCCTTGGCCATTTTTCCTATCTGAGAGAGAAACCTCGAGCTTTTCTCCATCTCCAAACCGAACCGTCCTCTTCTTCCTTCTCCGCCCTTTGACTAGAATCCGACCCTTCTCTGGCTCTTCCCCCAAACCTTGTCCCTTTCTCTCACCCGTCCTAATCGAACCAAAACCTCAAAGCCCCAGAAAACAAATTCGTAGAGATCTCTTTGTGGCTCATCTCCGAGGTGCAACCTAGCGTTGACTCATCAGAGGAAGGTGAAGATTATGGTGGCCACGGTGAGCCCACCCCGGTGATTGGAGATCAGTGACGGAGGAGAGAGTCCTCCAGATCCACTTTCTCTCTCCTCCCTCTCTCTTTCGTATGTTCTTTTCTCTCTTCCTAGCTTTATAAAGGGGGCCATTCGGCACCAAATTCTTATTCATTCTTTGAATCGCTTCTTCTTCTTCTTCTTCTTCACAGTGAAAAAGATTGAAAGGATTGATTTTGAATCAAAGATTTAGGAATGGCTTCGAGAGTCGTTGATCAACAACAAGCCAGAGGTATTGCTTTCTGATTCTAATTGGGCATTTTGTTGTTCTTGATGATTGTTCATCTGATTTGTGAATCGAAATGTTCATAATTGGGTGATTTTGATGAAAAGGCTTAATCTTTAGACTTTGTGTTTGTGTAATTACATAACCCATGTATGAGTCTGGTAATTGCATAACCCTTGTGTTTGTGTAATTGCATAACCCATGTGTTTGTGTAATTGCTTCAACGGATTTGGGTGATATCTGGTATGAGTCTGGAAATACATCCTTTTCATATGGCTTGATTATTGGGATTTTGATTCATTTGTAAATTTGTAGTTTCTAGAATTGAAATACATATAATATTCTGCTTGTTTTAGAACTAGGTTGTGTTTAGAGCGGTCTTCTTTTTTCTAGCTCACACCACCTGTTCAATGTTATGCCTCATAGAACCCTTCACTTTAATTGGGTGGGAAAAACAATATTTTTTAGCTTTCTTATTACTTGGGCGCTGGAAATTAATATATTGTAGATGAGGAGTAGAAGGTTGTTGGTGTGCTTTATATGAGTTTTGATTGTTGTACTTATTCTGATATTTCTAAGTAATTGTTGGGAGCTTAACATCTGAAGGCTTATGGCTAATGGATGATGCAGTCCTTTACATGTTCCTGAAAAATAACTGAGCACAACCTACAGCTATATCAGACTTGGTTTGTGCTTTGATCGATCTTCAAAAGTCAAATCTGCAATTCATAGGTTTTAGTGTAGGACCAACTCTGCAGTCTTTCTTTGTAGTGAAACTAGAATGGCTTGGAACCCATTAGCAAGTAGCAAGGCTTCGTTTTTCTTGTATTTCTAGTTGATGATGCCATTTTTGCTCTTTGAAAGCTATCATTATCGAAAAGATATGAACACGATTAGTATTGCAATCAAAGGATGAGCTGCATTAAATCTTAGTAACAAAAAACAGAGAAAAAGTATGGCATGCATGCTTATATTTAGATATGTTCCCTTGATATAGATATATTCCTAGGACTGCAGATGTAGGAGTGCTGCAGTACATGAAGAAATTAAAACTACTGCAAACACATAAGTATCAAAGAAAAAGAAAAATAAAAGGAAAAGAAGAATATAAAGAATAAGAAAATTATATACCAGATTTGAAACAGAACGTACTACATTGTGTTCTTCATATGCACTTTCCTGATGTCTTTTTTAGTTGTGGGTTTTTATATTCGGTTTACTTTTATTCATGTAACTTCTTGCGTAAGGATAGAGGTGTGATAAATATATCATTTTATCTTAAACACTTCTCTAAATTATTTAGCAAATTTAATTCATTGCCAATAGAGGTGTGATAAATATATCATTTTATCTTAAACACTTCTCTAAATTATTTAGCAAATTTAATTCATTGCCATGTTGATAGCAGCATTTCAATAGAGTTTATAGAGAAACCACCTTGCCTAAGATTAATGGTTTTCTCTTCAAACTAAAATTCCTCATGCAGGATTGTGTGTAGTAGGAGATCTTCCAAAAGTTTGTTGACAAATTGAATGAGCACTATGAGAATGTTCTGATTGAAATGTGTTATAGCTTAAAATCAAATATCTAAGGAACAAGTGAGGGTGAAAGTGTTAGTAATTACTTTTCGTTATTTTAAAATTGATGCTTACTATATGTTTAATAGTTTGCATAAGTGCCTTAAATATGTAATAATAGATTCATTTACTGATGGTGACATGGTGCAGCTCTTTCCGGTCATCTTTTAGTGGTTATTATACTATTTGATGGATATTGATCAATAACACATCAATGTATTTGCAACTCTGTATCTTACTTTATAATTCAAGGTCAAGGTGAAATTATTTTTTTCTTTTGAAGAATTTGTTGGTCCTCTGGTATTTATGTTACTTATACATAAGAAATCAGGTGGTTACTTTTGCTAGGGGTTTCTATATAGTCATAATTGCATTTACTTTTGGTTGGTAAATATTTGTTGGATTTGATCATCTGCTACAAGCTTGGCCAAGTGGTTGAGACTTGCTGTGAATAAATGGGACAACATCATTGCTGGTAATAAGGTGGAAGTCTGGGGCACGAGTTCTTGTTGTCGTGGACTAGTGAGCTCACTCTCTCTTTTGAAGGCGAGGTTTATGTGTTTTTTGCTGTTATGCCTCAGAAGGTCACTCTCTGTTTCTTTCTTGCTTGTATATTATAAATTGTTTAATTCTAAAATGCTTGTATATTATGTACATAGTAAGGCATTATCCCTCTTGTTTATTGCATTTGTTAATTGTGTCAGGAACTACATGGTGGAATGTTGCATAAAGAGTCTTTGGGAGATCGAGCGTGGAGTACCAAGCATTAATGCAACAAGCTATATTTTGTTTCATCATGTAAAACTTAACCAGGAAACTTAAATGCTTTTTAGTCTATCCAATGTATGAATGCTTTAGAAATCTTCCTTAAATTCAATATTTGATGAATTGATGTATCCCAATGACTTTGGTACAAATGTTGATCATTTGATGGTTTGCATTCAATTTGTATTCCAATTGTTCACTATTAATTTATATCCATTCAAAATTTGGGTATTCACACAACGGAATTATATATATCACACAATGGATTTTAATAACTAACATCATTTAGTTTTAATCTCATACAACAGAAAAGGCTAGAACTCAGTTGTCCCAGTTTAAATCACACAACAGAATAATTAAAAAAACGTTGTATGAGAATCTTAACCCACAACGGCATAAAAACAAGTTCTGTTGTGTGAACTGCTGCGCATGACTGCTGCACATGGCTGCGCCTGGCATCTGTCGAGTTCTAGGACAACGGTGCAAATGAATATATGTCGACTGATTGCATCTCACACAACGGTGAATTCACCGTCGTCTGAGTTTTCATCAGACAACATCGAGATAGACGACGGTGAGTCTCCAAATCACACAACGTTTTTTCACCGTCATGTGATGCAGTTTTTGGTGTAGTGCAACTAAGTGAACTTAGAAGCTAATTCAACATACTCAATCGAACCAAATATTACAAATCAAACAGACACCATCTTAGATTACCATGCCAATTCAATCAACAAGTTAAAATCTAAAATGTGAAGTCATATACTGAGAATCAATAAAATTCACAGCAGTTTATAAAAACTATACACTCCAAAAGTAGTGGCATTGAGTAAAAAATTCTTCATCTTAAAGTGTTAAATTCACTTGACAAAACCACATACTCAATACCAAGTAAAATTCTAGAATTCCCATCAAGAAGCTCACGATAACATACACATCCCGCCCCTGGCACCAAAAATAGTCAAAGAACTTAGTTTGAATGGCTTTGGTCAATTTAATGTTATTTCACAAATGCAAATGCACATAAACTGAGAAGTAAATACCTTCTTTTCCTTTTGTGCAACTCCAACCAAAGACTTTGCACTCGTCAGGTGAATGCTCATAACATTGCAAACAAACAAGCACCAAGGGAAACTCTTTTAGATAGATACTATATAAATAAGTAAGAAAATGTGCATGCAAACTAATCTTACTTTACAGTGGCCTCCACAACCCAATCACCAATACAATTAAAATTAGTCCCCTTGGAAAGTAAATCAACCTGTCATTAGAAAGTCCAATTAGAAAGCTGCATGCATCAATATTGAAATAATGAGATTTGCAACAGCCAAATCACATACACAAGCCAAAAAGCTACCATTGAAGTCTATGCTCCAGTACATGCTGTTCACAGAGAAAGGTAAAGCAGTAAAGAAAATTCAATACATAATATTTGAAGCTTTGAATGTTAACACAAGGACATGCTGACATGTTAACACAAGCCACAAGGTTTGTGGTTTCAATCTCAATAAACAACAAGCTTTTCATTATGTGCAAACAAAAGGAGGAAATTTGTTTTGTCAAGATGGAGGTAAGGAATTTAAACTTAATCAAGCAAAGGCATGGTTCCCATCAAATTAGTTAGTAACAAAGATTTGTTTTTGTGAAGCAGACAAGGTTAGTTAACTTCACTCAAAAACTTGGTGCAATGAGATCCAAAGCTGACAAAGCAACATGGCACTTTGATTTTAAAGAAGAGGATCCAATCCGAGTCTTCAGCTTACAAGAGTGTACTACCTAGAAGAATTCAGACAAAAGGAAAATGAAAAAAAAAAAGAAAAGTGAAAACGAACTAGGAACACTTAGAAACAAAGCCATAGACAAACAACATAACTATAAATTGCGATTCCAGCCACAACATAACTATACAGCCACAGAGAGATTCCAGTAACAGAATCAACTAACAGAGGTCACACTTCAGATTCTATATTGACAAGTGGAATCACCATTATAAGGATCCCTTATTCCAACATGTCCAAAATAATGGTCCCTTATTCCAGCATGTTCAGATCTAAATATGATGGCAGTGGCATGCAAGCTTACCCAGAAAAGCAGAGCTATGTGATCTGTTAAAAGCATTATAATGCTTGTGAAAGCATTTGGTGTATGCCCTTTGAAAGAAATATTTAAATTAGCTGAAGCCTGGATTTTTGGCCTACAAAAAACACATTCAATCCAATTTAAATCCGAGAACACATTCAGTCCAGCACAGTTTGCGACAATAATGAGCCCCTATATATACACTTGGAAACTGGTTCAATACAATCAATTCCAATTCCTACAGATCCAATTCCAACCAAGTGAACCCAGAAACTAATTCAACACACTCAATCGAACCAAATATTAAAAACCAAACAGACACCATCTTAGATTATCAAATAGCTAGCTATAAATCCTAAGCTTCAGACAGGCTCGGTTCACTTTTGATTAAAAACCTAAACAAATTTACCAAAATCCATATGAATCCACAATATCATATGGTCATACCTGAATTTTATTATTAAAAATAACAATCTGAGTCGTTCATCGTTCTCCTCAACCAAAAACACAACGCCGATACACCCAACCCTTGTCACGAAATCTGATAGCCCAACAGAAGAAGACCAGGAAGAGTTAAGATTTTTGCAATAAACCCAATCATATCAGTAAACCCAATCAAAGCCCAATGAAATAAAACAAAGAACTGAACTGAATCTGAAAAGAGAAAAACTTACAAGGAGAGAGAGATGGAGGCTGAAGAGTAAACCCGTGGATCCTCAAGGGGGAGGGGGAGAGAGAGACATATATGGAGTCGTGATTGAGGGAGACTGACGAAGAGAGAGCCGTGGAGGAGAGACTGAAGGCGCGCACAACGGAGAGAGACGAGGCTGAGTGAGAGTGAGGCTAAGAGGCTCAACAAGGGTGAGAGTATGAGCGGGATTGAGGCTGAGAGCGATAGGGAGTGAGAGAGAGGCTGTGAACAATTTGGGTTTGGGTTTGGGAGGGAGAGTGACCTAATTTTTTTAGCTAAGGAGGGAACACGGGTTTTTCAGATGGGCTACGTTTTGAATGTTTTGAGTAAAATAAATAAATGTAAATTAATTTTTTGTTTGTTTGTTTTTTTTTTTTCCAGACAACAGATCTCCTTGTTAGTGTTGTCTGAAATTTCTTAAATTTACCAAATGACGATGTGTTGGCTGAGTAGAGATGAGATGACCGATTTAAAAACTCATGGCTGAGTAGAGATGAGATGACCACAGCAAAAACTCATGTGTCGTGTGATGAGTGTCATGTGATTAACTTATTCTTGTAGTGACATCCCATTAATAAGACCATAGGACAACACTCTAACAACCTATCACCCGCTCAACACGAGCGAACTCAAGTCCAAACTTCGATTTTACTAACTACATAACTTGGGGGACTCGGCGAGTAACCACACTCCCGATCCTAACATGTGCATCATATACATACAACATATACATATAATTATGTACGCGTCATCGCATTCATCACACATCTATGCATCATATGCACTTTGTTATACTTTCACAACCACATACATTCTAGACTTATACGTTGTATGTCAACACTACATAATACGTGCATACACGCAATGTGTAACATGCATCTCATATAAACATTCATGCACCTCGATGCATTTGACTCAAATGTCCCTTAGATCGCCCTAGAGCAATCAATGTGCTCTTTGTACACTCTTATCTTATTCACAGGTACTAGCTCGATGATGAGGCCCCCGCGGCACCAATCTAACATGAAATCTTTACAAGACCCGAAGAGTCCATTCTTGCTTACGGAGTTGGGGGACTAGTATGAGTATGGCGTTCAACGAGGTCATCACTCATACTTGGCGGCATCATATTTAAACTCCCCAACCAAGAAGCTCCTCTTACTTGGGGACTTGTTGATATCACTTATATTACATACCGCCAAGCATAAGCAACGACCTCATAGGTGCTCCCCGCGACATGGTTAGTCCTGCCTACGACATGTAACCGATAGTTCGACACCTGAGCTACCTCACTATGGTGGAGGTCGGCCGGTACCTCGTAGGGAAGCCACCCTCCCATGATCTTCAAGAGGCTTCAAGAGAAGTAAATATGTGTATTATGTCCCACATCGGAAATATAGAATAGAATGAGACTTCTTTTAGCTATAAAGGGAAGTCCTCCCCTTCTTGGAAATGGATGGATCCATGATCCCCATACTTGTATCACTACAAAGGCTACTTGGCCCAACTCATAGTAAAATATCTAAGCGGACATAGCCTTGCCTCAAGGGCAAGGTGAACCACTATACATGTTTGTGTCAATCTCTCTCTCTCCATCATGCTTCTTACTTTAGGTCCCGTATTCTCACACAGAAACACATACCACCACCAAAAGCACTCCGCCCAACTTGGGAAGGACCTTATCAAATTGTAGAAGTAGTGAGTCCCGGCACATTTTACTTGAAAAGCAAGGAAGGCGTCACCATCCACTCACCGGTGGAACACTCAACATCTCCGCTACTACTATAAGTAGCGCTGCAACATACCCACGAGCATCTTCACTTAGCTAATTTTTGCAAAGTTTAGCTAAGAAAAGCTACCCTATGGGTACATATTTTTGTAAGAAGCTGGGTCCGCCCAGTCGTCAATGAAACGAGGAATTATTCAAACCATTGTTCCACACATGCACCAAAAAAAAAAAACATAATAACAATTCAAATATATGAAGTCTGGCCAAGCCAACACCTTTGCTCCTCAAAAGGACAAAGGCGATATATGTGCAGTTAACGGGCCAATCTTAATCCCTTTCATGTTTCATTGACGTGCAAAAATAGTTCCGCCACAACCCCAAGGGAATTAGCGGACAAACATCCAACACAACACAGGAAAATAAACCAAGCGTCATACTTAAGAAATTGGCACTCCCCAAACAAAAGTACCATTCTGATTACAAAAGGCATGTGTAAACCGCCACAATACAAAAAGGAGCAACGACAGAAATAATATCAACCTATTCTAATCTTACCCAGCATTGGGGGTGGACCCCGAAATAACATCATTATGACGGCGTTTCTCGACAGGCTGGCGAACACCCATCTTCTTCTTCTCAGCTTTACTTGTTGGCGTCGGAGTCTCAGGATTACCATCAGGCCTCACATCTTCTCCAGAAGAACCACTCTCTTCACTACAATCGGAAGAGCCACTTTCTTGGGAACCGTCGTCTTCAGATCCCTCAACATCCTCCACTTCGACATTCCCGTTAGGTGTGGGTTGTTGTGGGGCTTGATCAGCCATTATCTTATCAAAGTTCAGATAGCCGTTATCTTTGGGCTTCTTAAAGTTGGCGGCAGCACCTTGTTTACCAGCATCCATCAGAAGCGCCTTAAACTCTACCGACTTCTTAAAAGCATCAACTGCCTCTAAGCGCACCATCTCCTTTTTGTCCTTCCCCGGCTTAGCCATCTCTTCTTGCCTAGCAGACTGGAAGTCCGCTAACTCTTTCTCTTTGGCGGTAAGCTCCTCTTGCAGCTGAGCGATGGTATCTTCTCTCTCAGCCTTCTCTTTCTTCAGGGCCGCTAACTCATCATTTAGGTTGGCAATGGTGGTACCATCGGCGATAATTTTATCCACCGCAAGCTTGAACTTCTCTTTTACATCAAGAAGGGCACCATCAAACTTGGCAATGTCCCCAGCGGTGGATTTGTTCTTCTCCCTCTCTGCCGACAAGTCACGCTGTGCCTGCAAAAGTTCTTCTTTTAGCTTGCGCTCTTCCGCCTAGCCTTGGGGAAGATAAAGATCATAAGCACCTTTCAAGATCAAATCCAAGGATGTATCCAACTTTGACGATGCCACTGGAGGAGAAACTCTCTCATTGCCGCCAAAGCCAAGGTGCTCACAGACCTTGTGCAGAAAAGCATGTTGACTGGCGGGTGCACTTTGCACCAACACAATGACAGGATTATCGGAGGCAAACATGGTGCCTCCGACATCCTTACGGCCAACTGCAACATGCTTTTTCGCCACATGCTTCTCTCTAACTTTCATCTTCTTCAAAGGATCTGGAGGAACGGCTGAGGCGATAATCTTCCTCTTCTACGACACACCGGACTTCCCTGATAGCTGACTTCTGACATCCCCACCAATACCGCCGATGACTTTCTGACAGACATGTTTGGACACTCCTCTGTCTGCCACCACTTTTGTTCTTCTTTCTCTCTCAGTATCGACCTCCGCCACTTCCGGCTCCCCGACATCAGGTATCGCTTTCTCTTGAGGCTTATCAGTGGCTACCTCTGGCACAAACCCCATATCTTCTTCATTCTTTTGCTCACCCTCATCCACCACATCTTTTTCTTTGTCCCCTGCCTTCTTCTTATTCAGTTTGGCACGATTCAAGTGTAGCGGAGCCGCCAAAATTTTTGCCTCTCCCTCAGTCATTATCTTCCTTATTTGCGGATCAATAGTTTGTTTCAGCACCTTAGCTGCCTCGTCAATCATAAAGTTGACAAAGTCTTTGATACTGCCAATATCCGCCATTGCTTTCTTCAGAACTTTGTTGGTTCTCTTGTTCGTACAAATTACCACTACAAAAAAAAAATGGGGGACCATTTATCGGTGTACCGTCAACAACAACAACGTAACACAGTTCCAACGACAAGTCTAACTTAAAAGGCTCACGAGTCAGGCGTAGATGAATAAGCAACGACCTGTGCGATAGGACGTGCAAATCCAGACAACTTTTGTGAGTCCAACAGTAGTGCACCCAACACACCCTCTGTCGTTTGATGTCCGTCAACTTCGGTCTCCAACCTTCTGCAAATAGAGACAAAATATCACATAACGGAACAAGCACAATGACAAAACATGGCGGCATAGATAAGTAACAAAGAAGTAATTATGACGTTCAAATACGAAAGTCAAGCCTCAAGCACGTAGACAACCTTTTATTGATTGAAACTTTGAGGGAACACGGAACCGCGAAAATTTTGCCCCCTCTGGCCTCATATCGTATTCCCAACCTTCCGTAGGAACGTACCCGGTGGCCCACCACGTTGTAGAGGAATCAGGAGTATGCTCCAAAAGTTTTGGGGTCCCAGGTTGACGAGTTAGTTTAACAGTCCCGCCACATTTTTTCCTTTCGTTATACGTCAATTCGTAAAAGAATAATACTTCCGCTACCATCGGAAATTCACACACTGACAAATCCCACAGGGCAGTCAAAGCCAGTAACATCTTCCTCATGTTTATGGACACTTGACCTACCGCAACATTCAACTCATGCAGCAGGTATTGCAGGATCGGAAGTAGCGGCAGCCTTACTCCGTGATTCAATATAGCTTCATGGATTAACCCTCCGACAAATCAGTGGCCCTCTCACCCTTCTCTAACGGCCGTAACTTCACGATGTTGGGCAAGCGAAACCTATCTTTCATCTGTTGTATATTTCGCCACGACATGATGGAGGAATGTTCATCTACTTCGACACCATCGCTGACGAGAAGTTAGTAGGTCCGAAACTCTGACCTTCGTCCCCAATTTCAACCCCGTCGTCACTTTGTCCAGATGCGCCAACACTCTCTTCGCCACTATCAGATACCTCCTCCTCCCTGGTATGACGAACAACTTCATGTTCTTCACTGTGACGTGCGGCCATAGGTGGCGGAGAAATGGTCCAAAGAGGGACAATATCTAGCGGTTCTTCCAAGCTAACTCCTGCAGAAGTGGGACGATGCATTGAATCTATAAAACCCCTCTCCGACGAATTAAGCGACGACACGTCTGATTCTTCACTACTTGAGATATTGATAACGGCCGGCATGCCGCACAAACACTCTAAACCTAGAAGTTAACAGTCAAGTTAGATCTAAACCTACCCTATGCCATCAACCACAAGAACTCATTCAAGAACAGCAACTCCAAAATCCAAGAAAATCCCGGAAAAAGTCCCAGAAAGGCCAGAAACCCTCAGACCCTCAAAACATAGAATAACACAAACCATAAACATATATTTTCGGTACAAACAAAGTAAATGCATTCACACAAAGCGGACCAAAACAAGAACACAAAAAAAAAACCCAGAAACATAGAACATACCTCAGTTCCGCAAAAACAGAAGATGCAGAGCAACGAAACGGCAAAGCGAAGGGCGATATCGCTCTCTTTTTTTTTCTTTGCTTGAGATTTTGTCCTATCTGTTCTCACCGGATCTTTTGTTTTCCTCTACTCAACCAAGCACTGCTGTAACATCTCGTATCTTCACTTACATGTTTACTAGTCATTTGGACGGTAAATGACAACTACTTTCACTTTTTACCCTAATTCGGTTTTTTTTAGTGGCCCTAAAAGTTGACCTTTTGATTGGGCCAAAATTTGAGAAAACTTCCTTCATGAAAGTTGTAGAGGACGTTAAACCGAGCGCGTGCATATGTGGTACGCTAAAATCGGAGTTCGTATGCGAAAGATTTAAGTTACTGTTCATGGTTACTATTTACGATAACTTTCTATAAATAGTTGAGTTACTGTGGTAGATTTCCATTTTCGGAAATCTACCGAATTTTCTCTCTCTTCTTCCCCGATTTTCCTTCCCCTTCTGCTCGTTTTCTTCCACCGGCGAATTCTTCCGTTTCCTGCCACCTCACGATGGAATCCGGGCACCGGCAGGCTCGCGTCCTCCTCCTTATCATGCCTGGGGTGGTATTTTGCGGTGGCTTGGCCAGAGGAACTCGGAATTGAGAGGCGAAGTTTACTGTAGCTGAACGGAGGTTTCGTCGATTTCCGGCTATTCCGGCCGTTTCCGACCACCAAACCACTGTCGAAGGCACAGTTTTTGCCAAGGATCGTTTTGCCCCTAGCCTTGAGCCACGATTTGCGGTGTAGAAGGAGAATCAAGGAGAACCCGATTCTAGGGTTCTTGAGTTTTCTGGGTTTTTCTTCACCGGCCGGATTCGACTGTTTAAAGGTAAAATTGGGATGTGTTGTAGTTGAGAAAAATGATCAGTGTGTTGAGTAGGTGCTGTTGTCAAAATTTGGTAGCCATCGGAGGTGGCGGCCGCCGGCGAGTGGGACCCACGCGCCTCCACTGTTGATGGCGTGTGGAGGCGTGTAGGGCAGTGTTTTAAATTCCAGTTTTTAGCCCATTAAATTGTAGAATTGTTGTAGAACTTGTATGTGAAGTTTGGTGAATTTTGGAGAAGCTTGGAATTAACTATGAAGTTTTGAAGTTTAGGGTTTCGATTATCGAATTACGAGAATCCGACCGTCGGATATCTCTCGGTTCTGACTTGGAACCTTTAAGATAATGAATTGGTATTAGAGATAAAATTTGGGTTGAATCCGAGAACAAGTAGAGGGATGATTTGTGAGGATTTGATTATGGGATTTGTATTAAATTGTCGAATTGTCGCTTACAGAATATAATCGTGTACAGGGTGACGTACTGAGCTCTGGCTCGATGAAGGAACTCGTATACGTGATCGTCGGAATAGTACTGTGAGTGGACTCTTGTTTTTAAATAAATGATGCATGCATTTATTTACTAGAGTATGCTCTATTTAACTATCATATTACATTTCGAGCATATGATTAAATTTCAGAGATTGATTTCGCTTTATCTCATATAACTGCTTTCAATGGTGATTGGTTTCCGAAGTTGGTTATGATTTATAATCCTATTTGACGAATTATTTATTTCCGATGTGATTTCCGGAATTATACTATTTATATTATATTTATATTCGTCGATTTGGGATTTTTAAGAGATTTTCAAAATGAGATTTCGATGGAGTTAGTCTTCATATTTATTTATTTATCGACTTTCGGTTTTGGCATTGGGAATGCCTTGATGATGATTCTTGGAATTGGTTTTGTTTCGATTTATGGAGATTATGTTTTATTTTTATTTATCTCCTATTTATTTTTGAACTTGAGATTATCTTGGCGTGTGGGACACGTCATTGGAAATTTTTGTGCGAGAGTTAGGGAAGCCTTATGTATTTATGGATTTATATGGTTACGGATTACCCTTTTGTCACACTTTGGGTGACTATTATCATTGCTAGCTTTGATCTTCTGCCTTTGTGGCGCTGGTTACTGTCTCTGTGACAGTAATTCTGAAGCCTAGTATCCTATCGCTACACTTAGTGGCTTAAGGGTATATTACGTGAGTAATGGGAGTACTTTAGCCTGGGAGGCTCACTTGTATGGCCATCATCTTCCCCTACTCATTGTATTATTGCTGGGCTAGCGGGGTCTAGTCCGATTTTCACTGTAGCCAGCGGGGCTAATCTTATTTTCTTTTCTTGAGAAACGAGATTTACGTTTTTCATTATAATTTTCGAATGTTGTCACGAGCGAGGCTAGTCAGTGTATCATTTTGAAATTCTTGGTTTTAAAGCTAAATGTGTTTCCTTATTGCTGCATGCATCGGGTTTTTAAAGGAATAAACGTGAGAAAGTATGAAATTCTTTTCTTTTTAATTTGTTTATTTTTGTCCACTCACGCTAACGTTTTTTTCGTACTTTCCCCTGGGCCCTTCGATTTTCAAATGCCCAGTTTGCAGGCTAGGTTAATTGAGGTCGGGTGTACATGGAGTCGAGGCATAGCCAACAGCATTGCTTCCGCGTACTCATTCTATTTCTGTGTTCTTTGTTACCTAATGGAATTGTAGTGCTTTGATTACCTGTGGGATTTATGTTATTCAAGTTGTGTTTTGTGTTTTGTGAATTGGACGATGTTGTGATTTGGGGAGCAGGGTGGCTCCAGGAGAATAAGGATGGATGATTTAGAAGTGTAACTGTTTTCCTACAGGTTTTGGGTAGCCTACTTTTAGGGGAAGTTCCACCAAATTTTTGGTAGAATTTCTTCTAAAGTGGGCCTCGCAGGGCCACTTCGGACTTCGGGGTGAAATCCGGGGCGGGTCCTGTCAACTGCTATCTGATTCGTCTTCTGCTTCTCTTTCTCCCTCCAGAACTCTCTTGGCAAGGAAGACGAAGAAGGCAAAAGGAAGCAAAGTGAGGGAAGCACCACTTCGTTTCCCCCTTAAATACAAACTCTGGCGACAAATCTCAGCCGTTGCTGAAAAAGTAACCGCCCGCCATAATCACCCCACGTGCCCCCACTAACAGAGACGACGCCTCGGTAAAAACGACGTGCTCATAAATGCAACATTTATGATGAAGCGACAACGGCTGCGCAGCGATGTTTTCGCACACGACATCCCCATCAACAGTTCCCACGTGTCACCCACTATGTCAGAAGATCTTTCAAAATCTGACCAAACAGCTCCAAATTTCAAAAATTTACCGCCATAGTTAATTCTTGTCCGATAAATAGCTATATTCTCCACTAAGTCGCTTCGTCCTTCGCTAAGTAACTTGGTCATCTGCTACGAGTCGCCGGACAACAAATCAACTATCCGCCGCAACTTAAGTGCTACCCCTCTTGACGCCGTTGTATTTCTCTTGACAGATTAGTGGGGTTTCGTGAACTCTATACATATCGGAAGATTGGACCCACATCCACGTTATTAGAAGCCGACATCATATGGCGGTATTCTGAGCATTAACAGAACCATACCCATGGCCGGGGTATCGTTAATTACGATTCTACTAGAGCTCTAGTCTGTCTGCCACTGTATATCATGGGGATAACGAGTAGCTACTTGCGACTCATTAATACATGTTTTTAAAAGAGAGTTTGGGGTGTATTCTTTCTTTTGATTGTCCGAAGAAGGACTTAATTTCATATTAAATTGTGAGTTGAACATAATATGATTTTGTCACTTTAGTGATGTACCCTTATGAGGTAAGGTTGTCGAGTTTTGAAAACGAGTCATTTTGTGGGTTGTTTTAATGGAGTTGAAATGGTGGTTTCTTGGTTTTAACGTGAGTTGTTTGATTTTATTATTGATTTTTGTTTTATTTGAATTGTATGATTTTGATGTAACATTCTGAACTAACATATATGCAGGAGTTGCTATGATTGAATTGTGTGATTTTAAGTATTCTCCTGAACTCATTTGCTATGCAGGGATTACAGATTTTTACCTTATTTAATTGTAAGTTCAGTTGTGTACCGTGAAATTAAATGTTGTTGCTTTAATTTATCTCATAAGTTGAGAAATTATAAGTATGTGTTGTCTGAGTCATTTCAGTTGAGTTTGCTCATACAAGCTTGCACCGGGTTTGTTGTTGCAACCTGGTGCACTATATGGTGCAGGGGTTTTTCCTGCAGGTCAAGCCAACAAGGGTTGAGACCACGGCGTGCTATTGCAGCAGCATTAGGTTTAGAATCTATTTTGTGTATCTACAGCTGTTTGTAGGTATGCTCCTTGTGAGCGTTTACATTAACTTTAATACTATTGTTTCTGTGTGAGAATACGGAACAGTAACTGAGTGTGGATCATGATGGGGAGAGAGATAAAGAGAGACACAAGCATGTATAGTGGTTCACCTTGCCCTTGAGGCAAGGCTACGTCCACTTAGATATTTCTACTATGAATGAGGCCAAGTGACCTTTGTAGTGATACAAGTGTGGGGATCATGGATCCATCCTTCCTAAGAAGGGGAGGACTTCCTCTTATAGCTAAAGGAAGTCCCCATCTAGTTTACATTTCCGATGTGGGACATAATACATATATTTATTTCTCTTAAAGGCTTTTGGAGAGCATGGGAGGGTGGCCTCCTGGCAAGATACCGACCGACCTCCACCATGGCGAGGTAGCTCGGGTGTCGGTCTACCGAATGCATATTGTAGGTGGGACCTACCATGTTGCGGGGCCCGCCTACGAGGTTGTTGCTTATGCTTGGCGGTATGTAATATAGGTGGTATGTACAAGTCCCCCAAGTCCCCGAGTAAGAGGCGCTTCTTGGTTGGGGAGTTTAAATGTGATGCTGCCAAGTATGAGTGATGACCTTGTTGAACGCCATACCCATACTAGTCCCCCAACTCCGTAAGTAAGAAGGGACTCTACGGGTATGTTGGTGCCCCGGGGCCCTCATGAAGCTAGTACCTGCAAATAAGATGAGAGTGCACAAAAAAGCATATTGATTGCGCTAGGGCAATCGAAGTGATATTTGAATCAAATGCATCAAGGTACATGAACGTTTATGAGATGCATGATGCAAAGATGTGTGATGAACACGGTAAAACATAATGATAAGTAAGTGTTGTATGTACGTGATGCACATGTGTTAGGACCGGGAGTGTGGTTACTCGCCGAGTCCCCCAAGTCACTTAGTAAAACATAATGATAAGTAAGTGTTGTATGTACATGATGCACATGTGTTAGGACCGGGAGTGTGGTTACTCGCCGAGTCCCCCAAGTCACTTAGTAAAACATAATGATAAGTAAGTGTTGTATGTACGTGATGCACATGTGTTAGGACCGGGAGTGTGGTTACTCGCCGAGTCCCCCAAGTCACTTAGTAAAAAAGGAATTTGGATTTAGGTTACGTTCGACGAAGCCGGTAAGGCTGAGAATGAAGCTCCGGTATCGAAGTAACCATTGACAATACTAGCGTGACTATGGCGTGACCATGATAGTCCCCGAAGGGTAGGTTAGAGGAAGGAACGCTAACTTACTTAACCCAAACGTATAAGCCATAACCCGATTGTTTGGCTTGTGTGTAACGGGAACGTAAGAGTTGAGCGGGTGTGAGTTTTGTCCTATGGTCTTATTAATGGGATGTAAAAGAAATTTAATTGTTGCGATCAACAATAGGTGAAAAATTTCAATATTTCCATTAATAGACCATAGAACGAGAAGTATGAGCGTGAAGCCCGATGATAGTCCCGGTCGGGTGCTATCTCCACTTGTGATAAGTGGTATGAATAAGTCCCCCAAGTGTACAGAATGCTCGGGAGGTGAGATGACTCAAAAGCAAGGGACTGGACCTTGGCTTACCCCGCCTCCGGTACCAAGTGGGGTTTTCTGAGGGCTTGAGCCTATGGTTGCCGATGGGGTAGAATGAGGGTTTGGGTCTCTGATACCCGGAAAGGTAAATGAGGACCTGAGCCTCTGATACCCGAAAGGGTAGATTGAAGACTTAAGCCTCTGATACCCGGAAGGGTAGATTGAGGACTTGGCCTCTGGTACCCGGAAGGGTAGATTGAGGACTTGGGCCTCTGATACCTGGAAGGGTAGATTGAGGACTTGGGCCTCTGGTACCCGGAAGGGTAGAATGAGGACTTGAGCCTCTGGTACCCCGGAAGGGTAGATTGAGGACTTGAGCCTCTGATACCCGGAAGGGTAGATTGAGGACTTGGGCCTCTGGTACCCGGAAGGGTAGAATGAGGACTTGAGCCTCTGGTACCCCGGAAGGGTAGATTGAGGATTTGGGCCTCTGATACCCGGAAGGGTAGATTGAGGACTTGGGCCTCTGATACCCGGAAGGGTAGATTGAGGACTTGGGCCTCTGGTACCCAGAAGGGTAGAATGAGGACCGATTGAGGACTTGGGCCTCTGATACTCGGAAGGGTAGAATGAGGACTTGAGCCTCTGGTACCCCGGAAGGGTAGATTGAGGACTTGAGCCTCTGATACCCGGAAGGGTAGATTGAGGACTTGGGCCTCTGGTACCCGGAAGGGTAGAATGAGGACTTGAGCCTCTGGTACCCCGGAAGGGTAGATTGAGGATTTGGGCCTCTGATACCCGGAAGGGTAGATTGAGGACTTGGGCCTCTGGTACCCGGAAGGGTAGAATGAGGACTTGAGCCTCTGGTACCCCGGAAGGGTAGATTGAGGACTTGAGCCTCTGATACCCGGAAGGGTAGATTGAGGACTTGGGCCTCTGGTACCCGGAAGGGTAGAATGAGGACTTGAGCCTCTGGTACCCCGGAAGGGTAGATTGAGGATTTGGGCCTCTGATACCCGGAAGGGTAGATTGAGGACTTGGGCCTCTGATACCCGGAAGGGTAGATTGAGGACTTGGGCCTCTGGTACCCAGAAGGGTAGAATGAGGACCGATTGAGGACTTGGGCCTCTGATACCCGGAAGGGTAGAATGAGGACTTGAGCCTCGTAACCCCGTTGAGGTACCCGGTGGCTTTGGCCTCCGGTACCCGGTGGCGTGGCCCCGGGTAGGATGAGGAATTGTGCCTCGTAATCCCGTGGGTTTTGAGCCTCTTGTACCCGGTGGGGTATAGGCGTCGGCCTCTAGTACCCGTTGGAGGGTGAGGGTTTGAGCCTCGTGTATCCAGTGGGGTAGATGAGGGCTTGGTGCCTTTGGAACCCGATGGGTAGCGTGAGGGCTTAGTGCCTCGAGTACCCAATGGGGTAGCGTGAGGGCTTGGTGGCTCCGGTACCCGATGGGGTGATTGATCCAATGATCCCGGTGGGGTGAGAGATTGGTGTCTCGTACCCGATAGAGTATTTTTGGCCTTGGGCCTCCGGTACCCGATGAGGGTGTCTGGCCTTGGGCCTCCGGTACCCGATAAGGGTTGGGCTGACTCGTATACCTAGTAGAGTAGATAAGCTCGGGGCCTCATGTACCCGATGAGGTGAGTGAGCCCGTAATCTCGGTGGGATTGATGAGGGCTTGGGCCTCCTTAACCCAATGGGGTTGAATGAGGGCCGTTAGGCCTCCTTTACCCGGTGGCGTGGCCCCGGGTAGAATGATGATTTGGGCCTCGTAACCCCGCTAGGGTACCTCGCCGATTGGAGAGGATTTTGTAAGGACATGACCTTGGCTTACCCCTTGGGGGTACCGCGCTCGGAGCGAGGATTTTAAGTGCCGCATGTATGCATGTAGTAATTTTAATTGACGGGC
The DNA here is from genome assembly GCF_002994745.2 of Rosa chinensis. Classification (NCBI taxonomy): domain Eukaryota; kingdom Viridiplantae; phylum Streptophyta; class Magnoliopsida; order Rosales; family Rosaceae; genus Rosa; species Rosa chinensis. Next base: position 56,865,703 of record NC_037092.1, read on the forward strand.
AATTAAATAAAGCATGACATTAATACATAGGCATAATAGATATGGTATCGGGACTTATCACATTTTGTAGGTATGCTTGGATTATAGAAATCGTTATTTGAAGCATGTAAAGCATTGCATTAGCTCCGATTTGAAAAAGTGTAAATGAGAACTTACCTTGTGCTAACTGGAGGAGGTGAGAATTGGGATTGACCCGAATACCAAATCATGTTGGAGTTGTCCAAGCATGACGCTCCATTGTTTTGAATGAGCATTTCAATAGTTCGTTGATGGAAGCGATGCTCCGTTATATGAGTTTTTAATATAAGATAAGGGATTAGCAACTTCGTTCATATAATTAGATTGACTAAATGTTGAGACTTCATGTAATCATGTTGAAACATAGCGTAGTTATAACTGCACGATATTAGTAGACAACCAAATGCTTGAAGTCCACAAGCGTGAGCAAGTGTGAATTTGGTGAAAACTAATTAATTTGTGGTTGTGAGACATGCCTTATGTAACTGAACATATGATAGAATATTTTGAAACACACAAATAAATGGAATAAGTAGTAGAGTAGCTTGTATGTGAGATAAGTATATAGTAATAGAGGTGAGAGCATGAATATAGAGCTGCTAGCAGTAGGCATGCACAAGCAGACAAGTATGATATTTTGTTCATGTGTGTCATAGCAAGGTTGGAACATGCATTTGCTAGTAATGAACGCATGATGTAAAGCACGGCCGGCATTTATAATTAGGAGACTCACATCAGTAAGAGAACTAATACATGGATGCCTATGTTTATCTTGATAGTCCTATGCACAATTGGTGATAAATCACAGCTACAATAGGTCATGTGTATTGATTATATAGCATGTATATGACAACTCTATATGTGTGTTGAAATATAGAGGAATAAATCAAGTCCAATTATATGTACCCATGTTAATTATGTATGCATGCTTCATACTTATCAATAGATAACGTAACTTATGTGGGCTAGCTAGGTGTCCAGTGGACAGCCTATGTACTTGCATGCGGCACATAATTAAGGTGTGATGTGTAGCATAGACAAGAGGATAGTGTACACGGATACATAGGTAAGTCAAGGTCTATGACAAGCAGGCAGTAAGCTGATATGGAATAAGAAGACGTAGAGTTAGCTGAGAAACTTAGCTTTATTTTAGGTGCTGTTTCTGGTGTCCGAGCACAGCTGAGTCCCGCCGGTGTACCATTGCTGCCAATTACTCAGAAGAACGCAAAGCACAGTTCGTATTGCCCAGAGTAAATAAGAGTGAGATAGACATCCATGGGTGTCCAAAGTAGATAAATGGGTGACCATGGTTCCTCTTGGGTGTACAGAGCACATGAGGTTCGTCTGATGGTGCCGCCAGGGACTGTAAACATTAAGCCCACCGAGGAGCTTCCAAGGTGCTAGAAGCACTTGAGTTACACTGTTCAGCGTGATTTCTTTGGGTCGGAGCCGAGGTGTGGAGGGGTGTTATCGTGATGGGACACCGGGTGTCCAGAGCAAATCATGCCCGGATAGACTAAGCAAGGTGCCGGTGAATATTACCAAGGTGCCGGTGACTGCTAGACTAAGCAAGCTCGCTTTGCTTGTGGGAGCGGGTGCACTGAGGATTGCTGGTGGGTTGATCGATGAGCCATGTCAGCGGGACTCGTAGAGATTTTCTTAAGTGGTTCCCGGATAGAGTAAAAGACTTGCACCAGTGGGTACCGGATAGTCTGTGTGAATTTGAACCCGGAAGAGAGATGTGTACGTGTGCTGGTTCCCAGATGGCGACAAGTTCTGTTGAAAGACCGGTCCCTGAAGGTTTGGTTGTGCTAGCTCTGGGGCGACCAATGTTATCCGAGGGGATGAGTTGGGTTCGACCCGGGAAGGGGCTGCGTGGAAGCTTGCCCCGATCAATTATGATGGGTGGTGTGTCGGTATGCTGAAATGAACAGAAACCCATAGCTTTCCTTTTCTCCTCCTTTCAACCCCGGACGAGTGTCTAAGTCATGGCGAGTAGTTGGTGAAGGAGGCTAGCAGGTGCCCGTGCTGGTACTTATCTCCGGGTTGGGTCCCGGAGAGATGACGTTCCGGGTTGAATGAGGCCCGGTATGCTGAATGTGGAAGTGGTATCGGTAAGACACCGAGAAGTACTGGCTTTTATTGCTGAGACATGAAGACAAGGTCGATGGGTGTCGCTTCAGAGTGGAGTTGCTCCTGTGGAGTGGAGGTGCCGCCGGGTGCCAGGAAAAAGAATGGAGCTCGGTGGATGTCCCGGTTTACCGAGAGTGGTTACTGCTGGGAGATGAGTCATCAGAATGGTGGTGGTGATACCTGTAGGTTGGGTGTCCAAACCAACTTCCCTGGGTGTCCAGAGCGGGATCACTCTCTTTTCTCCCTTGGAAAGTAACAAGGGCTGCTTGGTAAGATCTGGAGGTGAATTGCTTGCAGGAGGTGAAGCTCCGGGTGTTGAGAGCAGAGGTATTGGAAATGGGTACCGGAGGCTCCAACTTACCGCTGTTGACTCTAGTACCCAGTGGCTCCGAGTACCCGGTGGCTCGTGAAAGTCCCGGATGACCTATAGTACCTGATGACTCATGTAAGTCCCGGATGAAAGTCCCGCTAACTCAAGTACCCGGAAGCTAAGCTGATGTACCCAGAAGCTTATAGCACCCGTTGGCTCAAAGGCTTGGGTGAGGTTGAGGGGAGGTGTCCTGCATGTACCCATGTACCTGGAAGCTTATGTACCCGTACATGACCCTTACTGAAGGTTGGAGGCTCGTACCCTAACTCCTAGGGGCCCTCTTCTAGCGCCAATGTTTCTGTGTGAGAATACGGAACAGTAACTGAGTGTGGATCATGATGGGGAGAGAGATAAAGAGAGACACAAGCATGTATAGTGGTTCACCTTGCCCTTGAGGCAAGGCTACGTCCACTTAGATATTTCTACTATGAGTGAGGCCAAGTGACCTTTGTAGTGATACAAGTGTGGGGATCATGGATCCATCCTTCCTAAGAAGGGGAGGACTTCCTCTTATAGCTAAAGGAAGTCCCCATCTAGTTTACATTTCCGATGTGGGACATAATACATATATTTATTTCTCTTAAAGGCTTTTGGAGAGCATGGGAGGGTGGCCTCCTGGCAAGATACCGGCCGACCTCCACCATGGCGAGGTAGCTCGGGTGTCGGTCTACCGAATGCATATTGTAGGTGGGACCTACCATGTCGCGGGGCCCACCTACGAGGTTGTTGCTTATGCTTGGCGGTATGTAATATAAGTGGTATGTACAACTATCGAGTTGTGTAAATACTTGATGATGTAATATGTGACTCTGGAGAACGAGTCGGTATTGACATTGTGAGCTTGGTTGTTTGTTGCTTAGTTTAAATTGAAAAAGTTTCTACGTATTTCTGGGTATATGATTGAGTTATCGCGTTTTGGGATTTGAATTTCTTTATCCAAAATTCGGGGCGTGACATTCTTAATAATTGTAACCTTCTCCTCGATCAATGGCTTTGAGGATGTAAAGATCACATATGTGTTCAGGGAGTGTAATATGACAGCAGAGGCAATGGCTAAGAGGGAATCAAAGATCTAGAGTTAGCCATCAGGACTAGTTTTCTTTGTTTTAAGCCCTCTGGGCCTCGTTGTAACAAAAAAAGAAAGTTAAATAACTTAAGTCATAACTCTTTGTCTAAGGATGACAATAATAATATTTGCTGATAATTGAATCGATTAGATGAATTCAAATGTCGAAAAAGGGTACGAATAAGTTGGATAAGGTATAAATATAGCACACCAAAGCCCCGTACTCTAATTCGAACCCAACCTGAACAACTTTAATATTAATAATTATATACATATTTAAATTTAAATAAAAATTTACAAAGATAACAATTGAACTTTGAACTATGTGTAGATGCCTTTTAAATGCAGAACTCACCTGTTTACTTATTTAGAGTAGTTGTGATCCCATATATAATGTAAAATACTAATTCAAAGATATTGACATCTTTTTTGGGAATTTGAATATTCAAGTGGGTTTAGGTATTGTTTCTATATGGTTCGGAGGTTCGAACCCTCCTTCTAGCGCCAAATATTTTTGTATGGTTCTCAAGGTGGCACCGAGAATCACTAAGAGGGCACACCATCTTCAAGCTCCATAACCTGTCAACCATGATCAGAGGCTAGAGGGTACACCAGGGTTGCCGGCCTACGACTCTCTGATGCCTAAGTCCAATGTTTGTAAGAGTATTGATAATGTAGGAGTAGAGAGAGTAGTGACTTACCTTAAATTAGAGGAGATGCATGTATATGTAGTGTTAGGTTTGTGCTTGTCACTCTTTCCCTTTCCAATGTGGGACTAAATGTGGGTTACCAAAGTTGGTAATGTGAGGCTTGCCTAGTATAATGGCCAAGTACTTGTGGTGTTTCTATTCAACAATAGTGGGTATCAACATGTACATTACCGGATTGGCACGGATTTGGACTTTCTCACACCAAAAAGATAAGTTTTGGATTCAGGTTCGAGTAGGGTTTCCATTATGACTTGGGTTATATGTATATTACAAATCCAAACATACACATTAGCCCTTTGAAGGTGCGTCATGATGATTGATTTTTTATCCAAATTATTTCTCTAAGAACATCTTTAGCAAGCTCTCTATTTTGGCAGCTTAACTCTTTTGAAGAACATGTTTAGCTTTTTATTTATTTTAGCAGCTGCACCAAACTCGTAAATGGTTCTCAATTATAACTTTTAGCTATCTCGCTCATAAACATTCCTTTTAAGTTATTTTATGTAATCTATAAATACATTTAAACTATTTAATCTTTATTTAAAAATAATATAAATTCAAAACTAGGTCAAATAGAGAGCACTGATGCATACGTATTTTTAAAGTGATTTGCTAAAATGACTTTTTAACTACTTTGACTAAAATTTGATTAAAAAATGGCTAGCATTGTTATAGATGTTCTAGGAAAAAAAAAAGGATTTTAATTATCTACTTACATAATAATTCGTTAATCACATAGGGTTTCCGACCAGAGCATCAGCCATTCAGCCCCCTACGTGCAAAAGCCCGCCAATCCAAACCCAAAACCCTTTCCTAAGTTTTCTTTGAAGGGGTTTTGTCCATTTACCCCATTTCTAGGGATTTTTTTCCCACTTACCCCATTAAGTTTTTTTAATTCTCTCTTACCCAATACACTCTAAGGGAGTCTTCCCTAATACCCCATTAATATTTTTTTTTTGTTTTTATTTTTTTTTAATACCATTTTACCCCTCACCCCTTTGTTACTTAGAGAGAGAGATAGAGAAAGTGGAAGAGAGAGAAACCATAGGAGACTTCGCCGGAGCTGGTCACCAGCCGCCCTAATCTGGTCACCGGCTGCCGGAATCTGGTCACCGGCCGCCGGAATCCGGCCAACTTTTGCCGGAATCCGGTCACCGGCTGCCGCCCACCGGAACTTGCTGAAAATCTCACCGGAAAGTTTTTTTTGCCCCCAATAGACAACTATCAGCCATGTATTGCCCCTCAGTAGACGTCTATTGCCCCCTAATAGACGTCTATTAGGGGCAATAGACGTTTAGATTACCGAAATGGTAATTAATCTTCCTAAAACTACACAAATAAAACTTTGATTAAAGAAAAAAACGAGCAGATTACATCAATTCAAAACATCTATTGCCCCCCAATAGACGTCTATTGGCCCCCAATAGACGTTTCGATTACTGAAATGAAAACTAATTTTTCTAAAATTACACAAATATAACTTTGATTAAAGAAAAAAAAGAGGAGATTACATTAATTCAAAACGTCTATTGCCTCCCAATAGACGTCTATTGCCCCCCAATAGACGTCTATTGCCCCCCAATAGACCTATAGGACAAGATTGATTGAATTAAGACATGACTAAATTAAAGGATCTCATCCTTTAATTGATTGAACCATAAGCACCTCATCCTTCTTTGCGCTCTTAGCCTCCTCTATAACCCCCACTCGCTCACTGCAACAAAAACACACACATCAATCTCACTCAATCAAAACATTAAACACCTGGTGCGCACCAAAAACACCAACACACCTAGTCTCAATTTCAGCAGAATCGACGCCACTTTTCTTCTGCTGAAGTATGAACGTCTTGGTGATCAAATTGCAGAACAGGTACACAATAGGCATGTCCGAGTCCACAAGCGAAACAATCGGAACCTGCAACCTATGCGCCTCGAGAATCACCGACGACTTCCTCTCGGAATCGAAAACCATGAGGCAGTCCGGCGGCTGAGTCGGTCCGAAGACGATCTTCTTCCGGTGAGACCTGAACTTCTTAGGGCTGTGACTATTGGTGAGGAAGCCGCCGATGCGCCAGAGAGTGTTCATGGAGGGAGACGGTTACCAAAATTGAATGTCGTAATTGGTCCACCTGTGGAAAACTCCGGCGACGGTGGCCTCATATCGAGTCTGCCGTTCGGGATTGCCGTCAGATCCGATCAACCCCTTCCCCAAACTAGCCGGCAAGCTCCGCATCCTCGATAGCGATGACGCCTCCGGTGACTGGTACCAATTCAAACCGGCACAAAAGATTTGACCGTGATACGCGACGATGGCTTTAGATCCAGGTGACGACGTCCTGATCTCTACCGTCGCGTGCCTATCTTTGGTCTTCTCCGGCAGTCCTCCGTTGCTCCCTGTCGTCCGCCTGTAGAAGAAGGCACCAGCAGTCAGGCGGGTTTAGGTTCACGTTTTTAATGTGCAGAGAGAGAGAGAGAGCGAGATAGAGTTGGTGTGCCATTTGTAGTTTTTTAATTTTTTGAGGGTAGAATCGTCTTTTGAATCTGTAGTTGGGTTAGTGGGAATAGAATTCTGTTGGTGGTGTAAATGGGCTAAAATTAACCCATTTTGGTGCTAGTGGTCATAGACCCTTCTTTGAATTCAAATTCTCGATCAAAATCTCCCAAAATCTTGGAAAACTGAAATTAAGGCTTTGATTCAAAGAAGGAGTCGATTGTTTGTAGAGAAAAGGAAAATTTAGGGGGACCTGAACAAGGTGTGGGAATCAGAGCGCTGAAAAGAAAGGATTGGCAAGAGTAAGCCAGCAAGATGATGGACAAAATTGCCAAACAGGTGCAGCCCATTATGCGACAACACAAATGGCATGTCAAACTTCTCTCTGAGATATGGTAATTGTTTTCTTGCTTTAGTTGGGTGCCCATGTTGCAGGTTTGTCTTATCAGATTTTGGAGTTGAATACCACATTTAAATGATTTACAATCAATCAACTATCTCCATTGCTTGTTTGTTTGTTTGTTTACATAGTAGCTTAATCTTGAGGTGTAGTTTCTTTAACCATTTCCCCAATGCCAATGTAGATAGAAAATTCCTCAATCCACACACCAGAATAGTCTCTAATCAATTCCTGACTCCGATTTTGCCATTTTGCTAATTCCTGGCCCCATCCACATGTAGGTTGAACCACCGCACATCAACCTTCCATGACAGGACCAGCCCCAGATTTCACCCTGAAATCTAAAGTGACCCTGCGGGGCCCACCTTAGAAGAAATTCTACCAAAAATTTGGCGGAACTTCCCCTAAAATGGGCTACCCAAACCTGTACAAAACATTTACACTTAATCAATTCATCCTTATGCTCCTGGAACCACCTTGCTCCCCAAATCAACATCAGTCTCCAATTCCCAAAACACACATCTCAACTCGAATAGCATAAATCCCATAGGTAATCAGAGCAATTCTAACAGAAAGGTATAAGAGGAAAACCTAATTCAAAGGCAGATGCGGAAGCCATGCTGTTGACTATGCCTCAACCCGTGTACGCCCGACCTCAACCAATTCGCCTGCAAACTGGGCATTTGAAACCGATGGGCCCAGGGGAAAGTACATAAAATACGTTAGCGTGAGTGGACAAAAATAAATAATTTTTAAACTAAATGGATTTTATATTTTCCCACATTTATTTCCTTAAAAACTCTCGATGCATGCAACGATTTAGAAAACAAATCACGAGAAGCTCTGCTCAAGAAAAACCGACTAGCCCCACTAGCTAGTCACAAACAACTGAGAGGAAAGATCGAAACTCCGATACTCAACAGGATAAGACCAGCCCCGCTGGTTACACGGAAATCAGACTAGGCCCCGCAAGTCGAGAAATGATAGGATATGGGGAAGAGATATCACCATATGGGAAACGGAGCCTCCCAGGCTCTACCTACCCTCGACTGCCACTCACACATAGATTGTGCGAGGAGGAGAACTAATAACCTCAACTTCCACTCACACATAGATTGTGCGAGGAGGAGACCAAATAACCTCGACTGCCACCCACGTGAGGAGGAGAATAAATCACCTCTACTGCCACTCACCAACACAAAATAGGTGAGGAGGAGAACAAGCTACCTCAACTGCCACTCACCAACACAAAGTCAGTGAGGAGGAGACCTAATAACATAACCCGCGTATGGTGAGGAAAAATCATCGAAAACCAGTAAATCCATGTAGCTTCCCCACATTTCTCACGAGATAGAAACCATGTATTCAACGACGTGACCCCGCACGCCAAGATTACTCTCAATCTCAAAATGGATAAGTGAGAAATAGGAATAAATCGACGGCGTGTCCCACACGTCCAGATATTCTCAAATCCGTAACCAAAACCGGAAATTAGTTTAGGTAAATCCCATTTCCAAAAATCTCTCAAAATCTCCAAGAAGCCAACCAAATCCAAAATCCTTAATTAGGCATTCCCGATGCCAAAATTGAAAGTCAATAAACAATTGAGAATATCCAACTCCATTGAAACTCATCTTAAAAATCTTCCAGGAGCTTAACTCGGTGATTAGGGATATGCTTAATTCCAGAAATTTACCTCGGAAATAAGGAATTCATCAAATAATATTATAAATCAAAACCAACCTTTGAAACTCATTATTGAAAGCAAATCCATGATATAATTCGAAATCAATTTCCGAAAATTAATTCATTTCTTCAAAAAGTAATATGAATAATCACTAGAGCATTATTTAAGAAAATAAATGCATGCATCGCTATTTAAAACAAAAGTCCACTCACAGTACTATTCCGACGATCACGCATTCGTGTTCCGTCATCGAGCAATAGCTCGGTACGTCATCCCGTACACAATTATATTCCGTGAATAATTCTTCAATAATTTAATACAATTCCTAAAATCAATTCCTCATAATTTCACCTCCCAATTCTCCTCGGATTTAGCCCAAATTATACCACTAATACCAATTCGTTAATTTAAAGGTTCCAAGGCAGAACCGTGAGATATCCAACGGTCGGATTCTCGTAATTCGGTACTCGAAACCCTAAACTTCAGAAATTTATAATTAATTCCAAGTTTCTCCAAAAATCACCAAACTTCACATACAAGCTCTACACAATTTATAGGATTTAATGGGCTAAAACCCAGAATTAAAACACTGTCCTACACGCCTCCACGCACCACCAACAGTGGCAGCGCGTGGGCCCCACACGCCAGCGGCAACCACCTCCGATGGCCACCAAAATTTGGCAGTACCATCTACTCAACAAACCCAACCTCTTTCTCAACTACAACATGTTCCAATTTTACCTGGAAGAGCTCCAATTTGGCTGGTGAAAAATTTCCAGAAATTCCAAGAACCCTAGAAATTGAAATTGTTAATTCGACCTCTACACTGCAAATTGAAATGAAAGACCTTAGAGGAAATGATCTATGTCAAAAACCGAACCTTCGACGCCAATTTGGTGGCCGGAGACTGCCGGAATTGGAAAATATCGGCGTTGACTCAAAACTGCTACAGTGACCGTCCTCTTCTTCTCGTTGCTGCACCTTCCACAGTTCATATCAAGCTACGAAACGAACCCAGAAATGAAGAGAAGGAAGAGAGCTTTCAAACGACATCTTATACGTCAAAATCCGTCGCCGGATGGAGGAGTTATGGCCGGAATAAGGTGAAGAGGTCGGAGAGGAAGAGAGAATCGGGGAGAGGGCTCGATAAGTTTCCGAAAATGGAAACTTACCACAGTAACTCGGCTATTTATAGAAAATTATCATGAACAGTAACTTTAGTATTTTGGCCATAACTTTCGCATATGAACTCCGATTTTTACGTACCACATATGCACGCGCTCGGTTTAACGTCCTCTACAACTTTCATAAAGAACATTTTCTCAAATTTTGACCCGAACAAAAAGTCATATTTTAGGGCCACTAAAAGTATCGAAACGACGGTAAAAGTGAAAGTAGTTGTCGTTTACCGTCTAAATGACTAGTAAACGGGTAAGTGAAGATACGGGATGTTACATTCTCCCCTCCTTATAAAATTTTCGCCCTCAAAATTTCATGCCGGTTAGAACAGAAAAGGCACACCATTTAATTCAAAAATACCACAATCTCGAAACTTATCACTCTTCCCTTAAATTAAGCTTTCTTTTTCACAACCTCAAATCAACAACTAACAGAAGCAATGTAGATCCCCACTACAAAAGCAATGAAGACATACTTATAATCCAAAATTATCAACGTTCAAAGTCGAATCACTTGTCTTGTTGAACCATGTAGCATCATAACTTTCTCATAAAAGTTGCTTAGTGAAGATCCAACCCATTCACCATCAATAGTATGACAACCACAAGATGGTCATTGCTAATCAACAATTCCAAAACAAATAACTTACAGCATTTCCTTCCTTGTTTGTTTGTGCATAAAATTCCTAATCGAAGGTCGTTCACGTAAAGGTCCCATTGTTGTCAAACATACGAAGGTCAACCTCGAAACGGACCCATACATTTTTAACCAAGTAGGTTATGGGGCCACTACACTTCCGTTGCGCTACTCTGATACATGACCAAAATCATTGGTCCAGCCTTGAAGAGACGTTCTAAGTCAACGAGGAAAACTCATTTGATAGTTACCTTACTGGCCACACATACATCACCTCACTCGAAAATTTTTATAAATACGAAAATGTGAAAAACTTTTCTAAATTAAATGTGTCTCAAGAGATTTACTAATTACCAATGTCTCCAATCAAACTGCTACTATTTCTCACAAGTTAGTACTCGCTTAACTACCATGCCATGTACCATGCCTTCAGAAATCTCGAGCAAGCAAAAACCATAACTACTAACTCTACTCCAGCTCGAGGACTCAAGTCCGAAAGAAGATGCATCACACTCAAGTTGTTCTTAGCCGAGGCTATAATTTTTTAATAGTCATATATCTGAAATCTGGTTGAATCCATATCGTTCTCGTTGATCTCTATTGCCTCAAATGATAATCTTAATTCATACCCAGGTAATTCTCACTACCGAGAGCACCACAATCTGAATTACTAGATGCTAGACTCGAATTTCGATCAATCTAAAATAAAATAGCTTTCTTAATTAGTTAGGAAAACTCTCTCTTATAACTACTTCACCAGCCCAAATAGCAACATCTCAAACTAGCTGACAAAACCTCATGACAATTTTATTACAGATACAACATTGTGGAAATTTTTCCTAACCCTATATGTACCAACTCCTTTACTGGACTACACTGTATCCAACAACACTTATAAATGTTCCAAATCTGATCCAAGAGTTAACCAACTATAAAAGAAATGAACAATTCTCAAACTGAAACCTTGCTAGACATTATAATTTGATCGATTTCATAGCAACCCCGCCGAACTCAACATACCAAAAGAAAAGTTTACCTCCATTCGTGACTGAAAAACCCCATGTGCAAAGCAACCGGTAAATGGTTCGATAGGTAAGAAAAAGTGCATCGTATTATGTGAGCGTAAAGCACCTCAAATACTGCCAAGAAGAAAATCGACTCGTGAATTAAGGAAAAAGATATCGAAGCGATAATGAAATCCACAAGCAGGAAAGAAATTCTTTAATAGTCCCCAAAGGACTCATCGAGAAACCATCATTGAATGCTGGCAGAATCCCAAAACTTGTTGACTAGCATCGCCCCGCAAGGAAAACTATCACTAAACCTTCTTCGTTACTCTAAGATTCAAAACTTTGATCATTACCACATCACGTAGGAATTCCACTTGCATTAGTACGGACACTCCGTGGGGTTATTACGACCCATTCTTGATCCCAAGTTCAATGATTTCACCCACACGGATATCCAATGATACCAAGTAGTACCTTCATACACAATAAAAGTGATCAAAACCGTCGAAGACGATTCGAATGTTTTTGATTTCTGAAACCTTTTGAATCCTCAATTCTCACTTTTGCTTTTAATTGATTGCAAATTCCTAAATTTTGCTGTAACGGTCATCCTTCCCTGGCAACATCACCCATCATAAGATGGATACCCGTCCAACATTATGTATCGCTCTCAGAGATACCAAGATCCGAAGGTGGTCCCATCACTCTTCCAATCAAATTCCAAGTTCAACCCGTAAGAGGTTTGACTCAAAAATATAACTAGAGCTCTGGTCAATCTATGACCCCAAGATTCAGAATTCAAATCAAACTTCGTATCACATAGTAATTCGTTTGAACCACTATGGATACCCAACAGTGTCACTACCGTTAATCCCCGAAGTTGTATTAAACCATTTCACTGTAATCAATAACCAATAACATTCAATCTCGGACAATATCCTTCACTTGGACAAAACTATGTCCACAAGTCATGGTCAGGTCAACAGACCCAGGTGTCCAATTAAGGAAATTTCCAATCCGGTTTTCTTTGTGAATTGCAAAGTATCATTCCAAAATGACTCTCACAACACCAACCACGTCTACATGACACATCCCCCGTAACTCGGTTCAAGGTTAGAACCAATATTACTATTAGTCTCACATCAAACCACAATTCTGATTCCAAGTATTCAGAGACAGCCCAAAGCTATAATGGCTCGTCTTAGATACTCAAACATGAAATCAAACTCCGTTCTCGCACCTTAAACCTTGCCCAACAAACTTACTAGCATCGAGGAAGAAATAACCACAACGTTTCCTCAAATCACCTCATAGCACAACTCGAAATTGTAGAGTAGTCTTACTTTACCATCAGTAGGGAAAATGTGCAAAACATGCAGACAATCCGCTACGCAACGAAAACCCTAGGAGGTCGGCGTGCAAGAGGCATAGCACCTAAAGGAACACCATCTAGACATGTACCTTACATACTTAATGAATACATCAGCACCGAAAGAGTAAACGATGGAGAACCGCTGTAGTCGGGCCATCACTCGGGAGGTACTGTGTAACATCAAGTGCGTAAGGTAACAGAATAGAAACAAGACTACAGAACCTGACAACCTAATGCTCTGATACCAACTGACAGGACCAGCCCTAGATTTCACCCTGAAATCTGAAGTGACCCTGCAGGGCCCACCTTAGAAGAAATTCTACCAAAAATTTAGCGGAACTTCCCCTAAAATGGGCTACCCAAACCTGTACAAAACATTTACACTTAATCAATTCATCCTTATGCTCCTGGAGCCACCCTGCTCGCCAAATCAACATCAGTCTCCAATTCCCAAAACACACATCTCAACTCGAATAGCATAAATCCCATAGGTAATCAGAGCAATTCTAACAGAAAGGTATAAGAGGAAAACCTAATTCAAAGGCAGATGCGGAAGCCATGCTGTTGCCTATGCCTCAACCCGTGTACGCCCGACCTCAACCAATTCGCCTGCAAACTGGGCATTTGAAACCGATGGGCCCAGGGGAAAGTACATAAAATACGTTAGCGTGAGTGGACAAAAATAAATAATTTTTAAACTAAATGGATTTTATATTTTCCCACATTTATTTCCTTAAAAACTCTCGATGCATGCAACGATTTAGAAAACAAATCACGAGAAGCTCTGCTCAAGAAAAACCGACTAGCCCCACTAGCTAGTCACAAACAACTGAGAGGAAAGATCGAAACTCCGATACTCAACAGGATAAGACCAGCCCCGCTGGTTACACGGAAATCAGACTAGGCCCCGTAAGTCGAGAAATGATAGGATATGGGGAAGAGATATCACCATATGGGAAACGGAGCCTCCCAGGCTCTACCTACCCTCGACTGCCACTCACACATAGATTGTGCGAGGAGGAGAACTAATAACCTCAACTTCCACTCACACATAGATTGTGCGAGGAGGAGACCAAATAACCTCGACTGCCACCCACGTGAGGAGGAGAATAAATCACCTCTACTGCCACTCACCAACACAAAATAGGTGAGGAGGAGAACAAGCTACCTCAACTGCCACTCACCAACACAAAGTCAGTGAGGAGGAGACCTAATAACATAACCCGCGTATGGTGAGGAAAAATCATCGAAAACCAGTAAATCCATGTAGCTTCCCCACATTTCTCACGAGATAGAAACCATGTATTCAACGACGTGACCCCGCACGCCAAGATTACTCTCAATCTCAAAATGGATAAGTGAGAAATAGGAATAAATCGACGGCGTGTCCCACACGTCCAGATATTCTCAAATCCGTAACCAAAACCGGAAATTAGTTTAGGTAAATCCCATTTCCAAAAATCTCTCAAAATCTCCAAGAAGCCAACCAAATCCAAAATCCTTAATTAGGCATTCCCGATGCCAAAATTGAAAGTCAATAAACAATTGAGAATATCCAACTCCATTGAAACTCATCTTAAAAATCTTCCAGGAGCTTAACTCGGTGATTAGGGATATGCTTAATTCCAGAAATTTACCTCGGAAATAAGGAATTCATCAAATAATATTATAAATCAAAACCAACCTTTGAAACTCATTATTGAAAGCAAATCCATGATATAATTCGAAATCAATTTCCGAAAATTAATTCATTTCCTCAAAAAGTAATATGAATAATCACTAGAGCATTATTTAAGAAAATAAATGCATGCATCGCTATTTAAAACAAAAGTCCACTCACAGTACTATTCCGACGATCACGCATTCGTGTTCCGTCATCGAGCAATAGCTCGGTACGTCGTCCTGTACACAATTATATTCCGTGAATAATTCTTCAATAATTTAATACAATTCCTAAAATCAATTCCTCATAATTTCACCTCCCAATTCTCCTCGGATTTAGCCCAAATTATACCACTAATACCAATTCGTTAATTTAAAGGTTCCAAGGCAGAACCGTGAGATATTCGACGGTCGGATTCTCGTAATTCGGTAATCGAAACCCTAAACTTCAGAAATTCATAATTAATTCCAAGTTTCTCCAAAAATCACCAAACTTCACATACAAGCTCTACACAATTTATAGGATTTAATGGGCTAAAAACCGGAATTAAAACACTGTCCTACACGCCTCCACGCGCCACCAACAGTGGCAGGGTGTGGGCTCTACACGCCACCGACAACCACATCCAATGGCCACCAAAATTTGGCAGTACCATCTACTCAACAAACCCAACCTCTTTCTCAAATACAACAAGTTCCAATTTTACCTGGAAGAGCTCCAATTTGGCCGGTGAAAAATTTCCAAAAATTCCAAGAACCCTAGAAATTGAAATTGTTAATTCGACCTATACACTGGAAATTGAAATGAAAGACCTTAGGGGAAATGATCTATGTGAAAAACCGAACCTTCGACGCCAATTTGGTGGCCGGAGACTCCGGAATTGAAAAATATCGGCGTTGACTCAAAACTGCTACAGTGACCGTCCTCTTCTTCTCGTTGCTGCACCTTCCACAGTTCATATCAAGCTACGAAACGAACCCAGAAATGAAGAGAAGGAAGAGAGCTTCCAACGACATCTTATATGTCAAAATCCGTCGCCGGATGGAGAAGTTATGGCCGGAAGAAGGTGAAGAGGTCGGAGAGGAAGAGAGAATCGGGGAGAGGGCTCGGTAAGTTTCCGAAAATGGAAACTTACCACAGTAACTCGGCTATTTATAGAAAATTACCATGAACAGTAATTTTAGTATTTTGGCCATAACTTTCGTATATGAACTCCGATTTTTACGTACCACATATGCACGCGCTCGGTTTAACGTCCTCTACAACTTTCATGAAGAACATTTTCTCAAATTTTGACCCGAACAAAAAGTCATATTTTAGGGCCACTAAAAGTATCGAAACGACGGTAAAAGTTAAAGTAGTTGTCGTTTACCGTCCAAATGACTAGTAAACGGGTAAGTGAAGATACAGGATGTTACATTCCAGAACTCTTAGCAACATGCCAAGCTGTTACATTATCAATGATCATTCTAACAGGCTAAAAGGGGAACTGAAAGCTATCATCAAAAACAGTATTATTTATCCATTTCCATGAGTACCAACATGTGAATACTAAGATGGAACTCCACTTTAAGCCTCCATAACAGCTCTCCATGCAGTGAGCATTGGAATTCATCCAACGAGCCCAATGAAGAGTAAGGGATGTAAGATTGGAGTTGGAGCAAATACTTGCTTCCAAATAAGCAAGGCTCTATGACAATCTCTTAGTAGTATATGCAATATAGGTTCTTGATGTTGCCTGCAAACAAAGCAAAAATCACCACAGAAGAGGCTGCATTTCACTCTCTCCATATTCATAAGAATCTCCCAATTAGCATGACCAACCCAGATCATCTGATCGCTCCCACTACCAGCCATACCAGTAGGGATTTTAGTAATTTCAGCAACAGTATCGTCATCAAACAAATCCTTCTAGATTGCTACAATTTTTTATTTTGGAGAGAATGATATGAAACTGTATATGAATGTGTCATCAATAATGTCTTCTGTTTTTGGTAATGTTCTTTCTTTTTAGCTCCTTAGGCTGGAAATTGGTTGTTCATATTGCAATCCAAGCAATCCTTCTCTTCTTGGACTTGGATTCGTGGTATTCTAAGCATGATTGAAATGATGGAATACAATCGACCATGTTAATTGCTCACGTTGGTCTTAATTTGATTCAACTTATTTTGGAGTTGTTTTTTTAATAACTTAATTTGTATGTAGTTATTTAGTTGTGTTTAATTTGATCAGCCATCAGAAACTTATGCTAGTAATGTCTTTTTTTTTAAGAGGAAATGTAAATTTCTACTGCTATTGTTGTCTGCTGTCTTCAGAAATATTATTTCTTTAAATTACTGCAATTTGTTTATTTGCCAGATAATGATATGGAACATCAACTTAACTTTGTATGAATTTTTCACTAATAGTTTATGTTAATGCTCAAGTCCGGCGGTAGCCGATTCCTTGCTTAACGCGGGTTCGGTGGGCGGACCGCTACTCCTAGGGTTAGGTGATTCCTGTTACTGCAACACGATAGACAGGGCGTCAGAGAGAGACCGCGTTGGGCGGTCTTCACTTCTCCGATGCCTAAGTCAGTCACTGTATATGCGCAGCATAACAATAAATGAGTAGTAATTGCGTAATTAATGAGGAGAGAGGAGAGAACCTTTTATAGGCGAGGAAGGGGTTGATCTTCTTCTTGTTTCCGATGTGGGACTGATGTGCTTCGATTCCCAGCGTCAGGGGCTTCTGATGCTATCTTGACCCGGCGCGTGGCGGCGCGTCAGTGGTGATCTGGGGGAGGTCCGGGGCTGGAGCGGTAGCCCGCCTGGCCGTGACTTCGCAGGTCATCCCCTTGGTGAGATTCGGTACCTCCGACGGTACAATGAGCGTGGCTCATTATAGCTAATTATGCTCGTTCTAGCACATGTAGGTACAAGTCCCCCAAGTCCCCAATCAAGGAGGGCAATCTTGGTTGAGGAGTTGATCGGCGGTGTGAAGCGTTACTTCCGCTAGACTTGCAACAGCATAATTAGCATCAGTGAGTTGTCAACCATGGATTTACTGAGCAAACTCTTTATACCCTTTCAGGTGGGCCCCTGCCAGGCCCGCCAGGGAGTCCCCCACTCCCTAGCCAAGACGGACCTCCGGATGGTCGGCAAATTGTTTGATGAGGGGAAGCTGCGCGGAGCAGAAGGTGTTGGGTAGGGAGCCCAATCTTAGTACCCGAGTGGCGGGGGTCAACGTACCTGATCAGGGTCGTCGTAGACTATTGACAAGTCCCCGTGTCCCGTAGGGACGGTCTGACCGCAACGCCGCGTGGCGGTCGTTGGCAGAAATGAGGGGTTGCCTCGGGAAGGGTGGTCGTTGGGGAAGGGTGGTTGTGATTGACAATTGGGGTTGTTAGGGCTTTTCTAGATGGTCGAATCTTGGTTTTAGTCGGTTTGTTCTTGTTTTGGCATTTTCTGGGTTGAGTGTTGTTGATGTTCTTGGGCACTAACTGTTATAGGGATAGGTTAGATCTTGTGTGAGCTAACTGATTTGGGTTTTAGGGTTTTTGGGATGGCCGACGTCATAGAGATCTCGATCAGTGAGGATTCCGAATCTGAAGTGTCGTTCAGCGCGGCGGATAGAAATTTTATTGACTCGTTGCGTCCGTCTGCCCGTACAGGAACCTCACTGCCAGAACCGCTAGAAGTCGAGCCGCTACAGACCATTCCGTGGGACGTAGATATGGGTCGTGTGTCGCGTCCGGAGAGTTCTAGGGCGGGGGAGCCTGCCGCTGCGCATACTTTGCATGAAGAGCGGCTAGAAAGTAATAGTGCCGCCAGCGGTTCCGCTGGCGGGGGAGGTGACACGGGGGAGGATACCGAGTCTGCGTGGGTGTTCGAGGACGGCACTCCCGTTGACGAGGCGGGAGGTAGGATGACAGCGGTTGCCGTCAACCGACTGAAGCGGGTGTTCCGGTTGCCCGGGGTAGTGAAGCTACGTCCACCGTCGGTAGAGGAGAAAGCTTCGATTGAGCCGGTGGGCCATGCCGCGGTGCACGAGGCTATATTCCAGGAGGGGTTGACCCTCCCGCTGGTGCCCAACCTTCAGATTCTGCTGTGCGAGTTCGGCATCGCCTTTGGGCAAGTGTGCCCCAACATGTGGCGATTGCTGCTGTCGCTGAACTCGTTGTGGCAGTTGTCTGGTTGCGAAGGACCGACCGTGGCGGAGGTGTTGCATTTCTATGAACTAGTGTACGTGAAGCGCCAGGGTTGTAGAGGGCAAGTAAACCTCAGCCGTCGGCAAGGAGCACCAAAGCTGATCGAAAACCTGCGGGACTCAATGTCGTACTGGCGAGGCTCGTTTTGCGTTGCCACAGCGGGATGGGAGTACCAGGCGGGGGCTAACGAGGGGGAGCCGTCATTTAGAATTAAGTCAGAACTTCAGCCCATCCGAGGTTGTTTGTTGTTTCCGCTGAACACGACTAGCGTGGTTTCTGTATTTTTTTTTTTTTTTTTTTTTGTACTCTACTGATGATGACCTGTTTGTGCAGTGGGGTTTCCGGTACAACTTAACTCGTGAGGAAGAGTGCCGGGTAGCACGCATCAGAGGTTGCTGGCGGAACCGCAACTTGCTGGACTTCCGTCTACTTAGCGGGTGGGAGTTACTGGTAGATCAACAATTGACGCGCACCGTTGGTAAGTAATCTTAGCTGTACCGTACCTTTGGTGAGGTTGTCCCATGCTAACTGGCCTGCCACTAACTTTTGCAGAGACTCCGCCGGGAAATAAGGCTAGCCGCGACGCCTTTTCAAAAGCCATGGACCGCGCTGAAATCGACAACTTCCTTGAAGCCATGTATGCTTCCGGGATGGCGGCACAAAAGACGGTGGTGGATCCAGAGACACTGGCGCTGAGCCAGTCAGAGGTTGCCGTGGTGCTGCCAATGCCACACCACTCCCATCTTGGTGGTGATGGGCTGCCCGCCGTCCGGGCGGGGACCGGCGGGGCGAGTGAAGCGGCGCTGAGGAAAGAGAGGGCGCCGGCCCTTCGGCGCGGCGTGGCGAAGAAAGCGGTGCGCCCCACCGAGGGTGTCACCATAGCGGGGTTGGCGCCGCTGGCGAGGGGTTCGAGGCCAACTGTTGCTGGGAGCACGCGGATGCTCCAACGAAAACGCCGCCAGCCGGACTCCGGTAGGGAAGAGGAGGAAGTGGAGGTAACGGGGGCCCGAGAGCAGCCCAAGAAGTCGAGGCAGGCTTCGCCCGGGGCTGTTGCGGAACTGGCGAAAGAGGTGGGTGCGAGCGGCCTGGACTCATTCGCTGCCTACGCCGACTTCCTAGATCACCTCTGCGAGCGGCTGGGGTTCGGCGGTGTGGAGGGAATTGTTCGGTCGACCGCCGTCAGCGAGTCGTCCTTCAGCACAGCCTTTGGGCATTTTACCGTTGGGCTTCACGAGATGTTCCAGGCGGTGTCCAAGCAGCCCCGGGTTGAGCGGGAGCTGAAGGAGGAAGTGGCGGGCCTCCAGAGGGACTTAGGGAAGACCCAGGAGAAGTTGGCTGACGTCGAGCAACGTCTGACAAAGGTCGACTGCGATGCGGCGGATGCCAGGGGCAATCTGAACGTTGCCATTGAGCGGCACCTGGACCAGAATGAGCTGTACGCCAAGCTGGAGCAGGATATGTCTCTGGTGCGGGACCGGGTGACATCGAAGGAGAAGAAAATTGAGATCCTTCAGCGGGAGTCCACCGCTAAACAAGCTGAAATCAAGCGGCTAGAGGGTGAGGTCGCTCGCCTGGAGGCTGAGGGAAGCCGTGCTGTGGCTGCCGCTGTAGAATCGTATAAGTAGTCGGCGGAGCACAAGAAGGTGCTGAACGACGCAGCCAAGGCTGGTGCCCTGGCCAATGTGGAGATGTTGCGGCAGAAGGGCGCCATTGACTGGGCGAAAGCGGCAATGCCAGTCGTGCAGCCAAGTAAGGAAGCGCCGCCGACAACAAGTACCGCTCCCACTGTCGCACCTGGTCCCGGAGTCCTCTCGGGTAGCGGGGAGAGTGGCGAGCCTCCAGAAGGTGACTCCCAGCGGACGCCTACGCAGTCGGAGGCGTCCCGTGTTGGGTTCTTGGTGGCCCACACCCGGGCGGATGGCACGATAGAGACTCCCAGTCCCACAGCCCGAGGGTCCAACCAGACGAGCCGCTCCCATCCTCCGCAGGCCGCCGGTGGAACTGCTGAAGGTAGCGGGGTCGATCCAACCAACCCTGCTGATCCCGCCAACCCCGTCAACCCCTAAATAGTAGGAAAGTTTTTTTTGTATAGCCGCTGAGGCATAATGATGTAATTCTGTTTTGAGATGAATGAAATTTGTTGGCACCCAAATTCCAAATGTTTCTTTTTGTGTGATAATGTGTGTGCCGCTAGAGGTCTTGATACTTGCTTTTGGTCATGAATGAAACATTAAAGGAATTAAAATTGGTCCAAGTGCACAATGTAGCCGACGTAGTCCGCTGACTGGCGTTGCCAGTTGCCCTCAGTGCTAGACTTGGTAACAATGGTTTGAATAATTCCTCGTTTCATTGATAGCTGTCTGAACAGCGTTTACAAAAGCGGGGTCGTACCCGTTGGGTAGCTTCCCTTAGCTAAATATTGAACAAAAATTTAGCTAAGTCAAGATGCTCTTGGGTAGCGGTATGACTATTTGTAGTAATACCGAAGGTGTTAATGTCTAAAAGTCTAGCGGTAGCAGGACTTTAGCTAACGTTGATCCGATGGGCGGATCGATACTTGTGTTGTTGTGGTTCCCGTTACCTGTCAAGTGAAATACAAAGGGGCGTCAGAGGGAGACCGCGCTGGGCGGTCTTCAGCTCTCCGATGCCTAAGTTAGTCGATGTATTTATGTTGACAAAGTAACCGTAAGCAAGTATTAAATGCGTAATAAATGAGGAGAGAGGAGAGGACCTTTTATAGGTGAGGAAGAGGATGATCTTCTCCTTGTTTTCGATGTGGGACTGATGTGCTTCAGTTCCCAGTTTCAGTAGCTTCTGATGCTAACTTGACACGGCGCGTGGCGGCGCGTCTGCGGTGCTTTGGGGTTGCTCCGGGGCTCAGGCGGTAACCTGGCTAGCTGTCTTTACGCCAGTCACTTATATGGTGGGCGTTGGTACCCCTGGCGGTACAATGAGCGTGGCTCATTATAGCTAATTATGCTTGCAAATGCACATGTACGTACAAGTCCCCCAAATCCCCAGTCAAGGAGGGCAATCTTGGTTGGGGAGTTGATCGACGGTTTGAATCGTTTCTCCCGCTAGACTTTGCAGAAGCATAATTAGCGTCAGTGCGTCGTCAACCATGGATTTACTGAGCAAACGCTTTGTGCCCTTTCGGGTGGGCCCCTGCTAGGCCCCCAGGGAGTCCCCCACTCCCCGGCTAAGATGGACCTCCGGACGGTCGCTATTATTGTTTGTTGAGGGGGAGCTGCATGGAGCAGCGCTGCACGGAGCAGAGGGTGTTGGGTTGCGAGCCCAATCTTAGCACCCAAGTGACGGGGGTCAACGTACCTGATCAGGGCTGTCGTAGACTGTTGACTAGTCCCCGTGTCCCGTAGGGACATTCTGACTGTAACTCCGCGTGGCGGCGTTGTCAGAGAGGCGTGGCCTCGGGATCCGCCGCTGGCGGAAGTCCCCCTGCTAGATGTAGCAGGAAGCAGCGTCAAGTAGACGTGCTTGGTGGTATTTTATTGAGCGGTATTGCGCTGAATAAAGTACGCAGCTTGTCAGATGAGAAAGGGGGTCCGCTAGCGGTGTGCTGTGTAGCGGAGGACGCCCCGTTTACCGAATGACGAAGGAAGTTCCGGTGGAGACTTCGATGGTGATAAGAAAAGTTCCGCTGGCGGGGTGTCGCTCAGTGGACTGTCACCTGAGACGACAAGTGAGAAAATCCTCTGGCGGGGTTTCGCTCAGCGGAGACTCCGTCACTTGGAGAATGGCAAGTGAAGGTCCGCTGGCGGGGTTTCGCTCAGCGGAGACTCCGTCACTTGGAGAATGGCAAGTGAAGGTCCGCTGGCGGGGTTTCGCTCAGCGGAGACTCCGTCACTTGGGTTTTCTTCTCAAGTGGTGACTTCCCTTGGAAGCTGAAGAAGACGACGGTTGACACGTGGCCAACTCCTAGAGGGTTAGCGTGTGGAGGTTTGTCTGCTAAGCCTAGCCGTCTTCTCGTCATTAATGTGAGTAATGATGGATTCCGTAACCGAGGCGACGCCTCGGCTAATCCAGGGAGTTAGTGAAGACGTGGGACACGTGTACGGTTGCTACGTGATGTCGTTTTGTAGCGGACAGCTCAGGATTACTTGATGTTGACATAAAAAGGGGGGAACTGAGCGAGTTTCGACACTTCTGGAAAATCTTCAAATCTGAGTTGCCTCCTTCGAGCCTTGTTCGTCTGCGAATTGCGAAGGAGATCCCCGGGTTTGCGTGGAGTAGTCGGACTGGAGAGGACGAAATCTGTCAGTGAGGACGAGCTGCACTCCAAAGTCTTCGACGTGAGGTTGGTATTTCGGATCCTTTTCCTGTTTCATTGAATCTGCAATGGTGGTTTCTGGGTTTTGGTATTTCTGTTAATGGTATGATATTGCTTCTGTGTTATTCTCGGAGGGTGTAGGGAGAGATTTGAGGGAGGTTACGGTGTTTGACAGAAAGTTGGGGTTTTGGGCTTTGCTAGACGGTCCAATCTGGGTTGAGTGTGTGGTTGTTTTTGTTTTGGTATTTTTGTGGGTAATTGTTCTTGACATCTTTGGCTATATCTGATGTGAGAGTAGGTTAGATCTGTATTTGTGCTGACTGATGTGGGTTTTAGGGTTTGGGATGGCCAACGTCATAGAGATTTCGAGCAGTGAGGATTCCGGGTCTGACGTGTCGTTCAGCGTGGCGGATATGACTTTTATTGACTCGTTGCGTCCGTCTGCCCATGCAGGAACCTCACTGCCAGAACCGCTTGAAGTTGAGCCACTTCAGACCATCCCCTGGGAAGTAGCTATGGATCGTGGTTCGCGTCCAGAGAGCTCTAGGGCGGGTGAGGTTGCTGGGCGCGACGAGCGTTTGGCGAGCAATAGTGCTGCTAGCGGCTCCGCTGGCGAAGGGGAAGTGCCGGGCCAAAATGTCGAGTCGGCGTGGTACCTCTCAGACGGCACCGCCGTCGACGAGGCAGGTGGGCGGATGGATGCCGCCGCTGTTAATCGGATGAAGCGGACGTTCCGGTTGCCGGGCTCGGTGAAGCTGCGCCCGCCGACAGCGGATGAGAAGGCCTCGATGCTCTCAGCGGGATGTGCTGCCGTGCACGAGGCTATATTCCGCCAAGGAGTGACATTCCCGCTGGTGCCCAATCTCCAAATTCTTGTGTGCGAGTTTGGCCTTGCCTTTGGTCAGATCTGTCCCAACATGTGGCGGTTGATGTTGGCGATGAACTCCTTGTGGCGCTTGTCGGGGTGCGAGGGGCCTACCGTGGCGGAAGTGCTTCATTTCTACGAGCTAGTGTATGTGAAGCGCTGAGGTTGCAGAGGGTGTGTGAACCTGAGCCGCCGCCAGGGAGCGCCCAAGTTGATTGAGAATCTAAGGGACTCAATGTCCTACTGGCGGGGGACCTTCTGCGTCGCCACAGATGGCTGGGAATACCACACCAGGTCGAATGTGGAGGGGCCGACGTTTAAGACTAAGTCGGAATTCCAGCCCATCCGAGGTTGGCAACTGGTTTCCGCTAAAAATAACTGGCGGGTTCAAACTTTTGCAAACCTGCGCTTTTTGTTAATGACTATTGTGTTTGTGCAGCGGGACTGAGGTACATTTTGACGCGCGAAGAGGAGTGTCGCGTGGCGAGGATCCGTGGCTGCTGGCGGAACCGCAATTTGCTTGACTTCCGTCTTCTGACCGGTTGGGAATTGCTGGTCGACCTGCGGCTAACTCGTTCTATTGGTGAGAACATTTCCGCCACACCTCTCTTTTTTTTGTAAGTGATCCGGACTGACGGGTGTTTGTGTTTTTCTTTGCAGAAACCCCGCCCGGTAACAAATCTAGTCGCGACGCTTTCGAAAAAGCAATGGATCGTGCCGAGATAGAAAATTTTCTGGAGGCTATGTATGCCGAGGGGCTGGCGGCCCAGCAGACGGTGGTGAACCCGGAGACGCTGGTGCTGAGCCAGTCCGAGGTTGCGGTGGAGCTGCCGATGCCGCACCACTCCCATCTGGGTGAGGATGGTCTGCCGGTAGTACAGGCAGATACTCAAGCGGGCGGTGGGGATAGGGGGATTGTTGCTACCGGGCCGCGGGAGCGGATGCCTACCACCCGGCGCGGTCCTCAAAAGAAGACGGTGCAGCCGACGGAGACTGCCACCGAGTCCAGGGGTGAGCCGCCGGTGCGGGTGACGAGGACCGCTGCTGGGACACAAAGGGCGCTGGAGAAAAAACGCCGGCAGCCTGACTCCCCCGTCGAGGAAGAGGAAGAAGGGGTGGTGATCGGAGTCCGCCAACAAAAGAAGGCCCGGCAAGCTGCGTCGAAGGTTGCAGTGGCGGAGGGAGAGGCGGCAGCCGCCAGTGATCTGGACTCCTTCGCCGAGTATGCGCCATTCATGACAGAAGGGGAGCGGGCGTTCCTTTTCCATTTGTGCGAGCGGCTGGGGTTCGGGGGTCTGGCGGGCCTATCGCGCCCGACGGCAATTGACCAATCGCCCTTCAGCTCGGCGTTTGGTCAAATATCTGCGGGATTACATGGTATGTTCGAGGCGGCGTCTAAGCAGCCCCGGATTGAGGAAGAGCTCAGGGGAGAAATCGGAGGTCTCCAGAGGGAGTTGGCGGAGGCCAAGGAGAGACTGGCGGAGGTCGAGCGGGGACTGGTCAAGGCGGAGTGTGATTATGCGGACGCTCGTGGCAAGCTTAATGCGGCTATCCGGCGGGATCTAGAGAGGAATGAGCGCGTCTCCAAGTTGGAGCAGGAGATCGCGCTGCTGCAGGAGCGGATAGCCGCTAAAGATAAGAAGCTCATTATTGTGCAGCGGGAGTCTGCCGCCAGACTGGATGAGGTGCAGCGGCTGGACGGGGAGGTTAACCGCCTGAAAAATGAACAGCGTTCCTCTGCGGCCGCCGCCGTTGAAGCGTTCAAGCTGTCGGCGGAGTATAAAAGACATTGACCGAAGCGGCGAAGTCTGGGGCCCGGGCCAATATAGACATGTTGACGCGGAAGGGCGCCATTAACTTTGCAAAGGCGTCACAGCCCGACGTGCCGGTGGTCGAGAGTGTCCCGCCGGAGACAGAAGTCGTGCCTGACCCTGCGGCGGGTACTCATTCGGGCAGCGGGGAAAGTGGCTCCCATCCGCCGGAAAGGTCCCGGCAGACTCCCCAGCAGACCCCGTCGGAGGTGTCACGTGCCGGATTTCTGGAGGCACACACCCGGGCGGATGGTACTATAGAGACTCCCAGTCCGACAGCTCGAGGGTCCGATCAGGCGAGCCGATCGGTCGTGCCGCCGCCTGTTGAAGCCGTAGAAGCTGAAGACAACCGCTGAAGCTAGCTGAGACTTCCATAGTTTTTTTTTTTTTTTTTTTTTTTTGACACTTTGTAATAATGAACTACTTTGGGTGGGGAGTCCCAGCCCTGAAATGAAATTTCAGAGTTTGTCATGATGTGCTTGTACCGCTAGAGTTTTGACGTAGAGATTTTTCTTTTGCCAAGCAATGAAACATTAAAGGAATTAAAATTGGTCCAAGTGCACCACGTAGCGGACGTGGTCCGCTGACGATTCCTGGCGTTGCCAGTTGCCCTCAGTGCTAGACTTGGTAACAATGGTTTGAATAATTCCTCGTTTCATTGATAGCTGACTGATCAGCGTTTACAAAAGAGGGGTAGTACCCGTTGGGTAGCTTCCCTTAGCTAAATATTGAACAAAAATTTAGCTAAGTCAAGATGCTCTTGGGTAGCGGCATGACTATTTGTAATAATACCGAAGGTGTTCGGTATTCCAAGGGTGGGTCGTTGTGACGCCATCCTTGTCCATTAAGTAGAAGGTGCCTGGGCTAACGACTTCCACAATTTTGTATGGACCTTCCCAAGTTGGGCGAAGCTTTGTTGGCGGTGGAATGACTTCCTTCATTACCCAGTCCCCCAGTTGGAGGTTCCGGGCCTTGACTCTGGCGTTGTAGAAACGCGATACCCGCTGCTTGTTTTGCAGGTTGCATAGGTGGGCCTTGTGTCGCTTTTCCTCCAGGAGGTCCTTGTCCAGGTTGATGCCGTCAGTGTTGGTCTCTGGGCGGTAGCCCTCGACTCTGGCGGTAGGTTGAGAGACCTCAATAGGCAGGACAGCCTCCGTTCCGAACATCATGCAAAAAGGAGTTTCACCAGTTGCGGAAGTTGGGGTTGTTCTGATGGCCCAAAGAACTTCCGGGAGTTTCTCCGCCCACAGACCCTTTGCTTTGTCGAGTTTTTTCTTCAGCAGCTTTTTGATTATCTTGTTTGCTGCTTCGACCTGACCGTTGGTCTGGGGGTGGGCGACAGATGCAAAACTCATCTTAGTACCCAAGTTGGCGGTGAAAGAGATGAGCTCCTTGTTGTTGAATTGTGTGCCATTGTCGGTGATTATCGTGTGTGGGACACCGTAACGGCAGTAGATGTTCTTCCAGAGGAAGTGAATTACCTTGGCGGTAGTTATTGCTGTTAGTGGTTCCGCCTCTATCCACTTGCTGTCGTAGTCGATAGCCACTATGATGTACTTGAACTGGCCCTTGGCGGTTTGAAATTTTCCCATCAGATCCAGGCCCCAAGTTGAGTGGATCCATGGAGCGACGATGACTGATAGTGGCTCCGCCGGTGCATGCGGGATGTCAGCAAATTGTTGGCACTTGTGGCATGATCTTGATACCTGGCGGGCATCGTCGCCGAGAGTAGGCCAAAAATAGCCTTGTCGCATTGTGCGATTGGCTAAGGATCTGGCGCCTGAGTGGTTTCCGCATTCTCCGCTATGAATTGCTGCCAGAACGACCTTTCCCTCCTCTGGGGTTAGGCAGCGGAGGTTGGGATGGGTGAATCCCTGGCGATACAGCTTGCCGTTCTGGATGTTGTAGCGGGTTGCCCTCCGCTGGAGTTGTCGCGCCTTAACTTTGTCTTCCGGCAATGTGCCGTTGCGCTTGTACTCAATGACTTCGTCCATCCAGCTGGTATTGACCTCAATGTTGAAGATCTCCGCCAGGGTTTTTGTGATACTTGGCTTGTCAAGACACTCCACTCTTGTGTCCGCTGGACTCTGATGTGGCTGGGCGGTTGCCAGTCTTGCCAGTGAATCGGCCTTGGTGTTCTTTTCCCTGGGGATTTGTGTGATATGAAATTTGAATTTCTTGAGGAGTGTCTTGACGTACCCCAAGTATGCCGCTAACTGTTGGTCCTTGGCCTGGAAGCTGTCATTGACCTGGTTAACGACCAACTGGGAATCACTGAAGATGTTGACACTGTCAGCCCCTGAATCGATGGCAAGGAGTAAGCCGGCAACGAGTGCTTCGTACTCCGCCATATTGTTGGAGGCTTTGAAGTTGAATTTTAGCGCGTATTCCACATTCAGTCCCCAGGTCCTGTGAGGATGACTCCGGCGCCGCTGGCCTTGGCGCTGGCGGAGCCGTCCACATGCAGGTTCCAATCTGATTGTAGGGGAGCTGGCTCCTTAGCGGTGACTATTTCCGTCCCGGGCTCATTCTCCGTGCTGGGATTGGGCTGACGCTCAGTGAGCTCGGCGATGAAGTCCGCTACCGCCTGGCCCTTCATGGCGGTTCTTGGCTTGTAATCTATGTCAAATTCACTGAGCTCGATGGCCCACTTGCTGAGGCGCCCTGAATGTTCAGGGTTCTGCATCACCTGTTTTAGTGGTTGGTTAGTTAGCACATTGATTGTGTGTGCTTGAAAATATTGGCGGAGGCGCCTGGCGGCAACAATGAGTGCGAGAGCTAGCTGCTCCAAGGGTGGATATCTTGTTTCTGCCCCGTTCATGCCTCTGCCGGCGTAGAAAACTGGGAGCTCGTCCTGTCCCTCCCGCCGGACAATGGCGCAACTCACCGCTGATACCGATACCGCTAGGTATATGAACAGTGTCTCTCCTTGCACAGGGATAGAGAGTAGTGGGACTGCCGCTAGGTAATCCTTCAAGCCCTGAAACGCCGTCTGACACTCTGGGTTCCAGTTGATGACTTTCTTGTGAGTCGTTTTGAGGAGCTTGAAAAATGGGGCACACCTGTCAGTGAGCCTGGAGATGAATCGAGAAAGGGCGGTTAACTTGCCTTGGAGGCACTGGACGTGTACCTTATACTCAGGGTCCGCCAAGTCGAGTATGGCCTGTACCTTGTCCGGGTTAGCCTCGATTCCTCGTTCACTGACGATATAACCCAGAAATTTGCTGGCGGTGACGCCAAAGAAGCATTTTTCTGGGTTGAGGCGCATGCCATAGGCCAGGAGGATGGTAACTATGATCTTGAGGTTTGCCACGTGTTCCCTGGCCTTTATACTCTTGACCAACATGTCGTCCACGTAGACCTCGATTATCTTGCCCAAATGTTCAGCGAACATAGCATTCATCAACCGCTGATAAGTTGCACCGGCGTTCTTCAGACCGAAAGGCATAACATTGTAGCAGTACAGGCCTTTGTCGGTGGTGAAGGTGGTACACTCCTGATCGCTGGGATGCATCTGAATCTGATTGTAGCCGGAGAAAGCGTCCATCATGCTGAGGAGTTCATGCCCGGCGGTTGCGTCAACCAGCTGATCAATGCGTGGCAGAGGGAAACTGTCCTTTGGGCACGCCTTGTTGAGATTTTTGAAGTCGACACACATCCGCCATTTGCCGCTAGGTTTCTTGACCATGACCAGGTTGGAGATCCACTGGGGATAAACTACCTGGCGGATGAATCCAATGCCCTGGAGCTTGGCGACCTCCTCTCCTATGGCGCGGTACTTCTCCTCGTCAAAGGCCTTCGCTTCTGCTTGATGGGATAGAAGGATGGCTTGATGGTTAGCTTGTGTGTGATGATTTCAGGAGAGATACCTGGCATGTCTGCATATGACCATGCGAAGACGGCGGCGTTGTCCCGTAGGAATTGAGTGAGTTCTGCCGCCACCTCTGGGTCTAGCTGAGCTCCTATGCGGACTGTCCGCTCTGGGTGCTCGTCAGAGATGCTGATAACCTTCAACGATGTTTCCGGATTGACCGGTTCCTTCTTCACATATTTCTTCTCCTCATCCCTAGGATCTTCGAAGATATCTGGTGGCGGTGCCTGATTTCCTACCGTTAGGATTTCGTGGCGGCGGGTTGACCGCGCAATGGTGGTTGAATAGCACTCTCGTGCCAATTGCTGACTTCCCCTGACACAGCCCGTGCCGTTGGGTGTGGGGAACTTCATGAGAAGCATGTATCCGGCGATGATGCATTTGAACTTGTTGAGTGCCGGCCGTCCTATGATGGCGTTGTACGAACTGAAACAATCCACAATTATAAATTTAGTATGTACCTCCGCCATACAGGGACTGGAGCCGATGGTTAACCGCATGTAATCAGAACCCAGCGGTTGAGTGATATCGCCGGAGAAGCTAAGCAATTGCTCATGGTCTTGTAGTAGTTTCTTGTTCCGCTTAAGGTTGTTGTAACAACCGCTGAATATGACATTGACAGCGGATCCGCCATCCACCAGGATTCTTCCTACTGACCATCTGTCGAGAATGGCATCGATCAGAAATGGGTCGTCATGGGGTAGATGTACTCCGCGCTCCTCCTCCTCTGAGAAGGTGATGGGCTCCCAACCAGACTTTGGGAGTTTGGCGGATCTCTCGTAGCGGATGTTACAGACTTCCTTTGGGTGATTGGCGCGTGCGTAACGCTTTCTTGCCCTGTGAGACATGTTGGTGATTGGAGCCCCGCCATCGATGGTGTTGATGCGGCCCAGTGGCTCAATGTTGGCAATCACAGGTGGCGGTTGGCGCACTTTGAACTGATCCATCTTGCCGTCACGGTACAGGGTCTCAATGGCCGTTTTGAGAGCGTTGCAACTGTTGGTATTGTGACCGCTGTCCTCGTGGTACTTGCACCACATGCCGGTGTTTCTTGGCTTGCCCTTTTTGGGGAATTTCGGTGAGGGTGGCGGCGGTATCTGATCCTTACACTGATTGTAAATTTCCTCGTACGAGGCTGTGAGGACGGTGAATACTGCATACCGCTGAGAGGATTCCGTCTGCTTGTTGCGATTGTCCCCATGGGATGGGCGGTTGCCCTTGTAGTGGTTGTCTTTCTGCCTCTTGCTTTGATAACTGCCCTGCTGCCATTCCCTCTTCTTGTCAGCTGGCGGTGCAGTGGGGGCTTTGCTGGCGGTCTCCTGATGGCTGGAGGAGGGTTGAGATGACTTTGTTGGTGTTGCTGGTGGCGGTGGGGTTTCTCCATATGTGATAAATTCCGCCTGGGCATGAATGACCGCCTCACTCATAAGGTGATCATACGCCGCATTGGGATGATTGTAGTTGAGGTGATAGAGGAATGGTCCCTTGAGGAGTCCCTGCCTGAAAGCCGCCGAAGCCATCGTTTTGTCGAGATCGCGGCACCGAGATGCTGCCGCCCGCCATCTTGTGACGAATGCCTTCAACGATTCGTCCTCTCCCTACCGGACTCCAAACAACTGGCTCGTATTGTGATGACCGGCAGACAACAAGATGAATCGAGAGAGGAAAGCATGAGATAATGCCTGGAATGAGCCGATGGACCCTGGCGGACACTCGAAAAACCAACTCATTGCC